>NC_090922.1:848268514-849518514 GCF_040938575.1 Ambystoma mexicanum | reverse complement strand
TGTGGTGTGGGCTGCCGGCGGGGTGTAGTCATGGGGGCTGTGTGTTGTCCCATGTGGTGTATGCTGCCTGCAGGGTGTGGTCATGGGGGCTGTGGGGGGTCCCATGTGGTGTGGACTGCATGAGGGGTGTGGTCACAGGTGATGCAGGGTCCCATGTGGTGTGGGCTGCCTGCGGGGTGTGGTCATGGGGCTGTGGGGTGTCCCATGTGGTGTGTGCTGCCTGTGGGGTGTGGTCATGGGTGATGGGGGTCCCATGTGGTGTGGGCTGCCTGTTGGTTGTGGTCATGGGTGATGGGGGTCCCATGTGGTGTGGCTGCCGGCGGGGTGTAGTCATGGTGGCTGTGTGTTGTCCCATGTGGTGTATGCTGCCTGCAGGGTGTGGTCATGGGGGCTGTGGGGGGTCCCATGTGGTGTGGGCTGCATGAGGGGTGTGGTCATGGGTGATGGGGGGTCCCATGTGGTGTGGGCTGTCTGCGGGGTGTAGTCATGGGGGCTGTGGGGTGTCCCATGTGGTGTATGCTGCCTGCAGGGTGTGGTCATGGGGGCTTTGGGGGATCCCATGTTGTGTAGGCTGCCTGCGGGGTGTGGTCATGGGTGATCCCATGTGGTGTGGGCTGCATGCACGGTGTGGTCATGGGTGATGGATGGTCCCATGTGGTGTGGGCTGCATGCGGGGTGTGGTCATGGGTGATGGGATGGGGATGTGGCTGTCCCATGAGGAGGGGTCAGCTTCCAGTGGATGTGTGCGTATTGCCGCGGATTTCCCGCGTGGTTTGTCTGGGGTGCATCTGGGGTACGTGCCGAGATGGCACGCGATTTGGCTGGGGTGCGGATGGAGTGATCACGTGAGAAGTCAGCGCATACTCCAAACGCACCCCAGACAAATCGGCTGGATACTCTGCATGTACCGCGGATGCACCCCAGCCAAATAGCATGGAAACTCAGCGGGTACCCCGAACCCACCCCAGCCACATCACATGCAAACTCAGCGCGTACCCCGGATGCACCCCAGCCAAATTGCATGGAATCTCAGCACGTACCCCGGATGCACCCCAGCCAAATTGCGTGCAAACTCAGCGCATACCCCGGACGCACCCCAGCCCAATCGCGTGCAAACTCAGCACGTTCCCCGGATGCACCCCAGCCAAATCGCGTGCAAACTCAGCATGTACCCCGGACGCACCCCAGCTAAATCATGTGCAAACTCAGCGCGTACCCCAAACGCACCCCAGCTGTATCGCATGCAAACTCAGCGCGTACCCCGTCTGCAACACATTTTCATGCGATTTGGCTGGGGGGGCTTTATGCTGGACCAGGAATGACGCGGGGGGCTTGCACCATGTTAGGCATTTCAGAGGCTTTTTACTGCACGTTGGGGCATGCTGGGGGCGTTTCTGGTGCAGCTTGATGTTCCTTGTGCCACGGCTAGTGAGGCCTCTGAGAATCCATGAATACACGTGCCATGCAATTGTTTGTTTGCGCCACGGCTGGCGCACACGAGGCTCATGCTCCTTCTCAGCGCGCAGCGCTTGCACCTATCCTGCGCTAGATTCTATGTATCGGGCCCTTAGTATTAGAGGCCGGTAATTGCAATTGCTGCAAACCAAGTTCTAGTATCAAGGAGAAGTAGAATTAGGCAAGGCTATGAGAACAACCAGCGGCGAGGCCAGCAGATGTCTGACCCACAGCAGTTTCCAATGCACAGTCTTGCAAATGGAGGCACAAGGAGGATTGTGTTACCATTTGTGTTTGTTCTATTTTTACATTTATAAAGCACTCTAAACCCGGGGGCATCAAGGTGCTAGTTGCATTACAAGTTACAGATAGACAATCATTCAGCAAAAAGACATGGAGAGTAATAGGTCTGTGGCCTGAGTTAAAAGAGAAAGTAAAAGGTCTGTGATCTGAATTGAAGTAATTTTAGGTGAAGATCAGAACTATCTAACCCCAATGCATGTTTTGCAAAATGTCCAATGCTCCCTGTGGACTAATTAGGTTACCTATTTTATTTTATTGTCAGTTGTGCCCACCTATAGTTGTATTATATTCTCTAAATCGCTGATGTACTTTGAGATCAGCGTAGTGCTGTAGAGGGTGTGGATAGCCAGTGTTAGATATGGCATCTTTTAACAGTAGCACAGTTCTGATAGTTGTGGTCTGTGCATCCATTGGGAGTAGTCCGTGGTCAGGTGTGGTTGAAAAAGCCATGCGTTCAAAGATTTTCAATATTGAATAACTGCGGGGGCATTATGAGGCGATACATGGATCGAGTTCCAGAGGGCGGATGTGTGAGAAGAGAAGGATTGTTTGCAGGTCGTCTCCTTGTGATGAGTTGTGATTCAAGCCGGTTTGTCAATTTGCAGCACATGGAGGTTGTGCCACCAGATATCTGGAGCTCTGCCTAAATCTATGCTGGTGTTGCTACTTGTGATTGCTTTGTTGATGATACATGCACTCTTGAACAGTACCCTGGCCTGAGGGGAATGGCAATGTAGTTTGCATAGGACTGGGATGATTCAGTGAAATATCCATGCACCGCTAATAAGAGATGCTGCAGTATGATGTCCTGCTTTTAAGGCAGCCAAGTGAGTAGCTGGAGCCCTGTCAGGAGGGCATTTCCCACATTGATGTGCAAGATCACAAGGGCCTGGACTACAGTCCAGAATTCCTGCAATGGGATGAAGAGTTTGATTGTATAAAGGGTGTAGATTTGCAGTTGGGCTGTTTGTCCCTTCACTGCTATGTGTTCCTGGAAGAATAGGCTGCTGGCAATAGTGAAGCTTAAGTATTTTGCTGAATCTGAGAGTTGCTGATCAAATCCTTCTAGGCCCATATTCATTTATGTATGTATATATTTATTTATTCATGGAGGAACAATGTTCTTTTGATTACAAAAGAAAGTACAACAGATAAGAAATCTGATTTTATGGCAAGCAGTGAGCTATTTATAATGGGGTGCGTTTGAGTGACATTCTGACCAGGTTGTGGAGGGGAGTAAATGGAACAGTCACCAGGGACAATACATGGGTGGACATACATAGATTAAAGGTAAGCAACATTAGACATCTTTAAGTGCAAGTAGATGGTACAGCAAGCTATGCTAGGGATGTGACCATGATAGATGAAGTGCTAAAGTAGAGGCAGTAGAAATTGATTGACAAAGGCAGAGTAGAGGTGAGGGACACATGTTAGCTATAAGGTAGATGAGCGATAGGTTAAGATGATAACTTCGAGGTGGGGAGGTAGTTTTTTTATTTGGTTTTGAACAAATCAGTGTGGACTGTTTCTCTGATGTCTGGGGTAAGAGATTTCTATGCAAGTGGAACAAGAAGAGAGAAAGAGCGGAAATGAGAGGAAGCATCGGTAGGGCGATGTGCCACAAGGATAGTCAAGGAGGCAGAACGTAGATTACGAGAAAGCTTGTAGAGTTGGATAGATGAGGGTAGTAACAGTGGTGCCTTGTCAAGAATAGATTTGTGAACACAAGCACAAATTGAAATCAGTCTCTGTTTTGCATCGTCAGCTACCCAGCCTGGTGATGGTACAAGGAAGTAGGTGTGAAGTGAGGGCATTCAAAGAGAGTCCTGGTAGCAAAGTTAATGATCTTGTCGAGAGGACAGAAAGCATAGTTGGAGAGACAAAAGAGAATGCTGGCAAAGTAGTCCAGTTTGGAGAATACAAGAGTGGTTAAGAGATGCTTGGCATTGTTGAAAGGAAGAAGGTGCCTGATTTTCTTAACATTTAGGAAGTTGCAGTGAACTGCTGTTGTAGTTTTGGAGAAGAAAGTAGAGAAGTTGCGAGAAGGGTCATATATGAGACAGGAGTTTCTAGCTGAAGAAGAGTTCGGGAGAGTGTGAGGTGGAATTGTATAGGTAAGGGAAGTGATGAGAGAGAGTATTTTGCATAGAAGAAGAGTACATCAGTTTTGGTAGAGTTTAACATCAGAGTGTGAAGCGATCCAGTACTTAATGGCAAAGAGACAGTTTGAAATTTTGATAGAGAGATCACAGGAGATTTCAGGAAAAGAGAAGATTTGGGTGTTGTTCGCAAAGAGTTGGTATGAGTATCCACAGGAGACGATTAGTGCCCCAAGAGCAGAGGGGTAAAGAGGAAAGGACCCAAGACATAGCCCTGTGGAACACCAACAGTTAAAGGAGTGTATTGAGAGGTGTTGTTGCTCTAGGAGACAGAGAATTGGCGAGGTGCCAGGTAGGAATTAGTCCATGTAAAGACTTTATCACGAAACCTAAGAAGAAGGAGAGCATTAAGGAGATCAGAGTGATCGACCGTGTCAAAGGTAGTGGTAGGTTGGAGTGCTTAGCGGAGGAAAAGGAGACATTCATGAGAGCAGTTTCTGTGCAGTTACAAGAGTAGAAACCTGTTTGTAAGGGGTATCAAAGGTTATGGATGTCTACTGTGAAAAACCCAAGGGCTTTTCTCTATCAAACCCCTTCTGGGGTGACTAGGCAAGGGCCGTTGATGTAGGGTCAGGACACGGGGAGTGACCCAGAGAGGGAGTAGGAGTCCCAAGATGAGACATGATATCCCCCTTTTCTTAACACCTCCCTACCCGACATTCCCCTCACCATCGTACACTATTGTAAGTTCCGTCCCGTTCGCCCTCCCCAATTCCATCAGAGACCTAGACAAAAGGGAGGAGTAGGAGAAACGGAAAAGGGATGTAGACATATTGCCCTGTTTTTTACAGCGACATGATAATTCCTCTTTTCCTGACAACATTCTATTGATTTAACCATAATTACCGAAGAACAGTACAACTCCCATCAATCCTCCCCACTGCTCTTTCCCTAAACCACTGGGACGAAGAAGAGGCTAAACGGAGCTATGAAGATTACCCATAGGAATCAATGCACTAGGGATTCCTATGGGTAGTCGCCATTTTTTCCCGGTAATGAGGACAGGCAAGGTCAGGCCTCCTCTACAATCATTCCCACCTGAAACATGTTAAGCCTCCCAATCAGTATAAAAGGCTGAGCTCACAGGCACACTCTGTGTGATCTGGGGATGCTGCAGGCCAGGAGGAGAGAATTTGAGCTAGAGACACCCTGGAAGGCCTGGAGAAAGGAGGACTGCCTAATTGCTGGCCCTGTGAGTACAGGGGTGGCTGCTGTGTGGTGAGGGAGCTCTGACTCCATGAATCCAAAACAGGGGCAGCTGGATTACCTGGCAGTGCCCACACCAGAGCTCCTCCCCTGGGTGAAGCAGGAAAGCCCAGTCCTTTGAGGGGCAGGTGGTAGGACCCTGAGTCCATTTTAAAACCTGTAACTCCCAAATTCTCCTAAATACTGTTTAGGGGAGTTGACGAAGTGGGAGGAAAATAGGAACACAGCATTGTGGCACTGGAAGTCCAGAGACATTTGTTTGGATAAAACTTCAGCAAGATGAGACACTGAATGAAGCAGTACTTCCAGGGCTGTGGCAAACCAGCTGGAGCAGGATGACAGACTGAGGGATGGAAGAAAGGGTAAGAAAAGGCCTGAACCTCCCTGTGAGAAGTTACCTTCCTGGAATCCTGAAGGTTGCGGATGAAAGGCTGATTAAAAGGAAAGAGAAAGCTTGCATGGTCTTTCCACATTATCAGCCACCCTCCTGGGTGAACGATTTAGTTGGCGAGGCACCAGCTGTGAGCAAACACAAGGAGTTCACAAAACGGTGAGTGAAGTGAATTCCCTGAAATGCTAGTCTGTGTGAAGTGGAGATTGTAGTGGCAACAGGGTGGCAAGTGAAGGTTACGTGTAAGATGGCAACCGTGAGGAAAGTGTTTAAAGACTCTTGTTTGTAGTTAAAGGCGCTGTGCAATACCAAGTAGCAAAGTGGTCATACCCTAAGAAGCGGTACAATCAAAGGGTTTTGTGATATGGCTCAGACAAGAAATACATGGAGAAAGAGCGAAACAAGGCGTGCGCCCGACTGAGGGGAGCCTGAGAGTGAAAAACTGCAAGTACCAGAAGGCATTGCAAGAAAGTGTTATTTGGTGAAGATTTTGTTGAACTTTCTTTTCATGTGTTTGCGAACTTAGAAGCAATCAAATAACTTTTTTGTTATAAGGGAAAAGCAAATGAGAATAGAAGGTCATGCAGAGTTTTAGAAAAATCCTTGCACAGTCGAAATTCTTCGACGGTTAGGAAAAGTAAAAGAGAGGCTTGAGCACGACGGAGTGGAGCCTAGTGAATGCGGTTGAAGTAGTCATGCAGAGGTATTAGAACAATCCTTACACATTTGAAGTTCTTTGACAGTAGGAAAAGTAAGAGAGGCTTGAGTCCACCGGAGGGGAGCCTAGTGAATGTGACACAAAGCTTGGGGAAGGGAAACCCATGAACTGTGATATAAAGGTCTGAGCCCGGCAGAAGACCTGGGTGAAATTGTACTTTTGGAGAAGAAGTGGAGCTGTGATTGTGAACTGTGGCAATTCTGTTGAACTGCGAAAGAAAGGAACTTGTCCATGATAGGCCAAGCGAGTCCTGGTCCACGATCTTTGAACTGCATCAGTGTGTCGGGAGTCAGAGTGCATCCCCCAAGCCAAGTGTGCCACCTTATCACATTCTGCCAAACGTGACTTTGCTCAGCCACACTGACATTTGTTTTCACACTGATTTTCTTTTGACCGAATACATATCACTTCACCCATTTGTTATCTTAGACTAAGGCAGGCATTAGGCTTTTTAGCATAGGCCATTATTTTGACAAGACTGACCAGGACTGGGTTTCCTTTAGGTTCTGGATGGATTACTCCCATTTTAGTATTAGGGCAAGCTAGGAGTTCTCCCAACCCCCCCATTCAAAATATATAAAGCTAGCAAAATATATAAAGCTAGGAGTTCTCCCAAACCCCCATTCAAAATATATAAAGGACGGTTTAGAAACTTGCAAACTTGTCAGTGCCTACTTGTGGCACCATGCCTCCCTTATTATAAAATGTGTAATATAGTTGACCCACAACCCTTTTGAGCAGTTTGGAGTAGTGCGGAAGTAGTGGCACAAGGGGAAAGTTAGCGGGTAGATTTTGGTCAGCCCCTTGCTTTTTTAAGAGAGGGATGACCGTCGCCATTTTCAAAATTGAGGGAAAGCGGGTAGAGTCTAAGGACAGGTTGAAGAGTTCAGCGAGGTGAGAGGCCAATAAAGGGGCAATAGGCTTGACTAACTGAGGAGTAGAAGTGTCTGATGGGTCACAATAAGTGGTTAGCCTTCATCGTTGGAGATGGGAATTCCTCCATATTAGTGCGACTAAAGTGGGAGATGGCATCAGAGGATGATGGTAAAGTAGGCGGAGTGTAGAATGTAGGCGCAAGGAGTGTGAGGAAGGTCAAGCTAGAGCCTAAAAATGTTTACATTTTTGCAGCAAGGTATTCAGCTAGGTCATTAGCTGTGAGAGTGGAGTTGATAGTCCTAGGTTTAGGAGGAGTGAGTTTAAGGTGCACTGTAGCCAGTGAGGATGGTAGGAGTGAAAGTCAATGAGGGTGCATTACAAATCTGTTTTTGCTCTATCGAGAGGACATGGGAGAGTTCAGGGCAGAGAGGTAGAGTTTCAGGTCCTCATGCAAATGTGTGCGCCTCCGTTTACGCAGCAGCCGATGCATGTCTTTTTGGAGACAGCGTATGAATAGGGTGACCCATGATTGAAGATTCTGAGACTTGGTGGTGAAAGTTAGCAGTGGGAAGAGAATGCATGATGTAGTAGTGATTGGAAGTTGGAGAAGGCATTGTTGGCCGATGAGGTATCAGGTGTGAAGGTGGAGAGTGAAAACTGTACAAACGAGAGAAAGGGAGTAATGGCAGAAGGATTCATTTTCCTTTTAGTAATAAGTGAGGTAAGTGGCGAGGAGAGGTGAGAGGGTGGAAAGGAGATGGTGGTTGAAACAATGGAGTGATCAGATAGGGATGGTGTGACAGTAGTATTAGTGGCTGAGAGTGGTGGAGATAAATAAGAGATCCAAAGAGTTACCCCCGATATGGGTAGGTAGGTTATGGATAGAGTGGAGAGCATGGTCACCAAGAAAAGACTGAAGTTCAGATTTCTGAGAAGTGGTTGGAGAGGGAAGGTTAAAGGCACCTAAGAGAAAGAGGTGGTGTATAGTTGAAAGAGAATCACAAAGTTGCCCATGTTCATCAAAGAATGTTCCAGTGGGACCAGTAGGTCGATGGAGATGATGTGAACCGAGTGAGGAGGCGTAATAGTAGAGATAGTGAATCAACAGAGGGAGAAGAGGACATGGCTTTGGAGATTTGTGAGGCATTATTTATTTTATTATTTATTTGTGGCATTTGTGTAACACCCAAACCCAGGGGTATCGCAGCATTTGTTGCAGCCAGTAAGTGAATCGATGAGTACTCGCACAGTGATACAGTAATGGCAAAACAGAGGTTAGTTGTATTTATCAAAAAGCCAGGTTTTGGCAAATTGTTTTAATTTGTTGTAGGATTGTTCATTGCTCATGGACGAGGGTAGAGAGTTCAGAGGGTGGGAGCAGAAACTGCAAAGCTGGAGCCTCCTGCACTTTTACTTTTATAATGGGGAGTGACAAAAAAGAGGCTGGTGCTGGATCTTAAGGTGTGACGAGGTGTTTTCCGAGTGATTAGTCATTTAGGTAGGGCAGAACTTCTTTGTAGATACATTTGTGAACCAGGGTAAGTGTTTTGAAGATAATGAGAGCTTTGATGGGCAACCAGTGGGCATCGCGTCAGGTGGCAGAGATGTGGTCGCTGTGTTTTAGTCCAAGGGCGGCTCCAAGGGCTTTGTTTTGTAGAAGCTGCAGTTTTCATAGGTTAGAGGCTGATGTACACAAAAGGAGCACATTGCGATAGTCCAGTTTGAATAGTATTAGTGCTCGTGCAAATGTCAGGCAGTTATCATAGGAATTGTCCACTCAGAGATATGAGTCTGGAGGTGTAGAGCATGGAGGAAGATAGCACGTTAATCTGTTTGAACATTGACAGCTCTGCATCCAGGTAAACTCCCAGTGTTTTCACCTGTTTGAGGACTGTCATAATTTAGAAAGAGGCTGTGTAGCCATCCAGAATGGTGCTGAAGATTTTGTTGATTGTCCTGAGCGTAATAGTCAGTGATGGGGATGAGGACTTGGGTGTCTTCAGCAGTGTATGTGATAGTCATTGAGTCTAAGAGGTCAAAGAGGGGTTTAGTATAAGTATTGTATAGAGTGGGTGAGAGGCATGAGCCATGGGGGACTCTGAGCAGCACAAGGATGGGGACAGCTGCCTCTTTGCCGGTGAAGACTCTGGTGGTACGATTGGATAGTAAGGACTGGATCCAGGACGTGGTTTCAGGTGAGAAGTGAAAATTGTGGCAGAGGTTTCAGCACAGTTTTTTTTCGTGGTCAACTAGGTCGTATTATGCAGACAAATCTAGAAGCAGTAGAATGCTTGGATTTCTCGAGTCACGTATGCTGTCCATCTGGATTTTTAGGTCCAGAAGGGCGGTTTCTTTGCTTTGTTTGGGATGGCCACACAATTATGTGGAGCAAAGGAGGTGGTTGAACTCACACAGGGATTGGATTTGTGAGTATGCTACACAATCTATTATCTACAAAAGGAAAGGGACTGTGGTAATAGGTTGATATCGGTAGGAATGAGTGGGTTGAGCGTGGATTTCATGAGGAGATGGCTGCTCCATGCTGCTTAGATGTTTGCTGGAACAAGGTTGGTGGTGAAGGATCCATTCATGAAATCAGTGATGATGTGGGTTAGAGTGGGTGCACATAATTCAACTGAGTGTGCGGGACAGGTGTAGCCTTTACAGTTAGTAGGTTTAATGTGAGGATGGTGGACATCACCTGTTCTTGTGATACATTGATGAATTTGAATGGTGGAGTGTCGAGGGGAGGAGAGGTTTTCTGCAGTCGTTTTCGCTATCTGAGGGCAGTTTGGTTTCAAGGGAGTCTTTTGGTATTGATTTTGGTTAGGAGAGAGTCATTTTGAATGACTGTGCACCATGTTTTGTCCGCTTGGGTGGATGGGACATTCGGGGTGGGCGATTCTAGTTCTCTGAGTATAGTGAAGAGCTCTTTGGTGTTAGAGCTAGCATTTGAGATGCGTGTATTGTAGGAGTTTTTTTGTCTTCCACAACTGCTGTTTTGTAAATTTTTGAGGCTCTGGTTAAGGCTTTGCCATTGGGAGAGGTGGGGTTCATTTTGTACAGATGTTCAAGGGCTCTTTTGGCACAGCGTAAGTTAATGAGTTCTTCATCAAACCAAATGTTAGCTGGTTCGTGGGATTTCGGGGTTTTAGCAATGAGTGGAGCATGGGAGTCTAGCGTAAGTTGCAGGCAGCTGTGGTAGAGGTTGGAAATGTTGTCTGCTGTGGTGTTGGTGTTGTTGTGTTTTGAGAGTGAGGCAAGAAGTGTAGGGTTGAAGCAATCCAGTGTGAATTTGTGTGTATTTCTGACCATGATGAGTTTGGGAGTAGGCAGCCATATAATGAGCAGGTTGGTGATAACTCAAAGTTGATGAGGAAGTGATCTCACCAGGGGATTTCTTTGATAGTAGAGATATTGATGCTGGTGTTGGAGTTGAGAATCCAGTCTAGGATTCAGCCTTTGTTATGGGTGGGCATGCTGACTAGTTGGTTGAAGTTCATGTCATCCATGGCTGCGGAGAAGGCACATGCTTTAGCGTCGTTAAAGCCAAGTTTAATGTTGCCCAGTATGATAAACTTAGTTGAGGGTTTCAGTAATGGCCTGATAAGGGGTGGGATATCTAGGGTGGGGTAACTTTGGTACTTAGGTTGTCGGTATAACAGTAGGATGTTAAAGGTAGTTTTGGGGTCAGTGGGTAGCTTCATGAGCAGCAGTTCATAACCTATGATGGTTGGTATGGGTGAGGATCTGATTTGTAGGGAGGTTTTTGCGATAAGTGCAACTCCCCAGCCTATGGTGTCTGGATGGTCAGCTTTGAGGACTGTGTATTCGGGAGGGTGGGCCAGTGCAATGGTGGGGCCTGAGGCCGGTGCAACCATGATTCTTCAATAGCTAGTATATCTAATTGGTGTTCTAGTAGTAGGTCATGGATGTCTAGGGTTTTACGTTGTTCAAGGGGTGGTGGGGAGCTCTCCAAAGGACAGGGGGAGATTTTGTGTTGGAAGAGGGTGGTTGTGGTTGAATAGCTGTGCTTGCAAAAATCAGCAGTGCCTGATATATATAAATATTAAGTAGTGGGGAGATGTGGGACCTGACAAGCTGTGAGAAGCCAGGAAGAAGTATGAGTACCAAGTCTGTTAAGTCTGTGGGTGCCTAGAGAGGGGACAGTGGGGGGGGGGGGTAGGTGGCCATTGACATGAAGGGTTCTAAGTCGTGAGGAGCGTGTGAGTCCTATGAAGACTTTAGTATTAGAAGTGTTGTCAGGACTGTGAGAGGCATGTGGGTGCCGCCTAGGGACGCCTGGGCAATTAGGTGTTCTTAGTGGAAGGGCCTGCGCCTTGTATGTGGGTTCAGTGGACTTTGCAGGCACTGAGGTGGAAGTGTGCTTGGAGGGTACTGTGGAGGAAGTAGGCTTTGCGGGTTAACAGGGGCAGTGGGCTTGGCGGGCACTGTGGAGGAAGTGGGCTTGGCAGGTGCAATGGGGGCAGTGGGTTTGGCGGGCGCTAGGTGTTGGAATGGCAAGGAGCAGTGTTAGGGAGAATTCTCCAGAATGGCTAATTTCCCTTACCTACTGAGTCCCTCAGCATCTTTGCTGGATTTTTAGGATTTATTTTTTTGACCTGGTAAGAGTGTGAGTATTTGTTCCCACTCTTACATGTGTTTTGCTGTGTGTATTTAACATTTTCTTGTGTTCAAAGACTGTGGTTGTCTTTTTGACTTCCCAACTCAGACTCCATTTTCTGGGACTGATTACTGTCTCCCAGAACATGTAAAGTTGCCATTAACTTTATTAGTCCCTTTTAAAACTTACAGACCCAGTACAAACTATCTTAAATAGAGTTCTGGAAAGGGTTAATACTTATCCCTTTTTGTCTGTTTCTCTTGGAGCATTGTATCGCTCCCTTTTCATTAAGACTTGGCTGGTGGCAGTGGTAACTACCCTATTTTTCCTATTGCTGTTATGGTAGCCTGAACTTAAACCCGCTAGACCATATACATTTTATACGGTTCCGGCTGGGTGTATTCGCCATTTCTTTTTGTTAAAGTCTTTCTCGTGTTTTACTCTGCGTGCCAAACCAGGTTTGGTTCCTTTGTTCACCGTCCTTTCACAGGCTTCTGCACAGAAGCCCACCTTAGGCGCCTGTATGTATGAGAGGGACAGGATGTGAGGGAGGGGTTTAGGACTCCCTGCATAGGGTCTCCTTGGAGACCCATGTCGCACTCTGATCTGATTGGCTGTGGTGACTGTCCCGGCGGGACAGCCACCCTGCTGTGTGATTGACAGCCAGGCTGTATGAATGGGGGAAAACTGCATAAAAAGCAGGTCTCTGGGGCTTGAAAGGCAGAGTCGCCACTGGAATGAGAGAACCGAAGAGGAGCTGACAGAAGAGGACCCCAACAACGGCTGAACTTATCGGTGAAGCCCTGCTGTAGTTCCGAATCTTCAGACTTCGATGACAGAGGAGATCTGCAAGGAATCTTCTTCCCCCGAGCTGGTGGGACCAACCAGTTCATCCAAACTCCAAGCAAGGCCTCCCTCTCCTGGTCGAATTTGCTGTACCGAGCTACAGTGAACCGGATAGCCAGAAGGACCGGATAGCCAGAAGGACCGGACACCTTTTACTCGTTGCTTTGCTCTGCTGCTGGTTTCTTCCCTGGACAGTGCAGGACCCTCCAGTCTTCCTACTTCGTGTCAGTCCGACAGTCGCTTCAGGAACCGTGAGCCTGCAGGACTTGCCAGGAACATCCGCCTCAGCTACAGCCTTCTTCTCCGGTTAAGGTACTGTTCAAATCCATTTGTTCGTTTCGTCCGACCACAGTGGGAGGGTGTGAAACCTTTTGCCAATCCGAGGGCTTGTTCTTCTCCATTCTTTAAACTAACTTTTCTGCCGACCAACTTCGTCCTGAACTCTTGGAAAATACTTAACCACGAAATACCCTGAACTGTGTGATCTTGAGCAAAAGACTTTGACCCATTAACATTGGCCTAGGCCTATGGAATTGATTTCCTCAATCTAGTTCCTTTTTCTGAGATTGCCCTGCCTATTGTTGGTACTGCTACATTTTTGATAACTTTGTCCCCCCCCCCCACCCCCCTTTTTGAATTTCTGGAGTGCCATTTGCTCACACTTCATTTTGAGCCTAACTTGTCCAGAACCTATTAGGTGTGGTGTACTGTATTAGAGTGTCATTTTTCAACTGCTTTACTTTAGTGAAATGTTTTACAACTGATGTGTAAATAAATGTATATTATTTTACTCAGACCTTGAGTCAGTGTTTGTTTGAATCATAGTAATTGCTGTCCTTTGTGTAACTATTGATACTGCTCACTTACTCTTGAGATAAGTCTGGCTGCTCAGCCATCGCTACCACTTTACTGTGTAGTACAGGCTTGTACCAAAGGTGAATTTGTCCTGTCACTAGCAGTCCTAATTGTGTGTGATGTTCCCAAAGGGTACTGCATATAATTCTGCCTAACAAGCATCGGAAGCAGTTGGCACCTGGCCAGAAAGCTTAGAGGAATGGGGTTGTAGGTTAGGAGAAAACAAGCGGTAAACATCAAAGGGTACAATGCTTGAGATGGTGAGGGGTGCTGCATATGAGCTCTCCTTACCTTGTTGATCGGATGGCAGGTTGGCTACTGTGTGCAAGGCTTGGAGAGTGATGTCCCAGCTGACACGGCCTGACAGGGCTAGACAGCGGAGGTCTCCGGCCTTAGCATTTAGTCTTTGCTGGGGGCCGGCATCACCATCTGGCTCCTATTGGTCCTATTGGTCTTGGGAATATGAACAGGAAAGGGCCAATTGGATGCAATTGGAGGCGGGCTGTATAGGCCTGCAAAACATCAGCAGAGCATCTTGCAGAAAACACTGTGGCCATTTTAACAGGGCCAAAATCAAGTGAGGCCAAAGTCTAATTTCGTCAGGGGTCTGCATGATACTATTGAGAGGCAATTTCTTCACATGTAGCCCATATGGGCTTACCCTAGTTTGCATTTCAATCGTTTTTCCCGTTTCAGTATTGTGGATGTTGCAGCTCTCCTGAGCTGGGCTGAGGACTTCACAGGAACATTGAGGTGGGAAGAGTGTAGGTGTCCGCCATTGCCACATGTGCAAGTCAGACGAGAGTGAATGAAGGATAGTTTGGAATCATGTAGGGGAGGCAATGTCAGATGGAGAAATCCAAGTTTAAGTGATAGCGAGGAGGTCTAGGGGAGGAGAGCTGGAATACAAGTCAGTGATATTGGAGATTTTGTTGCATACAGATTGAGCATTCCAGAGTGCAATGTTCACTTGATGTGGTAACAGAGTTGAGAATTTGAGTCTAAGAAGAAGACATGCAATGTGGATAGGTGTTAGGGAAGGTATTGTTAGCTTATCTACTTTATTTGTTGGAAATAGGGGGTGCAAGAGTGATGGAGTAATGGGAGTTTCAAGATGTGAGTTTAATGACGGTGGTAGGAAAGGAGAAAGTTAAAGCATGATTGGAGAAAGCATAGGGAGAGGTGAGTGGAAACAGCAGCAGGAGCGTATGAATTGTAGGTGAGTACTGCAGTGTGGAAGTATAGCACAATAATTAGCAAACTAGGAGTACTGACAGGTGCAGCGAGGAGGAAGGCAAAAGCAAAGACTCACAGGCAAAAAGGTCAACCATTAAATGGGACGCCCCTGCCTGGACAGAACCCTAGGAAGTTCTAAAGTGCGGAAACACGCTCTTGTTACCTGATCACCTAGTCCATCAGTGGGTTGGTCTCTGAATTTGTCCCTGGTGTTGCTCTGATGAGGCAATCATTGAGCCATAGATGTACATCTTGTTGTTTAGCAACGGGAACATTGAGGCTGAATTCCGTTGGTGGGTTATGTTTGAGTGATGAGATAATGGCTAGGTAATCCCAGAGATCACTGATAGCATGTGAGCTTTTTACTGTCATGTACAGCTGAGTATCGTTCGCATATTGCTTGTTGGCTATATCGGGGTCTTAGAGGAGGGTGCTCAGAGGCTCGATGTAATAGTTAGTAAGGATCAGTGAGAGGATGGAACCTTGGGGGACTCTGCAGGAGAATGGGAGTCAGTTAGAACATGAGTACATCTGGACGGCATGGTGTCTGACCAAGAGTTAGGCAGTAAACCCATTCAGGCCAGTGCCAGAGAATTCCATCCCATCAGTGAGGAGGGAGAGGAGGATGTGGTGGGCAGCGGTGTTGAATGCAAATGAGGTTGAGGAGGCATGAGACTCTTATCCATGATCTGGAGGGCATCATCCATCACCTGGATGGTGGCTGTCTTGATGCTACACTTTGGGCAGATCCCAGACTGATAGTCATTTAAGAGTTGTAGTTGTTTGATCCTGATGAGTAGTTGTGTAGTGACTGCTTTTTCCAAGTTTTTGCCAATAAGCAGAAGGCTGGACAGCTCGTCTGGGTATAGGGTCACATTTTTCAAAAGAGGTCATACGAGACCAGTCTTACCCTTCTGTTAGAGGCATTAAAAATATTGAAGAGAGCTTTGAGCACCAGGCCCATCACATTTTCAATATTGGTGGCTGGGATGATATTGTCAGAGTAAGAAGTTTATCTGAGGGAGGTGATTGCTTTCAGGAGGTCTGGGGGAGAGAGAGGAGCGAATTTGATCCAGAGGAGCAGTGTGCATGTTGGAGTGCCAGCAATGGGGGTGGAGGTTTAAGTTGTGGTAGGTTGAATCAATGATCTGTTGGATTTTCTCAATTTTCTTAGCAAAAAAGTTGTAGATTCATCACATTTTTCCTGAGTTGCTGGCTAATCAGAGTCAGGTGGGGGTTTTGTACAATTCTTTACTGCTTAGAGGCTGCCCACATGGTGGTGTAGTAGTAACAACTTTGGCCTCAGTAAACAGATTCCTACCATTGGCGCAGAGAGATTTGAGGTTGAGATTTTCCAGGTTAAGGTTTTAGAACCACTATCTCTCTAGGGCTCTGACTGAGCATTTGTTTGTGGAGAGCTCGGGTGTGTACCAAGGGGTGGATTGTTTCGTCTGGCTGGTTTTTAGGGAGGTATAATTGTCCATCAGTGTCATAGTGGAATTTTCTTAAGATTTCACGAGGACAAAGGCACCTACTACTAACAAAGGTGATTTTAGAATAGAAGCCTGATGAAGTATTCACAGTGGCCTTCTCTTTAAGGGTTTTGTTTTTAAATTGCACCGAATGGTGAATCTCTGGTCCCTTTGAAACACAAGTCGGCATCATTGTGTGCACTGGCTGTGTATTGGGTCTATGGCTGGAGTGTAAATAAAGAACTAGTGATGATGTAGGGCAGAAACGAAAGGTGCATTTTGTTGCTTTCACCTTTTTAGTGGTAAAGTGCATTCTTCCCACAGCTAATTCTGAAATACTTGAAAACACTACATAAGCCTGGGTAAATACTTCATGATTCTGTGTTTTTTGCCAAATTTGGGGGTGGTAATTTGTAGTGATTTTCACCTGTAGGATGACAACTGGGCCAAACAAAACCCCTAAGAAATGGATGGCAAATGTCCTGCCAATTCCACCATCCATGTCTGCATTTTAAGTGTGACCTGCGCTCGTGTCTGGCTTGGCCATGTGGGGCACGTTTAGAATGGGTCTAATGTTCCTGTTCTGGCAGACATCCTCGGCCAAAGCAGATAAACACATTCCTTGGTGTAGTTGTCCTCCTGCAGGGTCGTACATTTTTCATAGCTGCAAAGCAATCGCAGACCTGTGCCCCCCTGACTGAAAAACGTGTCCCTTAAAGTAATATCTCAACAAAACATACATGCTTTTACCCTGTTTGGTTTATAATTGACACTTGATCCATCATCAACAGTTTGCACGCAGAATATCTACGCCCTACTTTCAAATTCAGAGCATGGTCATACTTTAGTACACTAGGAATAGGTAATAAGCAAAACAAATGCAGCACAGAAAATAATACTTTTGTGTTGGTTCAAATCAGATAGCACTGTGGTTAGCAGTTCCCCCTGCAACACCCCTCAACCCCCCAATAGGCAATGTGAAGAGATAGGAGAAGAGAGCAGGTATTCAGGAATGGCACAAATCAAACAAATATCAGTCCCACTTTCCCCCAGCAAACACAAGAGAAAAACAGAATTGACTTTCAGCTGTCAGACTGGCTTTCAAAATTGTCTTTAGAATAGACTGGGCAAAACACCAAATCTGGTAAAAAATACTGAATTGTTATAAATTCTTATGGGAGCCGCTTTGAACAGTGGCACACAAGCACAAGCAATGATTTGGTCAGCAGAAAATGATGGAAATCTCAAGGTCCAAGTTGGAATAAATTTAGAGCTATTTTACACGTGTAAAACTTTCAGATTTTTAAAATTGCGGCAAAATTTTCATTGCGCGATATTCGCGATACCGGGAGAATTGCACTGAGTTTTAGGTTCTATGGATAGCTGTGGATGTTGGCTACAAGTAGGAGTTGACCTTTTGTTTCTATCACAAAAACTGAGGGAGTTATGGGGGTTTTAGTCAAGGTCCTTTTTGTGAAGTAGATGCGAGAATTGAAAACAGAAATGCACTTTTAAAAATGACAAATGGGTTTGCTTAGACTAGGGGATGACTATGAAGAAGTGAATACCACACAGGACTGTTACAGCCACTGGATCAGGGTGACCCACCTGATAAGGAAACTCGACTTCTCCAGATGAGAAAATGGTCAGCGCAAAGATAGTTCTAATAAGACTTGTTCTGAAGGAAGATAGGATGGGTTGGATATAGGGATAAGACTATGCAAAGTACATATGCTATGTGACACAATTCTTCCTATTTATACTCACTGGATATGTTTTTAAATGGGACCCTCAGCTCTGGTCAGGATTGGGTCTGGTCTAGGAAAAACAGCACCTCAGGCACGGGACTGGATCCTCTAGGCCGGTTGCCGGATTGGCACAGATCTGCTCTCCTAGTCTGTGGGTATTTGGATCAGCTGGATGGCGAGTTCCTCAGGCAAGCCTAGTGGTGGCAAGCCAGCGAATTTCTGGATACTGGTTCAAAATGGCCTTCTCACACAACACAGCGCTTTACTGAGAGGGGAGAATAAATTTGAGGATTGGGGCCTTGCTGAAAATCAATAGTCTCTATTGCTGGCAAGAGATTTGGCATCTGGATGAATATTTAAAGCTGGATGTAGAATGCTGGATCAGAGTGCTTCACCGGAATCAGGAAGGTGGCTGGATCTGTGAGTTCCTATGTGCCCTCAGCTGTCTCTATTTATACCTTTAAAAATGACATCACAAAGGGGTGTATGGGCTGGTTTAGCTAAGCTTGCCTCTGTGAACGGTGATTGGGTCAGAGTCTACTATCTGCCTTGATAGAGGAGAGAAGAGTCATCTTTATGGTGTAATTTTATGATGCTGAGAACCCACCCCTAGCCACTGGAACACAAAGTCTAATTTTGGCAAAATACATATTTACACATGTGCAACCTCTATAAAATCACATATACAGATTGCATATTTTACATAGCAGCTATTCCTCAAAACCCCATAGCTGTGGGATCTTGTCTCCGCTTTCTACAGACTTTTGCCCTTTTCACTATGAACACAATGTCCAATTTTTAAGCAAATTTCCACAAATGTGCGTGTTTAACAGTGATATGCGGGCATATTTTCACAAGTACTACACCCAGATTTTGGGCATAGAGGCTGTCAGTTTTCAGATTTTGTATGTTTCACCATGTTTCATTTGATACATGGATTTTAGCACCAGGCAAGATTGTGAATGTTGAAAGGGTTGTGTTATAGGCATTTTGGCAATTTTGGCAACAAAGAAAATGACAATTGTAGGCACATTTTTGGGTTTCCCTTGCAAAGTGCTGCTTTTCTCTCTGCACTCTGTTTGCTGGTTATGGAACCCACTGGCACATTTCTGCAGGGTGTGCCCCATTCCACTGCACATGACCATGGGTGGCAGGTTGTGCATCCCTCTTTTTGTGTGCTGAAGCACACGGTTTTTGTAGGTTTTTTGAACGCACAAGGGTTTTGCCGCCATTGTTGCTGTTTCTTTCCCCACAACTGGCAGGTTGATGCCGCATAGCATAGTGGAGTGGGTCAATACATCCCACAATCCTGTAGCATTTTTTATTTCCTGTGGGAATTCTGTTGATCATGTGCAATAGCCAAAGTTGAAATGCATATTGATAAATGAGTGCCAAAACGGTTGAGAAGATAGCTCAGTGTGCTAAGCACTCCTTGCAAAGATATGTGTTCATATACAAGATTACAATAGCACATTCCAGCAAGACTGGCTGAGCCTTTCCTATGTCTGAGGTTTATAAACCTGCTTGCATATGTTTTGCAGCACAACACGTACTATTATCAGCAATGTGCCTGCACCAGATAGGGGTTCTTAGAAAAACTAACGCCATCCGTATGGTGAAGGTCCACAAATTGGTTAGATGCCTAGGCAATCACCTGTAACGATGAGCATAAACTGTTAGTCCAAGAGGTGAATAAGTATCCAAATTTAAGACTGTGGGACCAAAGCATTCATGCTTGTATTCTGGCTTTGCCAGCAGACAATACAGTGATCCTGGTCAGATCATCTCATATCTCTTATGTTACTGTGCCATCTTCTGTGAGGTTTGCCTTCTTGCATGCTGGTTGCATCGTTTAGCGCATAACTTTATCTTTCTTATTATGTAGGACTTTTGAGTGGAAGGGGTGGTAGATGGAAGAGAGCGGACCAGATGTTGTAGGCTTCGAGCAAGCATATTTTAAGGTCTGCTCGTTTGACACAAACAACAGTTTGCTTTTTTGTAAAATTCAAAGGTTTTCTGCACATTTATATATGACCATTTCACAAGCCAGTGTTTTGGAAGTATTTAAAGCTTTAAACGACAAACCCAGATTAAATCTGTTAAATCACATTGACTGGTATGCTGGTACTTAAATACTTCCCTTGATGATGGAGCAAATGAAGCTAGAATTATTCCTATTTTGTGTAATAACCTTTTTATAAAATTTAGTTTAAAAAAAAAAATTGTCATGTTTGGTAATGTGATTTGTGTACTTTCCAAGTCCGTTTTATAAAATTAGACTATTTTAGTTCATGGAAAAGAGGAAAAGAAAGTGTTCAAATTCAGAAATTAGAGTTGCCACAAATCCCAGCTTCACCGCTTAACCGATGTGTGATCCTGGACATCTCATTTAATCTTGTATTGCCGAACCTCTCAAAATTGCCAGCACCTAAACCTTTCAAAATTGTCAGCCCTTTAAAGTGATTTCCTTCTCGGGGTATGATCTTCAAAAAGGCTTCACTGATGGTTTCACTGGCTAGTGTTGCTTCCACTAAAATAGTGATCGCTGATATATTGCACACTATAGGCACTTTGTTCCTTTTGATCTCTAATAGCAACACTATTTGAAAACCATGTCCCACTTCTAATCTCAGTCTGTCTGGATACAGACACCTTCCTGGTAGCTTCTAATCTGCATCCCCTATCCATGCTATGGTATGTGTAGCTTTCTCCTTCTTTCCAATTGGTCTCCTCTATCCATGCATGAGCGCTTTTGCATTATGTGAGGCTGCTAGTGTGAGTATTCTGTCTATTCTGGATTACATGTACCTTTTACATATGTTCCTGCATTAACACTACAGGCTGCATACCTTCCTGGATGCTATTGATAAAAAGTATCCTGTATCTATACTAGTAGAACAGAAGTAACCTCTTCCTAGACTGCTAATTTTGGCCTTCACATGCTACTTATCATTCTGATTAGAGCAATAATGAAGATGGTAAGAGTACTTAAAGGGAGTAAACATGTTTATTTTGAATGCTTCAAGGCAGCATATCAACCTATGGGCTGTGATCGGGACGAGGGGGCGGGGGAGGGGTTGTGGGACCAGATATTCTTAATCACTTAATTCCTTTGGTTTGGTGGAGGGGGCTCCAAAGATGTCCGTGCCCACGGCCCCAACAGTGATTAAAATGGTCCTGTGGGGGACTGTGAGCTGTTTGGGGAACAGGACAAGAAATGGTGCCACAGCCCCCAACGCCTTCTATTACATTGGAAGGTTCATTCATTGTGAACTTCAGTAGTGCACTACACCGAAGGAGGTGCCAGGTTACATAAAACCAGCACATCACATTTACATCAAAGGGTGGTCTGAGTAATGAAGAGCTGAGTCTGGAACTGGGAGATTCTACTCTTTGATTTAGAGCATCGTTAAACCACACACTTAACCTCATCGTAAAATAATCGGATTATATTGCTTGCTTGTTGAAATATCTTTTTTCAAGCATTTGTATTTATTCTTTTGTAAATGTCTTTTTAGATTTGATGTTTAATCCATGTCTTGTCCTGTGTTTTGCAGATCCGTGTCGCATAACACAAGAGGGTATGGATGACAATAACTTAGAATACGATGGTACTGAAATCATATTCAAAAATTCGCAAACCATGGAATTTAAATGCAAAACGAGTTTTGTTCAAACAGGATCGCTTTTGGGAACGTGCATTAAAAACGAACTAACATATCCTACGTGCAAACCTGACAGTAAGTTCATTCTATCTATCGTGTATTTATGTATGTACAGATGTTATCTTTTATTACGCTCCCTTTTTGGGATCACAGCATCCAACTGGTCTCACGGTGGTGCATGGATTTATGCTACATAAAGTGAAATGCAATTTTGCACCACTCCTCGCTGAAGCAATGGGGAAAGCTTTTAGGTGTTATGGCCACTGGGGAACCCCTGCATGTTGCTGCTGGTAGCACCCAATCCAGCAGCATGAAACAGCCTTTTTGAACTGGATTTGCTCTTAACGTGTTAACAAATTCACAAACTATGAAGTTTATTAAAAACAATGTTGGCTTCGAGAAGCAGTGTAGTTCTTAAAGCGCTTAGATGCCCCCAGGTTAGCACGCTATATAAATAAACTAAACTAAACAGAGAACGGTTATTGTAGCAGGTGCGCCTGTAAATTGAGGAGGTGTACATTAAGCCCAGATGTTATGCTATGTTATTAGGATGTGTCCTACGTGTCGATGCTGTTTGCATGGTCTCCACCGTCTCTGGGGGATCTGGAAGAGAACGGGCTGCTTTTGATAGCTGGGAAAAGACGAAAAGAGCAAGTTTTGGATACAAGAAGATTATAGATGTTGTACAAGGTGTGCATGGACGTAATTTTAGGAGGGGACAGAGTTGTCATGTCCCCCCCCCCCCAACTTTTTCAGCAAAGTTACTCCACTGAAGGTGTGCAAGCTGATAATTGAAGTACGAGAGAGCAAGGTGTACAGGCAGTGTTTGCATATTTACTATACACATAATACCAATTTGTGGCAATGTAGAAACGTGATTTGGCCGTCATCAAGTGATTTCTGTTCAATCAAATTCAAGGTGTCCAAGTTCCAAGGTCAGCAATGTAGGATGTATTTATTTTATTTTGGCCATTGTTTGTTTTAGATTGTACATATTACCTATGGGGCCAATAATAAGGTCTTTGGAACTATTGTCTTCTGGGTATGTTCCTGGCGTTTTTTACCAAAGTCCTCAGTTTGCCTACACAATTACGCCCAGGATCCAGTGACGTAAGATGCGATTGACGTAGCATTATGCCGTGGCAATGATTTGCTTGGTCGCATCTATGTTCAGCCTAGTGGGATGAGCAGCTTTCATGACTATACCCTGATTCACTTAGTGGGGCCATCTCTGCTGGCCCATTAAGAAGAATCTCCAATTATCTATAGAGCAACACAGAGTCTCTATGTGTCTGATCTTGTCTGAAATTCTATTTTTAAAAATCAAATCAAGAAATAAGTGTTTGCAAACGATGTATGAAATACACCCAAGAGGTTGTTAGACAGTGAAAATACACAAACACTTGTCAAACAAATCTCCGAGTATGAACATAATCCGTAATGAATTAAGCATGCTAAGTGATGTGCTGTGGCCCTCAAGTACATTTGTCTCTTCCCCGGTTGGATGGTGAGAGAGTAGCATTTTTCTAAGACATGACAGATGTGTTTAATTTCAGAATCAACCTCCACTCACTGGCTTTGCTATCAGATTATGAAACATAGAATTATAAGCATGTAGCATAATTATCTTTCACAAAGCAGTCTCTTCTTTCAGTTAAATAAACCACACGATACTACAACTCAATTTATTTATATGCACACTGTGACAAATTCATCATCCTTTTGAATAATAAAACACTTTAAATCTGATGGCACCAGTGCAGACTTGATGTAAACCCCTAACTCAACCATGCATGAATTATCATTCTATGCTCAGTGAAGATTATTGTATAGGCCACTTCCTTAATTTCTGTTTGGCCCACTTCCGGGGCCAGTTTAATAAAGCACATTGGCCAAATTACGGGTTGCCCTTAATAAGGTCATGGCTGCCTCCAAACCCGGGTCCGGGTTCCCTGAAGGGGGAATTACCGGGCCATTCCGAGTTCGGAGGGCCCGGTAATTCCTCCCTCAGGGAACCCGGGCCCGGATCTTCCCCATTCCCATTCGAGCCCCCATTGGGCTCAATGGGAATGGGAGAGGGAGCTAACAACGGGCCGATTACGACCGGCCCGTTGTTAGCTGCCTGGTCCCCTCGCGGGACCTGTTAACGACGCCTGGTTTTACCAGGCTTCCTTACCGAGTCCCGCGACAGGACCGCGTAATTAGGCAGAATGGGAATAACGGGTCCGCACCCATTGCGGACCCCGTTAACCCATTCCGCCTGACTTGTAATGAGTCCCATTGTCTTCCCATATACCCAGCAGTGTGGTTTCGGCGACTCCTGTTATTCAGTAGAAAGTTTGGACAACCGATTTGAACCTCATGGCCCAATGTTACAATACCCCCTTAAAAGGTAGTATGAAAAAGATTGTTCCTCGGTCTGAAACATAATGGAGACAGTTGCATTTTTCAAGAGGATTGAAAAAGCGTGATACGAACAAATGAATGCGTTTCAGGGAAGTGAGGGTTTTCTGTCATGTAACGGGACAAAACGAGGCATTTTATAGAAGATGTATTAGATAAAATGGTTAAAGAAAGCACAGAATTTGCAAAGATGTCTGAGGGGGAACACATTAACTGCTCCAACAGAGGCCTGACACCAACATAGCACATACACCATTTTTAACACATTTTCATGCTGCGTGTGCCCAAAGAAAATTCTGCAGCCCTATCTCAAATATATGCCAGCTTTTGAGGCCTGCCTGAAAAATATATTCAAGCAGTGGTCCGTTTTCAATTTAGTTGTGCCCAGAATAGGTCATGAGGTCTGCCAAAATGGCATGTCAATGGTGCCGTGAACGGCATTAGTGAATAAATCCTGGGATTGCTTGTTGCTTTACAAAGTAGAGTTCACTTTGCAATTCGTGCTGTACTGCTTACATTATTGGCAAGACAGACATTGATTTCTATGAGTATGGTCTCCGTCTGCAATGGGACAGCGGTTATTTTATTTTTGTTTTATTGCACTCCGAAAACACAACAGGCATCAGGGCGTGAATACACAAAAAATGAGCATAAATTACAATCCAAACGTAGATGGGTTGGTAGGGTGTGTTGGCAGGGTGTTCCAAACACAGGGTGCTATATAAGGGAAAGATTTCCCATTAGCTTTCAGCCGTTTAGGGTGCGGGCAATTTAGTAACATACAGGGTAATTCATGGAAATTCGCACAAAAGTGGCGGAGGCGGCTGGCGCACAGTGTTCCTGTGCGATAGACTGCGTAAAATCCATTTCAGCGCACAGCATATTCATGGATTTTAGCCTCCAAAACCAGCCGTGGCGCAGAGTGGCGCAGCGACCCTGCAGCAGCGCCAGTTACGCCCCCAAGAACGCCCTCGCACAAGGAAAAGGCATCCAAATCCCCAATCCAGCGCAAAGGTCTGCGCCAAGCCAAAACCAGTTTACCGGACTGCCAAACAGCAAACGCCAAGCGGGGAACATGTATTACGGGTTTCGCGGTAACTTCCACACGCGAAAGGGCCTGTGCGAGCGGGGTACGTGTATAACTGGGGTTCGCAGGAAGTTTCACACGCGATTGGCCTGGGTACGTGTATTTCAGGGGTGCGCGAGAAGTTCCACACGCGATCGGGCCTGGGGGAGCGGGGTACGTGTATACAGGGGTGCGCGGGTGGTTTCACACGCGATCGGGCCTGGGGGGGCGGGGTACGTGTATTTCAGGGGCTCGCGGGTGGTTTCACACGCGATCGGGCCAGGGGAGTGGGGTACGTGTATTTCAGGGGTGTGCGGGAAGTATTACACGCGATCGGGCCTGGGGGAGGGGGGTACGTGTATTTCAGGGGCTCGCGGGTGGTTTCACACGCGATCGGGCCTGGGGGAGCGGGGTACGTGTATTTCAGGGGTGCGCGGGAAGTTTTACACGCGATCGGGCCTGGGGGAGCGGGGTACATGTATTACAGGGGTGCGCGGGGACTCCTACACGTGAATTGTCAGTGTGGGTCCTCCCAGGTGTCCCCTCTACCCCCTCCACGGCCCCTGCAGGCAGCACACACCACAGGGGACTACCCTGCACCCCTGGTCATGCCCCGCAGGCAGCCCATCCACCATGTGCATGCCCCCCAGCCAAGCCACATGTCACCTTGCAATATGAACACCAACTCATGTCTCCCAGCACCCCCACCCCCCAGCATTGCGGGGCACCTGCCAGCAGGCCCCCACTCATGTCCCACACATGTCCCCCAGCACCCCCACCCCCCAGCAGTGCAGGGCACCCTCCACCAGGCCCCCACTCATGTCTCCCAGCACCCCCACCCCCCAGCATCCAGGGGCACCCTCCACCAGGCCCCCACTCATGTCTACCACAACCCCCACCCCCCAGCATCCAGGGGCACCCTCCACCAGGCTCCCACTCATGTCTACCACCACCCCACCCCCCAGCATCCAGGGGCACCCTCCACCAGGCCCCCACTCATGTCTACCACCACCCCCACCCCCCAGCAGTGCAGGGCACCCTCCACCAGGCCCCCACTCATGTCTACCACCACCCCACCCCACAGCATCCAGGGGCACCCTCCACCAGGCCCCCACTGATGTCTACCACCACCCCCACCCCCCAGCATCCAGGGGCACCCTCCACCAGGCCCCCACTCATGTCTTCCACCTCCCCCACCCCCCAGCAGTGAAGGGCACCCTCCACCAGGCCCCCACTCATGTCTACCACCACCCCCACCCCCCAGCAGTGCAGGGCACCCTCCACCAGGCCCCCACTCATGTCTCCCAGCACCCCCACCGCCCAGCATCCAGGGGCACCCTCCACCAGGCCCCCACTCATGTCTCCCTGCACCCCCACCCCCCAGCATCCAGGGGCAGCCTCCACCAGGCCCCCACTCGTGTCTACCACCACCCCCACCCCCCAGCAGTGCAGGGCACCCTCCACCAGGCCCCCACCCATGTCCAACTCATGTCTCCCAGCACCCCCACCCCCCAGCATCCAGGGGCACCCTCCACCAGGCCCCCACTCATGTCCAACTCATGTCTCCCAGCACCCCCACCCCCCAGCATCCAGGGGCACCCTCCACAAGGCCCCCACTCATGTTTACCACCACCCCCACCCCCCAGCAGTGCAGGGCACCCTCCACCAGGCCCCCACTCATGTCTACCACCACCCCCACCCCCCAGCAGTGCAGGGCACCCTCCACCAGGCCCCCACCCATGTCCAACTCATGTCTCCCAGCACCCCCACCCCCCAGCATCCAGGGGCACCCTCCACCAGGCCCCCACTCATGTCCAACTCATGTCTCCCAGCACCCCCACCCCCCAGCATTGCGGGGCACCTGCCAGCAGGCCCCCACTCATGTCCCACACATGTCCCCCGGCACCACCACCCCCCAGCAGTGCAGGGCACCCTCCACCAGGCCCCCACTCATGTCTCCCAACACCCCCACCCCCCAGCATCCACGGGCACCCTCCAACAGGCCCCCACTCATGTCTCCCAGCACCCCCACCCCCCAGCATCCAGGGGCAGCCTCCACCAGGCCCCCACTCATGTCTCCCTGCACCCCCACACCCCAGCATCCAGGGGCAGCCTCCACCAGGCCCCCACTCATGTCTCCCAGCACCCCCAGCATCCAGGGGCACCCTCCACCAGGCCCCCACTCATGTCTCCCTGCACCCCCACCCCCCAGCATCCAGGGGCAGCCTCCACCAGGCCCCCATTCATGTCTACCCCCACCCCCCAGCAGTGCAGGGCACCCTCCACCAGGCCCCCACTCATGTCTACCACCACCCCCACCCCCCAGCATCCAGGGGCACCCTCCACCAGGCCCCCACTCATGTCCAACTCATGTCTCCCAGCACCCCCACCCCCCAGCAGGCCCCCACTCATGTCCCACACATGTCCCCCAGCACCCCCACCCCCCAGCAGTGCAGGGCACCCTCCACCAGGCCCCCACTCATGTCTCCCAGCACCCCCAACCCCCAGCATCCAGGGGCACCCTCCACCAGGCCCCCATCATGTCTCCCAGCACCCCCACCCCCCAGCATCCAGGGGCACCCTCCACCAGGCCCCCACTTATGTCTCCCTGCACCCCCACCCCCCAGCATCCAGGGGCAGCCTCCACCAGGCCCCCACTCATGTCTACCACCACCCCCACCCCCCAGCAGTGCAGGGCACTCTCCACCAGGCCCCCACTCATGTCTACCACCACCCCCAGCAGTGCAGGACACCCTCCACCAGGCCCCCACCCATGTCCAACTCATGTCTCCCAGCACCCCCACCCCCCAGCATCCAGGGGCACCCTCCACCAGGCCCCCACTCATGTCTCCCAGCACCCCCACCCCCCAGCATCCAGGGGCACCCTCCACCAGGCCCCCACTCATGTCTCCCTGCACCCACATCCCCCAGCATCCAGGGGCAGCCTCCACCAGGCCCCCACTCATCTCTACCAGCACCCCCACCCCCCAGCAGTGCAGGGCACCCTCCACCAGGCCCCCACTCATGTCTACCACCACCCCCACCCCCCAGCAGTGCAGGGCACCCTCCACCAGGCCCCCACCCATGTCCAACTCATGTCTCCCAGCACCCCCACCCCCCAGCATCCAGGGGCACCCTCCACCAGGCCCCCACTCATGTCTCCCAGCACCCCCACCCCCCAGCATCCAGGGGCACCCTCCACCAGGCCCCCACTCATGTCTCCCTGCACCCCCACCCCCCAGCATCCAGGGGCAGCCTCCACCAGGCCCCCACTCATGTCTACCACCACCTCCACCCCCCAGCAGTGCAGGGCACCCTCCACCAGGCCCCCACTCATGTCCCCCAGCCAACATGTCACCACAATCTAGATCCCTGGCCCTTATGGTCAGCCTCCAAATGCCAAACACCCACCTGAGTATTGCATCCACCCACTTAGAAATGGCAAAAACATGATAGAACGCCAATTGCAAGTTTGGAAATGAACACATGTCCCTCACATACACCCAATGGGTGTCAGTGAATGTCAAAACCCATATGATATGCATGAAACCAATGAGATGATACTACACATTGAAGTTAGAAGAAAAAATATGTATTAAAAGCAACATAAATTGAATCAAAAATAAACAAACAATAATGGAAATTAAAAAAAAAAAACAGCAGGTCCGTGAAATAATGCAAAACCACAAATCATAATGCAAAGGAAAGGTGTCCAAAGTCACAGTCCACAAAAGTAAATCCAATGGAAAATTAAAATCGAAAACATTGCTCCATGGGGAAATCATTAAAAAAATTGAAAATCCAAAAGTCAACTATATACAGATAAACCATCCAGGGTCCATGATCCCAACCGAAGAAATGAAACCTATCTAATAACACTACCTAAAAAAAAAAGAACTATATACAAAAATGTGGCCCATTGTCCAAAAGGTCCAAAAAAAATGCAAAACCAAAGGAAACCTAACACTAACTACAGAACAATTTACAAGGGCAGCGGGCTAGTCCGACGGCTCACTTCGGGATGTTCCGGCCCAGGGCATCATCGAACTCCTGCTCAATGTCCCGGAGACGGTCCTCCTCCATGGCCCAGAGGGTCCGCAGGGCCGTCCACATGTTCACCCCAAACTCCCTGCGGATTGCCTCGAGGAACTCGGTCCGCCTCAGGGCCCTCCGCATGGAGTTCTCCGCCCTGACCATCGTGAGCCGTGCCTCTTCCGCCCGCTGCCGCTCCGCATCTATGGCGTGGCCCAACCGCTGCCACACGGAAGACACTTCCCGTCCTGGGTCCTCCTGCCCTCCGGCCGATGCCTGCCCCTCCGATGTGGAAGGCCCCGAGCCATCATGGCTCCCACCACGTTGCTGCTGCTGTGCCTCTGCCCGTGCACTGCCTCCTGCTGCCTGCACATCCTCCGCTGGCTGGGGTGCACTCGTTGATGTGGCCACCCCTGATGGACGTCCGACTCCCGACTGTGGCAGGGATGCCTCCTCCACCAGCCTGGCCGCACCGTCAGAGGCAGCTCCACAGGGCACCCAGGTGACTGATGGGTGGGAAGATGGCACGGAGGACGACTGGCGAATAGGGGGTTCAGTTGAGGAGGGGGTCGTAGCAAGCCCCATCAAACGGAGGAATCCGGCCTGGGTGACCTGTCCCAGTAGGCCGCCGCGGTCAACGAGCCATTCGAGATGACGTGCAGTCTCCTCATGAAAAGACTGCAGGTCACCTCGCATGGCCCGTTGACGCAACGCCACACCAGTCAGGACAGGCCCAACCCGGACCCGGATAGCTCATCCCCTGCCTGAAAACGGGTCTGGACGTAGGCATCCCTGCTGGTGCGAGATGATGCAGTGACAGGATCAGGGACAGGATTGCACACAGGCACCTCCGCGGCAACCTGTTCTGCCTCCTGTCCCTGGTCCTGCACTGCACCACTAGCACCAGTGGAATCCCCACCTCCAGACCCCGTCTCTGTTGCTTGCACGGCCTCCTCCTCCACCAAACCCCCCACCAACCTGGATGACTACGTGCCATCTTCCCCCGTTGGGCCCTGTGGGGTCCCAGCTGCCCCTTCTGCTGCCGAGGAGTCCAACTCCGACCTCTGCCTCTTGGACCTCCCCCCGGCAGCTGCGGCCTGGGACGCGGCACCGGACTCTCACTCCCCGACGAGATCACAACCTGGGAGGGGAGCCGGGCCTTGCGTCTCCGGCTGGCGGTGCCATTCCCACCGCTGTGCTCCACAGCACCTTCTCCGCCCACTTCATCAGTTGACGCTGCAGGCAGGGAGAAATAAAAGACAGGCATCAGGGCACTGTACAATGGATACATACACACATGACAGTTGCACATGAGTGGCATTGGCAAACCTCAGACATGGCATCACAATTGGCAACACACATGTCATTTCAACTTGCACACATGAGCCATACCACAGCCACATCAACTGCCAGCACCATCCATACACATACAACAGCATGAGCAGGCAAAGGTGAGCCAGACATCACATGCAACACAGGGAGTGCACTACACATGCACGCACACCACCACACTTGCATGCATGTGTACACCTCAGCCAGCTGTTGCAGTGTTCAGATGGGCATCCATGTCACATCTGCCAATCAGGCTTCCACATCCGGCTGTCACATGCATCCATGTTGCATCACTGTTGCACTCTTGTCAAATACACACACATGCACATGTACACAGTGCAGCTGAAAACAACATACATGCTGAAAACAACATACATGCGTGACATCACGAACATGCCTACTTACATACACATTCATCCAAACATGTGTGCCCACACAACTGCATTTGGCATGCAAGCCTACACACACAAGCACCATCCATGTCTCACACATGACAGCCCTCGCATGTGTTATCCTCACGGCCCTGTACACCCCCACCCATACTCGGCCCCATACAAACAGATGTGCAACCGGCACACTCCTGGCACATCACCACACGCACAGCTTACAATCATGATGCATGTACACTTACCGCTCGACTCCAGACGGGCCTGCCTCTCAAGGACCTGGACGTGGAGCACTGGGGATATGCGTTCCAGGACCCTCATCTGATCTTCCGACAAGTGGCCCCTGTTCAGGGTCTTGGACCTGAAGTCCTCCCAGCCCTTCTTGACATGTTCGAAGTCGCAGACTGCCACCCCCTCCGCGTTGATGGCAGTCACGATGTCCGTCCATGATGTCCGTCCAGATCCGAGTCCGTCCTTCCTTGTCGGCGCGCACACTTCCGAAGAGGGCATCATACTGCCCCAGGACTTGCTCCACCAGGACACCAACTTCGGTGGCAGTGAAGCTGGTGCCCCTCTGCCTCTCTGGCCGGGGGTTGTCAGTGGTGCCAGATGTTGCAATGCCCGACATGACAACCCCAGAGGCAGGAGTGGGTGGGCAACTGGGTCCTGGGGCTGGGCTGTGAAGCGATGGAATCCCAGTCGGGAGTCTTCGGTTCCAGCAGGGGTGGTCACAGCAACAGCACCCCTGGCTGATGTGCAGGCAGCAAATGGCAGGGCACGTGGGCAGCAGGCTGTCAGGCAGCAGCAGATGGCAGGTGGGAGCGTGCTCGGGGCTCTGGGGGGCAGTAAATCGGCTTTCTTGGCAGGAGCTGGTCTTCCGTGTGCTTGCGCGTGGCCAGCTTGATACGGAGTGATTTGGCACGTGAAAATCCTGCACGTCTGCGTGTAATTCGAGGAAAGGCCCTTAGCGCGTAAGCGCATCTGCACGCATACACGATTTCATTGGCCCAAAGGCCCCCATGCGCAGCTATGATGTCACGCGCATGGCCGTAGAGAATGGCGCGTGTAAAAAAAAAGATACACGTCCGAGTGTCAAAGCGTGTAATTGGTGGAAATGGCCTCATCGCGTATGCGCGTCTGTGACGTGTGTATAAAAGGTACGTGTAGAACGCCATTTCCTTGTACGTGCTTTTCGTGGAGAGCGAGTGGGTGAAATCTGAAATCTGTACTTCTTGTCGGTTCACACGCGATTTACTTCAGGCGTTTCAAGTTCGTACTCCCTGTTACCTCTGACAGCTTTTTCTCTTGTCCTCTTTTTCCTGGGCCTGTTTCCTCAAACAGCGTTCCCTTCTACTGTTGTCCTGTCTCCTCAGACAGCGTACAATTCTTCTTTTGGCGGGGTGTTGCCAACACGCACACGTGCATATTTTTCACGCTTTACTTCCTGGCAGACGGTGAGTCGCGCACGTATTCAACATCTGTGCTTGCCCCGTGTGTCACATACCCCTTCAGAGGTCATTCTAGGCTGCGTGTGACACGCATACGTTCATTCTTGTGTTTCTGGGTGCCACAGCGTAGTGCAGGTTTATTTTTCCACACACGTGGTCTAGAAGGGGTTGCGTGCACCTTACTTCCCTTTTTTGGGTTGCCTGTGCGTTGCGTGACCCGTCATCTTTCCCCAGGGGTGACATACAGCCTTGCTAGAGCACTAGGGTACGATTACCATCTGGTACCCAACCCCTTTGACCCCCAATTGCCCAGGACAATAGTTCACCTCGACTCCCATACGCACAATTAAATCAGTGCCATGACTGGGAGGCGAATAAGCCGTAAGGGTGGCAAAGGTGGCCGAGCCCCAAGTGGTGGCCGTGGTGGATCCGGTAGGGGACGTGGCTGTGACTTGCAGGGTGCCCCTAGCCCCCCCATGTGTGGAGGAGCAGTCAGGGACACCCATGCCCCCCCCCTGGTTGAGGGTAACGTGGCTGACACCATGCATGCTCAGCCCTTGTTGGACCAGCCCACTGTGGAACCAGACCTGGCAGAGGGTGACTCCATGGCTGACTTCCAGGTCAGCAGGTCAAGGCCACGTGCGCCGGTGCACGTTGGTGTCATCAGGCCACGTGGATCAGGGGCAGCTAGGTCAGCTGCTGCCCCGCGTAGGTAGGCTGGGGAGGCTGCAGGGGCAGCTGCGGCTCCATCCACCCCACCTCTCACACACCCAGCCAGGACAGTGTCGGTCCAAGTCCATCATGCTGACATTCCCCCTGACACCATCACACTTGAGATAATGCCTGCACCAACTCCCATGCTGAGTGTGCAATCCCACACTCTTAGTACAGAGTCCACCGGTGCTCCTGCCCCTAGTGTCCAGAGCGGCGTAGGACACTCAGGATCCCCACCACCTTCCAAGCGGAAGAGGAAGAGTGCTCGTCCAGTACAGGCTGATGCCCCAGAGACGGCTACACAGTCCGGCCCGTCAAGGAAGCCCAGCTTCGATGAGGCCGAATTGAATGCACTTGTAGAGTATGTGTCCGCACATGACCGCGAAATGGTGATTGTTGCAGGATCCAAGACTACACCTGCACAACGTCAGGCACAGTGGCAGACCATCGCGGACATCATAAGTGCCCTTGGATTCGTGAGGCGCACAGCTACTGAATGCTACAAGCGCTGGAATGACCTGAAGCGCAGGGCAAAGAATAAGCTGGCCTCAAGTCATGCCGCAACTCTAGTGACTGGAGGTGGGTCTCCATCAGAGGACATAGAACTCACTCCACATGAGCAGATTGCTGGGACCTACGTCACGGAGGAACAGATACAAGGCGTGGGAGAACTGGCAGATTACGAGGCATTGTCCGGTGAGTGCACATGCATGTGTGTGTCATCCATGTGCATGGTGTGTGTGGGAGGGCTTCTGTTTGGGTGCCAGGTGAGGGTGTGTGTCTGAGTGGTTTGGGTCACCCATGTGCCTCATCCAATACATTCTGCGCACCAGCATTTGGGTATATCAGTATCCCTTCTGCCAACATTAGACATCCAGCCCAACACCACGCCAGTTGCCCTTGAAGTGTCATCTTGCCACAACATTGTTGCTTATTTTCCTCTGTTCATTCAGGCAGATTGTTTGCATACCACCACTTTTACTCGGCATTTCTCAGTCCTATTGTCACATGTCTGACATGGCTATGGTACAGTGGACTGGCTTTGTTTCCTGGACATGATTTGTGTAGACATGTCCCTGTGCTATAGGACCATTTTGGACTGGCAGCTCCAGGTTATACATTTGAACCATTTCAATGAAAAAAATCAATTACATGAGCAAACTGGACTGAATGAACAATTGGTGCCCTCCTCTCCCTCTTAACTTTATGGCTAGGGTACATGCCATCTGTGTGATGGCATGTGTATTTGACCTGCCAATCACTGGCCAATGTGTGATGCCACTGCTAGGCAGCATGCAGCAAATGTGTTCATCTTCCATCTTGGTGTCATCTACGTGTGCCATCTGCCTACCCTTCACACGCAGTAACGGTGCATGCATAGGAGGGTTTTAGTCATGTGGGACATGTGTCAATCAAGTACTGTTTCTGTAGCCTCTCATCCCTAATTGTGTGCCATAGTGCTAATGCCTGTTTCCATTTGTTTTCTTTTATGTCTTTGCAGGGGATGACGCACTTGATACTGCTGGGGTTGTGGAGATGGTGCAGACCCAGGAGGGGTCTGAGGGCCGACCAACCACCAGTGAGGGACGTGGTGTGGTGGTGGGTGAGAACCCACAACTGCTGCAGGTCGTGCTCTCAAGGGGTGTCTCTGGCTGCACCTCCCCCGAGCTGTATTCAGGTGTCGATTCGGATGATGAGACCTATGTGCCGTCACAGGTGAGTGTTCCTGGGAGGGATTCTTTTCTGCCCGACCCACCTGCACCAGGGTTAGAACCCTCAATGGGGATGTCAGTGTTGGCAGGTACGCCTTTGGTGGTTACGGATGCAGGGTCACACTCCGCAACATCTGATCCTGTTCCTGGGTCAGCAGATCAGAGGGGGAATGCAGTCCTGCAGCCTCAGGCAGTGCCGGCACAGCAAGGAGCAGTTCGCCTTGCTCCAGACAGGTGTGGTACCCGCCGACGTGGTGGCCGTCCGCCACCTGGCAATACCGGATGGGAGCAATCCATATACCGTATGGCAACCCAACAGGTAGCATCATCAGAGATGATGGCTCAGGCCATGGATAGGGTGGCCACTTCCATTGTCACCCCCAAAAGGCTGATGGAGCGACTACAGCAGGCAACAGACTCCATCTGCCAGTCACACAGGGAGGACATGTTGGCGTCCGACAGGGACAGGCGGGCGGCACTGGCGACTCTGCGGGAAGCCATTTCCATAGAGTCCCAGGGCCACAGGGAAGCCCTGAGGGTGGAACTCCTTCACCTCAGGACGACTCTTGTTGAGCTTGAGGCTTCAACAAACAGAAGGACAGAACAGCAGCTGGAGCGTCTCACACGTACGCTCTCAGCTGAGATGCAGGCAACTAGGGCGGAGGTCCGGGCATCCCGTGAGTTGTTGCATGGGGACCTACGCACAATTATCCTCCAGAACGAGACCTACCACACCTGCATGCTTGCTGCCATGGAGGAACAGACTAGGGCTTTGCGTGGGCTGCCTCCCATAGTGCCACCACCTCCTGATGCAGCTGCAGAGGGTGAGGAGAGCGACAGCAGTGATTCTCTCACAATAGGGTAGCCGTGTAGGCCATGAGCCCATGGAGGTGTTTTTTTTCCGCAAGATCCACACAGGTGGGTTTTGGTGTGCACCCTGTCCTCGGACCTCCTGGGTGGCCTCCCCCACGCCCCCGGGCCCATTAATGGCCATTTTTGATTTTTATTTTTATTTATTTTTTCAACATTTTTTTTTTGGGACAGTGTGTTGCCTTGCGTGGCTCCCGTGGGCATACGCTGTATTGTGGCTGGGCAGATGTAGGCTTGTCATGAATTTGGTTCAGATGCTTGGGTTTGTGTGGCACACACCCCTCCTGCTTCCCGTTTCCATGGGCTTGCAAAGGGTGTGCCCAAGTGACATTGACGTACATGGTGACGTTGGACTCCCATTCGTTGTGTGGGCAGTCTGTAGTCAATACTGTGTATACATTCATAGTGCATATTGTTGTTGTATTGTACACTGCATGGCCTATTGATATGTGCCTCTGCATCCATCTCATCCTCCTAATTTGCAGGTCCATTTCTCATGTCTTCACAAGGCGGTCCACCTTGGAACTGGAGTCTATGTTGTAAGCAGTGCATCTACACTCTTGCGTGGTGCTAGAAGTGTTCGAAGTGCTGGCATCATCAGGTAGTGAGGCTACCGATTTTTTAAGTCTGTAATGTCATGTTTAAGGTAGGTTGGAGGTTGTGTAGGTGATTGGTATTCTTGGTAAGTATTTGGTAATGTGTGTTGTAGGTCCTGCATTACTGTGAGCATTTCATGTGTGGCCATGTTTCCATTAGGGACACTGTAGTTGGTGACACTTGGGGCATGTTGTGGGGATTAATTTGTTTGCTCTCACATTGCATGACATGCCATGGTGTGTTGTGTGGGCGTGCCGCGGAGGGGTTGGGAGACATGGCACTGTTCTCATGTAGTATTTTGCAAGGGGGTATTCATTTCTGCAGCATGGAAGTGTGTCTTTTGATGACACTGCATTGGTGGTGTTTGTGTAGGTAGGGATGCACACATTGTGACACTTCCACATGAACAATCTCAGGCTGCTATGGTTCTGACAGTTGACTGTCCCTTTGTTCATCATAATTGTCAGGTTGAGTCATCATTGCTTATCAGATGGTATGTGCCAGGGCTGTGTGCACTCCACAGGGGTGTGATTTCTATGTGAAGTAATTAGCCACCAGCTGCGTACGGGCTGCCTCACCCCGTGCACTTTCCCCTCCCATGCACAGCGGGCGTGCATGTGGTTGGGGATGTGGGGGCACCACCATGTCCACAGCCAGGCCCCGGCGTGTTGCAACATTGTGCAGGACACATGCTGCCACTATGATCCTGCACACTACTGGGGGCGCATATAACAGCTGCCCGCCAGAACGGTCAAGGGAGCGAAAGCGTGACTTGAGCACTCCGAATGTGCGCTCCACTATGCCCCAGGTTGCAATATGGGTTGTGTTGTATCTTACCTCGGGAGGCGTGATGGGGTTCCGAATTGGCGTCATCATGTGGGTGCTCAGAGGGTAGGCACTGTCCCCTGGTGAGGAGGTGATGGGTATCATTATTGGGGTAGTGACATAACTCTGCATCTGACATGCATGCATGTGCAGTGGCATTCATACTCACCAAGCAGCCATGTATCGCCATGCCGCCCAGCTTCTAGGTCCCGGCTTAGGGTAGACATTCGTTAAATGAAGCTGTCGTGGGTGGACCCTGGATAGTTGGCATATACTGAGGTGATGATTCCCTTGCCATTACATACTACCTGCACGTTGATGGAATGCCAGTGCTTGCGGTTCCTATAGATATGCTCAGATGCCCTGGGGGGACGTAGTGCCACATGGGTGCAGTCAATGGCACCTAGCACTTTGGGGAATCGTGCCACACCGTAGAAATCGAGGGCGGCAGCCTGCCTTTCTGCAGGTGTCCTGGGCAGGTATATGTGCCTACGGACTGATGGGTGTGCAGTGATGATGTTCAAGACCTGGTGTAGGCAGCGTGACTGCGTGGCCTGTGACACCCCACCCACTATGGCACTTGTCCGCTGAAATGATCCTGTGGCCAAGAAGTGCAGTACATTGAGGACCTTCTCCAGGGGGCTGAGTGCTTGGGAGCACAGGGTGGGTGATGTGAGGTCATCCTCCCACTCACTGACCAGGTCCAGTATTATGTGTGGTGGAAACCTGTACCTCCCATACACCTGGTCATCAAGCATCCCAAAAAGGCTGGTTCTGGGAGTGAAAATTCGGGCCCTCACTATCCTCCTCCTCCTCCTTTGGTAACCGACGGCCACTGCTGCTAGGAACGGTATATTCATCCTGGCGTCTGAGCTTGTTTGTTGCTTGTGCGCACTTTTATGCTGCGCGGGTCGACGTACGCCTGCTTCATGCTGGCGTACGTGTTTCAGGATTGGACCATATATTTTTCGGCGCGTTGTAGGCGAACGTGTGAATCTTCCCGCCCACCCCTGGAATACACGTACCCCACTCTCACAGGCCCAGTCGTGTGTGGAAGTTCACACGCACCCCAAAATACACGTACCCAGGGGAATCGCGTGTGGGACTTCCCGCGAACCCCGTATTACACGTAGCCTGCTGGTATCGCGTGTGGAAGTTCACGCGGACCCATAATACACGTACCCTGATGGTATCGCATGGGAGACTACCCGCGCACCCCAGGAATACACGTACCCAGGCAAATCGCACGGCTGGGGGGTGGGGGTAGTGGGAGACATGAGTGGGGGCCAGGTGGAGGGTGCCCCTGGATGCTGTGGGGTGGGGGTGCAGCGGGACATGAGTGGGGGCTGGTGGAGGCTGCCCCTGCACTGCTGGGGGGTGGGGGTGGTGGGAGACATGAGTTGGACATGAGTGGGGGCCTGGTGGAGGCTGCCCCTGGATGCTGGGGGGTGGGGGTGGTGGGAGACATGAGTGGGGGCCTGGTGGAGGCTGCCCCTGGACGCTGGCGGGTGAGGGTGCAGGGGGACATGAGTGGGGGCCTGGTGGAGGGTGCCCCTGGATGCTGGGTGTGGTGGGAGACATGAGTTGGACATGAGTGGGGGCCTGGTGGAGGCTGCCCCTGGATGCTGGGGGGTGGGGGTGGTGGGAGACATAAGTGGGTGCCTGGTGAAGGCTGCCCCTGGATGCTGGGGGGTGGGGGTGCAGGGGGACATGAGTTGGACATGAGTGGGTGCCTGGTGGAGGCTGCCCCTGGATGCTGGGGGGTGGGGGTGCAGGGGGACATGATTGGGGACCCGGTGGAGGGTGCCCCTGGATGCTGGGGTGTGGGGGTGCAGGGGGACATGAGTTGGACATGAGTGGGGGCCTGGTGGAGGCTGCCCCTGGATGCTGTGGGGTGGGGGTGCTGGGAGACATGAGTGGGGGCCTGGTGGAGGGTGCCCCTGGATGATATGGGGTGGGGGTGCTGGGAGACATGAGTGGGGGCCTGGTGGAGGGTGCCCTGCACTGCTGGGGGGTGGGGGTGCTTGGGGACGTGTGGGACATGAGTGGGGGCCTGCTGGCAGGTGCCCCGCAATGCTGGGGGGTGGGGGTGCAGGGAGACATGAGTTGGACATAAGTGGGTGCCTGGTGGAGGCTGCCCCTGGATGCTGGGGGGTGGGGGTGCAGGGGGACATGAGTGGGGGCCTGGTGGAGGGTGCCCCTGGATGCTGGGGGGTGGGGGTGCAGGGGGACATGAGTTGGACATGAGTGGGGGCCTGGTGGAGGCAGCCCCTGGATGCTGGGGGGTGGGGGTGCAGGGGGACATGAGTGGAGGCCTGGTGGATGCTGGGGAGTGGGGGTGGTGGGAGACATGAGTGGGTGCCTGGTGGAGGCTGCCCCTGGATGCTGGGGGGTGGGGGTGCAGGGGGACATGATTGGGGACCCGGTGGAGGGTGCCCCTGGATGCTGGGGGGTGGGGGTGCAGGGGGACATGAGTTGGACATGAGTGGGGGCCTGGTGGAGGCTGCCCCTGGATGCTGTGGGGTGGGGGTGCTGGGAGACATGAGTGGGGGCCTGGTGGAGGGTGCCCCTGGATGATGGGGGGTGGGGGTGCTGGGAGACATGAGTGGGGGCCTGCTGGCAGGTGCCCCGCAATGGTGGGGGTGCAGGGAGACATGAGTTGGACATGAGTGGGTGCCTGGTGGAGGCTGCCCCTGGATGCTGGGGGGTGGGGGTGCAGGGGGACATGAGTGGGGGCCTGGTGGAGGGTGCCCCTGGATGCTGGGGGGTGGGGGTGCAGGGGGACATGAGTTGGACATGAGTGGGTGCCTGGTGGAGGCTGCCCCTGGATGCTGGGGGGTGGGGGTGCAGGGGGACATGAGTGGATGCCTGGTGGAGGCTGCCCCTGGATGCTGGGGGGTGGGGGTGCAGGGGGACATGAGTTGGACATGAGTGGGGGCCTGGTGGAGGCTTCCCCTGGATGCTGGGGGGTGGGGGTGCAGGTGGACATGAGTGGGGGCCTGGTGGAGGGTGCCCCTGGATGCTGGGGGGTGGGGGTGGTGGGAGACATGAGTGGGGGCCTGTTGGAGGGTGCCCCTGGATGCTGTGGGGTGGGGGTGCAGGGGGACATGAGTGGGGGCCTGGTGGAGGCTGTCCCTGCACTGCTGGGGGGTGGGGGTGGTGGGAGACATGAGTTGGACATGAGTGGGGGCCTGGTGGAGGCTGCCCCTGGATGCTGGGGGGTGGGGGTGGTGGGAGACATGAGTGGGGGCCTGGTGGAGGCTGTCCCTGGATGCTGGGGGGTGGGGGTGCAGGGAGACATGAGTTGGACATGAGTGGGGGCCTGGTGGAGGCAGCCCCTGGATGCTGGGGGGTGGAGGTGCAGGGGGACATGAGTGGGGGCCTGGTGGAGGGTGCCCCTGGATGCTGGGGGGTGGGGGTGCAGGGGACATGAGTTGGACATGAGTGGGTGCCTGGTGGAGGCTGCCCCTGGATGCTGTGGGTTGGGGGTGCAGGGGGACATGAGTGGGGGCCTGGTGGAGGGTGCCCCTGGATGCTGGGTGGTGGGGGTGGTGGGAGACATGTGTGGGGGCTTGGTGGAGGGTGCCCTGCACTGCTGCTGGGGGGTGGGGGTGATGGGAGACATGAGTGGGGGCGTGGTGGAGGCTGCCCCTGCACTGCTGGGGGGTGGTGGGAGACATGTGTGGGGGCCTGGTGGAGGGTTCCCTGCACTGCTGGGGGGTGGGGGTGGTGGGAGACATGAGTGGGGGCCTGGTGGAGGGTGCCCCTGGATGCTGGGGGGTGGGGGTGCAGGGGGACATGAGTGGGGGCCTGGTGGAGGCTGCCCCTGGATGCTGGGGGGTGGGGGTGCTGGGAGACATGAGTGGGGGCCTGGTGGAGGGTGCCCTGCACTGCTGGGGGTGGGGGTGCTGGGGGACATGTGTGGGACATGAGTGGGGCCTGCTGGCAGGTGCCCCGCAATGCTGGGGGGTGGGGGTGCAGGGAGACATGAGTTGGACATGAGTGTGGGCCTGGTGGAGGCTGCCCCTGGATGCTGGGGGGTGGGGGTGCAGGGAGACATGGGTTGGACATGAGTGGGTGCCTGGTGGAGGCTGTCCCTGGATGCTGGGTGGTGGGGGTGCAGGTGGACATGAGTGAGGGCCTGGTGGAGGCTGCCCCTGGATGCTGGGGGGTGGGGGTGTAGGGGGACATGAGTGGGGGCCTGGTGGAGGGTGCCCCTGGATGCTGTGGGGTGGGGGTGGTGGGAGACATGAGTGGGGGCCTGGTGGAGGGTGCCCTGCACTGCTAGGGGGTGGGGTGGTGGGAGACATGTGTGGGGGCCTGGTGGAGGGTGCCCTGCACTGCTGGGGGGTGGGGTGATGGGAGACATGAGTGGGGGCGTGCTGGAGGCTGCCCCTGCACTGCTGGGGGGTGGGGGTGGTGGGAGACATGTGTGGGGGCCTGGTGGAGGGTGCCTTGCACTGCTGGGGGGTGGGGGTGGTGGGAGACATGAGTGGGGGCCTGGTGGAGGGTGCCTCTGGATGCTGGGGGGTGGGGGTACAGGGGGACATGAGTGGGTGCCTGGTGGAGGCTGCCCCTGGATGCTGGGGGGTGGGGGTGCAGGGGGACATGAGTAGGGGCCTGGTGGAGGGTGCCCCTGGATGCTGGGGGGTGGGGGTGCAGGGGGACATGAGTTGGACATGAGTGGGTGCCTGGTGGAGGCTGCCCCTGGATGCTGGGGGGTGGGGGTGCAGGGGGACATGAGTGGATGCCTGGTGGAGGCTGCCCCTGGATGCTGGGGGGTGGGGGTGCAGGGGGACATGAGTTGGACATGAGTGGGGGCCTGGTGGAGGCTGCCCCTGGATGCTGGGGGGTGGGGGGGCAGGTGGACATGAGTGGGGGCCTGGTGGAGGGTGCCCCTGGATGCTGGGGGGTGGGGGTGGTGGGAGACATGAGTGGGGGCCTGTTGGAGGGTGCCCCTGGATGCTGTGGGGTGGGGGTGCAGGGGGACATGAGTGGGGGCCTGGTGGAGGCTGTCCCTGCACTGCTGGGGGGTGGGGGTGGTGGGAGACATGAGTTGGACATGAGTGGGGGCCTGGTGGAGGCTGCCCCTGGATGCTGGGGGGTGGGGGTGGTGGGAGACATGAGTGGGGGCCTGGTGGAGGCTGTCCCTGGATGCTGGGGGGTGGGGGTGCAGGGAGACATGAGTTGGACATGAGTGGGGGCCTGGTGGAGGCAGCCCCTGGATGCTGGGGGGTGGAGGTGCAGGGGGACATGAGTGGGGGCCTGGTGGAGGGTGCCCCTGGATGCTGGGGGGTGGGGGTGCAGGGGACATGAGTTGGACATGAGTGGGTGCCTGGTGGAGGCTGCCCCTGGATGCTGTGGGTTGGGGGTGCAGGGGGACATGAGTGGGGGCCTGGTGGAGGGTGCCCCTGGATGCTGGGTGGTGGGGGTGGTGGGAGACATGTGTGGGGGCTTGGTGGAGGGTGCCCTGCACTGCTGCTGGGGGGTGGGGGTGATGGGAGACATGAGTGGGGGCGTGGTGGAGGCTGCCCCTGCACTGCTGGGGGGTGGTGGGAGACATGTGTGGGGGCCTGGTGGAGGGTTCCCTGCACTGCTGGGGGGTGGGGGTGGTGGGAGACATGAGTGGGGGCCTGGTGGAGGGTGCCCCTGGATGCTGGGGGGTGGGGGTGCAGGGGGACATGAGTGGGGGCCTGGTGGAGGCTGCCCCTGGATGCTGGGGGGTGGGGGTGCTGGGAGACATGAGTGGGGGCCTGGTGGAGGGTGCCCTGCACTGCTGGGGGTGGGGGTGCTGGGGGACATGTGTGGGACATGAGTGGGGCCTGCTGGCAGGTGCCCCGCAATGCTGGGGGGTGGGGGTGCAGGGAGACATGAGTTGGACATGAGTGTGGGCCTGGTGGAGGCTGCCCCTGGATGCTGGGGGGTGGGGGTGCAGGGAGACATGGGTTGGACATGAGTGGGTGCCTGGTGGAGGCTGCCCCTGGATGCTGGGGGGTGGGGGTGTAGGGGGACATGAGTGGGGGCCTGGTGGAGGGTGCCCCTGGATGCTGTGGGGTGGGGGTGGTGGGAGACATGAGTGGGGGCCTGGTGGAGGGTGCCCTGCACTGCTAGGGGGTGGGGTGGTGGGAGACATGTGTGGGGGCCTGGTGGAGTGTGCCCTGCACTGCTGGGGGGTGGGGTGATGGGAGACATGAGTGGGGGCGTGCTGGAGGCTGCCCCTGCACTGCTGGGGGGTGGGGGTGGTGGGAGACATGTGTGGGGGCCTGGTGGAGGGTGCCTTGCACTGCTGGGGGGTGGGGGTGGTGGGAGACATGAGTGGGGGCCTGGTGGAGGGTGCCCCTGGATGCTGGGGGGTGGGGGTACAGGGGGACATGAGTGGGGGCCTGGTGGAGGCTGCCCCTGCACTGCTGGGGGGTGGGGGTGATGGGAGACATGAGTGGGGGCCTGGTGGAGGCTGCCCCTGGATGCTGGGGGGTGGGGGTGCTGGGAGACATGTGTTGGTGATCAGTAGTGCAAGTTGACATGTGGGTTGGCTGGGGGGCATGGCCATGGTGGATGGGTTGCCTGTGGGACATGAGTAGGGGTGCAGGGTAGTCCCCTGTGGTGTGGGCTGCCTGCAGGGGCCGTGGAGGGTGTAGAGGGAACACCTGGGAGGACCCACACGGCCAAATCACGTGTAGCATTCCCCGGCACCACCGAAATACACGTCCCCTGCTGGTATCGCATGTGAATCTTCCCGCGCACCCCGAAGTACACGTACCCAGGCCAATCGCGTGTGGAACTTTCCGCGCACCCCGAAGTACACGTACCCAGGCCAATCGCGTGTGGAACTTCCCGCGCACCCAGGAACACACGCACACGCTATTTTTCACACAGCGGGTGTCCGTGTTTGTCGGTACCCCTTTGCACCTCATTTGTCCTAGGGGGCCACTGTATGGACCATTCATCATGGCTGTATATGGGTGCTTTTTGTTAGCGCACATTTTGACGCACATTTATTTCAGGCGCAGGGACGCTACCGCCTGCTTTCTTGTGGCATACTTGTTTGGCCCTGTGCGCGTCTTTCACCGTGCGCTGGTTTGCCCTATTCGATTCCATGAATATGGGTTGTAGGCGAGCGTGTGGGCGTTCCGCGCACTTGCCTCCTGTACTTCCCCCGTGACGCCCATGTTTTCACACGTTTTTCCCCATTCCGAGTGTTACGCCCCGTGTTCCGCCTACTTTTGTGATGTGCGCCGCGCTATGTGCGATTTCGCAGTGGCCGTGGCGCACGCTGTGGGATGACCTGTGCGCGGCGCACTTTTTCAGCGCACATCCAATGTTTTTCTCGCGCACGGACTTCCATGAATCGATGTGCGCTGGTTTCCCTGCGATTTTCGCACTTGCACTGCGAATCGCACGTTTTGGCACCTCTGCGCGGGAATTTTCGGCGCTAATTAATTCCATGAATCGGCCTCATAGTGTTACTTGAACGCAGTGTTTTGCAGGTTGTTAGATGGTCATTATTTTCTTTAAATATTCTGGGGCTGTGCCATGACGGCTTTATGACTAAAGACTGCTATGACTAAAGACCGGTATTTTAAATAGGATTCCTGGTTTTACACGGAGCCAGTGAAGGCGCCTTCGATGTGAAGTGATATGGTCACCACGAAGTACTTGCATTATAATGCGCACAGCATGATTTTAAAGCACATGGAGGTCGTTCAAGTTTCTTATAAGACACACCTCCCAGCAGAGCATCACAATAGTCCATTCTTGAGAGGATGGTAGACCTTGCCAGTAGTTTCGGTTTTTGGGGAGATCAGTGGTCTAATTGTTCTCGGGCATTTCATGTCTCTATTTTGATCGCACATCCATCAAGCATAGTGTGTGTATCTATGGTCTAATTTGAATCTCTAGAGGGGAGAACCGAACAGCAGCAACTCTGATTTTGCATCATTAAGACGCATCCAGTGTTCCACCATCCACTGCCTTGCAATTTTAAAAACATCATTTAATCTCAAGGAGTCCTGTTCATAGTTTAAATCCAGACTCAGGAAAATGTATCATCAGCATAATTAGTAACATGAATATTCAAATCCTCCAGTAAATCACATAAAGACTTGATATAGAGGTTAAACAGTGCAGAGGACAGACCTGTCCCCTGGGGCACTCCAAAGGTAATGGGGGCATAGTCAGACAAAGCCTCTCCCCAGTGAGCAGCTGAAAGTCTTTCAGACAAAAGGAGTGGGTCCACGTTATGACACTTAGGGAACACTTTCCCATTTTATCCAGAGCTGCCATTAAGATGTTGTGGTCCATTAAATCAAAAGCCACCAACTGGCATCCACCTGAGCAAATAATGTCCAGCATGTCTGACTGTAGGTCCAAAAGGGCACTTTCCGTACAATGATGGGGCCTGAAGCCTGACTGTTTTTGATGGAAGACATTTATTTTGTTCCATGAAATCTGAAATTGTTTTGTGGCTACTTTATGGTTTTTAAAAGAAAGGGGTATTTGTGATTGATCTTAAATTCCTATATCATTGGGGTCTTTCCCCAATTTTTTTAAATACAGGAGTGACCGTGACTCGCTTGATACTTCTGGGGACCTCCTCGTATCTAAAAGAGGAGTTTATGAAGCAAATGAGGAAAGGGCCAAAAATGTTTCCGTTTGCTAGGATTATCTTGGAAGGAAAAATGTCTTCTAAATAAGACGTTGTGTGCATACTTTTCATAATTTCCACGAGTCCTGCTGTGTTTATGTCTTGGAAAGTAAAGTCCTGCACTCTGACCTCCGTGGTTCTAGAGGGGTCACTCATCGTAATCCGATTGCTCACAAATGTGAGATTATCCTCTGAAGCAGCCATGGCTGATGTTTTGATCTAATCTCTGGCCCCTAGGACTTTGTCAGCCAGTGGAGTAAGTTTGCTGAAAATATTGGGGGGGACATGACAACTGAAAGAAAGGGGCAGGTTGGAGGATGGAGGGACGGTGGCTCTGAGTGATAACACTAAACTACTACACCACAAGAGTCCATTGCCGACGCTCTGTTATAGCTTTCATAAAACTGGTGGCGTATCTTTTAAAATTCAATTCTAAAGACACTCCAGTCTTCTGAAACTTATAACACCACAGTTGGTCTTTAGAATTCACTGCATTGACAACAGTAAATAAAACCTGTGCCCCCTCTATCTAAAGAGGGCCTGCAAGCGGGCTGAAGGGAGCTGGTGTTTGATTATTGCCACCAGGGCACTGACTCAAACAAGCATATAGATATAATACAACATGGATGCCTGCCTGCAAGATTTTAAAAGAGCACATTAGGTTGCTTTTTCTGATTTCATTAATTACTTGCAACAATCGCACTCATTCAAATGAAGGTACGTTTTCCTGTGTTCCAATGACCCCAAGCAGTAGGGTACCGAGCAGGAGATCAGAGCGGGACGTTTGTCAGTGGGACGCCACTCATGTTCAGCACCTCCAAGAGGGTGCCCAACAGAAAAGGTGTTCCACTGGTAGAACAGTGTGTGCCAAGCAATTTCTGCTCAGCACGCTTATTGTCCTGGCAACAGGACACCTTACCCTTTCCGAACGGTAGAGGTGTCCTGCTGCCAGGACAATGTCCCAAGAGCTCCGGTAAGCAGAGGGTCCTCACATTGCTCTGTGTCAACAGAGCATTACACTGCGAGCCATTAGTCACTAATGTTCAGGGAGGGGCGACTATTAATTAGCATGGACTTTTGTCCCTTTAGAAATGTGTATGGGAGGGAGTGATCAGAAGTGAGAAGGGTGCATAATGTGGCATGCTTTATGAAGTAATGACTATGGGCCTCATTATAACCCTGCCGGTCACGGTAACGTGGTAACAACGGTGCTGGTGAGCTACCGGCACAGTTGTTACTGGACTGGCAGAGTACAAGTTTGACCTGGCGGGCGGAGCGGCACCCGCCCGCAGACCTTGGCGGATGCACCAGCACTGTTTCACACAGTCCTGGTGCATCCGTCCTCCCCATTCCCATTGAGTCCAATGGGACTTGAATGGGAATGAGGAGTTTCACCGGAAAAAAAACATGACACCGTTTTTACCGGCACGGCTACCACCGGAGTCATAATGAGGCCGTATGTCTCTAAAACCCAAAGGGGATTTGTTAGGCTCACGTTAATCTGCATGATGCTATTGTTACTTTGCATTCAGGATGGGTAGAATACAACTAAAGGCATACACTCATTCCTCAACATATTTCTATGACAATCTATATAGTGTACAGTTAGTTTACTATGAAAGGCTAGCTTGTTATGTAATTGCTTCCAAGGCATTGCCATAAATAATGATTTAAGCGTGAAATGTAAAGCAAAACCTTACTAAATATCTATATCAACTAAACCTGGAAAGATGTGCACAGTTGCTTACATTGTCCACATCCCAGTTTCACCATTTAAACAAAGTGTGTGATCCTGGGCAATTAATTTAATCACATTGTGTCTTATCTGAAGCTCTGTACGTGATTTTGATTAACTTCAAAGCATATGTTAATAAAGCATTCTATTATAATAAAAAAGCCTAATGACTGTAGAGTTGCTCCATATATCACAACAGTGAAATGTAGGTATTGCGCATCACAAAGTTAATTGCCACTTGGCTTACTTATGGCAACTTATTCTAAAGTCAATTCCATGGTGCATCCACTTATCAAAGACTAATGATACTCCTTGCAATGTCCTTTCTGTGAAGTCTCTTCTGTTTTTACAATCCATATGCAGATTAGGAGGTTTCCATGTATATTGCCCCAGAGCACCTGGATAGAGCTCTAATAGAAGACTTTCCTGCATATGCAATGATCTTGCAGTTTTATTTTATGTTTAAAAATGCCATCTGCCGCTAATGTTACCAGAAAAGTAGATTGGGGAAGGGGTGGGCAGTTTGGGGGTGTGAATATTAAACCCACTGCATTTCGTGGCTAACCTCGCACCTCACTCTTGCAATGCTGGATTCTCCCCTGACCTCAAATGTGATTGTCTAAATGTGCCCCCTTACTAGGATCAGTCTGCAGCCCAGCCATCCAACAAACATACATGCAGTCTGCTCAGCTCTGCCTTATGTAATGAGGCCACGCGAGCCTGGCTGGGCACCTCAGCCAGGCTCGAGCTGTCCTATTACATGATCAAAGAATGCAGCGGCCACAAATTCGGCCCCCCTGCCCTCCCACCAAAAGATGGGGGGGACAAAAAGGCATGCCACAAAAGTTGGGGGGACTTGTCCCCCCCCCTATAATTACGCCCATGTTGTCAGTGTACGTTTTTTGGGATTGATTACAGTCATTTCTTTTTTTTAATAACAAGTTTTATTGGGTTTTTGTGCATGTATACAAAACAAACAATATCCAATCAAGACAAAGAAAATAAAGAACACAATTCGGTGACTGGCAGGGTATATTGAGTAGAGAACTCGACAAATGGAATGAACTGATTATTCACAAATATTTGTTGTAGAGTGTGTATATCGACTGCGGCCCAGCTGGGCCATTTCAGGAGTCTACTGAGACCTGTGAGATGGGCGTTGTTCCAAATAGGCTGGACTGGGGTGATTTTCTTATCCATACCAATATATTTGTGAGAGTCTTTCCATATTTGTGTTGTCTGTGCCACTATCGAGCGCTCGGGAGGGCGACATTGTTTCCCATAGAGACTTTCAAGTGGGGACACATCCTGCCTGTCATTTATTTCCGCTCGTATATGCGGGAGTCTGGGGTTGCCATGTAGAATGTCATTGACTGTCGCCATTTGGGCCGCCCAATAGTAAACTTGGATGTTGGGGAGACCTATCCCCCCTTCCCAGACTGAGCGTTGCAGGGTTTTGAGGGCTATGGGCCTGTAGGAGCCGCATTCTTCAGGAGGTTTGTTTTCTTTTGGGATCACGATTATCGTGGCTTTTCGGAGGTCTGGCGGGAGTACGCCTTTCAATAAGGAGTCTTCAAACAGATTGAGTAGGTGCATAGGTAATTCTAAATGGCTCAGACTTTTCCAAATATCAACCGGGAAGCCATTGGGGCCTGGGGTTTTGCCGGCCTGGAGTTGTGTTATGGCTGTCAAGATCTCTTCTTCCGTCATTTTACCGTCCAGCGTCTCAGCTTGTTCCACGGTGAGGAAGGGTAGATCGATGTCGTCTAGTATGGAGCTATTCGGTGTATCGGTGGGAGGCGCATAGAGTCCTTCATAGAAGTCTGCAAAGCATTCCGCTATTTCGGCGTCAGTGGCGACTAATCTGGCTTCTCTCGTTTTGATGGTCTTTACTATACGTTGGCCTTCCTCTCGTTTTTCCAACCATGCAAGCATTCTGCCTGCTTTTTCCCCTGTTTCATATAGACGTGCTTTCATGGCACTATGTGCTTTTTGGGCACAATCCAGCGATAAATCATGTAGCTTCTTCTGCGCCAACATTAGGGCTCTGTGTCTGGGGGGTGTCTTTGGAGGCATGTTCTGTTTCCCTGGTCATAGCTTCCTTCTCAGCTTTGATGATCGATTCGTGTTGCATCTTCTTCTTGGCGGAGGTCCATGATATGATCTTGCCTCGCAGGACTGGTTTGTACGTTTCCCACAGGATGGAGGGGTCATCTGTCGAGCTTGCGTTCAGCTCGAAATATTCGGAGGTGGCTGTTTCTATTTTTTCTTGTAGTTCTGGGAATCCCAGGTAATAGGAGTTGAGATGCCAGGTGGGCGGCGGACAAGGTCTCTCTGTCTCCAGCTCCACTAGCAGTGGAGAGTGATCGGATATGCCTCTTGGAAAGAAGGTAGCATTACAGGCCTTATGAATGTTCTGGGATGGGAGAAAGATATAGTCTATCCTGGACATTGAGGCATGCACTCCTGAGTGGAAGGAGTATTCATGTTCTTCTCCATGCAATTCACGCCACGTATCTCGGAGCCCCAGTGCGGAAGCAAAGGTAGCAAGTCTGGTGACCGTGTTGGGGTTTCTGATCCGAAGGTGTGTACGGTCTAAGGCAGTGTCCATTAGTTCATTGAAGTCCCCTCCTACTATACATGTATCTGCCATTCCCGTCGCCAGGATAGGGGTAATGTCAGCTAGCAAGGTGTTGAGGAGGGCTGGTGGGGAATAGATCGCCGTTATCGCCAGGGTTTGATTCCATAGTGACGCTTGCAGGTGTATGTATCACCCGCCTGTGTCTCGTATTACTTTTTTGACTTCAAGCGGTAGTCTCTTGTGGACCAGTACTAGCACTCCTCTCGCTCCCATGGAGAAGCCAGCATGGATCGCTGTACGGTAATTGGATCTTTGGAACTGTTTGCATGTGGTTCCTGCCAGGTGCGTTTCGGTCAAGAGGGCTATATCCGGGGAATGTCTGTATGTATTGCAGCACTAGTCTTCTTTTGATGCTGGATCCCAGGCCATTCACATTCCAGGTTATGAGCTTTAGGTGCTTGTTATTAGGAGTCGACGCAGATGCCATCAAGTGTTTGAGCATGCGTTTCCTGGGTGTCCTCCATAGGTCGCATCCGCGCCGCGGACAGTTGGACGAGTTTTACTGCAGCCATTGCCTTTCGTGGTATTCTCATATTATCATTGTATGGTAAACGTGAAAAAACTTTAACAATTCCAACTCCCCCCTCCCCATACTCCACCCCCAACTGAAGCATCTGTCGGCCCAACATCAAGTTATAAACCAGTTAAACTTCAACCAGCATGCGCCCGCCCTGGTTTCGTGGGGGCATCCAGTCTGGAGATGCCACCAGTTTGCGAGACACAGCCTACCAGTAGAGGCCTGGTTGTAGAGCACCTTCTCGGGGTACTTTGAGTTCTCTTTGTTGTCTCGAAGGTGGGGGTTGCTGATCAGTCACCAGCCTTGTTATGCCATGTGGTTTGGGTTTGCATTTTCCAAAGTGGGCTGTTTGGCTCACATCATTCGATAGTTTCTTACATTGGAGCGACATTTTGAATAATTAATCGTCTGCTTGGTGCGGGTTCGCATTGTGCGGGTCCGGCTGGGGTACTATTTCCGGTGGTCGTTCCGAATGCGGTCTGCCGCGCTCCCCTCTCTGCCTCCCTCAGTGCCCCAGTCCCCGTCTATGTGCCTTTCCGCCCAGTTCCAGGCCTCCTTGGGGTCAGTGAAATGGACCGAGGTGCCATTATGAAAAATCTTCAATTGGGCGGGAAATATCAATCCGTATCTGACTCCCATCGTTTGCAGGCGCTTCTTGAGTGGATCGAAGGATTGGCGCGCCTTCTGTACTTCTCTGGTGAAGTCAGGAAAGAAAGCAATTCTTGATCCGTTGTATATGACTGTGCCTTTTGATCTTGCCAATTGGAGCAGGGCGTCCCTGTCCCTATAATTTAGGAACCTTGCAATGACTGTTCGCGGGGGTGCGCCGGGTACGGCCTTCCCAGTCGGAATGCGGTGGGCTCTTTCTATGGAGAAAGATTTGGAGAAGGCCTTTTCATCGTATGTGTTTAACAGCCAATCTTCGAGAAACAGTTCCATACAGCCTCCTTCTGCCTTCTCCGGGAGGCCGAGTATGCGGATATTATTTCGCCGAGACCTTCCTTCGCTGTCAAACACCCTTGATTCTAGGATCTTAATCCGTGCTAGCATGCCGGACATCTGGCAATTCGCCTCTCGTATGGAGTCTTCCGTTCCCAATATCCTCGCTTCGGCCTCTCCAGTGCGTGCGGTTAGTTTTTGAAGGTCATGCCTTAGCAGGGACACATCTGCGCCTATGCTGTCCATTTTTTTCTCCATCGAGGTTCTGGAGCTAGCAATGGCGGCCATTATATCACGGAGGGAGATCTCGTCTTCTATGGGAGCTGCCTCTGCCATCGGTAGCTGTTCAGGAGAGTGAGATACGGACTTTGTTGCATACTGTTCAATTCGACTTTGCGTCGAGGATTTTCTCGGCTTATCCTTCCCCATCTTTTACCCTCACTTGTGTTGCAGAGATGGTAGTAGAGGCAGATTCAGAGTTTAAATCTTTACGTACTGGGTGGTAGCCACGGTTATCCCCAGAGGGAGGGGGGAATCAAGGGCCCCGATCACACTCCCCAGTTGCAGGGTGTCGCCACCCTCCACTCTTTACCGCGTTGGTATTCAGAGCTGCGGGGATCGTCGTAGGAGGGTTCGTGGGCACTCTACGCGGAGCGGAGCACCCACGTTGTTGCTGATCGTTGAGGCTACGTAGGCGTGTAGTGGCAGTAACTCGGTAAGCAGGCCCAGCGGATCCAGACCCTCAGGGGTGTATTGACTGCGTCCGGCCGTGGCCCGTCAGTCTCGAAAGCTGGATTGGCGTCGTAGTCTTGTCTCAGGCGCCAGACCGGATGGTGAAGCCGGTTACATCGCAGCGTTTTGGGTAGTTAGAGCGCTGATCACTCCTCGAGTTACGGGCACCACAGCGTCGGGGTCTCGCAGTAGTGGGTGACCCCGGCTCATCCAGGTGTGTTTGCGGCCCCTGCTTTCACTGCCAGCTTCGCTTAATGTGTCGTGCTCTCTTCGTATTTTCGCTTACGGAGAGCTGGCGGTGGCCATCTTAGGTGCTGAGCGCGGCTCCAAGCCCGTGTTTGCTGGTGGTCGTATCTTTGGGAATCTGCATCGGATCCGCTCCGTTCCTGCAGGAATCGATGTCGCTTGTGTTCTGACAGCTATATGTGCAATTTTAAACGGTCCACAATGGCTATTTTCGCAGGATTTAGCTCAGGATCTGGATGGCGGCTCACGTCCGCATCGTTCGGCGGTTGGCCACGCCCCCCCCATTACAGTCATTTATTGAGGGTATAAATGAGGTTGACTGTTTCTAGGATGTTCTCAATGAAGTATTTCATATATTTATATATATATATATATATATATATATATATATATATATATATATATATATATATATATATATATATATATATATGCTTTATAACTTTTCTTGAGCTCTTTCCGGGCCTCTATGTGGAAATCAGATTTTTTTTTTCATCCATAGGGGCTCTTGGTCTGACTTTTTGCTCTTTTAATTTCTTTTAGTTCTTTGGTAAATGTTAGGCAGAATCCTGTGCAGTTCGCTTGGGCAACACTGCAAGAAGATTAAGACTACAGGAGTAAGCAGTAAACCCAATTGGTAGCAGTCTGTACCACCCAGATTTACCTGGTAGCTGTGGCTGAGCAGTCAGACTTCTCTCAAGAAGAGTTAGGCAGTATACAGAGGATACACAATAGGGCTAAAAACACAGTAGAACAAGCAACCACTGACCAGAGCTTTCTATCAAAAGTATATAATTATTTATTTAACACACACTTTAGGAAATACACTAGCACTATTAATCAAAAGCAAGTTCCAACACAATCAGAAAAGTATTCACACCTCCCGTAGCAATTACTAGACAAGTCTAAGTTAAAACACCACTTTTTGTCAAAACAGAGGTGAGCGCGTAACTTAGATGGCACTCCAATAATTAGGTTAAAGGGAGAGAAAAAGGCAGGTCATAAAAATAAAACAGTTCCCAACACTTTTAAGAGACAAAATCAAGTTACTGAAGGCAGGGTATACTGTAGGGCCAAAGTACTGTAGGGCCAAAGTTCATATGCCAGGCCCACTTTGAATGGAGCAAGGCGAAATGTGCCCAAGATCACACGGTTTAGCAATGCATTCAAGTCTTTGTAGAAATGTTCAAAAGAGGTTGGGGTGGTTCAAAAGATAAAGTTAGAAGGTCTGGGTGCCAAACCAGTTGGAAAGCCAAGGATTTAAGGGTTACCTTGGGCAAACCGAAGAAAGGGAGGCCAGGTAGAACACAGTACCTTAAAGAGTGGGGAAGCTCCAGCAGTGGCAGTTGTTCCTGGCAGCAGATGCAGGTCATGGTTTCGACCAGGGGTAGAGGATCTCGTCGAGGAGGAAACTTGGAGTCGTTGCACTGCCCAGGGAAGAAACCAGCCGCGGAGTTCGTCGGTGAAAAGGTGTGTTCCTGGTATTCGTGGTCACAGTGGTGCAGCTTGGCTATCCGGCCGCCGGGGTGCTTGGCACGGGCGATTCGACCAAGAGACATCCTGGAAGGCGAAATGGTGAACTGGTTGATCCCAACAGCTCAGAAGAAGACTCTTCCAGCAGAAGATCTTCTCTTGTCGTCGGGAAAGTGGTGAGGTCGTTGCAGCAGGGTCCACCAGTGATGTCGTCGTTGCAGATGGCTCAGCTTCTCCCCTCTTCGGATTTCTTAGGTCCTGTGGTGACCTCGGAAGTTCCAGTCCCAAAAGCCCTGCTTTTATGCAGAAGCCCCCCCATTCAACAGCCTAGCTGTCACTCAACCATGCTAAGTGGTGAGCCGGGCGGCTCACCACTGGCCCAATCAGAACAGAGTGTGACTTGGGTTGCTAAGGCAATGCAGTTCAGGGTGCCAATTCCCCCACCCACACATCCTGTGGAACCCAGATAGAGTGGCACCAGTTGGAGGGCTTCTGTGGAGAAGCCCGCCAAAAAGTGTAACAAAGAGCCCAACCTTGGTTGGAGTTACAGAGACGGACATGAACGCCATTTTAGAAAAGAGTTCTGTCAAAAAGACCCAACCGGTGATTTAATATTAAATAAATAAACCGGCGGTATCTTTAACATTGCACCAAAAAGTGGTGCGTCTAAAATCAATGGGAAAATCCCATAGGAAATATTCCGGTGGAATATTTTGCGTGGTAACCACTGCCACCATCCAGAAACTCGACAAGGGGGGACTGGGCAGTGCCCCCTTGGAAACAGACCCAGGGGCAATTGAATTAACCCCTTCCAGTACTTCCACAATATGATGGTTTGTACTGGTTCTGTTCACAATTTTGGACTAGTAAAGTCAATGGTGACTCGACATGCCCTGGGAGACAGTAGTCAGTCCCAGGGTATTGAGTCTATGTTTGGGAGTCACTATGACACCCCTGTGTTACTGCAATGAGGGTGCTGTGTAACACATATACAAAAACAGATGATACCCTATGGAGTAAAAGACCCCATAGCCCATAAGCACACAAAAAGTCAAAGACATACCTCAAATCATGCCTAAGAGTGGGAGGAAAAGAGTCTCGCTCTTAGCAGGAGAAAAAAACAAACCCCAAAAATCTAGCAAAGCTGCTGGGGGACTCACTAGGTTTGGGAAATTAGCCTTATAAGAGAATTCTCCCTAACAATAAACCAGTCATGTTAGTGGGTTTTATTTAGCACAGGGGAAATGCGCTGGTCTTTGAAACAAGACCACGCTGAGCAAAAGAGGTTTGAATCCCGTATCTGTGCTTAGAAATTGAACTCACGTATGGTATTAGGCGTGTTAAAAAAAAACAATTACATCAACATCAGAAGTCTTCATAGGGGCAACGTGGTCTAGCATTTTGCTCATGATTATCTCAAAAGTGTTAATTAGGCGCTCCGGTTTATCTTCATCAGACGTAATGTTCTATTACTGATGCTCCCATTGTTCATGTCCATTTCAGTTACCTTTTTGAAGTTTCTAATATGGATTTTTCTTAAGTGGGGCATGTGAGACATTCAGTTTCTGAATGGTGTAATGGTCTGACCAAATACTAGGTTTGGTTTCCATAACCTCCACTAGAATGTTTCTAGAAGCCACCCAATCCAGTGTTTTACCTTTAGTGTGGGTAGGTTCTAAGTTTAAGATGACAAACTCTGCACTCTTTAATTTATGCTCTGATTGCATTGCTTCCTGATCTGTTGGGTCCTGGAACCAGCAATTAAAATTGCCCAAAAGTATCGTGGTACTTCCAGATTTATTTAATGACTGCTAAATTTGAGTTAACTCTTCATTAAAAGCTGGCATATTGTTAGGTGGTCGGTATAGCAGAAAAATGCTAAGGTCATTTGATGGATCTCATTTTAATTGTAAATGGAGCATCTCGCACCCTCTGCAAAAATGGGGAGCTGGTAAAAAGGTAGCTCTTTCCTGATACACTCCACCACCTTTGGAATTAGTGCGATTATTGGAGAAAAATGTGTAATTCTCTGATACAGCTATTTCCATAATAGGGCCACAGGGGTCCTGTAGCCAGGTTTCCCTGAGGTAAATCATGTCAAGTTCATGTTCCAAGACAAAATCATGTACACTTATTGCATGAGGGATCAGGGATCTTTTGTTTAGTAATGCAGATTTAAGCAAACATTGGCTTTGACTCTTATTGATCTCAGGCACGGTCTTTGGATTTATGCTAATTACTTGTTCCATATTGATTTTAGTTTATTATTTGTAGAGCGCACCTAACCCTGAGATATCTGGGTGCTTGAGCATAAATAAGTTGATACAGTTACAAATGCAAGGGGTTGACGAAGCAAGAGGACCATGTTACAGAATGGTCAATGTGGTAACAGCAAGGCAAGTGACAAAGGCATAAAGGACCAGGTTACAGGATGGTCAATATGACAACAACATGGCAAGTGGTTTCATTAAGGTCAATATGACAATAAACCTGGCAAGAGGATACGTTAGGCTGGGTAACAAGTACTCCCCAGGCTGACTCGCATTGGTAATAAGTATATCAATAGTGATGGTACCGCCATTGAATAAATAAAGGGAGAAGAATACTAATTTTACAGTGGTCGGAAAGGATTGAAGCAATTTGAAAGTGGCTGAGGAATGAGCTAATGTTGCTGGGCAAAAAGCAATTCTTTCACTTTGGATCTAAAAGTCCAGAAGGAGGGTTTGGCTCTAATAGCCATGGGGAGGGTGTTCAGCACTTGGCTGCCAACCCCCCAATCCACCCTGCCGTTTTCAATTTGTACTTGGGTATATGAAGGCAGCGTAGGAAAGACGATCTGGTGGGTCTGGAAGATCGGTACCTCGAGAATTTGTCAGTCAGATATTGGGGGGTTGTATTTGACAGGCATTTGTGTGCGTAGTCTGATTCTGTCCCGTACTGGTAAACAGTGTGAGTCTTGTTTAATGGTAGAGATATGACTGGATCGCGGTATGTTCAGGGCACATTGAATGGCGTTGTTCTGGAGAACTTGTAATCTATTCAGGTTGCGATCAGTAGAGCCTAGGAATAGGGTGTTACCATAGTCCAGTTTGGACAGCATCAAGGCTCCGGCTAGAGTAAGGCAGCTATTTGTGGACAGAAAGGGTTTGCAGGTGTTGATTAATTCGTTGGTGTATGCTGTGGTGGAGGCTTTAGAGTTCACTTGTTTTTTGAGTGAGAGGGTGGAATCTAAGTAAACGACAAGAGTTTTAACCTCTTTGGCGATTTTGATGATATTGCCATCACTGTTGAAAGTTTTGTACCGATGGTCAAGTTTGTTTAGATGGCCTTGGAGCCAACAATCAGAAGTTCCGTCTTGTCGTCGTTTAGACAGGGGCTGTGGTAGCCACCAGTGAGTGGAATGAGGACCTGAGTGTCATCCGCATAGTGTGTGTAGGTGACACCCAAATGTTATCAAGGTTAAAGGTTATCAAGACGATCAAAGAGGAGCTTAGTAAAGATATGATAAAGCATGGGTGAAACACAGGACCCCTGAGGGACTCCGCAGTGGATGCATACTGTATAAGGAGATGCTCTATGTGTGAAGACCCTGGTTGTTCTATTTGAGAGGAAGGATTGGATCCATTTGGCGGCATTTGGCGAAAATGCTGCAGCAGTGGACAGATGTTTTGTCAAGATTTGATGGTCGACAAGGTCAAAGGCTGCTGATAAATCCAACAGAAGCAGGATGGTCAAGTTACCCTTATCTTTGGCTTCATCCATTTGGATTTTTAAATCCAGGAGGGCTGTTTCAGTACCATGCCAAGGTCTGATGCCGGACTGTCGTAAGCCGGGAAGGTTGTTGTTTTCCAAATGTTTTAGAGTTTGGAGATAGGCTACTCTATCTAGTATCTTTAGGAGGAATGGGGCTGTTATGGGTCAGTAATTTGTCGGTATGTTTGGGTCTAGGTTGGGTTTTTTGAGGAGAGGGATGGCCCATGCGTCTTTAAGATTGTTGGGGACTGAGCAGCTTTTAAAGGATGAGTTAATCAAGGTAGTGATGAAGGGTGCTAATCCATGTCATGGCTGTCCAGGATAATTGTAGAGGGGTTATTGTCAGCATAATCAATAGGATTCAGCATCTGCTGCACAATTACTACATTTTCAATTACTATCTGAGGGATCCACTTCTGAAACATCTGTAGTTTCATTATGTTTACCGTCCTCATAGGGAAAGTCAGGTGTTAAAGCTGCATTGCTCAACTGGAGTTCCTGCGGGTATTTAAGCACAATAGCCTCCCGTGGTGTTTTCCGGGCAGCCAAGGCTAGACCAAGAGTAGAGGGGCAGGTGATGGTAAGGATTACCACAACTATGAGGAACTAAAAAGTTACAGGAAGAAAGTCCTAGAAAGAGTAGAATACAACTTGGAAAACACTCACCTAAAAGGTAGAGCACCACAAAGCACCAAGCGCCCCCAACCGGCACTAACCGGTTTCTTGCAGTCGTACCGGTGCTGTCACGCCTGCCGGCAAAGAAAAGGGCAAAAGAACTACAGTAGAGGGTGGGAACTGTAGTTCTTCAGCCAACGGAGCACACAGAGGTTTAAAAGTAGAACCCTGCTCACAATGCGCCAAACGAACAAATATAATTCAATTTAAAAACAAATATGATAATTGCTAAATTCAAAAGGCAAAGTTAAAAGCAGTATTCATACAATTTTCCTAACACAATACAATATGCTAAAATAACGGGTGAAGCAGAATAAGAGCACAATGGTGCAAAATAAATCAGCTAAAAGTCAGATCTATAGAAAACTTTCGAGTCACCTCATTGTTTAGGTATTCTTTTTCTCCCAATGTGAGGGAGGATATAGCCAGATGGTGCACCATAACATGCAATCGTTGTATGATGTGCCACAGGGAACCAAGCTATACCTCACGCAGTGCCTAAAAATAATCATAAGGCTTGTCACTGCAACATATGTCAGCTTTTTGGACGGTTTTTCACAGACTCTACTTGTGGTAGGCCTTGGATAAGATAATCTGAGGCAACAGGGTTATCTCAACAAGAGTTTAACTTAACCACTCTTTAGATTGTATCAAGTCTGAGCAGCCAGGCTGAACTAAGGTGGAAGGGGGTACTGTTGAGTAGTACAGCTAACACATGATACATCAAAGACACCATAAAGATAAGCACAACAACACTTTATGCACTTAAAGCGAAGGTACTTAAAGTTATGCATAAAATATAAGTATTGTTGTGCTTGCCTTTGTGGTATATGTAGGGTTTTGTTGCATTAAATCTGCTAAACTTAACACTTACACTTTAACTAAAGTTTTTTTAAGTGACCATATATTATAGGGTGTCAGTCGCCACCGTATAGTTGAGGTGAGTCGGACTCCCATAGGAACCTCAAAATAATTTATTGCTAATAACTTTTGACTCGTGTGAATGGTTTTGCCAAAATGTTGAAGTCAATTGGGGACCCTGGCCCGCCTCCCAGACTGCAACGTTTGGTAAAGATTTGTTAAATACAAAAATCATTAAGAAAACAAAAAACAAAAAAAAGTTGCAGCCTACTTCCAATTTATTTTCCCATATACAAAAAAAAGGGTCAGTTTTTGGCTCACCGCACAGCCCAAAACGCCGGACGGATTTGGACCAGGTCCAAAACAACTTCTACATGAATGTGTTGACTTGAGGCCTTTTTGGGGTTATTACGTGCAGTAGTTTTTAAAAATATATGATAGACAAGTGATTGGTCCCTTCTCCAAAACAGATAGCTATATCTCAGGGAAACTGGGTGTTTTTAGAAATGAAACAGCCGCCATCTTTGTTTTTGCTCAATGCAAGAAAAACACAAGAAAAAAGTCATTTGCAGATCTAAAAAAAATGAAAATTCCATCAGTCTAGAGCTCGGGCAGGTAGGTAAGAGGACACCAAGTGAAATTTGGGAGTTGGAGGGGGTCTTTTCAACACAAAGCTTGAATAGCCGGCATTTGAATGCAACTGCATAAAGTGAAATAAGGGAGGATTGGAACGACGGAAGAGATAGCAATTGTCAAGATGCAAGCAGTAAACTCACAGATTAATTAGAGTTTCATAAGAACACAACCTGTCTTTGTTAGACATGTGCGGTAAAGCAGCAAGCCAAGCTACTCCATGAAGAAGAACTTAAGTGTGCCCCTGGTGGCAAAGGAAAAAGCGACACACATTAATATTAGCTAAAACCTAAATAAATAGGAGCTAATTTCATACACGGTCTTGTAGCACGCGACCCATGACTGGAGAATACTGACTATTCATTAGAGGCCAACATAGATAGGACACCTGTGGTACTCCCTAAATGCTCACATAAATGCAAGGTGTAACACAGAACCAAGTGCAAAGAGATTGTCCGGTCTCTTGGCCTAAGAATTAGGGATGATAACCCTTATTTCAAGAAAGAGCAGTCCATGGATCTCTCTCCCCCCTACTCATGTCCCGCTCATATCTTGATGACCTGTCAGTGGACCATGGTTGGTTAGCCGCCTATCTATCAAAATCCCCAGTGTCATGCCACTCTAAGTCGTGTGCCAACCAACCACTTCTTGTAGAGATGATGTATTTTTACTTTTATCAATATCGGGGTGGTCCCAGGTGGATCCATCAGATGTAACCAAATTAAATGTTTAACCTCTATGCAATCTACATGTAGTCAACCCCTTTAACCTATCCCGTAGGTTTTATGAACTGAGATTGTTAAGACATCATTGACACTTTGTAGTACTTGAGCAACTGTTGTGTAGTAACATGTTGAGAGCAACAAGATTGTAATGCTTGCATGATGTCCCAGATTTGTTTGGATGATAATGAAGCTGGGTTTTGCCTTGCACTTTCTCTACTGTCTGAGTCTGGTTAGGGATGACTCCAATTCCTCTGGGTCTATTTGAGTTGTTGGGACTCCCTTAACATCCTCATCATGGGGAATGTGAAAGAGAACATTCTAGACCATAGTGTTAAAATGGGGAGAGTGACCTTAAACTGTGGAGAGAAGGGATGAAAAACTGATCAATGGAAAGATGTAGAGTGGATAGGTGCCATTTTCATGTAAGCATAGATGGGTTGATAAGGTGGATAGTACACAAAAATAAGGGGTGTGGTTTAGGAAGACAGTTGAATTAAAACAAGACAGAAATGAATCATAATTTATTTTATTAAGGATGATAAAATGAGTGTGGAAAAAGAGGAAATGTGTAGGCTTGGTAACAGATTGGATAGAACAATGAATGGGGAAAAAAGCAAAATGTGTAATCAAGGGAGGGGGTTTGGTGAGTATCTTGTTATGTCTGTGTAAAGATAGCAGAAGCAGGGTTAGAAGTTATCTAATTCTACAAGAGATGGTCTTTACATGGTCAGCAAATAAGTGGTGCCATATACACATTTACGGTCCCACCAATATGCACCTTGGGATATAACTCTACTGTACATTTGTATAGTTTGGCACATTAGGACAGAAGGGAATTTGGACATGATCTATCTCCAGACAGATTGGCCTTGCTGCCCATCTATTTGCACTTTGGTTGTCACAGACCCCCCTGGTACAGAAAAAAAGATGTGCAATTCACAACACATAACTAAACAAATCTAGGGCAGATTTGATACTTTATCCGGATGAAGTTCTATGTGGGCCACATTAGAGGCACGGCCACATTTCCACAGTGCATGCATTCACCTATGTGTATGCACTACACACACCAATTCTAAAGAAACAGGGAGATTATGGAAGATGAGTGCAGAAAGTCATACCTCAGTCTGAAGCTGCAGTATAATGAAACAAGTTAAAAATAGGCCCACATTGAGAAGGGTACACATCCTCAGAACTGACAGCCAGGGCTGGGGGTTTTCCACTAGAACAATTTCCAAAGCTTAGCATATTCATGATCTACCACTCCATGTAGAGATGATTGACTTAATCTTGTCTCTAACAGAAGTGGTCAAATTAAGGGGAATATAGTATTTCCTTATAGGAGTGCCCACTGTGATAGTACTGTAATTTACCTGCCTCTGCCGCTCAATTAGAATTTCTTATTACATTGATTCAAATCTAGAAGGTGCAGCTGTGATGATACTGTGATTTATCTGCCTGTCCTGCACTCCTAGGAATTGTTCTTGTTTGCTTCACATCTAGAAACCTACTTTGATTCACATCTTGAAAGTGTCCCCTGAGATAGTACTGTAATTTACTTTCCTATGTTTTAGGCGCCGCTACTGCATCTAGACTTCCATCCTACAGTTGCCCTCTGTGGCACTCTCCCACTGCCCTGGTGTCCAGAATCTAGATGCAGGTTGTACATCTAGGGCCACTGCATTTACTGTTACTAGTAGACATTAATCTCTAGGTGCTGCCCTAGACCTCCCCCCAGGATGGAGATCCCAGCTCATTATATACCCCCTCTCCGAACCGTCCTGATCCTTAGCCTCCCTGCACCATACCCCTCCCCCTGTGGTTGGCCCGTGCTCTAGTACCCAACTTCACGACTCCCCCCTCTAACCCGCGCCTGATCACAACCCCTCCCCTGTACATCAATACACCCGGACGCCTCCCGCCCACTCTCCTACCATCATCCCTCGTCTAACTCTAAGATCAGAGGAGCACTCTGGCATGCAAAACAACTGCCTCCTCAAGCGCTCATCCCCCATTCCCCTTCCTACCCTAACACATCGACTTCCACTCTCCCTTTGACATCTATTGAGAACTTCCTGATACCCCCACCCATACACCATGCCCATTATGGAACTCCCAAGCCAGGGGAGCTCTCTGGCACTCCAAACAGCACGAACCCACCTCCACCTCCACACCATCCTTGTGCCCACTGAGGAACTCCCCTCCCTCTCATCCAACCTCCCATGCCACCCTCTCCCTCCCCCTTAGCCCACTGGGGAGCTCACCACCCTCTCAACCAACCTCCCATGCCGCCCTCCCCCTCCCTCCCTCCCTCTTAACCCCTACTCGACCCCCAACAACAAACCCCCCCCCCTTCATATCCCTTCCCTTCTCTGAAAGTAGCTTGTCTTGCCCTTGGTAGAATGGTAGACTCATCTCCCTCCCCTCTGACCCCTCTACCCTTTCTCACACCCCTATGGCACCAAAACCCACAAAATGCAGAAAACGTGACTGGTCCTTTACCTCGACCCTCCACTCCTCACCACTTATTTTTCTGCCCAACTTCCCAGCCTCTCCCTCCCCTACCCCCAAACACTCCCCTCTCCCAGTTTCCATCCCCTTGCTCTCAACTTCTCACCCTGTACACCTAAACCCCCCAGCGCCCTCCAGACTCATTCCAAAATCAACCCGCTTAAACCCCCACACCCCAAATGATCTATTCACCACCATCCCAACTCCCCTTGTGTCTCACATACCTAACTGCACGCCTACTCTTCCTGCCCCCAACGACGTAACCCTCTCACCCGACACTCAAATTCCGAAGGCACCCAGCCCCTCCGTACCACACCTCAACCTGTCTCACCCAACCTGAATGTTCCTACCACTCCCACCACCCCACCGGGCACCCATGTCCCCCAAGCTCCCACTGCGGTGAGCATCACGAAAACCACCTCCCCTCACAAAGTCGCATGCATCCTTTTTAATGCCCGCTGCATAGCAGGAAACAGACACAGCATCTTTGACCTCCTATCCTCTGACAAGCCCAACCACATTTTTCTCACTGAAACCTGTTTTTCTGGAGACTTTGCCCCAGTAGCACACAAAGCCTTCTGCCCTGTCTACTCGCTTATCACCCACAATCGACCCTCCAGAGGTGGTGGAGTGGCAGTCCTCTTCAATTGTCATTTTTCCATCTCACTCGTCGAATCCAAGACATGCATTGACTCCTGTGAATCCCTTCTAGGAAAGCCCTCACTACCACCGACTTTCACCTTCACTAATCTACAGACCCCCTGGATATGACAGACATTTCGCCAACAACATCTGTGACTCAATAGCTACCATTCAAGTAAATCACCCTTTTCTTACACTCCTGGGAGACTTCAATATCTGGTTCCATATCCCCAACAGCACCCACTACTCATCCGCTGGTTGACGGTCTTGATGCGCTCAACCTCAGGTGGGCACACTCTTGATGCAATTTTCATTTCCCATGATCTAGTTTATATATCCCATCCCAAACCACTCATCTGGACCGACCAATATGCCATTCCTTTCTCTATCCACACACATGCCCCTCCTCCTATAGCTCCCCCGGCTGCCACCCCGATCTCAAATGCTGGAACAAAGTCAAGATCCTTCCTGACCTTCCCGACCTAGCCGAAGCCCTGCTTCTTCGCCCCCCTGCAACGCTGCCCCCCGATAGACCCTTAACCATCGACTCCTTCGACCCCTGGCTTAAAGAATCACTAATTCCTCTCACCCCCGTGCGCCCCGCATCCTCACGCAGAGGAGCATCCCAAATGATTGACGCCCCACCTGAGGAATGCCAAAAAACAAAATAACTCTCTTGAAAACAAATGGCAAGCATCTAAAACCGATCTCAGCAGATCCATGTTTGCCCTGCACCACCGTAACTACAAATCGGAAATACGAAAGGCCAAAAAAGCTGATTACTATTAATGAATTCTCAACTGTGGCAACCGCAGCAAAGAACTCCACATTAATATATCAGAATTTGTGAAACCCACATGCACCTCGACCCAATCTACCCCCACACAATCAATCTGTCCTGAAAGAAATATTCTTGTGTACCTGCGCAGGAGATCATGGGAGAACCATACTAAATAACTCCCTCACCTCTGGCATCTTCCCTGATGCTTTCAAAATAGCGCATGTCAAGCCACTTCTTAAAAAGGCATCCCTTGGCCCCCTTTACCCAAAGAATGACAGGCTGATCTCCAACACCACATTTCTCACGAAACTCATTGACCGGACAGCGTACTCCCAGCTCAACTCCTTTGTGGGATCCAATTGTCTCCTCGACCCCACACAATCAGGCTTCAGACCACGACATGGAACAGAAACCACTCTCATCTCGATCTGGGATGATCGCAAGGTCACTGCAGCACTGATTCTTCTCGATCTCCCTGCAGCCTTTGAGACGGTTAACCACTCAATCCTCCTTGACCGCCTTCACTCCCTAGGAATCCATGGCACTGCTCTCAAATGGATTGCCTCCTTCCTCAGCAACAGGAAACAAATAACCCTCCTATCCCCTTTTGTCTCACCTGCTTGCTTGGTGAACACTGGAGTACCCCAAGGCGCAGGCCTATTTGCTCTCCTGTTCAACCTCTCTGTGACCACTCTACCAGGAATCTTTAACACGCATAACATCTCCTGTTACAATTATACTGACGATACCCAAATTATCCTAAGAATTCCCAAGTCATGCACCAACCCCCATCCTGACCTTGAAGCTTGTCTCCACGATATTGACCGATGGATGACAATAAACCACCTCCTTTTGAACCCTGATAAACTGAAATCATGGTGTGTGGCATTACTGCCCTTCTACCACATCCCTTCCCATGGCTCCCATCCCTCTGCCCACCTCCCTGCCCTCCGATATAGTCAGGAACGTAGGCTGCACTATGGACTCGGGCCTAACCCTTGCCGTCAGATCAACAACGTGTCAGAATGCTGTCACTACCACCTCAAACTTCTCAGATGCATTTTTCCCTACCTCTCCTATCCAAACAGACTTGCCGCAGTTATGTCTATTGTGATGTCGAGACTGGACTATGCCAACTCCCTATACCTAGGAGCTCCGGCATACCAACTCAACAAACTCCAGAGATCCCAAAACGCTGCAGCAAAACTGCTCCTCGCCGTCGGTCAAAGAGACCACATCTCACCAGCTCTCCGAACCCTCCACTGGTTTCCAGTCGGACAAAGGGGCCCTAAGCATCACTCACCGAGCAGTGCACAAGAACGACCCAATGTGCCTACAAGAAAAGATAAAACTCTACCACCCATCTTGCACCGTAAGATCAAGCACTGGCCTCCTTCTAGTAATTCCTACCCCTATTTGTCAGAATCAGAGATTCTGCCTTCTCAACCTTGGCCCCAACTCTGTGGAACTCACTCCCCCGCTGACACACACAAGACTGTATGACCTTCCGCAAGGCTCTAAAAATGTGTCTCTTTTACGTAATGCCAACCATAACCATCTGAGGCGACTAAGTCCTTGCAACCTGATGACAAATGCTCAATGAGATCCCGAGCAATGATGCCACTGAATACGCTTATTAAGTCACTATTAAGCAAATGCACGCTTGAAATCTGGAATAGCGAACTCTTTAGATCATAACTCCACCCAAACACTCACCTCCCATATCACTATGCTTACTCTCTACTCTACACCAACACACAATTAGAGTGCAGCTACACCCCTCAATCATTTTCGGCCTAGCTGCTCACATTCGGACATTACCCCATGAACACCTCATCATTCTAATAAAGCACAGCTACATCCCATGACAGTGAGATTTCTATTCGTTTCTGAAATATCTTGATTGTTTCCCTCAACCGTACAACATTATCTGAAGTGGTGTTTGCTTGGCTTCACAATCAGTCCGGATCTTGGCCTACTTGTTTTGGAAAGACAAAAGCCTATTCCATGTGGGCTGGAAAACATTGCTGACAACTTGCTTAATGAGTATATCTGGTCATTCCTGTACTGCAATACACTGTACTATCACCAGTGCTTTGTGATTTTAATATATGTATGTTTTACAGTTTAATTGCCTTTGTATTTTGTTATATAATAAATCTATTTTATGTATGCTGATGGATTAACAGTTAATCTTTTAGCATCTTAAACTGTCAATACCTTGTCTCTATCTGATTATATATTGTTGAGTGGACCCCCACCCGGAAATAGACAGAGACAGCACTTAATTATTAGCTCTGTAAAAGCAAACCAGGATTCCTCTTATATTCTGAGTTCACTGAGAAACTCAACATCTACAGAGGCCTATGTAAGGTAAGGACCTGTGCAGACTTGAGCTCTACCGGTGTGGGGAGGAAGAAAACAGACAGGCCTTCTCTTTCTATGCCCCAAGACTCTGGAACCTCCTCCCCATCATTATCCGACTCGCCCATTCACTTCAATGCAGTAAAGAGCTCAAGACCCTACTATTCAAAGCATTGCTCCTCCCTAACACCTAAATCCATATACTGTACAATCCACACCATAGCTCAGACTGGGTGATCTGATCCCCACTGGTTCCTCCCCTGGCAATTTACAGATCAATTGCTGATTATTGCCCTCACTCCCTGTTGTTAGATCCCCACTCCCTTGTTTCTCTGTTCAATAACCTTGTTCTTCCCCCAAGACTGAAGCTCTCTGTTGCTTCCCAAGTATGTCTGTGCTCAATAAATACCCTAATAATAAAAATAGTAATAATAATGAAATTAACATTTGAGCGACTCTCTGTAATTTAGGATCCATTGGCAGAAAATGGTCGGACTGTTACACTGTCTGGGATGTTGAAGTCAGAATAGCTTGGAGAAAGCAGGACTAGACTTTACCCAGCAAGACAGTGTGAAGTCAAAGGCAAAGGACACTGAATACCCTAGCTGGGTTTAGAAATTAGCAGACATAGTGAGCGAGAAAGAGGGAGCAAGGAGGAGTGAGCCAAGGAGAGAGCGAGGGAGCAAACTTCCAACAGTAGGAGGAAAATCCTCAATATAGTGTGGGTGTTGGCACGTTTGAACTGTTGGATCCTCTTTTATATTGGGGTTACAGAAAGGTGAGATTCATTGTTCCCAGAAATGTATAGACTGTCAATTTAGGGCTTGTCATGGAGAGCACTTCCTTTCTTACCATGGTTGCCTTTCCCAGGATGTGTTGTCCACTTTGTGGCCTGCAGTGAATTTGTCTATCCAAGTAGTTCATCCTCTCTTGGGATTCATTTCTTTGCATTCCTTCCGTGTGAGCTGGGCTGCCTCCATCATCGAAATGTCTGTAGCCAAGAAACCCTGCTTCCACTCTCTGGATGTCTCACTGCCAGTGGTCAACAGTCTCCAAGGTAAGCAGATCATTTCACAGCAGAGACCAGCCTCAGACCAGTGACATCAGATTCAGGTCTGTCACCAATCGGAACGTGTCTAATCTAAAGTAGTGAGTGGAATCTGTATTCATGAAAAAGAGAGCCATTTCTGATTTCAAGAGTCAATATCTAAAGTTTATTTGTAAATTATATAGATATTTGAAAGACCTTAAGGGATACAGCATTATCTAAAAGAGTGATCAGGACTAGGAAATCAATGCCTTTTTAAAAAATATGACTTGTCCAAATCCATGTGTACCAGGGGAACGGTGGCGCGGTTATACTCTGGCAACATTGTGACAAAGGCTCCCTTTCACCCTCATTTCCATGCCTCTTGTCTCTGCTTGGCTTTCCTGAGTTTGAGGATCATGCAGGGATTGTGCGTACAGTTATGTGTAGGGTGGGAGCAGGAAGGCAGTGGAGCTGGATGGTAGGATAAAGGAAGAAGGTCTCCAAATTCCCCTAAGTTCATTGAAAAAGGCATCATAAACGTAATACAGTTACAGTAATACTGGAATAAGATGGATACAATAAATGCACCTGTCCAAAAACATAAGGTCATGCTTGTATCAGTGGTGTAGTGATCTTTTTAATTGTGGAAACATAGTCACCAGCTTTGCCCAAGGTGAAACAGAGCAAAGTCACAGTTTAAAATACAGCCAATTGCTTACCCTTCCGTTCCTCTATAGCACAAAAACCTTTATTAAATTGACAGGGGAATACACATCAGTAAGCAGTTATTTCCGTTCCTTTATTTAGTCCTTGTCGCCAAACTATTACTACAAAATATATACATACATTATAACCTAGAGTCTTATTCAATTCAATGCCTTTGGCTTTCTTGCCCTCTTGCAATACTGAATGCACAATGCAGTGCATTAAACTTTTGGCAATGCCGAATGGCATAGATGGAAACACTGCTTATGTTTGGCAAGAGACACCAATATAAGTACTTGTTCTCTTTCCAATAAGACATTTGCTGTGAAGCTATGAATTTCCTGCCCTACTGGGCCAGTGTTGCACTCATCGTTTCCTCATTTTGCTTCCTATCTGTTGACCATTGGCATTCTCACTATTTCTCCTCCCACAGCTACAGGGATTCTGCACCTAGTTTCTTTGCACTTCCTTATATTTTTGTCCATAACGAGATGTGATATGGCACTTGTGCTGACATCCAGAGGTCTGCAACCTGTGGCTCTCCATATGTTTGTGACTAAGGACTGCATGATTCCTCACCATTGACTATGCTGAGTGGTGGAAAGGCAAAGGCTGCAGAACACTTGCTTGCATACATCCCCATGTCTGCCTCATACATTTTTATAATATGGCAGTACTTAATATGTAAACAAACAAATATATAAGTGCCAAGGCCCAAATATTTTCTAGCACTCCTGTGACATTGCAGGTGGCCAGTTCCCCAACGCTGCTGCCAGCACCCATAGGTGCTCCCCACAGTGTTGACATATTTGGGGTAACACCACAGCTCGCACCTGCTCAATGTGGCTGATGGATGCACTGACGATCACCACTTCATAATTAAAGGGAGTCTGAGACAATAAGTGCCAGTGATCAGAAATAGGTGCCAGGGCTGAGCCCTGGCAAACACCCCCACACATTAATCAATGGAATATGGCACAAAGACACTTGGCACTTCAATGTCAAATTCTATGTTCCTGTGTAAGTTGTGAGATACTGAACTGTCACATGTTAAATATTTTGTGATACTCTTATGCCTAAAAAATTATAAAATGCGTAAAAAAGTATTTATGAGCCCACAATTCGCACACCTATGCCTTATTCCGTTTACCATAATAGAATGGCTGTATATGTGTGGCAAATACTCGTTTTTGGTTACTCGATTTGATGGACTATTATTTATTTTGCAGCTGCCTGCCATGTCTCGCAAGAACTTGAATATTATGGCGTTGAGCTACATAAAGACGTTGCAGACAAACGATATTTTCTGAACAACGAAAAAATTCGATTTATTTGTAAAGACGGATTTAAATTACATAAAGGCTCTATTTCCCTGGTGCAATTATGTGATATGGGTGTCATTGCATATCCAAGATGTGTCAGGGTAAGTGTGGGCTTGAAAATTAGCAGTGAATACATGTGGAAATACTAGTGGCGTCTGGTGAATATTTTAACTGGAATGGTGTACATTTTTGTCCCTGATATGGCTGAATGTAGCAAAGGACCTCACCTCACTCAAAGAGCATTTAGGGGTGTTCTCCCCCGATAATTCTTTTTTAAATAATGGCTGAAAATTGTGCATGTTAGGGCACTCTTATTAGAAAAAATGTGGAAAAAGCCAAACAGTTTGCAATTTGGTTTTGCAGAGTAACTCGTGAAAACAATCCAATAGATGCAAGCCACCCACAGTGCAAAGGAGCATTTCTCCAACACATGTTCCTGATGCCTTTTCCCACAATATGTGCCAGTATAAAACATGTTCACACTGGCTGTGCCCATACACGTCCATGTTGACTGCAACATTATACCCTAGTATTCACATGTAAGAACATACACATGTTTGCTTTGAGCATAATGCCAGTAATGATACTACAGGAAAACCTGTTCTGCCAATATATGGTAGTATCCCCACATATGAACATAATCCAGTTAGCTTTACCATTAAAAATGCATGCCAAACTGGCTGTACTAAAATGCCAGTCGAGCTACATAATAACACTTACCATACCTTCTTTATCAAAGATGCCCAATACAAAATGTCATACCGCAATATGAAATGGCTAAAATAAGTGCATAAAAGTGACTGTCTTGCTTCATAATAACATTTATCATGCTTGCTTTACCAACGATGCCCAATACAAAATGCATACCACAATACAAAATGACTGAACTGGCTGCATTGAAATGCCAGTCTACCTACATAATAACACTTATGCTTGTTTTACCAAAGGTGCCTAATTCAAAATGGCACGCCACAGTAAGAATAATATCACTGATCCGGCTTGCTTTATCAAAGAAGCCCAATACAAAATGTCATGCCTCATTAAGAAATGGCTAGATTTGTCGCATAAAAAATGTCAGTCTTGCTTCATAATAACATTTATCATGCTTGCTTTACCAAAGAGCCCCATACAAAATTTCATACCACAATAAGAATTGACTAGACAGACTGCATTACAATGCAAGTCTAGTTACATAATAGCACTTAACATGCTTGCTTTATCAACCATGCACAGTAAAAAAATGTCATGCCTGCTCCATGGTGTGCCAGCGCCTTGCAGTCAGACATAATGATTGTGATTGTGTGATTGCAAGGCACTGGGGGGGCACTGGGGTAAGGCACGTTTCTTTTTACTGGCCATCTATCATAGATTCCCAGTAAAAAAATGACACGCCTGTCCCCTGGGTCCCGAGCTCCTCACACATGCACACAATCAATGCGGTTATGATTGTATGCCAGGCACTGGGGCACAAGGATGGTATTTTTTACTCGACATCTATCATAGATGTCCAGTCAAAAAATACCATGCCTGTGCCCTGGGCCTCGCAGCGCCAAACACACGCACGCAATCAATGTGATTATGTGTATGCACGGCTGGAAGAAACGACGGCACCAGCGCTTTCGTGAATCGCCATTACATTTAATAACAAACTGTCTAAACACGCAGCAGTGATACATAGATGTCTCTTACAGTTTATTATACACTTGCTGGGAGAGGACACATGTAAGAAGACTTGGACGGACGATTCCTGTTGTAATACATCCGCTGGTTGAATAGCCAAATAGGGAAAGGTGTCTATTTTGATCCTAACAAAAAGTCAGAGAGAACTGATATTTATCGTGCATTATTTTTGGGTGATGGCTGGAGAAATTTCCCATGTCTATACCAGGAAGAAGAAACTAGCTTAAGATAATAATCATGGGATGGTGCAAAAGAAACAAAAGAAATACTTAAGTACATACTATATCACGTCTACAAATTCAAAGCGTTTTGTCATTTTTCAAGTCCTGAAGAAGACGAACATCAGTTCTTCAATAGAACTAGATGACTTTGTCGTCGAAAGTAAGTAAAAAGGGATATTCAGAAATCAATATTTAGATTAGTATTGGTTATTCTTATACTTCTCTAGAATGATCTAGTTGATCTAAACTTGAAATGAATCACAACAGTGAGATTAGATCATATAAAGATCTTTTTTCCATTAAGGTGAAGGGATCTTTTGTCTCCTTAGGTCACTGTTGTATATAAAAGAATTGGCGCTTTTTGCACATTGCATATATCGTATTGCATATATCGTTAGACCATGGTTCCACGTATATGTGAGAAACATGTATGTTTTTAGTATTACCACTGGTTTATACATAATTGAATGACATAAACTTTTTTTAATACATTTATAATAATAAAGAATGTAACTTTTATAACATGTATACTGACCCATTGCACTCTTCTTTGCTATCCGACTCCTACCCGGATCCGGATATCCAAGTCCTATCCGAGTCCTGAACATGAAATAATGTAAGTTCAGTTCCGTGTGACATCACTTATTTGTGTATGCCAGGCACTGGTGGACCGGGGGGTGGAGGGGAGAGGGGCGATGGTATTTTTGACTGGACATCTATTATAGCTGTACAGTAAAAAATACCATGCCTGTCCGCTGGACCTCACAGTGCCAAACACACACACTAAATCAAAGTGATTATGTGTGTACGCAAGGCGCAGCAGGGGAATGGGGGCAAGTATGGTATTTTTTACCGGACATCTATGACAGATATCCAGTAAAATAATTCCATCCCTGTACCCTGGGCCCCACAGCACCTCAGACAGAGAGCTGATTTTGGCAGGTGGGGAGGGGTTTTGTGCAACAAAGGCATTTTTAAAATGCCTGTGTTGTACAAACCTCCTACCCTCACTCGCCAAAATCATCTTGGTCTAACACAAACACATACACACACTTACACAACATACACACAGCAAGCATTCGCTGTCTCATTCAGTCACAAGCACCCATCATGCACTCACTCATAACACAAGCATACATGCATTCAAACACATTTGAATAATAAATAAACATACAAACTTACACATTTACACAACATACACACAACCTACACACAGCAAGCACTCTTTCATTCACACGAGCACCCATCATGCACTCTCATAACACAAGCATTCACGCATTCATACACATACCTAAAAATAAACAAATGACCGTACAAACACATTACACAACACATATGCAGCGAACACTCTGTTACATTCACACAAGCATCCATCATGCACTCTCATAACACAAGCATTCACGCATTCATACACATACCTAAAAATAAACAAATGACCGTACAAACACATTACACAACACATATGCAGCGAACACTCTGTTACATTCACACAAGCATCCATCATGCACTCTCATAACACAAGCATACACGTATCCATACACATATTTAAATACTAAATAAACCTACAAACACACACATTTACACAACTTACACACAGAAAACACTTACACCAGCATCCAACATCATACATTAACCTAACACAGGCATGCAGGCATCCATACACAATTTAAATTTTAAAAACTGAACATAAACAACCTTCTGCCGCTGGTCTGGAGGTTCCAGTGCTCCAGACCCCTGCAAGTATGAACAGGAATAAAGAAGTTTCCTGGTCCCTGCACATACGTGCAAGGAGCCTGAGCATGGGTCCGGAGACGCCCCACTCCAGCCTGCTCTGTCTGTATGTGCGAGGAGGTGCGGGGGCGCCCCCTTGTACATACAGACGTGCAGTTCCCGAGCCAGCATTTCTAATGAGCCATGCAAGGCTGGGGAAGCACCCTCTTCTGAAAAAAACAGCTGAGGGAGTGCTTGTATTTTGCTGGGATGGCTCCTCCATAATGGGTGAGAGGGGGGCCAAGATCCAGTGGGTCAACGCCCCTTGCCCATTATGGACCAGCCGCCCCTAGTAAATACCTCCCCATATTGTATGTCCTCACTTATATATTGAGGTCACAGCAAAATGAAAATGTAAAATCTAATTGTGCAATTGTTTAGCTTTTACAAAAACTTCACAGAACTCTGAAGTCAGCCTGTGCTGTTAGCATGTTCATTTCTTTTAGCATTCATGCAGTGTTAGAGTGGAGCAAAATAAATGTACCTTGTAGTACCAGTGTGAAGTTGTGCTTGCTTATGCCCGTACAAGTCTTTTTAGTGGGCACCATAACACACTCAAACAGAGTTATGCTGCCCCTAAAATGTCTCTTAAAATCTCACCCCCGCCTCCTAACCTGCTACAAAGGCAAGCTCTTGCTGCAGTGTACACTATAAAGGATAGCTCTTGCAACATTCTAGGTTAGAAATGCTAGCTCCAGCACCAGTGTAGGCTGGACAAGTGTTTGAGAGATTAAAAAAAAATGTGCCTGGGGTAGCAGAAGTGACATCACACGGCCCTTGACCTCTGAAGGCATCACAGGAAGTGATGATATTTTACCCCGCCCCCAAGTGGCATGGGAAGTGATGGCACACAACCTTTCACCCTTGACCTTGACAAAACAGAAAAGGGCATCACATAACATTGTTCCAGTACAGTAAGAAAAATATGGTCACGATATCACTGTAATATGATATACATTTATACAAGAATGTATCACCATATGTAGCATTAATGTCGGTGTGTATAGCGCCAGCAACCGTAAAGCAATAAAGCACTGTCAACTGGCCAGTGACAAACTGCTGCCGGAATGGAAAACAGTGTAAGAACAACCAATGTAGTGAGAAACACTGAGATCAATATATGCCCAGAACAAAAAAGTTTTCAAAAGCTTTTTCAGCCTGTAAACTGCCCAAAGAGAATACAGAAGTTGATTCAAGATTAGGATGAGCTGTGTCACCAGGCTTTACTACCTGCTGACAGCAGACCTGCCAACCAAGTCTCCCACAAATCGCAGGAGTCTCCAAAAAAAAAGAGGCTGTCTCCCACACTCCCGAAATTTAACATAATTCTACATCAAAAATAGTCTGCAGGGAATCTTCCTGTTGTCCAATCAAATCTCCCTCTTTCTCGGATAAGTTAAAAGACTTCCCCAAGTAAACATTTTTATGTGCTAGAAAAGTTTCTTGATGATTTTACTATACAAAATGATGGAGCTGACTGCTACTTTAATCTCGGAAATGGACAAGGAGGAAATCTGACGTGATCCAAAGGCATAGAATACAGAAATTGCAAGAGGCACGCTTCACTGCTTGTGCCAATGTTTGTTTCTGCCCAGTGGTATTGCGTACCTCAGTCCATCCATGAAAATATGCTCCATTCCATTTGGTAGATAGTAGCATAGCCCTGTTTTTTTCTTTGCAATGCATTCTGGGAATCGTAGGCATGTGTTTAGAATGGAGAAATCCATGGCTATCACTCAAACAATGCACGTAAAACAAATGACTGTACTAGCATCTACCGATTGGCATGTAGCAGGTATGTCGACCATTCTGTGAGGTGGCATTAGCAAGAAGGTGATGGCATGCTCTAATGCAGAGTGCACATAGTGCACCGAGGAGCACATGTTGCACAATGCCTGTGAGCCTGAAGAAGAAGCAGATAACAGACACTCTTTTTTACAACCAAAGGTAAAATGAGTGCCAGATTCAGCAAACAACGCTGACTTTACTATGCCAGAGGGAAGCTAATTAAAGTCAATTGTAAGTGCAAAATTTAAAATAAAGTAGTAATTGCTTACATTTCATATTGAATGTACTGTGGACATCCAATTAAAAGTACAAAGGCGATCAGAAATATGAACATGGACACCATTGGCATTTTCCTACGACCTCTTTTTCTGGTCTTAAAAGATCTTTCAAGTGGAATCTTAGAAAGTAAAGTCCATCCTTAAACAATGGAGAGATTGAAGATGTTATTGACTTAGTTGGCGGCCATCTTAATGACATCATCAATGCTGCTGACATGATTATTATCACCCCTACCTTCAGAGCCTTGCCTCCACCCCCAGGGGAGTGACCATGACCACCCCAGCATGGGCTGTGGTAGGTTTAGGGGTCAAAGTCGGTGCCTGTCACTGTGCAACAGAGATTAGAGCAGGCAACAACCCCTGCAGAAGATGGCTGCTCTCAATTGCCAACACAGGTGAGGTTTACCAATGTCACATGTATTTGTATTGATAGTTCATTGCTCACATCATCTGTTAACCCTTGGTGTGCATTGCAAGACATGTACCTTGTATAGCATATCAATACACATTAGTTTAAATAAATGCCCCACACTTAAAACCATCTGATATCACTCAGTAATAAACACTCACTGAATGTGTCTTACATCCTCACATACAAAATAAATAATTTTAAATATGGAAATATGTAATAAAGAAACATCATTATTATTATCATCACTATACCCAACACACTTGAAATGCAATAAAGCATTAATGTAAAAGTTGAACCATTGTCATTTGCCTGTATCACAAGTCGAGACTAAGACTAATCAACCTTCTCCAAGAAATTAAAGTCACCTTAAAATCCAACTACCTGCCTCATCTGCCTCACAGAACATGCTAGGCAATCTAGCACCTGCCTCACCAAATCATGATAGGCCATCTCATAGAGGCATCTGCCTCAATTAATAATCAATAACTCAATGTGATATGAAATGCAAGGTAAAAAGAGCCTCCTTATACTCACTAACTTTAGAAGGTAGGGAGTTGAAGAAAGCTGGAAGAAAAGACTGTATACCTGTAAAGATCCCACAATTCGAAACCAAATAAAAATATCCCAAAAATTAAATAATTGGAAAAAATCCAAAAAATATACCTATTGCTGCCCTATGGGCTTTTCATCAAGATGAATGATAGTAGGACTGAATGCTTCAAAAATAAGTTTATGTCCATGGGACGTAATAGTGCTCAGCATATAGCCAATCCAGAATAAGGGGTGTCTGCTCTTAGGCCCTTAGGCTGTGAGCTGAATTGAGCTGGAGTGCGTTGGGGAAAAAAGCAAGCGATCATTCATCAAGCAGCAAAAAATGCAGCTCAAAATGAAACAAGTTCTGCTAAAAAATGTTTCAAAACAGCCAGGGACCAGCTTCAGGCTTCAAATCTCCAGAAAAAGATTTAGTAGTGAGCTGGCCCCTCCTATCTGGGAAGACTTTTCTGCTCTTCATCTCCATCCAGCCATCTGTGTCGGCCTCAGTCTTCCTGCCAGCTCCATCAACCTGAACAGCAATGGGAAAATAGGGAAGCATCTGTTTGATGCTTCCCTATTTTCAATCCCTCCACGCCCACTCTCTGTCCTTCAGAGGCCAATCGAGATTTTGCCAAGAATTGCATGTCAGCAGACATCTTTCTCTTGTAAAGACTAGCCAAGGACATGGTCCTGTCATTCCGAGGTCACTAGGAATTCTGCTAACAATTGTATCTTTTTTTTATTTTTTTTATTTTATTTTCATATAGTTTAAACAAACTTTTGAAAAAAAACACATTTTTACAGTTCTCACGGAAACCCTACACTAAATTACATATATCTTAAAACAGTTCTCACAAAAACCCTACACTAAGTTACATATATCTTAAAACAATATAAAGAGGAAGAGGGATAAGCCTCTGAGTGAAGGGTGGAGACCTTTTGCTCTCAATCTAGTACAATTACCGGCAGGGCTTATATACCAATCGTGCTGGGGGATATCTGATCCAACAGCAGCTGCAGTTGTGCTAGAAATTTTATTGCCAGCATCAATGATTTACTCTCACAGTTGTGGAGCTGGCGCCACCATTCTTCTTCAGTGTGGGTCTGATGTTTGTCCATCTCCTTCCTTAGGCATGTCTCCCGATGTTCGCTCAGTTTACTGCAGGTGATAATTAGATGTTTTAAGTTTTCGTCTTCTTTTAGGCAAAATCTACATGTTATATTGTTTGTGCGAATCATCTTCCTGTTTTCCAAAATTTCTTTGGTTTCAAATATGTTGAGGCGGAATTTCAGATACAGTCTTCTTAGATGTTTACATGGGGCTAGCGTTAGATATTTTGGCATCGTGTTAACCCTTCTGGCCTCAATGGGTGAGTTTCTCATGGATTTATGGGCTGATCTTCTCTCGCCGATTTCAATTCAGTCAAGCTCCCGTAACTTCTTTTTGACTGTGGCAGGGTTATTCCATAGTAGAAGTTCATCGGTGTTTAGTTGATTTAAAATGGTCTTGCTTTGTTCCCTCCATTCCGCCAAAGCTGAGTTCCCTGGTTGGTTTTTGTCAATTAATATATTAAAAGGTGCTAATTTTGCATCAGCATTGGTCTTTCGGAATAATGTTAGTCTATTCCAAATTATTCTGGCGTTGAGTGTGGATATTCCCATTTCATACAGGACACAAGCAGTTGGCGTGCTTTGTGGTATCTGCAGAACTTTCTTCCAGAAATGGCCCTCACATCTTGACCAGGTGTTACAGTCACATCCAAACATGTTTTCGGCTCCATAAGTTAGAATTGGGATTACCTTGGTTTGATAGAATTTTCGAACTGGGACAAAGGAGTATTTTCCGAATTTTTTATGCAGAGTGATCCCTTGTGAGGTTAGTTGGTTGCAACTGCTTATTAGTTTCCTCTTCATGGGCTCATTGTTGATACTAGAATTAATTAGTGTTCCTAGATATCTTGTATGAGGAACCCTAATTAATTTTTTTTGTCCAAGTTCCCAGCTGGCCTTAACCTGTCTCGGTTTTCGTCCTCTTCTATCTTCCAAAACCAGAATTTCTGATTTTTTTGCATTGATTTCCAGACCTAGGCCGTCCGTGAAAATTTTTAGCGCTGATAGTTTTCGCTGCAATCCTATTGGAGTCTGGTCTAGAATGACCATGTCATCAGCATATAAAATATGGTTAAGTTGCTGCCCATTTATCTTAGGTGGAAAGGAGTTCACACTTTTTAGGGCTTCTTCAACCTCTGATATATAAAGGTTGAACAGTGTTGCGCCAACTGGGCAGCCTTGCTTCACGCCTCTTTCCGTAGGAATCGCACTTGTTAGGTTTCCAAGATTGTCCAGCCGTACTTTAATGTGGGTTCCTGAGTATAATTCTCTTATCACTGCGATTAGACTGCCATTGCAGCCTCTTGCTTTTAGTTTCAGCCATAGGAGGTCGCGATCTACCCCGTCAAATGCATTTGCCAAATCTATAAAGGCTAAATACACTTTTTTGCCTGATCTTATCGCATCCACCTTCAATAGGTTCAGAATAAGGAGATTAAGGCTACAGCCCACTCCTCTTACAAATCCGGATTGGCGTTTGTCATAAGTCTCTGATTTCTGGATCCATGTTGTTAATTGAGCTAACAGCAGACTTGCGAAGATCTTCCCTACCACATTGAGTAGGGCTATAGGCCTGTAACTTGCAGGATTCGTGCAAACTCCCTTCTTAAAGATGGGTATTATAATTCCTGATTTCCTTGTCAGTGGGATCCGTCCTTCTTTAATTATTTGCCTGAAGAGAATATCGCAGAAATCAGTCCACTCCTCGATGTTCGCCTTCAGATCGGCATTGGATAGACCGTCAGGTCCTGGAGCTCTTGAAGCACTGCATCTTTTGATGCATGATCGAATGTCTTCTTTATCGATCTTAAGATCCCAGGGCTGGCCAACTTGTTGGTTCTGATAGCATGTGCTTTTCACCTTCTTGAATAACTCCGTAAAGTGTCCTTCCCACTCCCTTTCTGTGACCATATTCGAAAGAATTACTTTTTCCGGATGTAAGGATTCATTGATTATTGTCCAGAATCCTCTCGAGTTTTTCTGGTTTAGCGCGATCAGCATCATCTCTGCGTCTCTTTGTTCCATTGATGCACCATGGGCTTTGTGCAATTTTTATATCTGTTCTTCGCTTTCTTTTTTAGAGTCTTGCCATCAAGATCATGCGAAGTACAGATTTCTCTCAGGGTTTTCCATAATTCTCTTTTTTTTTTGTACCACCTCAATATCATACTAGTGTTTATGGTAGTTCGGTTTATTTTGTGCACTCTTTTTTTTGATCTTGTAGATTTCAAACAAGTGACTATATTCAATCGTGTCCCTTTGTGTATCATTATCAATCGACCGAAGAGACTTGATTATCGCCAGAATATCATCATTTCTTAGCCGTAGTCTGTTGTGTCCAGGTTCCACGGCTAATTGGTGGTTCCATTTCTGGCGCTGAGTCAGATGTTTATTATGCCATTCCATTAACAGTACATTGTGATCACTTTGCTTTGTTTCCAAGACTTTGAGTGACCTTATTTCGTGCAGTATGTTTTCGGACACAAAGAAGTAGTCTAGAATTGACTTTTGAGACCCCCTTTGCCAGGTCGCATTTGGTGGAATGTCACCCTCTATTGTGCCGTTCAGCATTACTAGGTTTCTACGTTCCATCTCTTCAAGCCAGTTATCACATTTGCTCTTCTCTCTGTGTGTTACTGAATTTTTTAGCTGTTCTACTTCGGTCAACTTCATGTTGAAGTCTCCGCATATTATGATGCGCGCATTCTGGTCCGAGGTTAGAAGGTTGTCCACTATCTCCAGTATTTCGTCTGCGAATTGCTAATGGGTTCCTATAGGTGTGTTCCAATATATGTTCATTATATGAATGATACTTAACACCGATGATGTCTTTCCAACTTTTTCGAGGCTAGCAATCTGTAGATGTGGCGAGATTATTTCCGCTGTTTTAATTCTTAGCCCACAATTTCTTTTTACGAGGATCATTTGACCTGATGTCGGACGGCCCTTATTTCCTTGTGATGCTGGATTTACAGAAACATCATAGCCCTCCACACATGGCGTATTGATTAACCATGTTTCCTGTAGGCATATCACGTCCGTTGTCGTTAATGCTTCAGGGATCGACCTCAATAAGTGTGTAAAACCTCTGGTGTTCCATGAGGCGAACACAGTGTTGGATTTCTGTTTTTGGCATTAACTTGAACTTGGTTCATTCAGAGATTTTGCGATCCAGGACCAATCATTTGTCATCCCTTTCGTTTTTTTGGAATCTTCATCCATGACTGCACTTTTCTCTTTAGTTGCCCCATTCTCCACTGTTTTTATTTTTTTTGTTTTATTTCGTCTATTGAGAGTAAATGGGGGGGACTCAGTCTCTTCCCTCTGAGGGTTGTTGGTTTCTTGTTCATCTTGACAATTTCCGTTCATTCAAGCTGTAATAGATTTGGTGATTTTAGGCAATGTTGATGGATAGTTTTGTTCTTTATTTGTGGGATTTTCCTCATTTGCTAAGGCATTGTCTACCTCATATACTTGGAACCCAGCTTCCAACAACTGGCGTTCGCACATCATTATTGTATCTTTTACTGGCTCATCTTTCACATACACAGCATGTGCAAGGTCATAGCGCTGTCCTAGGAATTTTGGCAACAATTGTATTTTCAACTGAAAGTACCTTTCTTGTGCACAACATGGCAGAGACATGGCTGTGTCCTTCATGTTTGAACTACAAAAGGCCTGCATTTTGTAGTTTGCAGTTTTCGCTATCCATGTTTTTTGTTTTGCGAGTACATTGGCTTCCTTCTTGGAAAATGCCTCCATAGCAGTTAACAGACATTGTTCCCTGCTAAAGGTTATTGGTTCACAGCCCAGACTTTAAAAAAAAAACTTGAATGTACTTCATCGCAACATGGAAAAGCAAATCTTGCAGCTTGCATTTGACTAAATACTGGCTAAAAGTGTTACATCGCACTGCATTATAGCAAAGAAGCCTGCATTTCACTCAATATTCAACTGTTTTCATCGCACAGTGTAGAAGGCCTGGTCTGCGACTCAGATCACAGGCCATATTAAGCATGACTAATATGGCCAGATATAGAAAATACATGTCACCCCCTCCCACCCCCCCATGAGGTGTACAACAGGCTGTGGAGGCAACATAGTAATCATGGAAATAAGAGTAAAGAGACAAAAGAGCATGTAAAACATTGCAGAATGCGTATCTGCTAAAATGTGTTCACTTAGAATCTTCACTTTACTAAATGTAAAATCATAAATATGGGCCAGCTGCAGCAGATACTGGTCAGCAAACAACCTTTAGCTGCTGACGATCGGGATGAGTAGATGTTCGCCACACAAACAGTATGAAACAGTTTTCTTCTGTTATTCAGGATACAGTTATGGTGAAAGGACAAGTTCACTGCTACTTGACACAATGAAACAAAAGTGAAGTACAGTGACAATGTAGAGGCATGATCCCTGTGCCTAAGATTCTAAAGAAGTCCAAAAAACATTTCAACAGATTGAAGGAAGCAACTAAATACTTCAGCCAGTAGAAGTAGCACAGTGAGGAGCCCCCATTTGTTGGGAGTGGAGCTCTACACCAGGGCATGTATTTCCTTTGGCCATTCAGGTATTTTTCCAGTAGGTCTTTGGCCAACCTCTGTGCTCTGTTTGATGCTTCTACGAAAGTCACTGTGGTGCCTAGTGCTGTGTGTTCCACATTCAGAATATATGCCAGTATCAGTGTTAGTTGTGGGTTCTTCAGTGATGATAGTTTCACTTTAGGCCATTTCAATAGCACTAGATCAGCTCGCAATGGTGGCTGTAGAATATAACTGCAACAGTTCACCATGTTTGAGACAGTTATCAAGCTTGCAAGTCCCACAGTAAGACCATAACATGAAGCATTGAACTGCACAATGTAGTATCCATCAGTAGTAGAGCAGGTTCTATGTAATTTCATCGACACTTGTTGTTACAACGGGTGTTTTTCCACATAATTTTTGCCCCAAAAAAGTTTCTATTCATTTTTGGGTGGGTTCCAACCCCAAGCCCCTGTCATTTACCTATTTTATTTATTCCCAACCCTTTGTATGCCCTTTTCCTTCCCCCAAAAAATTGCAAACGTTTTTTTTCATCAAATTCCACGCAAAAATACCCGTCGTAACAATGGATGTCAATGAAAGGACGTCGTACAGTAGAGCTTTGCTACTGCAGGTTCACATTCGAATTGCACTCAGCATGTACATGGCTGAGGTTGAATTCGGCTCCCATGGGCTGATGTTGCTGAATATCCTGCCATTTTATGTGGCATCTACAAAGTTCTTCAGGGAATATGGTTGTATTGTATAGTCCCCCGCATTACACAGGCACGGGCGTAGGGCACCTCATAGAGAGTGATGCATGGTGTCCCAGGACTGCAATTCTTCACACAGAAAAGGTGTTACTGCTGACACGGGCATGTTAAGGATCCCATACAATGTTTATGACAGTATGCCATTGTCCCACACCAATATTCTGTAGATTGTTCTCTTAAGTACACTCAGCAAAGTGTAGATGGACTATAAATGGCCTGTCTCTGAGCCTATCTTGATAGATTCAATCCTGTCAGTTGCTCTGGCCATAGTTTTACAGACCAGACCAGAACATCTGTACAGCGCGTGTCCAGGAAGACTGTGCTGTTCAGAAGTCCAACAAATGCTTGTTGTTCATTCTGTAAAGTTACTAACTCCTCGTGGATGATATGCGCTGTATTTACTACTGCTTCGCCTGAGCGTTTAAATTCCCTGCTGCAAGGCAATGAATTCGTCTTTCGGCTGCTAAATCGCTCATCTTGATTGGCTGTCTAGCCAGTCCTTGGATTTCCAGGATGATTTTCTTCAAGGCAGGTTCAGCTCTTTTTCACTTCCTACTTTGCCCTAGCTTTTCCTAGGTGACCTATCATGACTATTATAGATGTCTACCTGACTTCCCCCATGTGTTTATTACACTAACAAACTCATGCAAAGGGGTTTGCTTTGCCATAAATTGGCTTGTGTTGCCTATGGAAATGGCATAGGTCTGTGAAAAAATACATATATCCATGCTGGACATTGCACATTTGATTTGCGCACCATCACAGGTAACATCAAAATTGTATAATTACAAATACCCGAAAATAGTTGTAGTCCACAGGTGATATTTAAAGAGAAAAGAGAAAAAAGAAACGATCAATTCAGTGCCCTATGGGTATATACTTATTGTTAAAAATTAATGTAATGTCCATACCTGTGGAGCTGTGAATACCCTGAAACGTGCCACTGTCCTAGATAAATTAACCCAGGGAAAATAACTGTTATGTCATCAATTTCTCATAGCGTTCAATATCATGACACATATCCAAGTGGGAGAAACATCTCTTAGTTTACCAGGTTGCAAACCTATGTGGCCTGTTCAGTCTGTGAAGATTAAAAAAATATCCTAATTAGTGTCTCCATTTCTCCTCTAAGTGACCCTTCACACCCTACCAGGTGCGTGCTTACCTTGGGTACCTCTGGCTCACTGCTTTGGACAAGCTGCTCAAAGGAGCTGCCGTCTCTGCCGTGTGCAAATTTGTAATGCTAGTTTCCATCGTGCATGCACGTTGTAATCCCGCGATTGAAATGCTATTCAATCTGGATATACTTCCCTGATCGTGTATTTCTTATTCTTATGGGTCAGTATAATAAGTCTGTTATCATCGTAGTTCCTTGCCCGATATCTTTCTTTTATACAATTTTGATCGAGCAGTGCCGTTTGCGCATGCGCGCGTGTTTAGCGCTATGGAAATGCGCAGATGCGCATGTTATCTTATTGTAGTGGCTCTGAGTAATCTCTAGAATGATATTCTTTGGATAAGCATCAGGATCTAAAAAGTGTGCATGCAAGTGTCGTGTAAGGATATGGTCTTATCCTGCATCGTAATGGAATCTGGAGTGAGTGTCATGATTGACAATGGAATGTTACTGGTTAGAATGTTTGTGTGACTGGTGTTCTCTCGAGGGAGTTGAGAGATGTAGCCTGAGAGAGAGGATGCCGGTGTTTGCCTATGAGAACTGGACTTCACCATCCAATGAATAATGACTCTAGAAACTGGATATTACACTTGGAAACTGATTAAAGAAGTTACTCATCCACACCTTGATGTCAGTCATTTTGCTAAAACACAGAACTCCACATGTTGTTTTCCAGATACATATAAGGCTGTTCATATGCCACATTCACATGATGGTTTACCCCTCAGAGTACGATCATATACCTCTATTTAGTATACTAATTAGCCTATGTTATACATCATCTAATTGCTAATATTCACTGCCACATTTCTAACTTGAACAACTTGTTGTGGGGTATACACGATCAAGCAGTGGCTTGCGTCCCACAAGGAGGCATAATCCTATGCGGGACATTTCATGTACCCCTCACTAATCTGTGCACTCTGATTTCTGTCATTTCAAGGTAATCCTATGCATCATGTCAAAGCAATTTTGTACAAAGCCTATGCAAAAGTTACAAAAAACAAAGTAAATCACTTCATTGATCCCCCCGGTTTGAGGGAATCAAGGCCGGCAATTCAGTAGGACTCCTGTTGGTACAATCGTCTCCCAAGATCTTCATGTGCACTCCGATGTCTAATCAATTCTAGAACTTGTATTCTTATCTGGATAACATTGTGTTTCATCTGATTCCAATGTCTTGCTACTGCTGAATTTATATTGTTCGTTCGTATGCAGGATCTATGTTCATTCCAGCGTAATTTCCCAGGTCTCTTAGATTGTCCAATGTAGTAAATGCCACAGGGACATTTAATCCCATAAATAATGTTTGGTGTGTCACAAGTAGCATAAGTCTTTAGTCTGATCTTTTCTCCTGTATGGGGATGATTAATGGTGTCTCCTTTCGTTATGAAATTACAGTTTCTGCAGTGTAAGAATGGGTATGTTCCTATTCTTGTAGTTTCAAGTCTTTCCATCCCAGGTCTAGCTTTCACTAGTTTTTCTCGTAAGTTAGCGCTCCTCTTGTAAGCATATATTGGTATCTCCTTAAAGAGATGTTCCACTCTCGCATCGTTTGTCAATGTACACCAATTCTTTTTGATTGCGGATTTGATTTTGTTGCTCTGTAGCGAATAACATGAAACATTAACCATGGATGGTGTAGTTTTATCTTTTACCGGTGTCCTGTTGGTTGTGGTTGTGAAACGTTCTCTGGCTCCACTTATTTCTGATGGTTTATATCCTCTAGCTGCAAATCTCTGGCCCGTATTTTCGATCTTTCTGACACGTCGTAGGATCATTCACTATGCATTTCACCCTCATCATTTGTCTGTAGGGGAGATTCTTTTTCAAACTAGGTTGATGAAAGCTTAGGCGATGCAGTAAGTTGTTACGATCTGTATGCGTAGACCACATAAACTGGTGTTGGGGATAAGTTGCCCCCCCCATATCCCCAGGGTTTCTGGGGGTCCCAGCTATGGGAGGTCCCAACACCTCCCATTCTGCCCAAAGAAATGCAGCAGAGTCCCAAGCAAGCAGCAACATGTTCCAAACTGCGTTTATTTCTGGGCAGCAAAAAAACACAGAGCTTCGTGCACAGCGAAAATCCAGACACCGTCCCCCCCGGGCTGGTTTGCAAGCCAGCTTTGTAACACACTGCAGGCTGACATCACAGAATTGGACCAGCTCCCAGAAACCTATCTCATCCTGCGATTGGCTGCTGAGTGATAGGTTACCTATGGAGCCCTTATAGGAAGCCTGATCATTGGACATTAGGACTTTGGCATCAGTGGGCTGGTTTAACTGCGCCACCCCCATTACCTAATTCTAAAATTGTTGCATTATGAATTTGTTCCCATTAGTTTTAGCTGGAACAGGCTTTTCGCCCCTGGGCCCTCAGCGTTCATTGGCCAAAGCTGAGCCATTCTTGTTACAATTATGTTTCAAATGATGTGTGGGTCTTTGCGAAAATGTCTTTCGTTCCCAGGGAAAAAAACACTGGGCTCTGGATGTTCTGCTCTGGTTTACTCGTATTTGTGAAGAATTAAAAATGCTTGTCTGCCAGAGTTCACTGTCGTTCAAGGAAAGGAATCTTATCTTACTGTAAGACCTTGGCTGCTGCTGGGTTTGTGAGGCACATTGCTGAAGTCAGCACGAATCCCCACTGTGGCTGGTGTTCAGTGAGACAAATGCACTTGGCTGTAATTTTCCTAAAACATGGCTTTACACTGTGCTATTGGATCAGGTTAATTCATATGAGCATCTGCAAGCCTTTAAACAGGAATTCTTGTGTTTTGTAGATTCTTGTATTGCTGCATTGAGGCTAATGTAGTATGTAGGTTGCAATGTTGGTGAAGTGGGTGTCTTTCAGCATATTTGTCACCCATGGGTGCGCTGGGGCCTGGTTCAAATGATAAGTGCACTCCTTATTCTTCATGCTGTTCTGTCTGTTGATGTGCCTGGGGTGAGGGGCAGGAGTTTGATCTCGCTTTTCCCTCTTCACTGGCCAACTGTAGGAGGTGGGGGAATATATGTCCATTTTGCGCTATACACTCTTCCTTCACTTGGGGATTTGGTATGCAAGGGAAGTGTATCCTAAACTCTGGTGATGAGTTCATAAGAGGAACGGGACAATGCTCCCAGAAGGTTGTATCTAACCACTGCACAGATTTTGGCTTATAGTAAAAAAGAAGGTGCCTAAATATTGCACAAAACATACATGGTCTATAATGTCATCTAGCTTTTCTAGATCATCTCCAGGATCTAACAAGGCTCCTCGAGCAAAAGCTTCTAATTTGGATCTCAACAGGTGGTGTCTGTGATGTGTATCATAGGGGTCACTAGCCTAGATTCTTCTATCACCAATAGTGTATGTACCTGGAGTTTCATACTAGGCCCACAGTAGGGTTATTCTGGCTTGTCCAGAAGTGTCATAACTCTAGTGGGTATATTCTTATTTGTGTAGTGACTCCTCCCACATCAGCCTGCACCTCCCTCTTATGTATTGGGTCTGGAGTGTCTGCTATTTCTAAGGTTGAAATGTTCAACTGTTGGCTGATCATTGGGATCTCCAGTAGGATTAAGATATGTCCCAAAGTCAGACAGACAAAATAGGTGAGAAGGCTTATCAACAGCAAATATATAAAACAGGGTCACCGTTCCAACAAAAAGGTTTGTACATGTCTGTGCACTTTAGAGGGCTAAAAATCTTCATCTTCATCTTCACGATGAACCTCGCGCTTGGCTTTGTTTCTAGACTTGTTTTTGGCTCTTTAGTTCCCAGAACAACAGACATGTTTTGCCTGCTTTTCAGGTTGTTCAAGAAAGTGAATCTCCTCTCGGGAACAGCGGGGGGGGGGGGGCCATCTGGAGCTGGCTTAAGGTGTTCAACGAACATTTGTCGAGTACCGTTCTCAGTTGGCATTGTTAAGACTGCTGTTCTTGAGCCTTCACGTTTCAGTACCTTCACAAGAGGTCGGTAGCGCAGTCCAAGGGCTTCTTTGTCATGAATCTTCATGAATCTTTTCTAGGACTTAGTCCCCAGGTTTCAGGGTCAGTCAGTCTGTAGCTTCTCTTTGTCTTGATGCTACTTCACCACTGATGGAGTCTCTTAGGACATGTATAGGGAGCAGCTGGTCTGGCATGTTGCGAGAACTCACGTGAATTGTGTAAATCAGGCATATACATTGGAGCGCCAAACACCAACTCAAAAAGTAGTTTTACCCTCACATTGAGAAAGGCAAGGTAGATTCCTTATTACTACACTGCATTATAGGAACGTAACTCACCCAATTAACACCGGAAGAAAGGATGCATATAGTCAATGCTTGCCTTTCTATACCATTGGCTCTCTCTCTGACACCATTAGCTTATGAGCAAAAACAGGTTTAGAGACTTGCAGAGTACAGTAGCAGCTTGACAGGGCCTCTCTTAAGGCATTGCCTAAAAAGGCTGGCACATTGTCAGCTTGGTGCTAATGTGATGCTGTCATAGCTACTAAGGACAGCAAATCCTTTAGGACCTCTTTGCAAACAGCTTTCTTCTGAAAAATTTGCCAAGTGAACTTTGTGCACTAGTCCACCATGACAAACAAGTATTCATACTTGTTGACAGGTGTCAGTGGACCTATATGGTCCTTATGTTTGCATTCAAAAGGCACTGTTGCCTTTGTTAGTGTGCTCACTGGTGTCTTGCAGAAATTGTTCATTGTTATCTGCAAACAATTCACAATGTACTGTCGTACCTCCTTACTAAGCCTTGGCCACCAGTATCTATTCTGCAAGATTTGTTTTGTAGCTGAAATCCCAAAGGGTTTGAGGGTACACTTGCATGTGCAGTGGAAATTCAATTTAATCTATCCTGCTTGATCAGTAGAACCCTATCAACAGGGCCTCCTTTTCACCTACGTACAGTGATTACCACTGTATGTAAGTTTACAGCATAGTTGTAAGTAATGGGGAACCCTTGAGGGTTTGGACTATTTGCATCCAGTCAAGCTTTCATGTCCTCATCTATGAATGTGGCTGAGCATGTTAGTGCCCCTACCACATTGTACTGTGCACTGTCATGCAGACTGAACAGCAAATGCATTGCCTGCACTGTGCACAGAACCAGTTCTGCGTGTTGTAAGGAAGGCATGGTATCAAACAGTAAAACAGACACAAGTGACCACAGTTCAAGGGTGTTTATTGAACTTCAATCGGGTTTGAAAAACGCCTATCTAATCCCAAAATCTAAAGATGGGAGCAAGCTATGACCATCAAATAATAATAGCGCAGTCCTAGTTGAGTCTGTCAAAATAAAAGGGCCTATACTATTAAACCTATTGCCAATCCTTACTTCTAAATATAAATAGTGTGGGAAACAATTTTAAGTAAAAGAAAAAAAAGTGTTTAAGAAATAATATGTCAGAATATTCAAGCTGTCGGCTTCCCTTCCCCAGTTTTTCAGCACGGGATAAGGTGGCACACTCTAGCTTAGCACAATCTCTGGCTTCTCTAGCACGAGGATGCAGTTTAATTCTCATTATCTGGGCCTTCTGTGCCAAAGTCTCTTTGCCATTCAATGTCTCTTATTTAAGAGGACCTGATTCGATAAAACACACATTTATTTATTTTTATTTATTTATTTTACGTTTATGAAGCGCTCACACAGCCCCCAGGCATCGAGGCGCTGTTACAGGAATTGTTTGTTTTTCTTAGTTGTGTAATTGTGTTTTTTTTTTGTCTTAGTTACGTATTTATAACGCGCTTAAACACTCAGAGGTTTCTAAGCGCGGACCCGGGGATCGAACCTGTTGTTGCTCCGTGTCGTCTTGCTTCCAAGAGGCGCACGCTGCCGCTGTGCTATCCTCCCGAGACATTAAACAGTTCTTTCTCATCAAGCTTCTTATGTGCAACTTCTTTGTGATTTCCATTCACCCCGGATCCCCATCCACCCAGCTCAGAAGCACTTTAAACACAAAACCTTGAATTGATCTCACTTAACATACTGTTTCAAACTTTCTCTATTTCATTGAAATCGAAGAAATTCGACTGTGCGCAGGATTTTGCTTGACTCGTCGCAATACCACTTCTATTCACATTTATTTGTTCACTTTCATATGCTCTCCCTTAGTAGGGCTCCGATCAAATGTATCTACTTTCGTCACTCCTCAGCTGGGTACCTTACAGAGACCTTCGATAGAGCACCCACGTGGTTCCGGACCACTCTGTCAAAGGTATTGTAGCTTGTTTCACAGTTCAATCACTCATCCGTAGTTTAAATTCACTTGCGCCTCTTATCACACGCGTTTTAACAATGTTTGTTCCAGTGCTCGCCATACAATGTTGCTGCTTGCAACCTTAGCTTCAAACCAGACTGGTCTTGTATCAGTCTCCCCAACTCACTGGCTGTGTTGATTTCACTGACGCTGCTTTGTTCTTGGAGCCAAGGTCGGACCCACAGCGCCTGCTGATGCCTACCGCCTTGATTCTTGACTCGGAAGGATCCAGGGTACCTCTAACACACAATCCAGGATTCTTCAGCCTGGTTTCCGGTCTTATGTTTTCTATTCTCGAGGTATCATGAAATTAACGGTTCTTTGTCGAAAAGGTCAAGGGAACTTCCCTCCTTGCCATTCCCTTCTGTTTTGCCGTCTAATCTCTCGTTAAACTGCCATCTTGGAATTGTTGTTTCTTCATGTGTTTTGCCACGCTCAGAGCGTGCTCTCGTGCTACGCCTTTTATCTGTGTGGGGAAGTGTAATGGAAGTCAGGTGTGTGCGATGGTCAGGAATTATCTGACCTTGCAGGACCATTGTATTGGGACACGTTAGGTATATGGCTCGGGTGTTAGTCTGTTTTCCCTTATCGCAGGCTTTCCGTGAGAAAGGGTTGGTGTTGTAAAGGGGGCAGGGGTTGTGTTCCTAAATATACTCAGATTCTGTGTCTCACCATCCAGTGTCCCACTCCCCAAAGACCCCTCACCCAGGTGATCCTGCCACACTGGTCCACCCCCAGGATCGGGATCCAGAAAGTGATTGCTGTGTCCTGGCCACCTGAATGACAGATCCCCAGACACTAGTGGGGGAAACACCTTCTGGTTTCTAAGTGCATAACCCAGATGAGAGGTCTAGCCTTCCGGATGTCCCATATTATTTGCCAAATATGTTTTGACAGGCTTTGTTTGCTTTAGAATCTCTGAATGAGTTGACTTGCCACTGTTGAAGGCTTTAAGTTATAACCTTGTATTGAATAGTCAGAATCAGACACCATGACAGTGGGCTTATGTGGATCAATTTGTTTTAGTGCAAGGAGGAGGCCTTGTATTTCACCAACCTTAGCTGATGTATACCCTAATTGTTTGATTTGTGTATCCTAGTGTTCAATCTCATGGTCATGAATGAATCACCCCTTTACAACAGCACAGGCAGTGGAATACTTTGAACGTGTCCCGATAGCTTGAACCGTATTCTCTTCATAGTATAGTATGTTTGCAAACATCCAAAGCATGATGTCTGGTACTGCTGCTTCTGCCTTCGATGTAGAAACCATTCCAGTGCAAACTTTCTCTATTTCATTGAAATCGAAGAAATTCGACTGTGCGCAGGATTTTGCTTGACTCGTCGCAATACCACTTCTATTCACATTTATTTGTTCACTTTCATATGCTCTCCCTTAGTAGGGCTCCGATCAAATGTATCTACTTTCGTCACTCCTCAGCTGGGTACCTTACAGAGACCTTCGATAGAGCACCCACGTGGTTCCGGACCACTCTGTCAAAGGTATTGTAGCTTGTTTCTCAGTTCAATCACTCATCCGTAGTTTAAATTCACTTGCGCCTCTTATGACACGCGTTTTAACAATGTTTGTTCCAGTGCTCGCCATACAATGTTGCTGCTTGCAACCTTAGCTTCAAACCAGACTGGTCTTGTATCAGTCTCCCCAACTCACTGGCTGTGTTGATTTCACTGACGCTGCTTTGTTCTTGGAGCCAAGGTCGGACCCACAGCGCCTGCTGATGCCTACCGCCTTGATTCTTGACTCGGAAGGATCCAGGGTACCTCTAACACACAATCCAGGATTCTTCAGCCTGGTTTCCGGTCTTATGTTTTCTATTCTCGAGGTATCATGAAATTAACGGTTCTTTGTCGAAAAGGTCAAGGGAACTTCCCTCCTTGCCATTCCCTTCTGTTTTGCCGTCTAATCTCTCGTTAAACTGCCATCTTGGAATTGTTGTTTCTTCATGTGTTTTGCCACGCTCAGAGCGTGCTCTCGTGCTATGCCTTTTATCTGTGTGGGGAAGTGTAATGGAAGTCAGGTGTGTGCGATGGTCAGGAATTATCTGACCTTGCATGACCATTGTATTGGGACACATTAGGTATATGGCTCGGGTGTTAGTCTTTTTTCCCTTATCGCAGGCTTTCCGTGAGAAAGGGTTGGTGTTGTAAAGGGGGCAGGGGTTGTGTTCCTAAATATACTCAGATTCTGTGTCTCACCATCCAGTGTCCCTCTCCCCAAAGACCCCTCACCCAGGTGATCCTGCCACACTGGTCCACCCCCAGGATCGGGATCCAGAAAGTGATTGCTGTGTCCTGGCCACCTGAATGACAGATCCCCAGACACTAGTGGGGGAAACACCTTCTGGTTTCTAAGTGCATAACCCAGATGAGAGGTCTAGCCTTCCGGATGTCCCATATTATTTGCCAAATATGTTTTGACAGGCTTTGTTTGCTTTAGAATCTCTGAATGAGTTGACTTGCCACTGTTGAAGGCTTTAAGTTATAACCTTGTATTGAATAGTCAGAATCAGACACCATGACAGTGGGCTTATGTGGATCAATTTGTTTTAGTGCAAGGAGGAGGCCTTGTATTTCACCAACCTTAGCTGATGTATACCCTAATTGTTTGATTTGTGTATCCTAGTGTTCAATCTCATGGTCATGAATGAATCACCCCTTTACAACAGCACAGGCAGTGGAATACTTTGAACGTGTCCCGATAGCTTGAACCGTATTCTCTTCATAGTATAGTATGTTTGCAAACATCCAAAGCATGATGTCTGGTACTGCTGCTTCTGCCTTCGATGTAGAAACCATTCCAGTGCATACATTTGTTTGTAGCTATTCTGGTTTATTATTATGTCTTATGTCTGGTGCTGTCTGCACTGCTTCTACACTATCATTCGTACAGCAACCAGATTCCTTTCTTTTAGAGAAGGTGTAGCCCAGAATGTATATAGACATGTGAATGGTATGCTGTGGGTTTAGTCTCCATGATTACATATTACATATGTAGGAGTTAATGGGCTAAGATAATAGTGTCATTTAGAAGTCCTTGTTTGTGTTGCTGTCCTGAAGAGAACTACTTTGAGTCTCCTGTTGGTAGACTTGGTGTAGGATGCATGTGCTCTCCCCTCAGTCTATTAGACGGAAGTCATGCTTCAACTAGTCATATAGTTGTTCCACAAATGCTGCATGGTCTGCCACCTATGATTGCCCAAAGTAGCAAGAGGACAAGTATGGCCAGTAATTGCTTCAGTGCACATGGCCTTTTCAAGTGTATACATTTCTAAAGGAATTGTGTAGCAAGTCCCCTTTCCTCTTTAGATAATGAAAGCCCCAGAATTATAATTTCTCAATGGGCTATCTTTTTTTAAAAATTTTTTTTTTATTTGTTAATGGTTTATACAAAGAAAACCTTTACAAAAAGTTAAAGATATGAACAGTATATAAGAACAAAATTTGCCAGATAGGAGTAAGAGTTACTCAGCGATCCCTACCACCCAAGGAGACTAAGACAGAATGGCCTACATAGATCAAACCAGGATGTATCATTTAGTTACCATTCCGCAGTATTGAACATCTTTCTAAAACCTTTACTATTGCCACGGTAAGCATAACATCTTGGCCAGAGATGAGTCTATCCCAGAAGGGGCTATCTAAGACTCCTTGGATTTGAAAGACGTAGCCTTTAGCTGCTAGTGTCCTAATGATTAAGTTCATGTTCTCTAAATGTACATTTAAATTATCATGTGTATCGTACATTTCATCTATATGTGTCCAGCATGTCTGTATGCCTTCTAAGAGGGATTGTATTCCACTAGGGAATAGCCCAGGAGTATTTTGTACCCCTGTGGGAATCTGGTAATGCATGTTATTGCCCTTAAAGGATAGAACTGTGTATGCACAGCTCTATGAATCAAGAGCTTGTGCAGGTTGTGTAATAAACCCATTTCCCAGATTCAATACAGTCTTATAATTGTATCTCTGTATGCTACCCAGCATGCCCAAACGATGCATGTTCTGTACAGCATCTGTGCTTGTATTAGCATGTAAAATCCTGGAATCTATTACTAATAAATGTATCTGGTGTGGATATTGATATTAATTCTGTAATGTAAGGGCTTGCCTGTTATATCAGAGCCCCTTGCTCCAATAACTGATTCACAATTATTTACCAATATGGTATAGCCTGTGCTTTGATTGTATATTGTGTCTGAGGCTTTGGTGTTGCCAACACTTGGCATAATGCGTAGAGGATGTGATGTCATGTCCCACATGTCCACAGATTCTAGATTCTGTGTTGCATCTAGAAAAGCCCATGAGCCTTCAAAGGGGATCACTACATTTTCTAGGTTTATCTGAAATGGTTAACTACTTCTTCACTTCTAGGGCTTTTCCTAACATATAGCCTGGTCCAAATATATTCTGCTGAAAAGCCATCTTGTGTTGTACGCATTTCAGACCAAAATAGTGCCTCTATTTCCTTTGGATATTCCCCTTCAAGGGGAATCGTAACTACATACTCATTATTGTTCTCAACCACTTATCCTGTGGGAGTATCCACTTCTACATTTGAATTAGTGGGAATGTGTTATATAAGCTTCTTGTGTCTGTCTTTGTATAATGACACCTGTGTGCCAGAGTCCAATTGTGAGACTAATCAATCCCTTGGATCCTTAGTTTCTGGTATTATTCTGTGGGTCTGGTTTAGAGTGTCTACAATGTTTGCCATTGTCCACTCTCAAAACCGCAGTCTGCTTCCTTCCTCCTTTCTCTTGGTTGGCTTCTGCTCTCCCTTGGGTGCTAGCCCTGAAGGATGGTCTCCATCTCTGTACTGTAAGTGACTTCAATCCAGCATTCCAACTAAGTCAATGCCTAGTATGGGATGCCCAATGGAAACCCTTATTTATATATTTTTATGTCAAAAGCTCTTGAAATCTGGATGATGAACCCTTATATAACGCCCCCTCTTTGAATCTCCCCAACCTCACTGAGCCAAGAAGTAGGTTTGTTTTGCAAATTAAAAGATTTATTGGAAGAATCGAACAATATATATCACACTTTTATGAATAGAATAGTATCTGAATAGCACACTTAGGAATATGAACGGTGATCAGCAATGGGTAATATTACAATATCAACAATCTCTTTAATCACTTAGGAGTAGGAATAGAAGAATAATGTAGCAGAAAATACTTTGGATGAGTTCAAGGAAATGCAAGATAGGAAAGAATGCAACATAGAAATAAACTTGATACGACTTCAATCAAAAGACAATATAATCACTTTTTCCCCTGTGACTACTCACTCCCCCCACTATTATGCAATATGAAGAGGTGGAAATGAGGGCACACAGTTTCAGGAATATTAATCAACAATGCAGTTCAATCCCAGTTCCCCCTGCAAGCTTGGAGAGAATAGGTATGATTATTAAACAGATCAATCACTTTTAAATGTGGTTTGCAATGAATGGGAAGAATGCTAAAAATGACTTTAATTTGCTAAATGGGATTCAGAATTAGTAAAAGAGTTACTTTGGATTGGTTCAGGTCAACACTAGCAATGATTCATGAATGATTATCATATTGAAAACGAATTTCAGCAGTTAAAAGCAAGAAATAGCTATTTTGACATGTGGTGAAATTCAACTTAATTGCAATTCGTGGCAACCTTTCCGCGTGGGTGCGTGCAATTTTGTTTTAGGTTCGTTAGAAAGCTTAGGATTTTAATGACTTCAAAATGACAGAATTTCGGTTCTAGGACGTGCGGTTCAAAAGTTACAGAGGTTTTTGTGAAGGTAGATTTTTCAGAAACAATGTCAAGATTTCAAAATGAAAGATTGTGCTTTAAAGATTAGGAATGAATATGGACTTATACTAAGGGCTATGAAACTACAAGATACCCAACGGGACAACCACCAGAAACAGGGTGCCTTCCGCTCTGATTGTTGTACGTCAAGACACTTGAAAATATCAGCGCATAGATGATTATCGCTACAATTATCAGGAATTATGTGGAGGAGAGAAGAATTTAGGATAGACAAAAGCGGTTCTATAATGCAGTTCTGGACAGGTTGAAATGGATGGATGGATGGAATAGGATTACTTTAAACTAAGAGATTGGTTAGGTACAGTTATAGACTGGATACTCAATCCTATGGCTTTGGAATAGAGTGGGCCCCGTCAAAGATCTGGCCAAGGGTTTAGCTGGGATTCTCTCACCACCGGGCAGGATCAGGCACTGGGTTCTGCTCTCCGCACGGCACTCTGGTCTGGATCTGATGGGTTCTGGATACAGCTCTGCTCTCTGGGTCTGGAACTTGGTTCTAGCACAGGGTTCTTAGCTAGAATAGCAAACCAGCTCAGCCAGGCTGTTGAAGGTGTGCCCCTGGGAAATGGAGGGGTTAAATCAGGTTGCAAAAGGTTCTGAAGGCCTCTGAGAAAGGTTCAGCTTGTGGGTTAGGCCTTTCTGCTTCAAGGTTCTAGAGCTTGGTTCTAGAGTCTGGATCTTCCTGCAGGGTGCTTCGCCAAGAAATCAGTTGAGAAGTGGAAAGTGTGTGTCCTGCCTGTCCTCAGCAGTCCCTATTTATGTATTTCCAAAGTGGGTGGGGAGGCTGATTCTTTATGCCCAACCCTCTAAGGATCTGATAGGACAGAGGATTCCCTGTCCCCTGATTGGAGAAAGGAGCAGCGTGTCATCCTGTGTCATCATGGGTCATGTTTATGGCTTAGGGGAAAGACCCTCCCCTTTTCTATGTACAGTATATCTTATTTTTCATAAAAAAAACATATTTACAATATAGACACAACGTTGTTCAACTCTCATCTTCCTAAGAGCTTTGGTTCAGAAATTAGAACTTTTTCACGCTTTTGGTGGGTTTCTCAATATTAGTTCTGCACCAATTTTTATCCATGCATGCACACCCCATCTGGGCACATTTCTGTAATTTTTTATGTTCCTAGCCTAAACACAGTAGCTACAATATGAATACATTCCGGGGTTCAGTCTCAGAACATTGCACGGATTCCAGCTTAGTCTTAAACTGTGAGTGAATTTTTCATTTTAACAATCTCAAAGTTTCACATTTTTGTCAGTTCAGTGCAATTTGTTATAAGCATTTTTCTAAAACATATATTTAATCCCATGTTAAATCCATATTTCAGTCTGGTCCGCCTCCAGAGCTGGGCTGACTCAGAGGTCACATGTCCTTCTTCCTGCCAGCAGTTTGTTGTCAGTCACACCCGAATTAGCATTCCTATTCAACCCAAGGAATCCATTGTCTTTACTGAGAGCAACAGGCCAGTGTGCCTCTCCTAGTTCCTTTTCACAACAGCCTGTCAATCTCTTAGCCAAGGGCAGGGGGAAGTTTCCTTTGTTCAGGGAGAGGTGTGGAATGTGTTTGAAGCACAGTGTGGGAAAATTTAACTCCTAAACACAATGTCTAAAAATTGTCTTATCTTATAATATAACTCACATTTTTCACAAATACATCAAACCATTTCTTACTTCAAGCCTCTTCAGAATATAGTTTTGAATTGTATCCACCTCTTAGGCTTCTGATAGCCAGTCTTTCTTTGGCATAGTTTGGGTTAAATGTACAACTTTACACAAAATGGTTTTAAATTGCCGGCTTCTGATAGAGGTGAGTAACAACGGTATTACACCCATTTTTGACAGGTTTCTTCCAGCAAGCAATCCTCAAAAGTGGACTTTGTTCAGATAACACATACTTCTGTGGACCTTATATTTATGTAGATTCTTGAAGGAGAATGATGTTGAACACCCAACAAGGAGGTTGGATCTTTTGGGTGGTTTGTGAGCCATGATTTCTGAAAATTTGACACCAAATAAAAACACAGCTCTGCTTCTTTTGCAATGATTTTTCTCTGTGGGCAGCCACATGATGGGTTTTGGCAGTGTTCTCCTGTGTTACCACTGACATAGGCAAAAGTGGATGGCGGCCTGTTTTTCAAATTTTCACTGCACACTTTCTGGTGATTTCTAGCAAGCAGCATGCTTTCCAGTGGCCATTTCTGAGGTTTCTGCTGCCAGAAATGCACAGTGAGGTTGCAGGGCTTGGACCAGTGGGTTAAAACATCCCACAGTACCTTTGTGGCTGCATAAGATATGGCCTTTTCTTCAGCTGATAGTTGCCTTTTTCACCATCTTTGCCCTCAACGGATCTCCTATTCCAATCAGCTTTGTAACTGGGACTGGTGCTATCACTTTATGCAGACAGTGTTCTGCTACATAAGGTTTCTTTTTCTTCTTTGGCAGGGGGCATACTGGAAGCCCTTGTCCGTACCCTTCTGCCTCTAGCTGAGAAGGTATGCCTAGCTCCCGCCTGGTACCAGTGGTACTAGTAGGTGTTGCTCTATAGTGTTTCTTCTCACCTAATTCCTTCCTTTGCCTTTCCCCAGGGTTTATACCCAGGTAATCCCTGCCTAGGCACCAGTAAGGAGCTGTGACCAAACCAGAGTTTCCATTCTTGGTCAATGGACAATGTTGCTAGAGTCTAACAACTTTTAGTCTTACTGACATCAACACTTAAAAGGGGCATATGTACTGTTCCTACTATGGAATACTTCCCCCATCTATAGCCAGCCCTTAACTCCTTTCTGCTCCCTGAGAGGTCTTTCAGAAAAGAGGTTAGTAATGTCATTGAAGGAGTCCCATTTAAGTGAAGGTACAACCAACTATACACTAAAACCCAACTATCAGTGTTGGCATTATGATTGGCAACTCCCTCTGCCTCTGCTGAGGAGTGACCTGAGGGTAAGCTGCCTCAGCTCACTGTGATTTCATCTAGGGATGGCCCCTTGCCTTGTGGGGATAATGCCCAGTAAGGCTTTGAGGGCATGGAATGGAAGTATTCCTTCCTGCTATTATTGGTTGGGTGCTGCTGGAGCAGCTCCCAAAGTTCTATATTCTACAGCTTGAGCCCAGACAGTGTCACTGTGTCTCACCAGAATGTCGTAGTGCTCCCAGGTATATGGGCATTTTGGCCCTTTGTTTGGGTGGAACCTAATGATGTGTTCTAAGGTTAACCCTTTCATAGTATCAGAAAGGAATGTGTCTAGCCCCTTTGGTGGGGTGTGTCAAGCCCCCTTGAAACCAGTTGTGGTGGTCTACAATAGGCTACCCATAGGGTGTGCACTATAATTTATCAAGATCACGTCTAATGTGGAGGGTCTCAAAACATGTCTCATGGCTTGGTACCAGGTATCTTCATGTATGTGAACAAGGTTTCCCCTGGCAATCCTCCAGGAACTGACACTGTGAAGGTGGTGTTGCCCTTCCTAACACCTCTTTTCCTTTAACTACCTGGTTACTGCATGGTGGCAGTTCACAGGTATAGGGACATCATCATGTGGGTTAGCCATTCTAATACCATTTAGCTAGATCCCTGCCAAGAGTATATATTAAACACTCTGCTCTTCACTACAGTATTTTATGCATCCTAGCTTGATATCTGTATAGAGCATGTGCTTGTGAAGACACCCTGCTCTTGTTTGAATGCCTCTTAGCTTGATAGCTACATAGAGGACTTGCTTGAAAAGATACCCTGCTCTACACTAGAGTGTATTATTCTTGGTATTGCTCAGGCCTGAAGCAACCCCACTGGTCAGTAGCCAGGTGGGGAGAATATAGACTATTGTTGGGTATGGGAAAGGTGAGCAATGTCCTGCTGTGGTCGCCAAAGTGATGTGATTTTTATCACCCCTACCTCCAGAGCCTTGTCTCCACCCCCAGGGGAATGTCCATGACCATCTCAGCAAGGGCTGAGGTAGTTGTAGGGGTAGGGAAAATCATGTACCTGTCACTGTGCAACAGAGATGAGAGCAGGCAACAACCCCTGCAGTAGGTGGCTGCTCTCAATTGCCAACACGTGAGAGATTTACCAATGTCACATATATTTTTATTGATGGGTCATTGCTCACACCATCCATTAACCCTTGGTGTGTCTTAAAAGGCATGTACATTGTATAACACATCAATACACAGTAGTTTAAATAGATGCCCCACACCTAATAATTATCGCCTCTACCTCGACTACTCACTCTTTCTCCAACCACATCTCTCTAACCTCTGGAGCCTGTCGCCACCACCTCTACAACATCGGCAAGATCCGCTCCTCTCACATTCCATGCTTCATAACTCCTAATCTCCTCCCTTATTTTCTCCCGCCTCTTCTACTGCTCCTCTCTCCTCTTTGGACTCCCTGTCTCTCACCTAACTCCCCTAAAATCCATCTCACTCCTCTATTCTTACTCTGTCTCCTCGGCCCTCGAGACTTTATTTCTTCCTCTCTCTCTCTCAACTTGCTGGCTTCCCTTCCTCTCACAACTGAAATTTCAATTCCTCTGCCTTGTCTACAAATCTCTCCATGACCTACCCCCCTACCTTTCCTCCCTCCTCTCATTTTACTCCCCCTCCCGCTCTCTCCACTCAGCAAACCTCTACCGCCTCACTGTACCCCCAGCCCCATGTGCCTCCTCACGCTTCTGCTCCTTCCAACTCTTGCCCCCCCCTACACTGGAACTCCCTCCCGCTCTCCATCCGCACCACCCCTACCTATTCATCCTTCCGCCACTCACTGAAAGTCCATCTTCTTCACTCCTAACCCTGACTTCCCTTCCCTACCCCTCTCCCCTTGTGCCCTTGCCCCCCTCCTTCCCCTCCATCCTCTCCCCTTCCCCACTGATCTTAAATTGATAACTAATACCACTTAGGGGCATTGAGGACACCAGATCACTCCACCTTCCCTTCCCCCCTCTCCCTTTCCCCTGACCTCAAATCTGACACCGTAACTCCCTTCACCTACCCCCTCCTCTCCCCTCCCCCAATCTCCCCCCCCCTTGTAAATAGTTCTATATATTGTTCTAATGACCTGTTTCATGTTTGTAAATATGCTTCTCTCACTTTTGTACCTGTTATATTGTAAAGCGCTTTGGCTCAAAGCGCTATATAAATTCAACAAACATAAACACTCTCATATGAAAGATACATCATTTAATTATGAGAACATATGTAATAAAGAAACCATCATTATCATCAATATACACAACACACTTAAAATGCAATAAACCATTAATAGAAAAGTTGAACCATTGCCATTTGCCTCTACCTCAAGTTTCTCCAAAAAATCAAAGTCACCTTAAAAAACATCTACCTGCCTTACCTGGTTGTGATAGACAACATCATAGAACATGCTAGGCAATCTAGCACCTGCCTCATCAAATCATGATAGGTATAGGTAATCTCAAAGAGGCATCTGCCTCAATCAATACCTCAATATCTTTCTCAAGGTAATATCAAATGCAGAGTAAAATAGCCTCCTTATACTCACTAACTTTAGAAGGTAGGATGTTGAAGAGGGCTTGAAGAAAATACTGAATGCCTATACAAATCCCACAATTCAAAACAAAATGAAATAATTGGAAAAAATGCTGTCCTATGGGCTTTTCATCAAAATTCATAATAGGACTGAATGCTTCAAAAAGCAGCTCAAAATGCAGGTAAAAATTAAATGAGTTCTGCTAAAAAATGTTTTAAAATAGCAAGTGTCCAGCTTAAGGCTTCAAATCTCCAGAAGCAGATTAAGAAGTGGGCTGGCCCCTCCCATCTGGGCAGCCTTTTCTGCTCTTTATCCCTGTCCAGCCATGTGTGCCTGCCTCAGACTTCCGACCAGCTCTATTGTCCCAAACAGCAATGGCCAGGGGCTGAGCCTACTCTGTTACATACCCTCTATGCCTTGTCTATTTTCAAGCCTTCCGTGCCTACTGTCTGTCCTTCAGAGGCCACTAGGGATTTTGCCAACAATTGCTTTTCAGCCAACATCGGCTTTCTCTTGCAAAGACTAGCCATGGACATGGTCCTGTCGTTGAGAGGGCACTAGGAATTCTGGCAACAATTGTATTTTTAGCTGAAAGCACCCTTCTTGTGCACAACAGGGCTAGAGTCTGCATTTTTTAGTTTGCAGTGTTCGCTATCTATGTTTTATGTTTTGCGAGTACATTGGGTTCCTTCTGGGAAAGGGCATCCACAGCGGTTAAGAGACATTGGGCCACATTACGAGTCAGGCGGTAAGGGGTTTACGGCGGCGTAAACAGCGCCGACCCTTACCGCCTGATTCCGAGGTCCCTTAGCGCCATGGAGGACTTAACACCTGCTTTTAGCAGGTGTTAAAATCCATGGCGCTAAGGGACCTTGTTGTTAATTACGCCACCGTAATTTACGGTGGCGTAATTAACGCCTTCCCCACTCCCATTATGCCCTATGGGGCAAAAATGGGAATGGGGAAGGGTAAATGGGGATTGGGGACTTACCGCCCCGCCAACCTCGGAATGGGGCGGTAAGTCCGCCAACCACCATGGCGTAAACGTAGTTTACGCCATGGTGGTAAAGGTACGACCCAGGCGGTAACTTACCGCCTGGGTCGTAATGAGGCCCATTGTTTACACAACCTGAAGGTGCTGTTCCAGGCTCAAAATCATTGGCTCGCATCTCAGACTTTTAGAAAAAACTCTAATGTACTTCATCGCAATGTGGAAAAGAAAATCTTGCGGCTTGCATTTCACTAAATATAAAAGTGTTTACATTGTACTGTGCATTATAGCAAGGAGGCCTGCATTTCACTCAATGTTAAACTGTTTTCATCGCACAGTGTATAGGGTCTGGTCTGCGACCCAGATCACAGGCCATATTAAGCATGTCTAATATGGGCAGACATAGAAAATACAGGACACTACACTTGGCTTCTTTGGCTTCTTATGAGTTTGCTGACTCTGTTCTTGCTTGATTTTGTTCCGATCTGTCTAACCGTACATATTCTTTCTCCTGGGCTGGTTTATCTCAAACCTTTTCCCCTGCTTCATGTTGTCTCCCAAGTCTCTGGTTGTGGCCCCTTTCTCTTCTCCCTTTATACTTCTCCTCTTGTTGCAATTATCACTTTCTGTGGGATTTCCCACCACTTTTATGCCAATGACACACACCTTTTTCTCGCTTTTCCATTTACTCTGGCTATCCACAATAACTTATCTTCCTGTTTACATGCTATCAAATCCTGCATGTTGGACCACTTTCTTGTTCTCAACTCATCAAAAACTGAAGTTCTCTTCTTCCCTGACACCACTATACTCCCTCTTTCCCTCCCTCCTCTGTCTCTTTCCCTCCTCCTCTCTATCTCTTTCCAGCACTGCTCGTAATCTCAGTCTTTACCATGACACAGACTTTTCCCCTTCACATTTCTACTATCTCCCATTCTTGTCGCTTCCGTCTCTTTAATATTCATAAAGCCCACGTTTTCTGACCTTTGGTGCTACCAAATTCCTGATCTCATTTCTTATTTTCTTTCACCATTTTTACTGTTCTACTATTCTCTTTGGTCTTCATCTTTCTCATTTGGCCCCTCAAGTCAATTTTTAACGCTTCTATTCACCTTCACTACCAGTTATCCCCCCGTCATTCCATCTCACAATCGCTGTCCTCGCTTGGTTGACTGTCTTTTTCTTCCTGGCTCAAATTTCATTTTGTGTATTGTGTTTAAGTCCCTCTATGGTCTTGCTCTCAATTATTTATCATGTTTGATTTCCATCGATGCCCCACTTATTCCCTTCATTCTCAATCCCAGTTGTTACTATCTGTCCCTCGTCCCCCTTGTGCCCAATCCCGATTCTGTTCATTTTCTCTTCTTGCTCCTTATCACTGTAACTCTCTCCCTTCCCCCTCCGTTCTACTACTTCTTAACCTCTTTTTCGTACTTCTCTAAGGAATGTTCTTCCTCAGTCGTAATTCTTTACCTGGAAATGTTTTGTAACTGAATCAATCTTCATTTAATTGTACTGTAACCTTTTATGTGCAGAGCTTTGGCGTAAAGCGCTCAATAAATGTCAAATACAAATACACAGCACACCATAAAGCAACTCCATGGACATTATTCATCTATTTGGACTTTCTAACCACACAAGACCAGTTCCACGTTTTCCTGATTAAAGCTGCTTCAAACTTATAAAAGCTCCCCTCCTTGCAGCATTTATGCTATGTGTGTTTGCCCCAAGGAAATGTGATGGTCTCCCAGAGCATCCATAGCTCTGACTGAATGAAATGAGATTACAGTAACGACTCATGTTTATAGTGCTCAGGATAATGTTTGCACTGGTTTGAGGTCTGCTATAGTGTTGGGTTATACCCCATTGCTTAGAACTGGCTTTTCGGCATACATGCATTTTTCTGCGCGCCGGCTAATTTGCTGCAGCATTCTGGTGATTCTGCATGCAGACAGTTGACTACCTTACTGCAACTGGGTATGGAGCGTTACCATGTTGCTGCAAAAGCACTCCAGACTTACTGTGGGTAGAGTTGATAAAGTTCCAAACAGAACTATTTTTCCCACATTTTATTCGTAGCCACAGTGATCAGAATAAGATTAAATATATGCGAAGACGGGAATGATGTAGAAGTATATTATATCTGAAACATAATTTCTCTGTTGGTACATCTAGTTCAAACAAAATAAACAATCACTCAGGTGGGTGATTAGTGAAAAGAAAACTGGCACCATACGCCACTCACTAGGAACTAAGTTTGTTTGCGGTCATGGCTGCCATTATACAGTAGTCCTATTTGTTTCAAAGTAAGAGCACTACTTACCTCTTCCCGGCTATAAGGCAATCTATTGACCCATGCTTCCTCTCATTTAATTTATTTCCCTGTTTAGTCTCACCATAAAAGTACTTTGGAGCAGGTACAACACCAGGGCCTTTCAACCTTTTCAAATGAAAGGGGCTTCGAGCCTCAGGCATTGAACCATTTGAAATGAAAGGGGCCTCGAGCCTCAGGGGGGCCTGCAGCAACTGCTCCCATATTCCCAGCATGCAGTCTTACAATAAGTCAATAGATGTGTTTCTATATTATTTTCGTTAAGGGGCTTTAAATGTGCAAAGTTTCTCATTCCACTTTGCCTGATCCAGCACTATGCTAATTGGATGCCTGTCTCTGCATGCATAGTAGACCATAAACCCTAACCTGTCCGGTTTGTGGGTGTGTTCCAAGGGGCTTAAGAGAGTACACCTGCTAATGTGGCTGAAGTATGTTTTTTAAAACGGAAAATGTGTTGACATGCCTGCTACAATTACACATCTGTGCAGTAAGTGCATTACTTGTGTACCGTGTGTTGCTTATGTTTGCATGGGTTGCACACAGGTCTCAACAATAGGTGCCTATACATGCTCACCTATCTTGTTTTCAATCTGTAGACTGCGCACAGGTTTCTGCCAGCCAATGGAGTGGCATGAGCAATGTATTAGCACTTTGCCAGCATTTTCCAGTTTCCAAGATGAATGAGCCCTCTGAAGAAGTAGATATGTTCTCACGCAGCCTCCTGCCGCTCAGTGCCATGTAATGTGTGCCAGATGCTTACGGTGCTCTAATTGAAGCCCTTTCCAAATGCAAGTACATGGCAGCCCATACCCTCACTATCCATGAAGTGATTCTGATCTGGTTCTGAGGTTCATGTATTCTACTGTAGGGAGGGGGTGGAAAAAGGGCCGGAGGGCTGAGGGCCGCCTGCAGTCCATTTTTTGGCCAGGGGTAGGAAGGGAGACAGCAGGGGACACTGCCGAGACAGCATGGGTCTTAGCTGCGACCCATGGTGACCCTCAAATGATGTCCCTGGGCACAGCTGGCAGTTTCGGTTTTCCTCCTATCATTCCAGCCAGGGCAATTCTTCATGCATGCTATTCCTCGGCTGGATATAGGTGTGGCTTTTTTCTTTATGCAGGACATTTTCGTTAAAAACGTACTTCAAAGAAGTAATTTTCTTTTATGTGGATCCTTTGCCTCAAATACTTGGTTTTCATTTTAAAACTAGATTTTCTAATTGTTTTTTGCCGTTTCTGCTTTTGGTATCGCTCTGCCTCTTGGTGTTGTGTGATTTATGTGATCAGTGAAATGGCGCACACTTTCCTTCCTGGCTGATGGCCCTCACCAGGCCTGCATCACGTCTCAGCACCCTACATACAGCACCAATATGTGTCTTCTATACTAGAATTCCTCCTTAGTCACTCAGGTTTAGGCTAAAGCATATGCAAGTGAGGGGAAAATGGTCTACATGGCAAGTAATAGTAAACCATCAGAAGGCTGAACTTGGTGAAAGGGATTTTGCATTCGGGTTCATTGGGTCATCAACTGTGTCTGTTGGCACTGACCATGTGTTCCATTGTCCAGATTGAGAGCTCTCTGTAGACCATTCGGGACTCTTGGTCATGGGCCACCATTCGAGTAGAAACAGTCTGTAGCTACTGATGTGCAGAAGTGCAAGATCAATCCTTGTTCCCAACCGGAGCCCTTTTTCCAATTTGAAGGTTTGTGTTTCTGGAGAGAGACCACAGCTTTCTCCTTACATGTATTTCCAGACCAGGGTTCCATGAGGTGCATTAATGATTACCCCAAAAAGGCTCAGGTGATCCTGTTAGATCGTCCTCTAAAGAAGGATTCAAGCTCCCTTTTGATGTCCGGTCCTGAGGTACAAAAGGCGCTCTGCGGCTTAAATTCCATAATTACTTAAGAAAAGAGCATCTTTTCAATATTCACTTAGTAAGTCTGAATGTCAAGAGAAGAGAAAAAACATATCTACAAAGAACTGCTTTGCTAGCATTGGAGCTAGACACAGCTCCTTCTCATAAGAGAAAGAGGAAACTCGTTTTAAAGATTCTACGGTGTGTGCACACCATTACCTCCTTTGCTGACACCTCCATCTCTATTGTTTCTTTGGACTGCCTCCATTTAAATTTTTCCAAGGCCAGTTTGTTTTAGGAAAGGGTATCCAATACAAAGCTCAGACTCTGGCCTGCTTATTCATAGTGTTATTTTTGAGGAACTTCTACTAGGTTTCACTACTTATTGTATTCCTTAATACCAGCTTACCCTTTTCACAACATGAAGGCTTTAATGCCTGCATTCAAGATTTTTTTTAAAAAAAAGATGATGTCCATGGCTTTATATCTTGTTTATAGACACTCGAGTCTTACAAAGTGCAAAGGATTGATGGAAATAACCCTACTCCAAATGAGCTTTTCTAAGAATCTGCATAGATGGAGCTCAGAGGGTTAAGCATTTATGGGTTGGGGTAACTTATCAGGTGAATCCTACACTGGAGCAGTATATTTGGTCAAAGTGAACAGGAACATATACTATACCTCAAAATCTCAATAACTTTACACACATTTTGAAAAGGGTGCAAGACAACCTAGAAACTGTAGACCTATATTGCAGAGGATACAAGATTATGGGAGAGAAAGTATTCTGAACTGATGGTCTTGCCTTATGTCAAGTTTGTTCTTCAGCATCTAGTTGTTCAATGCATACAGTGTGGGTATTCAGAGCAATGTATTGCATTTGTTGAAACGTTGTCTCATGACAAGTTAAAATTCACGTTGACTCTTGAAGACGGCTGCCTTTCAGCATCTCCCTATTAACTAAGATCTTACTGATAAAACAGCAGGGTCATGTTTTATGGTGTAGTCATGAGGCATCACACCTAGATGAAGGCCTTGAATTTTAATATGGATGTCCCTAATGGACCTTCCTTGTAAATGGAAGACAGACTTGGCTTCTAAGGCTAATTACGTTCCACAGCAATTGGTAACAAATACACCTAGGTTCTTGGCCGACATTGTCCGGAAATCTGCCTCGATCAGGTTTATTTCAATTGTTCATGCTTGAAAAACATATACATTGAGACAGAACTTCAAGACCGAAATTGAATTCTCAATTTAAGAAAAGAACACTTTGTCTGGAGGTGAAACCCTTTAGAACGTCTGCTGTTGACTCCCTGCAACAGTCTGACTGACCCCCCTTTCCCTTCAGAAGAGACACCGCTGATTAGTTGTCTATCAGTTGCATGAGATCCATGGCCGCTATTGGGTTTGGACATTGGAAGGGAAAAACATTCTTAGAAAATTGTTTAGATTCAAATCCTCTCAGTTTACTGTCATGAAATAGTGTTGCCAGAGCTTCTCATTCTCCTCCCATATCCTGTAGAGGGCTATTAGTGTCACATGAAAGGGTCTGGGTAGCAGAGCTGGATACCCAGGACTCTTACGGTTCTGTTCCTAGAAAACCACACCATCAAAAGGGATTTAAATGCCATCATGGAAATTTGATATCATCTTGACTCTAATATACAGGTGTTTTCCTTGCCCCAAGAATGTTCACCAAAGTTCCGTCAATGGTGGCTGTACATATTAGACTTCAGCATTCGTAGGCAACCTAGATAAGTGGCTGTCCTGAGCCTCACCAAGCTACATTTCTAGCTGATGTTAACCTATCACTTTCCAATAAATCAGCAAACTTCCAATTTGTCTCCATTGCAGAAGACTCTGTTTTTATGGAAACATGTTGGCTACAGTGGCATTGCGGAGGCATGCCATGGAGCTCGGGGGCCTTGCTAACATATGTCGTGGTGCGAGGGCCCCCTCAGACTTCAAAAATAGTTTATTTTTGAAGTCCTTCTGCCTTCTTAAAGAAATTATTTCTGTTACGTTAATGGAAATAATTTCTTTATGAAGGCAGTCACTTCAAATACTATATTTCTTTTTGAAGTCACAGTGCTCCCCCACACATCGTGACATGGAGGCCTCCAGCTCCATGGTGAGAAAAAGCATACCTGCTGCATGGAGCTGGAGGTCTCGTTCCCTGTCCTGGATCAACGGATTGAAAGGTAAGAACATGTATTTTTGTGTAAATGTGTCTGTGTACATGTAAGCGCGTATATGTATAACGTGTGTGAATGAGTGAGTGCATAATGTATGGGCGGCTGCCTGGGTGTGTGTATGAGAGTGCATGGTGAAAGCATGCACGTGTATGGTGAATGCGCTGGTTACTTACCAGTAATCTTCATCACTCATAGGCCAACTCTTCCTCATCACAGTACTTATGTATGAGGCACGTTGGGACAAGGTAGAGAGATGTGGATCTAATTACTTTCACAATGCAATTTTTAAATACAGGAGAAAAACAAGCCCTAAGTTTGAGATTCCTGAATAGTGGGGAAAAAAGCCTAGGTTTCACAATGCAATTTTAAATACTATCTCAGTGCAATTCTAATGACTTTCACAATGCAATTTTGAACAGGAGAAAGCACTCCTAAGTTAGAAAGTCTGCTGTGAGGACAGTTATTCAGGGTAGAGTGAGGTTCAATACCTAACCCGGGCCACTCCTACCATACTAGCCGCTGCTGGTTGATGGCTGGCCACTGGCATCCCCTGCTGACACTTGCAGACACTAGCTGGAGCCGCCTCTGTTTTAGCTGCCCTTTGCCTTGGGGCCCTTAGCCGAAGGGGCTGCCGGGCAGAGGGCTGCCCTGGGAGGGTCGGTGAAGACCAAGGGTGGACCAATCAAGGTAGGGGACGGGATGGGTGGCGGGAGGAGGGAGGAAGGAGGAAGTGGGAGCAGGAGGAGCACTGGGGAACGAGGACACGCAAGGTCCTGGGGGTACCAGAAAGGCCGCAAAAACACAAGTCAAGCCCTCAGGGGAGCAGCAATATGCCGCACTCACCTGCTCAAGCCGGGATGGAAATGCCGAGCACGGTGTAGTGTTGGCAGGGAAGGCGATGGATAGGCAAATTGCAATGGAGGGGCAGTCCAGGATGCGGGAGGAAGGAGGAAGTGGGAGCGGGGAGTAGCACTGGGGAACGAGGACACACAAGGGTTTAGGGGCCCCAGAAATGCAGCAAAAACACAAGTCAAGGCCTCTGGGACGAGTGGGGGGGGCAGCAACACGCCACACTCACCCGCTCAAGTCAGGATGGAAATGGCGAGCACAGTGTAGTGTTGTCAGGGAAGGCGATGGATGGGCCAATTGCAATGGAGGGGCAGTCCGGGAGGAGGGAGGAAGGAGGAAGTGGGAGTGGGGAGGAGCACTGGGGAACAAGGACACGCAAGGGCTTGGGGCACCAGAAAGGCTGCAAAAACACAATTCAAGCCCTCGGGGGAGAGGGGGGAGAGGGGAGCAGCAACACACCAGTCACCTGCTCAAGCCAGGATGGAAATGGTGAGCACAGTGTGGTGTTGACAGGGAAGGCGATGGATAGGCCAATTGTAATGGAGGGGCAGTCCAGGAGGCGGGAGGAGGAAGTGGGAGCGGGGACGAGCACTGGGGAACGAGGACACGCAAGGGCATGGGGGCACCAGAAAGGCAGCAGAACACAAATCAAGTCCTGGCGGGGGGCAGCAACACATCACACTCACCTCCTCAAGCCTGGATGGAAATGGCAAGGACGGTGTAGTGTTGGCAGGGAAGGTGATAAATATGCCAATTGCAAGGGAGGGGCAGTCCGGGAGGGGGGAGGAAGGAGGAAGTGGGAGTCGGGAGGAGCACTGGGGAACGAGGACACTCAAGGGGTTGGGGGCACCAGAAAGACTGCAAAAACACAATTCAAGCCCTCAGGTGGGGAGGGGGGATAGCAGCAACATGCCACACTCACCTGCTCAAGCCAGGATGGAAATGGCGAGCACAGGGTAGTGGTGGCGGGGAAGGCGATGGATAGGCCAATTGCCGCGTCAGCAGAGCGGAGATAGCAGCGGACCGTGGTCCTTTCCTGCCTTTTCCACCTACAGGAGGAGGACTCGCCTGCCTTGGGCTCCAGGTGTTTTCATTTTCATTTTCTTTTGTTTAAATTGTGCACTCGGAGCGCGTTGCCCTCCCTCCACCCCACCCCCCCGGCCACTTCCGTGTTCCCTCTTCCCTCCTGCCTCCCAGCCTGCCCCCTCCCCGCCCTGATTGGTGGTTTGGCGGCTGTGGGTTGTGCCATACGGTCGCTGCTCTCCACCTGCAGGAGGAGGACTCGCCTGCCTTGGGCTCCAGATGTTTTCATTTTCATTTTCTTTTGTTTAAATTGTGCGCTCGGAGCGTGTTGCCCGCTCGCCCCCCCACCACCTCAGCCACTTCAGTGTTCCCTCTTCCCTCCCGCCTCCCAGCCTGCCCCCTCCCTGCCCTGATTGGTTGCCTGGAGCTCTTAGTTGACCGTCCCCGGGCAGCCCCCTGCCTGGCAGACGCTTTCAGCTAAAGGCCCCTAGGCAAAGGGCTGCTCCCTGACTGGCGGTGTCTGCAGGTGTCCGCAGGGGACGCCTGTTGCCACCCTTCTCTACGGTCGGGGTTCCCGTGTCCACCTAGATCAACCCGCTAACTTTTCTGTGATCTCACCCGTTGGAATTATGTACCGGTACCGCATTTTTATAATTGCTCTGTGAAACCTAGGCCTTTCTCCCTCTATTCAGGACTCTGAAACCTAGGTGGGATTTCACCTGTCTTTAAAAAGAGACTGTCACCGTATTTAAAAAATTGTTCTGTGAAACCTAGGCCTTTCTCCCTCTATTCAGGGCTCTCAAAGCTAGGTGGGATTTCACCTGTCTTTAAAAAGCACTGTCACCATATTTAAACAATTGCTCTGTGAAACCTAGGCCTTTCTCCTCTATTCAAGACTCTCAAACCTAGGTGGGATTTGACCTGTATTTAGATACATAAGTCTGAGTGCTGGCATCCTGGCACACTGCTCAACGCCCTGCCTCTCACTCCCGGCTTGCCGACTCTAGCGTCCCTCCAGTACCTCCACCTCTCTCCTTCCCACCTACTCTATGGTGCTCTCTGTCTCTCCTATCTTCTCTAACTGCTTCTCTATTGACTATCCTGCCCTCCTCACCAAATCTGGTAGGAAGAAGTTTAAAAAGGACATCCTGGTCTCCAACCCAGGCCTCCCTATCGCCGACACCTATACCAGTGCCTCCTCTAAGGAAACTCTCACCGACATCCTCTTTGTCGTTCCTTCACCAGAACAATGGACCCTTCATATGGTCTGTGCTCTCCCCTTTCTCCTCTTCTCCTCTTCTCCCATTAATGGTGGCACCCGTTGGGACGCCCTTCTGGCCCCCTTCCACTCCTCTAAGGTCATCATTAATGTTTACTTGAATGGGACCGTCTTGGTCCAAGGCCCTCAGGCCAACCTGAGGTGACTCTTTGATCGAAGCTTTCCGCGCCTCATCAATTTCCTTTCTTCTCCTGCTGTCCCCTCCTCCCTTTCTGTGGCTATCTTGCCACCCTCATCTGCCTCCAGCTTGGCTACCTTGCCTTCACCTTCTCTCTCTGCCCCCTCTTGGGCCCCTTCTACACATCCGAATGACGTACCTCTGAGCTGTACCCCTCCTCGGAAGTCTTTCAAGGATGGCAACCTTCTCCATATTGCAACTCTAAACTCTTGCTCTGCTGTCAAACACTTCTCTGATATCTGCCGCCTCCTGGAAGAACTTGACCCCGATACATGGTTTATGACCAGTTCTGTCACTAGCTTTGACACACTCCTACCTCTTGGCTACAAGATCCTCTCTGTGCCTAGGCCCAACCGCCCTGGAGGGGGTGTAGCCCTGATCTTCCCCGAGTGGATTCCTGCCTCTGTCACTCCCACGCAGGTCTATTCCTCCTTTGAATGCCTCGTCTGCAGGCTCTCTCTCTCCACTAGCCATTCCCTTACTGTGGCTACTATCTATCGGCCACCTGGTCAGATCTCCTACTTCCTCTCTGAGTGGGCGGACCTCTCCTCCTCACTCCTGGCCTCAATCACTCAACTCCTCCTTCTTGGAGACTTCAACATCCACCTGGATGCCCCCTGTCCTCCCTCTGGACTCTTTCGCGACCTTTGCGACTCTCTCACTCACTATTCTCCCCTCTGGCCCAACTCATTCTGCAGGACACACTCTGGATGTCCTGATCTCCTCAGACCTTCCCCTCTCTGTCCCTTTCTCCACTCCTCTCTCCTGGAGTGATCACTTTCTCCTCTCCTCCCACCTCACCCTCCCTTACCCTCCAGGCCAAGCCACCTACAGCACTGCCACCCACCTTCTTGGTCATCCGACCCATGAAGCACGTGTCAGTTGAGGCTTTCGCCACCACCTTCTCACCTCCTCCCCCTTTGGCTGACTCTCACCCTGACACAGCCCTCTCAGTGCTCCACTCTGCTATATATGATACTCTTGATATCCTTGCCCCTGTCATGAGAATCCGCCTGAAGTCCAAAGCCAAGTGCAACTCATGGTACGACTCTGACCTTGTCACCCTAAAACGCAAGTGCAGGGTGGCCGAGAGGAAATGGCGTGCTTCGTGTTCATTCTCTGACAAACTGGCCTGCCGCCTGCTCCAAAGACAATACCGGCTCTCTGTCCTAACCAAGAAGAGAGCCCATATCCAAGCCTGCGTCTCTGCGGCATCAAACAACTTGGCCGAACTCTTTAAAGTCTGCAAGGAACTGGCCAATCCTGCCGCAGTCTCTACCTCCCCTGTCCCCTCCCAGGCCCTCTGTACGGCACTGGCTTCTCACTTCATCTCTAAAACTTAAGACATCCTGTCCTCTCTCTCCTCCTATCCCCCGCCTCCCCCCCGTCTCTGCTCCTCCCCTGGCCTCTCTGCATCCACCTCACCTCCCTCCTTCTCTGCCTTTCCCCTGTTCTCCGCAGACGAGGTTTCTTGACAAGTCTGATCTATGAAAGTGTCGTCGAAATAGGTTCACCCCTGTTCCTCAAACTATCAAGGACCACATCGACTCCCTGGCTCCTGCCCTGGCTGATTTCTGCAATCACTCCTTCACCACTGGAGTCTTCCCATCCCCCCTGAAGCACTCCCTTGTGCAGCCTCTTCTTAAGAAACCCTCTGGCGACCACTTCTGCCCGGCTAACTATCGCCCTTTCTCCATCACCCCCTTCCTGGGCAAGCTTCTAGAGAAACTGGCCATCTCCCAGCTCAATCGCCACACTGAATCTGTTGGTTGTCTTCATGACCATCAGTCTGGCTTCAGAGCTGCCAGAAGCACGGAAACTTCTCTCTTGAACATCCGTGAAGACCTGCTCTCCAACCTTGACTCTAACACCCCTTGTGTTCTCATATTACTTGATCTCTCCTCTGTCTTTGACACTGTCAACCATGCCATCCTGCTTAACCGTCTACGTGATAACCTGGGTATCACTGGTCAGGCTCTGGCGTGGCTGACTTCCTTCCTCTCCGACCGACCCTCCCAGGTTCAGCTGGGGTCTTTCCTCTCCGATATCTTTGTCTCTACCTGTGGTGTCACCCAGGGATCTAACCTCTCTCCCTGGTTGTTCAACCAATACCTGGCACTCCTTGCCCACTCCGTTGCCGCTCTCTGTCCCAACTTTCAGTGCTATGCGGACGATACTCAGCTCATTTTCAGGCTACCCTCGGCCTCCGCCTCTCCTTCCCTCATCTCTGACTGTCTGTCTGCCATCCAGGAGTGGTGTGCCGCCAATGACCTCTGCCTTAATGCCAGTAAGACTGAGATTCTGCTCATCGGCACATCCACTCCCTCCTTCCCTGCAGCCCTCTGGCCGGCCTCCCTTGGCCCTCTTCCCGCTCCCACCTGCATGGCTAAAAACCTCGGGGTCATCTTCGATTCCACACTCTCCTTCTCTCCTCACATCTCTGATGTCTCTAAGAAGTCTAATTACCAGCTGCACCTCCTCAGAGGTATGCTTCATTCCTCTCCTTCCCCCAGAAGCTCACTGTCTCCAGAGCTCTGGTTCTCTCTAAACTGGACTATTGTAACAGCCTCTATCTAAATCTGCCTGCTTCTACTCTCCGCCCTCTGCAACTTATCCAGAACAGGACTGCAAGACTTGTCCTTGGCCTCAAGCCCAGGGATCGTATCTCTCCAGGACTGAAATCTCTGCACTGGCTCCTAGTGGCTGCGAGGATTAAGTTCAAAACCATCTGTATTGTCCACAAGGCCTTCTGGGGCCTGGGGCCGAAATACCTTCAACTCTCTCTTCATAAATATCTTCCTTCCCGACCTCTGCGCTCTTCCTGCTCCAACTCCCTCAGGGTCAGTCGCTTCTCCAAGCAACGAGTTGGTGGTAGATCTTTCTCTTCGGCAGGGGCCTCCCTCTGGAACAGCCTTCCTGCCTCCCTGAAACCTGAGGAGAACCAGCTCCAGTTCCAGAAGCACCTCAAAACCTTCCTCTTTGCTTCCGCTTTCGCTCCCCCTCTCCCCTGTTGATTTTCCTGACAGATACTGCACTGGATACCAGGCCTCCCTTCTGATCTTGGGACAGGCCCGCCAGTTGCCCACCTGCACTTTCTCCCTGGCAACCCCTGCACCTGGGGACAGTTTTTCTGTATCCTTACAGCCCCCCTTACCAGCACTTATGTTCTACACTTACCATACACTGCCACCTGATGGCCGTTTTATTTATCTTATTTTATTGTACTATCCCTTGTACTGCACTTCCTCCCTCTCCCTTCCCCCCGCACTTCTCCCTTTCCCCTTCCCATGCACTTGCGCAATCTGAATGTCACCTGGCCTAGTAGGATCGTTGTCTGTCTTGCCTTTGTTCCCCTTCCCTTTCCTCGTCGCGCCTTGAAACACTTGTGTATAGGCGCGTTATAAATACCATATCATATCATATCAATGGAGGGGCAGTCCCTGAGGAGGGAGGAAGGAGGAAGTGGGAGCGGGGAGGAGCACTGGGGAACGAGGACATGCAAGGGCATGGGGGAACCAGAAAGGCAGCAAAACACGAGTCAAGTCTTAAGGGTGGGGGAGACATGCAACACGCCACACTCACTTGCTCAAGCTGGGATGGAAATGGCAAGCATGGTGTAGGGTTGGCAGGGAAGGCGATGGAGAGGCCAATTGCAATGGAGGGGCAGTCCAGGAGGCGGGAGGAAGGAGGACGTGGGTGCGGGTAGGAGCACTGGGGAACGAGGACACGCAAGGACCTGGGGGCACCAGAAAGGATGCAAAAACACAAGTCAAGCCCTTGGGGGTCCAGGGGGGTTGGGCAGCAACATGCCACACTCACCTGCTCCAGCCCATAGCCCATATGATCATGCATAATGGCAACGGCCGAATGCCATGGCTAATGGGCCTCAAAGAAACCTCTTGGTGTAACATGGCTAGTGGGCCATTACCAACTTAATATACAGGTCACACACACCTCCAGCAGGTGCATTATATTAAAAGCCAAGCTCATTGTTATGCTATACCTTTCGAATCTTTCATTTCGAAGTGATCTATTTATTTCTGGTAATTTAATTAAGCCAAATGTATGTTTTATCAGTAAAATATCTGTTTCACTCACATTTGCTCCAGTGCAAATACATGTGCATTGTCGCTAATTTGATTTTACAAGTGCAGACGGTTTTCCCATACACAAAGGTACCATAACACTGTCTATGATGTGCCATCAGATTAATGCACTCCTTTTAATAATCCATATTTTCTTTCTTTGGAGCAGCCCTAGAACAGAGCATCAAAGAAAATCTAATCTTGACATCCCAGCAGCTACGATTCAGACAATAAAGTGATGTCAACGGGACTTATTCGGATTGTCTTTCATGCCTACAAGGAATGTACCTTGGAGTACCATTGTGAAGGAGGTCATTGTTAAGTGTGTAATGGATCTACTCAAATGTTTGTCTCATCCAATGTGTTTTATGTGTCCCCTTGCCAACCAATAAACATGAATTCCATTACCTAGTAAACATCTGTTTTTCCTCTTTTCGTTCCTGAGCTGATTGTTAACAGAGTTTTCTTAATGAACACAGCAAAATCAAATGTGAGCAAAAAAGTGTACCCTAGAAGAGTACCTCAACTGATTGTGAGGTGATAAAAACTTGAACACTTTAACATACATAATGATGCATAACGATAAAACGGGAGCTCGAATCATGCATTTTACGTGAAGAAAGCAAACTGCATAACTTAAGTGCCCAAATAGTTTCTATTTTTGTCAACAGTTTCAGTGCAGGCTTTATTTTTGACTGTTGGTTTGTACTTAGGACAGGTAACTGGTTTCATCCCACTGCATGTTTCTTATTTTTCTTTTAAATAAGAAATGCCACAGGCACTGCCTGGACATTTGTAATCTACGCCTATTTACACTTTGGCTTTTACTGCAATATGATATAGTATCTCGGTGAGACACATCCCATATATCTATCCCCTTTTTCCTATCATCAATATGCCTAAAAACAACAAGCTGCACATCTCCACTCACGCCATGGTGTGGTCATTGATGCAAATCAACGTATACATGCACGACGTTTAGAAAAAAAACACCCACCATGTCATAGTACTTAGTGTACTTTGGTGTAGGTACTGAAAGCCATTCCCAAGATGGTGACTGCCAAATATTGCTATACTGTGGTGTATTTGAGCAGACATGTGCTTGAACAAGCTTTGGGACCAGAGCATTTGTTCTGTAAAGAGTGCAACATTGAACTTTGAAAAAGAGGACACACTTTGAAGCTGGTCTGCTGTGACCAAACTGTGCAGTGCTTTTCAAATTGGTGGGTGAGTACTTCCAACCTACTTTCTACTCATTATGCAAATTAAATAATAGGAGATCATTTAACAACCTGATGTCTATTCTAACAAACATCCATCGGGTTGAGCAGAGCACAGATGTTAATGGGATGTTGCTGTTCTCTTCTGAAGCTCATTGTTCCACCACCACACTTTGGTGAAACTAACAGTGAAACTACTGGAATGCAATTTAGGAAGAAAGGAAAGCTCAGGACTAGGGCGTGCAGTCATGATCATCCTAACCCTCGGGTCTCCTTGTTATTGTTCACAGTTTGGAGTAGGTGACAGAAGGACAGAGTCTAGCAACACCCAAGCTACTGCTGCCACAGTTGAGTGGCCCTGGAGGAATGGGCAGAGGTGTATCAGACTGTGGTCACAATAGATTTGCAGAGTTGCATGACGGCTACTACTATTTAAGGAAAGCTTTTACATTTAGAAACATTCCAAGATTTGAGTGAGTCATGAAATAAAGTCGGCATCATATTTATGTTTGGACACAGCCCAAAAATTACAGACTGGAAAGGTGGATGTGTTGACCAAAGGGGCAGAATTAGGTTAAGAGTTTGTATTCTGTCTCGTGATGCCCATCAACAGCGCCGTCTCCCTATAAGCAATGGCCATCTCGGAGGGGCTGAACTATGAACATGTTTGAATTCAGGCATATGTTGAGCTTGTCCTGCATCAAGTTTCACTTGGAAAAACAAGGGGGCCCTGGGAATCCATCTGCCAGCCAATAAGTCCCGGTCTCAAGAGTCTTACCCACATTTTTTAGCTCACAATCTCTTTCACAGAGGAGAAATATCCATAACATCAGTCTTTGTCCTGCCCTGGGGCAGTACAGAATAGAAATGCCAGCCAATTCTCCTCTTAACAAGAGTACTGACAGCAACCCCAGACACGTGTTTCACTTGGCCATCATTTACCTGACACTTCCAGGTGGTGAAGCAAGCAAGGAAGGTGGTGGGGTAGAGAAACAATAAAAAAATAAATGAATAGAATGATGGCAACAAAAAAAACAGCATATACACAAATCTATGTAATGAACAGCAACACATTGTATGGAAGATTGGCAGAGATACAGTGCAGTCCTAGTCTGTTACAGAGTGTAATTAATAAGAACAGAAATAAAGTCCGTCTTTTAATTTAAATAACGATATACTAATATATGTGCCCTTTACATTTCATATGATATTTTGCAATGTCTATATTCATTAAAGAGATCTGTTCCCAGTCCCTGTCTTTCTGCTGAGGTTCACTTTCTTTCACTATTCTATTTACACATTTCTTGTCCCAGAGTTGCCAACAAAGGGGTTCAGGTTTTTACTTCTTCTTGCAACTTGCTCAAACGAGTTTATCAATAACTATGCATACTCTACCACGGATTGTTGACTCTGCCTGGCTTTTCCTAATGGTATCAACTCCCTGAATGTCTTGCTTTCCACATACAGTCCCTAGATTCTATTTTTGGACCCTTGCATTACAGATATTATTCCACGTATTCTTTTTAACTCACCTTTAGTATTCAAGAATCCCTTTAGTCTTCCCAATGTCAATTTATATTATTTTGCTACTGTATTTATTTAAATATTTTGTTTTAGCAGTGACCTTACCCATAGGAGTCTCACAGCGCCTTACCTGGTTCAAATATTGAAAAGGTAGGAGTCGAAAAAGAGAAGTTACATGTTTTCAGTAAAGGATAGGAAGCTTAGAATAGACAAGTGATGGCAGTGAAGGAGGGCAGGGATATGTGTGGGGAAACAACTGTGTTTTAGGCTCTTTCTGAAAGTGGTGATAGAGGAAGAAGTGCGAATGTGGAGAGGTAGGGTGTTCCATGCTCTGGATGCTCAGTGTGTAAATGCTTGTTTTTGTGTGCATGTGAGTGAAATGCGTAGACAGTGTTGTCTGCCTTGCCTGGTGTTTGTGTGGATGGTGTATTTCAGTTTATCATGAAGGTAAGATGGAGTTTTGAGGTGGATGGCTTTGCATACGGATCTATGTCTGAAGGCCACACACAACGGGTCACACTTGGGCTTTCAGCACAAAAAGCAACATTCCAAGATGTGACCTTTTGTGCGTGGCCCTCTACAGCTCCCTGTCAGGGGTCCAACTGAAACCTTAATCCCACCACCTCACCGCCCATCCCCTCCAACCGCCCCTCCGCTAGTTAACCTGCTGTGCGCTCCGTCCTTTGGTTGGCTGTTCCCATCCGCCATCTACAGTGCGCGGCCGGAAGCCCGGGGCACAGCACACATTTGGCCGTGACCTTTTGTGCCCTCAGGCTTCTGGCCACTCTATCTATACGGCGAATGTTAAATGCAATGCAGAGTTATTTCAAGGCAATTCTCTGGGATATGCAGAGCCAGTGGAGCTGCAAAAGAGTTGGGGTGATGTGTGAATGTTTGGGCAGGTGGAGGATGAGTCTAGTTTCTGCGTTTTGTATGGCTTGCATTACAATAGTCCAGCTGAGAGAGAACCAGTGCTTGGACTGTGCTGCTACAGTCGTCAGGATGAAGGAAATATCGGATTTTGCATAGGAGGTGTAGTTGTAGATTGCATGTTTTTGTCACAGTGGCTATGTGGTGTGTGAAGGATAGGTGGGTGAAGCCAAGGGATATAACAGGTGTGGCGAGGGATATGTGTGGGTTGTCCGTGGTGAGTTCTTGGATCCAGGGGCTTGGGTGTGTGCCTTCGGGGGCAAATGAGGATGTATTCTGTTATGGAAGGATTGAGTTTTAGGAAGCGGGAGGCCATCCAATCAGTGATGGTGGAGAGACAGGTTTTGAGGGTGTGGCATTGTGAAGGGGATGTCTTTTTGAAATATATTTGTGTCATCTGCGTATTGGTGGAAATGCACTTTGTGCTTGCTAATGGTCTGTCCAAGGGATTCAACATATAGGTTGACAAGGAGTGGAAGGAGCCTTGTACTTGACAGGGGTGGGGTCTGATCGATAAGGGGCAAGGAGAGAAATTCTGTCCTGTCAGTGAGAAAGAATGCAAAGAGTAGCGTTCTTGGTGCTGTGTGCAGGCCGAATGCCAAATTGGTATGGGGTGAGTAGGTTGTGGTAATGTGGTGTTGCAGTTGTGTAGTTGCAAAGTGTTCCATGATTCTGATGAGGTATGTTAGGATAGTAATGGGGCAATAGTTTCAGGAAGCGTGGGGTTGAGAGATTTTTTTTGAGGAGGGGTGAGATTTGTCCCATTTTGAGTGCAATATGGATAGTACAATGTGAGAGACGGGAGATGATTATGTTGAGCCAGTGAGGAGTTAGGGTGGTGATGCAATTAGATGCAGCTTGAGGTGGGAATGCATCATCCAGGAAGTGTGCAGGTGTGTTGTGGCAGTGAGGGTGATCAGGGTGTTGGTGTCAAGGGGGTTGAAGGTGTCCCAAATGTTGGAATGTTTGGGAGTGGGGGTGTGAGTGGGAGAGCTGACGGAAGGGCTGTCCCGATGTTGATGTGTATTTTGGAGCTGAAGTTTTTCAGTTGCATACTGCAGTGGATGGAGGTGCAGAAGTTGTGGATGGTGGTTTAGAGCGGGACTTGACAAGGTTGAATAGTTTCTGGGTACGATTGGTGGTGGATTGGAGTTATTGTAAGTAATGGGTGGCTTTGGCATTGCATATGACTGTTTTATGTTTGTTGCAGCAGTGTCTGTAGGGTGTCCTATTTGTGGGGCATTGGTTCTTTTGCCAAGCTCTTTCTAGGCATCTGGCTATCTGCTTGATAGAGAGGATTGAGATATTGAACCATGGCTTGTGGTTGTTGTTGCAGGGTTTTTGTAATTTGAAGGGTGCAATTTTGTTGAGTGCCTGTGTGATGATGGTGTTGTATTGGTGGAGTAGGATGGAGAGATGTGCGTGTGGGGCAGGGGGAGTGGTATGAGTGGCGATAATGCTATGGGCCTCATTACGAGGTTGGCGGTAAGGGATTACCGGCACCGGTAAGGGCACAGGTGCCAGTAATCCCTTACCGCCCTAATACGAGGTCCCTTAGCGGGTCCCTTCCTTAACACCTGGTTTTACCAGGCGTTATGGAAGGGACCCGTTAAGGGATTTCAGAGCTAATAACGGTACCGCAATTTGCGGTACCGTTATTAGCACCTTCCCATTGAGCCCTATGGGGGCTGAAATGGGAATGGGCAATGGCTTTCTCAATGTGGATTTACCGGTCCCGCAAAGGTCAGAATAGACCGGTTAGTCCCCATTGAACAGGACCGGACACGGTACCGGTATTGGTATTGGAGGTAGTCATGGCGCTAATAGCACCATGACTACCTCCAACCTCGTAATGAGGCCCTATGTCTGTAATGTTTGGTTTGTCTGGTGGGGGAAGGTGTTGTGTGGCAGGTGGTGGGATTTTGTGTGGTTTTGTGAGCATAAAGGGGATTGCAAAGTGGTCAGACCACGATACCCAGATTCGATTATCCACAGAGACATCATTTTTGCTTGTGATGAAAAGGTTCAGGGTATGGCCAGCAATTTGTGTGGAATAGGTTAGAAGTTGTGTGAGGTCCTCGGGGGTGAGTGGAGTGAGGACTGTCTTTAGTATGGGATTGGTGTCTGGATGGGAACCACCCGAGGTTGAAGTAACCAGGGTAGATGTTGTTGCCGGGAGAGGTCTGGTTATTAGTAGTGAGGTCAGTACAGTCCAAGTGGAAGCTGGGATTGTTTGTAGGAGAGCGATAAATAAGGAAGGGAAAGATGGGTTGTGGGTATGATGGAGGGGAACAAGTGAGAGAGAGTCCTTCAAAGGATTTTTGTCTCTACGGTGGAGGAGATAGTGTAGGGGAAGCATGTCAGGGATACTAGGTGTGTGATGGGGTTTGAACCATGTTTCTGTACGTAAGTGTAAAAGACTGTTGGCTAGGCCCATGCAAGCGGAACAGATCGGCCAGGAAATACTGCACCTAAATAACAAATAGTCAAAGTAAATGGCAAAGCCCGCTTTATTGAAAATCCACATGAAGCAGGGACAGAATCTAAGCACACAGTCTCAAGAGCTCGCTCTCATCGCAATACAGAACAGGTTATAACTGAACGACATGTCATACCACAATCTTAGTTGCAAAAACCTATGGGGTTGAGGAATTGGTTAAGGGAATTGTCTACATACATAATGTATAGGGGTTAGTCTCTTCATTGGATATACTGATGGCCACACCTCAGACCATCCCTAAATTGATAAAGTAAGAAAGACATAATCTGAGTGATAGGTAATTATGTAATAAAACAGTTACAGGGTGGCATCACATTGAGAGTGTTGATTGGTTGGCATTGGTCTTACCAACCTTGAGCACTTCGCAAGTCATCAGCACATGAGCAAACATGGGAGTTTGGGGAGAGACAAGCAGTATCCACTCCTTTCCAATTGAATAAGACACCATCCCTCGCTTTCTATGCCTCGAGCCGGGGCTATTAGCTTTGTACTTGGCCTTGTAAGGCGCTTCTATTCAGGGAATTTGTGGGGCATCGAGGCAGGTGTCTAACTGTGCCTGGAGTTAATGAAAGAACAGTGTCCTCCAATTATAAGTCATGTGTGGGGAGACCATGTTTTGAATAAGTTTACTGTGATTTTAGCACATATTAAAATGGGTGTTACCCCTTCTGGCCATTGGAGACTTGGTCGATCCGTTCTTGTATAGTAGTAAGCTTTTAATTGGTAGGCTCCTGGCATTCAAAGCTTGTTTGTTTCTCCATAGAGAAATATGTCTTACGCTTGGGAATTATTATCTTTTGTTCTCATCCAAACCTCCCTCATTTCACTGTAACCTTGGAAGGGGGGCTGAGCAGCTACTGTCTGGTCTGCACAGGTCTGTGTTTCAGCTAATTCAGCAAGTAGAATCCCCCTGCAACTTCAAGGCTTCTCATTCACTCCGATTCAGCTTCGCCATCCATTTTATACAAGATGGCCCCAATGACTTTTACGTTTCCACATCTAGCTAGCTATAGGTGTATATCATGTGTGTTGCATTTAAGCTTATACATTGATTATATTGTATTCTTCACGCCTATATGGTGCAAGCGATATTCTTCGTGTCTGAATGCAGTTTGACCTAATGTTCGTGTTTCTTCATGGTGAGTGCATATCTGATTTGTGTCTATTGTACTCGCTTGTGTTAGTTGGCAGTGAGGTCTCTTGAACTCGCCATCCTGGTTATAGCATATACATTTCTTCTTGTGTTTGTCTGTTTATTTCTTCCTGTACATTCTCATGACTGCCCTCCTCCGTATAGGGTACTTTGGGGATCTATTTCTTGGTTTCCCGCCTCAGGTTGCCTGAATTATGTATGTGTTCAACCAGCACTCCCCATCTGGTTTGTAGAATACCGAATAATGAGGGTATCGGGATAACAAAATGCTGACCCTTGAGGTGTAATAGGGCTTTCCTTTACTTGAGCATGAAGTAGGTTTTCTGTCTGCGTTTGCCAATGAACAGAAGTATTCATCTCTATCACTATTTCCATCCAAACTGTTCATTTGGCTGCCTTTTTGCATCCCTTTATTGCTATTCTTAGAACACAGAATGCCAGTAGTGTGAACATGACAATAGCAATTAGTAATTTGAATGTAATAGCCAGCCAGGTAGGTATCACAATAACAGAGAGCTGAGCCAGTCATCACTTTCAGGTTCATCAACCTCTTCCTCCTTCTTTGTATGCAATTCTGTTAAGGTGGCTATGACCTCAGTGAGGGTTCCATTCTCTCCATCGTGGAGGGTGTGTACGTGCTGCAAGATGGCCCAATTTCTTCACACACGCCATTCACATTAGTCGTTATTAAATGCCATACCTATTCTGGAGAGTCATGAGCCGTAACGCTGTTAGCTCCCCTGTTATGGCATTAAAGCCCTTTAAAGTTGCATTGATCATCTGGAACATTTCCTACCTGGTTATTCGCAACCACTTGTCGGTCATACTGGCTTGCAACCCAGGGGCAAAGAAAGACGTTAAGAATGACGTTGCTTTATTGAACAACCTGTGTTGATCTGGTATTGTTAGAGATCTTTTTGGGCTATATTTATCTTGTGGCATTTTGTGGTATTTTGGTTTGGTGGTATTTTTCTAAGCTCTTGGCAATATATTGTGGTAAACCTGTTGGGATACTTTTATAGTGATGAGACTTATTTGAGAACACTGCCTGATAATTCTTTTACTGGGGTCACTAATGGTAAACAAGTACTGGACTTAGTACACTTTGAATAATTAGCTCATGCCCTCCTGTGGTTTTTATCTACAATACCACTCTTGTATGCTCTTGTGGCTTTCATCCAAGAAAACATTAAACATGCAAATGAAATACAAAACCTTCATTCAGCCTCTCAGAGAAAAATAATTTACTGTGACTAATTTTGCTTTGATATTTCTCTTACTGCACGTTTTACATCTCTATGCATGCCGATCCAATGAGACTGCATGCAGAATAAATACACTCAGACTTAAATTACCTATTTGAATTATTATTCTTTATCAGAAACTATAAATATGCAAGTTACACAAAATTACACTTGCACCCACATTGTAATTCAAACATAAGCAACGTCTGCAATGGATTTCAATGCTCTATCTGTGATGAGGGCCAGAGTTCTGCCTGTAATATGCCTTGAGCTTCTCAACAAAACTGCCAGAGCCTCTGTCACTCTGAATTTCATCGCAGCAAAACTTGGAGAAATATAAACACAATTTACATGCACGTTTAAATTGTTATTATGCAGCGCCTAAAAATGAACTGACTTATTTAATCTATGTTACATAGTATCAAACATCCACTTTAGCACAGTCCTAAATTACAGCTTGCTGCGCTCACAGTCAACCCAGATAAGGGTTCTCGAGACTCCATCTCTCTACGGACTGCCAGCCCAGGAGAGAGACAGACAGCCCACAAGACATTCACGAAGAACCATCGAAGACTCTTTGCTGCCTGCCCAGGAACCAGCCCTCTCTTCCAGAGCTTCTTGTCCCTTCATCTGTGAGTGAGTGAATAACCCAGCACTCTCTGCTTCAAACCTTTTTCTAGAACCCATGTGTCACTCAAAAAGAACGTGATTTCCTCTGTGCCTTTGACCCAGCAAACTGCATTGCTGAAGAGAAAATGTTACATTCCTCTGGCTCTTCCTGCCCTGAAACAAAAATGTCTTTAGCAGAACGGATCTCACATTCCACACTTTAAAACACAGCACAGCTATAAGCCTGCACATTTACAGGGTAAGTCATAGAATTTCGCACAAGTGGCGCACGCGGCTGGCGCACAGTGTGCGCGTGCAAATGTCTGCGCCAGCCGCGTGCGCTAAAATCGGTATCCGCGCACAGCGCATTCATGGATTTTAGCCTCCAAAACCAGCCATGGCACAGAGTGGCGCAGCGACCCTGCAGCAGTGCCAGTTACGCCCCCAAGAACGCCCTCGCGCAAGGAAAAGCCATCAAAATTCCCAATTCAGCGCAAAGGGCTGCGCTAACCCTGGACCAGTATACAGGGCTGCCAAACAGCAAACGCCGAGCGGGGAACATGTATTACTGGGGTGCACGGGAAGTGCCACACGCGATTTCAGCAGGGTACGTGTATTTCTGGGGTGCGGGGAAGTTTAACACGCGATTTCAGCAGGGTACGTGTATTACAGGGGTGCGCGGGAAGTTCCACACGCGATTTCAGCAGGGCACGTGTATTTCTGTGGTGCGGGGAAGTTTAACACGCGATTTCAGCAGGGTGCGTGAATTACTGGGGTGCCCAGGAAGTTCCACACGCGATTTCAGCAGAGTACGTGTATTTCTGGGCTGAGGGGAAGTTTAACACGCGATTTCAGCAGGGTACGTGTATTACTGGGGTGCGCAGGAAGTTCCACACGTTATTTCAGCAGGGTGCGTGTATTTCTGGGGTGCGGGGAAGTTTAACATGCGATTTCAGCAGGGTACGTGTATTACTGGGGTGCGCGGGAAGTTCCACACGTGATTTCAGTAGGGTACGTGTATTTCTGGGGTGCGGGGAAATTTAACACGCAATTTCAGCAGGGTACGTGTATTACTGGGGTGCGCAGGAAGTTCCACACGCGATTTCAGCAGGGTACGTGTATTACTGGGGTGCGGGCAAGTTTCACACGCGATAGGCCCTATGCAAGTGGGGTACGTGTATTTCGGGGGTGCAGGGGAGTCCTACACGTGAATTGGCAGTGTGGGTCCTCCCAGGTGTTCCCTCTACACCCTCCACAGCCCCTGCAGGCAGACCACACCACAGGGGACTACCCTGCACCCCTGGTCATGTCCCGCAGGCAGCCTATCCACCATGGGCATGCCCCCCCAGCCAAGCCACATGTCACCTTGCACTAGTGATCACCAACGCATTACCCCCTTGCACCCCCACCCCCAGCAGTGCAGGGCACCTGCCAGCAGGCACACACTCATGTCCCCCAGCACCCCCACCCCCCAGCAGTGCAGGGCACCTGCCTGCAGGCCCCCACTCATGTCCCCCAGCACCCCCACCCCCCAGCAGTCAAGGGCACCTGCCAGCAGGCCCCTACTCATGACCCACTCATGTCCCCTTGCACCCCCACCCCCAAGCACTGAGGGGCACCTGCCTGCAGGCCCCCACTCATGTCCCCCAGCACCCCCACCCCCCAGCAGTCAGGGGCACCTGCCAGCAGGCCCCCACTCATGTCCCACTCATGTCCCCTGCACCCCCACCCCCCAGCAGTGCAGGGCACCTGCCAGCAGGCCCCCACTCATGTCCCCTTGCACCCCCACCCCCCAGCACTGAGGGGCACCTGCCAGCAGGCCCCCACACATGTCCCCTGCACCCCCACCCCCCAGCAGTGCGGGGCACCTGCCAGCAGGCCCCCACACTTGTCCCCTGCACCCCCACCCCCCAGCAGTGCAGGGCACCTGCCAGCAGGCCCCGACACATGTCCCCCAGCCAACACGTCATCACAATCTAGATCCCTGGCCCTTATGGCCAGCCTCCACATGCCAAAGACCCACCCAAGTATAGCATCCACCCACATAGAGATGCCAATTACATGATACAACCCCAATGGCAAGTATGTAAATGAACACATGTCCGTCACACCCACACAATGGGTGCAAGTGAATGTCAAAACCCATATCATGACATGCATGAAACCAATGAGATGATACCACAAATGGAAGTATAAAAAAATATATATTAAAGATAACATGAACGTAAATCAAATTAAACACACAACAATGGGAATAACAAAAGAAATGGTCCATGTCCAATAAATTATGAAAATCCAGAAAACATAAGCAAAAGAAATCTAAAAAGAAATGTTGTCCAAAGTCACAGATCAAAAAATCAAATCCAAGGGAAAATAAAAAGTAAAAACCATTGCTCCATGGTGAACACAAAAAAAATATTTTAAAAGATGAATCCAATGTAGAACTATGTACAATTGAAGAATCCAGGGTCCATGAGCCCGACTTAAGAAATGAAACCTACTGAAAACTACTACCTAATAAAAAAACTATATACAAAAATGTGGTCCATTGAAAGGAAACCTAATACTAACTAACTAACTATTTACAAGGGCAGCGGGCAAGTCCAACGGCTCACATGTTGATGTCCCGGGCCAGGGCATCATCGAACTCCTGCTCGATGTCCCGGAGGCAGTCCTCTTCCATGGCCCCGAGGGTTTGCAGGGACGATGACATCTGGAACTCCAGGTCCCTGCGAATGGCCTCAAGGCACTCAGCCCGCCTCAGGGCCCTACGCATGGAGTTCTCAGCCCTGACCATCGTGAGCCGTGCCTCTTCCGCCCGCTGCCGCTCCGCATCTATCGCATGGCCCAACGGCTGCCACACGGAAGACATTTCCCGTCCAGGGTCCTCCTGCCCTCCGGCCGATGCCTGCCCCTCCGATGATGAAGGCCCCGAGCCATCATGGCTCCCACCTTGTTGCTGCTGCTGCTGTGCCGCTGCCTGTGCCCTGGCTCCTGCTGCCTGCACATCCTCCTCCAGCTGTGGTGCAGTTGTTGAGGTGGCTACCCCTGCTGGACGTCCGACTCCCGACTGTGGCAGGGATGTGTCCTCCACCAGCCTGGCCGCAGGGTCAGAGGCAGCTCCACAGGGCACCCAGGTGACACATGGGTGGGAAGATGGCACGGAGGACGACTGGCACATAGGGGGTTCAGTTGAAGAGGGGGTCGGAACAAGGTCCAGAAAACGGAGGAATCCGGCCCTGGTGAGCTGTCCCAGTGGGTCAACGCGGTCAACGAGCCATGCGAGAAGACGTGCAGTCTCCTCATGAAAAGACTGCAGGTCAGCTCGCATGGCACGTTGACGCAACGCCACCCCACCCAGGACAGGCTCAACCCGGTGCCGGATAGCCACATCCGCAGGGAGAGGAAGGCCAGTTGGTGTAAGCCAATCCCCTCCCTGAGAACGAGTCTGGACGTAGGTATCCCTGCTGGTGCAAGATGATGCAGTCACAGGATCGGGGACAGGATTACACACAGGCACCTCTGCGGCGGCCTGTGCTGCCTCCTGTCCCTGCCCCTGCACTGCACCATTAGCACCAGTGGAATCCCCACCTCCAGACCCCGTCTCTGTCCCTTGCACGGCCTCCCCCTCCACCAAACCCCCCACCAACCTGGATTACTCCGTGCCATCTTCCTCCGTCGGGCCCTGTGGGGTCTCAGCTGCCCCTTCGGCTGCCGAGGAGTCCAACTCCAACCTCCGCCTCTTGGACCTCCCCTCGGCAGCTGCGACCTGGGACGCGGCACCGGACTCCTCACTCCCAGACGAGATGACAACCTGGGAGGGGAGCCGGGCCTTGCGTCTCCGGCTGGCGGTGCGATCCCTGCCGCTGTGCTCCACAGCACCTTCTCCGCCCTCTTCATCAGTTGACGCTGCAGACAGGGAGAGATAGGAGACAGGCATCAGGGCACTTTACAATGGACTCATACACGCATGACAGTTGTACATGAGTGGCATTGTCAAACTTCAGACATGGCATCACAATCCCCAACACACATGTCATTGCAACTCACACACATGAGCTATTCCACAGCCATATTGCAACAGCCAGCACCATCCATACACATACAACAGGATGAGCAGCCAAAGGTGAGCCAGACATCACATGAAACACAGGGAGTGCACTAGACATGCACACACGCCACCACACTTACATGCATGTGTACACCTCCGCCAACTGTTGCAGTGATGAGATTGGCATCCATGTCACATCTGGCAATCAGTCTTCTACATATCAGTCTCACATGCATCCATGTTGCATCACTGTTGCACCCATGTCAAATACACACACATGCACATGTACACGGTGCAGATACATGCAGCTGGAACCAACAGCCATGTGTGACACCACAACCATGCCAACTTACATACACAGTAATCCAAACATGTGTGCTCACACATCTGTATTTGGCCTGCATGCTTACCCACACATACACCATCCATGTGTCTCACACATGAAAGGATTTGCATGTGTCAGCCTCACAGCCCTGTACATACACATCCATACATGGCGCTACAAAACCACATGTACAACCTGCACACTACTGGCACACCACCACACGCACAGCTTCCAATCAGTATGCATGTACACTTACCGCTCGACTCCAGACGGGTCTGCCTCTCAAGGACCTGGACGTGGAGCGCTGGGCATATGCGTTCCAGGACCCTCATCTGATGTTCCGACAGGTGGCACCGGCGCCCCTTAGCATCCGCTGCCTTCAAGAGGCGCCGGGCCTTGTTGAGGGTCCTGGACCTGAAGTCCTCCCAGCGCTTCTTGACATGTTGGAAGTCGCGGACTGCCACCCCCTCCGCGTTGATGGCAGTCACAATGTCCATCCAGATCCGAGTCCATCCTTCCTTGTCGGTGCCCGAACTTCCAAAGAGGGCATCATACTGCCCCAGGACTTGGTCCACCAGGACACCAACTTCGGTGGCAGTGAAGCTGGTGCCCCTCTGCCTCTCTGGCTGGGGGTTGCCAGTGGTGCCAGATGGTGTAGTGCCCGACATGGCAACCCCAGAGGCAGGTGTGGGTGGGCAACTGGGTCCTGGAGCTGGGCTGTGGAGCGATGGAATAGCAGTCGGGAGTCTTCGGTTCCAGCAGGGGTGGTCACAGCAACAGCACCCCTGGCTGACGTGCAGGCAGCAAATGGCAGGGCACGTGGGCAGCAGGCAATCAGGCAGCAGCAGATGGGAGCGTGCTCGGGGCTCGGGGGGGCAGTAATTCGGCATTCTGGGCAGGAGCGTGGTCTTCCGTGTGTGAACGCATGGCCAGCTTGATACGGAGTGATTTGGCACGTGAAAATCTTGCACGTCAGTGTGTAATTCGAGGAAAGGCCCTTAGCGCGTAAGCGCGTCAGCGCACGTGCACGATTTCATTGGACCAAAGGCCCTTAGCGCGTAAGCGTGTCTGTGACGTGACACGCGCTGGTGTTTCCCTCATAGCACGTGATGACAGAGCACACGTGGAAAAGCTGCACGTCCGAGTGTCAGCGCGTGTAATTGGAGGAAAGGACACGTACACGCGTAAGTGATGTGTACGTGTGGGCCGGTTTAAAAGGTACGTGTAGAACACCATTTTCTTGTACGTGCTTTTCGTGGAGAGCGAGTGGGTGAATTCTGTACTTCTTGTCGGTTCACACGCGATTACTTCACAGCGTTTCAATTTCCTACTCCCTGTTACCTCTGACAGCTTTCATTTTTCTGCTTTTTTTGGGCCTGTTTCCTCAAACAGTGTTCACTTCTCCTTTTGTCCTGTCTCCTCAGACAGCATACAATTCTTCTTTTGGCGGGGGTGTTGCCAACGCGCACACTCGTGTATTTTTCACGTTCTTATTCCAGGCAGACGGTGAGTTCCGCACGTACTTAGCAACTGTGCTTGCCCCGTGTGTCGTACTCCCCTTCAGAGGTCATTGTAGGCTGCGTGTATTACGCGTACGCTTATTTTTGTGTTTCTGGGTGCCACAGCGTAGTGCAGGTTCATTTTTCCACGCACGTGGTCTACGAGGGGTTGCGTGCACGTTTATTTTTGTTTTTGGGCTGCCTGTGCATTGCGTGACCCGTCATCTTCCCCCAGGGGTCACAGACAGCCTTGTTAGAGCACTAGGGTACGAATTCCATCTAGTACTCTACCCCTTTGACCCCCAATTGCCCAGGACAATAGTTTACTGCTCCTCCCATACGCACAACAACATCAGTGCCATGGTTGGGAGGCGACCAAGCGGTAAGGGAGGCAAAGGTGGCCGACCTTCAAAAGGTGGATGTGGTGGGCGCGGTAGGGGACGTGGCCAGGATTTGCAGGGTGCCCCTAGACCCCCATGTGTGGAGGACCAATGAGGGGCACCCATGCTCCCCCCCCATGGTTGAGGGAAACGTGGCTGAGACCATCCCAGCTCAGCCCCTGTTGGACCAGCCCATTGTGACACCTGACCTGGCACAGGATGACTCCCTGCCTGACTTCCAGGTGAGCAAGTCTATGCCACGTGTGGTGGTGCAAGTTGTCACCAAGGCACGTGGATCTGGGGCAGCTATGTCATCTGCTGCCCCAAGTATGCAGGGTGGTGAGGCTGCAGGGGCAGCTCCATCCGCCCCAGCTCTGACTCTCCCAGCCAGGACAGTGTCGGTCCTGGTCCATCATACGGATGTTCCCCCTGCCAACATCACACTTCAGACAATTGCTGCACCAAGTCCTATGGTCAATGTGCATTTGCATACTCCAACAACCCAGTCCACTGGTGATTCTGCCCCTACTGACCAGAGCGGCGTTAGCCACTCTGGCTCCGTTCCACCTTCTAAAAAGAGGAAGAAGGGTGCTCTGGCACGACAGGCTGAGACCCCAGGCACGGCTACACACTCCGGCACGTCAAGGAAGCCTTGCTTTAATGACGCGGAGCTTAATGCACTTGTGAGCTATGTGTCGCAACATAGCCACGAAATGGTGGTGACTGCAGGGTCCAAGACCACACCTGTTCAACGTAAGGCACACTGGCAGACCATCACCAACCACATAAGGGCCCTTGGATTTGTGAGGCGCTCAGCTGATGATTGCTACAAGCAGTGGAACGACCTGAAACGCAGAGCAAAGGACAAGCTGGCCTCAAATCATGCCGCTACTCTGGTGACTGGCGGTGGGTCTCCACAAGAGGACAACGAACTCACTGAACATGAGTCTGTTGCTGGGACCTTCGTCACAGAGGAACAGATCCGAGGTGTGGGAGAACTACCTGATTACGAAGCATTGTCCGGTGAGTGCCCATGCGTGTGTGTGTAGTGCATGTGTATGTATTTTGGGTGACGGGTTCTGATTGAGTGCCAGGTGAGGGTGTGTACTCCAGAGTGTTATGGGTCACCCATTTCCTTCCTCACATGGGATCACGTGCCTTGTATTTGGCTATGACTGCATCCCTTCTGCCCACAGTATCCTATTAGGTCCACAATTTTGCAGTTGACCTTGTACTGCCATCTTGCAACTACATTGGTCAGAATTTGTAAGTGTGCCTTCAGGATAATATTTTCCACTCTCCCCTTTTTTGCTAGACATTTATCAACCATATTGTGACATATGTGATATGCTCCGGTCATTGTTTACTGGCCACACTGGGGCAATGCTTTACCTGGTTATGTACACAATGAGACCATTCAGGCTGATGGAGTATTGGCCAGCACAAATGTTTAGATGAGTGCCTGTTTGAATGTGGAAAATGACAGATGTTTCCTGCGATGTCAATGTGATGAAAAATAGATCAGCCAACTATTACTGTATTCTTGTACCTTGCATGTGTTGGAGTGAGTGGCACATGTGTACTTAGTCCCAGTATGCGGCATTTTTCATGTCATCATGTCCATCTCACATGGATGGGTGACAGTACTCAATCACTGACATATGGCTGTACTTGTCAAATGTACCATGGCTATGCTAAATGCCATCTGTGTGCTGCCATGTGTCATGTATGTGTATTGGACATGCCACTCATAGGCCAATGTGTGATGGCAGTGCTACCCAGCATGCAGCAAATGTGTTGCTCTCCCATATTGGTGTCATCAGTGTCTGCCTTTTGCCTCCCCTTACTACTCAGTGACAGTGCAGGCATGGGAGGGTTATAGTCATGTGGGACATGTGTGAATCATGTACTGGTTCTGTAGCTTGACAGGCCTATTTGTGTGCTATGGTGCTAATGCCTGTTTCCATTTTTTCTCTTTCATGTTTTTGCAGGGGATGACGCACTTGATGCTGTTGAGGTTGAGGAGATGGTGCAGACCCAGGAGGAATCCCAGGCACGACCGGGCACCAGCGGGGGACGTGGTGTGGTGGTGGGCGAGAACCCAATCCTCCTGCAGACCATACTTTCCAGGGGTGTCTCTGAGTGCACCTCCCCAGACCTCTATTCAGGTGCTGATTCGGATGAGGAGACCTATGTGCCGTCACAGGTAAGTGTTTCTGGCAGGGATTCTGTTCTGTCCAACCCACCTGCACCAGGGGTAGATCCCTCTATGGAGATGTCGGTGTTGGTAGAGGCGCCTTTGGCGGTTACGGATGCAGGGTCACACTCCACAGCATCTGATCCTGTTCCTGTGCCAGCAGATCAGAGGGGGAATGCAGTCCTGCAGCCTCAGGTGGTGCCAGCACAGCAAGGTGCACATCGCCTTGCCCCAAACAGGTGTGGTGCCCGTCGACGCGGTGGCCATAACGCCACCAGGCAATAGCGTATGGGAGAACTCCATGTACGCTATGGCAACCCAAAGTCAGCATCAGTTGAAATGATGGCTCAGGCAATGGAGAGGGTGGCCACTTCCATTATCCCCCCTGAAAGGCAGATGGAGCAACTACAGCAGGCAACAGACTCCATTTGCCAATCACACAGGGAAGACATGTTGGCGTCCAACAGGGACTGACGGGCGGCACTGGAGACTCTGCGCCAATCCATCTCAATAGAGTCCAAGGCCCACAGGGAAGCCCTGAGTGAAGAACTCCATAACCTCAGGCAGACTCTTCTTGAGCTTGAGACTTCCGCTAATTTTAGGGCAGAACAGCGGCTGGAGCACCTCACAAGTATGCTCTCAGCTGAGATGCGGGCAACTCGGGAGGAGATCCGGGCATCACGTCAGGTGTTGCATGGGGATCTCCGCACTATAATCCTCCAGAACGAGAACTTCCACACCCGCATGCTTGCTGCCATGGAGGACCATACCAGGGCTTTGCGTGGGCTGCCTCCCATAGCACCACCACCTCCTGATGCAGCAGCAGAGGGTCATGAGAGCGACGGCAGCAGTTCTCCCACATTGGCATAGCCGTGCAGGCCATGAGCCCATGGAGGTGTTTTTTTTTCCCCAACATCCACACAGGTGGCTGTTGGTGCGCACCCTGTCCTCGGACCTCCTGGGTGCCCCCCCCCGTCCCCCACATGGCCATTTTTGATTTTTGATTTTTGAATTTTGATTTTTTTTAAAAAATAGTTTGACAGTGTGTTGCCTTGTGTGGCTGCCGTGGGCATCCACTGTATTCCGGCTGGGCACATGCAGGCTTGTCCTGAGTTTGGGTTAGATGCTTGGGTTCATGAGACACACACCCCTCCTGCTTCCCGTTTCCATGGGCTTGCAAAGGGTGTGACCAAGTGACAGTGATGTACACAGTGACGTTGGGCTCCCATGAGCTGTGTGGGCAGTCTGTAGTCAATACTGTGTAGACATTCCTTGTGTATATTGTTGTTGTATTGTACACTGCATGGTGTATTAATGTATGATTTTGCTTCCATGTCTCCTTCTGAATTTGCAGGTTCATTCCTCATGTCTTCACAAGGCCGTCTACTTATGAGATGGAGTTCATGTTGTATGCAGTACACAGACCAGTTTTGAAGGCTGCAAGACTACAGTTTGAAGGGGGCGATGTGGTGGCATATTCAGGTTGTATGACTACGACTACTTTAACTTAGTACTGTCATGTTTAAGAAATGTTTGAACTTGTCTAGATGCATTGTTTAGTTGGTAAGTATTTGGTCATGTGTGTTAGTTCAACATTACTAGGAGCAGATTGTGTGTGGCCAGTTTCCATTAGGGACACTGTACTTTGTGACACTTGTGTCAGGTTTCTGGGATTGCTTTGTTTGCTCTCACATAGCATGACATGCCATGGTGTGTTGGGTGGCGGTGCTGGGGAGGGGTTGGGTGACATGGCACTGTTCTCATGTTGTATTTTGCAAGGGGGTCATGCATTTAGCAGCATATGTGTCTTTTGATGACACAGCATTGGTGGTGTTTCTGTAGGTAGGGATGCACACATTGTGACACTTCCAGGTGACCAATCTCAGGATGGTATGGTTGTGACAGTTGACTGTCCCTCATGTCATCATCATTGATTGTCAGCTGGTATGTGGCAGGGCTGTGTGCACTCCACAGGGGTGTGATTCTAAGTGAAGTAATTAGCCACCAGCTGTGTTCGGGCTGCCTCACCCCGTGCCCTTTCCCCTCCCATGCGCAGCGGGCTTGCATGTGGTCGGGGATGTGGGGGCACCACCATGTCCACCGGCAGGCCCTGGCGTGTTGCAACGTTGTGCAGGACACATGCTGCCACTATGATCCTGCACACTACTGGGGGAGCGTGTAACAGCTGCCCACCAGAATGGTCAAGGGAGCGAAAGCGTGACTTTCGCACTCCAAATGTGCGCTCCACTATGCCCCGGGTTGCAATATGGGCTGTGTTGTATCTTACCTCGGGTGGCGTGGTGGGGTTCCGAATTGGCGTCATCATGTGGGTGCTCAGAGGGTAGGCACTGTCCCCTGGGGAGGTGGTGATGGGTATCATTAGTGGGGTTGTGACATTACTCAGTATCTGGCATGCATGCATGAGCTGTGGCATTTATACTCACCAAGCAGCCATGTATCGCCATGCCGCCCAGCTTCTCGGTCCCGGTTTAGGGTTGACATTCTGTAAATGAAACTGTCGTGGGTCGACCCTGGATAGTTGGCATATACTGAGGTGATGATTCCCTTGGCATCACATACTACCTGCACGTTGATGGAATGCCAGTGCTTGCAGTTTCTATAGATGTGCTCTGATGCCCTGGGGGGGACGTAGGGCCACATGGGTGCAATCAATGGCACCTAGGACTTTGGGGAATTGTGCCACCCCGTAGAAATCCTGGATGACAGCCTGCCTTTCTGCATGTGTTCTGGGCAGGTATATGTGCCTGCGCACTGATGGGCGTGCAGTCATGATGGCCAAGACCTGGTGCAGGCAGCGTGACTGTGTGGCCTGTGACACCCCCCCGCCCACTATGGCACTTGTCCGCTGAAATGATCCGGTGGCCAAAAAGTGCAGTACATTGAGGACCTTCTCCAGGGGGCTGAGTGCTTGGGAGCAGAGGGTGGGTAATGTGAGGTCATCCTCCCACTCACTGACCAGGTCAAGTATTATGTGAGGTGGAAACCTGTACCTCCCATAAACCTGGTCATCAGGCATGCCAAAAAGGCTGGTTCAGGGTGTGAAAATTCTGGGCCTGACTATGCTCCTCCTCCTCCTGCGGTATCCCACGACCACTGCTGCTAGGAACGGTATGTTCATCCTGGCGTCTGAGCTTGCCTGTTGTTTGCGTGTACTTTTATGCTGCGCGGGTCCACGTACGCCTGCTTCCTGCTGGCGTACGTGTTTCCGGATTAGCGCGTCTTTTTTGGCGCGTGCGTGTGGGCGTTCTGCGCATTTGCCTCCTGTACTTCCCCGCCCACCCCAGATTTACACGTACCCCACTCGCACAGGCCCAATCACGTGTAAAACTTCACGTGAGCCCAACTTCCCGCTCGCCCAACTTCCCGCGAGCCCCTGAAGTACACGTACCCTGCTCGCCCAGGCACAATCGCGTGTGAAACTTCCCGCGCACCCACGAAATACACGCTATTGTTGACACAGCGGGTGTCCGTGTTTGTCGCGTACCACTTTGCACGTCATTTGTCCTAGAGGGCCACAGTATGGGAAATTAATCAGAGCTGTATATACATGCTTTTTGATAGCGCACATTTTTTTAATGCGCAGGGACGCTACCACCTGCCTTCGTGTGGCGGACATGTGTTGATGTACATAGTTGACTTTTGGTTTGTGTCATGGAATCGCCATTTCACTGCTGGGGGGTGGGGGTGCAAGGGGACATGAGTGGGGGCCTGCTGGCAGGGGCCCCTGACTGCTGGGGGGTGGGGGTGCAAGGGGACATGAGTGGGGGCCTGCTGGCAGGTGCCCCTGACTGCTGGGGGGTGGGGGTGCAAAGGGACATGAGTGGGACATGAGTGGGGGCCTGCTAGCAGGTGACCCTGACTGCTGGGGGGTGGGGGTGCAAGGGGACATGAGTGGGGGCCTGCTGGCAGGTGCCCCTGACTGCTGGGGGGTGGGGGTGCTGGGGGACATGAGTGGGGGCCTGCTGGCAGGTGCCCTGCACTGCTGGGGGGTGGGGGTGCAGGGGGACATGAGTGGGGGCCTGCTGGCAGGTGCCCCTCACTGCTGGGGGGTGGGGGTGTAGGGGGACATGAGTGGGACATGAGTAGGGGCCTGCTGGCAGGTGCCCTGCACTGCTGGGGGGTGGGGGTGCAGGGGGACATGAGTGGGGGCCTGCTGGCAGGTGCCCCAGACTGCTGGGGGGTGGGGGTACAGGGGGACATGAGTGGGACATGAGTGGGGGCCTGCTGGCAGGTGCCCCTGACTGCCGGGGGGTGGGGATGTAGGGGGACATGAGTAGGACATGAGCGGGGATCTCCTTGCAGGTGCCCCTGACTGCTGGGGGGGTGGGGGTGCAGGGGGACATGAGTGGGACATGAGTGGGGGCCTGCTGGCAGGGGCCCCTGACTGATGGGGGCTGGGGGTGCAGGAGAACATGAGTGGGACATGAGTGGGGGCCTGCTGGAAGGTGCCCCTGACTGCTGGGCAGTGGGGGTGCAGGGGGACATGAGTGGGACATGAGTGGGGGCCTGCTGGCAGGGGCCCCTGACTGCTGGGGGGTGGGGGTGCAAGGGGACATGAGTGGGGGCCTGCTGGCAGGTGCCCTGCACTGCTGGGGGGTGGGGGTGCAGGGGGACATGAGTGGGGGCCTGCTGGCAGGTGCCCCTGACTGCTGGGGGGTGAGGGTGCAGCGGGACATGAGTGGGACATGATTGGGGGCCTGCTGGCAGGTGCCCCTGACTGCTGGGGGGTGGGGGTGCAAGGGGACATGAGAGGGGGCTGCTGCAGGTGCACCTGACTGCTGGGGGTGAGGGTGCTGGGGTACATGAGTGGGGGCCTGCTGGCAGGTGCCCTGCACTGCTGGGGGGTGAGGGTGCAGGGGGACATGAGTGGGACATGAGTGGGGGCCAGCTGGCAGGTGCCCCTTTACTGCTGGGGGGTAGGGGTGCAGGGGGACATGAGTGGGTGCCTGCTGGCAGGGGCCCCTGACTGCTGGGGGGTGGGGGTACAGGGGGACATGAGTGGGGGCCTGCTGGCAGGTGCCCTGCACTGCAGGGGGGTGGGGGTGCAGGGGGACATGAGTGGGGGCCTGCTGGCAGGTGCCCCTGACTGCTGGGGGGTTGGGGTGCAGTGGGACATGAGTGGGGGCCTGCTGGCAGGTGCCCTGCACTGCTGGGGGGTGGGGGTGCAGGGGGACATGCGTGGGGGCCTGCTGGCAGGTGCCCTGCACTGCTGGGGGTGGGGGTGCAGGGGGACATGAGTGGGACATGAGTGGGGGCCTGCTGGCAGGAGCCCCTGACTGCTGGGGGGTGGGGGTGCAGGGGGACATGAGTGGGGGCCTGCTGGCAGGTGCCCTGCACTGCTGGGGGGTGGGGGTGCAGGGGGACATGAGTGGGACATGAGTGGGGGCCTGCTGGAAGGTGCCCCTGACTGCTGCGGGATGGGGGTGCAGGGGGACATGAGTGGGGGCCTGCTGGTAGGTGCCCCTGACTGCTGGGGGGTGGGGGTGCAGGAGGACATGAGTGGGGGCATGCTGGCAGGTGCCCCTGACTGCTGGGGGGGTGGGAGTTCAAGGGGACATGAGTGGGGGCCTGCTGGCAGGTGCCCCTGACTGCTGGGGGTGCAGGGGGACATGAGTGGGGGCCTGCTGGCAGGTGCCCCTGACTGCTGGGGGGTGGGGGTGCAAGGGGACATGAGTGGGGGCCTGCTGGCATGTGCCCCTGACTGCTGGGGGGCGGGGGTGCACGGGGACGTGAGTGGGACATGAGTGGGGGCCTGCTGGCAGGGGCCCCTGACTGCTGGGGGGTGGGGGTGCAGGGGGACATGAGTGGGTGCCTGCTGGCAGGGGCCCCTGACTGCTGGGGGGTGAGGGTGCAGGGGGACATGAGTGGGACATGAGTGGGGGCCTGCTGGCAGGTGCCCTGCACTGCTGGGGGGTGGGGGTGCAGGGGGACGAGTGGGACATGAGTGGGGGCCTGCTGGCAGGTGCCCCTGACTGCTGGGGGGTGGGGGTGCAGGGGGACATGAGTGGGACTTGAGTGGGGGCCTGCTGGCAGGTGCCCCTGACTGCAGGGGGGTGGGGGTGCTGGGGGACATGAGTGGGGGCCTGCTGGCTGGTGCCCTGCACTGCAGGGGGGTGGGGGTGCAGGGGGACATGAGTGGGACATGAGTGGGGGCCTGCTGGCAGGTGCCCCTGACTGCTGGGGGGTGGGGGTGCAGGGGGACGAGTGGGACATGAGTGGGGGCCTGCTGACAGGTGCCCCTGACTGCTGGGGAGTGGGGGTGCAGGGGACATGAGTGGGACATGAGTGGGGGCCTGCTGGCAGGTGCCCTGCACTGCTGGAGCGTGGGGGTCCAGGGGGACATGAGTGGGGGCCTGCTGGCAGGTGCCCCTGACTGCTGGGGGTGGGGGTGCAGGGGGACATGAGTGGGACATGAGTGGGGGCCTGCTGGCAGGTGCCCCTGACTGCTGCGGGGTGGGGGTGCAGGTGGACATGAGTGGGGGCCTGCTGGCAGGTGCCCCTGACTGCTGGGGAGTGGGGGTTCAAGGGGACATGAGTGAGGGCCTGCTGGCAGGTGCCCCTGACTGCTGGGGGGTGGGGGTGCTGGGGGACATGAGTGGGGGCCTGCTGGCAGGTGCCCTGCACTGCTGGGGGGTGGGGGTGCAGGGGGACATGAGTGGGGGCCTGCTGGCAGGTACCCCTGACTGCTGTGGGGTGGGGGTGCAGGGGGACATGAGTGGGGGCCTGCTGGCAGGTGCCCCTGACTGCTGGGGGGTGGGGGTGCAAGGGGACATGAGTGGGGGCCTGCTGGCAGGTGCCCCTGACTGCTGGGGGGTGGGGTGCAGGGGGACATGAGTGGGACATGAGTGGGGGCCTGCTGGCAGGGGCCCCTGACTGCTGGGGGGTGGTGGTGCAGGGGGACATGAGTGGGGGCCTGCTGGCAGGTGCCCCTGACTGCTGGGGGGTGGGGGTGCAGGGGGACATGAGTGGGGGCCTGCTGGCAGGGGCCCCTGACTGCTGGGGGTGGGGGTGCAGGGGGACATGAGTGGGACATAAGTGGGGGCCTGCTGGCAGGTGCCCTGCACTGCTGGGGGGTGGGGGTGCAGGGGGACGAGTGGGACATGAGTGGGGGCCTGCTGGCAGGTGCCCCTGACTGCTGGGGGCTGGGGGTGCAGGAGAACATGAGTGGGACATGAGTGGGGGCCTGCTGGCAGGTGCCCCTGACTGCTGGGCAGTGGGGGTGCAGGGGGACATGAGTGGGACATGAGTGGGGGGGCCTGCTGGCAGGGGCCCCTGACTGTTGGGGGGTGGAGGTGCAAGGGGACATGAGTGGGGGCCTGCTGGCAGGTGCCCTGCACTGCTGGGGGGTGGGGGTGCAGGGGGACATGAGTGGGGGCCTGCTGGCAGGTGCCCCTGACTGCTGGGGGGTGAGGGTGCAGCGGGACATGAGTGGGACATGAGTGGGGGCCTGCTGGCAGGTGCCCTGCACTGCTGGGGGGTGGGGGTGCAGGGGGACGAGTCTGACATGAGTGGGGGCCTGCTGGCAGGTGCCCCTGACTGCTGGGGGGTGGGGATGCAGGGGACATGAGTGGGACATGAGTGGGGGCCTGCTGGCAGGTGCCCCTGACTGCTGGGGGGTGGGGGTGCTGGGGAACATGAGTGGGGGCCTGCTGGCAGGTGCCCTGCACTGCTGGGGGGTGGGGGTGCAGGGGGACATGAGTGGGACATGAGTGGGGGCCTGCTGGCAGGTGCCCTGCACTGCTGGGGCGTGGGGGTGCAGGGGGACATGAGTGGGGGCCTGCTGGCAGGTGCCCCTGACTGCTGGGGGTGGGGGTGCAGGGGGACATGAGTGGGGGCCTGCTGGCAGGTGCCCTGCACTGCTGGGGGGTGGGGGTGCAGGGGGACATGAGTGGGACATAAGTGGGGGCCTGCTGGCAGGTGCCCCTGACTGCTGCGGGGTGGGGGTGCAGGTGGACATGAGTGGGGGCCTGCTGGCAGGTGCCCCTGACTGCTGGGGAGTGGGGGTTCAAGGCGACATGAGTGAGGGCCTGCTGGCAGGTGCCCCTGACTGCTGGGGGGTGGGGGTGCTGGGGGACATGAGTGGGGGCCTGCTGGCAGGTGCCCCTGACTGCTGGGGGGTGGGGGTGCAGGGGGACATGAGTGGGGGCCTGCTGGCAGGTGCCCCTGACTGCTGGGGGGTGGGGGTGCAAGGGGACATGAGTGGGGGCCTGCTGGCAGGTGCCCCTGACTGCTGGGGGGTGGGGTGCAGGGGGACATGAGTGGGACATGAGTGGGGGCATGCTGGCAGGGGCCCCTGACTGCTGGGGGGTGGGGGTGCAGGGGGACATGAGTGGGGGCCTGCTGGCAGGTGCCCCTGACTGCTGGGGGGTGAGGGTGCAGCGGGACATGAGTGGGACATGAGTGGGGGCCTGCTGGCAGGTGCCCTGCACTGCTGGGGGGTGGGGGTGCAGGGGGACGAGTCTGACATGAGTGGGGGCCTGCTGGCAGGTGCCCCTGACTGCTGGGGGGTGGGGGTGCAGGGGACATGAGTGGGACATGAGTGGGGGCCTGCTGGCAGGTGCCCCTGACTGCTGGGGGGTGGGGGTGCTGGGGAACATGAGTGGGGGCCTGCTGGCAGGTGCCCTGCACTGCTGGGGGGTGGGGGTGCAGGGGGACATGAGTGGGACATGAGTGGGGGCCTGCTGGCAGGTGCCCTGCACTGCTGGGGCGTGGGGGTGCAGGGGGACATGAGTGGGGGCCTGCTGGCAGGTGCCCCTGACTGCTGGGGGTGGGGGTGCAGGGGGACATGAGTGGGGGCCTGCTGGCAGGTGCCCTGCACTGCTGGGGGGTGGGGGTGCAGGGGGACATGAGTGGGACATGAGTGGGGGCCTGCTGGCAGGTGCCCTGCACTGCTGGGGCGTGGGGGTGCAGGGGGACATGAGTGGGGGCCTGCTGGCAGGTGCCCCTGACTGCTGGGGGTGGGGGTGCAGGGGGACGAGTCTGACATGAGTGGGGGCCTGCTGGCAGGTGCCCCTGACTGCTGGGGAGTGGGGGTTCAAGGCGACATGAGTGAGGGCCTGCTGGCAGGTGCCCCTGACTGCTGGGGGGTGGGGGTGCTGGGGGACATGAGTGGGGGCCTGCTGGCAGGTGCCCCTGACTGCTGGGGGGTGGGGGTGCAGGGGGACATGAGTGGGGGCCTGCTGGCAGGTGCCCCTGACTGCTGGGGGGTGGGGGTGCAAGGGGACATGAGTGGGGGCCTGCTGGCAGGTGCCCCTGACTGCTGGGGGGTGGGGTGCAGGGGGACATGAGTGGGACATGAGTGGGGGCATGCTGGCAGGGGCCCCTGACTGCTGGGGGGTGGGGGTACAGGGGGACATGAGTGGGGGCCTGCTGGCAGGTGCCCCTGACTGCTGGGGGGTGGGGGTGCAGGGGGACATGAGTGGGGGCCTGCTGGCAGGGGCCCCTGACTGCTGGGGGTGGGGGTGCAGGGGGACATGAGTGGGACATGAGTGGGGGCCTGCTGGCAGGTTCCCTGCACTGGTGGGGGTGCAGGGGGACGAGTGGGACATGAGTGGGGGCCTGCTGGCAGGTGCCCCTGACTGCTGGGCGGTAGGGGTGCAGGGGGACATGAGTGGGGGCCTGCTGGCAGGTGCCCCTGACTGCTGGGGGGTGGGGGTGCAGGGGGACATGAGTGGGGGCCTGCTGGCAGGGGCCCCTGACTGCTGGGGGTGGGGGTGCAGGGGGACATGAGTGGGACATAAGTGGGGGCCTGCTGGCAGGTGCCCTGCACTGCTGGGGGGTGGGGGTGCAGGGGGACATGAGTGGGGGCCTGCTGGCAGGTGCCCCTGACTGCTGGGGGGTGGGGGTGCAGGGGGACATGAGTGGGGGCCTGCTGGCAGGGGCCCCTGACTGCTGGGGGTGGGGGTGCAGGGGGACATGAGTGGGACATAAGTGGGGGCCTGTTGGCAGGTGCCCTGCACTGCTGGTGGGTGGGGGTGCAGGGGGACGAGTGGGACATGAGTGGGGGCCTGCTGGCAGGTGCCCCTGACTGCTGGGGGCTGGGGGTGCAGGAGAACATGAGTGGGACATGAGTGGGGGCCTGCTGGCAGGTGCCCCTGACTGCTGGGCAGTGGGGGAGCAGGGGGACATGAGTGGGACATGAGTGGGGGGGGCCTGCTGGCAGGGGCCCCTGACTGCTGGGGGGTGGGGGTGCAAGGGGACATGAGTGGGGGCCTGCTGGCAGGTGCCCTGCACTGCTGGGGGGTGGGGGTGCAGGGGGACATGAGTGGGGGCCTGCTGGCAGGTGCCCCTGACTGCTGGGGGGTGAGGGTGCAGCAGGACATGAGTGGGACATGAGTGGGGGCCTGCTGGCAGGTGCCCCTGACTGCCGGGGGGTGGGGGTGCAGGGGGACATGAGTGGGACATGATTGGGGGCCTGCTGGCAGGTGCCCCTGTCTGCCCCTGACCTGCCAGCAGGCCCCAACTCATGTCCCACTCGTCCCCCTGCACCCCCACCCCCCAGCAGTCAGGGGCACCTGCCAGCAGGCCCCCACTCATGTCCCACTCATGTCCCCCTGCACCCCCACCCCCCAGCAGTGCAGGGCACCTGCCAGCAGGCCCCCACTCATGTACCCCAGCACCCTCACCCCCAGCAGTCAGGTGCACCTGCCAGCAGCCCCCACTCATGTCCCCTTTCTGGCAGGTGCCCTGCACTGCTGGGGGGTGGGGGTGCAGGGGGACGAGTGGGACATGAGTGGGGGCCTGCTGGCAGGTGCCCCTGACTGCTGGGGGGTGGGGGTGCTGGGGGACATGAGTGGGGGCCTGCTGGCAGGTGCCCTGCACTGCTGGGGGGTGGGGGTGCAGGGGGACATGAGTGGAGGCCTGCTGGCAGGGGCCCCTGACTGCTGGGGGGTGGGGGTGCAGGGGGACATGAGTGGGACATGAGTGGGGGCCTGCTAGCAGGTGCCCTGCACTGCTGGGGGGTGGGGGTGCAGGGGGACGAGTGGGACATGAGTGGGGGCCTGCTAGCAGGTGCCCCTGACTGCTGGGGGGTGGGGGTGCAGGGGACATGAGTGGGACATGAGTGGGGGCCTGCTGGCAGGTGCCCCTGACTGCTGGGGCGTGGGGGTGCAGGGGGACATGAGTGGGGGCCTGCTGGCAGGTGCCCCTGACTGCTGGGGGTGGGGGTGCAGGGGGACATGAGTGGGGGCCTGCTGGCAGGTGCCCTGCACTGCTGGGGGGTGGGGGTGCAGGGGGACATGAGTGGGACATGAGTGGGGGCCTGCTGGCAGGTGCCCCTGACTGCTGCGGGGTGGGGGTGCAGGTGGACATGAGTGGGGGCCTGCTGGCAGGTGCCCCTGACTGCTGGGGAGTGGGGGTTCAAGGCGACATGAGTGAGGGCCTGCTGGCAGGTGCCCCTGACTGCTGGGGGGTGGGGGTGCTGGGGGACATGAGTGGGGGCCTGCTGGCAGGTGCCCCTGACTGCTGGGGGGTGGGGGTGCAGGGGGACATGAGTGGGGGCCTGCTGGCAGGTGCCCCTGACTGCTGGGGGGTGGGGGTGCAAGGGGACATGAGTGGGGGCCTGCTGGCAGGTGTCCCTGACTGCTGGGGGGTGGGGTGCAGGGGGACATGAGTGGGACATGAGTGGGGGCCTGCTGGCAGGGGCCCCTGACTGCTGGGGGGTGGGGGTGCAGGGGGACATGAGTGGGGGCCTGCTGGCAGGTGCCCCTGACTGCTGGGGGGTGGGGGTGCAGGGGGGCATAGGTGGGGGCCTGCTGGCAGGGGCCCCTGACTGCTGGGGGTGGGGGTGCAGGGGGACATGAGTGGGACATGAGTTGGGGCCTGCTGGCAGGTTCCCTGCACTGGTGGGGGTGCAGGGGGACGAGTGGGACATGAGTGGTGGCCTGCTGGCAGGGGCCCCTGACTGCTGGGGGGTGGGGGTGCAGGGGGACATGAGTGGGGGCCTGCTGGCAGGTGCCCCTGACTGCTGGGGGGTGGGGGTGCTGGGGGACATGAGTGGGGGCCTGCTGGCAGGTGCCCTGCACTGCTGGGGGGTGGGGGTACAGGGGGACATGAGTGGAGGCCTGCTGGCAGGGGCCCCTGACTGCTGGGGGGTGGGGGTGCAGGGGGACATGAGTGGGACATGAGTGGGACATGAGTGGGGCCTGCTGGCAGGTGCCCTGACTGCTGGGGGATGGGGGTGCAGGGGGACATGAGTGGGACATGAGTGGGGGCCTGCTGGCAAGTGCCCCTGACTGCTGGCGGGTGGGGGTGCAGGGGGACATGAGTGGGACATGAGTGGGGGCCTGCTGGCAGGGGCCCCTGACTGCTGGGGGGTGGGGGTGCAAGGGGACATGAGTGGGGGCCTGCTGGCAGGGGCCCCTGACTGCTGGGGGGTGGGGGTGCAGGGGGACATGAGTGGGACATGAGTGGGGGCCTGCTGGCAGGGGCCCCTGATTGCTGGCGGGTGGGGGTGCAAGGGGACATGAGTGGGGGCCTGCTGGCAGGTGCCCTGCACTGCTGGGGGGTGGGGGTGCAGGGGGACATGAGTGGGTACTTGCTGGCAGGTGCCCCTGACTGCTGGGGGGTGCAGGGGGACATGAGTGGGACATGAGTGGGGGCCTGCTGGCAGGTGCCCCTGACTGCTGGGGGGTGGGGGTGCAGGGGGACATGAGTGGGACATGAGTGGGGGCCTGCTGGCAGGTGCCCCTGACTGCTGGGGGGTGGGGGTGCAGGGGGACATGAGTGGGGGCCTGCTGGCAGGTGCCCCTGACTGCTGGGGGGTGGGGGTGCAAGGGGACATGAGTGGGGGCCTGCTGGCAGGTGCCCCTGACTGCTGGGGGGTGGGGTGCAGGGGGACATGAGTGGGACATGAGTGGGGGCCTGCTGGCAGGGGCCCCTGACTGCTGGGGGGTGGGGGTGCAGGGGGACATGAGTGGGGGCCTGCTGGCAGGTGCCCCTGACTGCTGGGGGGTGGGGGTGCGGGGGGCATGAGTGGGGGCCTGCTGGCAGGGGCCCCTGACTGCTGGGGGTGGGGGTGCAGGGGGACATGAGTGGGACATGAGTTGGGGCCTGCTGGCAGGTTCCCTGCACTGGTGGGGGTGCAGGGGGACGAGTGGGACATGAGTGGGGGCCTGCTGGCAGGGGCCCCTGACTGCTGGGGGGTGGGGGTGCAGGGGGACATGAGTGGGGGCCTGCTGGCAGGTGCCCCTGACTGCTGGGGGGTGGGGGTGCTGGGGGGTGGGGGTGCTGGGGGACATGAGTGGGGGCCTGCTGGCAGGTGCCCTGCACTGCTGGGGGGTGGGGGTACAGGGGGACATGAGTGGAGGCCTGCTGGCAGGGGCCCCTGACTGCTGGGGGGTGGGGGTGCAGGGGGACATGAGTGGGACATGAGTGGGACATGAGTGGGGCCTGCTGGCAGGTGCCCTGACTGCTGGGGGATGGGGGTGCAGGGGGACATGAGTGGGTCATGAGTGGGGGCCTGCTGGCAAGTGCCCCTGACTGCTGGCGGGTGGGGGTGCAGGGGGACATGAGTGGGACATGAGTGGGGGCCTGCTGGCAGGGGCCCCTGACTGCTGGGGGGTGGGGGTGCAAGGGGACATGAGTGGGGGCCTGCTGGCAGGGGCCCCTGACTGCTGGGGGGTGGGGGTGCAGGGGGACATGAGTGGGACATGAGTGGGGGCCTGCTGGCAGGGGCCCCTGATTGCTGGCGGGTGGGGGTGCAAGGGGACATGAGTGGGGGCCTGCTGGCAGGTGCCCTGCACTGCTGGGGGGTGGGGGTGCAGGGGGACATGAGTGGGTACCTGCTGGCAGGTGCCCCTGACTGCTGGGGGGTACAGGGGGACATGAGTGGGACATGAGTGGGGGCCTGCTGGCAGGTGCCCCTGACTGCTGGGGGGTGGGGGTGCAGGGGGACATGAGTGGGACATGAGTGGGGGCCTGCTGGCAGGTGCCCCTGACTGCTGGGGGGTGGGGGTGCAGGGGGACATGAGTGGGACATAAGTGGGGGCCTGCTGGCAGGTGCCCTGCACTGCTGGGGGGTGGGGGTGCAGGGGGACGAGTGGGACATGAGTGGGGGCCTGCTGGCAGGTGCCCCTGACTGCTGGGGGCTGGGGGTGCAGGAGAACATGAGTGGGACATGAGTGGGGGCCTGCTGGCAGGTGCCCCTGACTGCTGGGCAGTGGGGGTGCAGGGGGACATGAGTGGGACATGAGTGGGGGGGCCTGCTGGCAGGGGCCCCTGACTGCTGGGGGGTGGGGGTGCAAGGGGACATGAGTGGGGGCCTGCTGGCAGGTGCCCTGCACTGCTGGGGGGTGGGGGTGCAGGGGGACATGAGTGGGGGCCTGCTGGCAGGTGCCCCTGACTGCTGGGGGGTGAGGGTGCAGCGGGACATGAGTGGGACATGAGTGGGGGCCTGCTGGCAGGTGCCCCTGACTGCCGGGGGGTGGGGGTGCAGGGGGACATGAGTGGGGGCCTGCTGGCAGGTACCCCTGACTGCTGTGGGGTGGGGGTGCAGGGGGACATGAGTGGGGGCCTGCTGGCAGGTGCCCCTGACTGCTGGGGGGTGGGGGTGCAAGGGGACATGAGTGGGGGCCTGCTGGCAGGTGCCCCTGACTGCTGGGGGGTGGGGGTGCTGGGGGACATGAGTGGGGGCCTGCTGGCAGGTGCCCTGCACTGCTGGGGGGTGGGGGTACAGGGGGACATGAGTGGAGGCCTGCTGGCAGGGGCCCCTGACTGCTGGGGGGTGGGGGTGCAGGGGGACATGAGTGGGACATGAGTGGGACATGAGTGGGGCTTGCTGGCAGGTGCCCTGACTGCTGGGGGATGGGGGTGCAGGGGGACATGAGTGGGACATGAGTGGGGGCCTGCTGGCAGGTTCCCTGCACTGGTGGGGGTGCAGGGGGACGAGTGGGACATGAGTGGGGGCCTGCTGGCAGGTGCCCCTGACTGCTGGGCGGTGGGGGTGCAGGGGGACATGAGTGGGGGCCTGCTGGCAGGTGCCCCTGACTGCTGGGGGGTGGGGGTGCTGGGGGACATGAGTGGGGGCCTGCTGGCAGGTGCCCTGCACTGCTGGGGGGTGGGGGTACAGGGGGACATGAGTGGAGGCCTGCTGGCAGGGGCCCCTGACTGCTGGGGGGTGGGGGTGCAGGGGGACATGAGTGGGACATGAGTGGGACATGAGTGGGGCCTGCTGGCAGGTGCCCTGACTGCTGGGGGATGGGGGTGCAGGGGGACATGAGTGGGACATGAGTGGGGGCCTGCTGGCAAGTGCCCCTGACTGCTGGCGGGTGGGGGTGCAGGGGGACATGAGTGGGACATGAGTGGGGGCCTGCTGGCAGGGGCCCCTGACTGCTGGGGGGTGGGGGTGCAAGGGGACATGAGTGGGGGCCTGCTGGCAGGGGCCCCTGACTGCTGGGGGGTGGGGGTGCAGGGGGACATGAGTGGGACATGAGTGGGGGCCTGCTGGCAGGGGCCCCTGACTGCTGGCGGGTGGGGGTGCAAGGGGACATGAGTGGGGGCCTGCTGGCAGGTGCCCTGCACTGCTGGGGGGTGGGGGTGCAGGGGGACATGAGTGGGTACCTGCTGGCAGGTGCCCCTGACTGCTGGGGGGTGCAGGGGGACATGAGTGGGACATGAGTGGGGGCCTGCTGGCAGGTGCCCCTGACTGCTGGGGGGTGGGGGTGCAGGGGGACATGAGTGGGACATGAGTGGGGGCCTGCTGGCAGGTGCCCCTGACTGCTGGGGGGTGGGGGTGCAGGGGGACAAGAGTGGGACATAAGTGGGGGCCTGCTGGCAGGTGCCCTGCACTGCTGGGGGGTGGGGGTGCAGGGGGATGAGTGGGACATGAGTGGGGGCCTGCTGGCAGGTGCCCCTGACTGCTGGGCAGTGGGGGTGCAGGGGGACATGAGTGGGACATGAGTGGGGGGGCCTGCTGGCAGGGGCCCCTGACTGCTGGGGGGTGGGGGTGCAAGGGGACATGAGTGGGGGCCTGCTGGCATGTGCCCTGCACTGCTGGGGGGTGGGGGTGCAGGGGGACATGAGTGGGGGCCTGCTGGCAGGTGCCCCTGACTGCTGGGGGGTGAGGGTGCAGCGGGACATGAGTGGGACATGAGTGGGGGCCTGCTGGCAGGTGCCCCTGACTGCCGGGGGTGCAGGGGGACATGAGTGGGGGCCTGCTGGCAGGTACCCCTGACTGCTGTGGGGTGGGGGTGCAGGGGGACATGAGTGGGGGCCTGCTGGCAGGTGCCCCTGACTGCTGGGGGGTGGGGGTGCAAGTGGACATGAGTGGGGGCCTGCTGGCAGGTGCCTCTGACTGCTGGGGGGTGGGGTGCAGGGGGACATGAGTGGGACATGAGTGGGGGCCTGCTGGCAGGTGCCCCTGACTGCTGGGGGGTGGGGGTGCAGGGGGACATGAGTGGGGGCCTGCTGGCAGGGGCCCCTGACTGCTGGGGGTGGGGGTGCAGGGGGACATGAGTGGGACATAAGTGGGGGCCTGCTGGCAGGTGCCCTGCACTGCTGGGGGGTGGGGGTGCAGGGGGACGAGTGGGACATGAGTGGGGGCCTGCTGGCAGGTGCCCCTGACTGCTGGGGGCTGGGGGTGCAGGGGAACATGAGTGGGACATGAGTGGGGGCCTGCTGGCAGGTGCCCCTGACTGCTGGGCAGTGGGGGTGCAGGGGGACATGAGTGGGACATAAGTGGGGGCCTGCTGGCAGGTGCCCTGCACTGCTGGGGGGTGGGGGTGCAGGGGGACGAGTGGGACATGAGTGGGGGCCTGCTGGCAGGTGCCCCTGACTGCTGGGGGCTGGGGGTGCAGGGGAACATGAGTGGGACATGAGTGGGGGCCTGCTGGCAGGTGCCCCTGACTGCTGGGCAGTGGGGGTGCAGGGGGACATGAGTGGGACATGAGTCGGGGGGCCTGCTGGCAGGGGCCCCTGACTTCTGGGGGGTGGGGGTGCAAGGGGACATGAGTGGGGGCCTGCTGGCAGGTGCCCTGCACTGCTGGGGGGTGGGGGTGCAGGGGGACATGAGTGGGGGCCTGCTGGCAGGTGCCCCTGACTGCTGGGGGGTGAGGGTGCAGCGGGACATGAGTGGGACATGAGTGGGGGCCTGCTGGCAGGTACCCCTGACTGCCGGGGGTGGGGGTGCAGGGGGACATGAGTGGGGGCCTGCTGGCAGGTACCCCTGACTGCTGTGGGGTGGGGGTGCAGGGGGACATGAGTGGGGGCCTGCTGGCAGGTGCCCCTGACTGCTGGGGGGTGGGGGTGCAAGTGGACATGAGTGGGGGCCTGCTGGCAGGTGCCCCTGACTGCTGGGGGTTGGGGTGCAGGGGGACATGAGTGGGACATGAGTGGGGGCCTGCTGGCAGGGGCCCCTGACTGCTGGGGGGTGGGGGTGCAGGGGGACATGAGTGGGGGCCTTCTGGCAGGTGCCCCTGACTGCTGGGGGGTGGGGGTGCAGGGGGACATGAGTGGGGGCCTGCTGGCAGGTGCCCTGCACTGCTGGGGGGTGGGGGTGCAGGGGGACATGAGTGGGGGCCTGCTGGCAGGTACCCCTGACTGCTGGGGGGTGAGGGTGCAGCGGGACATGAGTGGGACATGAGTGGGGGCCTGCTGGCAGGTGCCCCTGACTGCCGGGGGGTGGGGGTGCAGGAGGACATGAGTGGGACATGATTGGGGGCCTGCTGGCAGGGGCCCCTGACTGCCCCTGACCTGCCAGCAGGCCCCCACTCATGTCCCACTCGTCCCCCTGCACCCCCACCCCCAGCAGTCAGGGGCACCTGCCAGCAGGCCCCCACTCATGTCCCACTCATGTCCCCCTGCACCCCCACCCCCCAGCAGTGCAGGGCACCTGCCAGCAGGCCCCCACTCATGTCCCCAGCACCCTCACCCCCAGCAGTCAGGTGCACCTGCCAGCAGCCCCCACTCATTTCCCCTTGCTGTCAGGTGCCCTGCACTGCTGGGGGTGGGGGTGCAGGGGGACGAGTGGGACATGAGTGGGGGCCTGCTGGCAGGTGCCCTGCACTGCTGGGGGGTGGGGGTGCAGGGGGACATGAGTGGGGGCCTGCTGGCAGGTGCCCTGCACTGCTGGGGGGTGGGGGTGCAGGGGGACATGAGTGGAGGCCTGCTGGCAGGGGCCCCTGACTGCTGGGGGGTGGGGGTGCAGGGGGACATGAGTGGGACATGAGTGGGGGCCTGCTAGCAGGTGCCCTGCACTGCTGGGGGGTGGGGGTGCAGGGGGACGAGTGGGACATGAGTGGGGGCCTGCTGGCAGGTGCCCCTGACTGCTGGGGGGTGGGGGTGCAGGGGACATGAGTGGGACATGAGTGGGGGCCTGCTGGCAGGTGCCCCTGACTGCTGGGGGGTGGGGGTGCTGGGGGACATGAGTGGGGGCCTGCTGGCAGGTGCCCTGCACTTCTGGGGGGTGGGGGTGCAGGGGGACATGAGTGGGACATGAGTGGGGGCCTGCTGGCAGGTGCCCCTGACTGCTGGGGGTGGGGGTGCAGGGGGACATGAGTGGGGGCCTGCTGGCAGGTGCCCTGCACTGCTTGGGGGTGGGGGTGCAGGGGGACATGAGTGGGACATGGGTGGGGGCCTGCTGGCAGGTGCCCCTGACTGCTGCGGGGTGGGGGTGCAGGTGGACATGAGTGGGGGCCTGCTGGCAGGTGCCCCTGACTGCTGGGGATTGGGGGTTCAAGGCGACATGAGTGAGGGCCTGCTGGCAGGTGCCCCTGACTGCTGGGGGGTGGGGGTGCTGGGGGACATGAGTGGGGGCCTGCTGGCAGGTGCCCCTGACTGCTGGGGGGTGGGGGTGCAGGGGGACATGAGTGGGGGCCTGCTGGCAGGTGCCCCTGACTGCTGGGGGGTGGGGGTGCAAGGCGACATGAGTGGGGGCCTGCTGGCAGGGGCCCCTGACTGCTGGGGGGTGGGGGTGCAGGGGGACATGAGTGGGGGCCTGCTGGCAGGTGCCCCTGACTGCTGGGGGGTGGGGGTGCAGGGGGACATGAGTGGGGGCCTGCTGGCAGGGGCCCCTGACTGCTGGGGGTGGGGGTGCAGGGGGACATGAGTGGGACATGAGTGGGGGCCTGCTGGCAGGTTCCCTGCACTGGTGGGGGTGCAGGGGGACGAGTGGGACATGAGTGGGGGCCTGCTGGCAGGTGCCCCTGACTGCTGGGCGGTGGGGGTGCAGGGGGACATGAGTGGGGGCCTGCTGGCAGGTGCCCCTGACTGCTGGGGGGTGGGGGTGCTGGGGGACATGAGTGGGGGCCTGCTGGCAGGTGCCCTGCACTGCTGGGGGGTGGGGGTACAGGGGGACATGAGTGGAGGACTGCTGGCAGGGGCCCCTGACTGCTGGGGGGTGGGGGTGCAGGGGGACATGAGTGGGACATGAGTGGGGCCTGCTGGCAGGTGCCCTGACTGCTGGGGGATGGGGGTGCAGGGGGACATGAGTGGGACATGAGTGGGGGCCTGCTGGCAAGTGCCCCTGACTGCTGGCGGGTGGGGGTGCAGGGGGACATGAGTGGGGGCCTGCTGGCAGGGGCCCCTGACTGCTGGGGGGTGGGAGTGCAAGGGGACATGAGTGGGAGCCTGCTGGCAGGGGCCCCTGACTGCTGGGGGGTGGGGGTGCAGGGGGACATGAGTGGGACATGAGTGGGGGCCTGCTGGCAGGGGCCCCTGACTGCTGGCGGGTGGGGGTGCAAGGGGACATGAGTGGGGGCCTGCTGGCAGGTGCCCTGCACTGCTGGGGGGTGGGGGTGCAGGGGGACATGAGTGGGTACCTGCTGGCAGGTGCCCCTGACTGCTGGGGGTGCAGGGGGGACATGAGTGGGACATGAGTGGGGGCCTGCTGGCAGGTGCCCCTGACTGCTGGGGGGTGGGGGTGCAGGGGGACATGAGTGGGACATGAGTGGGGGCCTGCTGGCAGGTGCCCCTGACTGCTGGGGGGTGGGGGTGCTGGGGGACATGAGTGGGGACCTGCTGGCAGGTGCCCTGCACTGCTGGGGGATGGGGGTGCAGGGGGACATGAGGGGAGGCCTGCTGGCAGGGGCCCCTGACTGCTGCGGGGTGGGGGTGCAGGGGGACATGAGTGGGACATGAGTGGGGGCCTGCTGGCAGGTGCCCCTGACTGATGGGGGGTGGGGGTGCAGGGTGACATGAGTGGGACATGAGTGGGGGCCTGCTGCCAGGTGCCCCTGACTGCTGTGGGGTGGGGGTGCAGGGGGACATAAGTTGTTGATCATATTGCAAGGTGACATGTGCCTTGGCTGGGGGGCATGCCCATGGTGGATGGGCTGCCTGCGGGACATGACCAGGGGTGCAGGGTAGTCCCCTGTGGTGTGGGCTGCCTGCAGAGGTCATGGAGGGGGTAGAGGGGACACCTGGGGGGACCCACACTGCCAATTCACATGTAGAACTCCCTGCACACCCCCGAAATACACGTTCCCCGCTCTGACAGCAAAATCGCGTGTGAAACTTCCCGCGCACCCCTGAAATACACGTACCCAGGCCAATCGTGTGTGAAACTTCCCGTGCACCCCAGATTTACACGTACCCCACACGCCCAAGGCCAATCGCGTGTGAAACTTCACGCGAACCCCTGAAATACACGTACCCCGCTCGCCCAAGGCCTATCACATATGAAACGTCACGCGAACCCCTGAAATACACGTACTCCGCTCGCCCAAGGCCTATCGCGTGTGAAACTTCCCGCGCACCCCCGAAATACACGCACACGCTATTTTTCTCACAGCCACACAGACATTTGTCCTAGAGGGCCACAGTATGGGACATTCATCATGGCTGTATATACGTCCTTTTTGTTAGCGCACATTTTGGCGCACATTTCTTTCATGCGCAGGGACGCTACCGCCTGCCTTCGTGTGGCGGACGTGTTTAGGTCTGTGCGCGTCTTTGCCCGTGCGCTGGTTTTCCCTATTCGATGCCATGAATACATGTTGTAGGCGAGCGTGTGGGCGTTCCGCGCACTTGCCTCCTGTACTTCCCCCGTGACGCCCTCATTTCCACGCATTGTTCCCCATCCGCGTGTCACGGCCCGTGTTACGCCTACTTTTGTTGTGTGCGCCGCGCTATGTGCGCTTTCGCTGTGCGCTTAGCGCACGCGGTTTGAAGGCGTGTGTGCCAGCGTGCGCCACGCAGTATTTTGGCGCACATCCTGGAATTTCCTCACGCACGGACTTCCATGAATCGCTGTGCGCTGGTTTCGCTGCGATTTTCGCACTGGCACTGCGATTCGCACGCTTTTGCATGCTTGCGCCGAAAATTTCAGCGCACATTATTTCCATGAATCGACCCGTTAATTTATTTCATTTCCACCCGTTAATTTATTTCATTTCCATCACCATGCATTTCCATAAATCTGCACCCATTTTATATCATGCACTGGTTTGCACTAAATGTTTTTATGGGAGTCTGTTACATGTTAAATGGGTAAGGTAAATGAGTATGTTAGTTTCATTTTCTAGTGCAACTCAGCCCGCAACTGTGGTATCGTGGAGCAAAGTGATTATTTTCGAGCATGTGTTCTGTGCATTGTCATCTACTTAGATACAGCCTGAGTCTCATATACTTCAGTCACACATATGAGTCTAACACCCTTGGTCAAAAAAAAATTCAAACCTTCGCTAAAATGTGGATGATGAAATGCAGAGCTAACTTGAACTTCCATACACCCCCTCCTTTTTTCTTCTGGGGCATAATGCAAAATCACTGCAGGAAAAAAATATACATGCAATAATCCCATGTACACCACATTTTACCATGATCTTAATAGTCCAGAATCAAAATTCAATTGGTAATATTCATACAGGAAAATCGTTATGTATATGTCTAGTTTTGATCAAAAGAAAAAAACATATTTTTTTTTAATTATTTTTTTTATTTGAAAGAAACTACAGTTTAAACACAAGGCAAAAACTTTTGTTTCAACAAGACAGAAAAGAGATCCTTACACCACCTAATAATAATAGAATCCAGAATATAAAAGAAGCAAATTAAAAAGAAAAACAAAAAGAAGATGAGAAGGAAAAAAACAATTTGCTTTCAAGTATCGTAACATGTTGCGCATAACGCTATGTTCATACATGTCGCAGTCTTTCAATCAAGCAAAAAGTAGGATGTGATTAGACATCTACTTTTAAAATCATGTCCATGTAATTTACAGTTGCATAGACAAGTTTTCTATTGTTACCTGAGATGCACCTGGCCCACCATCTGTTCATGTCTTCATCTAATGGGGCAAACTTTCCAAGATGTAGTGATCGTTGGTTTACAGTCTGTTCACACTCGATTACAAGTGTTTTGATGTTTCAATAACCAATCCACAAAAACGACAAAGATGATCTTTTATTGATTTGTCCTTTCTTTTTCAGAGCATTTCTGTTTTCAAGGTATTTGTCCTGAACCTCAGAAATTGTTCTCGATGGTGACAAGAAGGACATTGGAATAAATATCGTGGGTGTACATTTAGTTTTTTATAATCGTGTCCCAAGGATTGGGTTGAAACCAACTTGTGTCGAGATTCTTGATTTATGATCCATGCCCAATTTTCAAATCTCTTCTTAGCGTATTGCGGGCGGTTTAATAGCTATTGGTTATTGATATCAGCTGCCTTCAAGAATGACCTTAGTTGGCAAAACCAGAGACTAAGCAGGTTTTTGCTGTTTGGATCGTACTCTTTTCCAAATATTTGATATGCTGGCGACGGAAACTCTAGAGACATCTTTCGCATTGACGCTATAGAGTTCTATATTACTCTTGTAAGTAGCGAATTTATTGACAGTTCATGTCTCAGTACCGTCATAGATGTCGATTGTGGCAGTCTCAGCACATACCGCCAGAACCGCCATTCCAACAAATGCCAGATTTGCTCATTGATATTCCACCCCGCCTCGGCACCAAAGCTTATGATCGGCATAACTTTTTGCAGATAAAATCTGAGGACAGGTTCCAATGAAAACTTTCCATAGTTTCTATACATTTTTGATCCTTGAAGGGCAATCATCTGCATTTTTGATTTTAGTTCTTTCACCCAATGGTATTCGCAAACCGAGTGCTAAATTGGATTTCCAGATGTCTTATGGAGTCTACAGAGGCGATATGTTCTCCAGCAACCGTCCACCTAAACGATTTGTCTTTCTTATTTTTTACATTCCCAAGTGACAAAATTTTTGTTTTTGATGTATTGATCGTTAGCTCATTGCTAACCATATACTCGTGTAGGGATGCAAGTAATCGCTGCAGTCCTATTTGGGTTCTGTTCAACAATACCAGATAATCTGCATATATAATGCATCTGATCGGGATCTGATTGACCATTGGTGGAAAACAATGAACTTGTGCAAGGTAGTTCGGCAGGTCGGCCAAGAAGAGCTTGAAGAGCTCCGCAGCAAGAGGGCACCCTTGTTTGACTCCCTTTTGCGGTTTAAACATTTATTTTTATTAATTTTTCTTATCTTATCTTCTTCTGATCACCTTTATTTTTTATCTTCTTTTAATTGGGGATATCCGATTTGTTTTTAGATTCTTTTTTTGATTTTTTAGAATGTTTTTTTCTTTTTTTATAAAATATAAAGGAACACATTGTTACTTTCAAAATCCACTGTAAGTCTATAGAAATATCCCTAGACATGTGCCAGTGGCCTCAGTCTGTAAGAATCAGTAAAAATCAGTTTATAAAAATAATAAAAAAATATGTTGTTTAACAGTCAGTCAGGAATTGTTCAGGAAACCGTTCTTGGTGAAGTGAACCGCCATTCTCTGTAGATGAGACTTCTTTTGGGGTCATCATCTTCACCCCGTTCTTTAGTCCAGGGGGCTTTCCATGGAACTCCATTCCAGTGGCATCCTCCAGGGATCCGGGCCTTCCAAGGTTCCGGTGCACTGACAGGGAAAACAATTATTTGAAGAAAAGACAAATTAAGAATCAAGTACTAAGTTAGATGTAATCAGTGAACTGCGCCAATTAACAGTGATACAGTAACAGTTGGGTTATATTTTTAATTCCCGCTTTTCCTTGTACACTGCTGTTGCCGGAAGGCTGTATTGATATAATGGTCATTGCAACCGCAAGTAATACTAAGAGTTTCTTTTCAGACAAGTTTCAACGCCTTTGAAAAAGAGCCTTGCTCGAAACACGTGTCAGGCTGTGGAAGGGAATTAAAAATATAACCCAACTGTTACTGTATCACTGTTAATTGGCGCAGTTCACTGATTACATCTAACTTACTGCTTACTGAGGGTTCTTGGTCCTGGCACCCTCACACTTTCATGTTGAACGCTGCCTTTTTTTAAATTTCTAATATTGAGCAATCGCGCTGGTTGTTCACATAGGCCTTTGGACCACATTGCTCTACTGTTAAGAATCAAGTACGTCAAGCCATTTACTTTTCCCTTTCATAACTCCATATCTGAAAAATTATATTATGTATACAAATACACATTATGCATAAAATACCATATACTGCTTCAAGGACATCTCTCTAGGACCATCTCAAAATAACATAAATAATACCACATCACACTTCTCAGGCAACAGTCTCAAACACAATCAATCTTAACACAACACTCCTTTCTCTTAGTTACTTATTTATATTTGTGTTCATTAATTTGATTTTTTTTCTTTTATCTCTTCAAATCCCATGTTGATATCTTCACACTATTTACACCTTTTCACCTGCTATGGTAATTCTATTTAATAGGTAAGAGCTTTATTTTTCACTCCCTGCTAGTCTCAATTCGCTCTAGCCTTTCTACTTCATGTTTCGGGTGAAAGGGCTTAATTTTATTAACATAGACAAACTGTTCTGCATTTAATTCTCCCTCCGTTTTAGCAATTCTGTAGATCACAGGTGAAACCTTGTCTACAATCCTATATGGCCCTTGTCATGCTGCAAGAAATTTCGGGTTTCTATGCTCATCGTTCCCAAAATAATTGTGTACACCTGGTCTCCTATATCATATTCTCTCACAGGTGTCTTCCTATCGTCATATGGCTTTGCACTGTAAGCAGCCTTTTCCAAATTTCGCTGCGCAAATGCAAATGCATATTGCAAGTGTTTTCTCAGTTCTTCCACATATTCATGTATTGTGGACGCATTTACAAGAACCCATTAATTTGTTCTGTTAAGCAAGTGCTGTGGCAGAACCATTTTTCTTCCTGTCAAGATTTCATGGGGGCTGAGATTTGTTGATTTAGAGGGCATCGGCCTGAGAGCCATTAGTACCAATGGAAGCCGCAAATCTCAGCTAGATCGTGCTTCAGCTACAAACCTTTTCAACATGTCAACTATCGATCTGTTACACTGTTCCCCTCAGTTGAAGAGGAGGGTGGGTAAGAAATGTGTAGCTTCCTCTTCCCACCCAAGAATTGCCATATTTTTGCTATTAATGCACTAGTGAAATGACTTCCACAGTCTGATTCTATTCTTTGAGGTAAAAATATGATATACAAGTAAAGTGGCTGCGGTTTGCGCACTGCAGTCTGGAGCTGGAATGCACTCCACCCATTTAGAAATTGGACAAACGACTGTCAGCATGTACCCGTTTCCCCTTGTTGATCTCCTTACGGGCCCTATATAATCGATTTGTAAATCAGACCATAGGAGTGTCAAATCCCTTTTCATTAATGGTGCTGTATGAGCTGGTGATGCAGGCTGAAACTGTGCACAAACTAAACACTGTCTGGTGTAGAGCTCAACATCTTGAAATGTGTCCGGCCAATGGGCAGAATCTTTTCGAATTACCAAGGTTTTCTGTGAACCTCTGTGGCCTGCAATTATGGCATCATGTGCAAAATGTAACATCAATCCCCGAAATGACAAAGGCACCATCCATTGGATGTGGCCTGTCACAGATTCTCTAATCATCAGTCCATCTTGTAACCTAATTCTCTTTTGTTTTTTTAATAACACCCTTAATTCCTCTTTCTCATTTCCAGGGAACCCCCTGCTTCAATAATCTCATCAAAGGTTATGTAATCTTTGCATAATGTTCAATAAATGTTCTGTTTGAGCTAGAGCATGCATGGCAACATCAGGCATTTGCCAACAACAATAATGTAGTTTGCTGGGGTAGATATATTTACGATATTATCATGATCAATTATCTTAACCATAACGCCTATAATTTGCAATTAACAATACAATATAGCCAACTACAAATCAACTTCTTGGACCTTCAACTCTATGTCAAAGACAACACCATCCATACCACTCTCTACATCAAACCCACTTCAGTCCACAGCATATTGCATGTGACTAGCAACCATCCTACTCTTGTCACCTGTAACATTCCTTTCAGAGAAATGCTACGAGTCAAAAGGAACTGTACCACCAATGAAGAATGTGGAAAACATATAACCAATACCATCACCAAGTTCAAAATGAGAGGTTACAACCGGCAACATTTGAACAAAACTTATACCAAAACTCGGACAAGAACAGATCTCCTACAAGACAAACCTCCAGATCCAACAAACACAACCAAACCTAGGTTAATTACACCATATAGCAGGAACAGCCATTTAATCAAAAGGATCCTACCGAAAAACTGGAACATTCTTAAATTGGATTCAGACCTAACAGACATTTTAGATGACCAACCAAGCATCACATTTCGGAAATGCAGAAACCTAAAAGACATGATGAGTCCCTCGAACTTTAATCCAAAAAACACAACTCCACCAGGAACACCCATGAGTTGGTTAACTCCACCAACAAATGGACACTTCAAATGTGGCCAATGCCAAATGTGTAGGTTTTCAGAAAATGCCAAGAGTATCGTCCTTAAACCCAATGGCACACAAGTACCTATCAAACAATTGATTAACTGTAACAGCAAGTTTGTAATGTATGCCATCAAATGCAAATGCCAATGTAACCGACTTTACATTGGAAGCACCATAGTTTGCTTAAAACACGTATAGGGGAACATATCAGGGTGCTTAAGAACCAAGATCTCAGATCACCACTAGCCACGCATTTTCTAACAGATCATAAGATAAGACATCTAGAACAATTAAAATTCTATGTCATTGAAGAACTAACACCTACAGCAAGAGGAGGTAACTTAGAAAAGAGAAGCTTTTTGGATAAACAATATGGACACTTGCCATAAAGGTCTGAATTCAGATCAGGAACGGCATCATTTTCTCTAAATCTTTCATCATTCATGAAACAAACAAGTGGGGCCTTTCTAAATCTTATAACAATCCGGCCAAACCTCCACGAAGTGCACAACAGCATTATTTGCAAACCCCCTAAAAAAGCAACTCTAAAAGGGGTTTATATAATAAAGTGCCTCCTAGGTCTCTTCCCAACATTTAGAGCAAACACAACCTGCATGTACTTTGCATGTCATCATGATTACTTTTTTAACGTTGAACTTTTAATTGCTCTTCTAAATCTGATTTTCTATAAACTTTTTCCTAACGACCTACAAACAGACCGGGGATGCATCCCATTAAGTTAGTTCCATATTCACTGAACCAATGCCCTAGAAACACTGTAACTGATCAACAATTCCATTATTGATAAACCAATGAAGCCATTCAAAATCACTTATCATTGACCAAATCCGTCCCAATCCGTAATGGCAGACTACGAGCGCATGACGTCACCACGTAAACATAACGCAATGTTGTGATTACGCTCACTTAAACATGGACGCGACAAAGCGAAAACTCTCGGCAATCGGACAAACAAAATGAGACGCAACGAACTACGGAAACTCTACTCCAATCCCTAACTTGTAAAACATTATTGAATTACCAGATGAAGGGGCTATAACTTTAAAAGTGGAATCTCCTCTATATCTAAATAGGAAGTCAAATGCAAATACAAGCTGAAAAGTGATGAACCTAAAAACTGCAACTCTATGAGAACATATAGTTCCCAGCATATCCAAACTTCTGCCAACAAATCCATCTGACCCAACCAACTTGTAAGGTAACTACCGAATTTAAACATGTTACTATATGCTCAAACTTACATGTGCCAATAGTACTTACCGTGCCATGCAAATAGGTTTGGTAAGCGAGATGCAAACGATACGTACTAAATCAATTGACTTTGCCCTACAGGTTTCATTAACTTTAATGTGCAAAACCAACCTATTTTCTTAAATAAGGACTGCTGACCAAACCTTTTGAAATGGTAAACAAGGAAAATGTTTATTGAAAAAAAGGAGGATAACAACACAAATATAAACTCAGTCGAGATTGGAACCTTAGTATGTATGACAATTGGCAATTTAAGCACAATTTATTTTCTAAATCGATATAGCACAATATATTAACAATTGCACACAGTGTTCTGTTTTGTCTCATTCATTAAGGTACTACAGCAACAAACTACAACAATGGGCCTCATTACGAGTCCGGCGGTAACCTGCTGGTTTTTCCGGCTCGGTTACCGCTGGACTCATATTACCATTCCGCCTCTGTGATTCCCGGAATTACCGGGGCATTACAACCCCGGTGACCCGGGAATTCCGGAGGTGGAATTCGGTAAATCCCCATTCCCATTGAGTCCCAAAGGGCTCAATGGGAATGGGGGCCATGGAAACACCGGCACCATCTCGTGATGGTGCCGGTGTTTCCACGTCCGTCTGCAGGCGGGCGGTGTTAAACCCGCCAGGTCAGACCTGGCGGGAATGACACCTCCGCCTGCAGGACACCGAATCACCCGGTATGGAAACAACGGTGGGAGCGGGTTTAAGGCCACCGTTATTTCCATACCGGGTGACTCGTAATGAGGCCCAATTTCTTTTGCACCTCCTGAGGAACCGCCACAAATCAAAGTGGGGAAACTCGTGTCGGGGAGCAAATAACAAAGTGAAAACAAGGGAGCAAAATAAAAAAAAACTTTGATAATACTACAGCAAATAACAAGCATCAAAAAGCAAAAGCAAAAACAAAACAAATCATAAGAAGTCCCAATCCAACAAGGAGAGCAAGTCACACAAGGAATAGGACATTAAAGCAAACCAACATAAAAAGGAAGGAAAAACAAAAGACAGTAAAAAAACAATAGCAAAACAAAGAATACATACAATACAACAACTAAGAGTACCAGAGAAAGACCAACAAACCCTTGGAACTACAAATAAAAGGACACAAATCCACAAGAACATTAGTAGGGCTTTACACAACCTTGAATGAAGTCAATTCAAGGAAATATACCAACTGGACTGAACAATCTAAGTATTGATTCAAGAAAGGGAGTAACTGAATGACTGGCACCTCAACTATTTGAACTTTCAAAGAACTGTATGAATGCAATACAGGAAAAGATTATAATGTACCATATCTAAGTACAATAAAAATAAACAACAGTCTAAACACCATAATTGTAAATACTGTCATCTTTCATTGTGATTATAGCGAAAGCGCAACAACATAGGATTCACATTTTTGTTTTCCCAGTTATCAAGCACTGGCCAGCTTCAGGACAATAGAATCCTGTTAGCAGCTCACTATCAGCGTAAGTGTCAAATTTCTGTTTCAACAAAATAAGGTGTAGCGCCAAGTGCCGGCAACAAGCTGGAATTCTGTTATAAGCGAAATGTTCTGTTGTAACCTGTCATTCCTAACAAACTCTTTAAACTTTTCAAGTTAGTGGGATCTTTTAGCTTCTGAATTGCTTCCACTTTTTTCTTTTGTGGATTTAATCAGCGCTCTGTCACTGCATGGCCTAGGAAGTTTACCCTTTTTCTGCACCACAATGCTTAATGTAAAAATACCTTTGCCCCATCCCTTTTCACAGGCAAGTACAAAAAGCAATGATTACTGTAAAGTGATTTTTTGTGGGTGTGGTGATTATTCGCTGCTACAGACTGCCGCACCATCTGATTGGACAGACTTGTATCTGCGGGTGTCATTATATGGCGTGGGCGTAGTTGCGCCGATAGTGCTCAACGTGTGATTGGTTGGTTTGTTGATGCATATATAGCCCACCTGCGGATGCGTAGTCTCAGCACGAGTTGTGATTGGCTGATGCATTGTGCGTGGGTTGTGTCGAACGGCATGAGCGCACTCGTGTCGATATGTTGTGGTGTCTGATTGGTTAGTTTGTTGACGCGTATAGGAGTGACATGTAAGCATGGAACAGCAGTGTGACGTTTGATTGGCTGATATATTATGCACGTATATGCAAAGCTGCGTTGAAGGATGTCAACGTTTTATTGGCTCATTTTCTACAAGAGGGTTAACCCCTTTTCCCCAGTCTTTGCTGTATGCAGCAGCATATATATACTTGGTAGACGCAGCTACAACATTAAAAAAATATATATATATGGTCAGTGTGCATTGCCAAATATATTTTAACACACGAATGTTACTTTGTTAAAGGGACATTATGGTTAAGTTGCGCTACTAAAAACCTATGAAATTCAGTGAAAAAACTTTGTTAAAGGGACGTTATGGTTAAGTTGCGCTACTAAAAACCTATGAAATTCAGTGAAAAAACTTTGTCAAAGGGACGTTATGGTTCCAAGTAAAACCGAAAAACCCTTGAAATTCGCCAGTTATGGTAAGCTAAGCAACCATAACTCGCGCCACCACCGTGCACTGCTAAGACTAACACCCAGGACATCAAAGATGACATCACAAATGTCATTAAGGGTTTTTCGGTTTTACTTGGAACCATAACGTCCCTTTGACAAAGTTTTTTCACTGAATTTCATAGGTTAGCTTACCATAACTGGCGAATTTCAAGGGTTTTTTGGTTTTACTTGGAACCATAACGTCCCTTTGACAAAGTTTTTTCACTGAATTTCATAGGTTTTTAGTAGCGCAACTTAACCATAATGTCCCTTTAACAAAGTTTTTTTCATTGAATTTCGTAGGTTTTTAGTAGTGCAACTTAACAATAATGACTTTCACTTTATATACATATCATATGGAACTGACTGAATCTCTTCTACTGCACTTGATGTCCGCGAACTCATTTAATGTTCGCGGACATGTTCGAAGAAAAGTACCACTACCTAAAAAACTCTGGGGGGGTATGTTTGATTGTTATATCATAACATAGGAACATTTAACAAATTCAAAAAAAAGCACACAAACACATTATATGTACTAATACATAAGAAATGTAACCGATATATAGAACACACTAACCATTCATTTAAATGCACTATGTTCTAAAATGGAATATACCACAAGAAAATAAATTGGCTTCCAACATAATTACCTCACAAACACAACAGAACTGAGAACAGACCCACTGAGTACATAGGACATATCTTACCTGAAATAGTAAGTGTACTTAATTTTATTCATATATTTATAAACTTTCTGTATTAGATAAAAAAAATATTATCTTTTTTTTTCTCTCACAGAAATGTCTAGTACTCTGGAATGGCTAGAGGAACATTTCCCACATGAAGAAATGACACAAGATAGTGAAACTAATGGTAAACACTTTATAATATAAACCATTTAATTATTATTATTTTGTATACATTTAACATATATATATATATTTTTTTGTACAGAGCATACCAAAATAGAAAATACTTCAGAAAAACCTGTTATGGATAACACTTTTCACAGTATAGAAGAAAAAATGTATTTATTGTTGACTAATTTTAATAATTTGAAAACTTTTGTGGAAGATCATTTTAAACCAAAAACCTCGTACCATTGCCCCACATGTACTTGTCCCTCCTCACCATATCCCAGTCAATTATCCCCAAACCCTCTCCATAACCCAAAACGTTTTGATGAGACTTCCATCCCTTCTTCACCTAATAACAATCATGATGAAACCCCTAATTCTCCTGTTTTTGTTTCTGTTTTGTTTCTGTTTCTGCCTCACCTTCTCTGTCATAATTATTAATATATGTTAAATAAAGTTTCATTTTTATATTGTGTTGTAAATAGTTTCGTTTTTTTTAAAAAAAAAAACAATGTAGGTGTCTGCGGACAGTGCAGGTGTTCTGAAATGTTCGTAAATAAACGAAAATGGAAGTGTCCTGAAGAACACTATACCTGTTCGTACTGTTCGCTAGCAAGATGAAACTATTCTAAGAACACACGCGGTGTCCTGAAATGTTCGTAAAAAAAAATAATTAAAGTGTCCTAAAGAACACTATATCTGTCCGTAGTGTTCGCTAGCAAGTTCAAACTGTTATAAGAACACACGTGGTGTCCTGAATTGTTCGTAATTAAATGAAAATGGAGGTGTCTTAAAGAACACTATACCTGTCCGTACTGTTCGCTAGCAAGTTGAAAATGTTCTAAGAACACAATTGGTGTCCTGAAATGTTCGTACATAAACGAAATTGAACGTGTCCTGAAGAACACTATATCTGTCCTTACTGTTCGCTAGCAAATTTAAACTGTTCTAAGAACACACGCAGTGTCCTGAAATGTTCGTTTCACGTGTGACGCAATTTTAATTAGTTCAGGACCCGAACAGTGTCCGTAGAACATCAACGCGCATGCGCTAGCCAATCTCCGTGCATTTGGTGTCCTGCGGACATGCGCTTCTTTCGCGGACTTGTTCGTGAACGGATCATATGACCGCGCCCACGCTGATCGTGTGTTCTGAATGCGACACTGTTCGGGTCCCCGAACAAATTAAAAGTACATTTTCAATTAATCCATAATATTTTTCAATAAAATCTCACCATGGCACAAGTCCCACATAGTAATCCTGAGTTTCTACATACCTTTTGAAACTTTTCAAACTTTTTTTTGTGTTCGATCTGTCCGCGGACAGCGCGCATGTCCGCGAACCGCGCACAAGCACCCCTATAAAAGACCACGCCCTAGAGCTTATTCTCATTGTGTTTCTGGCTATTCTTCAGAGCACAGCTATTTCTCCAGCAACTTGCTGATTACACAATCGAGATGGCATCCCTTGCTGCAGAACTGCCACCTGGTGCTGCACCTGCTTCAGCACCACCCCCACCCCCTCCACCACCTCCCCAAGGGCCTGAAGAGGGGAACAGGAGTGAGGATGCAGAGGAGGAAGAAGAGGATGATGAGAATGAGGTAGTGGAAAACCCTACTACCCGCACTAGGCGTGAGTCTTGGGTGTGGCGGTTATTTACCATTCATGGTAATGTTCCTAAGGCTCGTGCGAACCGTGTTACCTGCAATGAGTGCAAAATGATACTCAGTCGCAGGAAGCACGGTAAGTACAGCTTTGGGACCACTACTATGAAGCGACACCTGAGGTCATTTCACTCTGGGGCTATTCGCAGGGTTGTACCTTGCGAAGAACGTAGCAGGTTGATTTCCTCTACTTCATCCTCTGTTTCTGATCCTGTCACCACAAGGACCACCTCTGTGGGACAGCGTCTTCCTCAAGCTGCCTCACAGGCCATACAGAATGCTGATGACCCTTACCTTTCGAGGGTCACAGTTGTATGTATGTACTATGACACAGTACTCTGCAGGGGGGAGCGACTTCGTAGTGCTTTTGAGACTATCGTCTCAGAGCACGAGAAGATCTGCTCACTACCCAAATAAAACCCACTCTACATCTTCCTCTCTCAGCTTGCCCTTTCTTATCCCTGTGGTTGGTGTCCCCCCCTTTACCTTCCTTTCCCCTCCTCTCCCAGTGTGTCGTGTATAAAAAAACCCAAAAAAATATAAAATATCAAAAATCAAAAAAAAAAATAAGGCTCTTTTCAGAGCCGCCTTTCACAGTTAAAAAATAGAAGTGAAAATAAATGAAGCAGGGCCCTTTGTATTTTTTAGAAGTCCGCGGACAGTTCGCGAACATTTAAAAAATTGGGTTGCTACCCCATCACAAACATTGCAATTTTCTCTGGGAAGAAGTGGTGGCTCTGAAAAGAGCCTTTGGGTGGTGTTTGTAAGTCAAAAATTATAAATGCTTAACACCTACTTCAAAATGGTTGTTGTAATTCCAAAAAAGGTCGCAATGCATTTTGTACATTTCTCAGAAAAATCTGATTGCCAGCATAAGTAAGATGGACTCCATCTCTGCGAAAAATGTATGTACTACGAAACATAATATTTTCATTGTGAAAAGAGGACATGCCAAAATCTCTTAGAAAGGCACAAACAGCCTTATTAACATTGCGCCTTGCTTTTTCCATTTGTGGACAAATGAAGAAGAACAAAGCCACATTTGTCTCTGCGCAATCCGTGAAAATATCACTTGAGAATTCCCAAGTCCTTCTTTCATAGCAAATTGCAAAAAAATTCCAGTCACATGTCCTAAACTGTTCCCTCCACAATGAATTACAATTATGTCTGGATGTTGCTCTGTCTCCAAAGTAGCACAGAGAGGTAGCAAGTCCAACCACTTCATTCCACGTACTCCATGCCAGTGTACTTCCACATGTGGGAAATCAAGATCTACAGATCAAGATCTACAGCTACTCCACAGCTTTCTGCATGCACCTTCAACCAATGTATCCACAAATCTCCCAAAATCCAAACAATCTGTTTTCTGAAACACACAGCCATAGCTATCTTTTGTTCTCTCAGCAAAAAGAGTATCTGAGAAACTCTCTCCTGGCACAACACACCCACTAAACTTTCCTGACCAATCCCTTTCAGTGCTTATTCTCATTTGCATGACTTCTGAACCCAAAAGTCCCCGGATGTAACTCCCGATGTCCGCGAACTACCGCCATGACCGCGGACATATCGTAACATGAACAGCCCTTCTACCATTTCCACTTCACTCTCTCTGCCATTCCCTCATTGGATGTAGCTAAAAAAATCACATGACCATGCACCAATCACATTCAATACCTCTAGATCTGACTGCATCATCATAGATCAGCACTGCAAATGTACTGTGAATCTGAGTACAAGTGTCATATCATTGGCAAGCACCATCTACCAGAAATACTGTACAAGTCTCCAAGATTTCTACTTGCAGCTCCATGCATATCCATATGCATGAACACAAACTTCAGGTATGCATATTTTCTGTACAGTAGATGAACACATTTTCAAACAGACTTTTAGCTTGTGTAATCTGTAAAATGAATTTACTGTATTTTTTTCAATTTCCTAAAATCAACTATCACTTATAAACCTTTATACTATTTACTTTCTTTATACACACACACTCAAATCATGTTAAACTAACATTTTTTAAATGAAATATATAGACTACATATATTCAAACAAAATTGCATGCAAGTACAATCTGTTTAAATCTTTACAAAAATACTTATACAATTTCATATTTTTTTGTTTTTATTTATTTATTTACTTAATTACTTTAATTTAGACATGACATTGAGGCGCTATTACCTAGAATAGCTTACTTACAGAAATAGTGGTATTCACTGGTATATTATACATTTCACAAGACATAGTAAAGATATTTTTTTTTGCTACAGTTAGTCATTCAATACAATTTGTTCATTAAGAACATATCATATGTACTGAACTGATGCAATGTATCTTATGTAAATAAATGAGTTTAATGGTTTTAAAGAAGGCACTGAGGATTTCAATTAAAAAAATCAATATCTAAATTAAAAACAGCGCTATATACAAACAAAGTTACTAATTTGAAGCTTTTACAATTGCAGTGAAGACCAGTCTCCTGAAAAGAAGCAGCCGAATTCGAAGAACAGAGAACTAAGAAGTTACCTGTTAATTTAAGAAAAAAAGTAAGTAGAATATCACCATAATATTTGTATTATTAATCAAACATACTATAACGTTAATACAAGCTATTTTGGTGCCTAAAAATAGAGATTGTGTACCATTTTGTCCAAAAATCTCCATGTCTTAAACAGCGATTTACAGCCAGAATGGCCCACAAATTCCTATTTTTGGACACACAAATTACCCAACTGAACCGCTACAATTTTCATATTATAGAACAAACAACTGTTTTAATTGTATACATTAGATTTACTATTTGTACTTTTCCACACCACTAGCTTACTTTTTTTTTGTCATCTGAACCACAGTTTAGTAACACATAAATTCAAGAATACCTATCCCTACTAGTTGTAGTTCCCAATGCACAATCACACACCATTACATACATCTTTATCATCTTACTCAAACACTCATGCACACAGCACACATACATTCCAGAACACCCCAACCCATATCTTCTTTATTTTTTTCAACAGACCCTAAAGAATGCCTACTAAAAGTCAAGTCCGTAGAAAGCAACGCAAAAGTAGAGCAAATGAAAATAAGTGTCCAACATAAGCATCCATCTCTAGCAGAATTTGTAAAAAAAGTTGAAACAAAACAGCTAATACAGTCATTTAGTGAAACACAAGAAGTTTCAAGTACAAAAACTTTGCCTCCTCTATCAAAATGTAAAACAAACCAAAAAACAATTAACAGAAAATCAGCTATCACTACAGAAAAAAACTACTTCTTCAAATTTTAATATAGTGCAAAGTAAGCATACCAAGAAAAGTATTTTAGCCAAAATGTATCGTCACAAAGTCCTACAAAATCTTATAAAAACAGGAGAGAAATCAGGTTCAATGCTTAAAACCTATCGTAGGAAATTAATCTTAGAAGCGTTGATGGACAGTGCAATTCTTCTGAAAAGAAAGTTATTTATTTTACTGTTAAACAAAATGAAACCACTAACAAAACTAATAACTAAATTATAAGAAAGACTTCTCAATAAGCGAAATGTCAACAGGAAGAACTTCTTAAGTATCTGCGGAGGTGAATGGAATCACATTACGAGCACAGAACCATATTTTAATGAAGAAGCGTACAAACAAAAGCAAACAAATACAATTGCCATTCATAGCAGTGGTCGAGGTTATGAAAATGTGAATAATACCATAATGGAACAAGAAGTACTCCTTACAAAAATATGCCCTGAAAACTTAGAATTACCCCTCCATTCAACTGAATCAGAACGTTTAGTGTACAAATGGCCATGCACGTGAATGTGTAACATTCCCAAACAATGTTTCAAATCTTTACGCCAATTCCTCAATAAATATGTAAAAAGCAAAGACAAAATCAAAATTAAATTACTGCAAAATATGAATACCTGTCCAGTGCGCAAGTACACAGGACTACAAGGACATTCATTGGCCTGCATTACAGGACCTACTTGTAAAACCACTTTCCATGATATCAAAAGGATATCAACACATCATTCAACTATAAGAAATCTAGTCTATAAACTGTACTATGCTAAAAGTCCTGCTTTAGCACTAGCAAAGTTAAATAACATCCTTCTACATGGTACAGCAAAAGACCTACTTGAAGAAATTCACTATATCCAGAAAAAATATTTTGGAAGTGAAAGCCATTTACAGAATGAAATAGCTTTAAACCAATTAAGCAACAATTCTACATATGGCAACCTTTTGCTAAACAGATACAAAAAAGAAATACTAAAATTTAAAAGTACATCAGCTGAAGTACCAAACCATGTATGTGTATGTTGCCGTAGAACTTTTTATAAAAGTAACACAAAAACCGTAGACCTATCATACAAAATAGAAGACAATGAAGATTCTAAATGGTTTGAATTAGCTCTCTACCTTGTAGCAGAAAACAAATACGAAATAACTGAGCCCTTAATACTTTGCAGTTACTGCACTACAAAACTTGACAACAACCAAACTCCTTCACGTGCTATCACAAATAATTTGGAATTATACCCCGTACCAAAACCCCTACAACAACTTAATGTATATGAGAGCATCATAATTCAAACAGTACACCCATTTCAAGCAATAATAATAAAAAAACAGCAAAATTACCTCCCTCTGAATTGGTAAAAGGCATTCGTGGAAAAGTAGTTTATTTACCATTAGATCTAAAAGAAAATGTGCATACTCTAGGAGTGCAACGTCCAATGCAGCAATCTTTAATTATCTTAGTAAATGGAGTACCTACAAAAGACAAAAAAATATGGCAACAGCTGGTAGATTTATATAAAGTTAGACAAGCCTTCCAATATCTTAAAGAGAATAATGAATATTACAAAGAAATTAATATTGAAGAAAACTTGAAAGATACAACTGAAATAATTCAAGAAACACAAGAAGCTGGTCAACTTGAGCTACTAGATCCTGCTACAATATCAAATACTTTAGACCATTATACAATTCATCCTTTGCACTGTAATGACACCGTAGAAGATGTACTGGAAACTTACCAAATGCGTCAAACAAAAGGATCGCCAATCAGCATATGGGAAAAAAGTATAGAAGCACGTGCTTTTCCTCTACTCTTTCCTGCTGGCAAAGGAGGAAGGTATGATGATAGACCTATTCAAATATCAGCTTCAGAATACCGCTCATTACGGATGTATTCTGAAGATCCCAGATTTAGACAAAATGTGGAATACATATTCCACCTAATCTTTGAAAGTGAACTAGCAACTTTATGTTACGGAGTTGCACACATATTAAAATCAGGATCACACTTTCAAAATATGACAGCTACACAATTATTAGAAAAAGTGCAACAAAAGGATGAGGTTTTACAATCAAATATTACAAATCTATTATCAAATATGCGTGGTACGAAAGAGTACTGGTTTCGAGGTCATGTAGATGTACGATGTATGATCAGAAACCTTGGCCCACCCACTTGGTTTGTTACATTAAGTTGTGCAGAATATGCATGGGAAGATTTACATGATTTCCTGCGCATATCAAATAAAAACAAAACAAACATAGATATACTAATACCTGGAGAACTTTGTTCTTTGGATCGTGTTAATGTTTCAAGATATTTTCACCATCGCTTCATTGCTATGCTACATTTTATTTGTAATAAAACTGTTCCTCCCCTTGGAGAAGTGCAACACTTCTTTTGGAGAAAAGAATACCAAGCCAAAGGAGCACCACATATCCACATGCTTTTATGGATTAAAGATGCTCCTAAATTTGGTCAAGACAGTGATGCCACTGTTTTACAGTTTATTGAAAAATATGTCACTTGTGAAATTCCATCAGAAGCCACAAATAGTGATCTTCATGCACAAATTTTACAATTTCAATGACACAAATGTGGAAAATATTGTCGTTGCAAATACAAAAACAAAGGGAAATACTACACCAAATGCCGATTTGGTTTCCCTAGACCAGTTACAAATACAGGTCAAGTGAACAAGCTCATGTCTTCAGTTAGACATAGTGTTAAAGGTAAGTCACCTAAAAATACATATTACATAAAAAGAAAAGAAGAAGAAAAATATATCAATGATTATAATGCACTCATTGCCCACTTATGGAATGCAAACATAGATGTGCAGTACATTGCAGACAATTCTACTGCAGTTGCACGATATGTCACAGCATACTTAACTAAAGCAGAAAAGACAGAGCTCCAAGACCTCTGGAATGACCTGTCATCAGATAAAACAGTATCTCAGAATTATACAGCTTGGGCATAAAAATGCTCACCCATAGAGAATGTGGATCATATGAAGCAGCTGATCGTTTAACTGGTACTGCATTGTATGGTAAATCTGAAAATAAAGTATGGCTAAGTCTTGGTCCAGCTAAATCTAGAAAAACAGTTCTAAAATCATATGAAGATATAGAAACAATAGCCAAACATGATCCCAACAGCCAAGACATTTAAAAAAACTATTTATTGGACACATACTACCGAAACAGAAGTAATACTTTGGAAAACATGTGTCTATACCACATGGACCAAAACTACACATACAAAATAATATGAAACCTGATGAAAAAAAAGGTAAATATAGAGTGACAAACTGTGAAGGCAGCTTAGTTAAACTCACTAAACCAAATTTAATTAATCATATCAAATTGTCATTAAAGACTCCTCAACAGAAAGAAGTATATTACATGTCCCTGCTACAACTCTTCAAACCATGGAGAAAAGAAGAACAATTACTAGATAACTATGACTCATATGAGGATGCTTTCAAAGCAAATGAAAGCACTATAACTGATGTAAACTTTACACAGTACAAAAAATGCACAATGAACAGCAACACGAAGAAGAACTCCAAGCCCAACTAGATAAGGACACTCCTGACAGTAGTCAACCTTCTGTAACAGGAAGCCAAGAACCACTGGGAGAACCACTAATAATAAATGAGGCAGAATTAGCTATGATAGAAGTAGAAAACACCATGTGTCAGTATGAAGATAAGGAAGACTTAACTATACTACAATCAAAACTAAACAATGAGCAAAGTAGCATTTTTCAAGAAGTAACAAAACAAATTGCACATGGTGTAAAACATGAAAATAAAGAATGTTCCTGCCATAATTATAAACCTATACTACTGTACGTCAGTGGTGAAGCTGGTTCTGGCAAAACATTCCTAATCAAAATCATTAGTAAGTTCCTTCAACAATTGACAAACAACAAACTGTCAGCTGTTGTCACTGCCCCCACAGGTTTAGCTGCCTACAACATAGGTGGTGTTACATTACACCGATTACTACTATTACCAGTAGAACACCAGAACAAATTAGACTATTACAAACTTTCTGCAGAAGCTGCAATGAAATTACGCAGAGTATTGAAACAAATGAAAATGCTACTAATGGATGAATTGAGCATGGTCTCCAACCTGATGTTAGCTTTGATTCACCTCAGATTACAAGAAGTACTCAAATACGGACAGCGTCCTCAGGACACCCCCATTTTGTTTATTTGCGAACATTTCAGGACACTGCGAGTGTTCTTAGAACACATTCAACTTGACAGAGAACAATACGGACAGCGTCCTCAGGACACCCCCTACGAACATTCCTCGGACACCGCGAGTGTTCTTGGAAGCGTCGTCAGAACACCACCATCTTGTTTATTTGCGAACATTTCAGGACACCGCGAGTGTTCTTAGAACACATTCAACTTTTCAGCCACAACCCCCATTCATATTTGCGAACATTTCAGGACACAGCGAGTGTTCGACAACGTCTTCAGAACACCCCCATTTTGTGTATTTGCGAACAATTCAGGACACCGTGAGTGTTCTCAGACTATGAAGAGCTCTTTGCAGGAAAACACATTATTGTTTTTGGAGCTCTGCTTCAATTAACACCAGTAAAAGGTGAGCCTATTTTTAAAACATTAGGACACAAACTCTGCCGTAAAACTGTTGGCAGCATTGGAAATGTCAACCTTTGGCAACATTTCCAATATAGAGAATTAACAGAAAACATGCGGCAATCTGCAGATCTCACTTATGCCAACATTTTCAAAAGTATCAGAGTTGGTATACTTTCTAAAGAAGCAGAAGCAATATTGAAAACCCGACACATTAATTCACTTTATGGCGATAATGCATGTGCTACAGATGTTATGGAACAATTAGCCCACAAAAATGTCACTTGTATGGCCTTAATGCCAACTTTTGCAAGCTGTTTCAAATTCAATGAAATCATGCTAAGTAAAGAAATGCAACCAATCATGGAAATTAGCGCCACAGACAAACTAGATGTACATGGTATGACACTACCCATGTGTGACCAAGCCACAACAAGACTAAATAGTTTAGAAAAATCAATCTCAAACACAGCAGGCTTAGAAAAGATATTAAAATTATCCATAAATTGCAGAGTAATGCTTAAACGTAACCTTGACGTGGACCAAGGACTAGTTAATGGAGCACTGGGTACAGTTGTTGGCTTTCAAACATACCCACGTGACAACAAAATTCAGTTTGTCAATATACTCTTTGAAAAACTTTCAGAAGTAAAAAGGATAGGACGCTCAACAGCTAGATTCCTTATCTTCAAAGATATGTATGTACGCAGAGAACAATTTTCTCTAACTCTTGCATACGCAGTCACGATTCATAAATCACAAGGTCTTACCCTAGACAAAGCAATGATAGATATTGGTAACACAGTCTTTAAAGAAGGCATGAGCTATGTAGCACTATCACGCTTACGTACACTTGTTTGTTTGTTTGTTTGTTTATTTATTTGTATAGCGCTCCTGACCCAGAGGTATATGGGCGCTTAAGCATCAGGTTACAGGCATAGGTAGGAACATTTGTACAATTGTGCAGCATAAGTATAGTTACAAAATCAGTTATGAGAGCAGTTATAGTAGAATTAGTGACATACATACATACAGTGCTAGTTAATTGTTAAGTAACCAGGTGATGATCTTAGTTCTGAAAGGTTGAAATGTAGGGGTAGATTTGATGTCCAATGGAATAGTGTTCCATAATTGTGAGGCTAGAACTGGGAAACTGGATCCACCGGCTCTTTTGAGGGAGTATTTGGGCACTGTCAGTTGTAGTGTATTAGAGGATCTGGTGGTTCTAATATTCTGTCTTAAGATGAATTTATCGGTTAGATAAGGTGGGGCCAGGTGGTTAAGAGCTTTGTAGGTGAGGCAGATAGTTTTTAGGTCTATTTTTTGTTGGATGGAGAGCCATTTGCATGTGATTCTTGTGGCTGAGATATGTTCTCTTCTGGGAATATTAAGGGCGGCACGGAGTGCGTTGTTTTGTAGGACTTGCAGTTTGTTGACAACCGTTTTATTGGCACCTACATACAGGCTGTTGCAATAATCCAGTTTGGATTGTATAAGTGCTCTGGCTAGAGTAAGGCAATTGTTGGGGGATATCAGAGGTCTGCAGGCTCTAATTAGTTTCCCAGTGTAAGCAGTGGCTGAGGCAGTCATATTAATTTGTTTGGCGAGGTTGGTGTTAGTGTCGAGATAGAAACCAAGAGTTTTTACACTTTTGGCAGTGGGAATAGTGTTGCCGTCGATGATGAAGCTAGAGTAGCTCGGGCTGAGATTCCGGATAGTGTTGGGTGAGCCGACAAGGAGCAGTTCAGTCTTGTCATCGTTCAGGCAGAGGCCATGTGTGGCCATCCATGCCTGAACGATGGAGAAGACTTCGCCGATCCTGTTGGCGTCCGCGTTGTAGTTGCCTGATAAAGTGAGGAGTATCTGGGTGTCATCTGCGTAGTTGATGTAGGTGACACCCAGATGGTCCAGTTTATCGAATAGGGGCTTTGTAAATATATTATACAAAGTGGGTGAAACACACGATCCTTGTGGGACACCGCAGGTAATGGGAATAGGGTCGGCTGCTGCTATGGGTGAGAAGACTCGCATGGTCCTATTGTCCAGGAAGGATTGGATCCATGTGACCGCTGAGTGGGAGAAGTGTGCTGCCGATGATAAGTGGTTGCACAAAATTTTGTGGTCAACCAGGTCAAAGGCAGCGGAGAGGTCGAGGAGAAGCAGGATGGCAGCCCTCCCTTTATCTTTGATTTCGTCTATCTGGCTCTTGAGATCAACAAGGGCTGTTTCCGTCCCATGTTGGGGACGAAAGCCAGATTGGCGAGTACCTAGTAATAGGTTAGTTTCAAGGTAATCCTGAATTTGTAAATAGGCCACTCTGTCAAGAATCTTTAGTAAAAATGGGACAGTGGTAATGGGTCTATAATTAGTGGGTATGTCTGGGTCGAGGGTCTGTTTTTTTAGCAAGGGTAGGACCCAGGATTGTTTCAGATTACTTGGGACCATGTTGTTGGAAAAAGACAAATTTATTAATTTGGTGATGAAGGGGGAGAGATCCCTGGCAGCATCCTTGATAATCTGTGCGGAGCAACTGTCCCCCTTGCAGTTCGTGGGTTTCAAGGATGCTATAATTTTTTGTACTTCAGGTGTGGTAACCTTTTTGAAGGTGAAGCCTGAGCTAGTGGCGGTGGGTGGGGGATGGGTGGGTCTGGAGGTGGGGTCATGAGTGAGCTGTTGCCGTTTGTTTCCAATGTTAGTTTGGAGCCCTGAGATTTTGTTGGCCAGGGTGTTCTGGATCCCTGTGCACCAAGGTTTATCCTTTGTGCAGGTATCTTCGGGAGGAGTGGGGTTTTCTAATTCCTTTAAGATGTTAAAGAGCTCTTTTGTGCTTGAGCCTGCCTGTGAAATCCTGGAATTAAGAGATTCTTTCTTGGCACGTGTGATCTCATTTTTGTAGTGGGTGGAGATGTTGGTGAGGTTAGTTCTATTGTCTACTGAAGGCACCGAATTCCATAGTAATTCGAGTTTGCTTTTTTGTAGTCGGAGAAGTTTGAACTCTGGGGTGTACCATGTATTCAGGTGCGCTTTAGGTTTCCCTTTACGCATTTTCAGTGGGGCAATGGTGTCGATAGCTTTAGCCATGGAGTCATTATAGGCGTTGACCATCGAGTTTAAGTCAGTTGTGGTTGGTAGGACGTTCAGAATGGGGGTCACCAGAGGCATTAAGGCTTCAGCTGTGATGTTGCTCTTTTTCCTGGTTAGGCAGGCCGGAGCGATGATAGGCTTTTTGTGCACTAGGTTGTTGATATTAATGTCAAGGGGGAGGAAGTGGTGATCCGTCCAGATGAGCTGTACAGGGTCCTTTAGGGTGATGTTGCAATTGAGGGCGGTAACCCAGTCAAGGATTCTGCCTTTCGAGTGGGTGGGTTTGGAGCAGAGTTGAAGGAGGCCATGCTCCTCTAATGCCATGGCCAGGGCAATGGCAGGGGTGTCAAGAGGGTCATTAAACCCGAGATTGAAGTCTCCCAGTATAATCATTTGTGCTGTAGGTTTGGAGCTTTCGGCTACTAGGGAGGTGATATCTTCCTCAAAGGAGCCAGGTGGACCGGGGGGTCTGTAGATTAGGTGCATAGTGATAGTACTCTTCGGGGAGGTTTGTAGTTTAACTGTGAGGTGTTCACATGATTTGAGTAGAGGAGAGGAGCCTGATAGTTTGATATCGAGTGAGGACTTAAAGATGAGGGCTACACCACCTCCTCGAGCGTTAGGTCTGTCTACTCTGAGGATAGTATAGTTGTCAGGGATGGCTAGGGTAATGGATGGGGCCGCAGCCTCATGTAACCAAGTTTCTGTCATAGCAAGGAAGTCTAGGTTGTTGGTCAGAATGATGTTGGCGACTTCTGTGGAATGGGCGACTAGTGATCTAACATTTAGAAGAGCTCCTTTTAGTGTATGGAGGGTAGAGTTAATGGGGGTTATAGTGTACTTGTTAGTTTTGTTGGGTAGTTTAGCTGGGCGTTTGCTAGTTATGTGGTGGATTCTGGCACCAAGTCTATTGTTGCGATCGGTAGGGATAAGGGTGGTTGTTTTAGAGACAGTAAGGTCGGTCATCGTGGAGGGGCTGTGATGATGGGTGGGGCAGGGTGCTCTAGTGTCGGTAGGGTTCTGCTTGGATCTATCTGCACTCTTATTGTCTAGGACATCGTAATGCTGTGCGTGGTCATGGGTAGGATGGGTAGGTTGTGAGACCGGGAGGAAGGCTGGAGTAGTGGGCAGGAATGGTGTAGGGCAGACGATAGGGTAATGTCTTGGGCAGGCGGGTCTAGCTAGTCCATTTTTATAGGTTATGTAGCTGTTACCGTTGCAAAGTATATTGCTTTGCATGACACAGAAGGGGAGCATGATCGCGGTAAGGCAAAGTAGCATAATGTGTGTGCTAGGGGCGATGCGCCGTGCAGAGGATTGGCGGATGAATGACATTGGTGCGACCATAAGGCACGACACAATAGTGTGGTCTAAATACGACCATAAGGCACAATATAATAGCGTGGTCACTATGCGACCATAAGGCACAGCACAATAGCGTGGTCGCTGTGCGACCATAAGGCACAACACAGTAGTGTGGTCTAACTGCGACCATAGGGCACAACACAGTAGTGTGGTCACTATGCGACCATAAGGCACAACATGATAGCGTGGTCACTATGCGACCATAAGGCACAGCACAATAGCGTGGTCACTGTGCGACCATAAGGCACAACACAGTAGTGTGGTCTAAATGCGACCATAGGGCACAACACAGTAGTGTGGTCACTAAGTGACCATAAGGCACAACAAAATGGCGTGGTCACTATGCGACCATAAGGCACAACACAGTAGTGTGGTCTAAATGCGACCATAGGGCACAGCACAATAGCGTGGTCACTATGCGACCATAAGGCACAACGCAGTAGTGTGGTCTAGATGCGACCATAAGGCACAACACAGTAGTGTGGTCTAGATGCGACCATAGGGCACAACACAGTAATGTGGTCTAGATGCGACCATAGGGCACAACACAGTAATGTGGTCTAATACGACCATAGGCACAACACAATAGCGTGGTCTAAATGCAACCATGAGGCACAACACAGTAGTGTGGTCTAGATGCGACCATAAGGCACAACACAGTAGTGTGGTCTAGATGCGACCATAGGGCACAACACAGTAATGTGGTCTAATACGACCATAAGGCACGTATAGACTTGACGGTCTATTTCTAATCAACTTTGATGCAAGTAAAATAAACGCTGATATTCCTTGCATTTTAGAATACAATAGACTTCGCTCACTATACACCCCCCACCTAAACACATATTCTGTTCCACAAAAAGTAAAACGTTATAAAAGAAAAATAAATCAAACGGAAATGCAACAGGATGTCACTGCAAATCCTCCAAAGAGAGTAAAAGAAACTAATACTTCATCAAGTACCACAAGCAAAAAAGAATCAATTAGGGAAAGTAAACCAAGTACTTCTTTAAAGAAGGAAGGCCAACTCCAAAAAAAGCAGTTAGATACAGAACTACCTGGACCATTTAAATTCTCAAATATAGTTGGTGTAAGTTGCTACGCAAATGTAGCAATGAATATTCTATTTCAATTACCACCAATTGTTGACAACATTTACTTACACAGTACAGACCCATTGTGTTTGCAAATGTTAGTACTTCACAGAAATGCAGCAAACAATCCTGACAACACGTATAGTGTTTTTGGAATAAGACAACAATTGGACTACTGTGCTGGAATGGTGAAATTCACTATAAATTCACAGGAAGATCCACAAGAATTTCTAATGTACTTACTACAAGTACTGGAAAACAAAAACATACCTATAAATGAAATCTTTCAGATTTCATACATGTGGAAACATACATGCACTCTGTGCAACAATGTGACACAAGAAGAAATCCCCAATGAACGCTTCATATATATATCAATACCAAATTGTGAATCCATTCCATTTCAGCGACTTGTACAACATGCAAACCATGGTAGATTATGCTCTACCTGCAATTCAGATAATCGCTCCACGTTAGTAATACAAACACATAGTAAATACATAATACTAATGCTTCTACGTTACAATGCAGATGGTACCAAAAACAACTGCAAGCTGACTGGATTCACACATGGTCAAATATCCCTTGGTAAGAAAACCTTCACAACAATAGGTATAATCTACCACGCAGGAGCCACAACCAATTCAGGGCACTACACTGCATATATAAAAAAGAAATGTGGATGGTTTGAATGTAATGATAGTACCATTACTCTAAAGCAGAGATTACCAGGAAATCTTACAAACGCTTATTTGATGTTCTTAAAACCAAAATTTGATAACTAAACTGTATTTAAACCCTAAGTAAACTGTTAGAATACTCCAAATGCTATCTAACTGCTCAAAGATTCTACAACAACTAATCAGATAAATGAATACCACTAAATTAGACCAAAAAATACACAGTTAGAATACGCCAATTGGTATCTAACTGTCCCAAAATTTAACAATATCCAAATTGATAAATCAATACCACTAAAATATATCAAAAAAATAGACAGTTATAATACGCCAATTGGTATCTAACTGCTCCAAAATTTTATAATATCAAAACAAATAAATAATATGTTACTGCTCCAAAAAAATACAACAAGCCAAAGTATAAAGCATTAGCCAGAAACAACAAGTGAACACTGAAAACAAACAAATAAACTGTAGCATAACAGAAAAAGGTTTTTTTTTAATCCAACATGGATTTTTTTTTCTCACACAGACCCAATGATTTTAGCAACAAATACAGAAACTGAGCAAATTGCACAGTACTCTGATTTGTAATGTACTAAATATGAGGGTCCAAAAAAAAAAAGTATATTGATTATACAATGTAATAAGTCATTACAAAATACTAATACTAACATGCTATTTTCTTTTATCACAGAAATGAACAAGAAAAACATGGACTCCCGTTACTAGACCAAACAGTAAGTGTACAATAATAAGGAGAACCATAGCAGCATATCACATCCATAGTAGCTAATACCTTTGTTCCTTATACATTTGTTTTTCACCCAAAGTTATAAGCAAATATGAATGTGATATGCTGCGGTGGTTGTTGCCAGGGCATACAGTCTTGGGTGCATGGCCAAATGGCGGACAGTACGGACAGTGTCCTCAGAACACCCCCATTTCGTTTATTTGCGAACATTTCAGGACACCATGAGTGTTCTAAGAACACATTCAACTTGACAGAGAACAATACGGACAGCGTCCTCAGGACACCCCCTACGAACCCGAGATTGAAGTCTCCCAGTATAATCATTTGTGCTGTAGGTTTGGAGCTTTCGGCTACTAGGGAGGTGATATCTTCCTCAAAGGAGCCAGGTGGACCGGGGGGTCTGTAGATTAGGTGCATAGTGATAGTACTCTTCGGGGAGGTTTGTAGTTTAACTGTGAGGTGTTCACATGATTTGAGTAGAGGAGAGGAGCCTGATAGTTTGATATCGAGTGAGGACTTAAAGATGAGGGCTACACCACCTCCTCGAGCGTTAGGTCTGTCTACTCTGAGGATAGTATAGTTGTCAGGGATGGCTAGGGTAAGGGATGGGGCCGCAGCCTCATGTAACCAAGTTTCTGTCATAGCAAGGAAGTCTAGGTTGTTGGTCAGAATGATGTTGGCGACTTCTGTGGAATGGGCGACTAGTGATCTAACATTTAGAAGAGCTCCTTTTAGTGTATGGAGGGTAGAGTTAATGGGGGTTATAGTGTACTTGTTAGTTTTGTTGGGTAGTTTAGCTGGGCGTTTGCTAGTTATGTGGTGGATTCTGGCACCAAGTCTATTGTTGCGATCGGTAGGGATAAGGGTGGTTGTTTTAGAGACAGTAAGGTCGGTCATCGTGGAGGGGCTGTGATGATGGGTGGGGCAGGGTGCTCTAGTGTCGGTAGGGTTCTGCTTGGATCTATCTGCACTCTTATTGTCTAGGACATCGTAATGCTGTGCGTGGTCATGGGTAGGATGGGTAGGTTGTGAGACCGGGAGGAAGGCTGGAGTAGTGGGCAGGAATGGTGTAGGGCAGACGATAGGGTAATGTCTTGGGCAGGCGGGTCTAGCTAGTCCATTTTTATAGGTTATGTAGCTGTTACCGTTGCAAAGTATATTGCTTTGCATGACACAGAAGGGGAGCATGATCGCGGTAAGGCAAAGTAGCATAATGTGTGTGCTAGGGGCGATGCGCCGTGCAGAGGATTGGCGGATGAATGACATTGGTGCGACCATAAGGCACGACACAATAGTGTGGTCTAAATACGACCATAAGGCACAATATAATAGCGTGGTCACTATGCGACCATAAGGCACAGCACAATAGCGTGGTCGCTGTGCGACCATAAGGCACAACACAGTAGTGTGGTCTAACTGCGACCATAGGGCACAACACAGTAGTGTGGTCACTATGCGACCATAAGGCACAACATGATAGCGTGGTCACTATGCGACCATAAGGCACAGCACAATAGCGTGGTCACTGTGCGACCATAAGGCACAACACAGTAGTGTGGTCTAAATGCGACCATAGGGCACAACACAGTAGTGTGGTCACTAAGCGACCATAAGGCACAACATAATGGCGTGGTCACTATGCGACCATAAGGCACAACACAGTAGTGTGGTCTAAATGCGACCATAGGGCACAGCACAATAGCGTGGTCACTATGCGACCATAAGGCACAACGCAGTAGTGTGGTCTAGATGCGACCATAAGGCACAACACAGTAGTGTGGTCTAGATGCGACCATAGGGCACAACACAGTAATGTGGTCTAGATGCGACCATAGGGCACAACACAGTAATGTGGTCTAATACGAACATAGGCACAACACAATAGCGTGGTCTAAATGCAACCATGAGGCACAACACAGTAGTGTGGTCTAGATGCGACCATAAGGCACAACACAGTAGTGTGGTCTAGATGCGACCATAGGGCACAACACAGTAATGTGGTCTAATACGACCATAAGGCACGTATAGACTTGACGGTCTATTTCTAATCAACTTTGATGCAAGTAAAATAAACGCTGATATTCCTTGCATTTTAGAATACAATAGACTTCGCTCACTATACACCCCCCACCTAAACACATATTCTGTTCCACAAAAAGTAAAACGTTATAAAAGAAAAATAAATCAAACGGAAATGCAACAGGATGTCACTGCAAATCCTCCAAAGAGAGTAAAAGAAACTAATACTTCATCAAGTACCACAAGCAAAAAAGAATCAATTAGGGAAAGTAAACCAAGTACTTCTTTAAAGAAGGAAGGCCAACTCCAAAAAAAGCAGTTAGATACAGAACTACCTGGACCATTTAAATTCTCAAATATAGTTGGTGTAAGTTGCTACGCAAATGTAGCAATGAATATTCTATTTCAATTACCACCAATTGTTGACAACATTTACTTACACAGTACAGACCCATTGTGTTTGCAAATGTTAGTACTTCACAGAAATGCAGCAAACAATCCTGACAACACGTATAGTGTTTTTGGAATAAGACAACAATTGGACTACTGTGCTGGAATGGTGAAATTCACTATAAATTCACAGGAAGATCCACAAGAATTTCTAATGTACTTACTACAAGTACTGGAAAACAAAAACATACCTATAAATGAAATCTTTCAGATTTCATACATGTGGAAACATACATGCACTCTGTGCAACAATGTGACACAAGAAGAAATCCCCAATGAACGCTTCATATATATATCAATACCAAATTGTGAATCCATTCCATTTCAGCGACTTGTACAACATGCAAACCATGGTAGATTATGCTCTACCTGCAATTCAGATAATCGCTCCACGTTAGTAATACAAACACATAGTAAATACATAATACTAATGCTTCTACGTTACAATGCAGATGGTACCAAAAACAACTGCAAGCTGACTGGATTCACACATGGTCAAATATCCCTTGGTAAGAAAACCTTCACAACAATAGGTATAATCTACCACGCAGGAGCCACAACCAATTCAGGGCACTACACTGCATATATAAAAAAGAAATGTGGATGGTTTGAATGTAATGATAGTACCATTACTCTAAAGCAGAGATTACCAGGAAATCTTACAAACGCTTATTTGATGTTCTTAAAACCAAAATTTGATAACTAAACTGTATTTAAACCCTAAGTAAACTGTTAGAATACTCCAAATGCTATCTAACTGCTCAAAGATTCTACAACAACTAATCAGATAAATGAATACCACTAAATTAGACCAAAAAATACACAGTTAGAATACGCCAATTGGTATCTAACTGTCCCAAAATTTAACAATATCCAAATTGATAAATCAATACCACTAAAATATATCAAAAAAATAGACAGTTATAATACGCCAATTGGTATCTAACTGCTCCAAAATTTTATAATATCAAAACAAATAAATAATATGTTACTGCTCCAAAAAAATACAACAAGCCAAAGTATAAAGCATTAGCCAGAAACAACAAGTGAACACTGAAAACAAACAAATAAACTGTAGCATAACAGAAAAAGGTTTTTTTTTAATCCAACATGGATTTTTTTTTCTCACACAGACCCAATGATTTTAGCAACAAATACAGAAACTGAGCAAATTGCACAGTACTCTGATTTGTAATGTACTAAATATGAGGGTCCAAAAAAAAAAAGTATATTGATTATACAATGTAATAAGTCATTACAAAATACTAATACTAACATGCTATTTTCTTTTATCACAGAAATGAACAAGAAAAACATGGACTCCCGTTACTAGACCAAACAGTAAGTGTACAATAATAAGGAGAACCATAGCAGCATATCACATCCATAGTATCTAATACCTTTGTTCCTTATACATTTGTTTTTCACCCAAAGTTATAAGCAAATATGAATGTGATATGCTGCGGTGGTTGTTGCCAGGGCATACAGTCTTGGGTGCATGGCCAAATGGCGGACAGTACGGACAGTGTCCTCAGAACACCCCCATTTCGTTTATTTGCGAACATTTCAGGACACCATGAGTGTTCTAAGAACACATTCAACTTGACAGAGAACAATACGGACAGCGTCCTCAGGACACCCCCTACGAACATTCCCCGGACACCGCGAGTGTTCTTGGAAGCGTCTTCAGAACACCACCATCTTGTTTATTTGCGAACATTTCAGGACACCGCGAGTGTTCTTAGAACACATTCAACTTGGCAACAAACAATACGGACAGTGTCCTCAGAACACCCCCATTTCATTTATTTGCGAACATTTCAGGACACCATGAGTGTTCTTAGAACACATTCAACTTGCCAGCGAACAATACGGACTAGGCCTTCAGGACACCCCCTACGAACATTCCAGGACACCGCGAGTGTTCTTAGAAACGTCTTCAGAACACCCCCATTTTGTTTATTTGCGAACATTTCAGGACACCGCGAGTGTTCTTAGAACACATTCAACTTGACAACGAACAATACGGACAGTGTCCTCAGAACACCCCCATTTCGTTTATTTGCGAACATTTCAGGACACCATGAGTGTTCTTAGAACATATTCAACTTGACAATGAACAATACGGACAGCGTCCTCAGGACACCCCCATTTTGTTTATTTGCGAACATTTCAGGACACTGCGAGTGTTCTTAGAACAGTTTCAGTTTGCTTGCGAACAAAACGGACACATATTGAGTCCTCAGAACACCCCCCATTCAGTTTATTTAGAACATTTCACTACACCCGTGATTTCCGCAGACAAATCGAACACAAAAAGAACGTCTAACACATAAAAAACCCAACTTTCATCCTATCTCATACACTCCCACCCTCCCCAAAAACTCCTACACACCAACACACTCTACTAAATACAAATTTTGAACAAAGTTTCACCGCGCTGTCCGCGGACGACCGCAAATTCAAGATGGCGGGCGCTACCGAAAATCTGACGCGCTTCACGCTCCACGCAGTCCAATCAGCGAACACGTTGCATGTCCGTGAACATCACGCAAGCCGATTGGCCAATCAGGACACTGTCCGCGGAGCGAACAGGGAAGTGTGTCCGCGGACCGAACACAGATATCACTAATTTTTTTTACCTACTTTTTGGTCATTTTAAAAAAAACTACTGGATGGATTTTCACCAAATTTGCCAAAAGCACGCTTTCGGGACCAAGCTGCTGCTTCTGGTCCAAATTTGGTGAAAATCCGTCCAGCGGTTTGGGCTGTAGACGCGAGCAAACATTTTTTCCCATTCAGTCTATGGGAAAAAAAGTTTTGGGACCCCCCCTATAACTTTGCCCCCCCCTGGACGAATCCTCACCAAAATTTGCAAAAAAATTCGGAGTGACCCAAATACTTTTTTTGCGAAGTTTGGTGAGGATCCGTCCAGGGAGAGCGAAGTTATAAGCTGCCCAAAAAGTGCTCTTCCTATGGAAACAGCAACTTAACCATAACTACATGGCCACTGCTGTGGCCATGTAATATATCAATGAAAAAACATAGTTAGGGGAAGTTATGGTTAAGCTGCACTAATAAAAACCTATGGACGTATTGGTTAAAGGTAAAAACCTCTGAAATTCGCCAGTTATGGTAAGCTAAGCAACCATAACTCGCGCCACCACCGTGCACTTGCAAGACTAACACCCAGGACATCAAAGATAACATAACAAATGTCATTGATGACATCACTGATTGTAAAATTTCAGAGTGGGCCATATACTTTTTTTGCAAAGTTTGGTGAGGATTCATCCAGCGGGAGCGAAGTTATAAGCCGCCCAAAAAGTACTCTTCCTATGGGTTTAACTCAATTACTTCCTCTTTAGCTGGGTCCAGTATCGCCCCAAGGTCTTTGTGGTGGTGTTGGTAAGGTCCACTTTTATCATTGTCGGAAGATTCCATCCCAACCAGTCAACTTTATATGTGAGGGTGTGTAATATACATGTATGGATAGAAATCTTGAAATCGACACCTTCATACAATTTCACCAAAGTAAATATGCTAGTATTTATGGCTACAAGTGCTGCATCAAGACTAGCTAGGTTGACAGAGGGAAACCCAAATGAGGGGCGGGGGGCAGGTTTTGAAAAGGAGGCAACAAGTGAGGATTCTGAATCAATGGCAGACTCAGGATTATTGTTACGTTCTGAAGAGAATAAGGCAGGAGAGCCTGATAGTCCTGTTATGGAGTCATCATCATTGTTCTCTCCATTACCAGAGCCAAAGGTTTCATTTGATTGGGGTGACTCAAGAAATAATTTTTCGTAGTTTGTTGTTGGTAACATAGTTGAGGTATAGCCATTTTTTACTATTTGGGAGTATAATGAAGGGATGACTGATGAGACAATTTGATGAACAGTCACAGGCATTTGATTTTCCATTAGTTTCAATGCCGTGTGAGGAGGGGTAAAGAAAGTGGCAGCAGCGTCACTGGCTGCGTTGGTGCCTGCATAATTTTGCATAGTGCAATCTGAAATTGTGTGGTAAGTCATATCAGCTGAGTTCCCGTTCTTACCGGAGGAGTGGTTCGGCAACGTAGGTTCAACTGGAGCGGCAGAGTTGCTCTTTGGCGGAAATTTGGAACTCATGTGGGATTGAACAGCCAAGACCACGCAAACATGGTTCATTAGTGCATTGAATTTCGGATAGTAATTAGGGTGAAACTCAGAAGGTAAATTACCTGTTTTTAGGTGAGTAAGCAAGGGCGGACAAAGGGGGATTGGCATTCCCGTTGTCAGTCTATAGGATGCCATAAGAGTAATTGGAGATTGAGATAGTAACAGGAGCTATATTTAGATTTGTTCCACCCTAAATCAAGATTCTTCTTGCAAGCATCAGTGAGTTGGTTATTTTGTTTTCAATAGCACTAGAGTACAAGTGAGTAACCACAGAACTACAGAACTGCAGTGCTGCAGTCTGCAGTCTGGTACTCTCTGGTACTTTAGCGGGTGCGTGAGTGCCGGTGTGTGCGACAGCCTATTTTTGTAGAGGCAGGCTGGATAATGGGCATGGCCAGGCAAATCTGAAGAAAATATACGAAGAACAAAGGTATAATAGTTATAGTAGCGCAAGTAAACGTCCATATAATTCTTCAGCGTGTTCTTGAAGAAATAGAACCTGTTGATCTTGAAGCCCTTGGCACATAAAGTTCAATTTCAAAACGAAAAGTCATGCGCGGAGGAGCACATGATCCTGCAGGACTGCAGTCTAGTACTCTCCGGTACTCTAGCTAGTGCGCGTGTGCTGGTGCGCGTGACAGGCTATTTTTGTAGAGGCAGGCTGGGTAATAGGCGTGGCCATGCAAATCTGAAGAAAATATACGAAGAACAAACGTATATTAGTTATAGTAGCGTAAGTAAACGCCCATATAAGTCCATATAATTCTTCAGCGTGTTCTTGAAGAAATCAGACCTGTTGGTCTTGAAGTCCTGGGCACGTAAAGTTAAATTTCAAAATGGAAAGTCAAGCGCACAGGAGCAGATGACCCTGCAGGACTGCAGTCTGGTACTCTCTGGTACTCTAGCCGGTGCACGTCATGTTGTACAACAATGCTCCATAACTGCATCAAGAGAGTGTCCATAACCATGCCTTTAAAAAGGCCACACACACTCAATACACCGTCACTGGCACATGTGACCTTTGACCTTGCATGTGACTCTGGATGCCTCCAGCTACAAGGCCTAATGACATCTGTGCACTATCCACATGCACCTCGGGAGGTGGCCTACAATGAGGCCTGCTGAAGGAATTTTCTGGTGTCTACACCAGACCAGAGGGGCATTGATGTACAGGCCAGAGAAGGTTGGCCAAATATTAGTTGCCTATGCCATACTGCACAACATCTGCCTCGGGCGAAATGTCCCACTGCCCCCTGCTGAGGACCTCACTCCCCCAAAGGACAACGACTCAATGTATGCAGGTGCAGTGCTGGCACACAGTGAGTGGGGAGAGGCAGGGATGGTTGTCTGGTGCAGCAACTAATTGACAATTATTTCTAAACACATTACTTTTCACCTCCTTCTCACTTTTGTATTAAGCCATGTTTTGAATATATTGCCTTCACACAATAAGAATCGTCCTTGCACTTCTTCAAGTGAACTTGTATTTTATTGTGAACTGTGCAAATCATCCCAACAACCATACCCACCCACCTCCCCATCCCCAATACATATACCCACCAACCTCCCCATCCCGAAATACGCATACCCACATATTTCCCTTGTGCCCAGTAAAATAGTGTCACAAATATGCAAGTCATTTCAGTGGCCTCTTGCCTTTATCAGACTGCTTGGTCAGTGTACGGGCCACATTATGCAAGGAGCGGTGCTGTGGACCCTCATGAGTGTCATGGAGGTGGAAGTCCCAGGCTCCTGGGCCTAGATGTGTTGCAGGGTGAGGTGCATGCTGGCGTGGAAAATGCCAAAATGCCCTCAGCGAGTTCACTCACCCTCAGAGCCACAGCTGTGCATGCAGGAATCGTCATAGATAATTGAGGCCACTGGAGGTCCAAAGATCTGGCTATTTGCCTTGAGGAGTCCTTAACAAAGTCCCTTACGGCCTATAGCTGCTGCACCTGCATCTACCCCATGTTCCCTATGTCCATCTGGTGGCACTCCATAGAGTCCAGCCTCCTCAAGATGGCATCTATAGAATTCTGTGACACAACCGGTGGACTAAGGAGAGGGCCAGGGCTGAAGCAGGAGGACCTGAAGCCAGTGTCATCTTCATCAGGTGTACGGCTGTCATCAATCTCTGTATCCCGCTCACCCTGGTGATGTAAATGTCTGTCTGCCTCAGTTGTCGAAGGTGAGTCAGGGGGCCGATGGGTTGGTGCAAATATGTTCCATGTGTGGCACTGGCTGGTTGTTCCTCCTCAGGGATCACCATACGGGCTGGCTGTGGTGTGGCAGTTGCAGCTCTTGGGGGCGCTGCAACTGTATCTGGTGTGTCTCCATCAGGTGCAGTGCCAGCTGTGCCATGTTCACTGCTGGTGGAGGGGCCACTGGGCACACTTGTGTGGGCTGTGCCTCTATGACCCCTTTGCACGGCTGCCTTGGCGCTGTTGTGAACTAGCCCTGGTGCATCACTCTTGATCTTCCTCCTGCTTTTGCCATGGCTGGTCTGTGCAGGGGTGGATTGCAGTGCTGCCACTAGTGGAGGTGCCCTGGTAAGTACTGGGGCCTGCCTCATTAGCCAGAGTTCAGTGTGAATCTGCTGGGTGAACAATGGCATGCTGTCAGTCATCATGCGTATTTGTACATGGACTAGCAATACACTCACGTAACATGATGTGTGGTTATGCTACACACATTTTGTTGATGGGCACAGACGGTTGCGGGCAAATGTGAAGAGCTCATGCAAGGTGAGAGTGCTGCCTTCCGAGGGTGTAATGGTGCATGCATGTCCTCATTGGCTGTTGGACTGGCAATATGCCTGTACATGTGGTGGCACTGCGGGTAGACATTGCTACTTGGACATTCACAGAACACATGGGTGCTTCCATGGTTGCATGGCTTCACATACACATTTCCTCTAGAGTGTGTGTGTATTAGCACAGTATCCTATCTTCCCTTGCACAAGCAGGCGGTAGCAGTGTCTTTGTATCCATTTCCATGTGGGTGGCCATTCCACTGTCCATTGGGCCCATCTATGCTGGGGGTAACATGAACGGGATGACCTTTTGGCCAGTGACTTCTCGTGGGAGAGGGAACATTCATACTCAAAAGCATCACCTTGGCTGCTTGCTCCTACTTCGGCACTCCTAACGCCTTCTATCCCTTCCATGTGGGTGATGAAGCTGGTTTGTTCCTCCCATGGGGTCAGCTCAAGGGGCTCGACTGTGCCACCTCCTGTGGCAGAACTGTCACGGCTGTGTTTGCCATTGAGGCTGCGGACCCTGGCCTTCAGGTAATTCCATTGTTTGCAGCAGTCCTCACTGTTCCTTGGGACCCTGTCTAATGCCTCAATGTTGTCCCTGATGCTGGCACAGATGGCAGACTTCTTCTGGACAGGGTTCTACATTGACTGGTGCCATAGAGCTCATCAGCATGAGCCATCACCTCATCTGCAAGCACCTGTAGTTCAGCCTCGCTGAACTAAGCCTCAAGTCTGGCATCTTGCCATTGCTCTTCTCCTGTGTCATGTTCCCTGGGACGTCTGTTTTCGGATGGCAACAGGAAATGGGAGACACAGGGCAGATTGGATTTTAAAAGATGGACACCAGTTCCCATTCCTTCAATAACGCTATTTTTTCTGGTGCTAATTGCACCAGTGCCAATTCTGACAGCACAAATTCTGCCGGCGGAATTAGTACCGAGTTAACCGGTGGTAATAATTCCATCGTTGCCATGCAGAATTACTGTCCAAACTTCCTTTATGGCAGTAATTCTGCTGGACAGAATGACTGTTGCCGCTGATGGTTTGTGTCTGAGCTTGTAATGTGGCGGTAATTCTGCCGGACACTGTAGCAGTAACAGTAATGCCATCCGACGGAATTACCACCGTCATCACCACTCAACTTGTAATGAGCCCCTTTATCGTGTCTTCTGTGATGTAAATAACATGGATGTCCATTTTCTGAGATATTTTTGAGTGCTGGCATAAATATGTAACTTCAAAAGCAAGTCGAGAGTCTGCACTCAGTAATTATGGCAGAGTTCTATTTACCTCTTCTAAGTGACCAGCACACACAACTATGCAGAACACTTCATACTCCAGGGTGGGGGGTAAGCTCCAGGGTATCGCCAACCTTTTAGGAGGCCAACCAAGGACAGTAGTAGAATGGGCATCATGGGCAGTCTGCCCACACCCATCTCTAAACTGCTGAAGAGGCTCTTGGTGTCCTCAAAGCGGTCTCAGGACCTCATAGTACATTTCTGCTTTCTCCCACTTACAGCACAATTCACTGACCCTGTAAATGGGAAAGAGTAAGGGGGTTGCTCTTACTGTGTGCTGCCCGTGGCCACACTGCACTCTGTGCATTGCAGCCCCGTGACTGCACCTTCCTGATAATTGATTGTTCCAGCGCTGGTGGGATTTAATTTAAAGTTGATAGTAGCACCAATGTGTATCAAGTCGTTAACAAAAACAGACAGTTACGTTTGCCCAGGCCACAAACTGCAAGCTCCTTTTTTCAACTTGTAATCATTGCCCTGTATGCAAATACATGTGTGTCCTATTTGTGTATGCTTTCAGTATGAAGACGCAACAAAAAAAGCCTGACACACGTATCTATTAATTGTTGCTTATCTTAGCTTTCCAAATTTCATTCTTTCTTTCTCAGAGGCTCATTTGATGTGTCTTTCAGTAGCGGGGTCTAGGCAGCAGAACGCTGGCCCTGTGACAGGAACACAGGTGAGGGCCCGGGGATTTCATTCAAGGTTCGTTGCCAGGCAACCATGGCCGGAGCAGCACTTTAGTAAATCCTCTCACCTCTTCTCGACCTCAGATTGAGGAATTGTGTCTCTTACTAAGATGACACACACAAGTGAAGGTTCTGCTCAGCGAGAAATTAAGAAAAAGTTAAGGTTTCATGCATTGGAGGAAAAGAGACAACCCTCGCAATATCGGCCCACACGCTTTAGGCTGTAAAACCGGCTCATAAAAGTGCAACTTGATTCGGGAAATGGCTGAATTCCCAAGCGCAGTTGATCATTAGACTTGTCTTACCAGTTGTCAGTCAATGCTTCATGTTTTGGGCTGGCTTAACACAATTGTTGGGGGTGCTCCAACATCACCTGACCTCCTAAAATCAGAGCTTCTAATAATCACTATTGTTACTGCCTCTGAAACAAACTTAACAAAAATTACTGACTTCGCCTTCATTGTGGAGGCAATTGCATCTTTGACCGTGGGACCTACTGTTGAAATAAAAACTGGGGGCAAAGTTTGCCCAATTACATTGTAGCAGCTTTAACAATGTCAATATCAGCATGGAAACACATGAACACTTTCTCCACAGGCTTATGTCAGCACATGTATAGTAAGCAGAATAACTGACATGGATTTATTCTGCCCTCATACAAGACAGAAAGTGTAAAATTGAAAAAGGACACAGTTCCTGCAAATTGTGGCTTGTTTTATCATACAACTGCTCTGCTTAGGATTTAATCGGAGGACTGTGCAAGATACGGCTTGTCTCTTAGAAGATTAATGAACCGATACTAATGAAGGTGTTTGACTTTTACCATATCATATATAGATAAAAGTGATATCCACAACATTTGCTATCTATGCGATTTCATGGAGGAGATGTGGTCGAATCCAAATCCCTCTAATTTATTTTCTTCTTTAAAGCCTTTACGCCGCATATATATACAGGGTGGTGAGGAGACGCCCCACAGCTCACTCTTCCCCCACCTTAATTATTACCCTTACCTACCCCCACATATATTTGCATCCAAATTCGGCTGAAAATATTCTATAGATTTGGATTCGATCAAATCACCTAAGCAGTAATCTCCCAATACACAACATATGTACCTAACTCCATACTATTTGTACATATATTCAGAAATACATACCTGCAGGGTTGGGCGCAGCAACAAAGGGGGACTTACTTTCACAAGGGAAGCATAAACGTGCACACAAGACTTGATTGGTGGAGGATCATGAGAGGGGAGTGCCAGGAAAGCGGATTATGGGACATGTGTTTTGTTTCTTGATCTTAGGTTGTTTAGACAACAAAGGAGAAGTGCATTTTAGGATCCACTGTCACATGCCATAGAATCCTTTTACTTTTGACTTTGCGTTCCCGAAATGATGATTTCTGCTTTGTTGGTCTGTGCTTTTGAAACACATGATTTTAGTGATATAATATACATTCTGATCTTTGGTCTTTATTTGCTTTCCTTTGTAGAGATCATTTTTAATGAACTGGCTGATCTCTGGCACATAAGGGAGAGTGAGCACTGGATAAACAGCACTGGACTTCTTGGACAGCGAAGAATCAGAACAATAGACTCTATAGCGCAAGAGCAGGTCCAGAGTGTCTGGCCATCCAGAGAAAGGCTTGAGGGCTTCCCACGCAACAGGCAGCCCCCACACATGCAGTCAACCAATTATTAACATGCAGATGTCCTTGTCTAACCGCAATCCAGTGCTGCCAATTATGGCCCTGACTGCATGATAATCGGAATATGTATACTAAATAAAAATGTATGTATGTTAAATACAGAGAACATGACTACAATAATCTGCTTCAACATGGACAGATAAGTCTCATCTCAGTTTTCACACTGCATTCTTTTAGTAGAGATAGTTACAGCACTATTCCTCTCTGTCAACGCAATAGTTGTTTACTTGCAATGTAATGCACTGTTTATGATGTATTTGCCTGCAAAGTAATGTTCAGTGTATCATGCAATTACAGGGCACACAACTGCAATCAGTTGCTTTGGGATATTTAATCACTACTCCATGCTCTTTACTTTCACTACCTGTTTAATATAGCCTTTCCAACAAAGTTTCCAAATCCCAAATCAAAATATCATGTCAGCAGTCACTAATTGACTAGCATGGCCATACACACAGTACTTCTCAACAACAGTTAAAATCTGGTAAAGAGTATGCCTCAGTATTAGTCTTACTTGACAAATTATTGAATAAGTGTCCTGTTTTGCAATGAACAGTTCATCATGCAATTTCCTGCACAGTATCTGAAACTTCAATCTGTTCCAGCAGAGAAGACCATCACCTCTCAACTTTCTTTGTTCACTCGACCTTTTAGCACAAGATCCTTATAACAGCTGGCAGAGTACTGTGACTCATATTCTCTTTGCGTGCCAGCAGTCACTTCCTCTCCCAGCAGGACAACTGTTAACGATAATGTTACAGTTCTACCCAACTATCCCAAAGCACTTGTCCCTTTTCTGCAATGTAATCTATAGTTTAACATGATATTTGCCGGCAATGTAATGTACAGTTTATCTTGTTAATTCCCTAAAATGTAATGCATAGTTTATTATGTAAAGCGTAGAATCAGGTACCAACACCGCAAATAACTGACCGTGTTTAGGTAAAGCAAATTAGGCCCTTTACATGAATAACAAAACGAAAAGAAAAGATATGACTGAAGTTTCCTTCAAATTATGTTTTTACTTAAAACAAATGAACTTGATTTGATCCAATTTTGATTTTGATGGATTTATTTAAATATGTTGTGGTTGCAAACATGTGAGCCAAAGAGAAGAAACGTGAACTTGTTTACTAAATAAAGATATATATCTTTATTTGTTGTTAATATGACAAATAAAACACACTGACTTTGAGGTTAACAAACATTTGAAAAGTGTGTGTCCAAGAGAATGCATCACTTCTTTCCTATTTTTATAAATTAAGTCCTTTGTAGATATGAAACACATGCCACTTGCACGCTTAATTGACTAAAGTCACAGTATACTTTGAATAAACCTTCAAGTCCTTAAAATTAAATGAAAGCATATGCTGGGCTAATCTGATAATCCTTCCATGGAAATATAATGTAATCTTCAGAATCGCAGTTCTTGCGAAATCACGATACTATTTGTCTTCCTTTTGCGATACCAGGATGAACTAAAAAAAACAAATACAGATTAGTAACTGTGAGGTATTGATCTGACAGATATAACATTTTAGAATTAACACGTCACAGATTTATATCTAATGAGAACAAAAAATGTTAAACGCATCAACAGAAATAATGGTAAGGATATTATATGATAGCGGTTTTAAAATCGAACATGCAATCCCATAACCTTGTTCCATGAGGTAATGCACCTGCTGCAGAAGTGCAAACTGCATGTCACAGCTGTGAATCCCAATGACATCCTTCAGAGGTGAGTTCTGGGTGAGTACATTGAATTGCGTATTGGGGATGCAGGTTCTTAAAATATTACAGGGCTAGTTAAAAAAGAAGTTAGCAACCATAATTCCAAGTTACTCCTTAAAAGAGTAGAATAAGTCACAAATAACTTCTTTGTGAATCTGCCCCTATTGTACATGTGTATTTTGTTGTGAAACAACGTCATGAAGCAGTTATGTATTTTCATTGTTTACTTTGTCTTCCCAACCCTTATATGAGGGTTGTTGACGTGTGCGCATATTATTCGTTTACTCGGAGGTACCAACATGCAATGATTTTTGCCCATTTCTCTTCCCCACTCTTGACTGTTTATTTTTGTAGCTATTTTGTCTGTTTATAGGTTGGTGAATTGCAGAAACTATGCATAGCCTGAGTTTGAGTCTGTTCTGGCTGGCTGGGCTGCAGCTTGGGAAAGAGAAGTAGGACAAAAGCTGCAACTTTGCTTTGGGAAGCACTAAACTGAAGAACGCGCTGGTGGACATTTCCAAGTAGTTTATCGTCCAATCGTGATTAGACTTTTGCAGAGTTGGTTGGCAGTCAAATCTGTGATGTTTTTCTCAAAATATTATCGCCTCTAACTCCGGTGGCACTGAGAGCAGCCACCAGAGGCATGAGGCATTCTATTTGGCTATTTCGTCCACACCATAATTTTGGATTCTCAGATTGGCCAACCAAGACAATTGTATGACCAATGCAAAATACATTTGTACAGGCACTTTTTCTATCTCCATTGGGAATGTCATGATTTTCCCAAACAACAAATTCACCTACCTAGATCATGTTATGCTCTAATTAAACTGCATATAGCAAACTTATATAAGATCATAATTTCGAGCAGCTGATGCAAGTGGATCTGAAGTCCCTACAGCTCATTAAGTACGTTTGTATGTGTTTTAGGTTTCTTCAACAGTCGCTCTGATCGACAGTTGAAATATTGGCTGACACACGAAGCAACCTTTGCCCTGCAGGCCTCATTACAACCCTGGCGTTAAGGGGTTAACGGCGCAGTAAAAGGCTGCAGCGCCGTTAAACCCTTAACGCCCGATTCACACTTTAACGCCTGCTTTGTGCAGGCGTTAAAGTCCAACCCGCTAAGGGACCTTGGTGCTAATTACGGCACCGTAATTTACGGTGCCGTTATTAGCGCCTTCCCCATTCCCATTGAGCCCTATGGGCCAAAAATGGGAATGGGGAAGGGGCCATGGTGAATGGGGATTTACCGCCCCGCCAACCTTAGAATGGGGCGGTAAATCCACCATCCACCATGGCGGAATCCGGCATGGACCATGGTTTGTTCGAGAGAACTTTGCTTGATTTATTTATTGTTTCCCATTGCCGATATGCCAAAAGAGAAAATACCGACACTGCTCTCGATCGTTTGGCATTGGGTGGAAACCTTACTGCCCATGCACACATTTCTGCCAGAGCTGAGTGCTTCTTGAGCTATGGGCATGTGTCAAAGCACATCTGCAATTGTGCGGTCTTCACTCATTCAGTGTTGAATTATCAAGAGAGCAAGACCGGGCCCTCAGAATGAGGGGTAGTCATAACTGTTCTGTTCATTTACCATCTCTGCCAATGCATTTTTAGATAGACCTTGTATTTTATTAATTTGTCACAGATCTACTGAATTAAAATAAGCAGTCCAGTGCCATAGGCAATGCAATATTCAGCTAATCTTGAGACTTGGATGGCTGAGAAAAAAAAGTCGAGCTACGGCTAGAAATTCCCTTTCTACATAAATCACCCGATTTCAAACCACCTTGCCATCCAGTTTTGATTTCATTTTCATTCTACAAACAGGTGGTCTGTGTAAAGTGCACGCACTTTGGTGCTCCATCACAACCAATGCTGCTTTTTACAATCAAATCAGAGGACCTCATTATAACATTGCCGGTCTGGTAACAACGGTGCCGGCAGGGGCATTGCTAGGGGGGGCTAAAGGGGCTATAGCACCTGATCTTTTGGTTGTAGCCCCGGATAGAATCTCAGGAGCTACAGCCAAAAGACTAGCTAGCCCCCAGTCCCACCAGTTCCGGCATCAGCGTAGCCCCGGGTCTTTTCCAGACCTAGCAACTCCCCTGGGTGCCGGTAGGCTTACTGGCACCTTTGTTAATGGACTGGCAAAGTACAAGTTTGCGGGCAGGAGGCCCTCCCGCCCGGCAGGTCTGACCTGGCGGGCGGAACGGCACCCGCCTGCAGACATTGATGGATGCACCAGCACTGTTGCACACAGTGGCGGTGCATCCGTTTTCCCCACTCTCATTGAGTCCTTTGGAACTCGAGTGGGAATGAGGAGTTACTTTTTCCAGCGCCTGCCTTCAGGGACCGCCAGGGCTGTATTGCCCCGGTGATTCCCCTTTGCCAGGTTCCGGAAAAAAAGCTCAACTCCGACAGCAGCCTGCCATTTTTGCCCGAATGGCTACCGCCGGAGTTATAATGAGGCCCACAGACTTAATGAACATTGAAACTGAAAGGGGAAACTTTAAAAATGTTGTTACATGCTCGCACTGCCCTCCCTGAGCTCACCTAAGCAGTTGACATCTGACAGTAACAGTGTCACACCTGAATAGGAAAAGGACAGAGCAGAGACCATATTTAGCGCACTACATCAATACAACCACCAAAAGATGTCATGGTAAAGAGGCATCAATGCAATTATGGAAAATCAGTGTTGATTGTCAAGCAGTTCTGAACTTGTGCTAATTAATCAACGGTGGGATTATTTGCAGCCATCCCTGGGAGCTTCTCAATGCATGGACAGTCTATCTCCAGCTAGCAAGCCAGTGCAATGAATCCTTCAGCTAACACAGCCATGACGCTACATGTAAGTTTATTTGAGCATACATACAACACTGTAGGCAGCAAATACTCTGTATACCCTTTGTATTTTAACTGTTTCTCGACATTAAGATGAAAGAATCAAAATTTATTTAAAAAAGGTCAATTCAAAAAGGTGTTGCCAAGTGTAAGAGTGGACTCTGGAGGCAAATGATCTCACTGCTTCAACACCAATGTCATGAAGGTGAAGCCTGGAGAAGTGATGATTTTGATGAAATAAACGGTTCATTTCAAAATGTTTGCGCAATTTACATAGTGTAACAAATAGAGGGAGAATCATAGCAATTCATGTTTTAGTGCAAACTTAAAAAAATATATGTGGCATGTAACCAGCAGAATGATATCAAATCATTTACAAAAATAGCAATATGTTAATTTGTAATATGTATTACACATGAAAATGCATGCGCAGAAGTAAAAAAGAAATAAAGACCTATTATTGGGGTTCAGGTGTGACAGGACACATCATACAATATTTGATTCCATGAAACTATGGCCAGGGCCCTCCATTTGAACTAAGAATAGAAGGAATGAAACCTGGAGTACTTCACAAGTCAATGAAAATTAAGTTGATTTAAATGCTGGAAGCACTACTGACTGAACTGGATTTGTGGAAAGGAATGTACGCAGGGGTTCACAATGTTCACAATAGCCAACCATCAGAGGCACCCCAAGAGGATGATGTGATTGACATGTATGGGAAGCTGCCGAGAGATCCAACAGTACTAGACCACCAAGCACATCATCATAAAATATCGTCCTGAGGTCCTTCAAAGCTATTAACAAAACAGATTCCGTACTATGGTTGGAGCAAAAGCATTCATGGGAGTTGTCTAGAAAATAATATTTCTCATGAAGTCTTTCAGTTTAGCGTGGCAACAACATTGGTCTAAACCTTGGTGGGTCACTATGGTCCAAAGTCAACTTCTTCAACAAAGGGATCACTGTTGCTGATTAATACAATATGGCATAGATATTGAGGAAAAAGCAGGATTATTCATCATCCTACAGGTTAGGAGCAGGATACACTCCATAACGGGAAAATATGGGTCACCTTTGAAACATACATTTAAGTAGATATTCTTCCAAAATGGATTCAGAAATAGAGAAAACAAATTCACTGTTCACATCTGGAGGATCATTCTTGAAAGCTAAGTCAGCATCTGAATCAGAGCCTTGTTTCCTGGATCCATTGGGCTGAGGATGAGTAATATATAACCTGGAGACGAATAGGACAGTGCCAGCAACCAGGGTCCTGAGAACCCCATGGTTCCTGTCCAGAACATTTAATGAAAGGACTCAAATGTAAGTGATCACATGCCCCATTGTGTATTTAAATCCTTTGGCAATGGAATCCAGGGACGGAGTGCAGGGCATGTATTTCTCCAGAAAAAATTTAATATGAATTTTCTGGTTTTCTTTCAGAAACCAAACAATGTCCTTCAATCTATGGCATCTGATGAATGAGTAGAATTCGCAAAGGGATTAAAAGACACGGTGATCTGCAGAAGACCTAGTAAAATAATGTCCAAACGAAAAATATGTTGCCCCAGAATGCAGAACTTTGGTGAGGATCTCACACAATATGTTCAACAGCAGCTATCAGAAATACTGCAACTGCTTGCCTAGAAGAAGCAACTTTCATGATCAGAGGGAGGAACATAGGTAGGAGCAAAGACCACCGTGTAATTGGGTGGTTGGGGAATAGATTTCTGAATTGGAGGGACAGGTGAATGAATTGTCAGAGATCGTTGGTCAAAATATGAGAGGCCAGCAGGTAAAAACTGGTCCTAATGCTCCTCAATGCACTGTCTAAACTATATCTAGGTGGACAATAACAGGAGGACAAAATTACAAATCAAAATATACAACATGAAGATGAAGGTGGGTATAGTAGAAAAGGCATGCCAATGCCAACGCTTGGATAAAGCTTCTTTTATATCATGTAAAAACAGCCCTGAGCTTGCTGAAAAACAGGTAGAACCAAGCGTGACACCGTTGTTCCTTGATTTAAAAAATAAATAGTAAAAACAAGAATGCAAATTTCAGTGAAGAGGAACATGAGTCAATCGCTCGCAAGAGAAAGGAAGACTCCATGAAGACAAGACCTTGATTTTCTCTTTCAGAGATTGATTACCACTTCTGAAAGAACAACAAATCAATCCTAAAAGAATATTGACACACTTTAAAATAAAAGAACAACACTTACTGGAAAGCCCTACACACAGACCAAAATGTAAAACTGTATCGAATTTAGATGCTGAAAATGAATTTGTTGCTTCATCTAAGATGACTCTCTTGACACACGCTCTAAGTGGTGGAAGAAACCCACTTAACAACTCATTTGAATGGCAGGAGCTGCACAGATAACCTGGGTAGAGTTCAGAAGTTAGAGAAGCACATATATGTGAAATTATTTGCAAGGCATACAAGGAGGCTGTGCTGATTTCAACAGCAGGATTGCAATTCAGCAGTTGCAAAGTACAGGGACAAATATTCTAGTTGCCATATTAGTTGATCAGGGTTATCTTTAAACTGTTGATCTTGATGGGTCTCTTTTATAAGGTTGAGAATGTGAGTAGCCTCCTCAGAGGAGAAGGCTAGGATTTCTGCTCTCTTGTCGGTCAGGAAGTCTATTTTAGAAAATGACATATTATGTTAATGTGGAATTGCAACTGGTTAGTTTGTAAATACTGCCTACTGTTAATTAAAGATTGATTTCAAAGGGATAGGTGCAATGTCCCACACATTGGAAGAAGAAAATCAAACATGAGAAACACAGGGGAGGGGGACTGCACACTAGGTTAGAGAGGATGTCTGGCAGAATTACCACCATATTATGCCTTGGCGGGAGTGCGCTCATCCACCATCAGTAATGGTAATGCTGTCCAGCGGTATTACCACTGAAATTGACTATAAAGCGTGAATACCACCCAGATACAACAGTATTTCCGTTACCGTCGGCACAGCACTGGATATTTCCTGTTGACATCCAGAATCCACAGTTCGGCAAAATGTCACAGGAGAAGGTAAAGGATTGGGTACCCGAAATTAAGGAAAGGTCACAGAGTTAGAACTCAATGTACTAGTGGAGAAAGTGGTGAACCATGCTGAGGAGCCGTATGGCAGCAGGCAGCGCAAGCCCTCTGTCTAGAGGAAAGCTGCCATATGGTCCTCCATCAGGCACAAGGTGGCGACTGTGGCTGCAGTCTCCCTCCTGTGGAGAGGAGAGAGGGGATTGGGAGCGCAGAAGCTGCAGCAGGAAACAATGGCGATGGTGGTAAGTCTCTCAGACCCCACTTACATGTAAATGCACTGCGCAAAAGCATGCATGTGGCAGCATAGATGGCCACAATAGGCAAGGGAATGGGAAAACACATGGCAATCAGTGCAAATGCACAGTGAGTGCACGCATGTGCCTGTGGAGGTGGGTAAATGTTGCAATGAGCATACAGCCCAGTTGAAATGTTCATGCCAACACATGGAGGAGATCATATACCATGAGACCGTGACATCAATGAATGGCATAAAAGGCTTGTGTAAGGCTTGGATGCCATTCATGAATGTCATGGCTCATATTTAATCATTTGTATGGAGAAGAGGAGGGGCTGAACTCAACTTGCATTCCTGCAACTTCGTTCCTCTCCATCATACAAATGCTGACGCATATACACTGGCATGGATTATCATGCCAGCTCAGATGCTGGCGAGCCCTATGGGGACTGCCTGCTTCATCCACCAGCATAAAGCGGTAGGTCCCCATAGGGATCCATTGTACATGCTCTCTGCCATGTGAGCATGGCAAACAGCACTCACAAACAAAGGTAAATGCTGCCTGGCATGCAAGCATGTCAGTCAGTGTCTACAGACCTTGCACTTTGGGGGGCACACGTGAAGGTCAAAAGGTGGTGTACATGCTTGTATGCTGCCATTTGCCATTTGCTGAGTATCTTCTCGGTCCTATTTCTTTTTTCATTAATCGGCGGTGATCCGCCTCACTTTCGTTTCCTTCTGGCATTTATGTGCCGGAGAGAACGCCCACGCAGTAGACAGGTGCAGCCGGTGCAGCCGGCACACTGTCAATGCGCTAAAGGTGCGCTTAAGGCAAGCCCGTCTGTGCCCCTCCGGGACAAGTCCAGGCTCTTGGCCATAAAGGATGGAAGTATTTATCCCCTCTGTGCTCACACCTCTTATACTTGTGGTGAACTTACTGCCCTGGCACTTGCAAAATCATCCTGGCCCCCTGGCTTTCTATATTACCTTGCCACCACCACCACCGTTCCAAAGAAGACCATCAGCCCCCATTCCACACTGAAAGCTCTCTTGGTTGATGCCCATTCCGTGGTGGCCCACCGGGATGACATTAGATATACTTTAGAAACATACACACCTAATGTGCTATGTATTACTGAAACTTGGTTAAATGTCCATTCCGGCCCTGATATTGCTCAACTACTTCCTGCTAACTATGATATATTCCAACTGGATCGGACACCCCCCCAAAGCTGGAGGTGGAGTTGCCTTTGTAGTTGAGAAAACATACAGTTGTCAATTAATACAATATGCTCATAACCTTGCATGTGAGCTACTTCTTATTAAATTGCAGGTATCTACGGAAAATTCTGTTTACTCCCTTATTGTGTATCGCCCCCCAGGTTATGTCACCAATCAATTTGTGGTTGATTTTGTGCAAATCGTAGCTGGCCTAGCTCTCATCTATCCTAAGATAGTGGTGCTGGGAAACTTTAACCTTCATCTTCAGCAGCCTTCTGACTCCCAAGCGCATAAACGTGTTACCTCTCTTGCAGACTATGGCTTCCCTCTCTGCAATCACAGTCCTATGCATGAAGGTGGTAATCAACTTGATATGATTTTCTCTTACATATCTCACCTCCAAACCTCCAAGCCCCTACCTGTGCTATGGTTTGACCATTTTCTAATTCTGTTTGCTTTTCCCTAAGTCAAACCCCCTCCTCTTATGAAATTCCAATTACGTTGGTCCAAGGTCCCCACTAATGTAATTTCTAACTCTGTTGTAACAATAACTCAACAGAGTAGAAATAAGGGCATGAATATTTGTAATGCTTTAGTTACTGCCCTTAAGCACACGGCCCATACGTTGGCCCCTTCACAGCTGCTTCCCACTCGCACCATGCCTTCAGAACCTTGGTACTCTTCGATGATCCCCTCTGAGATGTTCTAACCCCAAGGATTCCACAAAGTGCATCCACAACCTTCCACGTAAAATACTGTTACCTCCCACCCGTGAAGGCTGTTCAGCATTGACCAACATTACATCACCCAGTAGCTGTTCACAAAGACAGTTGGCATTCATGTCACCAGCCGGGTTTGTCTCTCGCCATTCAATTATTACTCCCAATTTGGTCTGTTCTCTTCCTAGTTGCTGGTCAGTCAATTCGCTAGGGTTCCAATAGATGTTAATAAGGAGTACAGAAAAACAATCTTTATTCGTTCCTAATTTAAATGCAGCCACAAGAAAGTGGTGTTCCAGACACCATTCCCCCATCTTGGAAAAAAGATTAGATTGTTTGACAGCTATGAGTAGACCACCCTTTGGGCGACCCTTGTTGGAACCGTGTGCACAAATGGTGACCACAGTAAACCCTTCCCAGCACAACTGCTCCCTTGACCATGTCTCCTGAAGAAGAACAAAGTCAAATTGCGATAGATAGCTCGTAACTTCTTCATTATTCAAAAGATTCAAACAGCCCCATGAGTTCCAGCTCACCAGTTTGAGAGTCAAGGCCAACCACCTCCATTCCTGTTTGTTCAGATCCGATTCATCATTAGAAGACTTATTAGCTTGGTTGGGTTCTAGTTGCTCAACTTCACGCAGCCTAGGCTTCTGTTTTAATGTCACATGAATTTTGTGTTCATAGATATCAAAACCTAGTTTTTGAAATGATTCAGCCTCCTTTAGCAACAAAGAACTTACCAAAGGAAAAGGAATGACAAGTCTTACATAGTCCTATCTAAATCTGTGAATAAAATCAACCAAAGTGATGTCCGCAGATGTGATCAAACTGAGCTCAGTTATAGTAGCTAATAAAGATAAAATGTATGATCTATTTAGTGAGATATGTCCTGGGTCTATGAATAATACTTTCAAAATCAAACCCGGGATTTCAGGAAGCACAGGTTGTCTTAAATCAGTGTCCAGGTTATCAGAAAAAGAGCCAACAATATCAGATTTGTGTTCATAGAAAGACATCGTGGTCAGCTCTTCCCTACCCTCTAGGTACATTCCCCTGACACGTGACCGGAACTTCTCCTGTTGGCAGTCTAGAAAGATTTATTCTCCTGGTACAATTGTTTATAGAGGTCTGATTCTCACCCAGCACCTTTAGAATGATATGCCTTAAATCATATTCTTTTGCCTCTTCATCAGTACCATGAGCACCAACACTTGTCTCATAGTTAGCGTTGGAGTAAAGAAGCTCACGTTCCCCATTCACATCGTTATCAATAATAGAGTCAGTGTCAGTCCTCCCAACATCATTGTTGCTACTCCAATCCACACTGCCCAAACCCTGTGTTAACTGAAATTTCAGATTGTTTCACATGAGTTATTACCTTGGGTTGTTTTTCATTGATCGAATCTCTAGTGTGAGTGTGACCTACACAACTTACTAATGCAGGATGAGGCATTTGTATGACCTTGGGGATACTGTTAGTAGTACAACCTTCATGGTGTTTAATACCCCAGACACCTTTAGAGTTTGGATTTTCTTTACTAAAGTCCAGAGAATGAACACCTTTATAAATGTGATACATAACATCAGACTTTCGTTTTAAGGCTTCACTCAAAGTGTTCTCCCCTTCAGTGAAAGTGCCTCTTTGAGCACATTCCACATCAATTATTTGTCCAGTCGTGATAGCCGTTGTCAAGACATTAGCCCCCGAATTTGTCTGAATCAATGTAGGGTCCGAGAGCATAACACCCTCTTCACAAGCTAACTGTTGCATATCCACCTTCCTCATGCATTTTTGCGACATTTTATTTCTTGCCGCATTGTTGTTATTATTTTTTTTATTTTGTTTAGCCAATTTCTTACTCTGTCGTTTAGAAATTTTCACCTCAAAGACATCATTATTAGGAGTCTTCGAGCAGCCATTTCTTTCTTTACCATTATCAAAAGCCTCTGCCTGTGACTCAATAGTTAGGCTTTCTGAGAGTAAACCACCCCCAGCAGCTTGTGTAGATGGAATTGTAATTATCTCTTCATGAGAAGCAGGTTTGTCCAGGACAGTTTTTACATTATCCCTTAACAGCCCCTGAACATGAGCCAAAATAATGGGGGTATCTTTACTCAATGCCTCAGCAAAAGATTCTGTTCTATACTGAGGCATTTTCAAAAACTCTGTGGTTAATTTGGTCAGAACTGCTGTCTGTTTTCTCATTTCCGACAGCAGTAGTCTGTTAAATATGCTTAATGTTGCAGCAAGGTCGGATCCTATTCCCATGTTGGTCGGCTGATTTTTAGGTATAGCATCCACATCTGACACGTGCCTTGCCTCCAAAGATGGACTAAATAAGGTATCAGCAAAATTGTCATAACAAAAACTGCTTTCTTTCATCACGTTAGGTTCCTCCAATGCAACCTCTTCCACAGCGGTAGTAACCCTCCCTGAAATGAATTCAGGTAGTTCCTCATCAGCAAAGAGGGGTTGCGGGGGGTCAATTAAATCCTCTGTAGTCTTACAATTAGGAGAACAGTCCTGCGCGCATTGCAACAAGGCTTCTTCCTCATCACTAATAACTGGAAGAGGAAGAGCCACAGCCCGCGCCAAACTCGCACGACGTGTGCTAACAGCATTGAAAAAATCAGCTCTAATATCTTTCATTGCAAAGGCAGCTTTCTTTTTCCCCATATTCAGATCACAGAGGGCAGATTGCAGTACACGTTTTTACCTACTTATACACAATGACCCAAAAAAGTGAATTTGTTAAATCTCTCAAAGAAGCAGGATTGCAAAACAAAGCCAACTAGGTCACAGCTTGTCCTTACCAGCCAAAACTCCAACACTGTATTCTGTTACACTACAGAATATCACCGCGCATATTCTACTGTATGACAAGAAAGTGTTAAACCAGCACCGCGCACCGCTCACAGTGAACAGTAAACAGTGCTTACTGGTGCTTCGTGGGGCGCGCTCATGTTGCGCTGCACCATGGGTATTAGTAGAAAGAGGTCGGAGCAGGCAGGGGACGGAGCCAGTGACCCTCGCTGCGAATCAAGGGAGGGAAAGTAATTACACAGTACTTAATACAGTAGTTCAGACTAAGAGTCCGTACATAGATGCCCATGAGTCTATGTATTTAAACAAATCCAATGGAGTTTAGTTAAGTTCCAGAGCGCTGTATATTCACCTCCAGGCAACAGCGGTGTTACAGCCAAAGACGTCCTCTTGCCCGTGCGGCAGCAACAGCATACAGAAAAGTCCTCACACTCCTCCCAGCCGGTCCGAACAGTAAACAGTGGTTACTGGTGCTTCGTGGTGCGCCGAACAGTAAACAGTGCTTACTGGTGTTTCGTGGTGCGCCGTGGTCTCTTCATATTCTTCAGGATCTCTCTAGGCACTTGAATATTTGTGCTCCACCGGATTCATCTCTCAGCCCCTCAAACATGCTGTAGTGTCTCCGTTGCTTAAGAAACCCCATCTCGACCCGGCAGTGGCTGAAAACTATCGTCCAATTTCTCTTCTTCGTGCTATGACAAAGCTGTTGCAATTCATTATCACCCCTCAGCTTTTGGCCTCCTTTGAGGCCAAAAACATTCTTCACCCTCTTCAGGCTGGTTTCTGTCCAGGCATGGGCACAGAATCGGTGATGATCACATTTCACAATGATATTGCAATGTTACAGGACTGTGGAGAGACAAGTATTCTTATTTTATCCGATCTCTCCGCTGCCTTTGACACCATTGACCACCAGAGACTCTTACAGTGCCTGTCGGATGCTGGATTTTCAGGCGTCCCTTTGAAATGTTTTTTGTCTTTCCTTTCTGACCACACTCAGGTGGTTTCTCTTCCCCCCTTTACCTCCCCTCCAATGGTGTTTGATTGCGGAGTTGCGCAAGGCTCGCTCTTTCCCCATTGCTTTTTAATTTATACATGGTTGCACTGGCCAAACTTATCTCTAGCTTTGGTGTGCATGTTTTTTATATTTGCAGACAACACCCAGATTCTCTTTTCTCCTAATGCCCCCAAGGAAAGTCCTCCCCAGTTATTGAGAGACTGTCTCTCAACGGTAGGGACGTGGATGACTAAAGACTGGCTTAAGTTAAATGGGAGAAGACTGAGGTACTGGTGGTTGGCCAGGCCTCCGCTAGCCCCTGCTGGACCTTAGACTACTGGCCAGCATGTCTTGGGTCTTGCCCAAAACCTTCTGCTATAGTCAAGAGCCTTGGTATTAAGGTCATGGTCTCTGGCTCCAGAGAAGAGCAAATCTCTTTGGTTTGCCAGACCGACTTCGCCAAACTGAAAATCTTGAAGAAGGTTCTTCCTTCCCTTCCTAATGAGGCTAAGGGCCAAAATTGTTACTGCCTCCATTATGGGGGCAAATGATTACTGCAACATCATTTATCTTGGTCAGCCAGAGGCGCTGCTCCAGCGCCTCCAGAAACTTCAGAATGCGGCAGCCTACTTGACCTTAACGCTCCCAGACTGAACCATTCCTATGATCTTCTTCAGTGCCTTCATTCACTGCCCGTTAAAATCCGGGTGAACTTTAAGATCTTATGCACGGTTCACTGTGCTATTCACTCTGCAGGAGCTGAATTCCTTCAAGCTAAGCTCTCTCTTTACCAACCTAAGCAATCTCTCTGATGTTCCAGCCAGTTTCTGTTGTCTGTCCCCTGCTGTCGAAGTGCCTGTACGGGGTGCAGAGCTTTCTCTGTGCTGGCCACGTCTTTGTGGAATGCCCTTACCTTTCAAATGAGGAACAATCACGTTCTATCGATCTTTGGCAAACAGCTGAAAACACTGTTGTTTTAAATGTGTTTTTTTTTAGTGCCTTGATGCTACCAGATCTTTGTTGCGCTTTATAAATACTCATACAATACAATACAATACAATTTGCAATCTGCAGTGCAAAAGACAGCAATTCGGTACCAGGGAGACACTTATATCACTGTGTAAGCATAACGTCTCTCTGCGGCCAAAACACTCATTTGGGCTACATGAGCCCCGGAAATAAGAGAAGCACCCATGTATCCCGTAACAGTCCATGCAGGCAAGTGCATCCCCAGTGACCCCAGAACAAAAAGCTAGCCTGGCAGGCCAACAGGAAAAGTGCACATGCATGTACCATGGACACCCACAGTAGGCTCACTATGCAGTAGTATAGTTTTAACAGTAGTTTGCCTAAAACCACACTTGGCAATCATACAAAATGTGTGTATGCAGAACAAACCCCGTGTTGCATGAGTGTCTGGCAAGCCCACCGACATGTATGAAATATGAGTGACAGCATGTCATTATACACCCAACAGGTAGACAGTCCACGGTTGGTGAAGAGGCATGGCCCTCCACTGCCCTGGAAACCTCCACTGCTGCCACTTCATCTACCATCACACGTGCACAGGATGGACCCGTAAGCAGCAGTAGGAAGAGCAGGAGTAAGGCAGCAAGGTTACAGAACACCACCGCTGTGGGACCTTTGGCAGGGATGGAGGAAAGCACCATCCCCACATTGGTTCCCAGTAGCCCCTCCACTGGCCATGCAGGTGGCATGGCTGATGCAGAAGCTGTCCCATCCACTCCACAGCCAGCCCCTGTGGCAATCTACAGGGCTGCAGTTTCCGCTCCGGGACTCAGACATCAGGGCACTAGCACACCCTCCTCACTGTCTCAGGAAGTGCATCAACAGCCCCAACACCATTGTGGCACAGTCAGTGACGGCGCCACTGATGAGGAGGAGGACAGGGGCTTTCGCTCACCTTACTTCAGCCCCATCCCTCCCCACAGCCCACCACCAGTGCCCAATCTGGGCATGGCTGGATGCCATAGAGCAGCGCCAGGCATCACTGCAACCACTGATGGGCCAGCAGGTTGAACACATGCAGGGCAGGAGGGACTGCCTGCAGGGATCATCCCGCTGGACTTCCTGTTCCCTCTGCCAGGTCACAGCTGCTTTCACCACGGTCGGGCAGAGAATGAGGGAACATACAGAAGGCATGTCAACCTTTGCTGAATCCCTCCATTCCTGCATTTTGCTGACGCTGCAGCATATCTGGGGTCAGGGGTCTGAGCCCTTCACCTCAGTCACCCCAAAAGAGGGTTCACAGCTCAGCGCCCCACAGCACTGCTCCCAGCACCACCTGACACTTAAGGTGCTGGAGCAGTCTACCAAGGCCAAGAGGTACCGGAAGTGATTGTAATGACATACATTTTGAACGATATCACAAGGGAGTGGGTATGGAGGGTGTTTTGGGGAGGGGGAAGGTGTTTTGGGGAGGGTGTGTTGGGGAGGGGGAAGTGTTTTGGGGAGGGTGTTTTAGGGAAGGGGAGGTGGTTTGAGGATGGTGTTTTGTGCAGGATATTTGGGGGAGGGAGAGGTGGGCGGGGAGGGTGTTTTGACATTAGTTATTTAAATGGTTGTTCACTTGAAGTGTTGCTAGGACATTCCTTATTGTGTGCATTTGTTTAATTAATAGCGTGACTGTATACTCGGGTGCGTGGCAAGTGCACATCAAATGTGCTGAAGCAAAATTGTCCATTATTCCTTGCTGTACCAGACGTCCAACACTACCCTCTTCCCGTTTATGGTGTAGCAGCATAACACCTGCAGGTAGCAAGTCCTCCTCTTCTGGGGGAGGCATGTCCTCATCAGGGGTCAGGGGACATTCCGCCACGGCAGATATTGTGCAGCATTGCACAAGCAAGAACAATTTGTCTGACCTTCTCTGGCCTGTACTTTAAGGCCCCTCCAGACTGGTGTAGTCACCAGGAATGAGACTTCAACAGGCTGAAGATCCGCTCCATGCAAAGCGATGTCCATATGTGTGCCTCGTTGTAGGCCACCTGCTGTGGCATCTGTGGATTCTGCATGGGTGTTATCAGCCATGGTAGCTGGGGATATCCAGATAAACCTGCAAGGGCAAAGGTCATAGGTGTCAGTCACAGAGCATTGTGTATGTGTTGCCTTTTACATCGGCATGTTGATAGACAGTCTGTGTGTGCTTTTAACAAGAATTATCACACAACATGATTTACCATGACAGTACTTGCATGTGGAGTCATTCACTTAGGGGGATCATTTGCTCTGTCGTGTAACACCATGCACACAGCTCTCGGCCAGCACTCGTCGCTTTCGGTGTATGTGCTTGACAGGTCAGAATGCCATTGTGCCTGTATTGGGCCTGTGCGTTGCTCCCATGCATGTGCTGTGAGGGGTGATTAGTTGTACTTGTGAAGGTCTCTGTGGTCTGCTTCTATTTCACAAGGGCTTCACATAAATGGTTACCTGAGTACATTGCATTACTTTTGCCAGTGTGGCATTCTTTTGGTGCAGCATTGAACCGCATTGTTCCATGTATAGGGATGTGTAATGTTGCATTGTGGTTCTTCTAGTCCTTTGTGTGTGTTGCTAGGCTGTTGGGGCAATATGCATTTGTGATTTACTGCAACAATCAATCCCTGTGGGTTGTAGACTGTCATGTGTGTGGTGAGAGGGCAGTTCCTGCATATACAGGGCCTTAAACGGGCATGCGTTCTTCAGTTGTGGTAATGCCCCCCTTCACATGGCATATCACTAGTGCTGCGAGAATAGTTTCTGTAATGGCATCTGTACTCACCCAACATCCACGTCCATTGCTCTCTGTGCCTCTCCATGTATTCAGGCAGTGTGCTGTTCTGCAGGACCATGACATCATTGGTGGAACCAGGGAAGCGGGTCACAGCAGTGTGGTATGTGGAGGTCAGGCTCATAGGTGACCTGGATATTCAGAGAGTGATACTGCTTCCAGTTGCGCTATACCTCTTTGGATGCAAGGGGAGCCACCAATGTCACATGGGCATGCGCGCTGCTTCATATAAACGTGCCTTTCTAACAGTCTTCTATGCCGGGGGGGGGGGGGGTGGACAGGGAGATGTGCCATGGTAAAGGAGTGATTCCAGCACCTGCATGAGAACATTGGTAAATGTGGGATGGGACATGCCGTGCAGCATGCCCTTAGTGTGCTGGAAGGTGTCTATTGCCAAGACATGCAGGGCCAACACAAGCGTCAGCAGTGGGGGTAATGCTGTACTGATGTTGATCCTGCTCTCTGTTATCCTAGATCAGGTTGCGAAGCTCAGCTATGGTCTCCTTGTTCATCGGGTAGTAGGTGATTAGCTGGTTGCCAGTTACCAGGGTGTGGGCCTCACCCTGGGTATGGGTAGTTACCTTGCATAGCTTCACCTCCTCCTAATCCTTCTCTCTTCTGCGCCCTGTACCCTGTGTTGCTCTTCCAGCTTCTGCAGCTCAATGCAGAGCAGGCGGAGCCGCACGTCCAAGTTTAGAACGGCTAGTGGCAGCATAGTGTTGGAAAGTGTGTTTAGTGAAGGAGTGGTGGGTCTTAAGTACCTTTTCTGAGTGGATTGGGACACCTGTGGCTTCATTTCCGTCACCTGTATGCATTTACCTCCACCTTTCATGTGGAGGCAACTGCACTGTGTTTTTGGTGGTATAAGCGCCTAATTTTGATGGTATTTCTGCCATATCCCAAATTGTAATATGACGATAATACTGTTTTGGGATCTCATCGGAAATCTCATCAGTGGTAATACCATCGGCGGAAATCCCCCCCGACTGTATTACCAACAATGGAATTACTGCCAATGGTATTACCACTGACTCATAATTCGGCGGTATGGTAAAAGTGGCAGTAATTCAATTAATGAGCCATTGTCCTTCCAGGAGATCCGATTTCTCCCAGCATACCACAGTGGCATATCAAATGTGCAAATTAACTTAGATTCAATAAAATAAATGAAAGCAAAGTGCTTCCCTTCACCCTCTACAGTCATCTCAGCCATAGGTGTGCATGAGGAGAAACACAGACATAGCCTCCTCTCAGACCAGTGGAAAACGCTGATTTTGGAGCCTAGTGCAAGTGTGGATGCAGGAGTCCAGAGGGGGACACCAGCATGTTAATTGATTCAGTGTTAGTGGCAGTGGGTGAATATTTACAATGGTGTGGCATCGTTTTTCCCTTGAATTACCATGCGTAATTCATAGCGGTCTTACCGTTAACATTTTTACATAATACGATAGAATGGTGAAATGTACACTATAATTTCTGAGTCAAATTGGTTATAAAATAATAAAGTTTTCTATACATTTTGTAGGGTAAGTCATGGAAAAACGTGAATGGATGCCAGGTCACCAACAGTACATTTTAAAACACTTTCATGATGCAACACCTGCAATATCTGGCAGGAGTCGCTTTTTAAAACACTTTCACGATTCTGCCCACTATATATGCCAGTATGGCCACTGTGAATCACATACTCATATTGCTTAGCCTGTATCCACAAAATAGGCCAGCATGGCCATGTAAAATGTTGTTCATGCTTCCTGCGCCCACATATGTGCCAGTAGTATACTTTATATGCGTTCATGATGATACCCACGATATATGGAAGCATGACCCTGTGAAACACTTTATCATACCACCCGTGTCAAAATATAAGCCACTAGTGTCACTCTAAAACACTTTTATAATGGTGCTTGTGCCCACAATATATGCCAGCGTGATGGCAATGTACATTTGGTGAGCAAATCCCAGCAAGCACATAAATATTATGTAGGTAAGCCTTTATACTGTATACTATTATCACTGTATGGCTTCACAGCACTGAGACTTTTATGTGGGTCAAATTATTGTGTCCATGCCAGGGGTATCCCAAACGTGGTCTATGGAGGAAAAGACACAGGAGAAAGAGGGCGAGGGAGGGGTAAAGTGGATGCAGGGTACGAGCAACAGACTATAGTTTTGGAGACAGATGGTAACGTGTGTTACCTTTTGAATGATATGATATGATAGGTTATTTATAACACGCTTAATACCCAGAGGTTTCTATGTCGAATTTCAAGAGCCAGTTGAATTGCATCAGCACAAGATAGGAGTTGTTTCGTGCAGGTAGTTTCAAGTGATAAACTCCTAGAAGGAGAGTGTAGTTGTGTGATGCACTCAAGTGGACCGGTGTATCATGGAGTCCAATTTGTTATGTTCTTGCATTTACTGACACAAAAATAACATCCAGAATTCTGAGACTGCCAAGCTTGCCAAGAGCAGGTGAGTAAAGAATAGACTGTGAAAATGTGGAATGTGAAAGGATAAATTAAGGAAAGAGAAAAGATGGGGTAGTATTTTGTCCCTAAGATTGCAGTGAATACATAGCAATATATTCTACTGGTGAGTATAATTAATGGAGGTGCGGGACTATCTGGCTTTGCTACTCAATGGAAGCAGGCACAACCTGACATATTTTGGCATATTTTAGCAAGGCTCATAAGTGCTTTAGGCAAAAGTACAGAGAAAGAATATCTAATGGCAGAATCACTAGATATCTAATGGTACACAACCCAAGAGAAAGATGGCGTCAGGGAGCATAAGTATATGAGGGTGCAATAGGCAGACAAATGTAGACAGGCAGTGGTACATGGCCCAGTGGGCAGAGCCAAGAGACAAACCCAGTGGCAAAATAATGTTGTAAGACAATTAGGATTTTAAGGATTTCTGTAGCATAACCAGTGGAGTAAATCAATTAGGCAACACTTGGTGGTACCACATTTGGAACAAAATCACACTCAGCAGATTCACACTTGTAAGCACAAATGGTGAGGCAAACCCAGTAGTAGCATCTAAATGGCAAAAACACACATCAGGGAGCACAATCACAGTTCTCATCACAAAGGGGCCCACATGCATCTCCAACGGATTGTCACACTTTTTCAGAGACAAACAATTGCTAGGCTTCATAAGGCACCAGCCACCGGTAAGAAGAAGAGATGTCAAGCTGAAAGCAGGATGTGAGTTTCTTACCATCTTCATTGTAATTAAGACCTGGGCACTGTCAGCTCTTTGTGTAACCATGTTGGACTTTATTGAGCATTTCAAATACAAATTTGCAAAACAATATGTTTATAGAATGTCCATATCCAACAATTCCAGGACCCCTGATAAATTAAGTAATATACAGATTTCAAATTACATGCTCTCAATATTGGTGACTGTGATGCTGGAAATGCCTTTTGGAGGGACAGGGCCTCCTAGTACTTGTCCTACTGCTTCTCTTTGTGTGTTTTCTTTATGTTTTCTGCCACTGAGGTCCATCCTACACCTCTGGCAGTGCATCTCTTTATGTGTCCCTTTTGTTGAACTACTCCTTTGAGATACCCTTATGGCACCCATGGGTGGGGTACGCTCGTGTACCCCTTATGTGTGTTACTGGGCACTTGTGTGTTTCCCACAGAGCAGGGTATGGACTGGTGGCGGCTACATGCTGACTTGGCAGTGGCTCTGAGTGTCCTTCATTTGTGGGACACCCAGGCCCTGCCATAGGAATCAATGGATTCCTGAAGGAAGGCAAGGTGTCTACTGTAGCCTTTGGTTTCTAGTGCCTTTTACCTTGTTGCCCAAAGTCCCGGGAAGCCCTGGCTCTGTCCCTTCCCCCTGACAGGTTGTTGGGTGGAAATACCATATATGGCCCTGGGGCTGCCTCCTGCCAGACTGAATGGACCCTTCCCAAGGGCTATGTGTTATGGGTACACCCTTGGGGTGGGACCTGTATGAAAGGAGTCTGAAGTGAACTCACATTCTGAGATACTGGTGTCTGGTTTCTATGTGTGACACAATGCCTGAGATGCCCCTGACTACATCTGACATCAATGCAGTGCAGTGTGCTGAAAGACTGTGTGCTCAACCAAATCCACATTCTTTGTTATGGGTGTCTGGGTGGAGTGAATGGCCTGAATCCTTGTGAGCATAATTGGCTGCCTGCCCACATGAATGCCCATCTGCGTGTTTAGTTGACTGAGCCTGACTCAGCATGAGTGAATGGGGACCAGTTGTGTATAACAGGGGACCTCTCACTCACCAACTTGTTCAGAAGCTGAAGTCGAAACAGAAGCTGCTCCCTGGAGTCCAGCTGGAGGAAGAACATTGCGGCTGCTACTCTACATCAAAATCCAAATGATGCTGTGCCGCTCCAAGGACTAATCTAAGAGAGGTCCATCAAAGAGGCCTCTCCCTGAGCTATGAGGGACCATTGTGCAACCTGCTGCTCTTTATCCGTAGTAACCTGGAAGCATGTCCTGTGTGCCTGCCGTCATGAGTCCTGAAGATGAGTGCCTGGACATCTCGTGTCGAAGAAGTCCATTGGTGTCACCCATGGTCCGGAGGAGTATTTGTGACTGCTAGAAGCCTGTTGCTATCTACCACCCAGAAGAGGGGGAACACTGGCATAGTGCCGCTTGACACCCGAAAGTTCCAAACTGCTGAAAAATACTTCAAGAGACATCATTACCATCATCACTGACCACTTTTTCCCACCGGAGAAGGTCCAGGGTCGCTGAGTGCAGAAGAAAGGTCCGCTGGTGCGTTTCCTGCCACCAGAAACCAATAAAAAGACATCCTGAGGGTACAGTCTTGATGAGGGTGCGTGGTCCACTCCAGTGGACAAGTCTACATTACCAGATGGAATCCGGAGATCTGGCTTGCAGTTGCTGCACTGAAGAACCGAAAGGTGGAAAACTGCAATATTTCAAAACCAACACCAAATGTGACCTATACACCCATTGCCGCCAGAAGTAATCGAAGGTCCCAGGGGTCTTGATATCATCTGCCAAGCCTTTAAGGACCCAAGTGTAGCGTGCCCAGGACTTCTACAGTCAGCAAAAGGATAGCACCACGAAGGGCAAAACTGCTGCACCTCAGAAATACTTTGGTTCCATTTTTCTTCTTGGACTCAGCATCCCAGTGGCTCCTTCTTCCAAGTGGGTTCCATCCTCGTAGGGAATCATCAAGTGAGACCGAGAAACTCTGCCACTACACCTGCTGAGGCACCAAAGGTACTGTGAGGAGGAAGAGGATCTTCTAGCCTCAGGAGTTGCCCAGGTGTCCCAGGTTCATCTTGGATCCTGTTCTCCTGCAGCCTGTCAGGTACTTTGGGGGTGGTGGAACCTTTAAGAAAAAAGTAGAGGGTAATTGAACAGGTTTGGACTGGGCTGTAAAAGACAGGATCCATTACTCCCTACATTTTCCATTACTTGTTGCCCAGGTGGGGGCGGGATCCTCACACAGAATTATTTAGCTAGTCTAAAGAAAACATTTTGGCACTATTCATAACTAACCTACCTTTCTTCCCTAATCTATGCTGATACACCTCACTTAAGAATTCACATGCCTATTGGAAACTGTCTGCAGTTGGTGCATTTATTACTGAATTTAAGTATTGTGCTGTACGACATAGATTGTATATATTTGCCACTCATTGGAAAGAACTGCCTGAGTACACAGTGTTAATATTTATATGTATATATTACTGAACCATATTTTATATAAAGAAGCTGTGTTATCACCTAACATACAGCCTCCATCTGAGTCAGCCGGTCTGGTAAAAAAGTGCCAGTGTTCATGGATACCGCCACTTTACCGGACCGGCCGACTCCGGATTTGCCAGTGGTGGGTCCTTGAGTTACCTCCAGCTGGAGGTAAGAAAGGTGCCCTACTGGCAAAAAAAAGCCACCATTACCAGCACCAGCATTGCCGGTAATGGTAATGCCGGGAAATCTCCTCATGGAGTCCTATTGGGGATTTACACTGTCACTCCGGCACCTGTAATGCAGTGCCACACACAGTATCTACATTTGCCGGTATCCTGGTGGCTCTACTGCCAGGATACCACCAAACTCAGAATGAGAGCCACATTGTGTGGACATTCCTTTGTGGTGCTTGGGGACTCACTGTACTGAAGAGCCTGCCTGCATCACCTCCTGAGGGCTTACACCTTGATTGCTCGTGCAAGCTACCATATAGAGAATCATGGCTGGGGTTCTCTGTGCATTTGTCCCAACCAAATAGAGGAGAGAAGTACAGATACCCCCTTCCAGTCTTTACAGTGATTGTCACTGACCTCAAATCTATTTGTTAGACCATTATTCCTGCAAAGAAAACACTCCAGCTGGCTACCTGTAACTGTTCCACCAATTGCCTTCTGGGACTTGTAGTTCAGATAAATCAAAACATGTCCTTAAAACAATGCATATGTAAACAATGATAATGATAACGATGTGTTATGTATATAGCGCCTTAATCCAAAGCGCTTTACAGAGCACATATTTACATACAATATCACCCAACCGAAATTGGTACAACAAGTTATGCACACTCGAACATTTGCATGTACACCTTGAGGTTGAAACTGATGTTAACCCAATGGAATTGGCAATACATCCTTTGATACCCTAAACAGTAAATATGATGCCTGCCCTAAAGCATCCACGCATTACGTTCCTGCCCACTCCTGCCTTCACATTCATGAAATCATACTAGCAAATGTAAGAACTCACACTAGCTCCTGCTCTTGGGGAGAAAATGTGTGAAAGGGTAAACCGATTCACAGTTGAAGAGACGAAAGCAGTGGACCATAACACAAGGCAGAGAGATTACACGCTAGGTACTTTTTTTCTACCAAAATCTTATTTGATTGATGACAGGCACTTTAACCTCCCACTATCAATTATTCGAAACATGCTGATGCAGCCGACCTTCATGAATCGCTGTACATTGTGACAATATTTTCTCTTTTTAATTTTAAAATTGCAACTTTAATCGCCCAAACCATTCAAGCGCACAGGAATCCAGCTTCGACCTACTGTACTAATCCCACTAACCCACATTTATTTAACAGTCATTGCACCCTGTCTCTGTGCATTTGCCATAACCCATAACCAGTAATTCAAGAATATGGTGAAGATTGAAGCATGCAGTGAAATTCTCTGCTACGGTTGTATTCTGCTCACCCATTGCACACCTTGCGGCCTATTGTCACTCTCACCAAGAAGGTACCTCATGTGGCACATGCTCTGCGCTCATGCACACAATCACTCAGTTTTACACACAGGGCCATCACAAGAAAGGGCAGAAGGGACAAACCATACATGGTGTCAAACCTGAAGGGTCCTTTTCGAGGCCCTAATGTCATCCTCTTGCCCACATTGCCTGCCATCCTAGACAAGTTTATTCAGTGTATTACGGGAAGCAGGATCACATGAAACACCAGCAGAGTGCTTTCATTGAATGCATCATTTGAATGTATGCACACTTAAGCGTGTTTATTTATTTATTTTGTAATTAGTACATTTCTTAGTTTATTACAAACTTCTTATGACAATTTCAATTCCAATCCATCTCACTTTTATCAGTTTGATCTTTGTCTTTGTTTTCGCCACTTTTTTACATTTTCAAGACAGCGTCAAGATAGTCAATAATTGCACAAGTTAGGAGATTGTTAATGCCAGACAAGATTGTCCACCACCATGGCTCTAGATCATAATTTATAGGAGCACATTTCAGCAGAAATAAACAACGCTTAGGTCTCAATTCTAGAAATTCAGCAATCAGATGTTTCACAGGTTCAACAGCCTGGTTGTAGTATCGAAATTGATTGTTTGGAATCTCTAAAGAATTAAACTTCTTTCGTATGATATAAGTTCAAATGTAGGCGTAGAAATTGGTCTCTATGGTGCCTGCTAGGAAACTTCTCTAGATATTTTGCAATCTTGTTCGAACCCCAGGTAGAGTGACATTGTGTGTGATGCTCTTTTACTTTTCGTTTTGATCCAATCACAGAGTAACCATTTTTTCTTTGCAGCGCACGGGTTATGTAATAGGGTGCCCATATCAATGTCGGCATTAGTCAGTTGGAGGAGAATCTTTGACAACCACACTTTCAACAGTCCAATGGGAGGTCTTTCGGTTGTAGAGGCAAAGATTTTATAAGCAGGGTTCGGTGGAACTAATGACATTTTTCTCCACATTGAGATGGACTTCCATTGAACCATCCCTGATATTGATTGATGTCTGAGTTCATATTGTATGGACTCAATGGGCATGCATCCAGGAAGATATAAGACTCTACACCAGAATTGGCCTTTTAGAGGGTCCCACACGGAACTGTTGATATTTAGCCCAGCTTCGCTCCCGAATGTAATTGTGGCCAACACCTTTTGGCGATAGAACATTAGGACCTGTTTGGTGGTAGATTTCCCGTAGTTGGCATATAATTTCATACCTTGTATAGTTAGATTTTTCATCCTGTTTTTAAAATCAAGAATCCAATTTGATTCTCTGATTGATTTGTTAAACAGTATTCCAAGACATCGAATAGACATTGGTTTGTCTAACTGTTCATCTGCCGCAAACCATTTGAAATGGTTCTCTCTTTTCCTGAGGTTTGTTCCAAATGAAAGTATCTTTTATTTTTGGGCATTTAGTTGTAAATCATTATTTCTCAGGTACACAACCAAATGGTTCAGAAGGCGTTGGAGGCCTATCTGTGTAGTGTCTAATAACACTAGGTCGTCTGCGTAGATAGCCCATGTTAGATGATGGCCATTTACTTTCAGGGGCAAGCGTGGCAGGTTTCGAATGCTGTTGATAGATCAGCTAGATAGAGTTTAAACAGTAATGTCGCCAGTGCCAACCCTGCTTGACCCCACATTCTGTTGCAAATTTGTCAGTGACATCATCGTCAGCATTTTATCAGATTCTGATTGATGTTTTAGTATGTAGCAATATGATAGGTTGCAAGATCTCATCGGAACAATGCCATTCCTCAAGCTTCTTCCACAAGGTTTTTCGATTCACGCTATCGAATGCCTGCCGTAGATCTATAAATGCTAGGAATAAGTTTTTCTTCTCCTTGATCGCCTCCAACTTCAGCAGATGTAACAGCATTAGGTTCACTTCAACACCAAACCCTTTAGTAAATCCAGTTCATCCGATGTCTAGGATGCCGACGTCTTCAGCCCACTTCGACCGTTTTTGCTGCAAGAAAGAAGCAAACATCTTGCCAATGACATCAAGGAGGGCAATCGGACGGTAGTTGTTTGGGTCTGTGCGAACTCCTTTTTAAAAAATAGGAATAAGTGTGTTATTACAGGGGGTTTTGCTGTCGCCTTTAGGCTGGTGTCCACTGGTAGGCCACTAACACCTCTTCTTACCTCTCAGCAGCAACATGGCCAGGTGCAGGCTGGCTACAAAAAAGGAGCATTGACTGTAGCTCTCATTGTCTCACTTTCTAAGCTGTGCTTTGCACGCAGATATGACTTCCCTGCCACCTGGGCACTGTGCAGCTTGCGTGAATGACCTGGATGGCTTTCTTCCTACATGATTTCTGGTCTTGTTCCAGACTGTGACCCCACCCCCACACCAACTACCTTATTCAGATTTTACAAAGAAGTGTGCCAGGGGAATTCTTTTGTAGGTATAACTCATGTGGTTATTTCCCATTAGATGACCCGGTGCCAGAAGTGGGTAGTGGTGTGTCTAGCAGTCATATTTGGGGGCAGTTATATTTGGGGGGAATCATTTATAGATTTGTGTCATTCTGTCACAAAATTACTCATGCTCTGTGGGAGTACAGAGGTGAGTAGTAATTAGGGCAAAACTAGGTATTTGGTTGTCCTGACAGCCTTGCAAAATGAATGTCTTGGGTCGATTAAGCTATGTATAAAGTAGCAATGCCTTCTAAGACAAAGACAATTTCCTGGAGTAAAAGGTTTGAATATGGGCTAATTTTCATACCCACAATGCCTTGCTGATGTGGATCCGAACTGGAGGTCCATTTCCAGCGATGGCTTCTCGGTGGCTTTGTGGAATGTGTGACTTGGCCCAAATGGGCTACCCTATTTTAACATGCCGGGTGTAAGGGATTTTGTCAACCCTTTTTTCCAACTATAACTTATTGGTGTTTTGTTATTTAGTGAAAAAACATTGGTTTCAAGAGAGTTCAGGTGATCAGATTTAACGCAACAAAACCTTTGAAATTCAGCACTGGCTTTTCAAGGAAGTCCACTTTACCTTTGTGTCCCTTGTTTCACAGCATATGACCACAATGATGACATCACTGATGACATCATACACATCACTGATGAGATCAATAATTACCTCATATATGACATTACTGATTATATAAATTAGAGTATTTGTGTTGCCCACATTTGATACATATTTTAAGGTATTACACTTACAATAATAACAACATGACATGGAACAATACAGTCATACACAAGTATCACATGATTACATGTGGTGCATTCTTTTGTAATTCTTCTCAACTTATAAAATGTAAAATTAAATTAAGTAACGTTAAGCAAATGGTTTGAATTTCAGATATTAGTAAACAATTACACTAAAAAAGAAATTGCAGGGAAAGTACCTGATCCAGCTAAATCTATTTCAGGTATTTCAACTATAGTATGATAAGTAGATGCAGTAGTAAAAGAAAATATGAAGAATACAGAGATGTAGAAAAATGTTTAAAAGTGTTATACAAATAGGCAATGTTCACACTTAAATTTACAATTCTCCTTCCCGTAATATTACATGAACACATTAATTTCTAGATGACAAGTTTTATTTAAAAAAATAAATCATATGAAAGAAAGTATGTGCCTGTGTCTATTGTGATAGTATAGAATCTACGTATTTGAAATGTGGTTAACATACACAAAAATATTTTTATTATACTTCATAATTACATTTATAAATGAAGAATATGAAGTAACTATGTAATTATAGTCATAGCAAATTGTATTGCTAATATTCTTCGTCATCTCTATTGAAAATAAATTAAGAATTTGAATAACAGATTTCCTTGCAAAGTAAATAAAGGCCTATATACTAGTCTTCTAAACTGAATTCTGTCACTGTACCCTGTCACTGCATACAATAGTTGACAGTCTTTGAGGTCATCCTTTACAGCTGTGCCAAATGAAGTCTTCCGGAAGGTAAGTGTGCGTATACTAGCGTTGCCCTTGAATCCATAAAAAGGGTCTGAATCCATACTTTAATCTGCCACTGTCTCTAGGCAGCAGAGACATCTAAACATCCTGACTTCTACAGGAAATGTCACTACTACTCCCTGATGCATGTCCTTGCCAAGCAGAGCCTTAGGTACTGCACAATCACAGATGGAATGACTGCACGGTCAGTCACCTGTCTCTAGAGCTCGAGCCCAGGAAGAAATCTGAGGCCAGACCCTCCCAACGATCCATGATCCATTCATCCAAGCAAAAAGGGAATACATACAGTATATGTGAACTTGCCGGACAGACTTCTATGGTTCCTCTTTGGAAGACAGGAAAAAACAGGAGGATTGTGGGATAAGGTGCGGTCTTACACCTCCCATGGCCAAATAGGTGGAGCTTAAAAAATATGAAAAGAGTTCCTGGCTCAGAGGAAAACTTAGAAGAGGAAAAGGGACGAGGAGGTCGAATGTAGATTTGTGCTTTACAAATCCTATGTAACAGAACAGAAAAGTAAAAGCGACCGTAAAATTAGATTTAACATTTAAGTTGTTTTGTTCCCTAAATCTTTCAGTGAGTGGGTACATAACTACAGGGAATATATATTTACAGTCTATTGGATTACATTTTTGCAAGTCACACTTACCTTGACACATTTTGGATACACAATGATTCCGTTGTCACATTCTTGCAGCATGCTGCTAGAGCTTCTGTGTATTTTGAATCCATGGTTACAAAGGAACTGAACAGATTCACCATTCACCAGATATCGTTTGTCTGCATATCTATGGCTCAACTGTATGTTGAAACTATCAAGTCGTTCTTGCAGCAGCGGACATCCCTCTGCAAAATGGTAGCACAGTCAAGAAAACAATATTCACTGTGTGAATATGCACATAGAGTCATACTGCAGCAACAGAAGTGAAGTAGACGTTTTTCAAATTCATTTTACAATTGTTGTGTTGTACTTTTAAGGTATGAGAGTATGACATATGCATTCATTATATACCACTTCAATACCCCTTACAAAACATGGCGGAAATAAAATGTGACATTTAAATAATGCTAAGTGCATCCATGTAATATTCTAAAAGAGGAAACATACAGGTTAAAAGAGTTACATGTGCAACCGTTGGGACACATTCACAAAGATATGCACTCAACCAAATTAAGCGATTGCCTGAGCACCTCAGATGTGTTCCTGTAATGATATACTTCATTCCCAAAGCCTACAATTAGAGACAGTCGGGTGCTGCCTGGGGTACCTCTGAGATGCCCTTGAGCATGTCTCTGTGAATCACATTGGCACATCAGCATTTTAAGAATTTTCCTGTTATTCATCAATTTTAGTGGTAATGGGAGCACATCTGAGTTGCACTGGTCATCTCCTAATTTGCTTCTCTGGGAATCTTTGCAAATTGGGCCCCCTTTTAAATGTGTACAAAGAGGGCAACAACAAATCCCTGGGCCTCCTTTCACCCCTGAAATCATCTAACATAACCTGTATGCATAAGATATCAAAGAAAGTTTGAATAGACAAATAGGTGTGCCAGAGTCCCCTGCCTGAGTCTGACAACAACTGGAACAGTGGCTCAAGGGGCCTTGTGTTACCTGATCCAGTGGATGATAGATCCAGTGTTTGAATGGGTTGGATAACCTGGTCACTTTCCGCTAGTGGCCGACACTTTGTAGGGTACCCTCACATGGCATTTCTGCAAACCCACCTGTGGAAAGAGATCCTCCAACTGAGTATAGGTGTAATGGCTACAGTCACATTCTCCCTCAACTGACTTTTTTACAGCCAGCTCTGGACCATATCAGAGTTCCATAAGCCTGATATGGAAAACTGTAGTTACCTCCCTCTACTTGAAGTATCTGTTGTGATGTACAGAGAATCCTGCAGCCAAAGTCACGAAGCAACGGTATGGCCATTTAAGGAAAATCCTTCTCCAAGTTCTATCAACACAAGCATATGCCCTGAAACCTTAATAATCATCCATCAGCACTGACAATGTACATTCAATAAAGATACATTACACTGCACTGAACACCAGAATCTTGTGGGCATGTCACATAAAGTTTGTAAGCTCTAGCCCTTCCAAAACCAACTTGCCGACCAAGACTTCATTGTTACCTGAAACATGATGCCTGTGCTGGGGATACAATCTGTTTGTTAGAAAATGGACTTCAATATATAAGAGACAGAGCTCAGTCCCACAGGGTGCACCAAGAAACTTACTAACAGTAACTAAAAGCCATCATAAAAAACAAACAGTTTTTAATCAAATTTCGTCATTAAAAGGTTATTAAATAAACTGGTTTACAAAACCAACATATACGTCAAAGTAACACACATAAAACATAGGACATCTTGAATTACATTCAATGTATATTCATTACAAATTGATATATTTTTTTGTATTTTTTAGAGTACTCACACAGCCTGCGGGCATCGAGGCGCTGTTACAGCAATTGGTTTTCTTTGGTTGCATAATGGTTTTTGTTTGTCTTAGTTACGTATTTATAACGTGCTTAAACACCGAGAGGTTTCTAAGTGCTGACCCGGGGATCGAACCTGTGTTGCTTCGTGTCATCTTGCTTCCAAGGCGCGCACGTTGCCGCTGAGCTATCCTCCCTATGCACACAAGATAAAACCCTTGTGTACTATTTTCTTGATTTGTTCTTAGTCCTGATGCAGCAATTTAGTCTTTAGTCCCTGTTTCAATCCAGAGAATTATCTCAACATGTTTCTGTTCTTAAGCAGACTAGTCTTGAACATTCATCAGGAGAAGAAAAATTACGAAGTCCCAGTACATTCAAAAAAGTCTGGTTATAAAGGAAAGCTGTATAGGGTGCAACCTGTGGGGTTTTGATAAGAGAAAGAACAAAGTGTCAGCTCTTGGTAGCTTAGTATCTTTGCTGTATTCACATGAAGGTGAACAAAAGAACCAGGAAAGGTGGAAATTATACCTTAAATGGTGCTTGTGGGGGCTCTCAACTTCATCAATAAAGTTGTCATCGGCTGGAGAATTGAGCCTACTGTGTATCTAATACAAAAAAGCGCTAATTATACATTTTTTTTAAAAAGAGCAAAAAACCATGGACAACATTACCATATGGTCAATTATCTTAAATTCAGAATGCTGTGTGGAAACTGTAGTGCTCACCTGTAGAGGGCTACATAGGAGAAATGGGTGTGGTGCCCCTTGAGCTTAGTGCTTAATTTTGTGCCACTCCACAGAGTCATTCAACCCCCTGGAATCACTTTGCAACATATATATCATGTGTTGTTCTTTTCTAAATAGTCTATTTGCCAATGTTTGGGGGTTGCCTCCTTTTAAGGCTAGAAAAAAGCGTTCCCCTATGTGAAAGGCGACTATGTTAACAAAACGCTCCAGCTGAATGCTCCAACTCGAAACAACAGAAGAGTAAGATTTAGAAACACATCTTACAACACTAGCAATGGTAGCAGTGATCCAGATGATCTATTTATTAATTTATTTGCATTTGTTAAGCGCACTTGCAGCACATAAGGCATCGAGGCGCTGTTACAGAGGATACATAGATTTAAGATTACATACGGGTGCCAGAGGCTCTTAGTTACAGTTTGGCAGGCAAATAGGCAGTGGAGGATACAGATATAATTCACACAAAGAGTCTGGTTTTGATAGCCTTACAAAAAGCTAGGTGGGACTTAATGAGTCTTAGGTGAGGAGGCAGGGTGTTCCAGTGCATGGCTGCTGGGGTGGGGAAACTGGAGCCACCAGCGCGCACAGAGAAGGTACATCAGATGTCCAAAAACAAGCAACTAAACGGGGACGAGGGCAACCTATGAGACATCCAGGGAATGGTGGAAGGAGTAACCAGGCCGTTTTTTAAACCAGGGCCAGAACCGCAACAACTGGGACGAAGGAACAAAACAAACCAGAAGCGGGAATCGCTTCTGATAAATCTCTCTGATTACCAACTCACTGATGCTGAGGAACAAGTCCTTAATAAAGGACTAAGCTATGTCATCAGGAAAGAACACAACCCCTTCGATTTCCGCATTGAGTTCAAAAATTTGATGAGAAAGTTCCACCTGAGAGAGGTCTTTGCACAAGTACCGGATACTACGAGCCAAACCCAGATCCACCACACGGGCCTGTGTAACCCCTCCACATTCTACCCTCCAGCTAATAGTTTCTCTCCTGAATCACTCAGTTTCGAGAAGACAGTCAATGCCGACATCACTGCCATTGAAGTTAACCAACATAGGCCCTTTCAGAATCTGACTAGATCAGAACAAGGAGCTTTAAAATCTTTGGCTGCAAATACCTCCATCACAGTTAAAAAGCTGACAAAGGCAGCAGTATCGTGATTCAGAACAAGAAAGACTACATTAGTGAACGTGAAACCCAATTAGGTGATAGAGATTACTACATGCCTCTCAGGGATGACCACACTAAAGAACTCCAACTTTTAATTGCAGAGAAAGTATGAAAAGCAAAATAACACAAATGGATCTCCAAACAGGAGGCCGACTTCCTCTATAATACCAAACCTACTGTCCCCACCTTTTACACCCTTCCGAAGGTGTCATCAAACCACCAGGCAGACCCATAGTTGCGGGTATTAACTTGGTTCTTGAACCTCTTTCCACATTTGCAGACCACTACTTAAAAGGCTATTTTCAAGAAATTAAATCTTACCTACAAGACTCTAGAGATGTGATCAATTTCTATGAAGATCGCCATTTCAATCCTGAAACTTCCTTACTTATTGGGCTGGGCATAGTGTCACTGTACACTAATATACCTCAACAGGCAACACTGGACACCGTAGAAGAGATCCTGCTCACCAGGCTTGACAATGACCCGGTACCAACTTCATTCATTGTGTGGTGTGCAGAACTAGCAATCAAATAGAAATACTTCGAGTTTACTGCCAGCAAGTTGAGGGAACAGCAATTGGAGCCACTATGGCGCCCAGTGTGGCCAATCTATATGTCGAAACATTTGAAAAGGCCAATATTTACAGCGAAACAAATAATTTCAAACAAAACATCAAGCAATGGAACCGTTATATTGATGACGTTCTAGTGATTTGGGAAGGTGCTCTGGAAAATGCTAACAACTTCTTCACATGGCTCAATACTCGGAACCAACACCTGCAATTTACTATGACCGCAAGTAATGAGACTACTAATTTACTCGATTTGACGATTTACCATCAGAAGGGATCCTCAAAATCAAGCCCTGCCATAAACCTACCAATAAGAACTCCCTTCTAGACTATACCAGTCACCATATTAAAAATGTACGGGATAATTTACCATTTGGTGAATTCTTGCGGCTTAAAAGGAACAGCTCAGACAATGCTACATATGAAGTTGAAGCAAACCTACTCAACAAGAAATTAAAACAAAGAGGGTATCCCAAGAAGTTGGTAAAACATACAGCTAAACGTGCTTTCAACAATAACAGAGAGTCCTTATTGGAAGGTAAACCCAAGAAGCCAAGAGATGAATCGTGTGTGTGAACACTTTCACAGACCAGAGTCTGAAAATCAAGATTATCATTATGAAACATTGGAAAACATTTGCTACTTCCAAAATTCCGCTACGTCCAACTATCTTTGCATATAAAAAAAGTAGCTCCATTGGCAATAGAGTTAGTTGCAGCAAATTGAAATCCAACCCTCCGCACACTACGAATTTGACTACCGTCTGGGGCTTAACACCCGCGACCCGCCACTATAGATGTGGGAACTGTGGTGTTTGTAAATTGACTACTAAAAGTAAGGAGCTCAATTTAGGACTTAGAAAATCATGGACCCAAAAAAGCCTGACAAATTGTAACGCTGATCATGTAGTGTACCTCATGAAATGCAACTGTAGACTTCTATATGTGGGTGAAACTATCTGCAAAGTTAAAAAACGTATTATTGAACATCAGAGTTGCCTAAAAAATAAGGGTGAAAATGCCCCGATGGTCAAACATTTTTGCAAGCTGAAGCACGGACATGATGAATTCACCTGGACAGTACTTCTAGCCTTGAAAGGTGGCAACCCCGAACTTTGGCAAATAGACTATTTAGAAAAGAGCAACAAATTATATATATGTTGCAAAGTGATTCCAGGGGGTTGAATGACTCTGTGGAGTGGAACAAAATTAAGCACTAAACTCAAGGGGCACCACACCCATTTCTCAAAATGATTATATGGAAATGATTGTTATTTCGTAATAACACCTAGGGATGTTGTAACCTTGTTGTTTTACCAGTGGAACTCTATACATTGTTTTGTGTATCCAGGAGAGGGAACTGCCTGTGTATCGAACATTGACATTTTAGAGGTATTTAATGTACTAGATTATCTAAATGATTTTCCACAACGTCTGAGATGTAACAACTTAGCATCAAGACGATTAGGGATAGTCGTCTCATATCCATCTTCATGCAATGTACATGCTTTTGCACACATAGGATTTGTTAATTAATACTCCGTAGCCCCTTTTTCTTACGAGGTAAATTAGACAGTTCTCTCTAGATATAGCCCTGCTTTTATTCACTTAAGTTTGTGTACGATAACATTAATTAAGTATCCCCTTTCATATCCCAGTTGGTCATCTAGATGGGGCTATGGATGCATGCTTTACTATGACAGCCGTCTTTTTCACTTTTCACGTTTTACTATACACCACTATGGGTGTCTCCCGTTCTTTTGGCTGAGGCCATTAACTTGCACGTTCCATTGACCTGCTCATTTCATTTATTTGCTTGTCGCCTTCATACATTTTAGAAAGAATTTTTTTGAAAGTGTATAAAATATAAACTATAATTTCCACATGTGGCACTCGAGATCCAGGAGATCAATAATAGTCACCAGCATGCCGTTCTGCAGTGCAATCGCCTGTGTACATACTGATTTTTACTTCCACTTCGAAGTACACTTCACCACTCCAATATGCGGGTTCACCTTCCGTTCTAACTGGAGACCTGTAAACATAATGGAAGTACTAGGTTTCCATGGCAACCCATACATACACACTGGTAGCCGCGCGTGCCCGACTGGATACGCACAGGGGGTGAGGCACGCACATCACTGTGCCTGACAGGAACGGCTGCTTCTGCTCGGACACTGTCCAGCCCCATATTCTGTGTTACTGATTAAGTACTCGGTAAGTGCAGCCCTCCATTCTTGCCACACAATGGTAGTGCATCTATGAGGCCCGCAGTGATGAGCTTAACCACTCGTTTTAATGTAATTTGCAGAACTGACAGACTTCGGAACCGAGTGGCTGTAGTCCTGCACCCCTAATTGAGTAGCGACATTTAAAACAGTAGACGATTTCTACTCTACGACCACAGGTAGTGGATCGTAATTACAAACCTTACCTTCCCACTATTTATATATTCACTGGGTGATCTATATGGTGCGGTCAACCCAGTGGGACACGTAGCCTATTAAGGCCCGGTATTATCCTTATATTGTTACAGCTCTGTGGACTGCTACACCCTACAGATCTTGTTTAACTACCCCAGGGACTGTGTTGTGGAAGGAAGTCTCCAACCTATTACTGAGCCACAACTACTCCGTGAACTTTAAAGGTATTTGTTTAACTCTATCCACTGAAGTTCCATGTGTCACAGCTCCAGCAGTATTGTTTCTAGGGGCTGATTACATGTCTGATTAGATTCTTGCCCAATCTCTCCCCCTAGGGCCCTCACAGCAATTTCTACGTTGGCGGGTGCCAAAGTTTAACAGTTAGGAGACTAAGGTTTAGTCCTACCTCCACTAAAGTGGCCTCATCTCTATGTGAAGGTGGCGATAGCCCTCTACAGGTGAGAGCAACAGTTTCCCCATAGCGTTCCGAATCTTTAAGATAATTGACCATATGGTAATGTTGTCCATGGTGTTTTCCTCTTTTAAAATAAAAGCTGTAATTAGCGCTTTTTTTGTATTAGATACACAGTAGGCTCAATTCTCCAACCAATGACAACTTTATTGATGAAGTTGAGAGCCTCCACAAGCACCTATTAAGGTATATTTTCCGCCTTTCCTGGTTCTTTTGTTCACCTTCATGTGAACACAGCAAAGATATTAACATACCAAGAGCTGACACTTTGTTCTTTCTCTTATCAAAACCCCACAGGTTGCACCCTATCCAGCTTTCCTTTATTACCGGACTCTTATGAGTGTACGAGGACTTCGTAATTTTTCTTCTCCTGATGAATGTTCAAGACTAGGCTGCTTAAGAACAGAAACATGTTGAGATAATTCTCTGGATTGAAACAGGGACTAAAGACTAAATTGCTGCATCAGACTATGAACAAATTAAGAAAATAGTACACTAGGGATCTGTCTTGTGTGCATATATATCAATTTGTAATGAATATACATTGAATGTAATTCAAGATGCTCTATGTTTTATGTGTGTTACTTTGACGTATATGTTGGTTTTGTAAACCAGTTTATTTAATAACGTTTTAATGATGATATTTGATTAAAAACTGACTGTTTGTTTTTTATGATGGTTTTTAGTTACTGTCAGTAAGTTTCTTGGTGCACCTTGTGGGACTGAGCTCTGTCTCATATATTGAAGTCTTAACGCCCCCCGGGTTTAGTCAGAGTAGACACCTTCCCCATGCCCTTGTGGGGTTGTGTTTACCGGGGTTCCTCCTTTATAGTGACCTGTTAGAAAAGGGAGCCACAGAGACAGAAACATCCTATTCCCTGTGCTTGAAACCTACCAGCAACGATTCCATATTTCTAATCCAGCCAAGAATAAGAAAACAAGAATTCCAAATATTAATGTTTGCACTTCAAGGTCACAGTGTGACTGATGAAAATCCCTCAGGTTCGGCTCCATCTCAGGTGACCGCATCTACTGTGTGGAAGACTGAAAGGAACAACTGAAATTCAAATATGGCAGCTGTACCTTCTATAACTTTTTTCCAGACCCCTTATCCACAATGAGGGCCAGGGGTCACCGAAAGCAGGAGCTAATCAAAGCCCTTATTCAATTCTCTTCCACAGCTGCAGACCCTCTTGAGAAAGCTCACACAGTTGAAGGCAAGAGAAGAGTTCACAATCCAGCAGCCTCTGCTGCAAGGCTTCTGATGTATGAGCAGGAGACTCATTTTTAGGAGAACACTGGAGATCGAATAACAATGGAAAAAGAGAGAGTTGGAGAAACAGAGGAGGCTGGATTAGTGTTGCAAGCAGAGGGTAAGGGAAGGTGAAGAGAACTGGCATGGATAAGAAGGAGGTAGTGGCAACTAAGGAAATGGTAACATCAGGAAAAGGAAGTGGAAAGAAGAAGGCAACAGCAACTAAGGCAGGGTAACATCGGGAGAGGAAAGTGGAGAGAAGGAGTTTGTGACAACGCAAGAAGTGTTAACTTCGGGTGATGATATTGTAGAGAAGGAGGTGGTAACACAAGAAAGGAGAGTAGTGAGAAGGAGGTGGTGGAATTTAAAAAGTGGAAGAATCAGGAAGAGAGGTGTAGAGAAGGAGGTGGTGGCAAATCTGGAGGTTGTAGTAGTAAAGAAGATGATGGTAGGATCTAAAAACAAAAGTGGTGTGGAGAAGGGAATCAAAAGGAAGAAGGAGGAGGTGGGAACAACAACAAAGAGTTATATGATGTGGTGAGGTCATAAGATAAAAAGGGCACTGAAGGAAGAGGAGGAAATGATGCTGGGAAAGGAAGTAGAACAGCAAGACTCAATACAAAGACTGAGTACATCAGGCCCAGCAGGTTTCTGCCCTGTATGTCTTCTGCTTCTTTTGGTTCTTCCGCCTACTTGTGTCATCCAAGTTCCTCCTTATTCTCTTCAACTGCCTGCTGATATTCTGTAAATCTCCATTTGCTTCCACCAGCCATCACTGGGTATTCTCCTGCCTCCTCCTTCTACTCTTCAACCAACTTTTTTTTCTCACATCTCCAGCCTCCTTTTCCAAACTCACGTTGACAATGTCTGTAGACTCACCCAAATCTGACCTAACATCTCTTGATAATATCCTCCTTACCAAAAGGCTTTCCTTTCATGGCTTACACACATTAGGGCCTAGGAGTGAAACAAACCCAGTCACACTCAAGGTGAGAGTGGTACGGAGGTAGTGGGAAGAAAGCACAGCAGGGAAAAGGTGACATTGGATGTGAAGAAGGCCACAGCCTAGTATTCCATCCAGAGAATGAAGGGTTCAGTGGACGAGGTCAGCCCTAAACAGGAGCAGACAAAGCGGAAAGAATGGGAGGGGCCAGGTAATTGCAGCAAGTTCAGAAAGGTGAATGGGAGGTATAGGGTACTTTCAGACCACTGTAGGGACTCTCCTCTGACTCTCACTGAGGGCCAAGACCAGTGTCCAGTCACCTACAAGACTTGCTGCCAGAGACAGTCATTAAGGCGCAGAGAAGCCTGGAGTCCTACATGTAGAATAGAAGAGGTTTTGGGAACCCTGGTATCCTACAACAGCAGAAGAGGGAAGTAGAGGCAACCTCCTGAGGACTTTAAAGACTGGGCATTGGTTACAGAGGTCTGAAGCCCAGGCGACCAAAAAGCCAGCAGGAGATACAATGGTTTGGGAGAGGACTGCCGAGATGGTTTTTATTGTTTATTCTATGAGGATCCCAGTGTGCATTTCAGCTAGCCCTACTAGTACCTAGTCACCAAGTAGGCATAGTAAATCTACATGGCTGGCTCTTGGTGTCCTTCTTGATCACAGGCATCCTTCATGATTCAATGCTGTCAACATTGTAAGTAACTTTACAGTCCTGCTGCTCTTAATATGCTCCAAACAAGAGTGTGTGAAACATACCCCAAAGAATAGGGCACATATATCTCATCTTTGTACATTTTACTTACAAACTCATGAAATAAAACAGCCCCTGTTTCCTTGATGTCTGGTACTACATAAGCCTATTGTGTCATAATTCACTGAATTTCACTTATGATACAAACAACTAAAGTAAACAGGACATAATTCTGATCTGGCAACCAACCCATTGGTGGGTCACCTTCTGAGGTTTGTCAGCATTCATCATGCACTAAATTCAAACATCTAGCTCCAGATGGACATTGGATATGTTGATCTGTCTAAATGTTGTATTACTAGTCCAACATTCTTTTGCGGTTTTGGTATTGTTTTGCTCACTATGAATTTAGTCACAACAGTTTATAAGTAAGATATATATTAGGCAGATTCTTCTGTGAATAACCTCCCTTTATGGCCATCCATATCTCATACATATCTCATACATATCTCATTCAAAAGCAGTAATCTAGATTCAATAACATCACCCTGTGAAATGTCTTATATCATTGGACAATTTTTTCTTATATTTTCAAATACATTGAAGCATTATCCTCCCCAGACAGAGCCTTTGCTTTCAAGCAGTGTAAATGATAATACATAATTGTAAAACATTTCGTCTTCAATGACTCCAACTCCTTCTCTTCTCATGGTGTGATGAACACCTAAGAATTCCATATGCGCTGCACTGGAAAACCTTCCACCTTACTGGAACATATCCAGAAACTAATGAACTAATCAAGAAATGTTCACAACCCATGTATCCTAGAAGAACCGGCACAGGGTTACTTTTCCATCCTACTTGTATGGAAACTCACAGGAGTGGTCTGCTCCATTCTGCATCTAAAAGACCTGAATCAGTTTGTAGCACACATCTCTTTCAGAATGGAATTGGTTCAAACCATCTGTGGCAATCTCAGAAAAGAGGAGTATATGGTCTCTGCCAATTTAAAAGACACCTATTTTATGATTAAAGATGCCCACGCCTTTATGCAGGAAACAACCATTTTCGGATTCTAGTATTTAACTTGAACTCAGAATCACCCACAGAGTTCTTACAAAGTTTGTTGCTTACCTAGTTACGATTGTACATGGCCAGGGGATCAATATTCACCTGTACGTAGAATGGTTTAATGCATGCCAGATCAATCTTTCTCACACATCTACATACCAGAAATATCAGCTCACTGCTAGAGAGCCACAGATGGGTGATCACCTTCGACAAATTTCAAATTCACCTGACCCAAGCAGGAGTGTTCATTCGAGTGGTTTACAGTATGAATTACAACTAGGCTTTTCCTTCACCACAATCTGCTCATCAAATTAAGAACAGAATCACTATCCACTTACATCCATGTCCAACAGCCCATCATTGGCTGAAAAATCAACTAGAAATTACATCATGCATCTCATCAGTTGCATGGACATGTTTCCAGCTAAAACAGTTAGTGAGACGTCTGCTTCAACAATGGAAACCAGATACAAATACCAATGAGACTCTGGTCACCATGAGAAGGAGATTGTGTGTTTCTTCAATGGTGGTTGATGGATGTGAACATTTACAAAGGCTTGGAAAACCAACCATCTTCTCCCAAAGTGATGACAGCAGATGCCAGCAAGATTGGATGGGGTATTACATTGGAACCATACAGAGTGGGAATGGATTGATAACCTAGTAGCAACATTCTTTATCAACCACCTCGGAGAGACACTGTGAAAATCATAAGCAGACCTGGTTGACAATCTTTGCTCATAAGCAAAATTCCACCACCCCCATCTGAGTGCTTCATACATCCCAATGGAAGGTCAAAGCAGACTCTTTAAGAAGATACATCCTGGCATTTGAAGACATCACATTGACTACAGTCAAATCTGAGAAGCTCTGCACAAGGATGGGAACACTTTGCTTGGACTTGATCTTGTTTGAATACAACTCACAACTCCTCCTTTACTGATTCGTTAACAGGTTCCCAAATGCCAGGCCGTGGATGCACCACACTGGCCAGAAGGTCTCCATAGAGCATCTCTCCAATTCCACTCATAGACACAGTACTTCCAAATATATTCTAGGAAGAGGAACCCTTTTTCTGCTAGTACCATACAAGAATGTTTTCCATTACTGCTTCAGATGGCAATACAGGAAGTTTGCATTACTCCAACCTCTCCTTGTCTTCCGAGATGGCCATCGATGAATGTAGTGTCACTGCAGAGATGAAGGCTTTTGACTTTGATTTTTAACAGGAAGGACTGATGGAAATGGTAATGTCCCTGAAGTAGCCTTTGCCATCCAACAAACTTAGCGGCCCTCTGTCCAGATCTTTGAGGATGGGGGCGATGCAGTCAACAATCCTTAGTCCAATGATGAGGCATGCTACAGAATGCTGGACAGTTTTTAGAGGGGCCAAGGGGGCATCTGGGATTCCCATGAGTAGGGCACTGTCACCATCCAGGTGGGAGATGACCAGGGCTTGGACAACTGTTCTGAAACGAGGGGCAAGCAGAAAAAGGCTTGGCTTTGTGGAGGAGTGTAAGATGGCATCCCATTGTTTTATTCTTCTTAATGATGTGTATTTTGAATTAAAGGTAACAGTCAAAAATAAAGCTGAAATATTTTGTCAGGCATTTTTGACATGCTTGGTGAGTTTGGTAGGCGAAAGAATTTTGTCTTTATAGGGTTGAGAATCATGCAGTTGTTTGACATTCAGGCTTCGCTGATGGACAGACAGTGTTTGAGTTAATGAATTTTGTTGATGCAATTGACCTCTAGGTGAAGATGTGGATAAAGATGAAAGTGGAAAGGGTCGAGTCTTCAGGTTTCTTGGCAGTGCTGAGATCCTTTTAGGCCCATCTGGGTGAGTGAGTCTCTGTTCGAGTGCTATGAGGTGAACCACTACATGACTGTTCAATAGAAATCTATGCACATTGGTATGATGTTAAGGCGGGCTTAATGCTCAATAGTATGAAGGACATCAGAGGGTTCAAGGAAGAAGAGGATTCAGGAGTCCCCTTTGTCCAGGATCGGGAGAGCCACATTGAGAACTTGGATGGTTGTGGTATGCTTGATCATGGTCAAAAACTGTATTGGTGGTCCTATAGGAGATTGTGCTGAGTGATCATTTTGTATAATGTTGTGCAACTAGATTGTGAGGTTCTGCCCAATCACTTTGTCATGAAAGAGTAGATGAGTAATGTAGCAATAGTTGGGCCAGTTATCTTTGTCGACTACATGAGGATCTGTCCTGTTTTTAGTGTTTCTGGGGAATTGCCTTGTGTGAGGGACATGTGGATGATATGGTGTGAGTTCTTATTTATTTCATTTATTACAAATGGTTACAATGCGCAAACAAGGCAAATGCATCGGAGCGCTGTCCATAATACATACATAATTAATAACAAACACACACAAACAGAATGCAATGCAAGAAGTTTTAGAAAAGATTAAATATATTTTAAACAACAGACTTCCGTCGCCAAGTTTTTAGTTTTTAATTCACATACTCTGAGATTGTTTGCATGTTAAGTGGCAGAGAACTCCAGTGAGTAACAGCAGCTCCTAAAAAAGACTGTTTCATAGTAAAAACATGCCTACATTTCCAAATGTAGAGTCACAGCTACGAAGACCTCTAGATCCAACAGAGATCTTACATTTTTCTGACAAATACAATAGAGTTCTTAAGACATTACTTTATACACAACACATAAAAGCTTAAATGTAATTCTAACATCCAAGGGCAGGGGCAGCCAATGTATAGATTTTGAAATGGCAGTAATATGCTCAAAACTCCATGCCCCAGAAACCAAGCATGCAGCTGAATTAAAAATTGTTTTTGGCTGAGTCAAAAAGGAAGTAGGGAGACCAATTAAGATGGAATTACCAAAACCAATACGGGAGAGGACTAATGACTGAACTAATAGACAAAAATAAGACAGTGAAATGTACGGCTTCATAGATTTTAATGAGAACAAACAGCAATTTGCATTTTTTACCAATACATTAATGTTGGGAAGAAAAGTCAGTTGTAATCTAAAGTGAAACCTATGGATTTAGCAGTACATGCAAAGTCAATTGAAGAACCAGGAATTCCTAATCCATTTGGAAAAAATCGACTGACAAGGAGTCAAAGCAAATGGAAATCTGTTTTGGACTGCTTAAATTCTACACATCTCAATATCAGATAGATACTCGCACAATTTGTGCTTGTAATTTTCTGTAATGATTTTCAAGTACATATGAGTGTCATCATTGTACCTATGCATTTCGACCCCGTGTTTTATGGGACAAGTACCCAATGTCTCCATATATATATTAAATCGCAATGGTGCTAAGATTGATCTTTCAGGAACACCAAAGGGAACCACACAGGGATCCAAACGATTGTTACCCATAACAACCAGCTGTTGTCTGTTACTCCAGTTCAAAGTCTGACCTCTGATGCCCATACGATTGTACAAGATATTGAGAAGAATATGGTGTTTGATCATATGAAATGTGGCAGAGAGATCAAGTAAAATCAGTTAACAGAAGCCTCCATCATCCAAGATTTTGGATCCATCAAAGGATGTGTAGGGTAGCAGTTTCAATGCTACACCCAGAACAGAACGAGATGTAATGGATGCCCAGATTATTTTGATCAGCGATCCAATAATTCAGTTGGTCATAACCCACTCTCTCCATAAGTCTACCAAGAAAAGGTAAAGAGGATACTGGTCTATAGTTTGAAAGACATTCCACATTCAGGTTAACTTTCTTCAACAAAGGGGAAACAAGGCCGATCTTCAAAGAATCTGGAAACCAGCCAGTACTTAATGAGAAGTTGATGAAATTACTGAAAAAGACAGAAACAGCAACACAGGTTCTTTTACTTGAAAAGCGGGCATGGTTCGTCCGGACAGAATGTAGCTTTGGCTCTAGCCATCAACTTCACAAGCGCATCATCAGTGGAGAGGACGAAAGAGGCCCACACATTAGTCAGTTTACCGACCAGTTCTTATGATTCCACAGATGAATGCAATCTATCCTTCGGGACAGCACAATTTTAGTAGAAAAGAATGTGACACAATGTTTACAGGAATTACTTGAAACAGAAAGCTGCACATATAAAACATGCTCTATCATCATGTCCACCTCCTCCCAGGGCGTCTCCTATTCCCTGAGAACTTACATTGGTCTTACATATCATTTAAAATGCTCGTTTTTCTGCCAATGAACATGATACCTATTAAGATGCTATTTCTTGTGGTTATAACTTTTACCAGATGCCTGTGTGAAATAGGGTCTCTATTATGATCGTTCCCTTAACTTCTCTTCTCCAGGTTGGGATTGTGCTTATATTTGCTCCCCTACTTTACTCATAAAGTTACCGTTTTTTGTAAGACACAAGAAATCATTCTACCCTCGTTCTTAAGCCAAGGAAAAGACATCCATCTCTTAGAACTTGGTAATGGTGTAAAAACCCATATTGCTCTCTGTGACATTCCCCAAAGGTGTCTTGTCACTTGTTCCATGTGGCCCAGGCCTGTAATGCCTTAAACCATCCACTGCAACATCAGGCGGATGCATCAAACAGGTGATCACGGCTGCATATGAAATAGAAAACTCCCAGGCTGCATCGCGTGTGCAGGGCAGGTAGACTTTGAGTGTTGTGCCACCCAGGCAGAACTGAAGGGTGTGCTTATGTTGAAATGTTTAGAGCGGCTACCTGGGCATCTACCTCTATTTTTATCTTGCACTGAAAACTCTAAAAGCAGACACAATCCTCTGGTTCCTCCTGTTCTGTGGTTCTGAGGGCAGCACTGAATAAGACAAAAGCATCATGAATAAATACACTTATTTTGCAAAGCAAAATTGCCACTCGTGATTTGTGGTTCATAGTCTTCCACTTACCATATCCTTAATTTTTGTTTCGGGCTCGGACGAAAAAGATTGGACAATGACTTAATGCCCTATTTACTTATCGCACTGAACAATTCAGTGGTTTACTTCATGAACTTTGGCAATGTGGATTGAAGGAGTACAATTTGGGAAGAGAGGAGGAACCCATTTCGCTGCTAATAGACACCCCTTCTGGCCCACACAGCAAATACTGTAACACAATTACTAGCCAGAAATGTCAAGAGGGAATTTTTGCCTCAAAGTTCGCTCTGAAAGGGCAGTCATGAGACTCTGGCCCTCATTAGGACTCCGGCGCTAAACCATGGTGCTATTGGCACCATGGTTCATGCCGGAGTCCGCCATGGAGAAAGGGGGAATTACCAGCCCATTCCAAGGTTGGCGGGGCGGTAATTCCCCCTTTCTCCATGGCCCTTCCCCATTCCCATTTTTGCCCCATAGGGCTCAATGGGAATGGGGAAGGCGGCAATTACGGTACCACAAATTGCGGTATCGTAATTGCCATCAAAGTCCCTTTGCGGGTCCCTATATTAACGGCAAAGGGACCTCGTAGTAGGGCGTTAAGGGGTTAATGGCGCCGCAGCCTTTTTACGGCGCCGTTAACCCCTTAACGCCGGGGTCGTAATGACGCCCTCTGTGTGGAGTGATTCCACCACCACTCCTTGGGTGGGCTAGGAAGTGTGGGTGACACTGCATGGCTTTTGTTATGGGATCTCTACTGTCCACAAGAATGGCCATGGCTAATCTGTGTCTCAGTTTCATCCTCTGAACATATTATGGGAAGAATGTTCAAAGGCTGATTACAACTTTTAGAAAGGGTGCATGAATCTGGTGGGGAACAGAAAAGTCAACATTACGAAGGGTAAGAGGCACTCATATTACTAAAGTTGCCAGGGAGGTGGGACCCAGATAACTTCGATCCTTGATAGGGAGGAGTCTACGTGCGAGAAATACGTGAAACCCTGGGCTTGTCCTTTGAGTGCTCGCCATGCGTCATGAAGGGCCAACGCAGCAATCATTTGCTTAAGGTGCTTTGTATGGCACCGTTATGTGTTGAGTGGCCCCTTGCTCCTGTCCGTTTGGGGAACCCACGCCATGTTGAAGTCACCCGCCAAGATGATGTGACCCTTGGCAAAACCCTTGAGTTGAGACAACGTTCCCCTCAAAAAGACATGGGGCCTCATTACGAGTTTGGAGGTAGCCATGCCCTTAATAAGGGTACCCAAACCGGGGTCCAGGTCCCACTAAAGGGGACTTACCGGGCCATTCTGACCTTGGAGGGCCCGGCAATTCCCTTTCGCGGGATCCGGACCCGTTACATCCCATTCCCATTTGAGCGCCCATAGGGCTCAATGGGAATGGGGAGGATGGTAGCAGCGGTACCGTTCATAATGGTACCGTTGCGACCATTCTCGTCTGCTTGCGGGTGTCGCACTGCACGCCTGGTCTAACCAGGCGTCCAGGGCGGCACCTGCAAGCAGACTCGGAATGTTGCAGCATGGCAACAACGGCACCGGTAGCACTTCTAGCGCCGTTGTTGCCTTACCGTGACACTCCTAATGAGGCCCATGCTGTCCCACATTGCGTACTTATAGGGTCGCTAAGGTGTATGTGTGAGTCCCCAGGTTTATGTTAAGAAAAAGGGATCTCCCTTCCGGGTCTAGTTTGCTGTCTCAGACCTGTGCCGGCAATCTATCATTAATAGCTAGCGTACCCCTGCTGTTTAATCTATAGCGTTGGCTTGGTATACTTGGGAGGAGCCGCTCACCGTCAGCTTTCCATTGTCTTTTTTTCTAATATGAGTTTCCAGGTATATCAGAATATCCAACTTTTCTCCCCTTAAATACCCCTCCAGTTTCTTTTTCTCGACAGGAAGTTCATGCCCCTTACATTATGGGTCAAAATGTTAATGGACATCATGGCAGCTCTGAGTCCCACTGCCCCTCCTGGACCACACTTTGTTGTCACCGGCCCTTGTCCCTCTGGCATAACTGTCCCCACCACCCCAAAACCACACCCCAACCCCTAATAACCCAACTTTCCCAACCCCCCACAAATGTACCCTCCCAAACTTTTTCCCCTTTCCCTGAGGTGGGCCAAAGTTCTTAGGATCGCCAAGGCGAAGTGCCTATCGCAATTGGCCATCTAGCATACCTAGAGAGGTGTTGTGGAGACTGCTAAACCTCACTTTAGGATTCCAACTAACCAGCCACTACCCTGTGGCCCACAGGTTGCATCTTAACTTGTTATCACAAACTTCCTTTCTTACCAGCAGCAGTGCTAGCACTGTCCAGGCTCAGCTTTCCTCCTTGCCGTCCCTTCATATCGCGGAATAGGCCTGAGAGCACCTGGACTCCCAACCCCCTTTTAATTTGCCACTGTCCTTTCTCGCCACTGTTTTGCATTCACATGGCTCCGGCTCCTTCTTTCTAGTCCCCCCATTCTTTTGCCACTATCCAGGCCATCACCTTCCTCCTCTTGCAGATGCATAAAATGTAGACCCTCATTGCAGGTCATAATCCAGTGCTGTCGATCCTCCAACGTGAAGAGCAATCCGAAAGGATGTCCATTTGTACCCGATTTGTTTTGTGCCAGGAATCGGCTACTGGACCCATTGCCCTTCTCTTTTTGCAGTGTTGTCTGGACTAGATCTTGAAACAACTGAAATTATGAGCCGTTTACACTCATTGGGCCCAAGTTCCATGCTGCTCTCAGTATTGATTCCTTCTGTGCATAAGAGGTGATTGGCGCCAGCACGTCCTTAGGCCGCAAACCTGGTTCCTCTCACCGTGGGCCAACTCTATGTATCCGATCGATGTGGGTAGACTATTCGCTTTCCCCTGGAAGCAAGTGCACAAAAAGCTGCTGCACAGTGGTTGGATTTGTCATCCACAGATTCCGATAGGTTCTTGATCCGTATATTAGACCTGTGGAAGCGATTTTCTAAATCTTAGCATTGAAGCTCCAGGTTATGGTAGAGGCAAAAGAGATATTCCAGTGCCTTGTTGTTCTTTTTTGAGTCATCCTCTATGTCCTACAGAGTTCTTTCTGACATGTCCACCCTCTCCCCGAGTATAGCAACGTCACCCTTCACTTCCTGTAATGACTGCTTCAACTCCGACTTCAATTGCATGAACTATGACTGAGACGTTGCTATAAACTGATCCTGGAACTCCTTAAAGCATAGATGAAAGTCTTCCTTGCGCATCGCCATGTCCCCAGCTATTGGATCATTCTGTCGCTGTGCGCCTTTGTCCTCTGCCCCTCCAGTGGGTTGGTGGTGTGTCGGTACACCACCATTTTTTAATGCTGTGTCCTGGCATCTCTCTGGGCTTTTCTGTCCTGATGTTATTTCCCCTTGTTTTTGGGCATATGTAAATGTATTCTCCCTATGCACTTTGCTCCTGAGTGGCAGCCAACACTGAGGCCCAGTCCAGCCGTGAACATCGAATAGGGGAGATTGGGGACGCTCTCACTACTGTGCCCCCTTCTCCAATAATAGTCATTTCTTGGTCCCCAGTGTTTGTATAGTGTAGCAGGCTGTTACTGTTTACAAGTCGAATCCACACTGTGAGTCCTGCTTCATGTGCCCTACGCTCAGTGTCCCATGTGCAAGGGGGGGCACAGTCTCACCGGAACCTCTGAGCTGGGTATAGCAAGGTTTCCAGTAGTGTATGTCCAATAGTCCCTCCCACCGATTACGGATGCCACTCTGGGATTAGGAGGCCTTAGCTTTCACCCCAGCATGTGCTCCATATCATGTGCGACACCCACTGTGCTCTTTCCTCAATGTCTTTTATGTAGAGAGAGCCTCGCGTGCAGGGGCACTCACCTCCAGTGAGCTCCTTGAGCCTGGTGGGGTTCCCAAACTTGCAGCACCGACCAGCAGTCTTGCCCCTCCCTGCGCTGCCCCTCATGATAGAGGCTCACTACCTTCTGCTTCTCTCTGGCACGAGGCTCTGGTGCCGGCAGATAACAGGTTCCCAGTGGCCATCTTAGGTAAGGAACAGCACCGGTCCACGGCTTGGGGGTTTCACTCCTCTCCGGGCCACTACTGTCTGAGGCTGGGCGTACCCAGCGTGGGTATCATGGGTCCCCCGCTCACGGTCCACTCCAGATACCCCTTCACCCCCCAACATGTCACAGGCTGCAGCGCTGCAATATGCTTTCTGTCTTCCAATGCAGTACTCCCTTTCCCTCTGCTACAAGCGGGATTGTGCCTATCGCGGGCCGATATTTCTGCCTGGCTGCACAGGATGGGGTCTCTCCTGATTTGGTCCTACCTCGCTGTCCGATCAGTATGGATTGCTTCTGTTAGGAGCTTATTGTGGGGCCCAGTGGGGACGGAGCAGTTCACGCACGTCCCGCTCCGTCAGCTGCCATTTTAGAATATGCACTCTGTATATTTAATCTATATGTATCAGTCATGGGTAAATATCTGGAAAAGGGTTATTTTATTTCTCCTAGACTGGGGCAACAGAAATGTGTTGTCTATGCTGACAATGTTATTCTTTGGACCATGTTCAAATCGGACTCCAAAGACTAATGGAGGCTTTTAAAATGCTTATCCAGAAAGCGACTTACCCATCAATGCTAACAAAACGAAAGTGATGCGCTTTACTAGAATCAGGCATCAAAAAATCTGGTTACACGTGGAAAATAGGTAACTCTCGCCTCACAACTGTAGAGGAACTCACCTATTTGGTGTTCAAATTGAGAGCCTACCAAAATACTGGTGCTCTTATGACTGACATTGAGGGAAAAGCACATTTCTATGTCAGTCAGATGAAGCGTATAAAACTAGTATGGGAAACTCTCAATCTAGCCATTAATTCAATTTTACAAAAGCAAAGCAATTCCAGCATTGGTATATGGTTTAGACTTAAATCAACAAAGGGCCTCATTACGCGGTAGACGGTAACCATGGCGCTATTAGCGCCATGGTTGCCGCCGGTATCTTACCGTGTCCGCTTTGGTGGATGGCGGAATTACCGCCCTACTCCAAGGTGAGCGGGGGCGGTAATTCCCCATTCACCAAGGCTCTTCCCCATTCCCATGTTTGCCCCCATAGGGCATAATGGTAATGGGGAAGGTGCTAATTACGGTACCGCAAACGTAATTAGCTCCAAGGTCCCTTTGCGGCACCCAACTTTAACGGCTGGTAAACCCCTACCGCCTACCGTGTAATGAGGCCCAATGACTGCTGATCGTAAGAAGGTGGAAGGCAGAAATTGGACTGGAGTAGCATTCTTCCAAACTGTGTCCCGATAAGTGTAATTAGGCATGAACTAGCATTGGTCTCTATAAAAGGCTGGCATTATTGGAAGAAATTGCAATTATTTAGACCATTCTAAGTCTTGGTGGGGATACCCTCTAACATGACTTCCTAATACCTAATGTCAAAATATTAAACAGCCCGTTTCGTAATTTCAGAAATGACTGTGAAAGAATTCTGGAAAATATTGATTCTAGCATTAACATCCTGGTCACAAATTCTATGGAGACAAAGAAACAATTGTTCTTAGCAGATTGGAGTGACACTCGAGAAAAGGTTCTAACTTTTAAATGATTTACCCACCTGAGTTTGGACATTAGAGGCACAGATACTTTACCAAAGTACTTAGCAAAATTCCCAAATGTATATTGGCGTACACAACTCATGCGCTTCAGATTCAGCCTTCTGCCAACTGCAGAAATAACGAAACTGAGAGGTTTGCAATCTGAAGGATTTATGTAATGCCAATATTGCAAGTTAGAAACTGAAAAGGAAAGCCTAAAACATCTGGGTTCTGATTGTCTGGCCCTAAATAAATTAAGATGTAGCATATTTGATAAGTATGTACATTCAGTCGACTGGCTAACTACTGATAATTTCTGGTACAGAATACTAACTGGAAATTAAGTTTCACTAACTATTGCTGTGATAACGTGTTTAAATACTATACATTTACTGAAATGAAACAAAACTGCACCTATAATGTACTTTGAGAACAATGTTCACTATTTTATATACTAGACAAGAGACAGAATGGAGAAACTCTTGTAATTAATGTTTTCACATTGTGTATGTGTTAGGGAGAATTCTCAAAAATGTGCTAATTCCCTCCACCTTAGAGACCCACAGCAACTTTTTTGGATTTTGAGCACTTCATTTTTTTTATCTGGAGAGAGTGAGACCCTTTTTCCCACTCTCTCATGTATGTTGATGTGATTTTGTACACTGTGTTTCTTTTTGGTTATGGAATCTAACCGGGCCTCATTACATGGACGGCGGTAAGGGTTAACGGTGACCGTTAATGGTAACGGTGACCGTTAACCCTTACCACTGTACTACGAGGTCCCTTTGTGGGTTGGGGAATTTAACGCCTGCTTTTTTCAGGCGTTAAAACCCAACCCGCAAAGGGACCTTGGTGCTAATTACGGCACCGCAAATTTGCGGTACCGTAATTAGCACCTTCCCCATTCCCATTATGCCCTATGGGGCAAAAATGGGAATGGGGAAGGACAATGGTGGAAGGTGGAATTACCGCCCCACCAACCTTGGAGTAGGGCGGTAATTCCCCTTTCCGCCAAGGCGGTGCCGGTAATTTACCGGCATGGACCAAGGTGCTAATAGCACCTTGATCCACCGCCTACCGTGTAATGAGGCCCTAACCAACTCCATAGGCATAATCTTTTACAATTGTGTCACAAAGCACCTTCAGTGCAGTGACACAGGGAAGTCCTTTAGATTTCCCAAGGTTTAAATACCTTCTCTCGGATCAACTACTGTTTCCCAGAACAGTGGAGTGAAATTGACTTCACTAAGTCCTGTCTAGACCCAGCACACCCTATCTTACTATAGAGTGCTAGGGGGTTACTTCTTATCCCCTGTGTCTAGTTACTCATGTAGCATTTATATGTTACCCTTTACTCTCAGAATGGCTGGTGGCAGTGGTTTTGCAATGAACTACCATGATTTACCCCAACCGCGAACTGTTCGCAGCTCCGGTAACGTTAAATCGAGGGAGCCATGTTTTTCAAAATGGCACTGAGCCTCCTTTGTTAAAATGGTCTCCGGTGTTCGTTTTTCACCATTTCTTTGTGGAAAGGTCCTTCTCGAGTACTTCTCTGCGTGCCAAACCAGGTTTGGTCTCTTTGTTCATTTGCCTTTGGCGGGCTTCAGCAGTGAAACCTCCTCTGGCTCCAGAGTGTCTGGGGTAGGCAGGAAGTGGGGGAGGTGCCCGAAACTCCCTGTGCTTAGTCTCCTAGGAGACACAAATGCACTCTGTAATGATTGGCTGGCTGACTGTCCGGCAAGGACAGCCACCCTGCTGGGTGAGTGGCAGCTAGGCTGGATTGAATGGGAGAGAACTGAAAAAAAGGCAATTCTTTTGGTTGGGAAGGCAGAGGTGACCACTGGATGAAGGAACTGAAGAAGAGCTTGAAGAGGACGGCTTCTGTAACTCCTGGACCGTTGGTTTGCCTGGTGAAGCCCTGCTGCAGGTCCGAATCACCAAGTTTGCATCGACAGAGAAGCCCTGCAAAGGACAACTTCTCCCTTTGAATTGGTAGGACCAATCAACTCCCAAGTAAGCCACCTGGACACCCATCTCGGAGCTGGTTGAATTTCCTCAGAGTTGCTGCAGGAAACCGTAGAGCCAGGGAGAGGGACACCAGATTGTGTGCATTGCTTTTAAGATGCCCTAAAGCTTCTGGGAGATCCTCCGCACTCCCATGAAGCAGGACTGACTAAGCCTGACCACCCTCAGTTGAGTGAGGGATCTCAGATGTGAGGAAAGTCCACCTTGACAGCCAGGAACCACGCTTATTGCTATATAACAGCCACTGAAAGTAAAGTTTGCCGGTTGCCAGCTTTGACGGTGCCAATACAGTGCAGGAGTCCCCGTCGTCCTCCCTCTTGTCCCCACGTCTGAGGCCCAGGAACAGTGAGAGCTGTAGAGCTGTACAGGAACAGAAGTCTTCAGCTGCTTATTTTTCTTCTTTACTAAGGTACTGTAAAACTAGCCTAAGAGAACTTACCTCTTACTGTGGAAGTGCTTGTAATGTCTGCAACTCACAAGCCTAATCAGCTGTGTCCCTACATTTGGTTCTTCTTTTTATCAAAGACGCCTAAGAACTTGTGCAAAGACTTTTCCATTTACTTACCTGAAGTGCTGCATCCTATACAACGACTTTGGCTTAGCCTATTGAATTGAATGACTCTTCTAAGTGCTATCTGAAAGTAACTGCTCTGCTTATGAATATTTGTAATTTCTTGTGTTTTAATATCCTTTGCCTTTTACAAACTATTGAGAGTATTATGCATGTCAACAGTAAGGTTTTAATGTGCCCAGCACCCTTGTTACTGAAGTCACCTGTGGGTGTAGGTTATGTCTGTGGGCCATCTTAAAATTGCCTTGTCTGATCCAGAAACTCAAAGTGTACAGTATTGAAGTATATTTATGTGTTACTATTCTATTGCTCCCCTCTGAAGAAGGCTTTATAACGGATGGATAAATAAATTATTAATTGTTTATTCAAGAAACCTTGAGTGTAAGAGTTTATTTGAATACCTGTAACTATGAATCTTTGTGTAACTCCACTACAGCTCACATTTCCCCTCTTGATATAAGCCTGGCTGCTCAATATACTACCAAAACTGTGTAGTACAAGCTTATACCAAAGGTTGGGTTGCCTATACCTGTAGTCATAGTTGTTTGTAGTGTTCCCAGAGGGTACTGCATATAAACTTTGCCTAACAGTATGTATCTACTTTTGTATATGATTATGAATCTATTTATTATCCTCTTTATATACATAATATGCTTTTTTATGTATATTCTGTAATAACTTTCACCTTTTTTTGTACTGGCTTTGTATCTGCTTATGTGTTTCTATGTAAACTAAAACACCATGGAATTAAAAAAATGAAAAGTTATAGGTTCTGAAACGTTTCATGGTGTCTTCAAGTGTGACACATATGATTGAACTTTTATAATTAACTGCACCTAACACAAGCCAGGGAGACTGCCTCAATGTGCAGGTAAAGGTGTTGACAGAACACATAGGTCCTCATTACGAGTCCAGCGGTAACCGCGACTGTAAAACCGCCTGGTTACCGCCGGACTCGTATTACCATTCCGCCTCCGTGACTCCCCGAATTACCAGGGCATTACAGCCCTGGTGTTCCGGGAATTCCGGAGGCGGAATTCGTTAAATCCTATGGGACTCAATGGGAATGGGGAAGTGGAAACACCGGCACAATCTCGTGATGGTGCTGGTGTTTCCACGTCCACCTGCAGGCGGGAGGTGTTCAACCCGCCAGGTCAGACCTGGCAGGAAGATCACCTCCCGCCTGCAGGACTCGGGATCGGGCTGTCCGGAATTAACAGTGGCGGCGGGTTTACCGCCACTGTTAATTACGGACCGCCCGACCTTTAATGAGGCCCATACTTTTAAATAAATATACATTTTTCATCAGTCACTTGCTTCCTTGAGATACAGCACTGAAAACAGGAGGATTGTGTCTGTGCAATGGAACTGCACATCCCAGGAGCATGAAGGCCCGAGTATCTGAAATGTAATTACTAGAAAAAGAACCTAGCCTGTGCTACAAAAACATTTATTTTGAAGAAATAAAAGTTAAATGGATGATCCTAAGATTTTCCAGCTGGTGTTATATTTTCAAATGTTTTACCAACAAGAACAATGGACCTGTGTATTGACCTATGCTTTTCTCAACTAACCTACTAGTATTTTTTTTAATGCAGCACAGCTTATTGATACATGGATATGTTCTGACTTACATAGTCCTTATTCTGCACATGTCAAAATATTGTGCTCTGTATTAGGATTAAATAACATTGGTGCATTCAACAGCCCTGTTGTGCTAGATTAAGTGATCTATATTTCAACTTCGAGAAAATTCCCCCACCTTTGAGGATTATTTTCGAAAAAACATCTAAAAACAAAGGATAAAGACCGTCATTACGAGTATTGCAGAACAGTAAAAAAGTGGCAGTAACTGAACAACCGCCACATTTACCTCTCCGCCATATTCTGAGTTTAGCCATCTTTCCGTTGCAAAATCCCCAAAGAATCCAATGGGGACTAACTCCGTCTACCACCACTTGTATTTGTATTGTATTTAACTCAGAGGGAGCTTTCTCCAAAGCGCTTTAACATAAGCAAAATAAAAATGTTTGAGTTTGTGATTGGCAATCAGAAGCTAAGAAGAGGAAAGAGACAGTAGAAGGTGATATTTTAATTGAGAAGGGAAACATGATAGTGTGAAGAGGCATGGATAGGTAGAGGAAGACTATTCCAATGCTTGGGGGGCACAGGGTGATTTAGGAACAGAAAGAAGGAAAATAGATGGGGAGCAATGAGAATGGGAGGGAGTAGACGAAGATACAGGAGAGCAAAGATAAGAAGGGGCAAGTTCATACAAAGCAAAGAAAATGATAAAGAAGATATAGATCAAAAGAAAGCAGAGAAGCAGAGCGAAGTGCAGGAGTTATAGGAGAGTTAAAAGGCAGTTGAAAAAGAAGGCAAATTGCTGAATTAAAAATGGAGCGTAAATGAGTAAGAAGAGACAAAGGAAGACCTAATAAAAGAACCGGGCAATAGGGAAATAACAAGCAAGTAGACCAAGAGTTTGGTATCTGGGAATGAAAGAAAAGGATGGTCATGGTGGAGATTAGAAAGATGGAAATGGGCAGAATGGGCAATATTAGAAATATGAAGAAAAAACGAAAGAGAAGGGTAAGAAATGACCCCAAGATTACGAGCAGAAGAAGAGAAAGGATGAAAAGAAGGAGGAAAAGGAAGGCCAGATGGAGGATATGAAAGAGAAGAAGAGGAAGAGTAAAGAAAAGGACCTCCGTTTTCAAAGGATTAAGATATGATATCAAAAGTCATTTATAAAGCACCGTAGACAAGTATTTCTTGGCACGACAAGACAAGGGGGGATAACCAAGGGAGGACAAGACAAACAATCTTACTAGGTCTTGTGTCATTAAGATCATGCAAGTGGGACAACGCCAAGTGCAAGGTGAAGGGAGAAAGGGAAGTAATAGAGAGGGAAGGAGGAAGTGCAATCAGGGCAGCATTGCCCTGAGTAAGTGCAGCCAGGGCAGCGCTGCTCTGGGTAAGTACAAGGAGGCAGGGGACTGTAGAGGTTACAGTTAGAGCCCCTAGTGCATGTTAGGCCCGGAGGCAGTGCAGGGGGGGCTGATTACGGAGGAGCCTGGTACCCAGTGAGACTCCGAGGGTAGCCAAGCAACCAGTTGGTGCCACAGACATGTGGTCAGCAGGGGAGGGAGAGAGAGAGAAAGCAGAGGAGAAAAGGAAGTTCTTTAGCTGCTTCCAGAACTTCAGGTGGTTCGGCTCAAGTTTGAGAGGGACAGGGAGGCCATTCCAGAGGGAAGCACATGCAGAGGAGAGAAACTACCCCCCACTCTCTGCCAGGATCCTTTGGAGAGTTGGAGATAGCTGAGCAAAGGTCTGGAGAAGGAAGGCATTTTGGAAGAGAGAGTTGGATGTTGTGCAGGCCCCAGCCCCACAAAGCCTTGTGGACGATGCAGAGGGTCTTGAACTTGATCCTCACAGCCACAAAGAGCCAGTGTAGAGATTTCCAGGCTGGAGAGATATGGTCCCTGGGCTTGAGGCCAATAATACATCTTGCAGTCCAGTTCTGGATTAGTTGCAGAGGGCAGAGAGTAGAGGAAGGAAGGTTGAGAAAGGGGCTGTTGCAGATGTCCAGCCTAGAGAGAACCAGGTCTATGGGGGGACATGAGAAAAGGAAGAATACCTCTGAGGAGGTGCAGCTGGTAGTGGGCCTTCTTGGCAAGGTCTGTGATGTGCAGATAGAAGGAGAGGATGGAGATGAAGACGACACCAAGGTATTTTTCCATAAAGGAAGGCAAAGGAAGAGGGCCCAATAAGGGAGTCCAGAGTGAAAGAGGGAAATTGGGAGCAGGAGTCCCTATGAGAAGGATATCTGTCTGACTGGTATTAAGGAAGAGGACGTTGGATGGACATCAATCCTGAATCACGGATAGACAGTCAGGAATGAGCGAGAGCGGAGAGGAGGCTGAGGGGAGCTGGAAGGAGAGCTGTATGTCATCCGCATAACACTGAAAGTTAGAGGAGAAGGTAGTAATCATGTGGGCCAAGTGGGCCAAGTAGATATTGAAGAGCCAGGGTGAGATGTTAGAGCCCTGGGGAACACCACATGTGGAGATAGAGGTGGTGTAGAGAAAGGTCCCTAGTTGGAACTTGGAGGGTCGGTCTCGGAGGTTGGAGGTCATCCACTCCATAGCATGATCCTTGATGCCCAGGTTCTCCCTGAGTCGCTTGATCAGGATGAAGTGGTTGACCATGTCAAAAGCAGAGGAAAGGACAAGGAGGATGAGAACAGAAGGAAGGCTGGAGTCCAGATTAGACAGCAGATCATCACAGATGTTCAGGAGAGCGGTTTTTGAGCCTCTTGCTTCGCTGAAGCCAGACTATGGTTATGGAGACAATCAGCAGGTTCAGTGTGGAGAGTAAGCTGGGAGATGGCCAGCTTTTCCAGAAGTTTGCTCAGGAAAGGAGTGATAGAGATTGGGTGGTATTTATTTATTTATTTATTTATTCGTATTTGTTAAGCGCACAGAGTCAGCCCTGAGGCATCGTGGCGCTGGTTACAGAAATAGCGCAGCTTGGTAACAACATAGAGGAATACAGCATACAGGGTTAGACAGTAGCAACATTTGCAATGTGTGTATGTTAGGCTGTGGGAAGAGGAAATTTAGTTAAAGGGAGAGGTTTTGAGTTGTTTTCTAAACACCGTTAGGGAGCATTCTGCTCTTAGAGCGTGGGGAAGATTGTTCCAGAGTCTGGGTGCTATGTAAGGCAAACCTCGCCCTCCTGCTGGTAGTATCGGCATAACGTTTTTTGATGAAGGGGTGCACAAGGGAGAGCTTGAGGAGAAAGGGGAAATATCCAGTGGAAAAAGAGTGATTGCAGAAATGGGCCAAGGCTGGAGTGAGGATGTCAATATCGTCCTTGATGGTACTGGAAGAGCAGGGAGTACTTGTTTGGACGACACTTCCATAGATCAGGCTTGTCTAGAAAACTTGTCAGGTGTTGTCTGAGTGAAAGAGGAGAAAGGAGGTGGAGAGGGAGAGGCGGCTTAAGGGGGGCCACGAGAGGTAGAAGGAGAGGAAGAGGAGAGTGGGGACAGGATGTCTTGAGTTTTAGTGGTTGAAGTGGTTGAAGTGAGAAGCCATAGCTGTACAGAGGGCCTGGGAGGGAATAGGGCCTGGGAGAGAATAGGAGAGGTGGAGACTGCAGAAGGAGGCCACGTAGATGAAGGCTTTGATGTGAGCTCTCTTCATAAACAGGGCAGAGAGTCTGTATTGACTTTGGAGTAGGCGGCAGGCCAGTTTGTCAGAGATGCGCCCGAGGCCCTCCACTTCCACTCAGCCACCCTGCACTTGCATTTCAGGGTGGTGAGGTCGGAGTGATTCCAAGAGTTGCACTTAGAGGTAGGCATTGTTGTGGGGCTTTCCGTGCATCGGGCCGCCCTGTACTAAACACTTGCACGCATAAATACAATGAGACTGCAGCACACGCATCTTGTCGTTCCAGGGTTCCAGCAGCATCTGCCTTACGGACCGTCTTTATTTGTAACGCGCATGCGTGGCCAGAACGAGGCTCGCACATGCGCACGTCAGATACGGACGTAACATCCCTTTTTTTACTTTAAACAAAAAAACAGCACAAATACAACTTACATAAAACATGTGCAAATACATCAGAGTTCAAACAATGGATAACAAGTCTGATACAGTCACCTGTTCAGTCCCCTGAATCTAGGACGTAGTCTTTGAGCCGAACAGGTAAGGCGCGGCCTAGTCGCGCCGGGGACCGCTGCTCTGCCGGCGGTGGGGTCCCGACTGTGCAGGATGTATCCGGTAGAGGGTTATCGTTGGGAACCTCCGCCTCTTCATCTTGTGGTGCTGGTCTTGTCAGAACATCATCTCGTGAGGGGCTGTCAATCTTCTTGAAAAACGATTGATTGCGGGTGATGGTTCCTCTCGCATTCGCCGCAGTGATCATAGATCCCTTGACATGAGTAACGACCCACGGTTGGGGTTCATATGGTAGCGACAGTTTCCCTTCGGGTCTTCGATTGCGTACCAGCACCGAGTCTCCCACCATTATTTCCTTTTCTTGCAGTCCTCTTCTCTCGCTCTCTTTGGCATTATGAGCTTCTCGTTCTTGTCTTACCCTGTCATTTCTCCTCACATATCTGACGTCTCTAAGAAGTCACACTATCAGCTGCACCTCCTCAGAGGTATCCTTCCTTTCCTCTCCTTCCCCCAGAAGCTCACTGTCTCCAGAGCCCTGGTTCTCTCGAAGCTGGACTACTGTAACAGCCTCTATCTAAATCTTCCTGCCTCTACTCTCCGCCCTTTGCAACTCATCCAGAACAGGACCGCAAGACTTGTCTTTGGTCTCAAGCCCAGGGACCGTATCTCTCCAGGACTGAAATCACTACACTGGTTTCCAGTGGCTGCGAGGATTAAGTTCAAAACCCTCTGCATTATCCACAAGGCCTTCTGGGACCTTGGTCCAAAATACCTTCAAGTCTCTCTTCCTAAATATCTTCCTTCTCAAGCTCTTCGCTCATCCACCTCCAACTACCTCAGGGTCAGCCGCTTCTCCAAGCAACGAGCTGGGGTAGATCTCTCTCCGCAGCAGGGGCCTCCCTCTGGAACAGCCTTCCTGCCTCCCTGAAACTTGAGGAGAACCATCTCCGGTTCCGGAAGCACCTCAAAACCTTCCTCTTTGCCTCCGCTTCCTCTCCCTCTCTCCCCTGCTAAAATCACTGAACGTTCACTGAATCTGCAACTGGGCCACTCACAGATCTCGGTCCTTGGCCCAGCCACTCTTCCCTGCACTGCCTACCTGCACTACGGGACTGTCTCTGTATCCTACAGCCCCTTTCTCCCGGCACTTACCTTGCACTTGCCACCAGCTGGCCCTATTATTTATCTTGTATTCTACTAACCATGTACTGCACTTTCCTTGCACTTGCCACCAGCTGGCCCTATTATTTATCTTGTACTCTACTAACCATGTACTGCACTTTCCCCTCTCCCCTTCCCCTTGCACTTTTCCCAGTCCCCTCTACCCTTGCACTTGCGCGATCTGAATGACACCTGGCCTAGTAGGATCATTGTCTGTCTCCCCTTGTTCCCCTCCCCCTTGCCTCGTCGCGCCTTGAAACACTTGTGTATAGGCGCGTTACAAATGCCATATCATATCATATCATATCATATCATTGTCAATGACCCCTGGTTCACGGCCTTCCGCCTCTGGGATGAGTCCCCTCAGGCAGCGCCCAAACAACGCCTCCATGGGAGCTACGCCGGTGGATTGGTGCGGAGTCGTCCGATATTCTCGGAGAAAATCAAACAGGGTTCTTTTTAGTTCCATTCCACTGCTGGCGGCAATGTGAAAAACCTTGTTGAGGGTCTTCATGAACCGCTCGGCCTCTCCATTCGCCCTGGGCCAAAGCGACGATACCTTCCGATGTCGAATGCCCTTCTCACGTAAGTACTGAGAGAATTGGTTTCCCTTGAATGGCGGCCCGTTATCAGAGCATAAAATTTCAGGGAGGCCATGCGTGGCAAACATTTTATCCAAAGCGAGGAAAGCATGGACCGTGGCAGTTGAAATAGGTAGCTCCACTTCAGGATATCTTGACCATTGATCCACTGCCACTAGGAAATACATCCCCCTTCCAGTGGACCCAAAGTCGGTATGTATCGTTCCCCATGGCTTCTCGCTGCGCTCCATTGAGTTGATCGGTGGTGCTCTTTCCACTGGGCTTGCAGCCTGGCACGGTAGGCATCTCTTCACATGCAGCTCAACACAAGCCTCCAGGTCAGGAAACCATACCTTTGTCCGTAGCCTTGCCTTCGTCTTGGCCACTCCCTGGTGTCTGTTGTGCGCTAGCTCTATGACTTTTGTTCTCAACGACTGCGGCACAACAATTTGTCGACCCCTCAATAGCAATCCGTCTTCCAACATGGACAGCTCGTCACGAATTTTCCACAATGTCTGCAGGTCTCTCTGCGCTCTGTCTTCCCTTCTTGTATGGTGCTGCAGGACCCCTTTCCAGTCACCACTCAGAATAGCCTCTTTTATGATCTGAAAAATCTCATCATCTGCGGATTCTCAGGCCATCACTTCTCTGTCTAATGCCACCGGCATGGCACATGCCACAATGTTGTGAACAAATTCCTGGCACTCTGTCACATCTCCTTGATCCTCTTCCCTCACCATGTTGGGATGACGCGACAAATAGTCCGCTGGGTTGTTTGTCTCTGGCCGATACACCAACTTGACTCCATATTCTATGAGTGCGAGCATCCACCGCTCTATCCTGGGAGGCGGTTTCGAAGATACACCTGCCAGGATTGGGAGAAGGGGTTTGTGTTCCGTGATGACGGTGACTGGTTTCCCAAGGCTATACAGTCTGAAGTGCTTGCAGCCTCATAAAATGGCAAGGGCCTCCCTTTCTATCTGGGAATATCTTCTTTCGGTGTTAGTTAGGGCTTTGCTCGCATATGCAATGGGTATCATTTCACCTCTCACATCCCTTTGCATCAATACCGCCCCCAGACCCACGGGACTTGCATCCACAACCACTTCAGATTCAGCTGCCGGATCAAAATACGCCACCGTGTCCTGGTCGGATAATGCCTTCTTGATTGCACTGAACGCATCCTGTTCTCTGGTGCCCCAGACCCAAACCGCATCGTTTTTTGTAAGGCTCGGAGCGGTTCCGAAATGGATGCCAGCCCCTTGATGAAACGGCCGCAATAATTGACCATCCCCAGAAAACTACAGACTTCTGTCGGTGACTGGGGCGCTTGAGCCTCACAGATGTCTCTGACCTTTTCCGGGTCTGGGGATACGCCATTTCCATGAAATATAAACCCAAAGAACCCAATGCGATCCTTGAAGAATTCACATTTCTCACGATGTAAGGTGAGTCCCAGGTCTTTCAGTCCCTGTAAAGTAGCTTCTAGACGTTTTATGTGTTCAGAGTGCATAGTTGCGAACACCAGGATATCGTCACTCATGTTTATCACTCCCTTTAGACCTGCTAATGCGCCTCAGATGGCATTTTGAAAGACCTCCGCGGCCGATGATATTCCAAAACTGAGGCATTTGAATTGATACAGACCCTCATGCGTTGTAAATGTAGTAATGTATCTTGAGTCTGCATGCAATTCCAGCTGGTGATATCCTGCTCTTAGGTCTAGTTTTGAGAAATTTTTGCACCTTGCAGTTCATTGAGGATATCATCTATCGTAGGAGTCAAGTGTCGTTCTCGCTTAATGGTTGCATTGGGCAGCCTCATGTCCACGCAAATGCTCACCTTGCCCGGTTGTTTGGGCTTCGGTGCCACCACGATTGGCGAGACCCATGGTGTTGGCCCTTCTACCTTCTCAATAATGTCCATGTTAATCAAAACTTTGAGCTCCTCTTCAACCTGAGCCCGAAGGTGGAACGGAATACGTCTGTGTTTTAGTGCAGTCGGGCGATTGGTTTCATCGATGTGGAGCCATACGGGTTCTGCTTTCAGCTGGCCAATTCCTTGAAATATGCTCTCAAAATGCTCCAGCAGTGAATTTACGTCCCCTTGATATACTGCAAACGCAAACTGAACCAGGTCAAGTGCCTCCGAGGCCGCACAACTCAACAAAGATCGTGGACTGACATCTGTGACAAAAAATCTTGCCTTGATAAGTTTTCCTTCACGTGTTACAGGAGCTACGAATACCCCTTTGATGGGAAGGGGAGTGTCACCCCCAAACGTGAACATTTTTGCTGTTGACTGGTCCAATGGAGGGGGACCTGGAATGGCCTCATAATGTTCAGTGGCCAACACGCATACCGAGGCTCCTGTGTCTATGAGTACCTGCGTGGGGACCCCTTGAATGTCTACAACACATGTCGGCTGTCTGCGCTTCTTTGTCCCAGTAGCTAAGTTCGAGATGAAGAAACCTTCCTCATCTTCTTCCTCCTCCTCTGCAATATTGTAATTTTGGACCTCCTGTTCCACGGCAGCAACGCCACCACTTACCCTTGCGGGTCCTTGCTGTGTGGCAACTGGGGCAGCAGCTCTGCACATTCGGGCATAGTGCCCCGGCATGTTGCATCAACCACAAGTCCTCGATTTCGCTGGACATTCCTCTGCATGCGGCAGGTCGTATCCACAATATTGGCAGGTGACCACATTGCTTTGAGTTGGTGTAGACTCCTGCCTCTTATGGCTCCACCTTGACTTAGTCTGAGATTGTCTTCCAACTGCAAACGCTTCAGAGTGCTGGACTGAGCGTGTAGCTGCGTCCATCTTGGCTCCTCTACTCTCAGCAAGTTCATAGACTCTTCCACTGTCCAGAATCTGTGTTAGTGACATGCCTGGCTCTCTTAAAACCTGTCTCCGTAGTTTGCCGGAGCTGCACCCTTGGATCAGGTGATGGCGGACCATTAAATCCGCATCCGTCCATCTGCACGTGGTGGCTAGCTGTCTCAGCCGTGCACAAAAATGATCAAGTGACTCCTCTTCATGCTGCTTTTCTCCACACATGACAAATCTGTTGGAGAGTGGTATGAAGTGATCTTTCAGTGCCGTCTTAATGGCCGCATATGTTACCACAGGTAAATCGAGAGATTCATATATGCGTAGTACCTCTGTGCCTGCGGAATATAAGAGCGTTGCCACTTTGGCGTCATCATTCGTTTCTCCCGTGGCGGCGAAAAACATGTCAAGTTTCTTAATCCACAAAAGCCATCTCGGGCCCAATTTCGAGGGTGGACCTGAGGTGTCAAATTCTTGCATTGGTTGCAATGAACCATGCTGCCTTCTCACCATTCCCGCCACCGCAGGGGCTTCTCCATCATTGTCCGTCATGTTCACAGGTCGCACAGGCACCTCACTCCTTGACAGAGGCCGCAAACCTGGCTATCTTCGTGTCCGACGTGCCTGACTTGTTGGGTAGAGCCACTGTGATGATGCGAGGTGTCTCTTCTTTCTTTGCCGCCTGTTCTGACGTTTGGTTAGGCAGAAATCACAGTCATCCCTCCTGGGACAACTGCAGGGTGTCCAAAATTTAGGGTTTGTTTGCCTCAGTGACCAGACAGCGCACGAGCACCCTCGCGGGCCGCAACTGCCGTAATCACAAAAAACAAAATGGCCGCCGTCACTCATGTGAGGATCGTGTCACACGTGAGATAAAATACCCTTGCTGACACACATTCGTGTGGTGAGCGTTTCTCTCTGTGTGCCGCCCTCGTGGCCAGTGTTGTGGGGCTTTCCGCACATCGGGCTGCCCTGTACTAAACACTCGCACGCATACATACAATGAGACTGCAGCACACGCGTCTTGTTGTTCCAGGGTCCTGGCAGCATCTGCCTTACGGACCATCTTTATTTGTAACGCGCATGCGTGGCCAGAACGAGACTCGCGCATGCGCACGTCAGATACGGACGTAACAGGCATCAGATGGATTCGCATCACAGGGGAAATGATGTTCAGAGTGTTGGAGATAAAAGGAAGGATGAAGGCTAGAGAGTATTGTGTCAGAGTGTGAGTCAGCCACAAGAGTAGCAGAGAAAATAGAGGCAAAGGCATCCACTGGCTCACGCTTCATGGGCCGAATGACTGAGAAGGTAGGTGGCAGTGCTGAGGTGAGATTTGCCTGGGGACAGAGAGTTCAATTAAAGTCAATCAGCGATTTGCAAAAATTAGAACTCAGGACACCAATCACAGAGGATGAAATTACCCAAGCCATTTCCTCACTATCACAGTGATAGACCCCCTAGCCCAATTGCTGGAAACAGTATTAGCTGAGGCACTGACCCAGGGTCATCTGCCTAAGTTGATGGTGGCGGCCAATATAATTGTCTTCCATAAAGAAGGCCACGACCCAGAGGATTGCGGATCATAATACCCAATATCGCTAATTAACACTGACACCAAGATATTGGCTAAATGCCCAGCTTGTACAATTGAGAAAACCCTCCCAAAACTCAACGATAAAGATCAGACAGTCTGATGGGATTTTATGTTTAGGGCATTCAAAGCTTATGGTTTCCCAGCATCAGTTCTAGGGCTAGTAAGATAACTATGCATTAACCCCCAAGCCTCAATGACCACTAACGGAACAGCCATGGACATATTTAATTTATATTAATATATGAATCTATACTAAGGCACCAGACAAGGGTGTCCGCTCTCCCCCCTTTTATATGCATTGTCCATTTAGCCGCTAGCTGAAAAACTACGCACAGAGTCACAATGGAGCAGTGTGATAAGAGAATCAGAAGAGGGCTGAATATCCCTGTATGCTGATGACCTTTTGCTGTATGTTAGCAACCCCTCAGTATCGCTCCGATGCTTGCACCACCTGCTTCACGAATATGGACCTATGACGGGGTACAAGGTAAACTGGACAAAATCAGAGGTTCTTCCCTTCAGACCCGATATACCATGGGACCCAGGCAGGGTAGCTCCTTTTCGCCTCCAACAGCATTCCATCAAATACCTGGGGGTCCATACTGCCCCGTCCATCCAAGAAATTGCAGATCTTAACTACCCACCTAACCTAACTAAGATTCAATCAGACTTTCTTAGATGGAGCACACTCCCGCTTTCATTGGCAGGCTGCATCAATGCCTTTAAGATGAACTCTCTCCCAAAATTCTCCCAAAACTCATACACCTAGCAATGATGATACCCTGTGTCCCAACGCAACAAATGTACAAAGATCTAGACTTACAACTGGCCAAATTCATCTGAAGACGCAAAAAGTCAAGGGTCCGGCTTGCAATTCTATAGCCCTCCAAATACGATAAGGGACTAGCAATACCAGCCTGGTGGACCTATTATCAGTCAGCCCAAATAAGCTGAGCCAAAAGATGGTTTGATACATCAGACACATCCAGTCAGTGGTTGATGAACTTTCCCTAGTTACACCATACACCCCAGCAGAAACCCTAGCCATCCCACTAAATAAACTACCTAAGAGTATCAGCTCACACCCAATTATAGGCCTGACACCGACACAAGGGCATAGGATGGGAAAATTGTTGAGCTCCAATGTCCGGGCAGCTCCAGCCTGGATCAGCATACGTGCAATCCTCTTGATCGGCCAAGAGCACACGTTACACAAGTACCCAGACTCCAGTAGGCCTGATATCAGAGTACAAGACTTGTACGATAGGGATACACTGATGGGGTGCCAAGATGCTAGCAAAATACTCTGGCTACAACACACAAGTGGATACATTAGCTCACTATACGAGAGGTTATCAGGTCCAACACAACCAACCAGACATTGCAGAACGGCGGAAGAACTAGAAATGGGGCAAAATCCAACCGAATTCCCACAAATACGTTCATTCTAAACCATATAGGCAACATAATCCTTGCAGTACAATGGTCCGATGACCTAGACATCCCAATAGACATGGGCGATATACACGACTACTTCAAAAACATAACATCATCGTCACACAAAATGCACAACAGATAAATTCTGTATAAAATGATCTAAAGGCTTTACTACATGCCTAGTAAACTCCACCGTATGAGCCTCATTTGGTTTCTTGCGTGCGGGCGACAATGCAAAGAGATGGGCATGATAGGCCATATCATGTGATCATGCCCACTGATTATAGCATACTGGGAAACAATCCACAGAATGATTTCCCAAGTCCCTAACTTGACTATTGATTTGGCCCATGGACCAATGCTGTTTGGTGCAGATGAAGCGGACTGGCACACAGACCCAATTATAAGAAAACTGTCACACACAATCCTCTTCTCAGCACGCGAGCTCCTAATCGTGTAATGGAAAGCAGTCAAAGTCCCTACCAAACATGCATGCTTAACAATGATTTCCTAGATCTGCTTACTAGAATGCTTCATGATGAGACAGCGAGGCAGACCAGAACAAGCAGACCACTTAAGAGATATATTGGACACATACATCGAATAAGATGGACAGACGAGTAGGACCTCCTTAAGCATCCATGCCTCGCAGCTGAAATATTTACTGATTTATAAGCACAATCATACTCAGTGCTTCCCCACACAACACCTCCCACCGCAGGTTGCAGGTAACTGAGAAGCAAAACGATGTGCTCTTGCAGATGACCCCTATCAGAGTATCTGGGAATAGATAGTCAAAAAATACTACAATGTGTGTGTATTATTTATCTTCACTCTTACAAGTACGGTTACTAGTATTGCTTTGGGTCGGGGGGGGGGGGTGAATTATTATTCATATTCTTGTTCAATGTGTAAGTGGTAGGGAGGTATGTGGGTGAAAGGGAGTATAGATCGCTGATGCTATTACCCCATCTATGTACCAGGCAAACAGGTCATGTAAAACTGTCAATTACATGCTTTGCAAATACTTTAAAAAAATTGTGGAAAAGGATTTAATGTAATCCCCAAAAACCACAAGCAGGCAAACAATTTGAGTTTGCAAAAATGGGCAAAGTGACATGTTCTAGGTCCAGGGGGCAGAATGACTTTTCTCTGGTAAATGTATAATAAGAAATGCTGCTGTTTCCTATCAGAGCCAGTTAGGAGTTCTATGCAGATTGCTGTTCAGCTCTGCCTGCCAACTCTGATGCCCCTGAAGGGATCTGCTCACCAGGAAAACTGATGAAGCTCTATGTTACAGCTCTTTATTGGAGCTAACTTATCAGGTGACGTCAGTCTCATTTAAATCCAACAAATTTCTTTCTAGCCAATCCTTGCCTGTGGTTATCAGTATCTTAATATTAGGTCTGATCTTTTTAAACAGGTGGCTAGTCCTTTTTCCCAAGAAAAAGACAGTGAAATGGTTAATTCTGGTGATGTCAGCTGGGTCACCTCCTTAAATATACACATTTAAGTCCCCTCCCAAAAAGATCAAGCCACCCACTTTAAAAAAAAATGAATCTTTCGGGTGGTACTTTTCCCATAGACTTTCCATAGATTTTCAAAAAAGACAGTGCCCACAGTCAATCATGGTGATGTCAGGGCACAATCTAGGTTTCCACCCGTGCCAACCGGAGGCCTGCTTCAGAGCACTGACATTGTAAACATTCAGAATGGTTGAAAATTAAACATAACCTGAAGATGCATCTAATATATAAAGCTGAATGTATGTATAAGTGAATGTTTTCCGGCTATACAAATCCACGCCATTGAACCCACGTCTACCCAATTGTGCATGGATTCCTCTTTTGTCTGGGGCAAGATCGTACATAGTCTATGTTTGGATGCAAAAATCTTATATGCAAAACATATTTTGGATGAGTGTGTATGTTGGTCGGGCTATACAAATCCACACTGTTGTACCCACTGCTACCAAATTGTGCATGGATTCCTCATTTGTCTGGGGCAAGATTGCAGTCTATGTATGGATGCAAAATTTCACTCCATATACACCCTCAGTTACTGATGCTCACCACAATTCACTGAAGTAGATACTAGAAGGAGGCAACATTTGGAATAAGTTTATTAAAGCATTTTTAATGGGAATTAAAAAAAATATATATTCTTTTTTTATCACGCCACTCCATATGTGGGAAATGGCAAGGTTACTTAAATTCCTTCACGAGAAGAGAGCACAATCAATCAATATGTCTTAGACATTTTCTCAAATGTGCTGAAGCGAGTGACTGAACATGCCACACAAAAAACGAACATCACTTGGAAAAGCTCCACCTGATGCAAAGCGAAAATCAATATCAAGAGCTTCTGAAACACAACAAATAGCACCACGACTTGCCGACCAGAGGACAAGAGCGACTTTCTCCAGGGCAAATAAGATGCCACAGCAAACTGAAGCAAGACTTGCTGGCATGAGGACAAGAGCAACATCCTCCAGGGCATATGAGACACCAGAGCAAACTGAAGCAAGACTTGCTGACAAGAGGACAAGAGCAACATCCACCAGGGCATATCAAACACCACTCAATCAGGACATGGGCAACGCTGGGTACCCCAGCTAGATCTCTATAATGGAGAAGTCCAACTAACTTTTAAAATGTGTTTTGTTCAATGTTAAAGGGCATGTATTCCATAAATATATAAACAACTACTTTACAATGTATTATAACCAAATATTGTTACCATTCAACTGAATTATTTCTATTAATGACTTCTTTGTATCAAATTAAAACAGTGTATTTGCTTTGGGAACATGGTAGCCTGTGACTAGGTGAATGCATCACTAACAATTAAAAGGGAGCACATTTCCAAATTAATACACAATCTACATACATACTTAATGTCTTACAGAAGAAAAACTGGACATGTAAACATGTGGACATGTAAACACATTCCAATATATTTCTCCAATTTTGTTTTGATTCCATTAACACTTAAAAAGCAAACCCCAGATAAAGCCACTTATAACAAAGGATTTTCCTTCCCAATATTAAAGTTTTACATTAACTTTCTAAATCAATGCATGCTTAGTTGAGCAAGTGTGTTTTTGGATAAAAGAAATTAAATGAAATGTTACCTTAGAGGCTCAAGCATGTACACACATTACTTTTCAATAGAGTAGAACTGTTCAAAAGAGACAAATATGTGCTTGTGTGTTTGTGGTTGCAACATGTTAAACAAAGTTCTAAACAGATTACATACATTCAGACCAACAGTTTGCCTTAGCTTGGAAGGTATTCAGACTCTGCTTACGTAAAATATGCAACACCTGGCCATTACTCAATCATTCATGTACCAATAGATTCTTCTTGTTACACTGTTGGGGTAGTGTACTCTCGCTGAAGAATCCATGTGATAAACTTCTGCACCGCTCAGACCGCTATTTACAGATAATGACAGAATCTGAACCTAATTACGCTGTTGCAGACAAGGAGGTGTTGACCATCAAAGCAGACTTTTGCAAATGGTGCCACTTGCTTGCTAATGAGTGGCCGCCATAAGATCACGGTCATCACTGACCACAATAACTGCCAGTTCTTAAAATCTATTCCCGTTTTATCTACTTCACAGACTATAATTTTGTTGTCACCTACTAACCTGGAATAGCAAATCAAAAAGCAGACACATTTTCCAACTATGTAGAAGAAATAGCAAGCTCTGCATCAGAACCAAAATGTCTTATTCTGCTGAGGCAAATTATAGAGGAAGAACCTCTGTTTAAAGAGATCTGGTACATGCAATGCCCAAACTTTGAGTCCATGGGTTAAAATCACCCCTAATTGATCAGTATGTACTGCCACATCAAGATATGCCCTTTATCACCCTTTCAGAACCTTCAATTTCGACCCAATCTCATTTTGGTGCCGTGAGTCGCCTCTGGTTGGGCATCATTCTTGTGTCATTATAAGGTCACTTTTGGTGGCTGTGAATGCCAAATTCACTGTTGCAATATGTGGACATGTATATGGTATGTGCACAGTCAAAACGAACTTTACCAAGCTAGCAGGACTGCTCCTTCATTTTCCCATACCATGGACCCCAGGTTACACTATCTCAATGGATTTTACGGCGGAATTACCAAATTACATGGGCTACAAAACACTATTCATAGTTGTTGAGTAGTTCAACAAAAGGGCTCATGTTTAACCATATGAGGACCCATCTAGGTATTCTCCCGCCTCCTCCTTCTTCTCTTCAACCACCACTGTCTCTTTCATCTCCAGCTTCCTCTCCAAACTCGCTCTGTCAATGTCTGTATACTCCTCCACTCTGACATAACGCCTATTGATAATATCCACATCACTGATATGCTCTCCTTTCGTGGCTTTGTGCCACGATTATCAGGGTGCCAGCCATCAGGTGGTGATATGCACTGACCATAAAAATATATTGCCATTGAGTACAGTGCAATGCATCAGTCCCTGGCAGGCACAGTTGCATTTGTTTTTTAAGACATGTGAATTTTCGAAATTACATAATCTTAGTCTTTCTCCCACTAAGGCTGATGCTCTCTCTCATCTACATGTCTCAGAAAACATGTCCCCCAAGGACCCACAACCAATCCTACCCACAGCGAAGGTAATATTCTATTGCAATACTGCTCAGTGTATTCTGGCTGGTCTATGATATTGGGTACAACTGCAACCCTACTCAACAGCGTTTTATCTCTATGCCATCCATAATGGGATGCACTTCAATGGTTCTTTCTTCTTCCTTCCGCATTCCATGCCTTTTAACCAAGCACTAGAGTAGAATGAAAGGAGCAAACTGGCCGGTCACTCTGGTCAATTCAAAACACTTTGCCTTCCTCAGGCCTGGTGTTGGGTGCCACAGATGTGTTAAGACACCATCACCTTTTTCCATACCTGCATGATATCCCTTCAGAGCAAGGCTAACAAGTGTGCAATCCAAGGCTTATTACAGCTACAGTCTATATCTCCTGCCCCCAGCACATGTCGTCCCTTGATTTTATTGTGGAACTCCCACACTACCAAGAGTATGACTTCCTTGTGCTTGTGTGTGGCTTCAACAAAATGGCGCAATTGTATACACAACAAAGGAATAGCTGCAGAGGTATAACTAGTGAATAAATCTATTGACAAGTGTTCTGTCATTGATTCCCAATTGTATTTGTAGAAAGCCTTACACTCCCTGTTCGATGTAGATGCCTCCTTGTCTTCCATCAATCATCCACATACCAATTGGCAGACAGAAAAGACCAATCAAATTATTGAAATGTATCTTAAATGTTTCTTCCTCCAGAACCACAATACTATGCTTAGCCTCTACACATCCAGGGTGAACTGAATCTGTCTACCCAAATCCTGTGTCTATACCTGATCACCTGCATTATTAGCCCTGTGGCTTTTGAGTTACTCTTACCTAGGACCTTGAAAATACAGCTTGGGTTCCACATTTCCCTCTTGCTCTATGGGCTACATGGTCCCCATACAAATAAAAAGCACAAACCTACCAGTGTTTAAGTCCATGATGAATGTGACAAAGATTGCCATTAATAATTCGGTGAGGAAGGATAGCTCACGGGCAACACGTTTGTCTTGGAAGCAAGACAACACAGCGCAGCGCAGGTTTGAATCCCGATCCCACGCTTGGAAAGCTCTTGCTGGTATTAAGCGCATTATAAATGAATAATTATAATTATAATTATACTGATTATCTATCTATTACCCAGGTGACTGGAAGATGGTATAACCATGAGGACCACTCATGGGAACCGGCAGACACAATCCATGTCCTGGATGGGGAATATCTGTCAGACCCTGCCACTGGGTACGGTTTAAAACTCCCTGAAATGAGAGTTGGGATTGGCTTGTTCCAGCCCTCGGGCAGTCCACTCTCTGCCAAACACACCATTGCCTTGTTTCCCAGTCTCTTTCAGGGTTAATATAACTCTGTAGTGTGGTTTCTTCAGGCAACTGGTGTAGGAAATGGCTGGTGGCCTCCACCCCTGGGCATGGATTCCAGTTCTGATGTGTGACCTGGAATTGGCTAGTCCCCACTCTTAGGTGATTCTCTTTCAGGTTGCCACACCCTTACTGTGACCCTAGCGTGGACTCCCTTAGTCTATCCATTCTTAACTGTATGAGAGTGGAGGCCTTATTCAATAAATGGCTGGCTAGTTGTCTGTGGATTTTCTGTCATAATTCAGGTCCCTATCGTTTCCCTCTGTAGATGTATATGGAGTTGCTGTACTCATGCAAGGGGAGCCAAGTGTGCAGGTGCTACTAGGACAGCAGGATTGCTGGTTCTCAAGTCCCTAAAATGGGCAGGTAGTTTCTGTGGTGGCCAATTGATTGTCCCTTTCCCTGTGATGTGGACTAAATATAGGTGACCAGATGATCCTCCCCATATAAGCCTGGGCCCATCTTCTGCTTGTGTGGGGAAGCACATCCCCTCTTCTTTTCACCCCACTGGCGATCCCTACGGCAAGGCAAGTAGAATTTTTACAGATCCACCCCCTTCCCCTAAGCTGCATCTAGAGATGACAACCCCACCTTTTGTGGAGAGGAGGGACTTTGAAGGGGACAATGTTTGACTCAGCATCCCTACACTTAAGTTTTATCACTAAATGTTTGAAGGGAACAGAGAAATTGAAAATAAATTGTTTATGCCCACTTGCAAGTGTTTCGGTCCTCGTCCTGTTCATAAACCAGCAAATTCCACTGTAACCTCTCAACTTCTTTTGATTCTGTCAGTGCAGGTATAAACTGGATGTTCTCTCTATTCATTGTGGCCTAAAGAAGAGGATGTGATGCTCCTACGTTGGAGAAAAGGGTCAGGTATTTGGAGTCCAACAGTTCTTCTGAATTTTCTCCACGGTCTTCTTTGCCTCCGCAGAGCCATGTTCAGAGTTTCCACCTTCTTTCGGTGTAGTTGGTTCAATGGCTTTTATTTTAATTTCTCATTGGTTTCTTATCTCTCAACATTCACAGTCCAAGATCTGTCCTTCACTGGGTGATTTGATGCTGCATGCCTAAGGCATTTTTTGGTTCTGTGTTGATGGATTGAATACATTTCATAAAACAGCCATCACTTTCTGTTTATGGGGAATGAGGGTCTGCCTGCCCAGAATTAGTGAGCTGACACTCTTAGCAGAACTCTAGGTTTCTTCAGGACTGCAGGACCTACTCCCAGCAGGTGGTTCCTTGAAAGGTTCTTGTTGGAACTTCAACTCTGGCGCCAGTGTGCTGATATAGATAGATTATCCAGACATATATGACATAGTTGTAGGGCTCCACTTGCAAGCCTACCACAACCTCTTTTCAACCAATCTAAATCATCCAGTTGGAGTGGTTCCACAAGAGCACTTCAGTTCTCCTTCTGGGTTTTCTGACTCTAGAATGTGGAAATGTGGAGCCATTGACTTGTTTTTGTGGGTGAGGGTAAGATAATAATAATAATAATAATAATAATAATAATAATAATAATAATAATAATAAGGCAGTAGCAAATCATTGGTATCTCCACATTCAGGCCGGTTTTAAGGATTAACACGGTTTTATTTATTTACTTATTAATGTGTCATAGCTTAACATAAGCTTTTCACATTTCATAAATCAATACGAATTACAAAAAGTAAGTACTATTGTAACTTCATTAAACATATTAAAAATACATTAAGAATGATAATTAAGAAGAAGCAAAAACAATAATAAGTAAAAGGATTTTCGATATACCAGAAATGAAGAAAATTCAATCTAAATGATGTATGAACAGTACATTGGCATTAATCTTTGTTTACCTATGTTCAATTCTTTTTTATGGCAATTTCACATTCTAAAAAGTTCTAAGGGACAAATTGCTAGTACAGACACTTATTGATTCGTAAGTGAAGATTTGACCCACCGATAGATTGGAGCAGCAAATCATTTATATAGTTATGTCCAGTAGTTTCTCTACAGTCAACTACATGTTATACATTGCAATATAAAGTTTCATCCCAATTGCATTGATCGCCCTTAACCAGAAGTCATTGCTGCTTATATGGTCAATTCTATTGACAAAATCAACATAACATCCAGGTAGCAATCCATACGTTTTTTCACGAATGGAAATGTGGAAGACTTATTAATTTCACTGTGCATAGCAGTCAGCAAGAGGATATCTGCATACAGCATCATTTTTAAGTACAGTTCAGCCCTTTTTCTGAATACCTGAGATTTCCACGAGATGAGACCCAGTTCTAGTCTAAGGATGGACATGGGTGTACGTGTCGGGAGTCCAAGTATTGTCTTCCAGTATTTCCCCTCAAGTAGCTGCAGCCAACCCAGGTCCATCAGCTGTAAGGCTTGTAGGCCATAGGTGATCATGGGTGCTAATACCTGCAGATATAATTGTCGTGCAGCCCAGATAGTGTACCCACAGTGAGAAGTAGAAAAACGGTATATCAGGGCAGTGATTTGGGCCGCTCGCGTGATTCGAGCTTGCTTACACATAGTATATTGGCCCTTGGGCTCAATCTCAATGCCCAGATATCTGTAATAGGGTGTGTATTGAATTGCAGACCCATGTATTTTAACACTCACTCGTGCTATCTTGTTGCTGCTGAAGACCACCATCTGGGTTTTGTCCAGATTGATTGTACTGCTGTTTCTTTGGGCATAAAACCATAATGCCTCTGCTGAGCTACGAACTCCACTAATTGTATGGTGCATGATGACTAAGTCATCAGCATATGCTAGGACCAAGCAGTGGGCGGTGCCTATTTTAGGGGGACAGTTGTGCTCTGCTGATCATACTTTTGGTATGTCGTGGACAAACAGATTATGTAATATTGGTGCCGTCACGCATCCTTGTTTTATTGCACGAGTTTGTCCAATCTTATAAGTCATTTCCCCTTAGAGTCTAGCTTCAGGGAGACTGTAGTGTTGTAGTGTAACAGTCTGAGATAATATGGTATTCCTTTGGGGCAGCCCAAGGTCTCAAGTTTAGACCACATAAGTTCTCTTGGGACTCGGTAAAAGGCTTCCTTGAAATCAATAAATAATGCATATAGTGGTGGACTGCCAGATTTTCTGGCCTTATTTCGGAGTATGTCCATTACAGCCAAGTTGTGCACTGTAGAGTATCCACCCCTGAAGCCACATTGGAATTGATCTAAAATCTTCTCTCTATCCACCCATGTTTGTAATTCGTGTGATAAGTACGTCGCAAATAATTTGCTCGTACAGTCCAGCATGGACAGTAATCGATAGTCATAAGGGTCTGTCTGGTCTCCCTTCTTGTAAATCGGGACCATAATTGCTGCCTGCCATGATTCCGGGATGCGTCCGTCATTAAGAATCTTATCAAATAATACTTTCAGGACTTCTGCCCAATATCCCGGATTGCTTTTTAGTACAACGTTTGCCAGGCCATTAGGTCTGGGTGCTCTCGATGATTTGAGCTTTTTTATGCTGGCAGTCAGCGATTCAACTGTCACCTTAAAAGGGGGAGGAGGTTGGCACAAAATTATCATCTCCTGGGACTGTCCGGGGGCAATATAATTGCGGCTTCTCAGAAATTCCTCCCACTGGCCGAGTTAACACGCTTTTAACACGCAACTTGCAGCTTGAATGGTGAAAACCCTGCTAGTCTGTATTCCATAGCATGTGTGGCATTGGCATCCATGTCAGCCACACCAGCTAACAGAACTGCAGCTCTGATCATGCCAGCACCCCCTCAGTTTTTGGTCTCAGGATGTTCTCTGTGTTGGTCAGAGTCAGCATAAATGCTGAATCTGTGTTCTGAAATTCGAAAACCCATTTGGGTCACTATGAAGAACAAGGACCAGGAACTGAAAAAACAGGATGCGTTAAGTGGAGAAAGTTCCCAGTTCACTAAAGTCTACGTCTTTGTGTCCAATCTGGGCCATCAAGTTGGAAGCCATATTTCCTATGTGGTAAAGACGGCATCCTATAGTGTTTCACTAAACGTTGTATAGGCCAATAATCCTACTTCTGACACTAGCTGTCATGACTGTAAGGATGATGAAATGACCAGACAAGCACAGGAAATGTAAGGGTAAGGTCTTTCATTAGGGACCATTTACAGTGGGGGAAGGAATGATGAATGTGACAGGAAAAAAGTGCAACTGAATTGTCAGGATTGTTACTCTACAGGGTTGAGGTAGTGCTCTGGATAAGGGGTTCCTTGATTCCTTGGTTGATTAAGTAAAGTGTTCCTCTAAAAAGAAATATTGGAAATTTTGGACCAGATTTACCCTCTATTCCACTGTTGCAGGTATCCAGATGGATCAAAACATTTCTGTTGCTAGTTTCCATGAGTAGCTAAACCCTTCTGTCTGCCTGTCTGTATCTTTCTCATTCCATTTGGGAGATGCTAGTTCAGGCCTAGATTTAACTTTGCACGATGGGACTTGTAGTGCTGTCTTTATAACGGGGTAATTCCAGGACTTTGAGCTTATTTATTTATATACCGGCGCAACAGTGCTCTTTTGATCACAAAAGAACGCACAATAGATACAAGAAATCAGATTTGATGGGAAGCAGTGAGCTTCTGACAATGGGTTGGGTTTGAGGGACATTCTAACCTGGTTTTGGAGGGGAGTAAATGGAACAGTCACCGGGGCAATACATAAGTGGACATAAAAAGATTAAGGACAACCAACATTGGACATTTTTAAAGTCCCAGAATCCAAAGCGACCAAATGCCCTGAAATGTCTTCTTTTGTCTGCAGTTGAAAGCCGGGTGGGGTTGAGGGAAGGAAATCGGGGCTGTGCTGGGTTTGCCCAATGCCAAGTAGAGAGTGGAGCAACTACCTACCATGCTTTCTGACTGTTGCAGCTGAGCGAGATTGGAGCAAATACCACACACTCTGCAAGTGCCTGCAGAGAGTGGAGCAAATCCTGCACACTTGGCAAGGGCCAGCGGGGAGTGATGCCAATACTGCACACTTGGCAAGGGACAGCAGAGAGTGGAGGAAATCCCACCCACTGGGCAAGGCCAGCAGAGAGTGGAGCAAATTCCATGCTCATGACTGGCCCGTAGGCCAAGAATGGCCAGGTTCTTTAGGCAGACAAACAGGGGGGACCTGCAGGCACCTATAACTCGGAGTGTGCTTGGACACTTGGTTTCTACGGAAGCAGTACGCTGGACCGGCATCCCAGGAGTTCGCAATGTCTGATGAGAGCCTTCTGGATGCTGGAGAGTGGTGTGTGTCCAAGCTGGGTTCTTCTGGGAGTTACCAGCATAATCCCACCCTTCCCAGCTGTTTCAAAATAGGCTGCAGTACCTTCTCATGTTAGAAAAGACATCAGGGTGCTCTTAGCTTTCACATGGATGTAGGGTTAGGTAACCAGCAGGGAAGAGGGCTTTGGGGGATAGCTTTATAAAAAGGTCTTCCAATCAGTAAATGGTTATGCATTCTCATGTAGCACATGTATTGCACTCAGAAGATCTGTGAAGGCTAAATGGATTTGAGGGCGGGCAGTGTGCTGCACTTAGATTGACTTGGGAGGGGACACTTGTGTTGCACTTTATAATGTTAGTCTGTCTATTGCTCTCAGAAGTGTATGATGATAACCTATCCATCACACTTAGAAGATCTATGAGTTAGTCATTGCAACACATAAGGATGAAAGAAAGTATTGGTGATATTGCACTTAGAAGATGCGTGAAGGTAGCACAGTATAGAACTTAGAAGATATACAGTGAAACTAGAAGGGTAGCCTGCCTAATCCATTTAGAGACTCTTATGATCCTAAGATTGTAAGGTAGCCTGTATGTGACACCTTGAAGATGTACTAAGATAGCTAGATACTGAGCATAGAAGATTGGAGGGAAGCCTGTCCATAATGATTAGGGTACCCTCTCTCCTCACACAGTGAGATCAAAGATAAGCTCCATCTGAGTTTAAGGTATGTATAAGGCGCTACTTCGGTGGACATCTGCCTCAGGCACTGCTATCCATTCACACACATTAGAAAGCAGCTACGATAACAACAAATTTGGTCTAGCTGAACACTTACGTCTTTGCCTACTTACATCAGACTTGCCGCAACACCTCTGCCATTAGAATACAGCGTCAACATATGAAAATATTCAGTCTTGCTGGTCACACATCAGGTCTCTTGCACTAGCTCTCTGTCATGACCTCCCTCTGCACCCAGCCACATGCCTGACCTCTTGGGTTGATACTGGAGCCCAGCCAGCCCACCTAATTCCTGATATTGGCCAATTGCATGCACATACTCTAATACTTTTGCTGAGACTTTTCCCATACCGGGACTTTGGTCCCGATGGCATTCCTACTACAAGCGCACTGAGGCCATACAAATGGGAAAAGGTGCTATGTAAATGCCCACTACCACTAGTACTACTACTACTGCTACTACAGTCCGAGCTTTTAAGATTTCCTGTATCCTTATTAGTAAGGGTACACTGCCAACCTGTCCACAATCTACATGTTTTAGAGGGCTCCCTCAAGGGGCAGAGTCAAAGTTTATTCTCCAGTTAATTGCCCAGATTCCCATGCATTTTTAGGGGAATTCTGATCACCTGGTGTTAGGCAGAGGCAGGGAGGTCTCCCTGCCCACTAATGGTTGCTATGGTTCAACCGGGCCTTCCAGAAACTTCTTGCACTATTTTCAGCCATTTGAAACCTCAACATCGGGCTGTCCTTCAAGATCCCCTTTATTCTCCTCAGCTGCCCTCTGATATTCTCAAAACCCCTCCTTTATTCCACCAGATATTTCTGGATATACTTCTGCATCCTCCTTATCCTCTTCAACCACCTCTGTCTGTCTGTCTGTCTGACTCTCTGAGGGATAGGTAAGGTGGTAATAGGAGGCAGTGGTAGTCGCGGGGTGAAGGAGTTGAGAAGAGAAGAAAATCAAAGGGTGGAGGTAGGAATACTGAGTGTAACATCAGAGGGATAGTAGAGTTGTCAGAAGGAAAACATCTCAGGATCTAGTGTAAGTGAGGGTCAGGTGGGACTGGGCATGGGTAACAGGTTGGTGGAACCGCATGGAAGGGCCTCTAACTCCCTTAAAATACTAAGTTGTATTAGGTCAGGGAGAGTTAGAGGACCCCTAGGGAGTTAAGGAGGCATCAACCCAGGGAAACACCAGTAGGCAACACCAGTAGCCAAAGCCTGTAGAAAGTCAGATAGGTGTCACTGAGCCCTAGTACTAACCCCCTTCTAGGGACGCCTGGGTTAGGGAAGAGGGAAAAGCTGGGATAGTTGAGATGAACGGCCCTAGCGGCACACATCCCTAAGAACCCAGTTAGCCTAAAATCACAAAGGATCCCACCGCCAAACTTTGCATCATATGAAATAAACACCATTGGAATGCCATCTGAGCCTGTAGCATGATCATTTGTGGTTGGACCTCATCACACACCCTCTCTTAAAAACTCTCCAACAACCTCTTCTTCACTATCACCAATCTATTGAACAACTTCCTGAAGGTCTCCATTAGCTTCCTCCTCCTGCACTCTGTATTTCTATTCTAGAATGTGTAGGTTTCACCCAGCTTCTTCACCCCTTCCTGCAGCCTCTTTACTTCTTTGAGCTCTACCCTCCCTTTTACTACTTCCAACTTCTACTTCTTCCCACCTTCCGGCATTACTTTTATTCTGTATACAGCCAATTGCCTCTTCTTACTACTTTGGGCACCACCCTCCTCTATTTTCACATTTAAGGATTTCCATGCCTTTAACCGCTTCTAACTCCTCTGGGCACCTTATTTGCTCTTTTGGTCAACACCCACTTTTATCACCATCTCTCTTCTACCATTGTTACTCCTTTGTGCTCCTTGTCCACCCCCAGCACCCCACCCTCCCTGGGCATTACCTTGCTTATCAATAATTTCCTTCAATTTGGCCACCGCTCTCTTACTCCTGGCTTCATGCTCCAGCTCTCTTGTGTCATTGGTCTTTTTTCTGGATTCCCTGGTCTCTCTTACAGCTGTAATGCTCCATTACTTCCAAGCTTCCTGTATCTCTCCTTCAGTCTCAAGCGTCATGCTCAATATTTTGCTCTCTCCTCCAACCTTCTCTAAGTGAAATCATGTAGCCTCTCTCCAGCTCATGTTTCAAACATCGAAACAGCCAGCTCAGATGTCATTGTGGGCTTTTATAGGGCTTTGGCCACCACCATCCAGCTGCTCCTTGGGGAAAAGGGACTCACCTCTGCTAGCTGAGAAAACGTGTGGCTGTCAGTCTTCAGCGCTGGGGTGGCTTAATGCCCTGAGGATGAGGTTGGGATTGACTTTTACAACACTTTGAGTGGTCCTTTCACTGCTAGGCAATCTCTGCACCTGCCTTGCAAATGCTCTTTGAGCGAGAAAAACTCTGGTCTGTATCTTCAGGAAGCTGGTGTGTGGATTGTCCGGTGGGCTCCATTCCAGATCAAGGCTTCTGTGTCATGTCTGGCAACACTTTGGGCTGGTTACTCCTTTCTACTAGGATGCCCTCTTTCTGATAGTCAGACCCTAACCATGTTGCTGAGGTGGACTACCTTACTCCAGCTCTTCTTAACTTTATGAGAGTGGATACCTTGAGCAATGGATGAATGGCTGACTGTTAAGTTTCCCATTGTAATGCAGGTGCTCTCTTTATCTCTCTAGATTTCTATGTGAGTCATGCACCCACAGAAGGTGAACGAAGAATGCAGGTGCTACTGAATCTGCAGGACTGCTGTTATTTGATTCCCTTAAAGTGGTAGGAGTGTCTGTGGTCACATTGTCATTGTCCGCAGCCCACATTGGATGACTAGGTGGGGGTGACCAGGGGATCTTTCACACACCACTCACTTCATAAGTCCACTGGTGTTCCCAGAATGAGGCTGATGAAGTAAAACTATCTTCTGGGCAGCACCCGCAAAATTCACAAATAGACAGAAAGCAGGAAAGTGTTAAGCAAGGATTATAGCCATACCACCAAAGTAGATCTGACATGGACATCCAAGTTGGATCACAAAGCACCTCTCACTTGTCACCAGTTTGTGTATATTATTGCTTCAATGCACATCGTTTGCCTGATGTTTTAGCTTCTGACAAGGTAGCCATAGTAGGAGATAGCTAAAATCCTGGAAAGTTCAGAAAAAGCTCTCAAGAATGCACTTGGTGCAAAATATGAGTGCAGGAAATATGTTCATAGCATGTCTAAAAAGGTACCACTTTATCAAGAATGGTTGTTCACAAAAATATCAAATGCATAGTCCATGTAAAAAACACCTGGTTTTAGACCCTTAATTAGTAGTGAAAATTATCAATCTAGTGGCAACTCAATTGAAAGACCCCAAATGCCTTCATGAGCACCCTGTATTCCATGTTGCCTTGCTGAAACCGGTATGTGGTGGGCTCTGTAAATCCACATCCTCTCCAGGAGGCACAGTACAAGGGAACCTAAGTAACAATTGTGGTCTATTCTGGACTTTAAGCAATTGCAAGGGATGCTGTTTTACATGATTGACTGGAGAGGATACGGGCTGGAAGAGCTATCAAGTGAAACTGCACATCACGTACACGCTCCTTAGCTCTTGCATGCTTCCAGAGCCCCACCACACCATGCCTTGGATGGGTCCAGATATGTGTTTGTATACTTCTTTTTAATATCGACTAGAAGTGCCTTGACCCTTTGGGGTTTACAGAAGTTGGTGTAACTCAATATCACTAACCCTAAGGCATGTTGAGTGAAGCTTGCTACTCCAGTGATTGCTCAGAAGTTGGAATCAGGGCAATTGCACTTTGCCTATTGTGACATATATACTTGCACCAGACTTCTGCATGAAGATTCACTAAACACTATGAAGAAAGCATCCAAATTAAGATCTGAAATATCGGGTGTGACATGTATAATGAACGTTAATCAAACCCTAACTTGCTATTCTTGGAAAAGAAACAGTAAGGTTCCAATTCTTGCTTCCGTACTTAATTCAAAAAGGGAGATTCTGGTCAAGTCACACTTATTCCCTGAGCATTACATTTTAAATACATTGGATATGTACTGTATAATGGAGCTATACATCATGCTATCTAGTACTTCCTCAATCACACTTTCATGCTATGCCAAGCTCCACTCATCACAACCACCATTCACATCTGTAACTGCCCACCTCTGCTCGTAGGCACTTCTCCCCTCTGCTTTGGTACACCTCGTTCTTCAACTGCTCTTACTATTTACCTCTCCTATCAGCCCCTGGCTTCCTCAATCTTTTCTTCTGTGGTCTTGGCATGTTCCGCCTCAAATGTATTCGCCCTGCAGTCATATACATGGGGGACCTTAACCTTCACTACATGACCGACGCTCAAAAACACCAACGGTGCACTTCCATCTCTGAAAATGTTGTGGTCTTCCTCAACAACTTGCTTATCCAAAATCATAACAATTCACTCAATCTCATCTACCCCTCCTCCTCACCCAAATGCTATGCCCCTCTGTTGACCCACCAACCTCTGACCACTCTATATAACATATCACTATCTCTGCCCCTCCAATATTCCTCCTATTCTTTCTAAAATCACAAGATGAAAATTGCAATCTAACTCTATGGGCCATTGAATTGCCATTTCTGGAGTTTGGGTCAGCATGAGTGGCTCCTTTTAAGTACTGTTACCCTGCTCACTCCTTCACTTTTTTCACTTCAGCCATCCGTAGTTGAGCACAACCACGCCTTTCAACCTGTGCCAGTGATGCACAACTCACTCTCCACCTCTCCTTGCTTCTTCTAACAATATGTATGTCTTGCTCTCACTACTTCTCTGCACTTGATCTCTCTACTGCCACGCGCAACTATGCTCTTCAGGCTCCAAAGGCTTAGATAACTCCGACACATTCTCTTAGATGCTTGTCACAAATTTCACCTGGTCCCACAAACCTCTCGTACCACCATGGCAACCGTGACCTGCCTCCACCAATCACCTCTTTTTAGCCATTCACTTATCTCTGGTAGTTTCCCAGACTCTTTCAAGGTTGCTCCAATCATTCCCATTTTGCAGTAACTTACCCCTGACTCCAACAATCCAACCAACTATTAAGCTCTATCAGAAGTGCTACTGGCACATGCTTCCAAAGAATGGATACAACATCAATTTGGTTGTTGTTTTCCGGATTTCCAATTCGTTTGAAGAAATGTGTACTTTGGTTATATTCATTTTGTTGTTACTTGATACATATCTTATAACTTGATTAGCTATGCATTAATGCTTTAAATATGAGGCAACATTAATATGAGTCACTGTGTGTTTTGTAGAATTGAAAATTCCCCAGAATTCCCTCGACCCTAATTCATACAATTGCTGTACTTTTAACTTTCACATGAAAAAGGAGAATGGGGAGAAGATGCGTTAGTGGGGAGAAGATATTGTTGTTTGGGAGTTTGTATATGGTGAAGATAAATGCCTTGTCAAGATGGATTAGTGCAGTGTTATTTAAAGTTAAAAAATGGGATCTTGCAGAAATTATACCTTTATTAGGGTAATTATATATATTGGTGTCTACTAGCTCTCAAGACCAAATGGATGGGGTTATTTAGAAGTGGAAAGCATTACTGCATGAAGAGATTTAAAAAATAAACCTTTGAACATGATGGTCCAGTAGTTAGCATATCAAAATGTTCAGTGGTTACACAGAACAGACTTAACTCTATAGGACGTATAGAATGATTTGATTAAGAAAAGAAATATTGAGTGGATTATGGACTATCGTGTTTGGAGCATGGAATATGTATGATCACCATAATAGTTTTGGAAACCTCTGGATATCTCATTGAAAAATCCACTGCATGTGCACTGTTAGCAAGTCCTGTACAGTGATGGGTGCTTGGAACCACAAGAGCATAAATTGATGAGGCACTTTCTATTTTCAACAAAAATTAAAATACTTAAAAATGTCCAGCACTTCATTTTCACTTCACCGATATCATGTTACAAATTTTTTTTTTGTGAAAGCACACAGCTGTTCCCTGGAACTAGGTCACTCGTTTGATGATGACTTCAAAATCTCATCCATAGACAGAAGAAACTGGGATGGTGATATTCCAGGAGGAGAGAACATATTTACACTTAAATCTATATACAAGCAATCTGGGATAATTAGAAGACACTTACTTGGAGGGATGCAAGTGGGAAAGGAGATTTTGCTTTCAATACATATTCCTGAAAGGGGTCCGGTTTCGAAAAACCCAGCTTTGCAACTAAATTGAATGAATTCCCCGTTTCGGTATAGGACTTTATCAGCTTTAGTTTCCAATTCCAAGTTATTTCCATCCATATCCTCTTGCAGTATGCGACATGGATCTGAAAAAAACAGGAAAGATTCATGAATTCAGCAAAAAACAATGGCTTTTCTATATTTAAGGTTCTTTGTGATTTTATTGAAAAGAATTCAACGATGCAGAATTCATCGAATTTCTTTTTTTTAACAGATCGATTTTGCTGCAATTATATGCGAGGAGAGACCTCCCGCACCCCCTGTTAACACCCACACATTTTTTATTCACCTAAACCCACCCCCACATATATTTGGGCAAAATACGATCAAAGAAATTCGATGACTTGTCCTTCGATGAACTCTACTGCGGCAAAAACTCCTGTTACCATATTTTCAATTGAAGATTTGTACCGACAGGAAGCAATAAAAAGTTATTTTGGCCTGATAAAGAATATGGCAGTACAGTAAAAAGTGGTGGTAAAATGGTGGTAATTCCACTGCGGCCACATTACCATCACATTACTGCACCACTGTACTATGGATTTTGAGTGTAAGGTGGATGATTTATTTGCAATTTTTTGCTGGAAGTAAATAATCCACTTTGCCGCCCAAAATCGTTGGATTTATTGCACAGAATTACAGCTCATTGTAAATCTGACAGCAAAGGCATTGAAATGAAGATTAACACCACCATGCCACCCATGATAAGCCTGTGCTAAATCCATGGGACTGAGTGGCTTTAACAGTAATCGATTTTGGTTTAAAATCAGTGCAATTACTTCTGCTTCACCACCAAACTGATAATGAGGCTCTTTACATTGTAATGCAAAGCATCATTGCACACACAAAGATATTCTAAAAACGCGTAGACAAATTCTCATAGTGGAAATTGTTGATATTTAATTTTTGGTTAATAGTCTCGATGAGCAGTAACTCTAAGGGTCAGCTCTTTTAATTCAGGTTCCAATTGAAAGCAAAATTGAGTAATCAACTTAAATTGCTGAAGCAGGGTCCACATGTGTTCCTGCGACTGCACTGCTTTGCCTGCCTCGAATAAAAATTCCATAACATAGGTCCAGCTTTACTTTAGGATAGTCTTGCCTGCCTCCAATCTAGAATGTCCTTGTTCAAGACTATGTTAATACTAGAGAGGCGTGCACATTTTCGAGGAGCCCTTGTTGAGGATGGCGCACGTTCAGTTAAAACTGCCTTCCCCTCAGGCTAAACTGGCATTCCAGAGGTGAACCCTTTCTCTTGAAGTCACACATTGATCATTTCACGACAACACAGTTTAGCTGTTTCCACACGTGAATCCATGCAGCAGCATCACATGGGATTCTTTGGTAACTAGTTGTCATTAGCAGCAAGCAGTATGTCCAGTTGTTTTTGGAGAGAAAATAAGCATGTAGCTCCTTGATATATGGAATTCCTAAGACACTCTATCCCAACTATCCAAGCAGACATTCACTCTGATGTCGTTACCAAGCCAAGTTTTTAGCCTAGAATTTGACACAGTGGGCCTCATTACGACCCAGGCGGTAAGTTACCGCCTGGGTCGTACCTTTACCACCATGGCGTAAACTACGTTTACGCCATGGTGGTTGGCGGACTTACCGCCCCATTCCGAGGTTGGCGGGGCGGTAAGTCCCCAATCCCCATTTACCCTTCCCCATTCCCATTTTTGCCCCATAGGGCATAATGGGAGTGGGGAAGGCGTTAATTACGCCACCGTAAATTACGGTGGCGTAATTAACAACAAGGTCCCTTAGCGCCATGGATTTTAACACCTGCTAAAAGCAGGTGTTAAATCCGCCATGGCGCAAAGGGACCTCGGAATCAGGCGTCGCCGTTAACCCCTTAACGCCTGATTCGTAATGAGGCCCAGTATGTAGTAGATCAATTCTGTGGAGTGAACGTTAAAAGCCTTTACTCCCAGAAGACCTGCTTACAATTCCAACAACTTGGCAGTATAAGACCAAGGGATGCATGTTGTAGGCCCCAGTTTTAGATTGAGAATCAGGTGCACAGGAACGTCATTTGGGGTTGCTAGGGGTTACAACTGCGACCCCTGGCAACCACCACGTGACCCCTGGCACTGCCTCTGTGACCCTTGGTGAAGGGGCTTGCATTTAAAAAAAGAAATAACTCTGTAACAGAAATCATTTCATTTTTAAGTCAGTCAGAGTGATGTCAAAAAGAAAGTATTTCATTTTGAAATCTGAGCACCCCCTCAGCCCCCAGGGCATGGATGGCTCTGGCTTCTGTGCTCCGCTGTGCATGACAGGCATTGCGTGAAAGCTGGAGTTATGTCTACCGAGTATGGATTTTGGAAGGTAAGGACATTTCTTTTTTTTAATGTAAAAGTGTATGTGGGTGCGTGTGTGTGTATTATGGAATGTACGTGTGTGTATATATATCATGTAATATGTGTGAATGAGGGCATGATGTTTGGGTAGCTGGGCATGCTTGTGTGAGTGAATGGTGAATGAGTGCACGTGTAAATGAACAAGTAATGTGTGAATGTATGTGTGTGTGTTAAATACCGGGATTACTTACCAGTAATCTTTATTACTCCTATTCCCACTCTTCCTCGTTCCAGTACTTGACTATGAAGCACCTTGCCTCATAAATAAGAACTGGGATGAGGAAGAGGTACATTGAGGTAATACTGAACTGAGGAGTTGATTTTGGGGATTGGATTGGAGGAGAGTGTGAGGGAGAAGGGACATGTTGGAAGGGTGGGGCACGAGAGGGGTGACTAATACATAAAGGTCATCAATGATAAAGCAGGCATGATATGTATAAGTGGTTAGAGTGGCATTTTGGTACAGCCAATCTAGTCATTTTTTACTGTGGCATGATGTTTTTACTGGGCATCTATAATAAAGTAAGCATGATAAGTGTTATTACCTGTCTAGCTTGGCATTTGGGTGCAGTCAGTATAGCCTTTTCTTACTGTGTCATGGCATATTCTATGAGCATATATAATGAAGTAAGCATCATAGGTGCTATTACTTGGCTAGTATAGCAATTTCTTACTGTGGCTTGACATTTTGTACTGGGCATCGCTGATACAGCAATCATGATAAGTGTAATTACCTGACTACACTGACATTTAGGTGAGGCCAGTCTAGCCATTCCTTACTGTGGCATGGCATATTTTTTCTGTGCATGAGAAGTGTTATTACGTGGTTAGATTGGCATTTTGGTGCAACCCATCTAGGTATGTCTTACCGTGGCATGAAATTGATTTACTGCACATCATGAAGGCCACAGCAAACATGATAAATGTTATTACGTGTCCAGCCTATAATGTGCACACAGTATTGACAAGTTTTCTCATTGTGACATTGCATTTTTAAAAGCAAAGCGTTAAGAGAGTTTAGAGGTTTGAATACTCGGTGCAGTGATCTATGTTTGATCTACAGGTTGCAGGTTCGAATCCAGGCAAGGCCAACTCAGCTTTTCATTCTTCCGAGGTTGATAAATGAGTATTAACTTCGGTTAGAATGATAATTGTATTTAAACATGTGCTATTTAAAGTGCTTTGCAGAAAGCGCTTTATAATTAACAAATCATTATCATGAATCAAAGCATTAATGCTCATTTGCATTGCTGGTGACATGCATCTATTGGGCTTTTGGATACTGTAATACCAAAGCAACTGGTAATGTAGGGGCACTTCTTATCATATAATGACAATACCTGACATGCAGCTATAATTGGCATATTATGGAAGCAACTGGCCATACAATGCTGATGTGGCATATCTATGGCAGTGCCTCGGCCTATGTTGATTCTATTGGGTCTAACCCTATCATATCATGACCCCATCTATGGCATATGGAGGCAGCACCCTTGTTAAAATGGGGTTGATATCTAAAATGTTCTTGTCTGCTTTAGTACCTATTTGGTTTTTAAAATGTTTACATGTGTGTACCTTTTTTAGGCCTGCAAACTACTTCTGGTGATGTCATCAGGTTAAAGTGGAAATGATACCATCCAGGTCAAAGGTCATGTGGCATCAATTCCGTGGAGTCATCAGGTGTGTCATGTCACTTCCGCTACCCATGGCTTTTTGGTTAATCAACGTCCCTGCAGATACAGCAAGGGTGCTTGCTGGAGCCTCTACTCTTCTTTTTCTCTCGGAGTCTGATAAAATGAGTACAGAGCGCAATTCCTGTTCTTCTGGAAGTAGCATGTGAAGGATGACCAGCATTACCATCATCCTCAACAGGACTGAGATTTGGGCTCTCAAGGAGAATGAGAGGAATTGATTTGCTACTTTCTAATCAAAACAGATTAAAATTAACTGGGTCAATAACATAAACAGTGACATTTGGAGGGCAGAAGAGCTCAAGAAACCATGGCATTGCCAATATATATTTAGGTTTAATACAAGTAAGAACGGATTTGTGCACTTAAAAGCACTTAAAAAAAGGCTTGAAGCTCTGTGGGGTGGCATTCAACCGTTTATAGATGAATATGGAGGCAGATGCATGAAACGCTGTTGAGAGATGTATGAAGCAAAGGTCAGTTTGGCCATTCTCTATGGTAATAAGATACAGGGGGATAGAGCCAACCCAAGATCAGAGACAACAGAGGCAAAATGTCTGAAAGCACTGATGGGGGCACTAAACTTTATCCCTGGCACAGGTGGTCACTGTGAACTGACACGGTAGACAGTAAGTAGACGAGAAGCTCTCCAGCCAATTTCATACTGCCTCGAGAGACTAAAATACATGCCCCCACGTCCATGTTTGCAGGGAGAGCAAAGGAAGAGCTGATAAAGTATACACATCTAAAAATATCACCAAAAAGGAAATACATCACATCAGAAGCAAGCTCACCAGATAGTAAGATGCACCTCAATGCTATCACATCTAAACATCACGTGATCCAAGAAAGTGCCGTAGGGGGCTGCTACGTTTCGATAAATCCTTCCAGAAATATAGCCCTATGATGCAGACTTGGATGTGGCTGCGTACTTACCTGACATAATGTCACTGACTCTAAGGAGTATAAGTACAGTCAGACTGTACTTATCAGCTTCTGGCAGGGTCGATGTGCTTTTGATGGAAGGACACCAACGATAATCCCAGGCTCACTGACTGACCTAATGATATTGTGTCTGCACTATAGAAAAGAACAAGCTTGGATAAACCGTTGATGAAAGTGAGTGGCATAAGGCATTCCTACTAGGCAATGCTTAGTCTGCTAGAGGGATAACAGTCCAGCCGTGAAATATCTAATAAGAGCTTTCATTAAGGAGACGCCTACCTAAAAAGTGGTGACTAGACCTTTATGTTATGTCAGTCTCCCGCCAAACCCCCTTGTCTAAGACCTCCAGTTTACTTTTTCATGTAAATGGGAATATATTTTTCCTATGCTATTTTCTAAGTTTTTCTACTATGTGTAATTTGTACTTTGTTTCGATCATGTGACAGAGATTGATTGTGTACATTGACTAATGCAGCTACTGTGCACACCTGAAACATACACACATTCGGTCCAGTCAGACTTCCTGCCACTTTTAGGTGGTTCACATACCCGACTCCAGCCCTCTGCACTTGATCCCAGGGACTCTCTGCCAGGTTGCTGGCAAAATAATTCAGACTTCAGATTCCTGATAGCTCTGCAGAATCTTCAAAGGTCATTTCCTGACACCGACCCAGAGGGTAATGTATTGACTGTGGTGGGGTTGTCTCAGTAAAACTGTTAAACCTTATCCTCAATATTGGTGCTCTGGTCATGAGATCAATAGATGTAATATATTCCACAATGACGGTACACCTCAGGTAAGAAATAAAGAATTATAAATGGTTAGCTATCATCAGTGCGGATATCGTTGAAATAGCGTTCCCGAGTGATATCTGATAGAGACAGAGAAGGAAACTCTGATTATCTCTGACCCTGTAGTTGAAAGGTACCCATGTATAATTGTATGTTGTTTAAAAGGACATTTACCATTGCTGGTAATGTCATGACAGTTTATTATGGAATACCTTTGGCATGATGTCACAGTTGGAGGATAGATATAGAGATACATGTATCACATTAGTCTCTCTTTAATCAATACAACACTGGTGTGTTTTCAGTAATCTTGTCTGTGTTGTGTTCCATGGCAATAGAATGATACAGATTTGGTCATACATGGTCATAGTACTTAGGGGATTGACATTCCAGGTTTGCAGCAATAATAAAGATTTCCCAAGCGCTGAGTGCAGGAAGTCTTGATTCTATTAAAGACACAGAGGCAAGCATTATGCTTTAACTTCTTCAATGCTGCTTACCACAGCTCTTCAAATCTTACTTTTCCTTTTCCTTTTATTTTTTATTTTTTAAACAGTAGAAACATGTGTAAATTACAAAGATAAAACCATAACAAAACGAAAAACCCTGGGCATACAATAGCCCCCATGAGGCTCTGCTGTGTGGTAGTCCCAACCTCCACCTCACTGGCAATCCGGGTCCCCTCTCTACTACAAAATGTCTGCTATATAGGGTCCCTTCCTCTTCTTTTTCTGTTGCTTCCATAACTGAGAACCATAGTCTTAACTGAATTCCCATGTCTTTGGATAACCAAATGTCCTCTCGCAATTTCCATTGCTGCCTCACGCTCAATCTTCTATCTGAACATACTCCAGAACTTTTCCTAACCCGTTCCACGAGTCTTACTCTCAATGATTCTTTTGCTCATCCCCTATGCAAAAAGAGAGTCGCAAAGTTAGGCAGGGGGAATACGTTCATATAATAATCGCTCACATTGACATTATTACCACATAATAATATTATACAGCATATTATGGCTATGGCACACGTATTCCCTCTGGGCGGGAATAATGCTCGCCTCCATGTCTTTAATAGAATCAAGAATTCCTGCGCTGAGTGTTTGGGCAATTTTTATTCTATGACAAGACCGGAGGCAAGCATTATGCTTGTTCATAGCTTTCCACCACCGCTGAAGCTATATTGGAGACTGGTTTAAAATAGAATGTCCTGAATACAGAGTCATTTGACCAGTCTGCCGCCATCATGATCTCCTTCAGCGGAACTCCTGCTGCAAAAGCGTGTGAGGCCATAGCTCCTCTGGTGGAATGTGCTCCAAATATCGTGATGTCTATACCCACCAGCTCCATCACTTCCTTTACCCACCGAGCTATGGTGGCTGTCGCAATTGCTTTATATGGCTTCCTACGCGCTATAAGTAGCTGACTAACCCCTGCTGGCCTTATCACTGCTGTCGCTGCTTCATAGCATTTCATGCATTGCGCTACGCACAACTTATCATTGTTCGGGAAGTATGGGTACAAGATCACTTTAGAATTGGTCTTTGTTTGCTGTGCTATGTTTAACGCTATCCCTTCCTGATAGAATATCTTCCTGTCTATCTCCAGAGCTTTCACGTCTGAAATTCTCCTGCAGGATACTAAGCAGAGTAGCGTTGCTAACTTCCCTGAAAGCTGTTCGTTGGACAGAAAGTTGTTTCCCGATTACTGCTCGAACAGCTACAGACTATTTTGGACATCCCACAGCAAAGAATATCTCGGCATGGGAGGCTTACTGACTTTCACTCCTTTCAACAGCCTTGTCACAGCTGGGTGCTCCCCTACTGGAACACCATCTACCAGCGTGTGTCCCACAGATATCGCTGACCTATACACTCCCACTGTCCTAAAGGCTCTACCAGCGGAGGGTAGACTCGCTTGCAAATTTACTACTTGTACTACAGGTGCTGAAATGGGAGAAATACTCCTCCCCCTGCACCACAATTTCCAGGCTTGCCAAGTAGAATTATAGCTCCGGATTGTGGATGGAGCACCTTGATAAGTTGATCAATTCTGCAGCTTCCTCTGAAAGCCCTGGCAAGCACCATCCTGAAATTGTGCATGCTAGCAGCGTTAGTGTCTGGTCCTGTATCGGGGGTGCGGGGCTCCCGCTGGATCCGACAGATCTGGTCTGTGCATAATCCTCCGAGGGAAATCTGTAGAAAGTTCCATCAGAACTGGAAACCAGGCTTGCAATCTCCATTCCGGCGTCACTATCACTATCTCTGCCCTGTCTCTGCAGACCTTTGCTAGTACCTGCGCCAGCATCGCAAAGGGGGGAAAGGCATAATGAACCTGACCTCCCAAAGGGTGAAGGAAAGCATCTGTCCCCTGAGCCTCCGGATCTAACCTCCAACTGAAGTATCTCGTCAGTTTAGCGTTCAATTGTGAGGCAAATATGTCTATGGCCAGCGGGCCCCATCTCTGCTCTAGTTCCTCGAATATCATTGCGTTCGACTTCCAGTCGCTGTAATCTAGTAAGTAGCAGGAGTTCCAGTCCGCCATTGTATTCAGGGCCCCTGGGAGATACACTGCCCTGACTGATATGCTCTTCTCTAGGCAGCTGTGCTATAAATCTTTCGCTAGTTCCGCTAGCATCCTGGATTTGGTGCCTCCCAACTTGTTTATGTACTGCACCACTGATATGTTGTCCATCCTCAGGAGGATGCAACAATGTGCCTTGTCTTTAGTGAAAGCTTTTACTGCGAAGGAGCCTGCGAGAAGCTCTAAGCAGTTGATAGGCAATTCTAGTTCTCCGTGGGACCATTTTCCTCCCGTCTCTGTCCGACCGCATTTGGTCCCCCAGCCCGATCTGCTGGCGTCTGACTCTATAATGAGCTCCGGGACATCTCCAAAAATGGCTCGGCCGTTCCACACGTCCATATTGTGGAGCCACCAGGTTAGTTCTGTCTTGCTCTCTTTGTCTAGGGGAACTATTCGTTGGTACCTCCAGCCTTTCCTCAAGTATTTGATCTTCTGTCTCTGAAGAGTTCGATATTGTAATGGACCGGGAAAGATCGGTCGAATAGATACTGCTAGGAGCCCTACTATCCAGGCTAGAGTCCTGAGTGAGATAACTGGCTTCACAAGGGCTGACCTCAAATCTTTCTTGATTGACCGTATCTTTGGCGCTGGATGCTCTAAGGTGGCTTTTCATGTGTCTACGATGAAGCCTAAAAATTATAGTCGTTTGGTTGGTGCCAGCTCTGATTTGTCTTCGTTCACTAAGAAACCCAAGCTCGAAATTAGGTCCACCGCCCACTGAACCTGCTTCTGTAACCGACTCTTTCTTCTGCCATGAGGAGGATATCGTCTTAATAGATGATCATCCGAATACCTTGTTCACGAAGCGCCACTGGTACTGGCCTCATGAGCTTGGTGAATTCCAATGGAGCCGCAGCTAGGCCAAATGGTAGACTTTTGAACTGCTGTGTCTCCTCTTTCCAGATGAACCTTCGGTAGGGACGACATTGCGGTGCTATCGGTACTGTTAAATATGCATCTTTTAGATCCAGTCGCTCCAGCCAGTCCCCCTTTCTGAGCAGATCTCCTAGCAGATGGTTCCCCTACATCTTGAAGTGTCCGTACACTAACCAGCTGTTCAGCTCTTTCAGGTTTTTCACTGGATAAACCTTGTCCTTGCGATGGACTAGGAACATGTTGCTTGTGCGCTGTCGCTCTTTCTTTTGCATTTTTCTGTGCTAGTGCTTGAATCTCTGCGTCTAACAGTGCTGCTTCTGCTTGTGCCATTTGCATGTGCAGAGGAGGGTGTTTCTGCTCTGGAAGTTCTATGAAGTCTAATACAAAACCTTGTACTGTCTGCAGGACCCATGCGTCTGAAGACAGACTTTGCCAGCTGCGTAAGGAATATATCGTTCTGCCCCCCACTAGAGGATATCTCGCTGAGCCTTTGCTCACCTGTGCTATTGTTCTGGTGTCGATATGATCCGCGCCCCCGGCGTCCTCAGGAACCTCTGCCTATTTGGGAAAAACACGTCTTGCTGGCGTGTTTCCCAATACTGCGCTCTGGGACCTTGTGGTCTTCTGTTGGAGTTGTACCGGTTGGCCGATCAGCGCATATATTGTCTGGCCACGGCAAAAATTTGCCCAGGAAACACCTTCCTGATGGAGGCTTGTGCCTTCTCCAAGGCGGTAAATGTCCCTACAAATGTATTCATTTCCTTTACGAAGGTGTCTACGAAAAGGAGGCCTTGGGCACTCTCTCCTGCTTCGTAAGAAGCTAGGTCTCCTAGCTTATTATCTATCTTCAGAAGTATAGATCAACGTCTCTCGGACGATATCGCACAGTTGGCATTGCTCAACATGCAGACCGCTCTCTGAGTCCATCCTGCCAGAATGACTGAGTCTACCGGCCCTCCGGTGTCCTTTGCCCTTTCTGCTAGATCCATTACTTTTGGAATGGGTCCCTTCAGATATAGCAGTTTGTCTTGACATGTCTTCCATGCCCGCTCCATGCCCTTTCCGGCATCTTTCCCTGCCGTCATCACAAAGGTCAGCATTTTGGGGTTGAGTTCAGGGGTCTCGGCCACCTTCCCTGTCAGCTCCGGCCTCGCGCACTCTGCTCTGAGTCGGAACCTGGTATCTTTTCCATGGGTTCCCACATTTTTTGAGACATGTATAAGGCCACCCTCGGAGAAGGAAACCATTCTGTGGACCTTGGGTGCCAAATGGCATCTGGTTCAAACATGTCCGACATCTTTGTCGTCTTCGGGGGGTCTCCACAGCGCTGGCATTTGGCTCGCAGGATTTCTTCTTCTGCGAGGCTACACTCTCTTTACTTAAGCTTTGTACATCCTCTTCGTGCTACTCTTGCTCTGACTGGACTGAGGATGATGTAGCTTCCCCTGTATTTTTCGCCCCTAGGGTAGGGGGTACTAGGCTGGGCAGGGCTGCTTTTGTCAAGAAGGCACTCTTAAGCCTGTTGAACGCGTCAGCCGCCTTCTTGGGCTTCTTTATCTTCCCCATATCTGAGCACAGGGGAGTTGAAGAGTGTTTCCTCTTCCGGGCCACTTTTCTCCCCTTCTCCTCTTGTTCTAGAGGTTCCTGTGTGGAGGTCCCCTCATCTGGGTCGTCGAGCGTGCCAGCCTTCTTGTCCAATATTTCCTCCAGGACTAGCAACCTGTCTTGCAGAGGCTTGACTCCTTGAGCAACAGCTTGTACTAGAGAGTCTCCTAGAACTTTTTTAAAACTATATGGGAGGTCAATCTCCTCTTCTCCCACGAACTCCTCTTCCATCTCTTGTTTTCTCTCACTCCCCTCGCTCCATACCTCTTCTCCCATATTACAGGCCATGAGGGCTGCTGCAGGTGACTGCACAGTGATGGCAAAATTACTGCTCAGTGGCTTGGATCATCTTCTCAGCTTTATTTAATTTATTCTGTTTTTTTTAGTGTTCTTATCTGCCTCTGATCTGTACGTTAAACCGCTAAGAGAATGAACGTGGTTTGTAGAGCCTAGAGTGAGGAAAGAATGGTCTGAGAGCGCTCTGATTCTCAAACGAATGCGGGCGTTATTACGCACGTAATGTGCTAGTGCGCATGCTCTCCTCAGAGTCCGTCGTTGAATGAGGAGGCTGAATCTAGATGTTTTGTGCTATCCGTGCTATTGGGCAACCTGGTGCTAAACTGTTATAAAAGGTAACCGCTGACAGACCAGAGCCCTAACGCGAGTGCGATCACCCGTGGGACTCGCCCATGAGCTTCTGATGTTCCCTAACATACGCGCAGTGTTACGCAATGTTCGGCAACGGATGGATACGACGTTCGCTTAATTAAATATACAAAGCTGCTTTAGGTATGAAAACACGTGTGCATTTCCAAAGTTATACGCGTAGTACATATATATTTTTTTGTGAACTTACCGGTAGCAGTAAAAAAGAAGAGGAAGGGACCCTATATGGCAGACATTTTGTAGTAGAGAGGGGACCCGGATTGGCCAGTGAGGAGGAGGCTGGGACTACCAGACAGCAGAGTCTCATGGGGGCTGTAGTATGCCCAGGGTTTTTCGTTTTGTTATAGTTTGTTATAGTTTTTTCTTTGTCATTTACACATGTTTCAAAAGAAAAGGAAAAGTAAGATTTGAAGAGCTGTGGTTAGCAGCATTAAAGAAGTTAAAGCATAAGGCTAGCCTCCAGTCTTGTCATAGAATACTAGATGCAACAAAGCTCACCTCTCTTGATTTCATGCCACCTGCCTTGTGGAAGTCTCTACTCAATTGCCCCGCAGTGGCTCCCATGTGCTCTGGTTGATTGAAAACCCACCAGCAACTGTCACTGATGCCATTGGACCATCCTGGTAAAAAATCACAGAGCACGTTCTCAGGCCCTGGGTACTCAGACGATTGACCGTTTTTCTGATGTTGTCCATATGGTTAAAAACACAATTGTTATAATTTTAGAGCATGAAAAACATATCTCGCTCATGTCTGAAAAATGGCATTCTATGGCAGTCTGGCACTGTTGTTGATCAGGGATAGGCCCAGTGCTTCCCCCATAACCTGTGTTACCCAATGAGAACAGTCTCTGTACCGAGCTCAGCGACAAGCAAGCCTAAACTGGCTCTGACCCTACATTTGAAACTAACTCTAATAATTAGGAGCTAATACACAGTTTAATCTAAAGGGTCGGTAACTGTTTGTGTTTGCCTACCTTTTTCTGTACACAAGCATTTATCAATCTGCAATTAAATATACTGGGCCTCATCAAGAGTTGGGCAGTATCCCGGTGATATTATCCCCGGGATATCACCCGGGCTAATAGCAATACCGTCACCCGGTCTGGTGCTATTAGCGCCGGATCAAGGGGTGGGTGGTAGTGGGTATTCCCCATTCCCGATAGAGTCCATTGGACCCAATGGGGCATTTTCAGCGTAATTAGCACGTGCAATTTGTAAATGGGCATTAACTTGGCGAATTACCCCCAGCTTGGAGCTGGGGGTAAATGCTGCCAGACTTGTGATTGGGCAGACCCTTAAATGCAGCGGTAATAGCATTACGGCCGCATTTAAGGGCTACCGCCCAACTCGTGATAAGGCCCATTGTATCTAAAATGTACCTCTTAAGTGGAAAATATTTATATTATTGAAGTGTTAGTATTCTCGTCCATCCCACCAAGTGCTTGAATTGACTGCTTGGCAAATGCTACCAAATTGCGAGTCAAAGAAGGCCTAATCAAACTCTGCTCTGTCTGTTTAATGTGCCTACTTGGGCCCTCCACCTGGTCTCTGTGGAAAAGTCTTCACACGTTTTACCAATGTGACTTTCTTGCCAAGTGTATAAGTGCATTAGGCATAACATTGCCTCCAATGGCCCTGCTATGGCCTAAATGCTGCAAAGATGCCTGGGGCACAATTAAAACAGAAGCACCTTATCCTGCAAGGTGTCTTATTATTTCATCATGTCATACAGCAATGCTATTGTGAGGAATTTTCATCTGGCAACAGTGGGAAAGCCCTGGCATTTTTAATGTGTATTAATTAATACAATGTTAAGGATAGTTCCATCTCTGAAAGAGTAATCTGCGGTTCAGATTCCCCTTTCATAAGCCCCATACCAAAAGCATATTGTGTATCTGTGTCCTGCTACATCAGTGTCCTGATCTGCAGTGCCTGCTGTACCACTAGCACAAACCAGATTTAAAGGTCACAGCTGCCCATCTGATAGCTGCAGTGATAGCCAAGTCTCTGCAGTGCAGGGGCTGCATTTAAGATATGCACCCCTCTACCAAAACTATGATGATAATAAGTAGCCATGATGATGGCAAGGAAAACTCTAAATATAGGCTATGCTTTAGTTAAGGCATGGTGCATGGCACTACTCATGATCTTTTCAGACACATTCAATTTCATATCATACATGTTTCATGTCCTGTGAGGCAACTCGGCTGTGGAAGGTGATGTGTATTCAGGTTAGGCAGGTTGGCCCTGCCAAATTACAGGAGAGGACTCCAAATGGCCAGGCTTCTTCTTTGATCTCTTTGTGAGGGTAGGTAATGCCCTCTGTCAGAGGCATCCACTCTACAGGAACCTGTCGTGGGCCCAGGCATCAAAGGAGAACACCCATTCAAAGGAGGTAATCTCACACGAGGGTGCCGCTTTTCTAAAGGTGTTTGATCCTAGTGAGAAGGCAAAAGACGGGGTTAGTGTAGACAGAAGAGCTCTGTACAGTGGGGAAGAACACCATGTTGTTTCTCTCTCTCTCTCTCTCTCTCTCTCTCTCTCTCTTTCTCTCTCTCTCTCTCTCTCTCTCTCTATCTCTCTCTCACTCACTCCTTCCTGTACCCTCCACTTGAGAGCAAAGCACTTTGGGTGTGATGTCAGAAGGGCAAAGTCACCTTCTTTCCAGAGCAGGGATTGATTGAACTAGCTTTAGTCCAATCACCTATGGGCAAACTACAGTGAACATCCTGATGAGACATAGTCACTCTGCCAAGAAGGTACTATTGATCCATAACTGCCCCCATGGTCCATTTCGGGCTCTAGAGACAGTTTAGGTCACCTGTACACCTTTTTCCCAAGGCATATCCTTTTACAGAGAAAATAGTGGTTTTGTAACTAGTCTTGATAGCCCTGTATTCTCACCCAGAGTGTTGCATGCTCTGTATTCCTGCATATTCTCTGTCCTTTCCAGAGTTTTTTTTTTGTACTGGTTTTTTATTTCGTTTTCTTGCAGATGGTGTGTTTAATTAAAGTATATATATATATATATTACACAGCCATGCTAGTGGCTGTGTAGTTATGGTTAAGTTGCTAATCCCATAGGAAGAGCACTTTTTGGGCGGCTTATAAATTCGGTCTCCTTGGACGAATCCTCACCAAACTTTGCAAAAACAGTATATGGCCCACTCTGAATTCTTTTACAAAGTTTAGTGAGGTTTGTCCAGGGGGGGTAAAGTTATAGGGGGGTCCCAAAAGTTATTTTTTCCCATAGAGTGAATGTGGAAAAAACTTTTCGCATGCCTACAGCTCAAACCGCTGGACAGATTTTAACCAAATTTGCGGCAGGAGCAGCGGCTTGGTCCCGAAAGCGTGGTTTTGTAAATTTGGTGAAAATCTATCCAGTTGTTTCTTTTAAAATGATCAAAAAGTAGGTCTAAAAAAAATTGTGATATCTATGTCCGCTCCGCAGACACACTTCCCTATTCGCTCCGCGGACAGGACACCGATTTGCTAATCGACTCACGTCATGTCCGGGGACTTGTGATGCGTTCGCTAATTGGATGGTGAAGAGCGTGAAGTGCGTCAGATTGTTCCGATGCACCTGCCATATTGGATCCATGTTTTGTTGTCCGCGGACATCGCAGCAAAAACATGTTAAAAAACACAACATTGCACTTGTTAAACTTATCAAATAATCTCTGGGGAGGTGAGGGTTGATGAGGATGGGATGGGATATGGCTGCAAGACGCAAAAAACTGGTGTTTTTTGTCACGAAAGTCACATGGTACATTTGGAGGTGTTCCACAATATAATGTGCCTAAAGTACAGGCAAAAGAGATTGCATTGTGTAGTCTGCAACCCCAAGTTTATCTTGTGGTATTACAGAGTAATACTACATTCCGAATTCCTGTTACTCTATATTGTTTATGTTGGTTGCCCAATATTTATTAATATTAAATAGAAGCAATTTTGGGTTATTTTACACTCTTAATTAAAGTGCTTGATGTTTATAAATTGATGTGCTGGTGGCACACTAAGAGCGTGGCAAATAAAGGACTAATGTGTCTGTGTTAAAATGTAATTAAAATAATAATGGAGTCAGACTGGCGGCCCCTACAGTCTGGCATCTCAGACAGCCACCTTTAGTGCCTGATGGACGTGGATGAGAATAAGTGTTGTCATGGATGCGGTGAGGCAAGTTGTTGCAAAGTGAGAATATATTTTGATTCTGAGTGAAGGTCACCAGCTTTGAATTTTTGGTTCCGAGCTAAGGAAGCCCATGCATCGGACACCCAGTATAAGGTTCAATTGTTTTTTGACCTTGAGAGAAAGGGACCATTCTATAAGGAATGCAATGAGAGGAGGTTTGTAATAATGAAGATATGACAAGGGTATGCATTCCAAAAGTGTGTCAGGAAAATGTAAATTCAGTTCATGAATAATCCTTGATGTGAACGCAGTGAGCCTTACGGTCTGACTTACGCCAAGAGAATGCAAATGGTGAATATAATGTAAGTTTGATTTTTGACGATTGTATACCGGAACGAGCATTAACTTATTATTATCTGAAGATTATTTTTGGGTTACATTCTATTTATCTGTTCTGTGTGGCTTATTGCAATGAAACGCAAGTACCATATTTGTGTGTAGTTGTCTTTTTTACGTGGTTATGGGGAGTGCAGCATCGAGGTGCATGTAGACCACCACTCGGTTCACCCAGGTTCAACGCTAATATTTCATTAAAATGTCATGTATGTCCATATCGAATTGTGTATCAGTTTTCACGTTGTTTTCTGTTTGTTGAGATTGTTGGATGTCTGTGCTAATCGTTAGTTTAAACTCTATGCTGAGTTAATATGTCAATAGATAAATTGTAATAAAGTTTGGGTATTGAGACACATTTACTGTTATGTTTTCGAAACAGATACATTCTGCCTTTCTGCGATTGTCGTAGGGCCTCATTACACGGAAGGCGGTAATGGTTAAAGGCCACCGTTAATGGTAACGGTGACCGTTAACCATTACCGCCTTACTTGGAGGTCCCTTAGCGGGTTGGTGCTTCAATGCCTGCTTTTTGCAGGCGTTAAAAACCAACCCGCTAAGGGACCTCGGAGCTAATTACGGCACCGCAAAATTGCAGTGCCGTAATTAGCGCCTTCCCCATTCCCATAGAGCCCTATGGGGCAGAAATGGGAATGGGGAAGGGCAATGACGGAAGGGGGATTTACCGCCCCACCAACCTTGGAATGGGGCGGTAAATCCCCTTTCCACCAAGGCAGTGCCGGTATTTTACCGGCATGAGCCATGGCGCTAATAGCGCCATGGCTCACCGCCTTCCGTGTAATGAGGCCCATAGATTCCAGATGCCAACTGACGGCTTCTTCAATCAGCAGCTGAACTTAGTTGTCAACGCCTGGATCACAGTGACTCTTTTTTGGGACGATCACCCAGTGCCCATATGCCCTTACACTGTACTAGCGATTAGGAGTAACATAACATCCTTTACGGTAGTCTAGCCCCAAGTTGATGCAGAAGCCCTGGAATTCACGGTGCAACCCAAGCACTTCTTTTACCAAAAACGAACACCTGGTGTACTCAAAAAGAACAACGCGTGCCTCACGATAAACATTTTGGATCTCGAGTGATGAAACAAATTTGCAATTTGATTGAATATGGCAATAGTCGGATGTTCTCAGAGCGTTTATTGTGAAATAAAAGTACTTTACAAATTGTACAGTGTTGTTATTGTCTTTTAAAGTACGGTTTAATATTCCAAATTGTGACGTGCTGTGTTGTTAGTCGATGTGTGTTGATTTTTGGGTTCTGCGTCACGTCACATAGGTGATTAGGGGCGCGTTTGGCTACGCTGACAAGGAACGTCACCGAGAAAGGTGTAGAATATCACTAGGTTTGGTGATGTGAGGCTCAGGGGCAGGGCACATGATTTAGTGACGTCAGGGCAGTTTACTTTAGGCAGATGCGGCAATGGATAAGAATAGCACAAGATAGACGTGCCCTGCTGCCAGATTTCGTATGTTTATAAAAGAGGAAAAGTGAGGTACGGTGAATTGGAAATGTTTGCGATAGATCAACGTATGTATAAAAATACATGGCCGAACGCTCGGGACAATAATATTTTCTGAGCATTGCACTTGTGAAACTTATGAAATAATGTCTGGGGAGGTGAGGGGTGATGACGATGTATGGGATATTTCTGACCTGATTTTGAATGCGTTTACAAAGTTTGGTGGGATTTTGTGCAGAGCTTATATGACGATTGTACATGCATTCATTTGACAGTTTAAAAAAAATAAAACGTGGGTCGATTTCCAAGCAAACCTGCCTAAGGCACATTGCCAAGGATCTACAAGCATGGTTTGGAAATGTGGCAGTGTTTTCTTATTTGACAAGTGTCATAATGTAGTTGAAAAAATAGCGGTATAGCTTTAGTGACTGAGGAGTAGCCTTTGGCCATGGGCAGTGGCCAGAATGTCCGGGTCATGGAATAAGGTCATGATCCGGACAATCTGGCTACTGGCTATGACATAGGATTAAAGTGGCGATGTCCACCTGGGACTGGCTTTGTGGTAAAGTAATTCGAAATTAGGATAGATTTGAAAGGGAAGAAAAATGTGCTCGTGGTAATATGGTCATAGGGTTCTCTTTTTGCCTTCTGCAGGTTGACATGGAAAGCAAAGAGGGGCCCTGTATGGAACCCCCACCTTCCCTTTCCATGGTGGCCATCTTGGAAAAGGATTTTCCTTCCTAAACCTGTAGGATGAAAAATCCTCTTTTTTAGTACTACGGGGTCCCGCTTTGGGAATGTAGGCTGCTAATGGCCTCCATCCCCCATTTCAGGGGCTGGAATGGGTGGATAATGGTCCAGAGACTTCATTATCCACCCTCGCTTCGCTTGGGCTGATAACTTGAGGTGCTTGGCCGGTATCCAGCGTTCCAGTCCCTGGAACGGAGGATGAATGCCCCAATATTCCCATTAGTATAACACAAAATGCAAATGGAAATGTTGGAAAATCTTATTGAGTCTATGTACTTTACTGAGAAATATAAAGTAGATGGAGTCCATGCAGTTTTTTTTTTAGTTCTATTTTTTAACTGTGAAAGGGGGTTCGTAAAGGAACATTTATTTTGTTTTTGGATGGATTTTTTTGGCAGGAGAGCTTAGAATGAAAGGTGGGGAGGGAAATGAGGGAAGAGGCACCAAACCCTAATATGGAGGGGCAGGTGGACAGGGGAAAATGTTGCGCGTGTGTTATTTCTAGAGTAGGGCTTAGTGTTTCTCATGCTCCTTGATTACTGCAGTGGTGGTGTCTCTTGGGGAGGAGGGATGGCCTTAGCTGATGCCATTTTAAGATAAATAGCAGCTTTGCAAAAAGTATGTACTGTGTACTAGATTGTTAATGGATGAGTAGGAATAGGTGTTGGAGCTGTGCAAGGGAAATTTTAAAGTTGAAATTTCCTAGATCATTAGAAAATGCAGTTCCAAACTGTCCGCGAAGCACAGATCTTATTGTGAAGTGCGTACAGGTTCTGGGACACGTCATCATGGTGAGCGCCAGCATATGGTCATGTGGCACTCTCCGGAAGGTCTGCAATGAAGTCAGATGTTCGTAGACATTATGGTTAAGTTGCACTAATAAAAACCCATGAAAGTCAATGAAAAGACTTTGTTAAGGGGACGTTATGGTTAAGTTGCGCTACTAAAAACCTATGGAATTCACTGAAAAAACTTTGTTAAAGGGACGTTATGGTTCCAAGTAAAACCGAAAAACCCCTGAATTTCGCCAGTTATTGTAAGCTAAGCAACCATAACTCACGCCACCACCATGCACTGCTAAGACTAACATCCAAGACATCAAAGATGACATCACAAATGTCACTGATGACATCACTGATGACATCACATGTGCATTTACCTTTCATGAAAAGTCTGCACAAGGGATTCTTATTGTAATGTTAATAAAAAAGTATCAAGGATCATTGGAATAAGTATCATGAGATACGTAGTGCATTCAGTAATGCATTAATCCAAGTAGCATTGCATTATGAAGTTTTTTCCAATTTACTAAGGTCCACATGTAGTAACATAGGCATAGTGTGCAGCAGACATGATGAAGATGCAATATTAATAATCTTACCATGTTAAATACTACAATTATAAATGCTTCCTTATTAGAGTCTTGCATACTGTGAAACATTTAATAAGTACCTAATCAAACCCACTTACTCCATTATTGCATTACTGCACAAAACACAAACAGACAAGAACACATACAAATAGAGCATATACAGGGAAACTGAAGTAAACAAAAAAACAGCAGTATTACCCGGCAATCTTCATAACCTAACTGATTATCTTCATGCACAGAAATGATTGCTCTGCTTTAAAGCTACTACTTCCCTATGTATAACTATCACATATTGTGACTAGACCCTAAGGAAAGTAGTGTACGTGCAATGTGTACAAATATGAGCATATCCATGGAAAGTACAGTAATAAAAAAACAACAGAACTATAAAACAGTGTTTCGATAACCTTACTAATCATCTTCATACATAGAAAGCATTGCTGTCTTCCAAGTCTGTGTTTTCCCTTTCTATATGTTTCATATGCTTTGAGTGGACCCTAAGTGAATTACTGTAAGAACATATTTGAAGTATAAGTCTACAAATATAGTACTTTGTACTATCATATAGTGAATTTTTAGTTCCTGACTGTTACTGGCCTAGATATATTAGTAAAGGAAAAAAGAGTGAGACAGACATGTGATGTCATCAGTGATGTCATCACTGACATTTGTGATGTCATCTTTGATGTCCTGGGTGTTAGTCTTAGCAGTGTACGGTGTTGGCACGAGTTATGGTTGCTTAGCTTACCATAACTTGCGAATTTCAGGGGTTTTTCGGTTTTACTTGGAACCATAACGTCCCTTTAACAAGTTTTTTCAGTGAATTTCATAGGTTTTTAGTAGCGCAACTTAACCATAACGTCCCTTTAAAAAAGTTTTTTCACTGAATATATATATAAATATATATATATATATATATATATATAGTTTCATAGAAACTTTATTGACATTCCTGTGATACATTGCTGTTTAGGCCACTAGTCAATCACATTCATGCCCCTCTTAAGAGTACAGCCTTCCCTTGGCCCAAGTTACCACAAAAGGTGAAGGAGGTATATCTCTTAAGTGTGCCTGATTTTATTTTTAAGACTATGTTGGCTCTTGGTTTGTAGATGCGTAACAGCTGACTGGGCAATTCAGCCTCTACTTAGCCTTGTGCTCCTACAGGACAGAAGTCAATTTGTCACACTTATCTTCACATGCAATGTGGAAAATATTCATGTGGAGTTCCTCCTTTTGCAGGCTGCCTTACTCCTGATTCTCCCTTCAGATAACTCAGGTAAAATGCTAACCATAACAAACATATGGGGCCTCATTACGAGTCACTCGGTATGGAAATAACAGTGGCGGTAAACCCGCCGCCACCGTTGTTTCCATACCGGATGATCTCGAGTCCTGCAGGCGGAGGTGTCATTCCCGCCAGGTCTGACCTGGCGGGTTTAACACCACCCACCTGCAGGCAGATGTGGAAACACCGGCACCATCACGAGATTGTGCCGGTGTTTCCACTTCCCCTTTCCCATTGAGTCCTATAGGACTCAATGGGAATGGGGATTTACCGAATTCCGCCCCCGGAATTCCCGGGTCACCGGGGTCGTAATGCCCCGGTAATTCCAGGAATCACGGAGGCGGAATGGTAATACGAGTCCGGCGGTAACCTGCCCGAATTTCAGGCACGGTTACCGCCGGACTCGTAGTGAGGCCCATGGTCTCTGGGCGTAATGTCAGAGACAGATGAAACAGAAATTCTGTGAAAATGGGAGTCAATACTTATACCTTCCTTTATGGAGAAAGGTTAGAATGCAGCATTTTCATTGGGATGCGGGCAGCGGTCGAAGTGGGTAGGAGCGGTTGGGAGCGGTGCTCCTCTACTTTTTAAAAATATTTACTTTTCCTATACTTTTATTTTAAAAAGAAACCGTTCCAAAATGGTTTGGATTTCAAATAAAAGTGTAGGAAGAAGTTGAAATATCCACTCCAGTGCACTGCACTGAACATCCCATTAAACAGCAGGCCTGTTTGTTCAGAGCTTTATATGGCGTGTTGGAGGGGGCGTGGTGATGGGGTTTGTGGGGAGCAGAGGCAGGCCAGCAGGGAACATAGATCCACTACTTCTTTTCGTACACTTGGAACAACTGGATGCAGGGGAATGTCTGTCTTTGAGTATACACTCATATTCACTGTCTAAGAAGAGTGAGGAGGACGAGGATGACCATTCTTTGTAGACTCAATGTTTTTTAAGTTAATTGGCAGGCAGGGGATTTCGTTATACTTCTGGCACTTCACACCTTTACTCAAGCTTTTCATGACAGTTAACATGGCAAAAACGAGCACATATTAGGATCCTGCCTATTAATATTATAAGAAGAAGAGCCACCCCAGTAAACCTTTAAATACATTCAATCAACGTGCATTAAACTTACGTGGATCGGTGCATGTAGGATACTTAAATCCAGCCGCAGTGCATCTTACAAACAGAGAAACTGGCGTTGGTGCACGAAATCCATCTATACATGTGAAACGGATTGTTTCACCCTCCAAGAAAGACACTTTTTCTCCTTCTCGTATATCCAGTTCCACATTGTGTTCTTCCAGTTTATCTGACTCCACTTGACAAGGACCTGCAAAAAATTGTCAAGTATTCTCATTCAAGTGAAAACGGAAATGAGCACAGTGTCCCTTCATCATGAAGTAGAGTAAGCAAATCAACTCGCTTGCAACATCATCAGTAAAACATACAATTATTTTACAAAGTACATTATTCCACTAACCACAGCGGGAGCCCTGTTGGAAGCCCATTCTTGGTCATTTCTCTATGGCAGAATTTCATGTTCGTTTAAGGAGTAAGCGTTTGTGGATTGTCTGACACACCAAGAGTCCGATTACAAGGTAGACCGCAGTGTTGAATCTCATTAGGCCCTTATTACGAGTTGGCTGGTATCCTGGCCGTAATTCTGCCAGGATACCAGCAAACTGTATTACCGTTACCGGCACACTGTCCGGTGCAAAGGCCACTGGATTTTGAGTGCCGGTGACGGTGGGACTCCATGGGGGAGTTTGCCAGTATTACAGGTCCCAGTATTCCTGGATTTTAGCCGGTAAGGTGGCAGGTGTCCACAACCTTGTGGAACACTCCCGTCCCCTGCGCACCAAATTATATTGCAGTCCAATCAATATTTTAGACCATCTGAATCAATTTCTTATCATGTACCTTTCTGTAGTCACTTACTTCGACAATTTATAAATCAATAACTACGATTGTTCACAAAGCAGTAACGCCTGATTATCATTGCTTTGTGTATATGAGTGTGTAGTCCGGATGAGCCTGTAGTGCGGTTGGCCGATACGAATGGTTTTAAGCGCCTGAAATGGTCGTAAACGCGTAGAACAGTCTGAGTACGTGGAACGATTGGCATACATGGAACCTTTGGAGTGAGCGCGACCGCAAACGCCTAATATAAACCACCTTATCACATCTCCACGCTTACTCTCCTCCTTACACCACAACTCATCTAGAACACAGCGATACTATGACACCATTCGGTATAGCTGTTCTCATACCATCATTCTGCCTCATACTTCCCATCACCCTATCTAATTCACTGCTGGTTATACACCTCCAAGCCTAGGCGTTCTCTTCAGGCCTAACGCAGCAAGTATCGGTCTGGATAACAACCTGCCAGAACAAACACATTCTATTGATCCCTCAACCACCACACCTACCTCTAAGAAGCAGCTATCACACAACTACCTCACCAGCTTCACACATAACTAGCGCTCACACGTGCCTTTTGACTCCCTCTATTTCTCTCTACTGACTTGAACTTCGGTTCCCGAGGGCGTTCAACCTACCAGCGCCTTGAGACCATACCAATGGTACATAAGGCGCTACATAAATGCAAAATAACATAACATACCATAACACAACATATACTTATATTTGTAGCTGTTTTTTAACGAAAAATGAGTCCAAAATTCATACATCAACAATTCATAAATCATAAATACAAAAATCACATGCTCTACGAGTTTTGGGAAATTCCATTCCTTCTTCAGAAGCTATTATTGATACTTTTATACGTCAAGTTGCTTGTTGCTTTTCAGAACTTGCAACAAAAAAAACAGAGTATACTTACATTAAGTAATCAATATCTGTCGTGATTTTTGGTTAATATTCACCTGGTGAACACACTCCAAACTGTGAGCACTATGTTCAGAGAGTATTATTACAGCTGGTAAAGGTTACCAGAAAATCCAGTAATCCCTAGTGAGTAGAAAATACATTTTCAGTTACTTGATCTGTTGCAAACTAGAGGTGGAGGGTGTGTCTTCCTTTTTTCACTAAAAAATGGCTTCTCTCACATTGATGGCCAGGGGCGTTGCTAGGGGGGGGGGCTGAGGGGGCTATAGCCCCTGACCTTTTGGTTATAGCCCCGGATAGAATCTCAGGAGCTACAGCCAAAAGACTAGCTAGCCCCCAGTCTCAACAGTTCCGACATCAGCTTAGCCCCGGGTCTTTTCCAGACCTAGCAACTCCCCTGTTGATGGCCTGTTCAGATTCAACTTTGTAGTGTTGTTGCCAATATTCTGATACCCGTAATATCATCCGCAATCAGATAGAGTCTGTTGGTGTAAAGAATTGTGCTTAATGTACTAAATGTCCCATGGTTTCCTGGTAATAATGCATTAATAGTGTTCCAGAAATTCTAGATCACACAGATTCAAACTGTTTAATGAGGCCTACCTGTTCCCTGCTTCCTCTTGTGTCTGTTTGATTCGCAGAATGAGTCTCGGCCGATTCCAAAATGGCTGATATTTACCACATAACTTCATCATGTTGTAGCATGATGACGTTACCCGTGTTACTCGGTTCGGAATAAGCAGAGTGTTTTATATTAGAGCCTCAAAAGTTTAATACGATTCCCACTGTCCCTATGTTAATGTAACCTCCAATGTCTAAATCTCTCCCTGAGGAGCAGTGCTAAACTATTATCCGAAATATCGATCTTTATGAGAAACGCCTAATGTGATCAAAGTTCTTTACAGTGACTGTTAAATAAATATACTTACCCGACTATCAAGAGTGGAATTCTTTTACACATTACGTTCGTTACAAAGTAATTTCAATGTTGTAAACTTCTAGAGGTGCAATATTAATGAAATCCCATGCTTCCAGTCTATTATTTGTCATAATAGTCTGTGTGCCTTGCAGTTTTGAATCGAATACAGAGGGCACTTGGCTTCATTATAACTGCATACGATCCCGCCAAGCACTGAACCAAATAACAATGCACTTTGTAGAAACTGGCTTTGTGTTTCTAAGGGTAGGAGAAGTGTAGTAATCTGGCCTACAGATTAGCTGTGAGTGTGAGGTCATCTACAGTGGAATGTTTGTGTGGAAGGTTTGTGTGGAGGTGTTCTGCTGGTGACGGTTGGAGAGGAGAGTGAAGCAGTGAGCTGAGAAGATGGGTGTGGGGGTGAGCCCGGTGTTTCCCGTGTCATCTTGTGTCCCCTACCATCCCTGTGTCTTGTGGAGGAGTTCAGGACATGGACAATAAAGAACCCGAGAACTTACCTTGATGTGCTGGCGGTCCATCTTTGTTACACTGGCGACGAGGATGGGATGGTAGGTGGACTGCCTTATGTTGGCGCTGCTGGGGGGGGGGCAGCACTCCTGCAACACTGCCCCTGTGATGTCCCCCCCACACCCAGGTGGGTCTGTTTCGAGTTGGCTCGCCGTGGGTAGTCTCTTGCCCTTTGGGACTACGTTGGGCTGAATTTGTTGTCTCTGCCCATTTGGACCAATGGCGGTTTCTCTCCGTGTTGTGGATGACGGTGCTGCGGTGTACTGTGGGCTGGCGCCCCTCTGTCACGTTGTTGAGGGTGATTTATAGCACAGTCCGTGACCTGGAGTGGCAGCTAATCAGCTTTGCGTGTTCCCTGCCAGTGGAGGTTTAACGCGGCTGCAGCGCAAGAGGAAGAATGGGTCCATGGTGTGCGGGAAGTTCGGAACCTTTCTAGAGATGCAGCAGATCGTTCTTGCGGCGTTGAAGTGGACGCCATCAGCACTGCTGGTCGGGGGAGTGGTCAGCCGAGTGGTCCTCCGGAAGAGTTAGCCAGCTGTTGCCTTTGCTGTTGGCTCTTCCGTGCGCGCTGCCCACCTCCCAGCTTTGTAACGTGCATGTTACGGCAGCGGTCTAGGAGCGTCTTCAGGGACATGTTGCCTCCTGCCTGTCACCTTTATGTTGCCTTGATCCAAGGTGGAGTGGACCGCGGTGCGGGGAACCTCCTTAGGAATTACTGCGACGTGGGCGGTCGTCAGAGGTTCCGCGGCAGGATGTCAAGCATCAGGATTGCCGGTTTAGTTGGTGGAGCCCTTTGTGTCGGGGGCTGCGGCTACTGGAGGAATGATGACGTCACGTCCAGGTGCTCTGCTCCAGCCTATCACGCGCCTGGGCCGTTGTTTCCCATGGGCTCTTGCACGCGCCTCTCGTAGACATGTAAACAATGATACGTCCGTCAGTGGGCGTGTTCGGAGTGCCACGTGATTTTATCAAGTCTTTGGTTTTCAACAGGCCGTGCGCAGCTTATCGGAAGCGTGTTGGCTGCGTCAATGATGAGTCTTGCAACAACCCATTGACAAGCCTGCGTGACCAGGAACTGAAAACAGGATGTATGGGAACCCGCATTTCATATGGAGTGTGTATTATCTTATGGAGTGTGTGTTATAGCGGATACGGCTCCAGGCGTATCGTTGGGACCAAGTGTCTACGTGGAGCACGTTCCGGGAAGTCAAGACTGCCTAGGTTTGGAGTCAGGTTAGTGTGTGGGCCATATGTGTGGGCATGAGTGAATATATGTTGTGGCCCATATATTAAGGTTGGGTAGAGATGCTACAGTTTTATGCCCCGGGGGTAGTGTCAGGGTATGTTATTAAAGGCCTTTGTCTCGTCCCTGTGTGGTCCTTGTTGTGGCCTTCCGTGGGACAGTGAACCATGTAGAGGGGTTTAGTGTTTTTCCCTTAGGTAACTCCCAGGTGTGAGGGAGGGGGATTGCAATGTGAATCATTCTGCGGGAATATAATGTGTTTCATTCTGCAAGTGACTAAAGACATTGCTTTGTTTCATTTGGGGGATGGAGCGTTGGTCCGGGCAATGTAACCCCAAGTAGTGTGGATTGGGGGTGAACTTACTTATGCAGTAAATGCATCGTGAACTTACTTTTGCAGGAAATGCATCGTGAACTTACTTATGAGGGAAAATGCAGTAATGTGACTTTTCACTGAACACGGACTTTCATGCAAATCATTATTGTGTTGCGCCCAGGAGCCCAAGCTGGTGGCATTGAGGGATGGGCTGGGGGTCGTCATCATCCAATGTTTTCACATGTGATGTTTGGTTCACCTTTGAACATGTGATCTGTTTTCAGTATGTTGCATTGAATTTCCATCCTTGTTATGCAATGTTACCAAATGGCAGTTACGCATGCCTGATGTCGTCAGTGTTTGGGTGTGAATGTGTGTGCGGGTGCATGCTGTGGTTTGGCGCTCCTGCAGTCACGTGTTATTACAGCTTTGGGATGTTTGCGCTTTGTATGAGTGACGTTGTGGTTGCTGTGTGCTGTCATGGGTTAAGTTGTTTTGCCCGTGTGTTTTGTGTCTTGAGTGCATGGTCAGGAGTGCATGAGTCCTTGTGTAGTGCCTGGTTTAAGCCGGGGTTGGTCGCTATATTTTGGCACTCAGGGGTGTTGATCTCATTATCTTGAGTTTCCTTCTAACTGGTGCCTTCCAGGTTAGGTGGCAGTGGTGTTGTGTTAAGGTCATTAGTGCCTGATGGGTCAGGGTAGGTCGCTATCGACCCGAGCGATTGTTGTTTCTGGTGCCTTAGGTTGCAGGGTTTGTCACCTTTGGCATTCTTGTTCCGTCATTAGTGCCTGTGTTGTCAGGGTTGGTTGCTTTTGGCGTGTGTTAGGTCGAATTTTGTAATGAATGTTATGATCTTCCATAGGTTCCGGCCTATTGGCCGAGATGGGTCACTATGGTTTGGAGTTTAGCTTGACCAGTGTGTTTTCTGATTCCGAGTGTGGTAAGTCAGGCTATCTCCTGGTGTGTTCAATAACGGTGTTTTGTATATGGATGGAATGACTAACGGTTGTGCAGAGAAGCAGTATTGGGTTGTGGTTCTTCCTTATACTGCGGTTCGTGGTTCTTTGTGTGGTTCCTCGGTCATTGTCAGGCTTTTGTTGTTGCTTCCTTTGGGGGTGGTTGGCTAGTGCTCGGAGGGGCAGCTCTGAGACTTCGGGGTGGCAGACCGAAGTGGAAGGTGACTTGTGCTAAGGTGGGTAAGTTAGTTAGGGTAGTTGTGTTAGTGTTGGCTAACAATAGTTTGGCTAGGGGTGGCAGCCCTAGGTCCTGAGGGGCAGCTCGGGACAGGCGAAAGTGCTATGTTTGTTATTTTGTGGCCTCGAGGTGTGGACCGAGGGAGTGATGAGTTGTTTTTAGGTTGCATGCCGTTGGCACTTTCTACTTGGTCCGAGGGTGGCCTGCAAATGTTGTCCTTTCGTGTGGTTCCCATTATTGGTGCTACCATGGTTTCTGCACATAGACGGCCGCTGCATTGCGGAATCCTGGTAGTGTGTTGTGTTGGGGTGTTAAGGTCTTGTGCTGGTCACATTACCTTGTCATTCTTTTGTTTTCCCATGGAGGGAGTGGTGTAGAAACTGGCTTTGTGTTTCTAAGGGGAGGAGAAGTGTAGTAATCTGGCCTACAGATTAGCTGTGAGTGTGAGGTCATCTACAGGGAATGTTTGTGTGGAATGTTTGTGTGGAGGTCTTCTGCTGGTGACAGTTGGAGAGGAGAGTGAAGCAGTGAGCTGAGAAGATGGGTGTGGGGGTGAGCCCGGTGTTTCCCGTGTCATCTTGTGTCCCCTACCATCGCTGTGTCTTGTGGAGGAGTTCAGGACATGGACAATAAAGAACCCGAGAACTTACATTGATGTACTGGCGGTCCATCTTTGTTACACACTTCAACCATGGAAACAGCAAGAATCTGTTTCCTACCAAAAACGGACCCCCCCGAGGGTCTAGCTCACTCACGCTAATCACTACTGCAACATACGCCACCTTGCCAAATCATGATTAGCACACGGCCGGTGTCACAGCTTCAAACAACACGTACAAACTGCACAATAATCACCCGGAACCCACAACATGTCACGCCATGCCTTCAATAGAGCCTGCACTGGCCCTTCCACTCATGTAGCTTGCGTCACATCTAGATAGAATTGTGAGTGTTAGCATCTGCCAAACTCAGCTGAAAATCTTAACCTTAGCATGCATCACATCTAGATAGAATTGCGGATGTTAGCTTGTGTTGCATCTAGATAGAATTTGTGAATGTTAGCATGTGCCACATATGGCTGAAAGACCTAACGTTAGCATGCGTCACATCTGGATGGAATCGTGATTGTAGGCTTGCGTCACATCTAGATAGAATTTGTGAATGTTAGCTTGTGCCACACTTGGCTGAAAGTCCTAACCTTAGCATGTGTCACATCTACATAGAATTGTGAATGTTGGCATACCTGACAACTGGATAGAGTTGTGAATGTTAGCAAGTGCCACACTTTGATGCAATAGTGAATGCTGCCAACTAACCAATCCACTAACAATTTCATCTGTCTGCATACACCTCTCAAACTCAAACCAAACACAACCACAAGTCTTAAACGCAGCAAACCGCACTGGCTTCACCACACTGCAACAACAAAACAAACTGCACATAGACTTGCACAACAGAACACGACGACTACCGACCGTAAAACACCCCAAGCCCAGCCAACGGACCCACCGGGCTGAGGCTGCCAACAGCACATCACTGCTTTCTTGCACTTTTCCAGCTCATTCCCACTAACTCAACCTCCACTCTCCCTTTTTCATAGCCGCCAGAGCGCCAGGGGACCACTCCGGTGGTGATAGTATGCGGTACAAATATCCTTTAACTTTAACATGTATCTCACACCAAAATTAAGGATCACAGCCTCATAGTGCACAGCAACCAAGCATTTTCAAGAAAATGCATATGTACTTATCCTCACTACACAAATGCTCCCATGACCCTATGCAGGCCTTTAACTTCAGAATTTCCATTGAAATACATCCAACTTGTTTTACAGGGCCCATCAAGAGCCCAGCTCTAATTACAGGCAAATTACCCGACTATATGAACTAGAACCCCACAAGGGGACACTGACAAATTTACTTAGGTAAGCAGAACACACCGCCTATGCTATCATTAGCCAGAAACTAGTCTAGAACCTTTGCTGACCTTGCTAATTCTTTTCTCTCTCTCTCTTCTCTCATCCCTTCTACATAACATGTATAAACATGATGTTAAAATGTAAACAATAATACAAATGCACTATTATGACTGATGCCAATGTTTTTGAAACGTCACCAAACCACAATGCACAACTATCACACAAAATTCTTTTTAATGTCACACCTAAACACCAAAATGTCACTGTATGTACATATTTTTAAACTTATATCAGCCTTGAAAAGGACCCAAGGGTCTAAACACGTGTTAGCGGACCTCACATAGTAACTCAATGAGTTATAAATAAATACTTAACTTATGCACCAAGCACTGAAAAATTCAGAAAACGGTGTGGAAAATCACTTTCTTTATTGAAGAAACTGAGAAACAGATGCAATGGCCCTCATTACAACACAGGCGGTAACCAATGGCGCTATTAGCACCATGGTTGCTGCCGGTATTGTAACGAGTCCGCCAACGATAAATGGGGAAATACCAGCCCATTCCAAGGTTGGCAGGGCGGTAATTCCCCATTTACCATTGGCCCTTCCCATTCCCATTTTTGCCCCATAGGGCTCAAATTGCGGTACCGTAGTTACCTCGGAAGTCCCTTTGCGGGTCCCTACTTTAACGGCGGGTCCAGACCAGCCGTTAAGGTTGGGAGCCGCAAAGGGACCTCGTAATCAGGCGTTAAGGGTTTAACGGCGCCAACACCTTTTACGGCGCCGTTAAACCCTTAACGCCAGGGTTGTAATGACCCCCAATGTATATTTACTCCCCTTGACTATGATTGTCCCAGGCTACACTGTGAATCGTTTGGGAATTGCTGGGGACACAATCCTCCGTACTTTGTTCTAGAGAGGAGTTCCCAGGAGTTGCAGGTTTGAGTGCTTATTCCTGTGGGGTCCAACTTCAAGATGCAATACCCGAATGATGAATAATGCAGACTGTCACCATGCGGAAACCTTCAGGACACTTCACAGGATGGATGAAGATAAGTTCCAGCGACGGTCACCAATTGCAAAAGCAGCTGCAGCACAGTCTCCTTTGATGCTGGGAGACTGACATTTTGGGAGAAAGTGTCTTATGGCGCAAGCTGGTGACCACAGCTTAACATGATATGCAACAACTGCAGCAAGATAGCCCATGAGGGAGCTGGTCAGTTCACTGGGCTGTCCAGGGAAACTTCTGAATGCTCTTGGGCATGCAACTTGGAGTATGAGTTGAAACTAGTTGGTCCCACTAGTCCAAGGGCTGAAGCACCAACAAGGGTCTTTACAGATCAGGCAGAGATGCAGGGCTTCACCGGGACAAAAAAGAAGGCCAAACTACAATATGACCAAAGAACAAATGAAAGCTTTGTGGTATGGCCATCTTTGGGTGCTCGACACCTTTAGTAGCTATTTGCGGTAAATTGCAAATTAAAATAAAATAAAAACTGTAAAAATATTACTGCTGCCACCAGCTGGTCTTAGGCAAATATAAAAAGTAATCAAAAACTCCTAGGAAAAAAGGTTAATGAGATACAAAGGCCCTCATTCCGAGTATGGTGGTAGTCATGGTGCTATTTGCGCCATGACTGCCTCCCATACTGGTACCGACTCCGGTTTGGTTCAATGGGGATTTACCGGTCCATTCCGACCTTGGAGGGACCGGTAAATCCCAATTTACCAAACCATTCCCCAAATACCATTTGAGCCCCCATAGGGCTCAATGGGAATGGGGAGGGTGCAAATAACAGGCTGGCGTATGCCAAGCCCGTTATTTGTGCCCAGGTCCCTTAACAGGTCCCGTCCTTAACACCTGGTCAGACCAGGCGTTAAGGAAGGGACCCGCTAAGGGACCTCATAGTAGGGCAGTAAAGTATTACCGGCCCGTGCCCCTTACCGGTGCCCGGTATCCCTTACTGCCATACTCGGAATGAGGGCCAAAGTATCTCCATCGCACTGCACTGTAAGGTGCTTTGTGCAATATACAAAATAAAGAAATACATAGTGTTAGGCAGAATTATATGCAGTACCCTTTGGGGACACCACACACAATTAAGACTACAAGTGACAGTACAAATTCACCTTTGGTACATGCCTGTACTACACAGTAAAAGTGGTAGCGATGGCTGAGCAGCCAGACTTATCTCAAGAGCAAGTGAGCAGTACCAATAGTTACACAAAGGACAGCAATTACTATGATTCAAACAAACACTGACTCAAGGTTTCTGAGTAACAGAATACACATTTATTTACACATCAGTTGTATAACATCTCACTAAACTAAAGCATTTTAAAAATTACACTCTTAATACACCACACCAATCCCAATAGATTCCAGACAAGTTAAGCTCATAAATGAAGCATGAGCAAAATGGCACTCCAGCAATTTAAAAGGGAGGGAAAGACAAAGTTTAGGCAGAAATTGAGCAGCACCAACAGGTAAGTAAGCAGGGCAATCTAGAAAGAGGAACTACAGTGAGGGAATCAAATCAAAAAGGCTTAGGGCCAAAGTCAATAGGACAAAAGTCTTTTGCTCAAGATCACACAGTTCAGGGTAGTTTGCGGTGTCTTTGCCAAGAGTTGCGGACGAAGTTGGTCAGCAGAAAAGTTAGTTCAAAGAGTAGAGAAGGACAAGCCCTCGGAGTGGAGAAAGATTTCACACACTTTCACCGCGGCTGGACGAAAAGAACAACCGGATTTGAACAGTACCTTTAAATGGAGAAGAAGCTGTAGCTGAGGCGGACGTTCCTGGCAGGTCCTGCAGCCTCACGGTTCCTGAAGCGACTGTTGGACTGACACAATGTAGGAAGACTTGAGGGTCCTGCACTGCCTAGGGAAGAAACCAGCAGCAGAGCAAAGCAACAAATAAAATGTGCGCTCCTTAAAACCCAAGCAGGGTCCGACCTTCCTGGCTATCTGGTTCACTGTAGCTCGGCACAGAAAATTTGACCAAAGGAAGGAGTCCTGGCTTGCAGTTTGGGCAAACTGGTTGGTCCCACCAGCTCAAAGGAAAAAGATTCCTGGTAGATCCCCTCTGTCGTTGGGGCTTGAAGATTCGGACCTGCAGCAGGGCTTTACCGGGTGGTTCAGTCTTGGAGGGGTCCTCTTCTGCCAATTCCTCATCGTTCCAGTGGCGACTCTGCCTTTCCAGACCCAGAGATCTGCTTTTTATGCAGTTTTCCCCCTTTCACACAGCCTGGCTGTCAATCACACAGCAGGGTGGCTGTCCCGCCGGGTCACCACAGCCACTCATTTCAGAGTGTGACATGGGTCTCCAAGGAGACCCTCTGCAGTCCTAAACCCCTCCCTCACATCCTGTCCCCCCTAGACATACAGGCTCCTAAGGAGGGCTTCTGTGTAGAAGCCCGCGAAAAAGACGCTGAACAAAGGAATCAAACCTGGTTTGGCGTGCGGAGTAAAACACGAGAAAGACTTTTACAAAAAGAAATGGGGAATAGACCAAGCCGGAACTGAAATAAAACATATATGGTCTAGCGGGTTTAAGTTCGAGGCTACCAAGATAGCCTAAAACAATACCAAGTTTATTTAAGATAACTGCGGTAGGAAAAATAGGGTAGTTACCACTGCCACCAGCCAAGTCTTGATGAAAAGGGAGTGAAACAATAATCCAAGAGAAACAGACAAAAAGGGATAACTAGTAACCCTTTCCAGTACTCTATGTAAGATAGGGTGTACTGGGTCTGTGGTTTTACAGAGGCTAATAAAGTTAATGGCGACTTTATATGTTTCTGGGAGACAGTAGTCAGTCCCAAAAAATGGAGTCTGAGTTGGGAAGTCTAAAAGACAACCCTGTGTCACTGCACTGAAGGTGCTGTGTAACACACAGTAAAAAGATGATGCCTGTGGAGTAGGTGAGGCTCCACAGTCTATGAACACAAGAAAATGTTAAACACACACAGCAAAACACATGTAAGAGTGGGAAGAAAAGGCTCACACTCTTACCAGATGAAACAAAAAAATCCTAGAAATCCAGCAAAGCTGCTGAGGGACTCAGTAGTTAAGGGAAATTATCCATTGTGGAGAATTCTCCCTAACACATAGTTTTTCATTACTGACAGGGGCCAATCAATTTCCCCATGGCAATGTGCAAAAGGCAAGGGAAGTGAAACTGAAGACTTTTCATCCGTTTAAAAAGTCAGGAAAATGTGAAAAATAGGCAAAAAGAAGGATGTATCATTGAAATTAATGGAGGGAAAGGTGCAAAAGAGAGAAAATCTTTCTCAACAGGGATATATATTTTTTTTTATTAAAATGCATTTGGTTTTTATCTTAAACCTTACATTTATCATTCACGTTCAATTTACATTATCCTCCTTATATAAAATAAAAATAAAAAAAAATAAAAAGTATTTTGGCTTTTGTTATTCTTCATTACTGCTACTGCTTTCCAACATAATAGTTTCCCAGAGGTGAATTATGGTTGCAAACATCTTTCTGTTATTTCCCATCAGGATTTGGCTCCATCTTTCTTCTTTTTCCATTTCTACTGTGGCACTAAGATATTTGGCGCTGAAGAGCAGTCTTTTTTGGTTTAGTGCCTCGCGTTCCGTAATTACATTGTAGAGAGTTTCTGTTTTTCCTATTATTTGGCAGAATCTGCAGTCGCTATTTGCACTTTTATTTTGACTCCATTTCCCCTGGACTTCTCTTGTTGGTAGCAGGTTCAGTCTGAATCTTAAAAACGTATCTCTAATTCTTCGATCTGAATATAGTTTTAGGTAGTGAGGAAGTTGGTTGAGTGATCGTGCCTCTCCCTCACATTTCAGAGTCAGTTTATATCAGTCTTTCTGCTCTTGTGTCTCGATCCAATCAGTTTGGCTCAACTTCTTTTTTGCGATTTGAGGCATCTTCGTCAATGTCTCTAGTGTAATTCCTTTTTTGTTGCCTATACTCATAGACGCTACTTTCCATTTGTTTAATGTAGCATCATTAACGTGTTCTTGTGAGGTTCTTAGTATTTCCAAAGCCGGTATCTTTTCTTCGCTGTTCATTTTTCTGAATAGATCTAGTATTTTCCATTCTATTATTGATTCTAGTGATTGGAGGCCCAATTCATAACGGATACATGCCATCGGCATGTTCTGGGGTAGGCTTAGTACTTTCCGCCAGTAGATCGCCTCCAGTTTCATCCATATGGTTCTGTCAAGGCTGATCATAGTTTCAGCACCGTACACAAGGATCGCTGTCACCTTTTGCTTGTAAAATGTTACAGCTGGTATGAGAGAAAATTTCCCGAATTTCTTATGTATTGACAGTCCTTGTCTGGCAAGCAGTCTGGTTTTAAACTTGAACTGTTCTGCCCATGGCGCTTCTGTCAGCGATTGATTGATCCATATTCCTAGATATTTATAGGTTGTGACCTGGATCAATTTTTCTTCCTGAAGATAATAATTGTAGGCTTTATTCCCTTTTGATTTCTTCTTTGTCAGGTACATCATTTTTGTTTTCTTGATGTTTATTGTAAGTTCATTTTTTTGCATGTATTCATGAGTTTTGTTGAGGGCTTTTTGTAATCCGCACAGTGTTTTTGCTAATAGAATTATATCATCTGCTTAGATCAAACAAGGTACTGCAGTCGCATTCAATTTCAGCGGATTAATGCTCGGTGTACTTATGGACTCTTCAAAATCTGATGTAAAAAGGCTGAACAGTGCAGCTGCCAGTGGACACCCTTGCTTTAGGCCATGCCAGGTGTTGATTTGATTTGTTATTATTCCATCAGATGTCATTCTCACTTGTATTTTTGTGTTTGTATACAAGAATTTGATTGGTTCAAGGATGTTGCTAGGGCATCTCCATTGTTCAAGTTTGTTCCAAAGCAAGTCTCTATTGATTTTATCATAGGCTAAGCTCAGGTCGACATACGCTACTATTGTTTTCGTTTTTGTTCTTTCAGCTTCCTGTTTCATCAGGTTTAAGATCATCAGGTTTATATTTGTACCAACATTGCGCACAAACCCTGTTTGGCGCACTGCTTGATGGTTTGTTTGTTTTGCCCAAATATTTAATCTTGTCAGTATAAGGTTGGCAAAACTTTTCCCTAACGGATCCAGGAGCGCTAACGGTCGGTAGTTCTTTGGCTCCTTAGATGATCCTTGTTTATATATTGGGATTAGTGTTGCAATTTTCCAGGAATCAGGAACATTTTTCGTACGGTTAATCAGATCTATGATTTTGCCACAGAATTGGGCCCAAACTTCAGGGTTTTGTTTTAATGTGGCATTTGACATGCCGTCAGGGCCCGGGGCCCTTGATATGTTTATTTCTGTTGGTAATTTCAATAATATCGTATCTTATATTCCATGACTTTTGCGTGTGTTGCTGGAATTTGTTCACTGCTGTTGATCTTTCTTCGTAGAGTTCTGTGAAGTACTCTACCCACGCTGCTTCTGGGACATCCACTATCATTGCATCCTCTGTGTTTTTATTCGATTTCTATAGTTCCTATAGACGTCTGGTGTTACAGTTTTTAAGGGAATCCATCATGGATTCGGGGTTTTCTTGATCTTGCATCATTTTAGCATTTTTATGCCAGTTTCTGAATTTTTGTTTTGCTTGGCCGATTATTCTTTTTTTGGTTTGTGGGGATTCCTTTTGTGCTCTTTTAATGATGGCTTTTTTTTTCATGTTTCTTTTCTGCGATAACTTTGTTATATATATATTTTCGTTCTGGCTTTAAGTGGTTATTCAGTCTCTGCTTCAGTTGGAACTGGTTGGTTAACCATCCATAATTAATTTTACTGGAATCTTCTTTCTTTGAATTCATAAATGTTTCTGTGATTTCATTTAGTCTGTTATGCGGAATTCTCAAACGGTTCATTCTATTTGATAGCGACAGATTGGGTATATTTATCTTGAGTCATTCTCCTATATTCATTTCGCATGAGCGCTTTAGTATGTAGTGGTCGCTATGTTCACTAAATAGATTTTTGGCTTTGATTTTAGTTTGAGTAATTCCCTTACTAGTGTAAATATAATCGATAATTGATTTGGTTTTCCCTCGTGACCATGTTGGTACCGGTGTGTTTGTTGCTATATTGAGTGCATCCCATCTTTCAAAGTTTCTATTACGTGCCTCTGTTATCCACATTCGTGCTCTGTGTTCCAGCAACTGGTCTTCTATTGTTTCTCCTTTGTCGTCAAATAGATGCAAGTTGAAATTGCCACATATAATAAATTTGACATCTTGATGTTCCTGTGCGATGTTATCGATCTTAGTAAAGATAGTATCTATTGTCGTTTCTTCTGTCACTTTCCTCGGGTTCCAATATACATTGGTGATGTTTGGATATTGGGTCCTTGTAGTCGCGTTATTACTCTGTGGTTGTATCATCGCTTGTATTTTGACTAAGGTGTTTTGCGCCCAATTTCCTATATTCTGATATTCGATCATTTCTGTTGCCAAGTCTTGACTGATTAAGGTAATAAGTCCTGCTGATGGTCTACCTCCATTGTTGTTAATTGCTGGGTTCATGTGTATGAGAAATCCTTCGCATACTGGGGGAGCTGTTAGCCATGTCTCCTGTAAGCATATCACCTCTACTGAGTTCAGCTCAGGTCGTTCCATTTGGAAAAGATGCGAGTGTCCCCTAGTATTCCATGAGCATAGTGTTACTGTTCGTTTGTTGTTTTCTGTTCGTTGTTATTGCCTCGATTTTTTTGTTTCCTCATGTCAGGGATATTTGAAAAGTGTAATTAGTACCCGGCCAGGGCGCAATCAGAATGAAACAGTCATTCTGATTGGCCCTCGCCGAGTCATTACCAGGCCGGGAATCCCTCCGTCGGGATTCCACGGCCTTTGTCCCCGGCGGGGGGCGTGGCAGCCCCTGAGCCAATGAGGAGGCTCGAAGCGGGGCCATCCCTGCTCCGAGCCTCCCCGCGGCTGAGAGGCTGCCTTCGCTCCCCGCTGTGGACTCGGGTAAGTATTTTTTTGTATTTCTTCCCTCCCACCCCCCCAACTTACTTTCTTGTTCCTGCGTCCCCGGCGGGGGACGAGGAAAGCCTCCAGCAGTATGAAGACTCGGAGGGGTGCCATCCCCGCTCCGCGCCTCCACACGGCTGGATGCTTCCCTCGTCCCTCGCCGGGGACGCAGGTATGTTTTTTTTTTTTCTTCTCCTGTCCCACTCCCGCCCTCCCAACCCCACTTACCTTCTTTTTGATCCTGTTTTGGGAGCGGGCACGCTGGGAACAGTTGTGGTCCCAGGGTGTCCGCTCCCAATGTTCGCCATGGAAAGGGAAAACGGCTCCGTTTTCCCTTTCCATGGTGGCCATTTTCTTGGTCGTTTCTTTTTTTTTCACAGCGTTTCGGGACAGAAAAAAATGCTTTTAGTGCCCCGGTCATGCACATAATGCGGCCGGGGTACTAATAGCAATATGACCCTCGCGGCGGGGGCCTTATTGCTTAAATCTCTCTCCCATCTCAACCTTCTTTGACATCATGGGGGCCATTGACTGCCTGCGTGCATGCATTATGCCACCAAGATTCGTAGTGCAAATTCTATTGACTCTCAAAATTCTCATCCCATTTACAGATGCCGTGCAATAATGGCCTTCTCATTTCTCAAAGAAATTTCAATCTGGGTTCTGCACTAAATGGTTTCAATCCACGGACCGCAGGTCTTAGGGACACATGTTTCTATTGCTGTTTTCCTTTCCAGGTCACCATTGACAACTAGTAGAGTTTTTTAACAGTATCACAGATCTTTAACTCAGACTCTGCAGGGGTGCTTGTGATTTCTGCCATGGTGAGGACAGAGGACCCCACATCTTGAGAGGTGTAGCAGGCCGGTGGGTCCCAGTCTCAGCCAATCTATGGATGGAACATCAGGTAGCAGTTTGTCCAGCCCCATCTATAGTGGTTTGCTGCCTTTGTATGTTAATATGGGGAGATATGTGAATTTACCATGTTGCCCTTCCCTTTATCCTGGGTTCCTATATCGGAGTCAAATAGAAACCTAATTAGAAAGTCCACATTACTTTGTTCATCCATTCTTTGTGCTGTACTTGGAAGGTGAATGGATGGAAGGCCCGGGATCACTGCATGATGCAGGGATTAGAATAATTCTGATGTGCTAGCGATATTGAAGGGAAAAGGTTAGTAATCAATATGAAATGATGTCCCTCCAGATAGTATGAGAGGGATTTTATTGGCCACTTGATCTCTACTTCTACTGTGTACTGCTGATATGTGAACTGTTCCCTTTGGTTCTCTGTAAGCTCCCTGTCATCTGTGGTTCTGTTGTACTGTTGTGGTTACTGTTGTACTGTTGTATGTCACCTATCTTTCGCTGGTGTGACCCCTTGTCTTGACCCATACGACCCCTTGCGCCTCCTGCATAGCGGCTTGGGGTTGTGCGTCTCCCCTTTCTTTTCTCACTCCCTCCTCCTCCTTGTTTGTTTGTTTGTTTGTTTCTTTATTTGGTAATGCGCTCCGAGCCCGTGGGCATCTAGGCGCAGCAGTACAAGAGGACTCGAAACTTAGTTACAAAGCCTGACACAGGCTAACACAGCAAAACAGTGGTCACTTACAATGGGTGATACAATGCATATAAAATAACAAGGGTTAGGCGCATAAGAGTAACATATTAGCAGGTTGTATCGTTTCCGCTATGGTGAGGGTCGTTGCATATCATTGTTGTGCAGCCATTTGAGAGCGTAGGATCTGAATCTTGTGTAGGGTAAAGGGCATCTAAGGTCAGATGGGAGTGTGTTCCATGATTGTGCGGCTCTAACTGGGAAGCTAGCACCGCCCGCTGTGGTAAGTTTGAATCTGGGGACTTCCAGTAGGAAGGTGTTGGCAGATCTCGTCGGTCGATTAGAGGGTCTCCAGTTGATTCTTTCCGCTAGGTAGGGGGGTGCTTGATTGTTGAGGCATTTAGAAGTGAGGGAAATAGTTTTAAGTAGGAGTCTGTCCTTTATCTTTAGCCAATGGGCATCTGTCCGGTGTTTGGAGATATGTTCTCTGCGTGGGATGTTCAGAGCTGCTCTAAGAGCGTTATTTTGTAATCTCTGGAGTTTGTCAGTGACCGACTTGTTGGCACCTGAGTATAAGGCGTTACAGTAGTCCAGTCTGGACATGACAAGGGCATTGGCCAAGGTGAGGCAACTGGCACTGGACAGGAAGGGTCTGGCAGCCCGGATGAGTTTGCACGTGTAGGTGGTTGAGGAGGCAAGGGAGTTTACTTGCTTTTTGAGGGTAAGAGCTGAGTCAAGGTAAAAACCCAGCGTTTTAACCTCGCGCATAACCTTGATAGTGTTGTTATCAATGTTAAATGAGGTATAGTCCGGGGTGAGTTTGGATAGTTTGTGGTCTGAACCGAGGAGCAGGATTTCAGTTTTATCGTCGTTCAGGCAGAGGCCATGTGTGGCCATCCATGCTTGAATGAGGATGTAAATTTTGTTCACCAGAGCCAAGTCCACTTCATAGTTGCCCGAAAGGGGTATGAGGATCTGGGTGTCATCTGCGTAATTAGTGTAGGTGACGCCCAGTCTGTCCAACTTGTCGAACAATGGCTTGGTGAAGATATTGTACATAGTGGGTGAGACACAGGAGCCCTGTGGGACTCCACATGTGATTTGGATAGGGTCAGCACAAGTGGAGGGGGAGAACACTCTCATAGTCCGGTTGGCTAGAAAGGATTGGACCCATGCTATGGCGTCTCCTGTGAAGTTGGCAGCCAGCTTGAGGTGGTTGCATAAGACTGCATGGTCCACCAGATCAAAAGCTGCTGACAAGTCCAATAAGAGTAGCAACGCTGTTTTCCCATTGTCCTTGAATTCCTCTATTTTGGTTTTAAGATCTAGCAGGGCTGTTTCCGTGCCATGGAGGGGGCGGAAGCCCGATTGGCGCGAGCCTAGTAGATGATTAGCTTCTAGGTACTCTTGAATTTGGAGATAGGCTACTCTGTCGATAATTTTTAGTAGGAAGGGTACCGTGGTGATAGGCCTATAGTTAGTCGGGATAGATGGATCGAGGGTTTGTTTTTTGAGAAGGGGGAGGACCCATGATTCTTTTAAGTTAGCTGGCACTGTGTTGGATTTGAAGGATGAGTTGATAAGCTTCGAGATGAAAGGGGCTAAGTCTCTGGCAGCGTCCTTTATTATTTGAGCTGGGCAGCTGTCGCCCTTACAGTTAGAAGGCTTCAGTGAGAGGATAACCTTTTCAGTGTCAATGATGGAGATGGGTTTAAAGCTGAAAGGGGGGATAGTGATAGGTTCAGTTACTGGAGGCACTTGTTGATCAGTAGGAGAGAGGGTGTCTTTTTTATTCATTATTTTAAGTTGGAGGGTGGATATTTTGTTAGATAGGGCATTCTGTATATTAGTGCACCATATCTTGTCCTTAGGGACCGTGTCAGATGGTTGGATAGGGGATTCCATTTCCCGGAGGATGGCAAATAGTTCCTTGGTATTCGATTTGGCATTGGTAATTCTGTCATTGAATACGTTTTTTTTGGTGTTGATAATTTCAGACTTGTAATGTTTTGTAGCTTGGGTTAGCTTGGCTTTGTTGTCGTTGGTGGGCGAATTGCGCCAGATAGTTTGGAGTTTTCGTTTCTGCTTTCTAAGGTCCTTAAGCTGGGGGGTGAACCAGGCGTTAAGGTGGGCTTCTTGCTTAGCTTTGCGTGGTTTTGCAGGTGCAATGGTGTCTAGTGCGTGAGACATAGCTTTGTTAAAGGTGTCTACTAGTGTGTCTGGGTCGGTGTTGTCCTTCAGACCGTTAATAGTGGGCAGGAGGAGGGGGATAAGTTTTTCTGTAGTAATATCTTTTTTACTTCTGGTAGGGAGTGGTGGTGCCATTTTGATAGTTTTGGGGCTGGGGAGGTCAAGTGTGGCAGTGAAGTTTATTAGAAAGTGGTCGGTCCATAGTTGAGGTGTGATGGCAGTGATGACTATGTTGCAGTTGAGTTCTGAGACCCAATCAAGGGTTCTGCCTTTAGCATGTGTTGGGGAGAGAACTTTTTGGGTAAGGCCTTGGTCATTTAAGATAGATGTTATAGAAAGGGCATTTTTATTGCCTGGCTCATTGAAACCGATGTTGAAGTCGCCCATCAGCAGCGTTTGTGAGTGTTTTTGGGTATTGTTCGCTGTGAGGGTAGTAAGGTCATCTTCAAAGCTTCCCAGGGGACCTGGGGGCCTGTAGATCAGGTGAATGGCTAGCGTGCGGTTGTTGGAGAGTTGCATTTTTGCTGAGAGTACTTCGCAGGAAGCACAGGGGTGTGAGGTGGTAAGTCGGATAGGCAAGGTGGTTTTTGCGATGATCGCTAGGCCACCGCCTTTGGCATTGGGTCTGTCTACTCTGTGGATCTGGTAGTTGTCAGGTATGGCTAACATCAATGATGGTCCTGCTGCCTCATGGAGCCAGGTTTCAGTTACGGCAAGGAAGTCAATGCTACTGTTGTTTAGTATGTCAGCAATTTCAATTGCATGAGCTACCATGGATCTGGCATTGATAAGGGATCCAGTGAGAGTTAGGGTGTTATTGGGAATCGGATGACTTGCAGGTGTATCTGTATGCTTATTTTGACTCCGGCGTTTCTTTTGGTGGAAGTAAGTAGGAGTTGGGGTTGGAGTTAAAGGTGTCGTAGCTAGGGTTTGCTTTTTCATGTGTGTCTGTATGGATGGGAATCTAGCAGTATTGTTGGTGCTGTTTCTTTTAGGTTCGTATATGCAGGGTAGCCTTGCCCTGAGTCTCTGGTTTCTATCTATGGGTGGGCGAGAGCTGAGGGAAGCAAGCAAGGTCATGATTGTAGCTAGGAGGGTCAGGGAGGTCAGATTTCTGCACATGGTAGTAGGAGTGGTCCGCTAATGCGATTTGCTTCCCTTGTTTCGCTAAGATGTCTGGCTAGGGTGACGCAAAGTGTAGTGCAGGTGGCTAGTTGAAGCTAGGGCTGCGCCTAACGATAAAGGGCATGATATTCACGAGACACAGTATGGGCTAGAGTGCATGGTCTGTTGATGAAGAAAGGGCACTACAAATCAAGGTAGCCCGTTGACGACCATAAGGCACCTTGTCTCCTCCTTGTCTCCTCACTCCCTCTATGGTGCTTTCCGTTTCTCCCATCTTCTCTAACTGTTACTCTATCTCCTATCCTATCCCTCTCACTAAGTCTGGAAGGAATCAGTTCAAGAAGGACATCCTGGTCTCCAACCCAAGCCTCCCTATCACTGATACCTACATCAATGCTTCTGCCAGACAGACTCTCACCAACATCCTCTTTGTCGTTCCTTCACCAGACCTATGGGCCCTTCATATGGTCTCAGATCTCTCACCTATCTCTTCCTCTCCCATTAATGGTGGCACTCGGTGAGAGGCCCTCTTGGCCTCCTTCCACTCTTCTAAGGTCATCATTAATGTCTACCTGAATGGCACTGTCTTGGTCCAGGCCCCTCAGCCCAATCTCCTCCTGCTTGATAGGCGGCTCCCGCGTCTTATCAACTTCCTTCCTTTTCCTGATACTCCTATTAGCACCTCTCTGGCTCCTCTGCTACCCCTTCCTTCCAACTCTGCCCTCCCCTGGACCCATCTTCCACTTCCACTGCATGCACGGCTGGCCTGTACCCCACCACAGAAGACTTTCAAATGTGGCAACCTGCTCCACGTCACTACTTTTAACTCTCCCTCTGCTGTCAAACACTCCTCTGACATCTGTCAAATCCTTGAAGAACTTGACCTAGATGTCCTTGCTCTCACTGAGACATGGTTCACGGCCAGCTCTGTCATGAGTTTTGACGCTCTCCTCCAAGACGATGACAAGATCCTCCTTGAGCCCCGAACCAACCGGCCCGAGGTAGCTCAACATCCACCTTGATGCTTCTAATCCCACCTCTGGGCTGTTCCCCAACCTCTGCGACACGGTCTCACTCTCCATTCTGCCCTCTGGTCTGACACACTCTGCCGGACATACTTTGGATGTTCTCATCTATTCTGACATCCCCCTCTCTAACTCACCACTCCTCTCTCTTGAATTGACCACTTTCTACTATACTCTCACCTGCAACTCTCTATCCCTCTGGCAATGCCCACCCCAGCACTGGCACCTACCTTTGCGGTCATTCAGCCCATGAAGTGTGTGTCAGTGGATGCCTCTGCCTCCACTTTCTCTGCTCCTCCTACCCCTGCAGCTGATTTACACCCTGACACAGCCCTCTCTAATCTGCATCTTTCTATCTCCATGACTCTGGACATCCTTGCCCCTCTCATGAGAATTCGGCTTACGCCTACCTCCAAGTGCAACTCTTGGTATGACCCTGACATTGCCACCTGAAACGCATGTGCAGGGTGGCTTAGAGGAATTGGAGGGCTTTGGGGGAATCCTCTAACAAACTGGCCTGCCGCCGGCTCAAAAGGCAATACAGACTCTCTGTCTTATCCAAGAAGAGAGCCCACATTCAAGCCAGCATTTCTGCAGCCTCTAAAAACTCAGCCAAACTATTTAAAATCTGCAAGAAACTGGCCAATCCTACTGCAGTCTCTACTTCTCCTCTTCCCTCCCAGAATCTCTGTACGGCACTGGCCTTTCACTTCACCACTGAAAGTCAGGAAATCCTGCCCTCTATGTCCTCTGTATTAAATACATTTAGGGCAGCCGAGACTGGGGTGGTTTGTGTTGGTAGGTTGGCTTTTAGGCAAATTCTTACCACATTCAAGGTGGGGCATTTATGAAGTCATTGGGTCAGAGTCATAGGGCCTCATTATAAGGCTGGCGCTCCCGTAATGAAGGGGGCTGGTACGGGACCGGCCCCCTTCATTACGGGAGCGCCGATTACGAGCTTCCCATCGCGGGACCTGGATCACACGCCTGGTAAAACCAGGCGTTCTTTCCAGGTCCCGTGAGGGGAAGAGGGAGGCAATAACGGGCCAGATGTAATCTGCCCGTTATTACCTCCCTCCCCATTGATATGATATGATATGATATGGCATTTGTAACGCAACTATACACAAGTGTTTCAAGGCGCGACGAGGCGGGGGGAACAAGGGGAGACAGACAACGATCCTACTAGGCCAGGTGTCATTCAGATCGCGCAAGTGCAAGGGTAGAGGGGAAGGGAAAAGTGCAAGGGGAGAGGGAGAGGGGAAAGTGCAGTACAGGGTTATTAGCATACAGGATAAACAACAAGGGCCAGCTGGTGCAAGTGCGAGGTAAGTACAGACAAGAGCTGGGAACGGGGGCTGTAGGGATACAGACACAGTGCCGCAGTGCAGGGGTTGCCCAGGAGGCAGTGCAGGGGAGAGTGGCTGGGCCAAGGACCGAGAACAATAGGTGGCCCAGTTGCAGATTCAGTATTTTTTATTTTATTTTTTATTTTTAGCAGGGGAGAGGGGGAGAGAAAGCTGAGGCAAAGAGGAAGGTTTTGAGGTGCTTCCGGAACCGGAGATGGTTCTCCTCAAGTTTCAAGGAGGTAGGAAGGCTGTTCCAGAGGGAGGCCCCTGCAGCGGAGAGAGATCTGCCCCCAACTCGTTGTTTAGAGAAGCGACTGACCCTGAGGGAGTTGGAGGCGGATGAGCGAAGAGCTCGGGAAGGAAGATATTTAGGAAGAGAGAGTTGAAGGTATTTTGGCCCAAGGCCCCAGATGGCCTTGTGGACAATGCAGAGGGTTTTGAACTTGATTCTCGCAGTCACTGGGAGCCAGTGCAATGTTTTCAGTCCTGGAGAGATACAATCCCTGGTCTTGAGGCCAAGGACAAGTCTTGCAGTCCTGTTCTGGATGAGTTGCAAAGGGCGGAGAGTAGAGGCGGGCAGATTTAGCTAGAGGCTGTTACAGTAGTCCAGCTTCAAGAGAACCAGGGCTCTGGAGACAGTGAGCTTCTGGGGGAAGGAGAGGAAAGGAAGGATACCTCTGAGGAGGTGTAGCTGGTAGTGTGACTTCTTAGAGACGTCGGAAATGTGAGGAGAGAAGGAGGCCTTGCAGGTAGGAGGAGGAAGAGGGCCAGAGAGACCGGCCAAAGAGCTACAGGGAAGGAGGGAGTGGGTGTGCCGATTAGTAGAATCTCAGTCTTACTGGCATTAAGGCAGAGGTCGTTGGCGGCACACCATTCCTGGATAGCAGAAAGACAGTCAGAGATGAGGGAAGGAGAAGAGGAGGCCGAGGGAAGCCTGAAGATGAGCTGGATATCATCCGCATAGCACTGAAAGTTGGGGCAGAGAGCGGCGATGCAGTGGGCAAGAAGTGCCAGATACTGGTTGAACAGCCAGAGAGAGAGGTTACATCCCTGGGGGACACCACAGGTAGAGAAGAAGATGTCAGAGAGTAAAGACCCCAGTTGGACCTGGGAGGGTCGATTGGAGAGGAAAGAGGTCAACCACGCCAAAGACTGACCAGTGATACCCAGGTTATCCCTATGGGGCTCAAATGGGAATGGGGATGGGTTCCTGCAAGGAGGAGTTACCGGGTCCTCCTATGTCAGAGTAACCCGGTAAGTCCCCATTGCAGGAACTGGGTAATGGAGCCCGGAATGGAGGCCCATAGTGTCATGGCTCACCAACCCACTTCTGACTTTGCTTGTATTAGGCCAAACAGAGACATTGTGCTCAAGCTCTCAAGTGTTTTTTATTCAAAATGTCTTCATTAGAACCTCCCTAGTGAGGGTTGGTAAAACACCTACTTGTTTCATGAACAGAAATCCTTAGAAATAAAGTGAAGTTTAGGACAACCAAAACAAATTGCGGGTAGGATTTCTCTCTCTGCATTTATCAGGGCTCTAACCTTGAAACGTCCATGTTTCTAGTGAGGCACACTATTCTAAAAACCAAAACGATCCAAATCATTGTCAACCGAAAGCCCCACCGACACTTAAGCTATCCTGAAACAAGGATCCCCTAATCAATAGCAGCGTGCCAGTCTAGGTCGAGCAGTGCGGTGTTGGACTAGATCCCCTGAGGAGAAATTCACTACCAGAGTTCAGCCCTACCCTCAAAGCTGTCACTGACATACTTGAGTGTGCACATCTATAACAGGAAAACAGTCTGGGCCATAGCAGAGCAGAGTAGTGTCGCACTCAGACCATCAAGGAACAATTCACTGCCAGCCGTCAGCCCTACTCTCAAGATGGCCCTGATTCACATGAGAGCGTGCATCAGTAGCAGCGTTGCAGTCTGAGACATGGAGGAGCAGAACAATGTCACCCGTCATACTAGGACCCTCAAATCCAGCTTTCTCGAAAAGGAAGCCCTGACATGCTTCAGAGTGAGCCTCAGTAGCAGATTGGCAGTCTTGTTAATCCGGGCCAGCCCGACAGGGGACAGCAGGCTATGGTGAACTGGGTTTTTGGGTGAACAGAAATGCCCCAAAAATATAGAAGTGTATCAAGTGTATGAAACACTGATGAGGCATGACGAAAGGACTCTGTTCCAAGCTGTCATTAGTGAATTTTCTGAAGCAGTGGGCATTGTTGGGTAATGTTGGTAGTACTGTCTTGCTATGGCATTCTGTAGTCGGCTAGTGGATGAAAATGCAGCCATGCTTTGCATGTTGTTCCCTGAATCTCTCTTCTGAGGTGTGACCCCCGTGTCCTTGTATTTGGAGGCCTGCAGGCGTTGTGGAGGGTTGTGTTCATCATAGTGCAGTATTTTCTCTAGTGGTAATTGACTGTATAATATAGTAGCAAGTGAAAGGCTTTGACACAAAGATTTCCAGTTGTTTTTCAAAAAGCGACCACTAAAACAACGTTAAAAACATTGCTGTCAAGTAAGAAAGCGAATTTCCCACTTTGCGAAGTAAGTTTGTAGGCACGGTCGAGGGTCGAGGGCCGAGGGCCCTAGGCTTGGGGGCTGACAAGATCTTTGTTACCTCTTCTTGAATATTGGATAAAAGACGGGTGTTGTATTGTTCCACTAGTGTAATCTTGTACTTGACGAAGTTGATCATCCGGACTACAGTCACGGAGGGGATGGGGGGGTTGGTGGGGCTGGGTGGGTCGGTGTTCTTTTGTGGGGGTTGCTGGCTGGGGATTTGAGAGTGCAAAGACTTGGAGAACTGATTTGTAGACAATGCTCAAACTTTACTCAAAAACCCTGAACGTTTCTTATTACTGTATTGTGCTAGGTATCTGTTTGGCCTGAGTGAACTTTGCTTATAAGACAAAGTAATAAAGATGAGAAGCATACACCTGGCTATGGAGCCAAGGTCTCTGGGAAACACTTACCAGTCGGAGCAGAAACTCGAATAAGCAGAGAATAAATAGGAGGACCCACTCTTGAATAAGTTCCCCTGGCCCATTGAAAAGAAGCAGCCAGTCAAGACGCAGAGCCATGCAAACCTGTGTACCACAAACAGTAACAATGCCGGATGGTGCTGGACCTTGCACCTACTTCAAAGGCGTGCTGCTACATAATAGAGCTAGGAATTAGCCAATGCTAACGCAACTCTAATTCCATCTCAACTCTTCAGACCCAAAGTCACTTCCCCTGGGGGCCTGGCAGGCTGGCAGGAAGCTAGAATCAAGGCCATGAAAGGCATGCCCTGCCTAGAGGGAAATGGCAGATCAGGAGCCATACCCTCCACCTGTGACCCTTGAGGCAGAGACGTGCATGTGGCAGGAGGGCAAGCACAACAGCATCTGCCTGGCAAAAACCTTGGAAGAAGAGGGAGAAACCGTTCACAACCTGCAAGGGGCAGGAACGGTCTCGGTGGGACCTAGTTTGGGATCAAGCGATGCAGTATAACTATTTCGTCCAACTTACAAAGAAGAGCAAGATGCACTATGTTTATATGCACGCCTTGACCACAGGGAAAAGTAAAAATGCCCCCTCTCATGCCATGTTCCATTTGGCTCAGTCCACAGTAAAGTGTAGCTGATTATGATGAACAGGCTAACCAAATACACATTTAAACACAGATCTACACTTGTGTTATACATAAAATAACTATAGTGGCTCACTAGGTCTTCATCATAGGACCAACATAGCTCTAACCTATCAGTATAAGAGATAGTTAAAAGAGGTGTTTGCTTCTTGAACCCGTCCATGGTTAGGAAAGCATTCCTCAAGCCTAAAGGAGGAAAGAAAATTGATCATAAATGACGAGGATTTTAAAATGCTGGCAGCGATTTGTAAGGGCCCCTCTTATAATTGTGCTGGTGATGCAAAAGCCACTCATGAAACATGACCATACACATCGGACCTCATTACACGGATGGCGGTGGACCAAGGTGCTACTAGCACCTTGGTCCATGCAGGTAAAATACCGGCACCACCTTGGTGGAAAGGGGAATTACCGCCCTATTCCAAGGTTGCTGGGGTGGTAATTCCCCCTTCCCCCATTGCCCTTCCCCATTCCCATTTTTGCCATATAGGGCATAATGGGATGGGGAAGGTGCTAATTACGGCACCACAAATTGCGGTACCGTAATTAGCTCCCTGGTCCCTTTGCGGTTGGTTTTTAATGCCTGCAAAAAGCAGGCGTTAAATTCTCCAACCCGCAAAGGGACCTCGTAGTAAGGCGGTAAGGGTTTACCGGTACCGGTAAAATACCGGTACCGGTAAACCCTTACCGCCTACCGTGTAATGAGGCCCATCATCTTTGAAAATAGGGAATGTTGTCTTGTTGTGTGCCAGGCCTCTTTCTCATCTGGGCTTCCTTTTGATTTAGAGTACTGAGGTGGAACTGCGAGAACATGAGGGTCGGCTATGCTGGCACTTGGGAAGCGGCATTCCTTTACACTGTTATGCCACGAAAGCCCATCTCCCTATGCTCATTACAGGGTGATATGCCATGACATGCCATGCATAGGGATGCCAGCTGTTAGTAGATAGCAATCACTGGCATAGGCTAAGAGGCACACCTGCCCACCACCTCCTGTACATCCCGTCTCCCTCATATGCAATATTGCATGGATGAGAAAGTGCGTAATAGGAAAGTGCATGTGGTTATGAGACTTGCACATTATGTGCATGTGAGAGAAATGCTTTATGAGAGCTGAGTTTGTGTGTCATTGGGTTAGTGAGTGAGTGTGCGTGCATGTATGTATGGAAGAGAGAAAGACAGTACAGGTCAGTGTGTGCAAAACAGTGAGTGTGTGTGACAGTGTCTGAAGTCTTGGGACAGAGTGTGTGACAATATGTACAAAGAAGGCGTGTGACACTTTGATATTGCGTATTTGAGAACATGTGTGTTTGTGTGGGGCTCGCGGGGGTTAGAGAGATAAAGAATATGTGGAGCTGATGAGACATTTGGGGGATGCAATCACCTTGCCCCATGCCCCCCCCCAGCCAAAATGGAGTTGTCTCACTTAACCGTTGATGGCTTTTCGAGCTTTGCTTCATCTTCACAGACCCCCATGGAGAAGGGCATAACATACAGGCTGTGGGGTGATGAGCTAACAGAGCCAAGGGTTGGCTGTTGAGGTAGAGGGGGTAGAACAGAAGGGACGGTGTAAAGGCAGAATCATTGAAAGAGAAATGCACTAAATGAGAAAAAGAAGAAAGGAAAAGAAACGGGAAAAGCAAAGGAGGAACCTGTGAGATGGAAGCAAGAAGAAAAGAAGAAGACATTTAGTGATCACAATATGGGGTGAGTATAAAAGAGGACATGAGGAACTAACTAAAGAAATAATTGTTACATTAAAGAAAAAAGGGGGAAGAGAGGGAACATGGAAAAATAATGAGAGAAGGAACACTAGAATAACATAATCGAATAGCATAATTAAAAAGAGAGAACAAAGCAGTGAGAGTACAATATAAAATAAACATGCTGTGAAAAGGAGCGCAAATGTGCTTAAACTGCACTAATGCACAGTTTAAAAGTGAACACACTGTATGGTTTTGCTCAGTGCACAAGTTGTCTGTCAAAAAAGTAACAATACTTCCCATGGTAAAAAATATAAGTGGCAACTACACACTGTTTTATTAATGAATGTTACAAACTATAAATATTTAGGTTTAACCATCTACAACACCATCGGTGAAACTGCCTATATTGCCTCCCTGAATTTAAAACTGAATACACTGAAATCTCAGGCTAATTAATATATTAGTGTATAGGTATGGCACATTTTCATACAGTCATATTATGGCGTTCTATCAAGCAAAAGTGGTGCCAATTTTACTGTATGGAGTTGATACTAAAATGCCAATGAAGAGTAATATATGAGGATCTATGTGAAGCACGATTCTGGAGGTCTGTTTTAAAACTTCCGAAATGCACTCCTCTTCCCATGATTCGCTTTGAATTGGGCTTGGTTTCACTATTCACACAATCATTGTGGAAGTTGTGTGCCTTATTCAGAAAATGCTTATTGGGTCTGACAAACAATAATATCTTAATCTCAGTTGCATACCATCTCGTGGGTTCACCAACTTTCTTTGTATCTAAATGGAGACTTCTGTGTTGTATGCCCTAGCCGATGCTTCCATATCTCTTGAAACATTGCTAACGAACCCTGATCGAGCCAAGTTGAAGTTATTCCACTATGATTGGATATGTAACACAGCTAAATGCTGCTCCTACAAGGACTTTAATGAACAGTGGTTCGGGCCAAAAAGATTACGGACAATGGCAGATTATCTGGTTAAATTCCCCTCGCCGAACATTAGACGTCTTTACCTAAGGAGAGGCCTTGTTCCTAAGGAATCAATTAATTGTCGATTTTGTCAAAACATGAATTCTTGTGAAACTCTGCAGCACTTAATAGTGAGCTGCCCAGCTTTAATCTCAGTAAGGAAACTCTATTTTACTGATTTATTATGTGTTTACACCCCAATGGATGAAAATGAAATATGGATTAAATTGTTTGGAAGCAAGAAATTAGCAATCAGAGGGGCAATAACGCAATATCTAAGCACTATTTTACCAAATGCTGACAATGAAATTGAATGACTATCTGCTTAGCATTTAGCCATTGCGATCTATGTATTTTGAATTTTTGAATTTTTGGACTAATATTTTTCCTTACTGTCATCTTAACCGCATATTAGTGTGTTTAAATATGCGCCTCATGAACTACGTGTTTTGGAATTTTTTATATTGTAATTGTTTGTATATTGTTGTATTTGAAAGGTTGATCTTATCAGCCAAACCAAATAAATAATAAAAAAATGCACCTTACAATGCACCATTTGACATTTATTTGAAATGTAAATCTCGTATCATGTGAATAGTGTCATGGTAGGGTAAATGCATTCACATTTAAAGTCTGTTTAAATCGTACTACTGGTCCATGGGATTTTCTTATGAATTATACAATAAAAACATAAATCAGTTGTTGGGTGATCCACTGCCACCAGCGGAGGGTGGGGAGATGCCTGTGTATCGTTTGCCATTTATGTTGGAAGAACATGAGCCCCCATCACTATTTTTCTCAAGTACTGCTTCCCACATTGTATCGCACCACTCTCAACATACAAGATTTATCCTGACTTGTAAATGCACATGCAGGCCAGGATAATTAGTGCTTATCTTATTTTTGGTGGGCATAATGTGTGCTTTTTGAAAACTGAATAACAACTCCTATTATTTCATGTTTAAGATGTATGCTTCATTTGCATTACTTTTAAATGTATTACCTAATGTTAATTGTATTTCATAATTCTTACATGTTACAAATTATCCATCAACAATATGTATATTCATCAATTTGTTGTTATGGTCTCCCAATCATTAATAAATATAATTTAACAGAAACAAATAATGATGTTTGTACATACCTAAACATTCTGGTATCGCAGACCAATCCCCATTCAAGCAACGCACTCTGCTAGATCCAAACATTTTATGACTAGCTGCACATTTGTAGTCCACAAAACCTCCTGAGTTATATGATTGCTCTCGCGTGCCAATAACGTCTCCATTGAGAATAGTAGGTGCAGGCCCACACCTGCCTCCTAAAATAAAACAAAAGTGGTTGTCAAGACAGTTTAACTTTACAGAAGACAACATCTGTATGGCTGTTGTGGGTGAAATGCTACAGGTGAAAAACAATGATATGTGTAATAAGACATACGTTAGGCTGTCTCCTCGTACTGATTTCCACGTCCTGATAGCAGTCTTGTTGCTAATATACACATCTACCTCATGCCAGGGTTACATTCAAAGACCACAAATATATCCAATGGACTAAGGCAGTGTCCCTCTTGTCATGTTATTTAATGTAACTTAAAAACATGTTATTAAAGAACATTTCTTGTGTGTAGCTTTCTCATATCTACAACATACCTTACAAATATTGGGGCTCGCTCCAACCTTGCCGGTATCCTGGCAGTAGAGCCGCCAGGATACCGGGAAAGGTTGTTACCGTTTCTGCCATTGCTGCCGGATTATGAGTGCTATGGCAGTGTGGTGGAAATGCTCATTCTTGGAGTCCCATTGGACTCCATGAGGGGAGTTGCAGTCATTACTGCCACCAGCAAAATGACTGCAAACTTGGACCCCATGAATAGAAGGGCTGAAAGTATGGCACAGTTGAAGAAAACGGTTGCTCGTTGACGCTGGTTGTACTCCCGTTGTACTCCCTGTTTTAGACAATTGCAATTAAAAATAGTAATGTTTTGGCAACTTCCTGCATCGGTCTGTTTATTGGTGCAAGAGTAAGATCTCCATCCACATCCATCCCAGATAGCTCTACCTCGCTTAAAGAGCCTACTGGTTCACTTGGTAGCAGATGAAGGATGGTTCTGGTCCTTTGATCAGTAGGACTCTAGTGTTTTCGGATAGTCAGACACCCTCTGCCATCTAGCCAGAGGATCGCAAGGTTTTCTGTGGAGAGCGGCCGATTTCGAATCCTGCGAGAAAATCGATACAGGTGGGACGGGTCCCTCTTTCACAAAATCCCTCCTGGTTTCCACAGGCGCTGAGCGGACTGAAGGCGACAGTGGCTGAATGGAGGCGGGGCTGATACAGAGGGCCTTGAGCCGAAAAACTAATGGTGAGTAGATTGAGGGGACTGGCAAAATAAGGGAATGGGATTGTGGTAATAAAGAAAAGTAACAGGGGTTTGTCTAGTGTATAATAAGAAGTGTTTGAGCGAGGAAGCATTCTGTTGAGCCTGGTTTCCTACCTCACGGCAGGTCTAGAATCAGTCATTTAGAAACCCCAAGGGGGTAATTAGGCGGCACATAAATGTTTATGATAGGGAATGACTCAAACTCCAATCCGGGTATTTTAGGGGCTAGGTGAAAAGGAGTACCATGGTGTTTTTGTGAAGAGTCAACTTGTTTGTCTGTTTGTGTATTTTGAATTGAAAAGAGGTGTTGAAGATCGACAAGAGTAAAACTGTGAAGTTAAAGAAGAGATAAAAGTTATCTATCTTTTAGTCATTGTAGGTGCCGACTGAACCAGATAGGTTGAGATAATTGACAAGTAGAGGCTTTGAGCGTCAAGGGTGGAGCGCGCTCATATTTGTTATTTTTCTGAAACGTATTTGTGTAACTAATGGTAAATATTGACAGTCAATTGAGCCTGTTCACAATGGGGGATGTTACTCCACTGATGCATTTGTGTAATACGCTGCAAAAGCATGCGCCTTAACTTAAACAGTACAGTGCAGAGTGGGTAAAGGGTACAGCAGAAAATATGTTCATGCTATGGCGACAAGGGGAATCGCTGTCAAAAGCTGTTTTTCAACACATAACCCCATACTTGCACGCTGCGTACACAGGGAAGAAATTGGAAAAGAGGGTAGCTAGTTTAGAGCTTTGGAAAATGTACCAGGAGGAGCGGGAAGATCCATCTCCTGAAGATTGGAGGCTTAATCAGTGTAGGGAGGAACGTTCTGAGCATTCTGCTCCCCTTACCTTGCCTGAAATAAATGGCAATAGTACAAAAGATGAAGGATTGTATCCGTTAAGAGAACTAAAAGCGGCGACAGGATATAGCAATCCGATATATGAACCACCCACTTACAGCAGTGACGATAGTCCTGAATAGACTAAAGGAAAGGAGGAAATCTATAAAGTCTCACAGGACAAGGAGGAGAAACGAACGAATATATCAGCAGATATAGAATGAGCGATTAAGAGATGGAAAGGAGAAAAGGATAAAGCTGATGAGGTAACACTCATGCAGAACAAATGGATGGGTGGACCGATATTTCTCAAGCTTGATGGGAAAAGTGTTGAGGGAGTTAGGCAAAGGGGAGATCAAGACGAACAGGATAGAACAGACAGGGAATGAGAGAAAAGATTGAAAAAAGATGAGCACAAAAGAAAGAGCAGGCAGAAACAAGAACAGATGTATTAGGAAGAACAGCAGAGAAAGGAAGAAAGGGCAGAGGAGCAAAGGAAGTATGACAACAGGCAAGAAGAGACAAGAAGAGGAAGCACAGAAATTACGTGATAAAAGAATGCAAAGACAAAGGGAACAAGAAGAGCATAGAGAGAATGAAAGAAGGGAAGAGAAACAACAAGAAGAGGAAAGGGTTAGACGGGAAGCGAAAAAGAAGACAAAGGGAACCCAAGACTGATTGTATTTAGAAAGAGTTAATGGAATCAAGCCCAGTAATATCATAGATCCATATCTCGAAGTTCCTCCCATCGCAGGGAGCAGCGTCACGACCATCTAGGATAACCCTAGAGGAGAATTTTAAAATAGGGAGTATCGGAGATAGGATTGATAAAGACTATCAAGATTTAAGAGAAAGCAGCAAATTGCGAAGCCGAGGGAAAGGAGAGAAGTCCCTGGTTCGCCAATCATGAAGCAAGGAAAGAGACTCATTCAGTCTCGAGCATAGAGCCTTGTCCTTAGACAGGCTGACTTTAAATAAGGGTGATGGGGATGAGAGCCATACTAGTTGGGGTCTAGATATATTGGATGAAGAGAGAGAAACCTTCTGTGTAGAGGAGGGAGAAAGTGCATGCGGTCCCGATGGATGTCTGCAGACAGACAAGGAAGTGAGATAGTCTTATTTAACCCAGCCTAGGTATAGGACACCAGATCCCATGGCGTATCCAGAGTGACCTAAAGGACGATTGCATAGCAAGAAGGGAGAGAAATCACTATATGTGAACAGGCTCAGGTCATTGCAAGGTACAAGGCGATCAGGAACCATTGTCCCCACTATGGATAGGCAGACAATGGGAGCCGATTGCGGGTTTGGGTTCATGTAGTTCCCTTTATTGGAGAACGAAGGGGCCAGACTGCAGTATATTCCCTGGCCACACATGGATAAGGATCATTTGAGATGCAAACTTCCCAGCTTAATGGCGGGCACAGGAAAATTGATTTATGAGGTAGAGAAGATGAAAGGAGGAAATACTCTAGTCATAGGGGACATTATGGATCTCCTAGTAGCCATTCTGGTGGAAAGGGCTGATGACATTTGGACGAGAGCAGGTTACTCAAGTGGCACGGCACAGAACACAGTGCACAATGGAGCGCCATTTAATAATTGCAGAGCAGATGTCTGGAGAGCACTCAGGGTAAATTATCCTGATACGTCAGATTTGGGTGCAATTATGGCACGTAAGATGAAAGATGATGAAGATCCACTTGCTTATATTCAAAGTATTCAGGAATGCTAGACATTGGCAATGAGGGAGCAATGGGGGAAATCAGTGCCAGTATTTTACCACATTTTGTGTCAGGGATTGCTGGATCAGGTACAGAGACAGTTTAAGAAATTAGTGGAAATGAAAGCAAAGCCATGGGCAGAAATGCAGACTATAGCGCATGACTGTCGGCTGTTACAGGAGTAAATAAGAAGAAGGAAGATTCTAGAAAACTAGAGGAAGCTAAGTTAGTTCAGAAGAAATTATCGAAGTACGCCACAGGCGAATAAGCAACGCAAAATGGATAAAGGAGGGAATGGGTTTCTGCCGCAAAGCAGAGGAATGGGTAACAGAGGAAGGGGTGGTTTTTCAAAATAACCAAGGCGGGTTTCAAAATATGCAGAACGATAATCAGAATGTGCAAGGAGGATTCAACCAAGGGGGGCTAGCCAGAAGAGCTCCTCATGTATGTTGGACATGTGGAATGACAGGGCACATTGAACGAACATGTTGAAGCCAAGGGTATCTACAGAATTGGCAATTCTCAAGAGGGGAGGCAGCTTCTCCTCCAGCATATAGCTCACAGGCTCGGGATGGGTTTTCCCATGATCAGACAGTGTATCAAGCACAAGCGCCGCAAATGCAACAGGCATTGCAACCACAGCAATCACCATTGAATCCGCCGCAAGGGCAGTCACAGCATGCACCCATGCATATACATCAGAATGCAAAAACAGGACAGCTATTGACACCTAGAGTAGGGGGTGGGAGGAAGTCCTTTTACGGGTACGGGGATAAGCATGTACCCACAATAGGACAGCTCACAGGGCAACTTGATGTGTTCAGTACTATCGGTGACACCAGACCCTCAAGAGGAACCAAGGGTTGATGTGACCATAGGAGGCAAATCTTTTTCTTTTTTTAGTAGACATTGGGGCTACTCGTTCATGTATACAAGAGGGCAAATATCCAATATCGGGAAATGCCATGAATGTGCAAGGTTTCTCTGGAGCTACAAGCAGAGTTCCTTTCACTGATGAATTATCAGTCTCGATAGGAGAGTGTGACATGACTGTTCCATTATTGTATTCACGACAGACACCAGTTAACATTCTAGGCTGAGATTTAATGACAAGGCCAAACATGACAATTTCCTTTACTGATGAAGTCATAGTGTGTTCTACTTTATATTGGTGTTTACAGGGCAAATGGCTCTGCGAGGAATGCCATTAGAGCCAGAAGTCTTTCTTTATGGGGTACGCATTTTGTTGACATGGCTACCCAGCTTAGTGAGAAAGATTATGGGAATACCTAATGAGTTTTTGTTCAGGCCACAGATACCTATGGACGAAGAGGGGGGACAGACTATTCCCCTTGAGTTGAATGCAGCCATAGTGCGAGGGGAATTGGCCATGCTCAAAGGAACAGATGACGAGGGCAGGCAATGAAGAACAGTGATTGCCATTGGGGAAGGGTATAGATTGACTGACGTCACAAATGAAGACATGTTCAGAGATGATCCAGCAGATGATGAAGTGACATTCGGGATGAGTATTACATATTGGATCAGAATAGAGAAAAGAGAAATCCCACAGCGAATGGTGATAGTGCGGCAGCGCCCAGCATTTTTTAATGAAGATTTGGAAAAAGTGGCAAACTCTTAATGGACTGCAGGCCCCTATGACGTAGGCCTATTGAAGGGGATAGGGGAGGTTAAGATTAAACTGAAGCCAGGTGCGATTTTACCTCGATCAAGGGAGTACCCAATGTCTCGAGAGGCATATGAGGGTATTTTCAAGACTATATAAGCCCTGATGTAACAAGGTATTTTAGTGATGTCAGAGTCACTGTGTAATACCACGGTGTGCCCTGTGAATAAATCGAAGGGGGTGGTCGTGGAGATTTATCCAGGACATGAGACCAATTAACCATATTTTAGAGGCAGAGTTCCTTTAGTTCTTATTCCGGTGACAATTGTACATAGTATCCCAGCAGAGGCACGATATTTCAAGGTGATTGACTTGAAAAATGCATTTTTCTCAATCCCGTTGCATAAGGACTCCAATGACCTTACATCATTTACTGTTCACCAAGCTAAGCGGAAGAGCACTCGTTTGCCCCAAGGGTACTCTGAATCTCCATTGATCTTTAATAGGGTCCTGCAGATGGAACTAAGCAATATTGATTTCCAAAGTGTTGTGCTGCAGTACGTAGAGAATATTTTGGTTTGTAGCACAACAGAAGATGAGTGCAGGCAAGATTTGATTCAGTTAATGACTATTCTAGCAGACAAGGGATATAAAGTGGACAAGGAGAAGTTGCAATATTATCAAGAAGAGGTGTTGTATATAAGTCAGTTAATCTCACATGAATGAAAGAAAGTCACACCTGAAAGTGCTGAGGTGATTATGAAAACAGCAAAACCGCACACGATAAAACAAATGCAGCAGTTTTTGGGATTATGCAACTACATTAGAGCATGGGTATTTGATTATAGTTCATACACAAGACCCCTTTTGCATGACTGAGGAAATGGAGGGAGGGTCTGAAGAATTAAAGAAAGCAAATTGTACAGCTCCAGTTTTATGAATTCCCAACTTCGATGAGGAATTATTTTTGTTTTCACATACGAATGGGACAGTCATGACAGCAGTGCTTACACAGAGGACTACATTGGGGTACAAACCCCAGGCATATTACAGTGGGATTCTAGATACAGTTACGATAGGGGCTTTCCTTGCGAACAATTGCTGGCAGCAGCTGCGTTTGCAATAGAGAAGTCTATTAGTATTGCCATGGGGTGTTCTATGACGTTGTTTGTTGAGAATGCTTTGTTTGACATTTTGGAAAAACCTATGGGTCATTGACATCTCAGAGGGCTTCTGCATATGAGGTAGTTATATCGAATGCAGCAATCAAAATATTCAGGGGTAAAATAGTGAACCCTGTCACGTTTGTAGCTGAGCCTGTGGCAGAGGGTGAGCATTCTATGATGATATTCCAAGAGTAAAGGAGAATGCGCTAGCAGGGGGAGAGGTTCTCTTTATTGACAGGTCTTCAAAAATGTATACAGGCTCAGCACAGAGCTAATGGGGAATTTGAGGTTGTAGCAAATACAAGACTACCATCTCACTTTTCGACAAAATAATTTGTGGCGCTTAATGTCACGATCGGGAAACACTCAGGGCAGGAAGTGACGGTGTACAGTGACTCTGCCTTGGTGACGTCAAACGTGCTGCAGGGCTACACCAATGGAAAAGGAGGGGGTACCTCTGAGCGGATGCCACTCCAGTGCACCATGCAGCATTATTGGACAGGGTTATTAAGGCACTACAACTCCCAGTAGCCATCGCAATAGTTGAATGCATAGCACATACTAAGTGAACTGACTTTATCTCTCACAGGAACAAAGCCGCAGATGTACTTATTTGCACGGAATACTGTGGGCAATTTTGCCAGCATAAAGTTAGAGGACTACCTTTAATTCTGATTTCGTATTTTAAATAAAACAAAATATTCAGACCAAAAACAGCCTGGATCTTGTCCCTGAATTTCATGGTGGCATTGTCATTGTAGGGGTATTAAATGAGGTTTCTTTGTACATTGAACCAATAAAATAAATGGAATTGCTGACACTCCTTTGAGCGTGGCTTGGATCGTGGACTGAAACCAGCTTTCTCAGCCCGTGTTAAATGCCACCAGATGGCCGGTTACCCCGTGTGGCCTTACCTCCCTCACCTTGCATGCCCTCCCCCCACTTACCTCATTTCGGCTGCAGCGAGTGCTGTCGCCGCAGCCGCTCCTTCCTTTTGCCTCCCGAAGGCCGGAAGCCCTCTTCCCATTCCATGGTGGCTATCTTGGAATAGTGTTTTCCTCTCGCGATCGGGATGCTGCAAGGCCTCCCATTTGCTTAAGGAAAATACTTTTAATTAGGCCTGTCCCAGCCCTTGGGACATGTGCTAATGGCTTTGCTAGGGCCGATAACTTGGGCTCAAGGGCCAATACCCCCTGTTCCAGCTCTTGGAACAGGGGGTTAACGCCACATTGATGCATGCAGAAAACTGGGTGCTCTGCTTGGATTATGAGTTAAGTGCTGCTACAGTGATAAACTCAAATCAAATATGCAATATTTGGAAAATATCACATGCAGTATTTTGGAAATACTGCAAGTCGTATTTTTTCCAATACTAGAAATGTACTTCTTCCACATTTGGGTGATGGACATGCTTATGTGACAAAGGCTGTTCACATCTCTGCTGTCCCATTAAGAAAAATGCACAGAAGGTTCCGTAAAAAAAATAATGTTTTTGTATTATGAAGCAAAAGATCATCTGATACCCCTTTTGGGGTCCCTTGCCATTTTTTCTACCTGACGTTTTTTCTCCTCTAGATTTGAAGGTATATGCTGTAGCATCCCTTCACTTAAAGGACAAAAACCTTTTAACATGCTTGGGGGGAGGGGAGTCAATATACAATTTAAAAGAATATTCACAATGAAGCTAGCTAGCTTAATCTCCTTTATACACTCTTCTGTATTGGGTGACTAGCGGCACCACCAGGCGTTGCACAGGTCTGAAACTGACATGCACATGGGGATCTGCTATAGCCTTGTGTTTGTTTCATTGTGTCATAACTTCCTGATACAATGGCAAGTCTCCAGAAATCGCCTATACTGATAGCACAGGGCCGGACTTGGCTCCACCCCTGTGGAGGGTGAATGGGTGGAGTTGGTACACCACAGACTGGTATGCCGACCTTGTGCCCAAACTTTCTATTTTTGGTAAAGTCACAGAATCGGCAATCTCCTGAAATCACCTATACTGATAGCACAGGGCCGGACCCCACCGTGTGCAGGGCGAATGGGTGGGGTTGGTGAAATTTCACTATTGCCAGTACTGGTATAGCAACCGTGGGCCCACACTTTCAGCCCACCAACTGTTATGGGCTGAAGCCAACCCTGAACATACAAACACACTTTCACAAATATGTATATAGATATTAAAAGTTTCTGATGTTTTCTTACTTTCACTGTACACATATACATATTGCAAGACAAACAAGTCCCAGTTTCACTGCGCCAAGTATAGCAAAAATAAAAATCGGGAGTCCAAGTGATTTGTATGAAAGAACAGCCTTTAAAGTCCAAGGTTTACTACAAGCAACAGCCTAACACGTGTTTCGAGCCTTCCACGGCTCTTCATCTGAGGCTATTATTAAACATAGGATACAATAACAAAATCGAGTGTGCAACATTCAATAATATAGTGACACCATAGAGTAACATAAGCAGGACAAATAAAGGCATAGCATCCAGGGGAAAAGCAGAGGGTGAATGAGCCAAAATTAAATGTATGCAATTTTCAATGGGGTTAATGCAAGACAAAAACAAAAATCAAAAGCATATATGACAAAAGAAAAAATTATAAACGTAATAAATTTAAAGCCATACCAAAAGTGCTGTAAGTCCATTAGGAGGAGGATGTTGAAATATTCAAAATAGAGAGAAAAACAAATTTGTGCTAGGGTTACAATTTATTCGATGGAATGACTGCAGCAGCGCAATCAAAAACAATAATGCCAAAAAAATAAATAATCTAGTGTAAATTTACACTTTAAACCAGACACCAATTAATCTGAGGCAGTATTACCTTAATAGGGTTAGAGCCTGAAATTTAAACTGAAGGCACAATGCCCAAAAAGTACTCTGGGGAGGAGACAGAAACAAACAATCTATGGAGAAATGGCCACATTGTTGCAATATGAGGGATGAAAAAAATAAAAAATAAAGGGTAATTAATTAAAGTACTCGCAATTGTGGTTAAATCTGCAAAATAAAGGAAAGGAAAGGGAAGAAAAGAAACGAACTGTGTCAATGGATTGAAACAAATTTAAATTAATATTTGCCATGTAGTGAAAAGCAACTGGTTAATGCAACAAAAAGAGCGCACGCAATCAAAAAGAGGTACCCGTTAGTAGCACTAAACTGAGCAGGCTTGAAGAGGTTAAACCTCCGGCTCGAATGAGCATTAACACTGAATTACAATTCCAAAGTGAACAGGGGGCCATGTAAAACCGTCTTACCTGGTCGGCTGTTCAGACAGACTGAAGAAAAAAATGCGCTGGTCGCGAAGCTAGAAAGAGGACTAGATAAATGCATCAGGTCAGAAAAAACATGGCAGAAGGAAGGAACCAACAGAGCCGCAATGTTTGAACTGCCTAAAAATACAAAGCAATTCAATGGGTAAGTAAGGGATATTAAAGAAACTAAAATTGCCTAAAAAAAGCTAAGTGCACACACGAGAGAAAAATGCGAAATAGAAAGCCATTAAAGACTGGAAAGGAAAGTTAATTCTTTTCTTTTTTTCTTCTTTTTTAAAAAAAATAAAATGCGAAAATTGTAGGTGGAAAGCAAAAGTGAGGGCAAAGTGGGTAATTACTAAATTAATTGCGCGCGTAAAAAATCAAGAGAGTACCATGAAGCAAAATGGAGAATTTTGGATAAACGAATCGAGGGAACATCATGAATTAAGAGGGACAGGATGCTGTCTGTGAGTGCGCTGCTGCAAGAACATGTACAGGTTGCACCAGAAGACCAATTTACAATAATTAAAATAATGGCCCCATGGGTAAAGAGGTTATAAAAATGAGTGCCAAAGAATAAGAGGTTAGGCACATAAGAAACAAACATTCCATAATACAGTGAGGGCACTGGCACCAAATTGACAGAGACAAAAATAGGGACAGCCTGCTGTTACAGGAGAGTAGCAAATTCATGGTCCAAAGTTAATCCATTAAAGACAGTACGGTATTTACAGATTAGTCTTGCTTCCAATTGTCGTAATTACAAGGTTAGGTTGCCCCCTCTCGGAGGTAAGGACACTTTGCATAGGCCAATGAAACGTATGTCATCCTTACAGTCTAGTTGATGAGTTTTTTGCCAGTGGTTGGCTAAAGGATATTTGGACTCTTGACTACCAATTGTAGCAAAGTGCTCGCAGATGCGAATCTTCAAGAGGCAAATAATGCTCCCAATATATTTCAGACCACAGGTACAGATTATACAATACACAACAAATTTAGAATTACATTTGATGAAAGAATCAATTGTGTGATCTCCTCTAGTTCCAAAGGAGACCTGTGATGTTTCCAAAGTAAATGTACACATGTTGAAAAGCCACATTTATGAAACCCAGTGGCTTGAGCTGAATGTAGCCAAGTCAATTTAGGAGAGGGCATACTCATAAATGAAGGACAAAGTTTATTTTTGAGCAATTTGCCTTTGCTAAATGTCATACTAGCAGTCGGATCTAACCAGTTGATGATGTCAGAATCAAGGTGTAACAAGTGCCATTGTTTCCTCAGCACATCATGGATCTTGCGACTGTCTGATTTGAACCTCGTGATTAACCTAATTTTCTGAGTGACGGGAGAATTGTCATGAATTTTAGGGACAAGCAGGTTCGCTCTCTCTAGCTGGCGTACTGAAGCTAATGCTTTATCGAGACAGCTATGATGGTAGCCTCTCTCAAGGAAGCGTGATTTAAGGGTGATACTTTCATTGTCAAAATCCTTGGGATTAGAGCAATTCCTCTTAGCACGGTTGAACTCACCTTTTGGAATGTTAGCCTTTACATGATTTTTATGACAACTTTCTGCATGCAATGCTGAATTGACAGAAGCAGATTTACGATAAGCTTTAGTGACTAAACCATTAGGGGTTAAATCAATTGATAGATCCAACAAATCAATATGTCTTTGGCTCGCAGTGGGCGTAAATTGTAATCTCCAGTTATTATTGTTCAAGAAGACAACACATTCAGAAAGTAAATCTTGTGTACCAGTCCAAATAAGAATAACATCATCTATGTAACGTTTTTATAAGTGAATGAATGGAAGAAAAACAGGGAAAGCAAATACAATTGTTTGTTCAAAAAAATGCATGAAAGCATTCAAAAGTGCTGGTGCAAAGCTTGCACCCATAGCCACCCCAATGAGTTGTATGAAGTACTCATTGTTAAATACAAAAACATTATTCTTCAAAGTAAATGTTAGAAGCTCTTTCACCATTTCAATATGATCAAAAAAGGATGCAGAGAATACACGAAATAGAAAGTCAACACTTTGTAATGCTTTAGTATGGTTCATGGAAGTATAAAGTGCTTTCACGTCTAAGGTGACTAGCCAACAATTAGATTGAAGATTCAAATTGTCCAGAATTTGTAATGTGTGCATTGTATCTCTGATATACGTAGGGGTCTTAAGAACGGCTGGTAACAAGAATTTGTTAATGTAAATAGAAATAGGTTGTAGCACACCACCAACCTCACAGACTATTTGCCTCCCTTTTGGAATATCTGTGAATTCTTTATGGTTTTTGGGAAGGAAATAGACAGTGGGCATAATATTCCCATCTACGATGAGGAAATGTCTTTCCACATCAGTAAGCAGACCCATTTTGTGCCATTCCAAAACTAGATTAGTGGCTGCTGCATGGATTAACTGCAGACGATTGTTCGAAAGAATAGAGTAACAACCAGCAGTGTTTAAGTGACGCATTCCCATAGTGATATAATCTGAACGGTTCATAACAACCACACTGCCACCCTTATCAGCTTCTTTAATGATCAAATCATGATTGGAAGACAGATGTTGAATTGCTTGAAACTCAGGTTTATTAAGATTACTTTTGAAAATAGATTTGTAAGATGAACCAGAGTCTTCCAGTAAATGTATGTCCTTAATAACTGCCTGATAAAAGGTGTTGATGATATTGTCAGGAGGGAATGTAGGAGAGAATTTTGATTTCCTTGAAAGTTCCTTAATGTTTACATTTTGCTGAACAATATCAAGCTCCTTAAGAACTTGTGAGATTTTGGTTTGTGATTATGGAACTGCATCATCTAAAGTCATTAGAACATGAGTAGTGAGAAGTGTTTGCATATAGAGATCTGGGACGGAGTCGGTGTTGGTGGTGGAGGTTTGTAATTACGTACGTGCGTTGCAAATCATTTTTTTTGTTTGAGTTTACGAATAAACTTAAAGAGGTCAATATGAATATCCACAAAATTATTGGTAGCTGATGGAACAAAGGAAAGACCATTGTTGAGAACAGTAGTTTCAGCTGAGGAGATTGAATATGAGCTTAAGTTAGCAATTAGGTTCATGAGTTTTGATTGGTCAATTGCTGCTGAGACATTGCTCTCGTGAGTCTTCGAGAGGGTGGTGCATTTCCGCTGCCTTGGCCTACCCCCCCTTGTACCCCTGGTTGTATGCCTGGGATTGATATATTGGTGGAGACTGGTGTTTGGAAGCATACTTTTTTTGCTGCAGCAATTTGGTTGCCCTTCTTGTAGCGTCTGAGTTGCTCCAAAAAAGGCAAAGGTCCTGTTGGAACCGAAGAAATGGATTCCGAATCCACTAAATCATCTTGATCAGTGTCATGAGAAATTGAGGCGGAAGGAGTAACAGTTTCAACATTGGATGTGGAGGGAGTTTGAGGCTCGGAATCAGTATCAACATCTGAGCTAGCTGGATTCGAGGCAAGGCTGCTAGATCGAGATCTCGATACCTTGTCATATTTTGCCTGATAGGTATAGATTCTATTATCCCTATAGTCACGATCATCACGAGAACACTTTCTCGACTTACGTATATTGACCTCATCTTGATGTTTACGTAAACGGCATCAAAAAGGTTTATTTGATCTTTGAGTTTGGCAATTTCGATAACAGTGCGAGAATGCTCCCGTGTGGCATGTTCAACCAATAATTCCAGAATTTTGGTGGAACTGGTTGTGAGATTTGTTTCCCATTCCGAAAGTAGATCTGTATCTAATGGATCCTCAAAATCAGGAAGAATGAGGATTCTTAGGCCTCGAGGTATTTTTTGTTCATTCAGATAGTGAGTCAGAGTCGTTTTCTCCCAAAATGTATTCATTTCTTTGATGCTGAGTTTTTAGTTTAAAAAATAACGGGAGCATTCTCGCACTGTTATCGAAAGATCAAATAAACCTTTTTGATGCCCCTAGTGCAACGATTGATAAAAATTTCAAAACACTATGAAATATTACGTAAACATCAAGATGAGGTCAAAATGCTTAAGTCGAGAAAATGTTCTTGTGATGATCGTGACTATAGGGATAATAGAATCTATACCTATCAGGCAAAATATGACGAGGTATTGAGATCTCGATCTAGCAGCCTTGCCTCGACTCCAGCTAGCTCAGATGTTGATGGTGATTCCGAGCCTCAAACTCCCTCCACATCTAATGTTGAAACTGTTACTCCTTCCGCCTCAATTTCTCATGACACTGATCAAGATGATTTAGTGGATTCGGAATCCATTTCTTCGGTTCCAACAGGTCCTTTGCCTTTTTTGGAGCAACTCAGACGCTACAAGAAGGGCAACCGAATTGCTGCAGCAAAAAAAGTACGCTCCAAACACCAGTCTCCACCAATATATCAATCCCAGGCATACAACCAGGGGCACAAGGGGGGGTAGGCCAAGGCAACAGAAACGCACCACCCTCTCGAAGACTCACCAGAGCAATGTCTCAGCAGCAATTGACCAATCCAAACCCATGAACCTAATTACTAACTTAAGCTCATATCCGCTCTCCTCAGTTGAAACTACTGTTCTCAACAAGGGTCTTTCCTTTGTTCCATCAGCTACCAATAATTTTGTGGATATTCATATTGACCTCTTTAAGTTTATTCGTAAATTCAAACAATAAAATAATTATTTGCAATGCAAGTACGTAATTACAAACCTCCACCACCAACACCGACTCCGTCCCAGATCTCTACGCAAACACATCTCACTACTCATGTTCTAATGACTTTAGATGATGCAGTTCCATAATCACAAACCAGTATCTCACAAGTTCTTAAGGAGCTTGATATTGTTCAGCAAAATGTAAACATTAAGGAACTTTCAAGGAAATCAAAATTCTCTCCTACATTCCCTCCTGACAATATCATTGACACCTTTTATCAGGCAGTTACTAAGGACATACATTTACTGGAAGACTCGGGTTCATCTTACAAATCTATTTTCAAAAATAATCTTAATAAACTTGAGTTTCAAGCAATTCAACATCTGTCTTCCAATCGTGATTTGATCATTAAAGAAGCTGATAAGGGTAGCAATGTGGTTGTTATGAACCGTTCAGATTATATCACTATGGGAATGCGTCACTTAAACACTGCTGGTTGTTACTCTATTCTTTCGAACAATCCTTTGCAGTTAATCCATGCAGCAGCCACTAATCTAATTTTGAAATGGCACAAAATGGGTCTGTTCACTGATGTGGAAAGACATTTCCTCATCGTAGATGGGCCTATTATGCCCACTGTCTATTTCCTTCCCAAAATCCATAAAGTATTCACAGATATTCCGCAAGGTAGGCCAATAGTCAGTGGGGGTGGTGGTGTGCTAGAACCTATTTCTATTTACATTAACAAATTCTTGTTACCAGCCGTTCTTAAGACCCCTACGTATATCAGAGATACAATGCACACATTACAAATTCTGGACAATTTGAATCTTCAATCTAATTGTTGGCTAGTCACCTTAGACGTGAAAGCACTTTATGCTTCCATAGACCATACTAAAGCATTACAAAGTGTTGACTTTCTATTTCGTGAATTCTCTGCATCCTTTTTTGATCATATTGAAATGGTGAAAGAGCTCCTAAAATTTACTTTGAAGAATAACGTTTTTGTACTTAACAATGAGCACTTCATGCAACTCATTGGGGTGGCTATGGGTGCAAGCTTTGCACCAGCACTTGCCAATGCTTTCATGCATTTTCTTGAAAAAACAATTGTATTTGCTTGCCCTGTTTTTCTTCCATTCATTCACTTGTGGAAACGTTACATAGATGATGTTATTCTAATTTGGACTGGTACACAAGATTTACTTTCTGAATTTGTTGTTTTCTTGAACAATAATAACTGGGGATTACAATTTACTTCCACTGCGAGCCAAACACATATTGATTTTTTGGATCTATCAATTGATTTAACCCGTAATGGTTTAGTCACTAAAACTTATCATAAATCTACTTCTGTCAATTCAACATTGCATGCAGAAAGTTGTCATAAAAATCATGGAAAGGCTAACATTCCGAAAGGTGAGTTCATCCGTGCTAAGAGGAATTTCTCTAATCCCAAATGATTTTGACAATGAAAGTATCACCATTAAATCACGCTTCCTTGAGAGAGGCTACCATCATAGCTGTCTCGATAAAGCATTAGCTTCAGTACGCCAGCTAAAGAGAGCGGACCAGCTTCTTCCTAAAATTCATGACAAGTCTCCCGTCACTCAGAAAAGTAGGTTAATCACAAGGTTCAATTCAGACAGTCGCAAGATCCATGATGTGCTGAGGAAACACTGGCACCTGTTACACCTTGATTCTGACATCGTCAACTGGTTAGATCCGACTGCTAGTATAATATTTAGCAAAGGCAAATTGCTCAAAAATAAACTTTGTCCTTCATTTATGAGTATGCCCTCTCCTAAATTGACTTGGCTACATTCAGCTCAGGCCACTGGGTTTCATAAATGTGGCTTTTGCAACATGTGTAAATTTACTTTGGAAACATCACAGGTCTCCTTTGGAACTAGAGGAGATCACACAATTGATTATTTCATCAACTGTAATTCTAAATTTGTTGTGTGTTGTATAATCTGTACCTGTGGTCTGAAATATATTGCGGGCACTATTTGCCCCTTGAAGATTCGCATCCGCGAGCACTTGGCTACAATTGGTAGTCAAGAGTCCAAATATCCTTTAGCCAACCACTGGCATAAAATTCATCAACTAGACTGTAAGGATGACATACGTTTCGTTGGCCTATGCAAAGTGTCCTTACCTCCGAGAGGGGGCAACCTAAGCTTGAAATTACGACAATTGGAAGCAACACTAATCTGTAAATACCGTACTGTCTTTAATGGATTAAATTCGGACCATGAATTTGCTACTTTCCTGTAACAGCAGGCTGTCCCTATTTTTGTCTCTGCCAATTTGATGCCACTGCCCTCACTGTATTATGGAATTTTTGTTTCTTATGTGCCTAACCTCTTATTCTTTGGCACACATTTTTATAAACCTCTTTACCAATGGGGCCATTATTTTAATTATTGTAAATTGGTCTCCTTGTGCAACTTGTACATGTTCTTGCAGCAGCACACTCACATACAGTATCCTGTCCCTCTTAAGCCATGATGTTCCCTCGGTTCATTTATCCATACTTCTCCATTTCGCTTAATGGTACTCTCTTGATTTTTTACGCGCGCGCAATTAATTTAGTAATTACCCACTTTGCCCTCACTTTCGCTTTCAACCTACAATTTTCGTAATATTTTTTTTATTTTTTAAAGAAAAAAAAAAGTACTTTCCTTTTTATTCTTTAATGGCTTCCTATTTCGCATTTTTCTCTCGTGTGTGCACTGAGCATTTTTTAGGCAATTTTAGTTTCATTTAATATCCCTTACTTACCCATTGAATTGCCTTGTATTTTTAGGCAGTTCAAACATGGCGGCTCTTTTGGTTCCTTCCTTCTGCCATGTTTTTATGACCTGATGTATTTATCTAGTCCTCTTTCCAGCTTCGCGACCAGCGCATTGATTTCTTCAGTATGTCTAAACAACCGACCAGGTAAGACGGTTTTATATGGCCCCCTGTTCACTTTGGAATTGTAATTCAGTGTTAATGCTCATTCGAGCCGGAGGTTTAACCTCTTCAAGCCTGCTCAGTTTAGTGCTACTAATGGGTACCTATTTTTGATTGCGTGCGCTCTTTTTGTTGCATTAACCTGTTGCTTTTCACTATCTGATAAATATTAACTTAAATCTGTTTCAATCCATTGATACAGTTCGTTTCTTTTCTTCCCTTTCCTTTCCTTTATTTTGCAGCTTTAACCGCAATTGCGAAGCCTTCTGGTACTTTAATTAATTACCCTTTTTTATTATTTATTTATTTTTTTATCCCTCAAATTGCAACAATGTGGCCATTTCTCCATAGATTGTTTGTTTCTTTCTCCTGCGCAGAGTACTTTTTGGGCATTGTCCCTTCAGCTTAAATTTCAGGCTCTATCCCTATTAAGGTAACCTGCATCACATTAATTGGTGTCTGGTTTATAAAGTGTAAATTTACACTAGATTATTATTTTTTTGGCATTATTGTTTTTGATTGCGCTGCTGCAGTCATTCCATCGAATAAATTGTAACCCTAGCACAAATTTGTTCTTCTCTCTATTTTGAATATTTCAACTTCCACCTAATAATGCACTTACACCACTTTTGGTTTGGCTTTAAATTTATTACGTTTATAATTTTTTCTTTTGTCAAATATGCTTTCGATTTTCGTTTTTTTGTCTTGCATTAAATCCATTGCAAATTGCATACGTTTAATTTTGGCTCATTCATCCCGTGCTTTTCCCCTGGATGCTATGCCTTTATTTGTCCTGCTTATGTTACTGTATGGTGTCACTACATTACTGAATGTTGCACACTCCATTTTGTTATTGTATCCTATGTTTAATAATAGCCTCAGATGAAGAGCCGTGGAAGGCTTGAAACACGTGTTAGGCTGTTGCTTGTACTAAACCTTGGACTTTAAAGGCTGTTCTTTCATACAAATCACTTGGACTCCTGATTTTTATTTTTGCTATACTAGGCGCAGTGAAACTGGGACTTGTTTGTGTTGCAATTGTGCTTACCTTAGTGGAATTATACTGGCAGTATATCCACACTACCCAGATACCTGCAGCCTTGACCCTCTTTGTCTAATTTAGACTTACAAGCGCTGTGGATTGTGAATTTTCCTGCCAATTTGTTCTTTACATATATATATATATTGGCAATCTAATTGGTGTTTGACTTTGCCGTCTTCAAAACCACAATGGCGAGAGAAAGAGGGAAGCTAGATGTGCTACACTCCTCTGGTGACCTCACGGTGAGGAGCAGAAATGGTCACTGCACAAGCTCAGCTAAGGAAGGAGCAGATAGCAAGACCTTTACAATCTGCCTAAAAATCATGGTGTTATTACCTACGGTTTCAAAGGCATTTGGGCCATTCCAATATTCCCCATTCTGGAGTCCCATTGGATTCTGTGTAGAAATCCAGTATTACTGCATTAAGGTTTACAGCCTCTGGTAGTATTGCATGCAGTTGTGGTGTTATGGATATTTCCAACACACAAAATGAGTTTTTTTTTCACGTCTCACTCGTAAATCTGGTGGTAAAAATCGAAGTAATTCAAATACTGCCACTTTTATACTGCACTGCCATACTTATCATAGTGTTTGTGTGTGCAGCAAACGCACAGTGTGTTGTTTGTGTGTGTGTGTGTTTGTGTGTGAAGCATTTAGACCTCGTGAGTGTGTGCATCCATATCCTGATGTGCCGAGTGTCCAGGGCAGTGTGCATGATAGTGCAACATCAGCACAATGGGCAGGTTTTTAGACATATAGACAGCACCTCTATATTGAGGCAAAAGCCTGGCTTTCGGATACAATACAAGAGGCTATAGTACGCTCCAGCAACTGCTTGTGCTGCGTAGCTACAGTGCGCAAAGCTTTTGCATGAATTTATTTACAATATGCAAACAATGTATGGTATTGTATTGTACTTGTCATTTATATAGCGCCAATTTTACCATCATTTAGTTTCAATGCGCTGTTAGTGTGAACGCCCTTGGAGGACTGAAGTCCAGAGTTTTGGAGGTCACGGGGCACAATTATGATGCGTGTGTGTATTTGGATGAAAAAGGCTTAGCAGGGCTGGCTCTGGTAGAAAAACAACCCATGTGGTCAGGCATGTGGATGGGTTGCGTCAGTGTTAGATACTCGCTATGTGTTCAGCGTGCCCACATTTCCTGTAGATCTCTGCTGCATTCTTCTGTCAGAGGTATTGGGGCATCGTCAGGTGCTTAGTCAAGTGTAAATAGGTGGAGAATGTATGTGAACAGCACAAATTAATTTGTTTCGTAGTGTCAGTCTAGAAATCTAATTTGAGACCGCAAACGCATTTTGGAGGGCGTGGGCCAACCGTCTCATGCACGATACGACAGAATATAGGTTTTCGAGTTTTCCAATGAACGGCCATTTTGATGTAAAAAGAATCGCCATTTTATTTTCTAACCATTGCTCATTGCTTTCTGTTCCTATTGCTTCGCAGTATATTTTCCGCTTACACTGCTCGACTCTGGAACATTGTTGTCTGTATATGAAAAGGACAAGGCCACAGGGCCGAGAGAATAACAAGAGTTTCGCTGAAACACAAACGTAGGCAGCGCCAGGAAGAATGCCCGGCTCCCTCCTTAATGTAGCCTTGAAGCAGAGCCGCAGGGCATTTAATAATGTCACAGCTGCCAGTCAGTCTCGTTATATGGTAGAATATGTTAGAATAATACCGCTAAAGGCTTGAATTATGCTTTTCTAACGGCCCCCCTTTGCTGAGCCCGCTAAGAGCATGTCGGCTCCCAGGACACGAATAGCACCTGATAGATAGCAAGGTCTGGAATGCAACTCCCTCTGTATATAGTTTGCTTCCAAGAACAGAAGCGCCATGTTCTATTCAATAACCGAAAGATGCCTACGCACTCACAAATTGCAAATTGTTACTAGAATAGATGTTTGAAGGTGTCATAGTGGTCGGAGATGTCCATCATCACACCAAGTTCAAACAAACCCAATGAAGAGGGGTGTTAAACATGTCATAGCTGATTGTTTGATATGCATTTTGTATATATGTAACTGATGTACGTAATTCACTCTCTTGCGTCCCTCGAGGTCTAGAGATACACGTCGCGGGGCGTGAGACCGAGTTGGCCAACTGAGTCTTTTGCTTTACAATAAAACCCTAGCTTTGGGAATACAACCTCGTGTCTGGCGTCTCTATCGTGTGTGCTGACCCGCCTTGTTTCCATAGACGTCAAGGTCCCCTAGCGGCCCCTTTCAGTAGTCCTAGTATACTGATGTTTGTGGTTAGCCATGCCTATGGGCAGTGGAGTGGTGTATTATACATAACTTGACACCATTGGTGACGCTTTGATGTAAGAGCACCCACTCAGGTATTTGGCTATTTGGTTGCGGATGTGATAAAAATTGGTTAATCGCCAGTGGAGGCGCACAAGTTGTGCTTCCAAATTCTTCTAGGTGGGTCTGGTGTACGATTGTGGTGGTGGTGGCATAGGTTCTATCACTCCATGTGCTTCTACTATGATTGTTGTGATTTGCCCAATACATATGTGAGTGCTGTGAAACAGCTAGTGGCGCTTGAGGGAAGGCTGGTCTTGGCTACCGCAACCTGAGCCGGCACCGTCAGATGTTTGGAAACGGTCAGTGATGCCACGAATGCAGCCGGCACTGCTGGGGAGACATTTTCGTATACTCAGGATGTATGGGTTTTCATGGTAATGCAATAAAAAGCTAGATTTTGTACATTTCGATACTGGCAGAAAAGAAAATGACAACACTCAATGGCCTATATCCAAAGGGAACATACATGTAGCCCATCCTCTACACAGACGAATTCAGCAATGTTGATGTATTTTAAATCTGGGTCATGATCCTGACACTTACCACTATACACAATGCACCATCATCATTGGTTTGTATTTATTTTTGCTCACCTGATTTCTGATCATGATACCTTCATTTTTGTTGGGCCAATTGAGGATGTTGCTGAAATCGGCTCTTCATGTCTTTTGTGCATCTCATATTCCACATTGCTGTAGAGGGATGCACTGACAAGAGTGTACCATATCTCTATGTGTGTGTGTGTGTCTGTCCCTATTTCACTTTGACTCTATGTATGCATCTCTATCTCTCTCTGCCACTCTCTTACTCTCTGGATGTCTCTGTGTTTAGATAAAAGGGTATATCACATCAAATTTCAAACTGAGGATATGTATGTTTAAGCACTTTGAACTTACAACACAGTAAATCCAATGATTTCCCTTTACACCATAATCAAAACCACTGTTCTATGTATTTCTTTATTTATTTATTGTTTGCTTGTGGTAGGCGCTTAGACAATGAGAAAACACTGTTTCAAAGCGCCCATACGGCAGGGAGGGAGAGGTTGGGAAATATATTACAACCCAATATTTAAGAGAAGAGGGGGAAGAGGGAGAGGGAACAAACCTACTATACCTTGTGAGTTTTCAGAACATGCAAGTGTAGGAAGGAGAGGGAAGAGGGGGTAAGTGCTGGGGAGTCCAAACTCATGGGTGAGCCATAGACAAAGTGCTTGGAATGTTGAGTGGTACATGACCTGGGCCGGGGGAGGTGTAAGTGCGAGCCTCCACAACAGAGGGTGTGCAGATGCAAAGTGCAGTGGATAGACAGGAACTGGAAAGAAGTTGTGTAGGAGGTCAAGACCCCAAGGATGCATAAGGGCCAAGGACACCGATTCAGCAGAGGAGAGAGGGAAGGGGAAGGAAAAGAGGAAGGTCTTAAGAAGATTCTGGAATTTGAGAGGATCTTGCTCAAGACGCAGGGGGGGTGCTATTCCAAAGGAGGGAGCCCGCAGACCAAAGTGAGCGACCCCCTGCCCTCTGTTTAGCAAAACGCTTTACATACAAAGTGTTGGTGCTAGAGGAGCGAAGTGGTCTAGAGGGATAGTATTTAGTGAGATAAAGTTGAAGATAGTGTGGTCCCCAGGCCCAGAAAGCATTGTGGATGATGCAGAGGGATTTTAATTTAATCCATGCTGCAACCGGGAGCCAGTGAAGACCTTTTAGTGCAGGAGAGATGCAGTCCCTAAGATTAAGGCCAAGGATACATTGTGCTGCCCTATTCTGGATAATCTGGAGGTGTCGCAGAGTGGAAGAAGGAAGATTAAGGAGGAGGCTGGTTCAGTAGTCAAGTCTAGAGAGAACATGGCTTGAGTCACTTTGAGCCTCTGAGGGAAAGTGAGAAAAGGTAGAATTCCTTTGAGAAGGAAAAGCCTATAGTTGGACTTCTTGGCAATGTCCTCAGTGTGAAGGAGGAAGGAGAGAGACAAGTCGAAGATGACCCCAAGGTTTCTGGCTTCAGTTTAAGGCACAGGGGAGAGCCCAAGGAGGAAGGCCAGAGTGGGGGGAAGAAGGAGGGAGCAGGGATCCCAATGGGAAGGATCTCAGTTTTACAGGCGTTGAGGTGGGGTTCATTGCGGGCGCTCCAGGACTGGATTGTAGATAGGCAGTCAAGGATGATGGAGGATGAAGGAGGGCCAGCAGGGAGTCTGAAGAAGAGCTGTGTGTCATCTGCGTAACACTGGAAGTTGGAGGAGAAAGAGGAAATGAGGCATGCAAGGAGAGCAAGGTAGAGGTTACAGAGCCGGGGGGGGGAGTATAGAACCTTGGGGGACACCACAGGTGGATAAGGAAGTAGGAGAGGAGAAGGGACCCAGGATGACTTGGTAAGAGCGGGTACTGAGGAAAGAGGACAGCCAATCCAGTGTCCGTTCCGAGATACCGAGTGTATCGTGGAGTCTTTGTATGAGGATGGAATGGTTAACTGTGTCAAATGCAGAGCTGAGATTGAGAAGGATAAGGACAGCTGGGGAGTTGGAGTACAGAGATGCGAGCAGTTCTTCACGGGTGTTCAGAAGAGCAGTTTCCGTGACTCTGGATGCTCGGAATCCAGATTGATGGTCGTGGAGGCCACCAACAAGTTCAGTGTGAGAGGTGAGTTGGGGCAAGGCCAACTTCTCAAGCATCTTCCCCAGGAAGGGGGTGATGGAGATAGGGTAATAGCTGGCAGGGCAGGTAGGGTCAGTGGATATTTTTTTCAGGAGTGTGCACACAAGGGATTTCTTAAGGGCGGATGGGAAAGATCCAGTGACAAGAGAGTGATTGCAGAAATCAGCGAGAGCAGAGGCAAGGAAGTCAATGGTATCCTTGATGGTCCTGAATGAGCAAGGGGAGACTTGTTTAGAAGAGACCTTCATGGAGCAGGCAACTCAGGCGACTTCTTTAGGTGTGACAGGAGAGAAGGAGGAGAAGGAGGAAGGAGGAGGGAGGGGGGAGTAGAGTGGGGGGAGTTTTGGGTTGTGAGGGAGTCTTGACAGGTTGGTCAGAATGTCCTGAGGTTTGGTGGCAAAGTGTGAGGCCAGTGCATTGCAGGGGGCCTGGGTAGGAGAAGGGGAGGAGGAGACTGTGGAGGGGTTGGCTAGGTCCCTGTAGATTTTGAAAAGTTCAGTCGAGTTATTGGATACACCAGAGACCCGTGTCTGAATGTGGGCTCTTTTCTTTTCACAGATGGCAAGTCTGTATTACCTTTGGAGCAGGCGGCTGGCCAGTTTGTCAGAGGATGAGCCTGAGGTTAGCCACTTCCATTCTGCTGCCCTGCTCTTTTGTTTCAGGGCTGCAGGTTCAGTGTCGTACCAAGTGCTTCGCTTTAAGGAAGGTTTCAGACGGATCCTCATGACTGGGGCAAGAACGTCAAGAGTGTTGGTGATGGAAAGATAGAGTTTGCTGGGGGCAGAGTCAGAGGTAGCGTCAGAGGTGAGGGATGAGGAGGTGGTGAAGTTGGCAGTGAAGGCTGCCACAGTCACTCGTTTCGTCAAGCAGATGTTAGTGAATGAGGTAGGTGGGCCTTTTGAGGGGGTGTTCAGGGGGCCAATGGGACCCAGATGGGAGGAGAGGAGAGAGTGGTCTGACCAGGAGAGAGGGGTGGCTAATGGGGGAGAGAGAGAGAGGTCAGAGTGCATGAGGGCATCCAGAATGTGTCCAGCTGTGTGAGCTGGTCCGGAAAGGAGAATGGAGAGGGAAAGTGAGGAGTAGCGGTTAGCAAATAGAGTGGATGCATAGCAAGGTGAGTCCAGTTGAATGTTGAAATCAGCCAGAGGGAGAAGGTTGGAGGTGGATGAAATTAAAGAAGAGCAGAAGTCAGCTTATCCATAGAGGAATAGGGAGGTGGCGCCTGGAGGCTGGTAGATTGTAGCAATGGTCAGGGTGGAGGTGGGAGAGATGACCAACTTGCAAACTAGGCTTTCAAAAGAGGAATAGGGATGGGTAGATAACATGGAAGCAGGAACTCACTCAGGGAAGATTAAGACAACCCCTTCTCCAGTGCAGCGAGGTTGAGGCTTGGAGATGATCTTGAAGCCTTCAGGGAGGAGGGAGTCAAAAGCAATGACTGAGCTGTCATTGAATCATGTCTTGGTGTGAGCGAGAATGTCGAGGTCAATGTCTTCAAGAAGGAGACAGATGTCAGAGGAGTGTATGTTGGTTTAGCGGGCTTAAGAGTCACCAAGTGGAAGTGGACAGTGCTTTTGAAGGGTTTCTGAGGTGGGGTACAGGGACGTGGTACATCACATAGACCATACACAGGGACATGGTACACCATGGTACACCATACACACCACATACGTTCTCTGCATAACAATCCTCTGTATCAGGATCACCAATGGTGGTGGAAATCCAGGTGCATCAGTGTTGACAATGAGAATGTTTCCATATGTCTGCTCTATGCCTATGCCCTTAGTATTAATCACACTATTTAATATATGTTTTGTAATTCGTTCTTTAGCCCACACATGTTTGCAATGCTTAGGGGAAGTATGGAGAGCAGTCAACAATCCAAGACTTAAGACAGTGGACCATATTTGTGTTCACCATAAAGGAGGGACCAATGCTACCAGAATCTCTGTTGCCTTGAACCAAACTTTTGTAATTTTTTAAATCAATGAACGAATTCAACACAAACAGGAAGCGTCTGCTATCATATTACTTCAAAAAATTGTGAAACAGCTGATGCTTCTCATCTGCTGAAGACATCTAAAAGATGTGTTTGCCAAAAAAAAACATAAAAAAGCCAATGGGAACTATTCTCTGCCCAAACCCTTTGGACCCTCATCGACATAAATGCTTATTGCTTACAGTATATGATTATGAGATAATTACTACCCTATGATATGTGTATGTTCTATAGTGGAGGAATTGTTGTACTGTGAGACAGTGAAATCGCACCTTGCCTGTCAAAGTCACAGCAAGACAAGGCAAGTGTATTGCTTAGGTCAAAGTAATTTAGAACCATAGGGAATAGCCGCCAGAATTCATGAATGTTTTGGGGGCTTGAATGAACTCTATCTAGATTGATCAGGGTTATGGGTGATAAATAAACAACTTCAAAGATTAGAGAGACTTTTGACGAATAGCTCAACTAGAATATTCTTAATCTCCTGCTTCAAAAGGGCACATTTTGCTCAAACGCACAGCCCAAAGCGCTAGATGTATTTGGACCAAATAAGAATCAAGTCGGGCACAAAGAAGTCGAAGGAAATCCTTTGTAGGTTTGGCGTAAATCTGTCCAGTCGTTTTCTTTTATTCGGTGTAGAGCGGGGTGCCACTGTATCCAAAATGTTAGTTATATCGCCCATGATACATTGCTAGTGCCAAGCTTTTTCATTTCTGAAATATGCCATTCCGCATTTCAAAAATCAAGTTCTCGAATTGATTTTGGAAAGTGCCCTCAAATGTATAAGGGTTGTAAGTATGCTAGGGAGCAGGTGGGCAGGTTGGGGAATGATGATTTTTGAAGTTTCGGGCTTGAGCAGGCTGTAGCTCAGTTTATTATTTTTCTATTCTTTTTTCAGGGATCGAGAATCTGCACGAACACCAAAAAAGAAGTGTAATTACTTCAAATCTATAATGTATTGAGGTGTGGCAATCACCATGATTGCTAGTTAAGGGAAGAGGAGTATTTTAAGTTAATTTAGGAAGCTATATATATTTTAGATACAAATAAATTACATGAATTGCTTCCTAAATTAAATTAAAATGTGTGGGAAGGGGCACTATGGGGATACACGTGTTTTTGGTGCGTCAACTGTGCTAATTGAGCTTATATTTGCTTAATTAGTAGAATACAAAGTGTGCAATAAAACACTGGAGGAAGCTGATGCTTGTTTACTATATCCTTGTTGTGACTGGACAAGCCTTTCACATGACTTAACTGTGAAGATATAAATTAATGCCTGACATCAAGCAGGAAGATATTTACATGATCCTGTCTCACTCTTCCTTGTTGCAGTACCCCACAAACTCCACCTCGCTCTTCCTCGTCACAGTCCACCACTAGCTCCACCTCACTCTTCCTCTTCACAATCCCCCACTACCACCCCTGACTCTACCTCGTCATAATATCCCACTACCCCACTTCACTCTTCCTTATCATAGTCCCCCACTAACTCCATCTCACTCTTCTTCATCACAGGCACCAAGTACCCCACCTCACTCTTCATCATTCAGTCCCCACTAACTCCACCTCACTCTTTGTCGTCACAGTCCACCACTATCTCCTCCTCACTCCTTTTCATCACAGCCCCCATTATCATCAAATCAATCTTCTTTGTCACAGTCCCACACTAACTCCACCTCGCCCTTCTTCTTTGTCAGAGTGCTGCACTAACTGTGCCTCAACCTTCCTTGTTGCAGTGTCCCACTAGCACCACCTCACTCATCACAATCCCCCACTAATTCCACCTCACTGTTGGTGGTCACAGTCCCAACCAACTCCACCTCATTCTCCTTCATCACCATACTCCACTACCACCAACTCACTCTTCCTCATCACAGTACTCCAATACCATCACCTCACTCTTCCTCATCATAGACCCAACTGCCCCACCTCACTCTTCCTCACCATAGTTCCCCCCTAAATCCACCTCACTCTTCTTTGTCACAGTCTCTCACTACCCCACCTCACTCTTCCTCATCGCATACTGCCACTACCCCACTTCACTCTTCCTCATCAAAATAGCCCACTATCCCGCCTTGCGCTTACTTGCCGCAGTACCACACTACCCCACCTCACTCTTTTCCAGCACAGTCCCCAGCTAACCCCACCTCAGTCTTCTTTGCTACAGTCCCCAACCATCCCACCTCACTCTCCCTCATCACAATCCCCTACCAAGTCCACCTCACTCTTCTTCATCACAGCTCCCAACTACCCCACATCACTCTTTCTCATCACAGTCCCCCACTAACTCCCTCACTAATCCTCTTCATAGTCCTCAATTAACACCATCTCACTCTTCCTCATCACAGTCCCCAAGTGCCCCACTTCCCTCTTCCTTGTCACAGTCCTCCACTAACTCCCTCGCTATTCTTCATCTCAGTCCTCCATTAACTCCATCTTACTCTTCCTCATCACAGTTCCCAAGTGCCCCACCTCACTTTTCCTCATCACCGTCTGCCATTAACTCCATCTCACTCTTCCTCATCAAAGTCACCAAGTACCCCCTCACTCTTCATGATTCAGTCCCCACTAACTCCACTTCACTCTTTGTCATTACAGTCCACCACTATCGCCACCTCACTCCTCTTTGTCAGACCCCGAGCTCATCAAATCACTCTTCTTTGTCGCAGTTCCCCACTACCTCTACCTCGCCCTTCTTCTTTGTCGGAGTCCTGCACTAACTCCACCTCACTCTTCCTTGTCGCAGTGTCCCACTACCACCACCTCTCTCTTCCTCGTCACAATCCCCCGCTAACTCTACCTCACTCTTCTTGGTCACAGTCCCCAACCAACTCCACCTCATTCTTCTTCATCAAAGTACTTGACTACCACCAACTCACTCTTCCTCATCACAGTACTCCAATACCATCACCTCACTCTTCCTCATCACAGACCCCAACTGCCCCCTCTCTCTTCCTCACCATAGTCCCCCTCTAATTCCACCTCACTCTTCTTCATCACAGTCTCGCACTACCCCACATTACTCTTCCTCATTGCAATGTCCCACTGTCCCACCTTGCTCTTCCTCAGCAGTCCCCCACTAACTTCATCTCAGTCTTCTTCGCTACATTACCCAACCATCCTAACTCACTCTCCCTCATCACAGGCCCCCACTAATTCCACCTTACTCATCTTTACCGCAGCTCCAACTACCCCACATCACTCTTTCTCATCACAGTCCCCACTAACTCCCTCACTAATCCTCTTCATAGTCTACCATTAACACCATCTCACTCTTCTTTCTCATAGTCCCCAAGTACCCCACCTCACTCTTCTTCGTCACGGTCCCCCAATATTTACACCTCATACACCTCATTCTTTTAAACAAAAATTGTTATGTCATATACAGTTTAGTACTAAACTTTGTTTACATCCAATCCAATCCAATTAAAACCATCCTCCATCTTCCAAGTATATTAAAGATGCATTTCCTTTCATTTGCCATAAATACACAAGAATCATTAAATCCTTCAAATGAATTTCACCATTATCTTAAGGGGACAATCTCCTTATTAGGTTGCAATAAGTTATCAAGGTAATTTACCACAGCACACCTTAACATAACGTTTTGACCTGCTAATACATTGCTCCACCATTCAGCTACATTATTATTTGCAGGAGCGAATCTTCCCAAAAATGTCGACCTTTGTGCTATTATCTGTAAACATTCAGAAATTAAGTGTTTTAAGGTCTCAACATTGTTTTTACAAAATCGACAATGATTATTTGGCGTGTTCTTTAAATGTTTTAAAAATAGCATTTCCCTTGTTGGGAGCATATTCAGCCGCATCTGCAAAAACTGATTACGATGATATTTTGATGGGAGTTTTTCCATGTATTTTGGAGTTTGATTTAAGCCTTGTGCCTCGCCTTCCAAATCGAGGCTGGACACCAGACTAGATCATCTGTCTATGGTAACGGTCCAGTCGCAAATTAATAACTTTTTCTTAACTTTGCATGGGTTCTCCAGCAGCATCTTAGTATTGGTTCCCACATCAATCAAATACCTGTTTATATTCTCAGACCATTCTTTTAACAACCCATAGTGTGGATTGGTTTTAGTTGCTTTTATTTGATATGCAATCAGTGATCCTTCCATTAAAAATGTTCTCAATAAAGAGACTGACTTCCATACTACTGTTGAGTAGAGGGACTGCAAGACTAGTTCGTACCGAATGGCTGCTATGGAGATGATATTTGGTAATCGTAATACTCCCCACCAAAATTGACCTTCCAAAGTAGACCAAATCGAGCCACTGATATTAAACCCTGCTTCGCTGCCAAAGGTTATGTCAGCAACCACTTTTTGGCGATAGACCATAATTACCGGTTTAACTGTGAACTTTCCAAATTCAGAGTGCAATTTGGCACCTTGCAGTTTCAAGTTGTTCATTTTTGCCATGAAGACCTCAGCCCATTGTCGTTCTCTAATTGAGTTATTGAAATGAACACCCAGATAGCAAATACAGTCAGTTCGCTCCAATACAGTATTTGATGTGTACCATTTGAAATTGTTTCCCTTCTTTTCTAATTTTGAGCCAAAACATAATATTTTTGATTTTTTGGCAATTTCTTTTTTGTAGGTATGCCTCCAGTTTAGTTAACAGCCATTGTAATCTTATTTCGGTGAGATCGATTAGCACCAGGCCATCTGCATTGGTGGACCAATTTATGGGCTGGCCATTAATTGTAGGCAGAAAAGAGTGACAATCCAATAATGCAGATGGAAGTTCGTCGCAGCTGATGGACAGCCCTTCTTGACTCCTCTCTCTGTAGGGTTCCTATCAGTCAGGTCACCTTGGGCATTGATTTTGACTTGAATCAAGGTGTTCATGTGGAGTAACTTGATAGACTGAAATAGGTCAGTTTGACAATTACACATTTTGAGTTTGTTCCACAGCATTGTTCTATTCAAGCAATCAAAAGCTTGATGTAAGTCCATAAAGGCCAAAAATAGTATCTTCCAATCTCTGATTGTTTCAAGCTTCAAAAGGGAGAGGAGTGTCAAATGTAATGTATTTATTATGTTGGAAAAAAAGTTGATACCCAGATGTAATCCAATGTCTTTTTGGATCCATTTCTATTCCAGGTGTGATCAGCTGGAATATCGCTCACAGTCTGTCCATTCAACATAGTGCAATTTCGGGCACCCATTTCCTGAATCCAACGTTTACCTCTGGCACTATTTGGAATTGAATTCATATCTTTCAAATGACCATTGACGTCCACCCATGAGAAATTGAAATCACTGCATACCATTACAAAGATCTCTTGGAATTTAATCATATGTCGGTCTATTATCTGCATGACCGAAATAATGAAATGTGCAGATGAAATCATTGCGGGATTCCAATAGAGGTTTATGACTAATAGGCGGTCTTTTTTGATATTGGGCCTCATTCTGAGATTGGAGGTAGCCATGGCGCTATTTGCGCCATGGCTGTCTCCAATACTGGGTCCGGCACCGGTCTGGTTCAATGGGGACTTACCCGTGCATTCCGACCCTGGAGGGACCGGTAAGTCCCCATTGAACCAACTATTCCCCATTCCCATTTGAACCCCCATAGGGCTCAATGGGAATGGGGAGGGCACTAATAACGGGCTCGCAAATAGCAGGCCCGTTATTAGCATCCTGGTCCCTTAGCGGGACACGTAAAGGATATGTGGTCAGACCACACGTCCTTTACGGTTCCCGCTAAGGGACCTCAGAATTGGGCAGTAAGGGATTACCGGCACCGGTCTCCTTACCGGTGCCCGGTATCCCTTACCGCCCAACTTGTAGTGACCCCCATTGTCTTTAGTCCTTATTGCAATCAATGTTGCTTGCATAAAAATATTGGGATTGAATGATTTAAGTACCAACCAAGTTTACTTATTTTGTATCAATGTTAAGAGTCCAGAAAAAGGATGACTGGCACTGTTCTTTTTGGCACTATTTAGCAGAACTGTGGAGCCATCACACACATTACATGGTCCTCTTTCCTTATCTCTCCATCTTGGAATAAATGAAAAAACCCTTGTGTGTTCCTGGATATTGTTATATGTGGATATGTGATATGTCATTTGCGGACATGTTCAAGACTTGATGTCTGCTAATTTCATAACCAAATGTTAACAGTTCATCCTTTGCAGCCTGCAGCGTGTTCTCAATCAATCGTGAGTGGACATGAAGAACCACACAGTCTGAACGACCCTCTGACATGTACTCTACAATTTCAATATCTTCAGATTTGATAGTCCTCAGGGAAGGCACACAATGTAAAAGTTTCATTATGTTGTGTCGGTTGATGTTAACCTCATTTTACTCTCATAATATATTTTCAACTTGTAATTTTATGATACGGTGTAAAGACTCCTTTTGTGGAATTTTAACTTTATCAACTTTGGTGCCTTTCTTATAAGTCTGAGATAAGGTAAATTTCAGATTTAAATTCAATGTTGATGAATATGTTTGTACATTAGTAGACGACTTTGTTCGCAATGACGAGCTAATAGTAGCTAAAATATCCGCCTTCTTGGTTCGAGGTTCGACATCGAGGATGTTCCGCCCAAACACGTGGGCTCTCGTTTCCACAGCAGGAGCTGGTGAATTTTTTGTTGATGCACAAGCTCTCTCGGAACCAGTTGAAACTTTATTATTCTTCTGCATCAGAGTCTCCACTAACTCCACCTAACTCGTTTTCATCACAGTCCCACACTAATTCAACCTTACTCTTCTTCATAACAGTACACCACTATCTCCACCTCACTTGTCTCCATCAAAGTCCCCCATTATCTCCAACTCACTCTTCCTTGTCACATATTCCAGCTACCCCACCTCACTCTTCTTTGCTGCCGTCCCCCACTAACTCCATCTCACTCTTCTTCATTACAGTGCTGCACTAAATCCACCTCACTCTTCCTCATCACAGCACCCCAATACCACTACATCACTCTTCCTTGTCACAGTACTCCAATACCATCACCTCATTACCACACTACCCCACTAACTCCACCTCACTCTTCTTCATCACAGTCACCCACTAACTCCACCACACTTTTCCTTGTTGCAGAACACCACTACCACCAACCACCTCACTTCCTGTCACAATCCCCCACTAACACCACCTTACACTTCTTGATCACATTCCCCCACCAACTTCACCTCACTCTGCTTCCTCACAGTCCCCCACTAACTCCACCTCATTCTTCATCATCACGGTACTCCACTACCACCAACTAATTCTTCCTCGTCATAGTACTACAATACCATCACCTCAATATTCCTCATCACAGCCCCCCAATCACCCCACATCACTCTTCCTAACCACACTACCCCACTAACTCCACCTCACTCTTCTTCATCACAGTCACCCACTTACTCCACCTCACTTTTCCTTGTTGCAGAACACCACTACCACCACCTCACTCTTCCTAGTGACAGTACCTCGCTAATTCCACCTCACTCTTCTTGGTCATAGTCCCCCACCAACTCCACCTCACTTGTGTGATGTGCATCAGTGTGTTTTGTGGCGAGGTGCTGGCAGGAGTTTCATTTTGTATCCGGAACTCTACAGTCTGCCTTCATTATCCACTGATTTGAGGAGGACCTTCAATAAAAACACTGTGCCTGCACAAAGTGCAGCACGGTATGCAAACAGTGTGTTTTGTGGTGAGGTGGCCGCATGAGTTTTGTTTTGTATCTGGACCGCTACAGTCTGTCTTCATTATCCACTGATTTGAGAAGGACCATAAAAAAAACAGTGCAGCTGCGCAGAGTGCAGCACGTTGTGCAAACTTTTTGTGTTTGGAGTTTGGAGTATATAGTACGGAGCCAATGACGAGTGACCTCAACACTACTCTTATTGTGGTGAGACCCTGACTTTGCTAAAAAATAATGATGTCTTCACAAGCCTTCCTGTTTCCAGAACTATACAATGACCTGCACACACTTCTTTGGAGTTGCTTTTGTGCATGAGAATCTCAGCGCTGGAAACTGTTCCTCTGCCCTTGCACATTAGGCTTCACTATAGAAGGTTTGGGAGTGTCAGAGCTGGATTTAAGCGCATAGCCCTTCCACCTTTATCACACTGTTTGCCACAACACACATGGTTTACAAGTGTGAGCGCTGCAGTTTAGCTCATAGCGCTTACACCTTTTGTATCTTGTTTGCCATAACACTTTATGAAACCCGACAGTAATTCTTTGATTTATGTGACCCTACATTCATTTTTTTGTATTGAATTTCCTGCCCTCCCTCTATAAATTTTAACATTCATATATTCACCACTTCTGCTAAAGGTGGGAGTGACTAGTACCCTCATGTGTGAATCACAAAATGCGAAAACTTTGATGCACCGGAATGACAAAATCCAATACATTTCAAACACAGAAATGTTGGTGCCATCAATCTGCCTCTCCCCCACTCTCCAGAGAAGGTTCATAGCAACCCAGAATCAAGGTTCAACTCTGGCTCTGAGATTAATTCACTTGTTGATGTTCTGGATGCTGCAAACTACTTCATTTACCATCAAACAACCACCTTGACAAATACGATAGATCTTTTTTTTCCCTCTTTAGGAAAAGTTAAGTCTGGGGGCAACTCAGTACTTTTAGCATTGACATCCTCATTACCTTCCTCTTTGACCTCCACGGGGACCTCAAAAATCCCACTGTAGAAAGTGCCTGACATTTGTGACAATGTTGAGCCTGTGGAGTTTAGCTTTGTTGATACTCCTCTGGACCATGTAGTCAACTTCACATTGGATACAGATTCCTTTTTTGATTCTTCACCTGTGTCAGTCCAACCAAGACGACTCTCAACAATAATTCCAGGAGCACATTTTAGATAGAATATTTCATGGGACCAAACTTTAATTGAAATAAATCAAGTGTTATGCATATGGGTTTCTCTTTATGAAGGCCTAAAGACAGAAGTCAAAGCCAACTCTGTGACCTTGGAATCGCTATTGTTTAAATTTGATCATATAAAATTACATATTGCAGCCAAGGAGTTTCTCTTCCAACAGTGATCTTGTCCATTGACATCAGAGGTTGAGCAAGTGCCTACTGTGGATAATTTAAGGTGGCAAGATGTGGTTAAGGATGTTAGCTACTCGGATGGATGCCTGAATTTGGGCAAATCTTGAGTGAATGGTTCCATTATGGAAAAACCCCCCATTACAAACCCATGGAGAAAATGTACATGCTACTCTGGCACCATGTTAAGAACCTCCATATGAGGGGACATCCAACTCATCAGCAGACTCCACGTCTGATGAAGAGGAGATATGTACAACACCAACACTTCCTCTGATTATCATTAACATTAATTTTGATACTGAGTCTACTTGTTCTGTCACACGTTTGCTCCCTACCCATCATAACTACCAATATGCATGAGAAAGAATCTGGTGATAAAATAAATCAGCAACAGCGGAAACCTAAGAACATTGCCCCCCCCAAAAAAATAAAAAATTATCAGTCATCAGGACATTTTATCTCTTCTTTTCTTAATCAGCCCACTGTAAAATATGCTTTGTCAAAACTTGATCCATCCACAATCAAGCCACACCCCATACATGTCAGGATAGCTGAAAATAACATAGCATCCAAATTAACTAACGGGCTCACCAATGTCAGACTGGGGAAATGCCTTATGAGGGATGGCCTTATTGACAATTTGAATATAGTTATTAAACATGACACAGCCAAATCTTGGTCTGCATCGATTAGACCAAGTTTGGAGAATGCATTTGAGAGTCCAGAGAATTCATATGTTGCCCCCACACTGTGAGCACAGTGTTGGGTCCACAATCTCATCAGTCATCTTCCACTATAGAGGATGGTGAGGGTGATATAGCTTCTAAGCCGAAATTTGATCATAGGTATGTGGTTAGCAATGAGGAAATCTCCTCTCTGCTACAAGGTCAGTGTGCCCCTCGCCGTTCTTCCTTAAAAAGGTTGGGAACTCCGACTGAGTATGCTACCCCTGATGTGAATCATGGTCTATCTGAAGCTGGGTTGCCAAACCTGCCAATTTTTACAACATTTGCAGGGAGCCCTAACAACACAGTAACATTAACATCACTGAAATGGCAGCAGCTTGATTTAGCATCTACTAATGTTTTGATGAGTGGGGATTTAGGCTAATCCCAGAGACTGAATGGTGTGTCTATCAATCTGAGAAAAGATTCAGATCCTCAGAATCCAATGGGCCCCCATTTTTTCAGTGGGTGTAATCAATACTCTGACCTATTTCAAAGAGGGGTTTTGGCTAATGAAAAACACATCTTAGAGGAACATACATATGTGATTTTATTTGAAGGTTTACTGCCCGAAAATCGGTCTGTAATACTAAGACGAACAACTGTTTTGTAACTACTCTCTGCAATACCGAATCTCTTTGAAATTATATTGAATGACCTGCAAAAGGTAGACTTCACAAATGGCTCCTGAGCAAGTTGCTCCATTGTCTTTCTTAAATCTAAATTTGTGTTTGAATGCATTATGAAGGAAGGAGAGAATTTTACAGTGATTGTATTTGATATTTCTCAGTATCAATGGCCATGTGAGAATAGCAAAAAAACATGTGATATGGGAATGAAGGCTGTACCGAGGGCTGAAATGTCATGTCTAAAAAACATGATTCAGAAGTACTAGATGTATTTGCCCAGTAACAGATTGGCTAACCAGCAGTACTGGGAGGTACTCACCAGGCGCTACAATCCTATACAGGATCACCTACCACTGTCCTGCCTTGATAAAGGCTACAGTCAAAACATTTGTTGGCTCCCCTCTCACCTGCACCTAGCATGTTCTGCTAGGCTTGTGAACAATGTGTGTTAAAAAATGAAACCTTCACTGAAGACAAGAAGTCAGGAGTTTTGCTCCATTATTTCAAATATCCAATAACTAAGTAACTCACGGCTACAACCAATAGTTAAGAACCACCCGCCAGTGCCATTAAAAAACACGGTTTGTCAAATCACCTAGTTCTGAAAGCAGGCTTGGTGAACAGAAAGAGCAAGGCAAGCCAGTGTGGAAGAGACACAGACGCTAGGAGCAGGCAGATAGGGGGCCCGATAGGTGACTCAAACCAGCAGTGGGCATATAGGAAACAATCACAAATGGGCACAGAGGTTAGAAACTGGCAAGACAGTCTGATAGAAGGACAGTGTAATAAAGTATCACTGAGGCAGTTAGTAGTGAGTACTTTAATTTATTATCAGAGCCCCCTGAGCGTATGGCCTCCGGGTTGTCTTCCCATTACAATGGTTCTGGAATGGTTACATTCCAGAACCATACATCGTATAGAGCACTCTAGCACTCTGAGCAATGAGACCCATATATAACATCCCCCTCCTTTATATTATAAAGGAAAATGCATAAGCAGATAATTGAAAAAGAAAGAAAAAAAACAAGGAACAAACCTCATCTATGGGAAGGTGGGGAAAGAAAAAGAATCGAAGAAACCAAAAGTACAATTGAGGTAAAGGATACGTCTGTGATCCCATGGGGATCCAGTTGCAACTTAATAATAAATATAGTCATTGCTGAAGTTCTGGATCATCCTGCGGTTCCTCTTAGACAACACACCTCCTGGAACATCACTCCTACTTCCAACCTCCTTGTCACTCCTGCTAGGGCTGCTGTATTCTATTGTCCTATCCGCGTGGTGTGTCATCACTTGAGTATCTGACTTGCTGGTCCTCGGCATATTTGAATCCTTTTCTACTCTTACTAAACCATCGCATGACCACATTTTCACATCCTCCAGCAACACAGATTTTCCAGAACAACTCTCCACTCTTTGTGGTGACCTGAACCTGGACTCCCCATTTGACACTTTCTTGGGCTCCTTGATACAGACCCAGTCTCCACTCTTGATTTTGTTCTCCTTCACTCCATTCGTGTGATCATATTACTCTTTATATTTTGTTTGTTTCTCTCTCACCCTTCTAATGATTTGCTCAATTTAGATATATCCCTTATTTGTGTCCATGAATATCCATGCAGGCCTCAAGTGATTAGATGCTACCCTACCGCGCATCATGGTGAACGGCTCCACATATGTGGTGGAGTGTGGAGTTGTTCTGTAAGTACACAGAGCTTCTTTAAGAGTTTCTCTCCATGGAAGTGAGTTGGCTAGAACCAGTTGAATTACACCCTTTACAAATGTGTTCATTCTTTCAACAAGACCATTGGCCATGGGATGATAGAGTGATTTAGTTATATGTTCAATTGCCCTGTCTTTTAAGAACAATTGAAATTCGATTGAGGTAAATTGTGCCCCATTGTCAGAGACCATTTCCTTGGGATCACCTTCTCTATTAAAAATCTAATTTAAAAAGTTCATTATTTTTCCAGTTGTGACATACCCTTCTACAACACCCAACTCGATCCATTTTGAGGTACAGTCCAACAAAACCACAAAGTAGATTTTGACAGTGTCTAGATTTTCACATGGCCCCATGATATCGATCGCTAATTTGGATCACACTTTGCTGGGAATCTCTACAGGTTGTAGGGGTGTTTTCCTCACCATTTGTGTTTTTATCTCTTGCTGCACACTTAATACAGTTCCTGACACTTTCTTCCATATCTTTCCACATTCCTGGCCACCAGTAAGCGCTCCTTACTCTTCTCTTGGTAAGGCTTCTGCCCATATGCCCTTCATGGGCAAACATCAATATCCTCTCCATCTCATACCTATAGGAGGGATGACACGGTCTCCTCCAAAAATATGTGTTGAGTCCATGGATATCTCATCCTTTATTTGAGAATATTTTCCTACATTTTGATCATAGTCCTTCCATTCATTGTTTATCGCTTCCCTGAAGCCCAATTGTTCTGGGTCTACCTTGGTTGCTCCTCCCATTCATCTTTCGTTATGCCAGGATTTATCATAGCTATAATTCAGACCCTCTACTTGATATAGTATCCACATTTTCACAATCCCATGCCAATCTAGAGAAACAGTCGGCAACTGAATTGAATTTGCCTGGAGTGTAACATATGCATATATTGTATTGCATTATGTACAGAATCCAGTATCTTATCCTTGGTGATATTAAGTGCAGAGCCTTAGATTGCAACACATGTACTAATGGCGTATAGTCCGTTTTCATCATGATGGGTAGCCCCCACACTCAATTCCTGAAGTGCTCCAGAATCCACTTTACTCCTAAAGCTTCTCTCTCAATTGTAGAATAGTTTAATTCTGCCTCCTTGAGGATCCTTGATGCAAATGAAATTGTCACCAACCCTTTATCCTGAACTTGCTCCAATACTCCCCCTAGCCATAGCTTGCTGGCATCCACAGATATTATAGTTTTTACCTTACAATCAAACATTCCTCACGCAGGGACATCAATGATCGCAGTTTTTATCTGTTCGAATTCTCATTTACACCCATCTGACCACAAAAATGTTGCACATTTCTTCATCAGTTCTCTCATACATTTGGTTTTGGTTATGTAATCATCCACAAATTTAGAGTAGTACTCTGTTATGGCCAGAAAACTTCTCAATTGATCCTTGTTGTCTGGCTCCAGAATGTTCATAATAGAATTCATCAACTCTCTCCTGGGGCTGATACCATCAGCATTAATGGAATGGGCCAAATACGATACCTTGTCACACTTAATTTTACACTTTTCCAGTTTTAAGGTGAGCCCACTTTTTTGGATCACTTGTAATACTCCCGTCAGTTTGGCACTGTGTTCCTCTTCTGTCCCAGCAGATATCAAAATGTCATCCTGGAAGCAATATACCCCCTTGAAACCCCCAAACAAATGTGGCATTAGTCTTAGAAAGACCGCCGCAGCCGAAGCAAGGCCAAATGGCATCCTCTTGAACATAAAGGCACCCAGTGGAGTAATAAATTATGTCAAATACTTGGACTCAACCTACAGCGCTATTTGGTGGCATGCCGAGGATAGGTTTAACGTGGTTAAATATTTGGATGGTTTAATGGTTGTCAACAACTCCCCAATGTTTGGAAGGGGGTGTCTATCTAGCCAGATGTTTTTGCTCAGATCCCTGAGATCTACACACATCCTTATGGCTCCTTAAGCCATTCCGAGCTTTCTATAGACTCAATTATACTCTGCTCACACAACCTAGAGAGTTGTTTTTGTAGTGCCTCCTTTGTGCCGATGGGAATGTTCCTTACCTTATGCGTTATTGGTATAGCACCTTTCTTAAGAATAATCCTGTGTTGAAAACGTTTCAGAAGTCCAATTTTCTCATTAAATAATTTTGGAAACTGTTTGGCAAGCACGCTTTTGATGTCATCATTATCTTTCAAAACACTTAAAATAGGGACTTCTTCACTTGGGCGGATTTTGATCTTTAGTGTAGCTTGCTCCTCCCATCCCACTACAGACGAACCATTCTTGGCTACGTATAGCTTGCAATATGTTTCTCTTTTGCGGAAACACAACTTCACCGACGTATATCCAATGATGTCTATAGGATTCTTACCATAACCTGTTGCTCTCACACCGGTGCATCAAATTTCTTCAAGGTTACCGGACAAGGCTTTGACAAAGGTGTCGACATCTACCATCATGTATGGTGACCAAGTGTCGACTATGATGGGTAAGGACACTCCGTTTATTTGCATATTCACCCAAGGTCCTTTGTTCTCTTCCACTACTGTGACTGTGAGGATTTGTACATGCTGAGTGTCTTCCCCACTGATGGACAACCTGTCATCAGCCCATTGTTTTCTTCAACAAATCTCACCATGTTCTGTGGTGGCCTGCTCCTGGGATTTCGGTTGAATCTGCCTTCTCTTCCACGAACATTCCTACACACTTCAGCAAAGTGTCCCATGTGACCACATTTATAGCACTCGATAGCTGCTGCAGGACATTCCTTTTTGGTATCAGTGTGTTTGTACCAGCCACATTTTTGGCAACGATTCTGAATCTGATTCCTATAGCCTGTATCTCTTCCACTCTTGAAATTTGCCCTGGAATTGTTGGTGGTCATTCTTACCATCACCACCAAAGATTCATCAGTGTCCTCCTGGATCATTTTAATCTTTGTCTTCCTATCTATCTAACCTTTCTTTCATACAACGATCACCCAGCTCCATCGTCCTAGCAATCTCTAGAGCTTGTTCTAACGATGGGTCCTTAGCCTGTCACAGTCTCTGTTGGATATGGGAATCTGCCACGTTTAACACTAGTTGATCTCACAGATATTTGTCGGTGACACCGGTGAACTTACACATAGACATAAGACCTCTCAGAGCTGCAATGTAAGTGTGCACTGATTCTCCTTACAACTGTCATCTTGAAAGGACTTTTATCTTTCTAGCACAACATTGGTTTTATTGCCAAAGTGTTTGGCTAGTTTCCCCATTGCACATTCAAATTTGCGGTTGTTGTCGCCCAAACCACTTTCGGCGCCATCCAGGTCTGGAAGCAACCTGAAAATCCTTAAAGCCTCCACCCCTTTGCAGTTAAGCAAAGTGGCCCCTTTCAGATCATTGTTGTATTTGGTTCCGCCAACCGCCCTTAAACACACCTGGAATCCATCAATCCATTGTTCCCATGGGCATATGGGATTTCCAGGTTGTGGGAGGAACTGAACTGGTGCTGTAACGTGCTGCATGGTGATAATGGTGGGCGGTTGATATTTGTAAGCTACCTCTTTTTTGTTCTTTATAACATGATGTATCCCGCAGATGTGTTGAACGTCGTTGGTGGTTTTCTATAATGACCTCTCTTTATTTTCCTTTTCTCAGTATATGTATTTGTTCAAAGTCTCACTGTGCCTTTGTTCTTTCATACTGTATTTACAGGTGTTGAATTGCCATATAGGCACTTACTTTTTTTAATTGTGGTACGGAACCACCTTTTGCCCCTTTTCCTTAAACATGCGTGCCTTATCACGGTTCCGTAACGTTGTTGCCTTGAAAAGCAACAGCACTGTAAACAGTTCCTGAAAATGGCCGCCACATTTTTGGCACGCATTTAGGTCCTTTCCTTTAACTTTGTATAGCTTTCACAGGCGTATTTCAAAAGACACGCAGGCTCGCATGCCAACCAAATACCTTGATCCTTGATCCTCTTATTTAAAAGTAAAACTTTCACATCCAAGCTCACTGCAGTCGCGCTAGGGCAGTAAAACAAGCACTGTGATCATCTGGTGTACAGCAGTGCCTTTCCCTCGATTTGGGTGTCGGGCAGGTTCCCTCACTCACTCAGTAGGCCACACAACCTCTCATTGGCCGGCTCTGGAATTTCCTCTATCCAGGGGCTCACACGTAGCACAGGTACTTCTCTTTGTCGCCATATGTAATAAAGTATCACCGAGGCAATTAGTAGTGAGTACTTTAGTTTATTATAAGAGCCCCCAGAGCGTATGGCCACCGGGGCATCTTCCCGTTCACAATGGTTCTGGAACGGCTACATTCCAGAATCATACATCATATTTGTATTTTTTTGTATTTTGTATTTTATTATTTATATAGCGCTTTACACCAAAGCACTTTACAGCATAACAACCAAAATACATTAAAGATGGAACACAGAAGCAATACAATAAACATGATTCAAACCAGAAAAACAGCATGTAGAACAATTTGCATTTGGGAAGGGAGAGAAGAGGAGAGGTATGGGAAGATAGAAAGGGAAAGGGGAGAGGGAGTAGAGGGAGTAGATGGGAGGGTGGAAGTCAAAGGGGGGGAGACAGGAAGAGATAAAGGAACAGGAAGAGACCCATATATAACAGACAGTAGGCTCAGAAGACGAAGGGACACGGGACTGTACATCAGGGAAAGGGTTTGCCAAGACAGCAGGATGATTGGGAAAACATATTGAGGCTGGAAGCAGGCAGAGTGAGGAAACACTTAAACAGAATAATCTGAAAGGGGACAGAGGTACAGGGATGGCCAGAGTGCATCAAGGCAATGGACTTGGGAAGCCCGTTGGCAAGCCACTGAAATATCCTGTGCAGGTGGAGGGGAACAAGAACGCTGCATTGAAGTTGATGAGAATGGAAGGCGTGGGTGAAAGGCTGCTGTTTCACTGGCGGTCCGCAGCAATGACATGATGTTGAAATGACAGCGCTATCAAATACCATTCTTTATCAATTTCTGAAAGAAGCCCCTTTCTTAAATAAATATACCCTGACCTCAATTCCGGACAGTGTATTGTATTGCTACTCGTTGTCTGGTGACCTTTAGGCAGGCTAAAGTGATATTTGAATTGCTGTTTCTTGTACTGGTTTCATCCACGAATAGGGTAGTGAGCAGCTGCCATTCCGAAAAGGCCATGGAGTGGTGTCTTCTCTGCTAAACTTCAGTCCGTGGGATCTGCCAGCAGCAGCTTCACTGTCTGCAGCACTATTCGCATAGCATCATCTGATGCCCTTACCTCGCAGCCATTCATAACTCCTGCCACATCAACAGCAAATCTTTAATGCATTCAAGTGAATTGTGAAAAAGGTAAGTATGTTGCTCTATTATCCTGAAATAGTTCAGAATACTGATGGAAATATATACACAATAATAGGTTTTCTAAATAAAATCTTTTATAGCTAGGCAGGAAGAAAACAAAGATGTTTTAAAAGCATTATTCACAAAGCTCTTCTTTATTGAAAGAGCTCCACGGTCTCCCATAAAATGGCTACGTCTGAAGTATGATTTCAGCGAGATGGAGCCATCACGCTTGACAGAGAAGCGCTGTCTCTGAAGAAAAAGGGCAGTCAAAAAGTAAACTCTCTCTAGCAGACCTAATACGATTACTGGCCACAATGTCAAGGACCACTGCTCAGGGAATCTAGCCAGAGAGGTTCCTTTGTTTTGTCTGGGAGGCAAGCGGGTGGGGCGGAGGGCGCACCAGCAGAGGATGTGGTGCCATATACATAAACCATGTTCTCTGGGGTAAGCTATTTGGCAAATATGTTCATTCATTGGCTCAACGTCAGACATCTCTTTAACTCCTAAATAGAGAGTACAAGACTCATATGCATCACTTAATTAAACATTCATTTAATTATATGGTAAGTGTTAAAAAGCAACAACATACGTTCGCAGACAGGTGCTTCCGTCCATTCACTGTCAAGGCACGTTACATGGGAGTGTTTTTCAAAAGCATATCCTTGGTGGCATTCGTAGGTGACTCTTTCGCCAGAGGTGTAGATCCCCTTTGCTTGACCCACAATATCAGCATTTTCAACTTGTGGTGCAGCACTACATGCTGTTGCTGGAGAAACACAACACACAACGTTTATTTGGACGTGCTGTATAGTGAAGAAAGTTTAAAGGTGACAGAAGAGCATGTTATTCATATGAGTTGCAGCTAGACGTCCTTGGTCTCCACACCCATGTATGTTGCATATGTACTTTCGTTCTCCCACGCCAGTGTCAGTAGCCTGTGCTGTTCCAGGTGAAGTGCAATACAATTAATAATGGAAAACAAGCACAGATTGCAATAACAAACATCAGATTAATTTGGAAATGAGAATAATAGTTATCGCTGGACATTCACCATTGTATCCCAATCTATATTTATTTAGGCCATAGTATCGACATTTTAATAAAGATCTTAAATGAGATAAACCAATGCGTGTAAGTACATGCAGTGACACGCATACCAAGTTTCAGATTTCTTTTCTATTATTGTGCGCTTTTGAAATGTGCCTTTTGCTGAATTTAAACCTTAGTATTTCTCTTATGATTGTAGTTTTGAATTTTTTGTTCGATTGGCAAATTATACATAAAGTTCCTTTCTGGTAAATGCAATGGTGTATGGTTCCTTTAGCTGCAAGTCCAATACATTCAATAGTTTTTTGGCCTATTTACATTTGTGCCCAATTCTCTGATGTGCCTTATATCTTTTTCAAGGGGATATTGCATGTCTTTTCAAGTGTATGTTTTTTTTTTTATCAGGAGACTGTGTAATATTTAAGCTTCAATTACATTTTAATGTCATCATACTATGGCATTTGAGTTAGTAATAAGTTACTGAAAAACACACCCCAATATTATTGCATCATCATTGTATTCCTATTTTGAATAAGTTGCTTAAATCCCTTGGTGGTCAGCAGTCTTGTTAGCATTACACAATTCTAGGTCGGCTTTTGGATCTTCACTTCTGGTACATAAAGTGCAGGCTAAAATAAAAACAAGAAACCATCCTTAAAAAACCATTTCTCAGAGATGGAAATCGTGATGCACCTTCTACAGCAGGCGTTTCATCCTTGTTTTACCTGAGTTAAAAAAAAAAAGACACCGTGAAATAAAATATATTTTAGTGTCGCAACTGGTGGTGCCACCTTAATATTTTCCAGACACTTCCTTCTCACTGAGATGTTGCTGAAAGGTTGCCACCTTTACTCTAAAGCATGGCTCAAGGAAAGACACAATGCAGTACTCCATGTTGCCTGATCATGTTGTAAAGCTCTAATTCCAGCAAGTGCACCTGCAACAGCACTTAGTGGAGTGATGTAGAATAACGGCTAACGTGCAGGTTGGCCAGCGCTCCAGAGTATGTGGTATGATATCCCAACGAGTCAGGGCTGCATTTTATTTACTGATGGTGCAGCAAGCAGCCAAGCATCTGCAACCTGCATAACCCATGTTGGGCAATGTACGACTGGGTAATATGGGACCTAAGCATTTTGGGCACATTAATCATTGCCTCTAGAGGCCACTTATAGTTTATTAAATCATGGCCACAAGATGGAGGAGATGGGTGAATCATGACACATGTATGGTTCAACCATCTTCAAGGCAGCAAAGACATTGAATCCATTATCAGCTGGCATGAAGCCGAGCTATGACTGATGGGGAGTACATCCTTGTTTGACCACTGTCTTACCTTTCTCTCAGAGGTTACTGCCTAGTGGGATTTGCACTCAAGCCCACCCATATACAATACAGCAACCCAGTGAATGGCATGGCATGGATGCTGGGCTTCAGATTGCTCTTGTCTGGTGGTAGCTATGGTGATTACGTTCTCAGTGATGGCCCTTTAATCAGCGATTTGGCCACTGATTTGAATGTCATTCATCAGGTGGACTTGTATCGTCTCACAATGGTCTAGTGCCATCCCAACCACAATGAGAACCTGGCTATATGTGTGCGGTATAGTGATTCCGGAAAAGTAATTGTGACTTTGAGTTTCCCAGGAAGATTCTGCCATTTCCAGTATCTGCCTGAGGATATATTTTTCAACATAAGACTATGGCAACAACTTCACACCCAACATGAAAGCCAGGTTGCCACTAAGAAGACTCATTCTATCATGTGTTGTGATATTTTTTGGCATGCTCTACTGTCTCAGTGGCAAAATAGGTGGTGCCTTTGGGGGGCTTGAGGCTTCAGGGATAATGGTATGGATTTGTATCCAGTGATTGTGGACATGGCCACTGGTGTTCATGCTCTGGCACTTCTCCCCAACCATGTTCACGAAGCCGCCTCATGTGAGCCCACATAAATGGCATGCCAAAGTTTATTCCAGGCTCCCCCCATGACGAATGTCTTTATTGCACTAAGTTCAGTCTGCTGTGAAGAAATTACTCACAGTACATTTGTTTATGGGTTGAGAGTGGTCCAACACTCTTAGCATTAATTTAACCTTCTTGGTGTATTGTGCAGAGGTTTTTGTGATGATGGTGATGATGTTATTGACTGATGGTTTGTACCGGACCCTGATTTTTGATGTTTCTTGCCACAGTTTGTACACTGGCATACCTCCAGTGTCTGGGACCAGCTGGGAACCATGCTTAGGTCTGCGACTTCCAAAGGACTGCATATAATCAGTCTGTGCCACCATCTGCCCCAATCATTGTATAATCCTCTGCATAGATTTCCCTCAGCCTTTGTCTTGCCAAAGCGCCTGAAGGATTGTTAGCGAGAATTCTCCAGAATGGCTAATTTCCCTTAACTACTGAGTCCCTCAGCAGCTTTGCTGGATTTCTAGGATATTTTCACCTGGTAAGAGTGTGAGCGTTTTTTCCCACTTTTACATGTGTTTTGCTGTGTGTGTTTAACATTTTTGTGTTTGTAGACTGTGGAGCTTCACCTACTCCATAGGCATCATCTTTTTAATGTGTGTTATACAACACCTTCAGTGCAGTGACACAGGGTTGTCTTTTTCAGACTTCCCTCTTCAAACTCCATTTTCTGGGACTGACTACTGTCTCCCAGAACATGTAAAGTTGCCATTGACTTTTTTAGACTTTTTAAATCCACAGACCCAGTGAAAACTATCTTACATACAGTTCTGGAAGGGGTTAATAGTTACCCCTTTTTGTCTGTTTCTCATGGAACATAATTTCGTTCCCTTTTCATTAAGATTTGGCTGGTGGCAGTGGTAACTTCCCTATTTTTCCTACCGCGGTTATTCTAAATAGCCATGGTAATGTTTTAGGCTATCTTAGTAGCCTCGAACTTAAATCCACTGGACCACATTTACTTTTATTTGGTTCCAGCTGGGTTTATTCGCCATTTCTTTTTGTAAAAGTCTTTCTTGTGTTTTACTCTGCGCACCAAACCAGGTTTGATTCCTTTGTTCGCTGACCTTTGGCAGGCTTCTACACAGAAGCCCTCCTTAAGGCGCCTTATAGTCTAGAGGGGAAGGATGTGAGGGAGGGATGTTCAGTCCCCTGCCATGGGTTGCCTTAGCAACCCAAGTCACACTCTTGTCTGATTGGCTAAGGGGACTGGCCTGGCCAGGCCAGCCATCCTGCTCTGTAATTGACAGCCAGGCTGTATGAATGGGGGAAAACTGCATAAAAAGCAGGTCTCTGGGATTGGAAGAGCAGAGTCACCACTGGAACGAAAGAACCAACGAGGAACTGGAAGAAGAGGACCCCTACCACGACAGAACTTCCGGTGAAGCCCTGCTGCAGGGTCGAATCTCCAAATCCGATGACAGAGAAGATCCTCCAGGAAACTTCTTCCGTTGAGCTGGTGGGACCAACCAGCTCACCCAAACTGCAAGCCAGGACCCCTCCTCTGGTCGAATTCACTGTACAGAGCTACAGTGAGCCAGATAGCCAGGAAGGTCTGACCCTGCTTGGGTTTTAAGGAGCGCACCTTTTATTCATTGATTTGCCCTGCTGCTGGTTTCTTCCCTGGGTGGCGCAGGACATTACAGTCTTCCTACTTCGTGACAGTCTGACAGTCGCTTCAGGAACCATGAGTCTGCAGGAACCACCAGGAACGTCCGCCTCAGCTACAGCTCCCTCTCCGTTTTAAAGTACTGTGCAAATCCGGTTGTCCTTCTCTTCTCTTTGAACTAACCTTTCTACCAACCAACCTCGTCCAGAATCTGTGCCACAAACTTTACCGCGACTACATTGAACTTATTATCTTGAGCATAAAACTTTTGAACCATTGACTTTGGCCCTAAGCCTTTTCTATCTGATTTTAACCTTGTAGTCTCTCTTGTTCTACTGCCTGATTACTTACCTGTTGGCGTTGCTTAATTTCTAATAACTTTGGCTTTCCCTCCCTTTTAAATTGCTGGAGTGCCATGTTGCTGCCACTTCATTTGTGAGCTTAACCTGTCTGGAATTTAAGGGAAGTGGTGTGGTGTATTGGTGATTGTAACTTTTGACTTACTTAGACTAGTGAAATGTTAAACAACTGTTGAGTAAATAAATATATATTCTTTTACTTTGAAACCTTGAGTCAGTGTTTGCCTGAACCATAGTAATTGCTGTCCCTTTGTGTAACTCCTTGTACTGCTCACTTACTCTTGAGATAGGTCTGGCTGCTCCACTACTGCTACCACTATAACTGTGTAGTACAGGCTTGTACCAAAGGTGAAATTGTACTGTCACTTGTCGTCTTAATTGTGTGTAGTGTTCCCAAAGGGTACTGCATACAATTCTGCCTAACATGCTTCTGTCAGCATTAATTCACAATCAAATCCATGCTCAAATTAGCATTTGTTTAAATAAAGAAACAGATCCATGGTGGAAGGGGGAAACTCAAGGCAGAGCTATGCAGGCCTCTATATCTATCTATCTATCTATCTATCTATCTATCTATCTATCTATCTATCTATCTATCTATCTATCTAATCACACATCACCAAGAAGTATATCACCTCCACCTCTCGGCTATGCTGCTTTTTTTTATTTCACCCCCTGGTCATTGGCAGTCTGGCCCTGGCCCCCAGTCAAAGCATGCTTTTAAATCCCGTGAGCCCCCTCTGAAAAAACATGAACATGCACTGACTTTTCCTTGTGGGATGCTAAGATGCGTAGAATGTAGAGTTTGCCAAAACATTTGCCCTTTTCTTAAAAATTGCGTAGTTGAAATTCGAAGAATTGATATGTGTCCCTGAAAATAGAAGTTCCATGGTCCAGAAGTTCCCACACAAACCAGAATACTGCAGTATTCAATTGCACCTGAGAAATGTTTATTCATGAGCTGTTTGGTGGCATTTTCTGAGTGATTTGTAAGTGAGTCTGGACAACACATACATCAATTGGAATTTGTGCAGTTGTTATTCATGACATGTAGAATTCCCTGACTAGGCCTACAATTACGTTTCTAAAACGTGGATGCGCACAGGATTGTAAGCTTTCACTCAATCAAAACCACAGCCAATTCCTCTGGGCAGCATTCCATGATATTGTTTAGCCTGTCTGTGCCTTCACAGAACGACACACACATATGCACATCGTTGTTGCCTCCCAAAGGAATGGTTCAGAAACCAGCCAGGGCGCAACCTTTATATATCACATGGCATTAACCCCCAGAGTTTGGACACCACCTTTCAGGTGTATCATTGGAAACCAGATAAATCAAGCTAGGGCAAAGGTTGATTTAAAAACCAATGGATGAATTAAGGGACATTGAAAAGAAAGATACCCAGGGGGAGTCCTATTGGCTGTGATCAACTCAAACTTAACATTAGTGAGTATCCATCACTGGAAAGGGGTTTGTCCCATGATCCCTGAGCCTAAGGAATCGCGTAGGATCTTAGACTTGAACACTCACTATTGGGGCAGAGTGTTGCAATCTAAGATGCTACACAAACACAGGAAGTTGAAGGGAGTCTGCTTCGTGTAACACAAAGTGGGCAAACACACAACAATGCAGCTGAAGACTAATTGCCCAGTGTTCGATCCTTCTTAAAGAGTCCTCATATATATTGCTCTACAACTTTGGATTTGCTGACTTTTGCATTCTGCATACTGCATTTCCTTTACAAAATTAGGTGTGACAAGGGGTGCACAAATATTATCTCACAAACCTGAATTTGGGGGTTTCTAAACTATGTGATTTTCACGGAGAAGAGACACCTAGACGCTGCTTCTTAAACGGTTCTCCAGTTTGGGAAGATTACAATAAATCAGATGTAGGGGCTAAGGTCGATAGGTATGTGTGGTTCTAATGTTACTAACTTCCCAGGCTACACTTTGCCGCAGTGAAGAAGGTGAGCACCGGAAGCTAACCCAACGTTCATCAGTGTGGTGTACTCATGAAATAACACATGCCACATTCACAACACCAACTATTCAGGTGTTCTTTGTGTAGAAGTTGATTTTTTATTGCAATGTGAAATGTGGCTGCATGTATACGTTTTCTCCTGCTTGGTGAGAGTATTAGAGACATATGAACATTTTAATGCATGCAGATCACATTTAACTGATAGACAGCAATATAGTACATGGAAATATTAAGAATATCAACATACTTCTACAGATTGGTATGTCCATCCATTGACCATCAACACATGTTGCATATGATTGATTTTTAAGCGTATATCCTTGTCGGCATGCGTATATCACTCTCTCTCCAGAGGTGTAGGTCTGCTTTTGTAGACCGACAATTACAGCATGTTCAACTGCTAGAGCGGGACCGCATACTGTAACTGGAGACATATGTGGCTCGGTGCAATGGATTTGCAGAAAGAGCAGGCTGACGCGTTGTGTGCGCCAATACACTCTCGGGTATTAGCGCAGGTCTATTCTGGTATTTGGATTATTCTATTTCGTAAATATTTTTTGCAGAAAATTCATCTCAGCCCTTAAAGCTTTCCTTTGTTTTTCATTTTTTTTTTTTTTTTTTAGAAACGAGTGATTTAACAAAAAATGCACTGGTACTTACCACTAAAAGTATGACAAATAGGTGGCCAGAGTGGGCTCCCTCCCTGCCTGTTCCATTCTCCTTTAACTCATATGTGGGGATGTGCACACTTTTCGTAGCAGCCGCTACTGGTGCATTGGTAGTCTAACCCTGACTACATTGTCTCCGTGCCATCACCAGCTCTACTCCCCAATTCTCTACTTGTTCCACTTCCACATTGGATTTGCCTCCTGCTCAAGGAACTCTCAGTGGTCAGACCTCCCTTCTCTATCCCAACTCTGCCTCAACCATTCCTGTCCCTCTAAGTTCCTTAACCTGAAACCTGCCTTCCATAATTTCTAAATGTTTAATTGAACTATCTACTCCTCGGCCGGTCAGCCCTGGTCCTTTGCTTGTGACATCCCCTAAGAACACGCATTGGCAATGCCAACAGTGTGTAGGTATTGGAAGGGCACTTGCCAGACACAGCCGTTGTGGAAGTAACAGGACATTGATTGTTGCAGGTGCAAAATGGTGCGAGTGCCTCATCATCTAACAGCAGTGCCTGGCAAATGCCTACTACTTACACGCAAGCCAAAACTGTTGGCTTTGCCACTGCTTGTTTTTAACAGCACTTCATTGAAGGACATGTACAGTGCTTATAAATCGAGTGGCTGAAGGGAGACCTGGAAAGACATTTTTATTACACCAGTAGCAGGTTTACAACTCCAAATAAGTCATTAACCCACAGAAGAATTCTTGGTAAAAACAGTGACAGACACTTTGAGTGCAAAGTTTGATGGTAAGGTTTGCTAAAGTGATCTCAAAGAGTTTCCATGAGGAGGTGTTTTGGGCAGGGAGGGGCAGAAACTTGGTTGGAATGGCCATAGGTATTAGCATGGCCCTGGGCAGTCAAATTGTGGGCAAATAATCAAACAACGCCTCCAGACTGTGTGTCCCCCTCATATGCCACTGCTCCCTATCTGTACTCTAATGCAATAGTTTTGGTTTATAGGTGTCACAAGCAACACCTAATAGCCCAAACTAAAAAGTCTGGCAGTAATGTCTGTGAGCCCCTATGTGAAAAACATGAACATGTGCAATATTTGCGTGTTGGCTTTAAGATTTGTAGATTTCTTTGTAGAGCTTGCCATAATATATACAATATTTTCTAAATTGGTTAAATTAACGTTGACAAATGGGTAGGGGACCAGGGAAGTAGCAGTGGCACTGGGGGTATTTTTGCTAATATTCACTGCAGCGCCTCCACAGTCCCATAGTCCAGTGGCCCCAGATAAATGAGAATGCTGCACTCTTTCAACCATCATATTTCAATGTTACTCGGTTGTTTGAAAGTTTTTCAGCAAACCATCAAATGGTTTGGCCTTCATTGGAAAAACATTACGACAGAATTGTCTGTGAGAAATATTGATTTGAGAGCTGTTTGCAGCAAAGGAACATTTTTGAGAGATTGGTAATTGACTCTGGATAACACATGCATTATTATTATTATTATTATTATTATTATTATTATTATTATTATTATTATTATTATTTTATTCCCTACCTCTGTACTCAAGATACTTCCATACCTAATCATCAACAGCCCTTTCTTAGGACACCTTCCCCTCGAACCGCTAGACTGGACAAGTCCTCCTGCTTCTCAAGAAACCGATGCTGGACCCTGACAGCCTCAGCAACTACCGCCCATCACCCATATTCCCTTTCTAGGGAAGATCTTTGTGAAAGCAGTAGCCACACAAGTCCTCCAGAACATTGAAGCCAACAACGTTCTTCAATCCTACCAATCTGGTTTCAGACCCAGGTCCAGCACACAAATGGCTACCATGAAGGTAATGGACGATACCCTTAAAAACCTTGATGATGGCCATCCTTGCCTCCTGCTTCTCCTTGACTTCTCAACAGCATTCAAAACAGTAGACCAACAGATACTCAATGACAATCTACAATGCTGCATTGGGGATCAGCAAAATCATCATCAGCCGATTCAAATCCTACCTTACTAATCCCCAACAGTTTGTCCAAATGGATTCCTCTATATCAACTACTCTACCCATCACCTGTTGTGTTCCAAAGAGTTCCATCCTCTAGTGTGTGATCTAGAATATTTACATGGAACCAATCGAAACCCCTCCTGGCTCCACACAAAATCCACATCAACCAATATGCAGATGACACACACTTCTACCTCACAATATCGTCCTTTGAAGATATCCACAGGCTCAAGGCCTGCATCACAATGATTCAAAGCTCAACCCTTTCAACACTGAATTCCTACTGCTGACCAACAACAACGCACACCCTGATATCCAGATCTGGCTCTCTGCTATGCACCTTGAGGTCTTCAAACCCCAGCTGAGCACCTGCAACAAAGTGTTGCATTCAACATCGACAAACACCTCTCCTTCAAACAGCAGATAGCAAGGATGACACAAACAGCTTGGTACCAACTTTCTCGCCTGCAGAAAATCAAGTCTTTCATCCCAGAAAACAACCTCAGATCTGCTGTCCAAGCCTTGGCCCTCTCTCAATGGGATGGTGGCAATGCCCTTTTCAAAGGCTTTCTGGCGTCTACCCTGGCACCCCAGAGATGTTTACTGCATGCTGCAGTGCAACTCATCGAAGAACTCAACAAATTTCACTGCATCACCATGACCCTCATCAAACTGCGCTGACTCCCAGTGCAAGCCTGTATCATCTTCAAATCCTGCTGTATCATCTACAAAGCTGTCGCCCTGGAGTTCTCACACTAGCTCAATGAGAAACCCAGCATCTCCAGAGGCCTATGATCCACCAGAAGTAAGGTCATATGCAGACTTGAAATCCACCAGAACATAAATGCAAGAACCAGAAGACAGGTTTTCTCTATCTACGCTGCAAGACTCTTAAACCTCCTTCCAGTTAACATCAGACTTGCCCCGTCACTTCTAAGATCACGAAGTAGCTCAAGACACTCCACTTTAAGGAATGGCTCCTCCCTAACACATAGGTCCACCTACCCTCCACGCCCCACCCTACCTGAGATGGGGCGATATGCTCCTCACTCTTACCTCACCTGGTTGCTTGTTGATCCATTGTTACCAAATAGCCCCCTTCGTCCCCCCTGTTGTTAGCTCTCCATTCTCTTGTTCATCTGTTTTCCTCACCATGTTCTTCCCCCTATGTTTGTAAAGCGCTTCTATTCATTTTAACACAGACCTAGCTCTGGAAAGAAAAAGAGCACTTTTAAAGTCATAGGCGAAGTACGCAGCGAGGTAATCAGGTTGCATGGGATCAATACAAAGGAGCGAAGAAATAACAATGGGGAGGAGGAGGGCAGGCAAGGGATCTACAAACAATCATGGATAGAAGCAGTGAAAAGCAGATCACCCAGTTTCAGGTTTGGTTGTGAGTGGAGGATGTGGAGGTGTTAAGGAGATGTGATTCATTTTAGAGGAGGGCATTGTGCTTCTTCCTGAAATGATGCATTAGAATATGTGTAGGTGTTATTTGTGAGATACAGATGTGCCTTTCTGTGCCTACAGAGATGTGTCGAAAATGTGGGTAACCAAAGTGTTAGAGGTGTTTTTCTGAAACACCAATAACATAATGGATGGAAAGCTTTAAATCAATCATAACCACAGGAAATTACTCTGGTCAGTTTCCAGGACATCATTTTTTTTATCCATCTCTGTCATTACAGAAAAAAAATGTAATAAGCAAAATGTTGGCCCCATCCAAAGGAACACTTAGTCCTAACCTGTCAGGGCTCTTCCATTCTGCATCACATTATGAGCATCACATCTGAGGATCAATGGTCTAGAGAGTATCCAACGATCTATAATTAACATATTCCGCCATGAAGTTGCTAGTGCAGGTAGGGCATGTTCTGGGGATTCTGCCTCTATCTCTTTTTCAGACACTGCAATCAGCACACCAAAAATGAAGCTGTGTGTTGGGGCAGCCTGCAGTGGCCACCGTCAGTGAAGATGCATCCTCATCCTAGCAGAATGCCTCTTACTGTTCGCAATGTCATCCCTGTGCTCTAAATCTGATACGTGATGCAGCGGATAATGAAACTGGTCAAGTGCTCCTGGAGATTTGGGACAAACCAGTATTCCTGTATTTCTGCAGAAAGGTGCTGCTTGGAGATATGTGATGGATGATGAAGCTGGTCAAGTAACTTGTGTGGCATTACTGCTTTACCCGTTATCTTCTGTCTTCAAAATACGTCAGTAGAGTATTGTTTGCACCCTCTTTTTAACCCCAGTTGATTTTCTTCCTCAGGGACCTGCCATTGTAACTCAATTATTTGTGTTGGTAGGTATTGTAAGGGACAGGTGGCACCTCGATGTTGGACATTAGCATTTGGTATTCTGCTGGCTGAGGCACTGGAATATATGGATCTATTTTGGCTGCTGCGTCTGTGGCAGCGTTACCGAGAGAGACCATGTCCATGTTACGAATCCCACAGCGGATGGTTGTGCAAAAATTAGCCTATCTAACAATGCAGCATGCTGAACTGGGGAACCGTCAGCCTTTCTCGACCCCTCCACTTCCAACGGTAGAGATTGGCGTGCACTGTTGTGACGTATGCCGAATCTGAATAGATGGTCACCTAGCACCCCTGTAATGCTTGCAGCGCTTCTATGAGCGCTATGAGCTCCACTGCCTGAGCTGACAAATGCACTGGCAGCCTCTTTTGCAATAATGTTTCAAAATTGCCGTCCACTAGGCGCACCACATCCACCCCACTGTGTCTCAGGCCAGTGTCCTGGTCAATTGTCACTGACCGGTCAGTAAGGAGGATCTCCCCCCTTCAAGTGGACTGTCTCTTGCTTTGGGAATGTCGTCCGCCTCTCCTTTATAAGATACACAGTCCTGTCAGGCCAGGTCTTCGTCTGTGCACATTTCAGTCTGAAACGTGGCAGGGTTTACTGTTTTGCATCTTAAAATGTGTATATTGGGGCTGGACAGTATTATCTCATAGGCTGACTCTCTTTGTGTTGTTAGGCTGGACTTAGATCTTTCTAGGATAGCGAACACTGCGTGCTCCACGTACAAAGTTACAGAATACCCCATTACTATTGTGGAGCTCTTTTCAATAGCGCAGGCCGCACAGTGAGTTCCTGTTTACATGCATTGTTTCCTATCTCAAAACCCACCAAGGCTTCCTCGTCAGGGTCAAATGTCATGAATAGTGCTGGACACGAAAGAGTTTTCTGCGGGCTGTCCTAGTCAGGGTATGTGTTTGTACCAGGGAACAAACAAAAATGCTTCCCTCCCATGACCTTGGCCCCCCCAGTAAGGTGCAATGGCACCATTGGGCACAGCACCATTTGTGGGCAGGTTTACTCCATTTGGGGCACTGGGTGGGGGTATGTGTGGTTGGGCAGCTTTTGGGTTTTGTATTTGCGCACCTGGGAGTTGAGGGGGCAACTGAGTATATGCCACATGTATTGTGAGTTGTCCTTGCTGCTGGGGCTGGGGCAGTGGGTAATAGTTGCTGTATCCCACCCCTGTCCTGCTCTTACATTCTCTTGCAAAATGTCCCCATTTCCCACAACCCCAACATTGCGAGGGCCCCATACCACCACCTCGAGGCCCCCTACCTCTAGACTCCCCATATGCCCCCTTCCACCTCTAAACCCACCTCTCCCTCGTTGTGGTCCTCCTTGCTGCCACTCGGGCCTTAATGTTGAGGCCCCACCACCCCCTGTCCTTGTGCACCTCCTCCTCTGGGCCAAAACACAGCCATGCTCGCTTCTGCTGCTGCCTGTGTTCTCCCTGTCGTTTCTGTCTGGTGTGGGTGCTGTCCCTTCTAGAGCTGTTTTAGCAATTTTTTCTGCACCAGTTTCGCTCCTTCTGCATGTATTCGCTGCACTGCTTCCTTTTCGTGCTCATGCATTCTTTTTTAGTGGTATATTATTATTGTCTGAATCTCTGCCCACCGTTTGCTTTAATGCCCACTATTTTGTCTGTCTTTGTCCACGTGGGTGCTGCTGGGCTCATCATCCGTGATAAAACAGGGTTTAACAAGCAATTACTCATTTAAAAAACGATGCTACTCTATCACTGTAATGATGATATGACAGGCTATTTATAACGTGGTTAATATCCAGAAGTTTATAAGCGCGGACCCGGGGATCGAACCTGTGTTACTTTTTGTCGTCTTGCTTTCAAGGCAAGCACGTTGCCCCTGAGCTATCCTCCCGAGACCTGGCAGCCAGAAACAGTGATAATGCAGTGGTAATGGTTATCACTGCATTGTTGCTGCATTAACGCACCGCCAAAATATGGTGGATGTCATTCCACCACCCCACCGCTTAAAAACGGCAATTTCTGTGGAATTACCACCAGCAGAATTACCGCTGGTGGTAATTCTGTGCCGAGATCCCCATGGAGTCCTATGGAATCCATGAATGGGGAATAACACTGCCATACCATCACCTGTAATCTGGTGGTAATTCCACCAGAGCAAGTGTCAGGAACTGTAAATTTGGTGGTATCTCAGCACATTTACATCTGAATTACCACCAAACCCATAATGTGGCCTGCCTTCTTTTACAGGGTGGATGTTCGTAGTGTTACGATCTAAGGAATTAGACAAGTGACCCTCTCCGGCAGGTGGACAGTTAACTGTTTCACTACTTGCACAAGCACATAACTAATGGGGCTCTTTGCTGTCACCAGTGCCAAATCATGTTTGGGGGTCAGGAGTGGCGGCAGTGACCGTGCATGATAGATGTTTGGGAATGGGCAGGTGGGGTGGGGAGGGAACATTGGTTGCAGGAGTATCCCCTGCATTATGGTACTAGATGGAAGGGGGTTGCAAAATAGAAAAAAAGATTCCCTGCAGCATCGACATCGAGTCTGGTCAACTGGGTTTCGATGAAATCAGCCTGCGGGGAATCAGCATCGATCCTACTTTACCAGAGCGTATTGCCACTTCATCACAGAGTTTCTCTCATGTTGCAGCACACAGAACACTATAAGTGGGACTAAAAAAACTCAATCTGCTGCCACTGTTGACATTTATTTAATGCTGGGGACCGGAGCTCCACCACCTAAAAATCTGGTGCCTATGCCTAGCTGCTCCTCTCCTGTGACATAAGAATAACATAGAGAAGACTTTCTTTTGTCCTTGCTATTGTCTCCTTTGAAAAAAGCATGTGTCCCTGCTAGAATCCACCCTAATCCATAACATTGTCTAGTGCCATAATCTTAATATGAATATAAAGTGGATGTGCTGATGAATTGTATGAGTAACTTAATTTGAATTGTAATGTATTTAATCGATTTTCAATAAAACAGTGTATTTTTAATTATTTTCAAACAAATGTGGAATTGGTCATTGTCTATGAAGTCAATGGAAACTGTATTGTAAATTGTATATGTCTTTATGGTCTCCATAGATTAGAACACATGGGTGCAAGTCCCATTTAAGTGTTTGATATGAGGGATAAGCATGGACTATTAAGTGGACAACCAGGTTTGAGAGCTTTGGGGAAGGCCCAGTACGATTCTTCGTCTCTTAGTGCATTTGGTAGGGAGTTCCCATATTTGGTTGGATAGAAAGCTGACATCACAAGCTTTGGCTCATTTGACTCTGGGTTGGACTAAGCATTGAGAATATGGAGATCTAATGGACAGTGAAAATGGGGTCTGGGCCAGGTACGGAGGGGCGGATTTAGAGATGCATTTGTATGTGATAGAGAGGGTCTGGAACATGATTCTTTCTTGGATGGGGAGCCAGTGAGCAGCTCTATGGCTGGCTGTGATGTGATCAGTTTTAGGGATGTTTATTGCAGCACGGCGTGAATTATTTTGGATCGTCTGTAGTTAATGATTATTGCCTTGCGAGGTACCCACAAAGAAAGCATTGCAGTAGTCGAGCCTGGCTTTGACTACCGCTCGGGCGATAGTGATGCAACTCTCAGTGGAGAGGAAAGGTCTTGTGGCGTTTATCAATTTGGTGGTGTAAGCTTCAGAGGAAGAGATAGCAGTTACAAGGATAAGGTGGGATCAAGTTATAGACTGTAACTAGGGTGCCGTCGATGTTGAAGGCTATGTACCTAGGGTCATGTTTTTTTAGAACTGTAGATGGAACGACTATAAGGAGCTTGGTCTTCTTGTCATTTCGGCATAGTCCATGTGTTGCCATCCAGGCTTGGATGGTTGCGTAGGCTATGTTGAGGGAGTCATCGTCCTTGGGGTAGTTACCAGAGAGAGGCAGAAGGATTTGCGTGTCGTTGGCATAGTTGGTGTAGGCGATGCCGATGGAGTGAAGGAGGTCAAAGAAGGCCCAATACAGCCAGGACCAAACTGCAGACGTATAGGTTGAATAGTAGGGGGGCAAGGACACATAATTGTCTAACCCCACATGAGATGTCAGACACAGGGGTTCGTTTTCCTACATTATCCAACTTTGCTGTTGCTTTCAGGCCATTGCATGAAGAAATAAGTATTTTCAGAATGGGCGCCGGTAGGCCTACGTAGGGTAAAGAATGCCACAACTTTTCTCGGTTTACCTTATCAAACGCTTAGCTAAGGTCCATAAATCCCAAATAAACTGGGCTTCCATACCCTTTAGTGTATTTATCTAGAAGTAGACTAAGATTCATAATTTGCTCAACCCCTGTCCTAAAACCGTATTGCTCCTCTGACAATATGCAATTTTCTCTTGCCCATTTCAGTATGCGTGAATATATCACCCTGCCCAGCCATTTGGCTTTAGGGTCGATCAAAGATATGGGCCAGTAACAACTAGGATCAAGTTTGCCTTTTTTTGAATATTGGTATTATTATTGATTCTTTCCAACTTGCTGGGAAAGTACTTGTAACCAAAAATATATTAAACATGCTGGTAAATACCGGAACTCATATTAAATACTCCTTCCTGTATATATCTATCACCACTTGGTCTGGGCCAGGGGATTTGCCACGAGCAATGGAAAACAGGGCTTCTCTTATTTCATCTACCCAAAGCACCAAAACAGATCCATTGTTTATTACATAAAGTAAATCGTCGCCTCTATCTATTGTCACCGCTATTTCATCACCCTTTTGACTGATCAACTTCGAAAAATGATTATTGCTGACTAAAGAGTTGGGGAACTCATTTGCTCAACAAGTGCCAGATTAAACTATTTTTCAGAAGTCCCATTTATGAGGTTTTTTTACGTGCTTCTTCCAATTCATGACAACACAGTTGTGTGAGTGGTTCGAACCAAGTTCTGGAGCAGTGAGTCATTGTGTTGGTCCAAGCGGCGAGCTGGGGTCAAGCAAATATGGTGCTAAGAGCGGTTTGAATGCGCCATTTGAGCAATGCTGTTTGGAGTGCTCACAAGATCTGTTTAGGGCCAATCCAGTTTGAGTCAGGGTTGTAACATCTGGGTAGTGTCTCTGAGTGACCCTCCTGTGGTTCAAGTCAAGGATTAGTGACAGTTTGAAGCAGTGCTCCAGATGCTCCCATGTGTGGTTCAATGTTGCGGCAGTTAGATGTAAAGCCAGGACAAGTTGTTTGTGTAACAACTGTTTCGAGTTGGCGAGTGGCACTCCAGTGGTTCATATCGGGGTCCAGCGTTAAGCAGTTGATTCGAACAGGTGACAGGCTCTGCAAGACACAATATGGCATTGAGCTGGTTCGAGATGCAAGCACGCTGGTTTGAAGAATTTGATTGAGTGTCAAAGGCAGCAGCAGTGGGTCCTGTAGTTTGAGATGCAGTTAACCCAGTTTGAAAGCAGTTTGACTGGTTCAGTGCAATGAAAACAGCGGTCCTGGCTGTATTGGCCCTCAGGATTATGTGAATTCCAATTCAGGCATTCCAGGAGAAAATTGGTCCCAAACTCCCAAGCACAGGGGAGACAGTCACGCAACTGAAGGGGTTCTTCAACATACTGGTACTGGGTACTGTCGTAACAGGCAAAGAGGCAGGTCTTGTCACAATAGCAGTTCACCGTCAATTGTCAAATAGGGATGGTTAGGGGAAAGAGCTTCCCATTGCCCTGGACTCTTAGTCTTCACCTCACTGGCAGAGGACTTTGGAAAGATCAACCCTCCCAATAAAGGTCCCCTGAATTCTTTCTCAGATTTTTGTGCAAGAGCGAATCAATGAAGAAGTGGGGGACCCCTTCTTTTAAAGGCAAAAGCCCACAGGTGAATGGACTAAAGTTAGCCTGATTTAGCGGCCCAATCACTATTCTTGAAGCAAGTGGACTTTGCCTGTGACATCACACCCAAAGTGTTGCCTGTGACATCACAGCCTAAGCGCTTTGTGCTTACGGGGACATAAAGGAAAGATAACGGCAGAGAGAAACAAGATGTGGTCACTTCTTCCAACTGCAAAGATCTCTCTCTGTCTACACTAACCCAGTCAACACCCTCCTATATAGAATCAAAGGCCTTTAGATATGCAGCCTTTAGATATGCAGCACCCTGGTGTGAGGCCACTCCTTTTGCGAATGGGTGTGCACTTTGATTCCTGTTCCCAGGCCAGCTTCCCATGGAGTAGCTATATCTCTGGGTAGGGAGCTACCTGCCCTCACAAAGTAACACAGAAAGGCAATACCCCAGACTACCTTCTCACCTGCAGTGGCAAAGTCCATCCTATCTGGGGAGAATACACATAATCCTCTCACCTCTAAACTGGGTTCACTGGGCTGACAGATGTGTGATATCGAATTACTGTGGCTGTAATAATTATGGGAAATTCCCTCCAGTATAGCTCAGGTATGGCTTATATTTAAAGATTGATCTGCCACCAGCAGGGTAACCCCTTAATTATAGGGTTCTGGTACAGGGGTGCTTATATTAAATGCAGTACCTGCTCTACAGAGACTTTGCTGTCACTGCAGCTGTCACATGGGCACCTGCGACCTCTGAACCTGCTTTGGCGACACCAGTGAACTTACACGTAGCCATAAGACCTCTCAGAACTGCAAAGTAAGTGTGCACTGCTTCTCCTTTCAACAGTTGTCTTGAAAAGAATGTGTATCTTTCTAGCACAACATTGGTTTTATTGCCAAAGTGTTTGGCTAGTTTCCCCTGTGCACATTCAAATTTGCGGTTGTTGTCGCCCAAACTACTTTCGGCGCCATCCAGGTCTGAAAGCAACCTGAAAATTCTTATAAGCCTCCACCCCTATGCAGTTAAGCAAAGTGGCCTCTTTCAGATCATTGTTGTATTTGGTTCCGCCAACGGCCCTTAAATACACCTGGAATCCATCAATCCATTGTTCCCATGGGCATATGGGATTTCCAGGTTGTTGGAGGAACTGAACTGGTGCTGTAACGTGCTGCATGGTGGTAATGGTGGGCGGTTGATATTTGTAAGCTACCTCTTTTTTGTTCTTTATAACATGATGTATCCCGCAGATGTGTTGAACGTGGTTGGTGGTTTTGTATAAAGACCTCTCTTTATTTTCCTGTTCTCAGTATATGTATTTGTTCAAAGTTTCACTGTGCCTTTATTCTTTCATACTATATTTACAGGTGTTGAATTGTCATATAGGCACTTACTTTGTGTTAATTGTGGTACAGACCCACCTTTTGCCCCTTTTGCTTAAACGTGCGTGCCTTATTACGGTTCTGTAACGTTGTTGCCTTGAAAAGCAACAGCACTGTAAACAGTTCCTGAAAAAAGGGTGCCACATTTTCGGCAGACCTTTAGGTCCTTTCCTTTAACTTCGTATAGCTTTCACAGGCGTATTTCAAAAGACGTGCAGGCTCGCGTGGCAACCGATTACCATGATCCTCTTATTTAAAAGTAAAACTTTCACACCCAACCTCACTGCAGTCATACCAGCGCAGTAAAACGAGCACTGTGATCATCTGGTGTACAGCAGCGCCTTTCCCTCGATTTGGGTGTCGGGAAGGTTCCCTCACTCACTCGGTAGGCCACACAACTTCTCACTGGCCCGCTCTGGAATTTCCTCTCTCCGGGGGCTCACACATAGCACAGGTACTTCTCCTCGTCACCATATGTAATAAAGTATCACCGAGGCAGTTAGTAGTGAGTACCTTAGTTTATTATCAGAGGCGTATGGCCACCGGGGTGTCTTCCCATTCACGATGGTTCTGGAATGGCTACATTCCAGAACCATACATCGTATACAGCACTCTAGCACGCTGAGCAATGAGACCCATATATAAAAGACAGTAGGCTCAGAAGACGGAAGGGACACAGGACTGTACATCAGGGAAAGGGTTTGCCGAGACAGCAGGATGATTGGGAAAACATATTGAGGCTGGAAGCAGGCGGAGTGAGGAAACACATAAACAGAATGATCTGAAAGGGGACAGAGGTACAGGGATGGGCAGAGTGCATCAAGTCAATGGACTTGGGAAGCCCGTTGGCAAGCCGCTGAAATATCCAGTGCAGGTGGAGGGGAACAAGTACGCTGCATTGAGGTTGATGAGAATGGAAGGTGCGGGTGAAAGGCTACTGTTTCACTGGCGAGACAGCAGCAATGACACAATGTTGAAATGACAGCGCTATGAAATACCATTCTTTATCAATTTCTGAAAGAAGCCCTTTTCTTAACTAAATGTACCCTGAACTCAATTCCGGACAGTGTATTGTATTGCTACTCATCGTTTGGTGACCTTTAGGCAGGCTAAAGGCCATGTAGTGGAGTGGAGTCTTATCTGCTGATCTTCCGTCCGTGGGATCTGCCAGCAGCAGCTTCACTGTCTGCAGCACTATTCGCATAGCATCACCTGAGGTCATTACCTCGCAGCCAATCATAACTCCTGCCACATCTACACCAATACTTTAATGCATTCAAGTGAATTGTGAAAACTGTAAGTATGTTGCTCTATTATCCTGTAATAGTTCAGAATACTGATGGAAATTTATAGCCAGGCAGGAAGAAAACAAAGATGTTTTAAAAGCATTATTCACAAAGCTCTTCTTTATTGAAAAAGCTCCACAGTCTCCCATGAAATGGCGACCTCTGAAGTATGATTTCAGCGAGATGGAGCCATCACGCTTGACAGAGAAGCGCTCGTCTCTGAAGAAAAATGGCAGTCAAAAAGTAAACTCTCTCTAGCAGACCTAATACGATTACTGGCCACAATGTCAAGGACCACTGCTCAGGGAATCTAGCCAGAGAGGTTCCTTTGTTTTGTCTGGGAGGCAAGCGGGTGGGGCGGAGGGCGCACCAGCAGAGGATGTGGTGCCATATACATAAACCATGTTCTCTGGGGTAAGCTATTTGGCAAATATGTTCATTCATTGGTTCAACGTCAGACATCTCTTTAACTCCTAAATAGAGAGCACAAGACTCGTAGGCATCACTTAATTAAACATTCATTTAATTATATGGTAAGCGTTAAAAAGCAAAAACATACGTTCGCAGACAGGTGCTTCCGTCCATTCACTGTCAAGGCACGTTACATGGGAGTGTTTTTCAAAAGCATATCCTTGGTGGCATTCGTAGGTGACTCTTTCGCCAGAGGTGTAGATCCCCTTTGCTTGACCCACAATATCAGCATTTTCAACTTGTGGTGCAGCACTACATGCTGTTTCTGGAGAAACACAACACACAAAGTTTATTTGGACGTGCTGTATAGTGAAGAAGGTTTAAAGGTGACAGAAGAGCATGTTATTCATATGAGTTGCAGCTAGACGTCCTTGACCTCCACACCCATGTATGTTGCATATGTAGTTTAGTTCTCCCACGCCAGTGTCAGTAGCCTGTGCTGTTCCAGGTCAAGTGCAATACAATTAATAATGGAAAACAAGCACAGATTGCAATAACAAACATCCGATTAATTTGGAAATGAGAATAATAGTTATCGCTGGACATTCACCGTTGTATCCCAATCTATATTTATTTAGGCCATAGTATCGACATTTTAATAGGATCTTAAATGAGATGAACCAATGCGTCTAAGTGCATGCAGTGACAGGCATGCTTAAGTTGACATTTATTTATTTCCTGTTAGGTTTTCCAACTGATTTTTTTAAATTGAAACAACGTTTTAGATTTCTTTTCTTTTATTTCTCAAAGTATCATGCACTTTTGAAATGTGCCTTTTGCTGAATGGAAACCTTAGTATTTCTCTTATGATTGTAGTTTTGAATTTCTTGCTCGATTGGCAAATTATACATAAAGATCCTTTCTGGTAAATGCAATGGTGTATCGTTCCTTTAGCTGCAAGTCCAATACATCTACTAGTTTTGTGGCCTATTTACATTTGTGCCCAATTCTCTGATGTGCCTTATATCTTTTTCAAGGGGATATTGGATGTCTTTTCAAGGGTATGTTTTTTTTTATTTATCAGGAGACTGTAATATTTAAGCTTCAATTACATTTTAATGTCATCATACTATAGCATTCTGAGTTAGTAATAAGTTACTGAAAAACATACCCCAATATTATTGCATCATCATTGTATTCCTATTTTGAATCTGTTTTGATAGTTCTTTCAAAGTTCACCTTTTGAGACATTATTCTTGAACATGTTACAATTTGAGAAATAAGAATCTTTGATTCTTTCGCGAAATAGTGATCATTGCGTGAGTCCAGTAACATGTTGTATGTGTGCTCACATCAGTGTAATTTCATTTCAGTCTAATCATGTAAAGGGAGATGTAGACTGCTTTACCTGAGTTAGGCTTCATGGTTGATGATTGGTGCAGAGTGTGGGATGTTTGACGTCCATGATCGCCAATGTGTCCCCATTGAGTAGGGTATTTCAAGGACTCGACCCAAACGTATCAAGCGCAATCATGACAAGGTATATAACTAAGAGATATGTTTCCAATGATAAGTCAATGTATGCAAATGTCTACAAATAAATATTGTTATCTTTTCTCCTACTGCTATCAGTGTTTGTTTTGCACATTCATGTTAACAAAGAAACCGGCTTCAATATTCTACTCAATGTGCTGGAAGAGCCTGATGGGTTGTATGCACTCAATTATTCTTGTAAAATGGTACAGAGGGAGTTAGCACTAATTTAGCACATTTAGGTTCCACAAGCTTCTCCCTCCCAAAACTCTAAAAAGTAGCACTTTTTTTCCAGCAATACTCACTGTCATGAATGTTCTGCAGTTTAATAATACATGTGTATCCTATATGAGCGCCAATCTTTTCTCTCGCCATGTGGCATTGACACAATACTGTCAACGCAGCTCAGGGACCAGATTCCCTCTCTAGGCGTGTTCATTATTCTATAGGTGAAAGTCAGAAGGCAGGTCCTGTTCACCCCCAATTGATATGCAAATGACTCCCAAAACTTCGAAATGTGCTGCATACCTTCGTTAGAGAAGACTTTACATTGCATCTCATGTTGACATAGAGATTCCAACACAAAGGTTTGATCCAGTTCCAATTTCAGAAATCATTTTATGGTACAAAATGTACCATCTTAAGAAAAATAACCACTGTGACCATTATGGCAGTACAACTATCAATTAAGGGAAATGCTTCAATGAAATCCGTGAGAATGATATTTAAAAGAGTACGAGCAACCTTTAAAGGTCTGTACAAAACAGTTAACAGTCGATGAGGTGATTTGCTCTGCGTGCAAACTGGGCAAACACGTATGTAACACTGGGCAGCAGCCACCCCTTTCAGCCACCAAAATGAACATTTCATCAAGTACTAAGTTGCTTAAATCCCTTGGTGGTGAGCAGTCTTGTTAGCATTACACATTTCTAGGTTGCCTTTTGGATCTTCACTTCTGGTACAGTGCAGGCTAAAAAAAAAAACAAGAAACCATCCTTCAAAAACAATTTCTCAGAGATGGAAATCGTGATGCACCTTCTACAGCAGGCGTTGCAGCCTTGTTTTACCCGAGTAAAAAAAAAAGACAGCGTGAAATAAAATATATTTTAGTCTCGCAACTGGTGGTGCCACCTTAATATTTTCCAGACACTTCCTTCTCACTGAGATGTTGCTGAAAAGTTGCCACCTATACTCTAAAGCATGGCTCAAGGAAAGACACAATGCAGTACTCCATGTTGCCTGATCATGTTGTAAAGCTCTAATTCCAGCAAGTGCACCTGCAACAGCACTTAGTTGAGTGATGTAGAATAACGGCTAACGTGCAGTTTGGCCAGCGCTCCAGAGTATGTGGTATGATATCCCAACAAGTCAGGACTGCATTTTATTTACTGATGGTGCAGCAAGCAGCCAAGCATCTGCAACCTGCATAATCCATGTTGGGTAATATATGACTGGGTAATATGGGACCTAAGCATTTTGGGCACATTAATCATTGCCTCTAGAGGCTACTTATAGTTTATTAAATCATCGCCACAAGATGGAGGACATGGGTGAATCATGACACATGTATAGTTGAACCATCTTCAAGGCGGCAACGACATTGAATCCATTATCAGCTGCCATGAAGCCCAGCTATGACTAATGGGGAGTACATCCTTGTTTGACCACTGTCTTACCTTTCTCTCAGAGGTTAATGCCTGGTGGGATTTGCACTCAAGCCCACCCATATAAAATACAGCAACCCAGTGAATGGCATGGCATGGATGCTGGGCTTCAGATTGCTCTTGTCTGGTGGCAGCTATGGTGATTACGTTCTCAGTGATGGCCCTTTAATCAGCTATTTGGCCACTGATTTTAATGCCATTCATCAGGTGGACTTGTATCGTCTCACAATGGTCTAGTGCCATCCCAACCACAATGTGTGTGTGCGGTACAGTGATTCCGGAAAAGTAATTGTGACTTTGAGTTTCGATATTTTTTGGCATGCTCTACTGTCTCAGTGGCAAAATTGGTGGTGCCTTTTGGGGGCTTGAGGCTTCAGGGATAATGGTATGGATTTGTATCCAGTGATTGTGGACATGGCCACTGGTGTTCATGCTCTGGCACTTCTCCCCAACCATGTTCACGAAGCCGCCTCATGTGAGCCCACATAAATGGCATGCCAAAGTTTATCCCAGGCTCCCCCCATGACGAATGTCTTTATTGCACTAAGTTCAGTCTGCTGTAAAGAAATTACTCACAGTACATTTGTTTATGGGTTGAGAGTGGTCCAACACTCTTAGCATTCATTTGACCTTCTTGGTGTATTGTGCAGAGGTTTTTGTGATGATGGTGATGATGTTATTGACTGATGATTTGTACCGGACCCTGTTTTGTGATGTTTCTTGCCACAGTCTGTACACTGGCATACCTCCAGTGTCTGGGACCAGCTGGGAACCGTGCTTAGGTATGCGACATCCAAAGGACTGCATACTATCAGTCTGTGCCACCATCTGCCCCAATTATTGTATAATCCTCTGCATAGATGTCCCTCAGCCTTTGTCTTGCCCAAGCGCCTGAAGGATTGTTAGTGAGAATTCTCCAGAATGGCTAATTTCCCTTACCTACTGAGTCCCTCAGCAGCTTTGCTGGATTTCTAGGATTTTTTCACCTGGTAAGAGTGTGAGCCTTTTTTGCCACTCTTACATGTGTTTTTATGTGTGTGTTTAACATTTTTGTGTTCGTAGACTGTGGAGCTTCACCTACTCCATAAGCATCATCTTTTTAATGTGTGTTACAGAGCACCTTCAGTGCAGTGACACAGGGTTGTCTTTTTCAGCCTTCCCCCTTCAAACTCAATTTTCTGCGACTGACTACTGTCTCCCAGAACATGTAAAGTTGACATTCACTTTTTTAGTCTTTTTAAATCCACAGACCCAGTACAAACTATCTTCCATACAGTTCTGGAAAGGGTTACTAATTACCCCTTTTTGTCTGTTTCTCATGGAACATGATTTCGTTCCCTTTTCATTAAGATTTGGCTGGTGGCAGTGGTCACTACCCTATTTTTCCTACTGCAGTTATTCTAAATAGCCATGGTATTGTTTTAGGCTATCTTATTAGCCTTGAACTTAAACCCGCTGGACCACATTCACTTTTATTTGGTTCCGGCTGTATTTATTCGCCATTTCTTTTTGTAAAAGTCTTTCTCGTGTTTTACTCTCCGCGCCAAACCAGGTTTCATTCCTTTGTTCGCCGACCTTTGGCAGGCTTCTGCACAGAAGCCCTCCTTAGGTGCCTGAAGGTCTGAGGGGGACATGATGTGAGGAAGGGGTTTGAGACACCCTGCACAGGGTCTCCTTGGAGACCCATGTCACACTCAGTGTGATTGGCTCTGGTGACTGTCCCGCCAGGACAGCCACCCTGCTTTGTGATTGACAGCCAGGCTGTGTGAATGGGGGAAAACTGCATAAAAAGCAGGTCTCTGGAACTGAGAAGTCAGAGTCGCCACTGGATCGAGAGAACCAAAGAGAAGCTGACAAAAGAGGACCTCGACCATGACTGAACCTCCCGATGAAGCCCTGCTGCGGGTCCGAATCTCCAAACTTCGATGGCAGGGAAGATCTGCAAGGAATCTTCTCCCCTTGAGCTGATGGGACCAACCAATTCTCCAAACTGTAAGCCAGGCCGCCCTCCTCTGGTCCAATTTGCTGTGCAGATACAGTGTACCAGATAGCCAGGAGGAACGGACCCTGCTTGGGTTTTAAGGAGCGCACCTTTTATTCGTTGCTTTGCTCTGCTGTTGGTTTCTTCCCTGGGCAGTGCAGTACCCTCCAGTCTTCCTACTTCATGTCAGTCCAACAGTCGCTTCAGGAACTTTGAGTTCTTCTCCATTTAAGGTACTGTTCAAATCCGGTTGTTCGTTCCGTCCGACCGGGGTAAAAGTGCTTGAAATCTTTTGCCAATCCCAGGGCTTGTCCTTCTCTATTCTTAAAAGTAACTTTTCGTCCAACCAACTTCGTTCTGAACTCTTGGCAAAGACTTAACCGCAAACTACTCTGAACTGTGTGATCCTCTGCAAAGACTTTGGTCCATTGACTTTGGCCCTGGCCTTTTGATTTGATTTCCTCACCGTAGTTGCCTTTTCTAGATTGCCCTGCTTACTTACTTGTTGGTGCTGCTCAACTTTTGTCTAACTTTGTCTTTTCCCCCCTTTTTAATTGCTGGCGTGCCATTTTGCCCACACTTCATTTTGAGCCTAACTTGTCCAGAATTCATTGGGAGTGGTGTAGTGTATTAATATTATGATTTTTCACTGATGTGTAAATAAATGTATATTCTTTCATTCAGAAACCATGAGTCAGTGTTTGTTTGAACCATAGTAATTGCTGTCCTTTGTGTAACTATTGATACTGCTCACTGTACTCTTGAGATAAATCTGGCTGCTCAGCCATCGCTACCACTTTACTGTGTAGTACGGGCTTGTACCAAAGGTGAATTTGTACTGTCACTTGTAGTCTTAATTGTGTGTGGTGTTCCCAAAGGGTACTGTATATGATTCTGCCTAACTAGGATCATCTCTGTCTTGGTCATGCGTGTGGCCCGAATCAATGTAACATGGAATCTGGGAATTTCGTAATCACACACTCCTTTACAAAGTCTGTTGATTTTCTTCCCTGTGTTTTACTTAATGAGCTCTGCCACTCTTCCTCTTTAGCCCCAAATGAAGGATGCTGGATCTTCTCTTTTGTCCACCACCTCTGTCCCCCAATCCATCTGTGACGCCTTTTGCTTGGACTATTACATTGTGTTCCAAAGCACCTGTGCTTTACAATGTTACAGATGTGAGACTGTTGAAAGGCTGGAATTTAACACAGAACTATGGTCAATTTGGACTTTTCCAGTGCATCCACCATTGAGGGTGTTGCAGAGTGAGAGGTTTGTGTTTTCAACCTCCCCAAAAAGTATGCATGACCTTTTGTGAATCTGGTCTCTGCTTCCAAAAAATCATGTTTGTCTACCTGTGATTTCCTTATCCACTATCAATAAAATGGCAGTTGCTTCTATGCGATTTTCTTCTCTGCAACAAATACTCATCCGTGCACAAAAAATCACGTCACTCTCTGCGATTCTTTTCTCCACCACCAAAAAAATGACAGCTGCTTCTATGTGATCTACCTAAAAATCACAAGTGCCTATCTGTGTCTGTGTTCTCCACCACCAAAATGGGCACGTGTGACTATGTTAATTTTCTGTTTTCTTTGACGAAAGAAGTGTTACAAAATCAAGTGTAAGTAAAAGTACTGAGATAGCCAGCCCTCAATTGTTGCAAGCTCTCACATTCAATCAGCAGATGTTCAATACTTTCAATTGCTACGGTGCCACACAATCAGCAATATTGTTCTTCTCGCAGTATGCCATAGCGGGCACCTTGGGTAATCAATGCTTTGCTTACATTGAACTTAAGTAGCATATATTGTTTGGCTATGAAACTGTTTGGATAAGCCACAATGTAAGACGGTTTGTTCAAACGGGTAGAAATATAAGCACAACACGATGCACTGTTACGTTTAGTATTTAATATTACTAAATGTTGCCCCTTACTAATGATGGCGAGTCTTGCTTTCACTCGTCATTTCACGACCTGTACATCACCATCCTGAGTAAGGCTAAGGCACCCAACACACCACTTAGAATGGAGAGCAAGCAATGATCCTAATGTACCCCTAGATTTACAATTATCAAGCTCAAGGAACGCACATAGGACGCTGAGCATCATTGTTCTATTCCAGTGCCCCCTAAGGTGTTCATAAAATATTACTGTTTTCACAATTAAGTCATACACAATCCCATTTAGTGCATTATTCCAACTACCCTTAATTCCCTAAACTAACTTGGGCTCTAACCCCTGGTACTTGTTACTTCTGGTGGGCAGCTGCATGCTTCAGGGCTCTTCCCTCAGGCCCTCACATTTCAACACTAATGGCAGACCAACTATGCAAACATCAACTCCACTTCCAATACTGGATTAAGGACTGGCAATTCTACCTAAGGCTAACTAGACCGATAAGTGAAAGTGTCAAAAAGATTCAGGACCTCATTACGGCTTTGGCGGTAGCCATGCCGCTATTGGCAGCATGGCTGCCTCCAAAACCGGATCCGGGTTCCCTGAATGGGGAATTACCGGGCCATTCCGAGTTTGGAGGGCCCGGTAATTCCTCCCTCAGGGAACAAGGGCCCGGACCTTCCCCATTCCCATTCGAGCCCCCATAGGGCTCAATGGGAATGGGTGCAGGGAGCTAACAACGGGCTGATTACGACCGGCCCGTTGTTAGCTCCCTGGTCCCCACGCGGCACCCGGTAACGATGCCTCGTTTTACCAGGCATCCTTACCGGGTCCCGCGAGGGGACCTCGTAATTAGGCGAAATGGGTTTAACGGGTCCGCCAGGGTCGTAATGAGGCCCTCAGAGTCATGCATGGTTGGTTCGAAACAGCCTCAAGCTCAATGGTACTAAACTTGAAATCCTAGTCCTTATGCAGCCTCGCCTACTCAGGAAAACCTGGTATCTGCCTACTTAAAGAAATAGTCCCTATATAATCCAGTGCAAGCAACGCAAGCTTAATCTGGAATGTTTTGTTAGGGAGAATTCTCATAAATGGCTGATTTCCCTTACCTAAAGAGCCCCCCAGCAGCTTTGCTGGATTTCTAGGATTTCTTTCTTCCACCTGGTAAGAGTGTGAGCATTTATTTCACTCTTACATGTGTTTTGCTATGTGTATTTTTACTTTTTGTGTGATCTTGGGCACTGGAGCCTCACCTACTCCATGTGCACCACTTTTTGTGTGTGTTACACAGCACCTTCAGTGCAGTGATACAGGGTTGTCTTTGAGACTTCCCACCAACTCAATTTTCTAGGGCTGACTACTGCCCCCCAGAAAAGGGTGAAGTTGCCATTAACCTTACCTTAGTCACTTTAAACCACAGACCCAGTATACACCATCTTACATGGAGTATTGGAAAGGGTTAATTCTTATCCCTTTTTGTCTGTGCCTCTTGGAGCCTTGTTTCACTCCTTTAATACTAAGACTTGGCTGGTGGCAGTGGTAATTACCCTAACTTTTCCACCGCGATTATATTATATAAATGTGAAATTGTTTAGGCTATTATATTAGCCTCGAACATAAACCCGCTTGACCAAATACATTTTATCTTGGCTCCAGCTGGGTTTTTTCACCATTTCTTTTTGTTAAAGTCGTTCTTGTGTTTTACTCTGTGCGCCAAACCATGGATGATTGCTTTGTTCGCTGTCTTTTCGCGGGCTTCTGCACAGAAGCCCTCCTTAAGGCACCTGATAGTCTAGAGGGGCAGGATGTGAGGGAGGGATCTTCGGATCCCTGCCATGGGTTGCCTTAGCAATCCAAATCCCACTCTTGTCTGATTGGCTAAGGGGACTGGCCCCGACAGGCCAGCCACCCTGCTGTGTAATTAAAAGCCATGCTATATGAATGGGGGAAAACGGCATAAAAAGCAGGTCTCTGGGACTGGAAGAGCAGAGTCGCCACTGGAACGAAAGAACCAACGAGGAACTGGAAGAAGAGGACCCCAACCATGACTGAACCGTCCGGTGAAGCCCTGCTGCAGGTTCGAATCTCCAATTCCGATGACAGAGAAGATCCTCCAGGAAACTTCTTCCCTTGAGCTGGTGGGACCAACCAGTTCATCCAAACTGCAAGCCAGGACCCCTCATCTGGTCGAATTCGCTGTACAGAGCTACAGTGGGCCGGATAGCCAGGAAGGTCTGACCCTGCTTGGGTTTTAAGGAGCGCACCTTTTATTCGTTGATTTGCCCTGCTGCTGGTTTCTTCCTCGGGTAGTGCAGGACCCTCCAGTCTTCCTACTTCGTGTCAGTCTGACAGTCGCTTCAGGAACCATGAGCCTGCAGGAACCACCAGGAACGTCTGCCTCATCTACAGCTCCCTCTCCGTTTTAAGGTACTGTGCAAATCCGGTTGTCCGTTTCGGTCAGCTGCAGTGAAGGTGTTTGAAATCTTTCTCCAATCCGAGGGCTTGTCCTTCTCTTCTCTTTGAACTAACTTTTCTACCAACCAACCTCGTCCGGAATCTGTGCCACAAACTTTACCGCGAACTACATTGACATTATTATCTTGAGCAAAAGACTTTTGAACCATTGACTTTGGCCCTAAGCCTTTTCTATCTGATTTTAACCTTGTAGTCTCTCTTGTTCTACTGCCTGATTACTTACCTGTTGGTGTTGCCTAATTTCTAATAACTTTGGCTTTTCCTCCCTTTTAAATTGCTGGAGTGCCATGTTCCTCCCACTTCACTTGTGAGCTTAACTTGTCTGGAATTTAAGGGACGTGGTGTGGTGTATTGGTGATTGTAATTTTTGACTTGCTTAGACTAGTGAAATTTTAAACAGCTGTTGAGTAAATAAATATTCTTTTACTTAGAACCTTGAGTCAGTGTTTGCCTGAACCATAGTAATTGCTGTTCCTTTGTGTAACTCCTTGTACTGCTCACTTACTCTTGAGATAAGTCTGGCTGCTCCGCTACTGCTACCACTATAACTGTGTAGTACAGGCTTGTACCAAAGGTGAAATTGTACTGTCACTTGTAGTCTTAATTGTGTGTAGTGTTCCCAAAGGGTACTGCATATAATTCTGCCTAACATGCTTCAGTCAGCATTAATTCACAATCAAATCCATGCTCAAATTAGCATTTGTTTAAATAAAGAAACATATCCATGGTGGAAGGTGGAAACTCAAGGCAGAGCTATGCAGGCCTCTCTATCTATATATCTAATCACACATCACCAAGAAGTATATCACCTCCACCTCTCGGCTATGCTGCTTTTTTTTTATTTCACCCCCTGGTCATTGGCAGGCTGGCCCTGGCCCCCAGTCAAAGCATGGTTTTAAATCCCGTGAGCCCCCTCTGAAAAAACATGAACATGCACTGACTTTTCCTTGTGGGATGCTAAGATGCGTAGAATGTAGAGTTTGCCAAAACATTTGCACTTTTCTTAAAAATTGCTTAGTTGAAGTTTGAAGAATTGATATGTGTCCCTGAAAATAGAAGTTCCATGGTCCAGATGTTCCCACACAAACCAGAATACTGCAGTATTCAATTGCACCTGAGAAATGTTTATTCATGAGCTGTTTGGTGGCATTTGTAAGTGAGTCTGGACAACACATACATCAATTGGAATTCGTGCAGTTGTTACTCATGACATGTAGACTTCCCTGACTAGGCCTACAATTACGTTTCTAAAACGTGGATGCGCACAGGATTGTAAGCTTTCACTCAATCAAAACCACAGCCAATTCTTTTGGGCAGCATTCCATGATATTGTTTAGCCTGTCTGTGCCATCACAGAACGACACACGCATATGCACATCGTTGTTGCCTCCCAAAGGAATGGTTCAGAAACCTGCCAGGTCGCAACCTTTACATATCACATGGCAATAACCCCCAGATTTTGGGCACCAGCTTTCAAGTGTTGCATTGGAAACCAGATAAATCAAGGTAGGGCAAAGGTTGATTTAAAAACCAATGGATGAATTAAGGGACATTGAATGGAAACATACCCAGAGGAAGTCCTATTGGCTGTGATCAACTCAAACATTTCCATACTTAACATTATGGTGCTAATAGTGAGTGTCCATTACCGGAAAGGGGTTTGTCCCATGATCCCTGAGCCTAAGGAAACGCGTAGGATCTCAGACTTGAACACTCACTATTGAGGCAGAGTGTTGCAATATAAGATGCTACACAAACACAGGAAGTTGGAGGGAGTCTGTTTCATGTAACACAAAGTGGGCACACACACAACAATGCAGCTGAAGACTAATTGCCCGGTGTTCGATCCTTCTTAAAGAGTGCTCATATATATTGCTCTACAACTTTGGATTTGCTGACTTTTGCATTCTGCATACTGCATGTCCTTTACATAATTAGGTGTGACAAGGGGTGCACAAATATTATCTAACAAAACTGAATTTGGGGGTTTCTAAACTATCTGATGTTCACGGAGAAGACACACCTAGACGCTGCTTCTTAAACGGTTCTCCAGTTTGGGAAGATTACAATAAATCAGATGTAGGGGCTAAGGTCGATAGGTATGGTATAGTTCTGTTACTAACTTCCCAGGCTACACTTTGCCTCAGTGAAGAAGGTGAGCACCGGAAGCTAACCCAACGTTCATCAGTGTGGTGTACTCATGAAATAACACATGCCACATTCACAACACCAACTACTCAGGTGTTCTTTGTGTAGAAGTTGATTTTTTATTGGAATGTGAAATGTGGCTGCATGTATACGTTTTCTCCTGCTTGGTGAGAGTATTAGAGACATATGAACATTTTCATGCATGCAGATCACATTTAACTGATAGACAGCAATATAGTACATGGAAATATTAAGAATATCAACATACTTCTAAAGATTGGTATGTCCATCCATTGACCATCAACACATGTTGCATATGATTGATTTTTAAACGTATATCCTTGTCGGCATGCGTATATCACTCTCTCTCCAGAGGTTGTGGGATGTTTTTACCCATGCATCCGAGCCCTACCTCAAAAACTGTGCAGTACTGGCATTGAAAACATCATGATGGCCAGAGCTTCCCAGAAAATGCCCAGGGAAGTGCATGAAGAATAGGCTGCCACCCATTTTGCCGATGTTATGGGCACAGAAGGGCACTGCCTAAAACCACCATTGGACTACCCACACAGTAGCCTGAAACCATTGGCAATGGCAATGCTGATTGCCAAAAGCAACCTAGAATTGTGGGGAACTCATTTTCTTAAATCCCAAAAATGGGTGCATTACCAGTACGCACCACTATCAGAAAGCCGGCGTTTTAAAACAACACCAGACTTTTTTCTCTTTTTGTGTAAAACTGAATAAATGAACCCAAAGCAGGCCAAAGAAAGACTTACTGAGAGGTGGATCCAATGTAAAGTTATATTCTGAAGTGACTTGAAGGTTTATAACAAGACTGGCTGAGCTGTGGATTTCAGCAGTTTGAGTAAATTTGGACTGAAAGACACTGAAAATCTAAATGTTTAAAAGAAATGAGTGACCTACATTTGAGTGTCATAGTTTTAAACTTAGAATCAGAATTCTAGCTGCATATGTAAAAATGGTTAGTTTTATTTGAATGCAGAAAACTGGGTAACTAAAAGTGACATTAGCTGGGGCCTGGTTTAAGGAACTGAATTCTGCCCACCAGCTACCCCCGACAGGAGTTGAGACTTGCACAACAGCTGTGTTCCCAGGCCTACCTGCCTTTTGCTGCTCCCACCAAAAGGGATATGACACTTCTCTGATTGGATTACCAAGGGACTGCTAGAGACTAAACATAGGACCCAGGCAGAGGGTTGATGGAAGTGGCCATAAATGGCTTCCTCTTGAACAATGGGCCTTCCAGGGCCCAGGCAGATGGTTTATTGCAGGGGTAATAAAAATGGCTTCCTCTTGGCAGAAACTGGGAGGGGGAGAAACTGGAGACAGAGGCTGAGCTTGAAGAAAGTGGAAAGACTGGTGTCTGCACCATGTGACCTGAAAAGACACACCCCTGTAGCCAGAATATGGTTTTAGAAAAAGATGAATAACTCATAGTACGGACTTGTCATAATTATTTAAATGATACCATAATTCTTGTGATTTTTCTGCCCACATTTTAAGAGGTTTTTAGAACCGGTGGCATGATCTGGGGGCAAGCTAGCAGTTAAGAGGGTATTACTTAAAATGTATGCATGTTAAAAATCTGATACTTCATCAATTAATGCCTGCATGCCTTGCACACATTTGGGTAAATTTGAGTAAGAATCTGATATCGGTAACCTGACCAAAAAGTGAAATATGTTGCCATTTCTCAATGCAAGCTCTCAGGAAGAGCAGATTTGGACAGGGTATACCTCCTGTGATATGTGATGGGTGCATGTAATTTTAAACAAATGTGTACCTGTGCAAATATGTCTTTTGGATCAAATATAGATTGTGTGTAAAGTTGACAGGGGTGGGTTCTCTGTATCATAAACAGACCTCATCATGATGACACTTCATTTCATTCCCCCAATCAAGGGGAAGAGGAGGAAGTGGCCAATGACAAGTGGAGAGTGGTAGGGCCTAGGAAGCTAGCCTCTCCACCCATTTTCAAAACACATAAAAGCAGACAGTCAGGACAGATAGGGACATTCAATTCCATTTGCTGCGGAGCATGCTGCCGGACCATACCACATCCAGAGATCCAGACTTCAAATCCATCAATCTCCAGAGAAAGCTGTGCAGAAAGATCCAGAATCAGTGCTGTACCCAGAGAGAGCAGAGCTGACCCAGACCACTGTTAGCAGAACCAGAGAGCTGACCCAGATCACTGTGAAGTGCCGAGACCAGACCAGAGTCCAGTCTAAAACCTGACCAGATCCGTGGCGAGGCCTAATTCAAAAATATATTGTGAGTACCTAGCAGAACTGTGCAGAACCAATCTCTTAGTTAAAATAATATAATTCAATCTATTTTAATCTAAGTAGAACTGCCTAAAAGCTGTCACCTGTCATTTTCTAGCTGCTAGCTGTCACTTGTCACTTTGAACTTTTAAAATTTCAAATCTGAAAAACGACCTTTACCATATCGCTCATATCTCCGTGACCGTTTGTCTTAGAGACTTGCAGTAACTTTCCTCTGAAAGCTGGGAATCACTTTTGCCGCGATTTGGCCCGATTTCTTTACTTGTAAAAAGACAGCTGCTGTTGCCTGAACTACTAAATTTCGTTTGCCTCTTAAGAACCATCCCTGAATCATTGCTAGAGTGAGCCTGGACTAATATTAACTTGATACCACTCACCCTGAACCTCTAGAGGGAATTAAAAGCATTTTAGCATATTTTTCACTTCATTGCCAGCACATATAAAAGCATTTTGGGCCTGTGTTTCAAACTTCTGTAGTCTAAGCTTGCTGGGGTGAACTGAATTACATTTGATTGCATTTCTGAGAACTGTGTGCTTTCCTTCCATTTCCTTGCATTGCATAAAGGGGGGAGGGAATTGTCCAAGAAAGTGATTACATTGTTTTGTGGAAATCATATTGAGTATTTTCTGTATTGCATTTTCATTCAACATTACATCCATCTGAACTTATATAAAGTATTCTCTACCACCTTATTCTTCTGTTCCTATTCACAAGTGTGCTAGTGCCAGACTATCCATTATTGATTACTGCCCAGATTAGGTGTGATATTCAATTATTAAATTATTATAAAGTGTGATATATATATCTATTGTTTAAATTATCAAATAAACCTTTTAACTTGCAAAACAGAACTACTTCTTGGCTCAGTGAGGTCAGGGGGATTCCAAGAGAGGGGTGTTATATAGGGGTAGTCATCCAGAACGCATGAACTGGACATAAAGATATATCAATAAGGGTTTCCATTCAGTATCCCAGACTAGGCATTGACTTAGCTGTAGTGTTGAATTGAATCCTCTTACAAATTGGGGGCTCGTGCCGGACGTTTGGATTAGATCTATCACTTGTGCAGATTAATACAGCGTGCCAGCTGACCAGATACACATATCCGGTCGGATCACACGCTGTGTTAGGCTGTAAAGCACTCCTCAAAGGAACGCTCTAAGGAAAAGGTCTGTTTTGCAAAAATAAAATACAAACTTCTGTAAGTCAGGAAGGAACTCAAATTCCAGAATGACGACCTTGGTAGATATGAAAATAGCCAGAGAGCACTTCTTACATAAGTTATTTGTGAGAGGTGAGTGGACTCACCAGGACCGCATGGTCTGGTTGCAGGCCATCACACAACAGGTCACGGAAACAGGGTCAGATCTATGGAGAGATCAGGGTCCCTTACATGTGGCCCTGAGTGAACTATACATGGCTCCTAAAGCTAAGGATGAGCACAACAAGATTGCCAGGGTAGCGGCATATTTATATTTACATATGGGAGCCATGCAGGACAAATGTGCTGAAGGCCAAGATCTGGCGAGTAGGCAACTGCTGGCATTACAGAAGGCCCAATCTGATCTGGACTCTTCTGAGCAGAGGCTGCAGAGGAGCCAGGAGTCAGAAAATGATAGTAGGCAGTATATCATTAAAATAAATGAGGACATGGATATACTGCAACAGGAAAAGGCGGACCAGGATACTAGACTTCTGGCCCTGCAGAAGGAGCACCAAGACAGTTTGGACTCCTTACTGCAGAGCCAGAAAAAGCTGGAGCAACAATTAGACTTTAACAGGGCATGCACGGAGCAGGTAGCCACCCTGCAAAGTCATCTAGATAGAGTGAAGGCAGAGAGCAACAAGCTGATTTTGAAAGACCTGGATACCCAGGCAGAGTTTGATGAAGAACGCCAGAAAGCTGGTGCCTTTCAAAGGCAGATGGACGACCTGGCGGCACAAATGCAGGCTCTTAGCCAGGAAAGAGACGCCTTAGGCCAGGAAGTCTGCCATTTAAAAAGAAAAACAGAAGAAAATCACTTGGCCCTCCAGGGGCTGGGTGACCTCCAAAAAGAACGCCAGAACTTGTTAGAACACACCAGGAGGGTGGAGGATGCTCTGGCAAGAAAGGAGCAGGCCAATAGGGACACAGCTCAGGAGGTAACCCTCCTGCAGCAAAGACTGGCCGAGTGCTCCAGGACCAATCAGGAGGCACAGAGAGAGAATGAGGCTCTCTGCCAGCACAATGATAGACTCCAACAACAGGTAGCGATGCAGGAGAGACTGATAGAGTCTAGTAAGGCCTTAACTGAGGAACTGAAGACGCAGGCTCTTGCATTGCAACAGGGAGCAGGGGCGGATAGAGATGAGGTTCGCTGGGAAAGAGAAACTCCTGAGCATAACCCCAGGAGCCCTAGTACCAGAGGCCTTTATCTCTCTCAGTCCCTGGACTCTGCCACCCCCATGTCCCCTGGTGCACATGAGCACAGGGCCACAGGGATGGCAGATTACTATCCAGTCAGAAGCATGGGGCTCATAGGCCAGTACCTCCCAGGAATGGATGGGCGGGCATCCGGGTATGGGAACCCAAGCACAGTGCAATTTAGTGGGGAACCCAAGGAGAGTAGGCCCATTAAGGGCATCCTGAAAACCTCTGCCCAGTTAGGTCAGTGGGGGGGGTACCCATCAAATCCTGGCAGCAAAGAGGAATCTGAAGACTCCTCTGAACGGTACAGGACACAGGAGACAGACAGGAACCTCTGGGAGCAGTGCCTCTGAGTCAGAAGATGAATGGACCAGGGTTACCCGGACCAAAAGGGCCAATAAGACAAAAAGGGCCTTGCTTAAGGACCCCTTAAAGCAGATTAAGGCAATCAGGAGCGTCATCACGCCTCATCATAAGAACGCCAAGTATTCTGTTTGGGAGCACTTAGAGTTGTTTGAGCAAATGATTGAGACTTTCCATTTGAAGGACAGCCAAAGCTGTATTCAATATGTAAAGTGGACCTTCTCCCCGGAATACTCCAGTTTCTTTGCGGGGCTGGAGGACCAAAATCATTTAAGATGGTCCACCTATAAGGCGGCCATCTTGAAACATTTTTCTACTCATAGAAATCCTCAAGAGGCTCGCAAGGCAGCCTACAATTTACAATGTGGGGAAGATCAGGCCCCACAAGAATTTGTGCAGGAGTTAAAGCGTGCTTTTGCACAGACCACAAGAAGGGTGCGCACGGATAGCAGAGACTTTATTAATACGTTTTTCCATGCCTTGCCCAAATACATAATGACCCAGCTCGTGAGGGATTTTCACGAGAAAAGATCTTTAGACTGGGTCATTGAACAGGCGACCCGGATCTATGAGGTGCAGAAGCCAATAGAAAATAAAAATAATGCGCCCAAAAACCCCAAAGCCAACAACACCCCTGCTGCTGCCAAGGTGGCAGAGGTAAAGGTCACCCCCGTTTTAGATTTGGAGATGGGGGAGCCTAAAAACCTACCTGCACCTAATAATGCTAGGCCCAGAAGGTCCTCGGGCCAGTCACAGACAGGGAGCCAGGGAGGCAGCCCCACAAATGGGGTCCCTCGCTCTCCTGATTATGTAAGCCCCTGTTACAAGGGAAATCGACCCATCCTGGGTTATGTGTGGACTCCTCCAGCCCAAGGGGGGGGATCCAGCCAAGCACCTGACCCGGGGAACTTCCCTCCTAACTTCCCCCAGGAGGGCAGAAATTCTCCAAATCCTGGGCAGAACTTTTTCCCCAGGTATCCACCCAATTTCCAGCCCCAAAATCATCCACCCTTCTTTCCCCAATTCCCTGAGCCCAGACAACCTAATCCGGGAGAGGGGAGGCCAAGGGTGGAGGGGTACCAAAATCTTCCCAACCAGGGGTACTACCAGAGAAGGGATAGCTACCCTTCCCGGGATCAGCCCAGGGGAGAAAACAGGGCCCCGTATCAGCCTGAGCGGGTTTCCCAGTTAGAGCGCCAGGTTCAAAACATGGCGCGGGATCTGGGTCACATACTGAGGGCTCAGCAGAACCCTCAGATCGGCATGCCGGCGCAGAACGCACCCAACTCTGGACCTGGTGCTCCAGAACAATGACGGGGGCAGCACCCCGATAACTCACCGGTTCCCAGGGAGGAGGCACAAAGGGAAGGGGGGTGTAAAGCCTTGGAGGAAGCTTCCTTCCTCACTTGTAAACAGCCCCTGGAAACCCAGGAACCGGAAACAAAATCTCTTGCCCCTGAAAGTCTGCCTCCTAAGGAGCAGAGGGGGGGTAGGAGAAACAAAAGACCCAAACAGACTCAGTATGAGGAGGAGGTACAGATCTTCCAATTTGAGGGAGAGGGATCCTCAGAGGATCCTGGGAAAAGGATCTTCTCCTTCAGAGAGGGGGGAACTCCTCCCAAAGAAAAATGGGTCCCTAGGGATGCCAATCCAGACTGGGGAGATGTGGAGACTGAGCTACCCCCGCCCACCATCTCATCCCAGAACCAACAGCAAGAAAATCCCCTGGTTCAAACCCATCCTGGTGACTGCCTCCAAAAAGGGGGGGGCGGCCCGGAACCAGAGCCAGGGGAACCCACAATGGCTCTGATCTCCAGTTGCCAATTTTTTCTTTCAGATTCCCAAGGCTCGCTACAGAATTCTGCCCAAAGCTCTTCGCTAGCGATGTCCAAAACCAGAAAGTTAGCCCACCAGTTGTCCAAAAATGTGCATTATCTGTGCCCCCTTGAGGAGAAGGAGGGAAGATACTATGCCCCGGTACAAGTACAGGGGCAGGGTACAATTTTGGCACTGGTGGACACTGGATCTCAAGCTACCCTTCTGTCCAGAAGGGCCTTTGACGAACTGAATGCAGGAAGGGGAGAGAATTACCAAATTCCTCTCACCTCTCTTCCTGGACAACTGCAGAACTTTGACGGGAAGGAAATTCCCGTTGAGGGGACTGCAGACTTGGACATTAAAATTGGGCGACACAAGTTGAAACACCCGGTCATAGTTTTTTTTTTTTTTTTTTTTTTTAATTTATGTTTATTGGTTTTAACACGATTGACTTATTGATAGACAATTTGATATGCATAACTCAAGAACAACATAGTATAACTTCCCCAAACCTCCCTTCCCTCCCCCCTCCCCCTTTTCAACCGAGACCACCGATAAGTTCTCAATCTTCTTTAGGATCTCGTGCCGGGCCGGGACTGTCCGTTTTGTCCGAGGCACCATCCTGCGCCTCCGGGTGGAGTAGTGGCACCGTAAGCGCCACCCAACTGAGCAAATCTGCGCTGGAGTCAAGGCGCTGCACGTGTATCGCCGTTTCCCACGCTGCTGTCTCCGCCGCTATCCATCTCCTGAGGTCGCTCCACCAAAGGGCCTCGGTTGGACCTCTAGCGCTCTTCCATTTCATAGCTATACGCCTCTTCGCGGTGATGTAGATCAAATCAGTGAGTCTATTCAGGGGCCTATTCTTGCTACTTCGCTTGTATTGCCCCAGTATGCAGGCTGCCGGCTCGCGTATTTCTACCTCGATCCCCGCAGTCGCCACCCTCTCTTTTACTCGGGCCCAGAACCTCTGGATCATCGGGCAGCCCCAGAACATGTGGGTCATTCCTGTCCTTGGCTCGTGGCATTTTGGGCATTTCTGGGTTGTGGCGCCTTTGAACTTAGATATAGCTTCGGGCGTGAGGTAGGCTCTGTTGGTGATGTACAGCTGGATGAGTTGGAGACGGGCATTCCTGGAGATCTTTCTATGGTAATGGGTTATTTTCTCCCATGCTCTGTCTTCAAATTCCAGGCCCATTTCTCTTTCCCACTTCCCTTTGCACTTTAGTTCATTCTTGGTTGAGCCCTGCAGGAGGGCCTCATATATCCTGGAGACTTTGTGGCCGCCTTCAGCAGTGCTCAGCATTGACTCGACGGTTTCATTTTCTGTGATTTGGACGATAGTCTCTGGCCACTTAATCTTCAGGGCCTGTGTCACGGCTCCGTGGAGCAAGAACTGGCCTGTGGGCAGGCCTGTAGATTCACTAAGGTCCGTGAATGTCGTGAGTTTCTGGTCGTGAACAAGGTCCCCAAGTACCGCCACTCCGTAGGGTTCCCACTGGGTGCGTGTTTCTATGTGTCCCCATGAGGATTTGGCCATGATTGCCGCGATGGGGATCTGCGGGGAGTACGGGTCTGGCGGCCCCACTATTCTGCAGGCTCTCTTCCAGAGCTGGGTTCCAAGCTTGATCAGGTAGGGACACTGTCTTAACGCCCCCTGCTCCACCCACAGCAGGTCTCGGAGAAGCAGTCGAGGTAGGGCAGGTTGTAGAAGTCGGGTGTCTGTGGTGACTTCGTCAGCCATCCAATGCGTTACATGTCTTAGTTGGCTGGCTAGGTAGTACAGTTCGAAATTGGGGATTTTCAATCCCCCTTTTTCGTAGGGCCTTTGGAGAGTATCGAGCGCCACCCTGTGCCTGCCACCCTGCCACAGGAACCCTCTACAGAGTTTGTTCAGCTCCCTGAAAAAGGCGGGGGGGGATGCAAAAAGGAATGTTGACGAAGCAATGTAGTAGGCGGGGGAGTGCTACCATTTTAAGGAGACCAGCCCTCCCAGCAACAGAGAGAGGGAGCTTACCCCAAAAGGCCATAGACTTAGCGAGTGCATCTTTTGCCCTGACTGTGTTGAGAATGTGTTCAGTACTCGGGTTACGGTGGATGGTAACGCCCAGGTATCTAAAGGATGTCACCTACCACTGGAGATCCAGGGGGGGCAGGGATCTATGCTCCTCGCTAAATAGCGCAGCGAGGGGATAGAGGCAAGACTTATCTTTATTAATCTGAATGCCCGTGAGTTTGTGAAAACAATCTAATGTCTCTAGTATGTGGGGCAGTAGGTGCTCAGGGTCGTGTAGGTACAGCAGCATATCGTCTGCGTACATGGAGATAAGATGTGTCACTCCGTCCAACACGATGCCTCCGTCTCCGTATTCCTGGCGGAGATATGCAGCAATCGGTTCAGCAGCGATAATATATAGCATGGGGGAGAGAGGGCATCCCTGCCGTGTGCCTCTGTAGAGGGGCCATTTGTCTGAGTAAGTCTTGTTAGTACGCACCCTGGCTGTAGGGTTAGTGTAGATCAATTGGGTCCATCTAAGGAAGGCAGGTCCGATCCCCATCTTAGCCATAGTGGCGTATAGCCATTCCCATCTCACCGAGTCGAAGGCCTTGGTGGCGTCCAGTGACGCTACGGCGTATTTCTGGGGCCCTCGCTCGGTGCTATATATAATATGGTGTAATCTACGCAGGTTTTCGGTGATGGAGCGCCCTGGCACGTACCCAGTCTGGTCCTGGTGAATCAACACAGGTATCGCTCTGTGTAGTCTGTTAGCGAGGAGTGCCGTCAGAATTTTATTATCTACATTTAACATGGAGAGTGGCCTGTATGACCCACAGTCCGCCCCATCCCTCCCGGGTTTCAGCAAGGGGATAATAACTGCCTCTCTCATGGAGTCGGGGAGCATGCCCTGTTCAAAGGCTTCGTTATATACCTGCGCTAGCAGTGGAGCCAGGGTCTCCTCGTGCGTCTTATAAAATTCCCCGGGTAGGCCGTCCGTGCCCGGCGTCTTTCCAGAGGGTATTGTTCTAATTATTGCCGCCACTTCTTCAGGGGTGATCGGATCATCTAGGGCTTCGGCCATCTGTGTATCTAGTTTGGGTAGCCTTATGCAGTCCAGGGCATCCTCGATCCCGGATTTGGGTGGAGGCGGGGTCGGGGAGTAAAGGTCTCGATAGAACTCGGAAAAGACAGAGTTAATCTCTGCCTGGGTGTGCACAGTCGTGCCATCTGGTCTGCGTATGTGGCAGATGGGGGTCCTGGGAGTTTCTCGCCTGTATAACCATGCTAAGAGTTTCCCAGGTTTATCTCCCAGGGCGTGAGTTCTTTCCGTGTGCTTAGCGTAACTTAATTTCCCAAGGGTCTCCCAGTGCGACAAACAGGCTTGTCGCAATTTAGTTATTTCCTGCAAGCGTTCGGGAGTCGAGTCTGCCTCGCTCTCCAGTTCTCCCAGCTTCTTTTCCGCCCCTACCAGGGAATTTACAATAGATCTCTGGGCACCCCCTACCGTGGCTATTATTTCCCCCCTCATAACCACCTTATATGCCTCCCATGCGGTGCCAATATGTTCTACACTATCTAGATTATTTTGCCAGAATTCCTCCGTACTGTCTTGTATGTGGTTGCGGAAGGCCGCATCAAGTAGGGCCTCGGCTCTAAGTCTCCACGTGGGAACCGGGGGTCTGGGTGGAAACACCTCCCAGGTGGTCAACATGGGGGAGTGGTCAGACAATACCCTAGGTAAATATTGTGCGTCATGGAACATGGCCTGCTGCCCATGACTGATTAGAATGTAGTCTAGTCTCGTGTAAACATTGTGCGGAGGGGAGAAGAAGGAATATTCTCGCCGTTCTGGGCCCGATACCCTCCACAGGTCGCAGAGTGAAAAGTGGCTTATCAATTTAGCTAATATTTTAGCTGGGGGGGATGGGTGTGAATGTTTAGCGTCTGACCTATCTAAGAGGGGGTCTAGGGTACAATTGTGGTCCCCTCCCCATATCATGATGCTGTTTGCGTGAGGGCCCAGTCTGGCGTATAGGGAGTTGAAGAAAGCCGTGGCGTCGTGATTGGGTGCATAAGTGCTAACCAGGCACAGGTCTCAACCCTCCACGGTGCCCTGAACGAGGGCCATCCTGCCCTCATCGTCCGTCTTGGTACCCGTTACTCTGAAGGGGACGGACGGGTCGATCCATATCAGAACCCCTCTTGCGAATGAGGAATAGGAGGAGCCGATGAGGGGTCCTTGCCACCTTTTGGCTAGCGTCTTGAGTTTTGCCTCCGAGAGGTGTGTTTCCTGCAGCATGGCGATTCCGACCTTCTGGCGTCGCAAGTATGTGTGGATCCGGCGTTGCTTCACGAAGTTATTCATGCCTCTGACATTCCATGTCATAACTCTGATTCCGTCAGCCATAGTTGGCATGTTGTTTATTACTTCTCTCCGGCCTTGAGCAAGGTCCAATTGATGGTGGATTTGTTGTGAGGTTATTCGGTGATCTCGGTGTTTGTTGAACAAAAATCCCAACCTGGGTGTAAACCCCCCATTGCTCCCTCCTCTTCATTCCCTGTGTCCCAACCCACCCCCCTAACTGCGAACAAGTCAAACATAGAACCAGCCCAGCGAGGTCTCCCTCGTTATGACAAACCCGTTTCTGCTCCTCGGAGCCGAACATTGGCTCCAGGTGCCCTACGGGAGGGTATATGTACCCAAAGAAAGGAAGAAAGAACTTTCAAGAGGTTGGGGTGAACCTTGACTCATGCGTCTCCTAGCGAAGGATCTTTCCAGCTGTATGGAATTTCGGTGCGTCCATCAGTGGTGGGTGACGAACGCGCAGTTCCCGGCAAGTGACAGGGGAGCCATCATCTAGGCTTCCGTTTCCTTTCTTCAATATCCGGTATTTGTAGACCGTCCATCCAGTCTCTGGCCTGTGCGGGAGTATCAAACAAATGTGCTTTATTTTAGTGCAGTATTTTAAGTTTTGCCGGGTACAGGAGCATGTAGCGCAGCCCAGCGGCTTTCAATCTGGCCTTCGTGTGTATGAACTGGGCTCTGTCCATTTGAACCTGGAAGGTATAATCGGGGTAAATAGCGATTTTGGCAGAGTCGCGTATTATCTGACCGCCTGTTCGGGAGAAAGCTAGGATTGTTTCACGGTCCCTGTAGTTGAGAACTTTAGCTATCACAGGTCTTGGTGGGGCCCCCGGTGGTGGTTTCCTGGCGAGGGAGCGATGGGCCCGTTCAATCGTGAATCCTTGGGAGAGTTTCCCAGCGCCCACCTCCTGCAGGAGGAGGTTTTCTATATAGGTTGTGGGGTCTGCGCCTTCGGAGCCCTCAGGCAGCCCAAGGAGGCGAATGTTATTACGTCGGGCTCTCCCCTCTGCTTCCTCTGCTCTGTTTTCTAAGTTTTTGACCCGTTGTTGGAGTTCATCCACGTCCCGGAGGAGGTGTGTTTTGGATGCGGTATTCTCCCTAACCTGTGTCTCGAGCACCTCCGTCCTGCCAGCTAGGGTTCGGACGTCTTGTCTCAGGAGGCCCAGGTCTGTGGCAACTGCATCTATCTTATGCTCCATTGTCGCCTGGAGCTGCCTAATGGCCTCCAGGATCTGGGTGTTGCTGGGCTCGGCAGGCGTTGTAGTTGTGGGGTCTGAATGAGGGTCTGTGGTCCCCCCCCTCAGGTCCGCGAGGCCCGTTGGCTCGCTGGCTGCATAAGTGTCCATGGTTGTCTGCCGCTGTCGGGGCTTGCTGTTCCTGCCAGCCATCTCGGGGATGCTCAGAGGCCCGGCTCCGGAGGCGCCCAGGGCACCGGCGGCAGTCCGCAGATTCCGCTGCGGAGGGGAGTCTCTCACTGACACCGCGAGGTCCACCCGGCGGTGCCACCTGGGATCGAGGCGAAGATCCGTAGGCGTCACCGCGCCCGGGGGCCCCGCGGTATGGGAGGGAAGGCAATGTCCGTTCAAGAGGCAGCTCACCCACTGCTATGGGTTGCTCAGAGATGGTGGAGCTCCGAAGCTCCGCTGCGGTGTGGTGGTAGGGCCCTCTCACCAGTGGTAGGCGGTCCGAGGGGGCCTCTCAGCGGAGTCACTGGACCACGAATGGGACTTCTGTGGCGGGGGTCGGGGAGGCGCGCAACTCGAGCCCCCCGATTAGTGGATGCAGGCCCGTGGTATGGTGAGGAAGGTTGGCCGATTCCTCGTGGGTGCTGCTGGGCTGGATCCCACCAGCCGTCGGGCGCCGGGCGCCAGGCGAATCCGGGTAGCGAAGGAGCGCCGGTGCCCCTTGTTGGGGGGTCGTAGGGAGCGGGTTGGGCAGTCCAGACTGCTAGATCGTGCGGTTGCGTAGGATGGGGAGCTCCTATGCTTCGAGGCAGGCCAGCCCCATGTGAGCGCAGCGAGCGCATCGAATGGTCTCCTTCCGCCGGCGGGCGCAGGCAAGGCCGGGCATCGGGGGAGCTCCAAGGCCCCCGGAGTGTCAGGGCCTCTTATTGGAGGCGCAGCGGGGAGCGGGCGGGTATTAAATCCAGGGCGCAGGGTCGGGATCCAAGGCTCCAGTGGCTCCCGCTCTCCCACCACTCCCGGTGTCCGCGTTCGGGCTGAGTCGGTCCCCCTCCGCCTACCTCCGCCGCGCCGGCCGGCCCCGGGTCCGCCGGCGTTGCTCTCGGCTCAGCTGGGCTCCACTGCTCCCACCGGGCTGGTCACGGCTCCACGGTGGGCCCGATCGCTTCCTCGCGCTGCTCTCCTCCCTCGATCCTAGCGTGGATTGTCCGCTCCGGGTCCGCCGCTTGTCTCGGGCTGCGACCTCTGCGGTGCGGGCGAGCTCCGGTCCTCCAGACTTCAGGACGCGGGCGCCGCCATCTTGACTCACTTCACTCGGCCCAACTCGCCCGCCGAACAACGGCGTTCGCGGTCTTCCGTCAGCTGGCGGACGGCTCGGGTGTGTGTGGATAGGGTTCCGGTACAGGCGGTGCCGCTTGTCGGGGTCCAAAGTTAGTTAGGATTATGTCGAAACAGCTTATTTTGGCACATCAGCTAAGAGCTCACACGGGACACGTCCGCACTACATGGCGGTTAGCCACGCCCCCTTCACACCCGGTCATAGTTGTGACTCCGGAGGGCACCCCTTGCTTACTAGGGAATGACCTCCTGAGAAGGTTGTCACCCCTAATAGATTGCGTAAACAAGGTCCTCTGGACCCAGACTAGCCGACCAATAAAATTAAAACAGAGTGTCAACCATGTTAGTTTAAACGGCACATGCCACATGGTTGAACAAAAATCTGACCAAGTAGAATTCCACTTCCAGAATAGCCAAATTCCAGACGTGACAGTAATAGCAGTAGGACAACAGACTGGTGATGGGGGGTCCTCTCTATTTCTGAAAATCAACCTTCCTTCCAGTCTAAAGTGGTACTCCACGCTGGAAGGAAACACTCTGAGATTCTATACTAATCCACAATCAGAAACTCCCACTCCTATAGTCCAGAAAGAGGTGAAATCAGCTCAGAGCCTGGCTGATATTCAGCAAATTGGAGAGCAGTTGTTCATCCCTGTTCAGTTAAATGATGGGAAGGACTCTGTTCTCGCTCGAGTGTGTGTGAACAACGGTAAGAGCTTCATCAGCGAAGCCATGTTCCGCCAACTCCCAAAAGATCCAGCCATTCCCACATTCAAACTGATAGACAAATGGGAAATGGACGTGGAAGCACCCAATTCCAAACATCTCCTGCCAAGCAGGTGTATGCTCAAAATCTCCATTGGCAACAAGAGCATAGTCCACAATTGTTGGGTCGTGCGAGACGTCCCTGCCGCCTTTTACTTAGGCAGTGACATTCTCAATCGCTTTGCCATTAGTTTGGACCTAATAAACTTCAAAGCTTGGTCCCGATTAGCGGATAATCCCATGGGCTTTGATGATCCAGAAAAAGCATTTAGGTCAGCTCAATTACTACCTTATGCAGTTGAAATTCAGATCAAAGAGGAAGTCACCATCCCAGAAAGGACCCGACAATTCTCCCTGGAAGTGAAAGCTAAAAGAGGACAACATTTGAAAAACCCTGATGCTTATATACATTTAAACGCTTCTCTCCAACAGCAAGGGTTGGGGGTAAACCCAACTCCATTAGTCAACATAGAACATGACACCATTCTAATAGAGGTGGATAACAGCGACTCAAAGAGTATTACTCTAGCCGCAGGCACCATTGTTGGAATGGCGGTTGATGACCATCATTTTTCCATCGATTTAGGTAATGAACTGTTAGGGCCAATCCCCAAGGACTGCTTTGACAGTGACAGTGATGACAATACAACACCAGACAGGATTTTTACCCGGCATGGGGGGAACTTCCTGGTGTACACTTCTTGCCCTGATTTTCCAGGTCCATGAGGGCTGCCTTTCCCACCTGAAGCCTCCAGTCCAAATCAGCACTCTGACCAGGGACTTCTCCACCCAGCTGGAGGAGGCCGCTGAGATAGCCTAACCAGATGTCTTTCCAGGCTTCAGGCAGATGGTGGAAGAGAGAGTCAACCTAGCTGATGCCTGTGTGACTCTGGAACAAAAGCAAAAGTTGAAACAAGTTTTCTTGGATTTCCAAGATCTCTTTGCGGTAGACTCATATGACTGTGGTCGCACCAACATCCACACAACAACAATCCCCATGGACCCGGGCATGACTCCAGTGTTTGTGAAGCAATATCGTTTGCCTCTCGCATCCATGGAGTCCCTTACTGAAATAATTAAGAACCTTGAGTCCAGGGGAATAATCCGTCCCGTCCACAGCACCTTCAATAATCCGGTGCTGGGAATATTGAAGCCAAACGGCCAGTGGAGACTCTGCGCCGACCTCATGGAGCTCAACAAACGGGTCCATACTTCCCGATGGCCTCTTCCCTACATTGACCAAGGGCTGGCCCAGATTCAGGGGTCACAGGTATTCACTGCAATAGACCTGACCAATGGATACTGGACCGCGCCTGTCAGCAGGGAGGACCAATACAAACTGGCTTTTACCTTTGGGGGCCAGCAGTACACATGGACCCGGACTCCCTTCGGATACCTTAACTCCGGTAATGAGTTCAATATTTTCCTACATAAGGCCATGCCCGACCTGGGTGCGAGGGGTAACCTGGCTTATGTAGATGATGTCCTCATCAAAAGTTCATCTGTGGAGGAACACATAACGGAGATCCATTATGTTCTGACCCAGTTGAGGGCCGCCGGAGCAAAACTTTCCTTTCAGAAAGCACAGTGGTGTAGAACCCGTGTTAATTTCTTGGGGCATGAGATTACTCCTCAGGGTCTCTGTCCCCAGGAAAAGAAAGTGGAAGCACTTCAGAAACTGAAAGACCCCACAACTCTGCGGGAACTAAGGAGCCTCCTTGGACTGACTAATTACAGCAGAAAGTTCATTGAGGGCTACGCAGAGATCACCAGACCCCTGATTCATCTCCTGAAGGGGGGGGGTCAAGTGGGAATGGGGTCCAGAACAAGCCGAGGCGGTAAAACAACTCAAGAGAAGCCTCTCACAAGCGCCTTGCCTAGCTTACCCTGTCAGAAACAAGGAGTTCTTCCTGGAGACGGGGTTCTCTGATACGTGCTTGACAGCAGTATTATACCAAAAGCATGACAAGGTCAATAAAGCAATCTCCTATGCGAGAAAAACTTTATCTTCTGTGGAGGAAAAATTCAACGATTGTGAGAAGGCACTCCTGGCAACGGTGTGGGCATTGAAGAATTACCGCCCGTTTATCCAGGGGGAACACATCATAGTGGAGACTCCACACCAGCCTCTGCAATATCTCCAAAGTGATAGAATCCGGGCTGGAAATGTGAGTAATTCCCGAATTACTTCCTGGATTCTGTCAATGCAAGGCTTTCCTGTGGAGGTCCGATATGGCCAAAACAAGAAGAGTCCCCTCGCGCAAGGTCTGGCTGACTTGCATGATTGTGCCAGAGAAAACTGTCTCGAGGACGAAGGTCTAAAAATCAAGGACAACATGGAGGCATACCTTAATTCCCCACACAAAGTCTTTGAAAAGGACAAGTGTGAGGGAATGCCCACTGTCTATGTGGATGGATGCTCTTACCATGTTGACAACAACGGGGAGAAAGAACTGGTGGCCGGCGTAGGGAATGCATGGGTGAATGAGTCCCCAGAACCCTCCGCTGGATACAAAATTGGTCCCCGAAGTAGTCAGGTGGCAGAATTGATGGCTGTGCATCAGGCCATCCGCACTGCTGTCCAGCATCAACTCCACGAACTGGTCATAATCACAGATTCGGATTATGTACGGAACGGGTTCGTGGAGCACCTGGTTAATTGGAAAACCAGAGGCATGTTATGTGCTAACAACAAACCCTTGAAACATGGGAAGTTGATCCAAAACATTGATGATCTGGTCACCTCGAATGAGATGACCATCTATTGGAAAAAGATCAAGGGTCATTCCAAAGTAGAGGGACCAGACAAAACTGGAAATGATTTAGCTGATCAGCTGGCCAAAACCGGGGCCATCCAAGGGGATCTAATTGAGATTGAGTCCCTGTTGGGTGAAATCCAGGTCACTGCTATCACTAGGTCCCAGACAAATGCTCACAACGACCTTTCAATTGCACAATGGAGTAAGGAGACCCCTGATGCTGATTTGATTACAGCTCAGAAGGGGGATCCAATAATTGGTAAATTTTACCAGCACCTTGAGGACCCTGAGAACTTTCCCCTGACGGATACCGATTACATTGGGAAAGAGGACCTAAGAGTGTTGATGAAATGTCCAAAAATGTTCCGAATCCAAGACGGTTTGCTGGTAAGGAAATCCAAAGCTGGCCACGATCAGTGGGTGGTTCCTACCTCATTCGGAAGCCTGATTTTAAGTCACGCCCATGATGCGGCCACCGCCGGTCATAGGGGGTTTCACACAACATTGGAAATCTTAAGAGAGGTTGCATACTGGCCACACATGGGGCAGGACCTCGACCAATACTTTAAGGGGTGTCTTGTGTGTGCACAATTTCAGCCATCATCCCTCACACACCGAGCGCCTCTCCAAAAGAGGGGGATGACACTGCCATGGTCAGATTTACAAATTGACTTTGTAGGCCCTGTGATTCGCTCTGCTAGGGGGAATAAGTACATGTTGACTGTGACATGCTTGTTTACCAAGAGGGTGGAATGTCTCCCAGCCCCAAATTGCAAGGCAGAAACTGCTGCTCCCTTGATGATTAACCACATCTTTTCCCGTTTTGGTCTACCTCAAAGGATTGAGTCGGACAGAGGTAGCCACTTCACCAGTGAAGTGATGACAAAGATGTGGGAGATACTGGGGGTCAAAAGGAAGTTGCATATTGCTTACCGGCCAGCTTCTTCTGGGGCAGTAGAGAGATATACCCGAACCATTGTGAGCATACTAAAAAAGTTTGTGGCAGATTCTGGGCCAAGTTGGGATATCAGATTACCTCTGGTCCTAATGGCCATCAGATCTACCCCTTCATCTGCAACCAAAATGTCACCATTTGAGTTGATGACTGGATGCAAGATGGTGCCTCCTCAGCATTTGCTCTACAGGACCCAAGAGCAGACACTGATAAATGCCTCCACAACTCATGAGTATGTGGAGAATTTAAGGAAACACCTTCAACATGCTTTTGCTTATGCTCAGCGGAATCTAGAAAGATCAGCTGATAGCATGAAGACCCACTATGACCTGAAAACTTCCAGGAAGGAATATCAGGTGGGGGACCGGGTCTATTTATACAATTTTCAAAGGAACCAGGCCAAACAGAGGAAATTTTTGCCTACATGGAAGGGACCGTTTGAAATTATAGACAAAATCTCCCCTGTGGCCTACAAGATCCGCATCCCCAAAGGCGGTTTGGCAGAGGGGGAAGACAAGTGGGTCCACATAAACCAGTTGAAGTGTTGCCATCCCAGGCACACCCTGCAACAACTGGAGGAATCCTCTGGAATCCTAGAGGGTACTGTCTCAGATTAATTCAGTTCTAACTTAAAATATCCTACATATCGCCTATCAAATTCTGAGTTTCTCAATGTGGGTGTTTTCGTTTTTGAATGCAAAAAGAAATGTGCATGTTCATACGTTTTGACTATAAATTTATATTCCACCCCAGTATATCAATGGTGGGGGAAAAATGTCTATGAATAGGTATTGCCGCTCTTCCTTTGTCGTCCTAGGAGAAAGAAAACCTGGAGACGGGCCAAGGAGGACGATCCAGAGACCGGGAGCAGAGACGCAAGGGGCCCGGTGTACCGCCCAATATTCCCATCAGGACCGGCGAGGAGAACCAATCGATCAGTACCGGATGGAGGAAAAGATGCTGAACTGTGCCATCTATTGGAAGAAGATGAGGAAACATCCCAGGTCTTGCGAGTCCCATCAGTGAAACAGAATGGCCATCGCAAGAGGGGGGCTTGTGGGATGTTTTTACCCATGCATCCGAGCCCTACCTCAAAAACTGTGCAGTACTGGCATTGAAAACATCATGATGGCCAGAGCTTCCCAGAAAATGCCCAGGGAAGTGCATGAAGAATAGGCTGCCACCCATTTTGCCGATGTAATGGGCACAGAAGGGCACTGCCTAAAACCACCATTGGACTACCCACACAGTAGCCTGAAACCATTGGGAATGGCAATGCTGATTGCCAAAAGCAACCTAGAATTGTCAGGAACTCATTTTCTTAAATCCCAAAAATGGGTGCATTACCAGTACTCACCACTATCAGAAAGCCGGCGTTTTAAAACAACACCAGACTTTTTTCTCTTTTTGTGTAAAACTGAATAAATGAACCCAAAGCAGGCCAAAGAAAGACTTACTGAGAGGTGGATCCAATGTAAAGTTATATTCTGAAGTGACTTGAAGGTTTATAACAAGACTGGCTGAGCTGTGGATTTCAGCAGTTTGAGTAAATTTGGACTGAAAGACACTGAAAATCTAAATGTTTAAAAGAAATGAGTGACCTACTTTTGAGTGTCATAGTTTTAAACTTAGAATCAGAATTCTAGCTGCATATGTAAAAATGGTTAGTTTTATTTGAATGCAGAAAACTGGGTAACTAAAAGTGACATTAGCTGGGGCCTGGCTTAAGGAACTGAATTCTGCCCACCAGCTACCCCCGACAGGAGTTGAGACTTGCACAACAGCTGTGTTCCCAGGCCTACCTGCCTTTTGCTGCTCCCACCAAAAGGGATATGACACTTCTCTGATTGGATTACCAAGGGACTGCTAGAGACTAAACATAGGACCCAGGCAGAGGGTTGATGGAAGTGGCCATAAATGGCTTCCTCTTGAACAATGGGCCTTCCAGGGCCCAGGCAGATGGTTTATTGCAGGGGTAATAAAAATGGCTTCCTCTTGGCAGAAACTGGGAGGGGAAGAAACTGGAGACAGAGGCTGAGCTTGAAGAAAGTGGAAAGACTGGTTTCTGTACCATGTGACCTGAAAAGACACACTCCTGTAGCCAGAATATGGTTTTAGAAAAAGATGAATAACTCATAGTACGGACTTGTCATAATTATTTAAATGATACCATAATTCTTGTGATTTTTCTGCCCACATTTTAAGAGGTTTTTAGAACCGGTGGCATGATCTGGGGGCAAGCTAGCAGTTAAGAGGGTATTACTTAAAATGTATGCATGTTAAAAATCTGATACTTCATCAATTAATGCCTGCATGCCTTGCACACATTTGGGTAAATTTGAGTAAGAATCTGATATCGGTAACCTGACCAAAAAGTGAAATATGTTGCCATTTCTCAATGCAAGCTCTCAGGAAGAGCAGATTTGAACAGGGTATACCTCCTGTGGTATGTGATGGGTGCATGTAATTTTAAACAAATGTGTACCTGTGCAAATATGTCTCTTGGATCAAATATAGATTGTGTGTAAAGTTGACAGGGGTGGGTTCTCTGTATCATAAACAGACCTCATCATGATGACACTTCATTTCATTCCCCCAATCAAGGGGAAGAGGAGGAAGTGGCCAATGACAAGTGGAGAGGGGTAGGGCCTAGGAAGCTAGCCTCTCCACCCATTTTTAAAACACATGAAAGCAGACAGTCAGGACAGATAGGGACATTCAATTCCATTTGCTGCGGAGCATGCTGCTGGACCATACCACATCCAGAGATCCAGACTTCAAATCCATCAATCTCCAGAGAAAGCTGTGCAGAAAGATCCAGAAGCAGTGCTGTACCCAGAGAGAGCAGAGCTGACCCAGACCACTGTTAGCAGAACCAGAGAGCTGACCCAGATCACTGTGAAGTGCCGAGACCAGACCAGAGTCCAGTCTAAAACCTGACCAGATCCGTGGCGAGGCCTAATTCAAAAATATATTGTGAGTACCTAGCAGAACTGTGCAGAACCAATCTCTTAGTTAAAATAATATAATTCAATCTATTTTAATCTAAGTAGAACTGCCTAAAAGCTGTCACCTGTCATTTTCTAGCTGCTAGCTGTCACTTGTCACTTTAAACTTTTAAAATTTCAAATCTGAAAAACGACCTTTACCATATTGCTCATATCTCCGTGTCCGTTTGTCTTAGAGACTTGCAGTAACTTTCCTCTGAAAGCTGGGAATATTGGCTTTTCAACGAACCTAGTACCGCATTCCTATTCCATACACTTTTGCCGCAATCGCGAAAAATGCACTCGCAAATTCTGCCGCGATTTGCGATTTGGCCCGATTTCTTTACTTGTAAAAAGACAGCTGCTGTTGCCTGAACTACTAAATTTCGTTTGCCTCTTAAGAACCATCCCTGAATCATTGCTAGAGTGAGCCTGGACTAATATTAACTTGATACCACTCACCCTGAACCTCTAGAGGGAATTAAAAGCATTTTAGCATATTTTTCACTTCATTGCCAGCACATATAAAAGCATTTTGGGCCTGTGTTTCAAACTTCTGTAGTCTAAGCTTGCTGGGTGAACTGAATTACATTTGATTGCATTTCTGAGAACTGTGTGCTTTCCTTCCATTTCCTTGCATTGCATAAAGGGGGGAGGGAATTGTCCAAGAAAGTGATTACATTGTTTTGTGGAAATCATATTGAGTATTTTCTGTATTGCATTTTCATTCAACATTACATCCATCTGAACTTATATAAAGTATTCTCTACCACCTTATTCTTCTGTTCCTATTCACAAGTGTGCTAGTGCCAGACTATCCATTATTGATTACTGCTCAGATTAGGTGTGATATTCAATTATTAAATTATTATAAAGTGTGATATATATATCTATTGTTTAAATTATCAAATAAACCTTTTAACTTGTAAAACAGAACTACTTCTTGGCTCAGTGGGGCCAGGGGGATTCCAAGAGAGGAGTGTTATATAGGGGTAGTCATCCAGAACGCATGAACTGGACATAAAGATATATCAATAAGGGTTTCCATTCAGTATCCCAGACTAGGCATTGACTTAGCTGTAGTGTTGAATTGAATCCTCTTACAAGGTGTAGGTCTGCTTTGGTAGACCGACAATTACAGCATGTTCAACTGCTAGAGCAGGACCACATACTGTAACTGGAGACAAAAAACATCGAGGGGTTATTTGGCACACTATATTGTCATTCAGGAGCAAGTGAAATTGGATTCAGACATATGTGGCTCGGTGCAATGGATTTGCAGAAAGAGCAGGCTGACGCGTTGTGTGCGCCAATACACTCTCGGGTATTAGCGCAGGTCTATTCTGGTATTTGGATTATTCTATTTCGTAAATATTTTTTTGCAGAAAATTCATCTCAGCCCTTAAAGCTTTCCTTTGTTTTTCATTTTTATTTATTTTTTTTAGAAACTAGTGATTTAACAAAAAATGCACTGGTACTTTCCACTAAAAGTATGACAAATAGGTGGCCACGGTGGGCTCCCTCCCTGCCTGTTCCATTCTCCTTTAACTCATATGTGGGGATGTGCACACTTTTCGTAGCGGCCGCTACTGGTGCATTGGTATTCTAACCCTGACTACATTGTCTCCGCGCCATCACCAGCTCTACTCCCCAATTCTCTACTTGTTCCACTTCCACATTGGATTTGCCTCCTGCTCAAGGAACTCTCAGTGGTCAGACCTCCCTTCTCTATCCCAACTCTGCCTCAACCATTCCTGTCCCTCTAAGTTCCTTTACCTGAAACCTGCCTTCCATAATTTCTAAATGTTTAATTGAACTATCTACTCCTCGGCCGGTCAGCCCTGGTCCTTTGCTTGTGACATCCCCTAAGAACAAGCATTGGCAATGCCAACAGTGTGTAGGTATTGGAAGGGCACTTGCCAGACACAGCCGTTGTGGTAGTAACGGGACATTGATGGTTGCAGGTGCAAAATGGTGCGAGTGCCTCATCATCTAACAGCAGTGCCTGGCAAATTCCTACTACTTACACGCAAGCCAATACTGTTGGCTTTGCCACTGCTTGTTTTTAACAGCACTTCATTGAAGGACATGTACAGTGCTTATAAATCAAGTGGCTGAAGGGAGACCTGGAAAGACATTTTTATTACACCAGTAGCAGGTTTACAACTCCAAATAAGTCATTAACCCACAGAAGAGTGCAAAGTTTGATGGTAGGGCTTGCTAAAGTGATATCAAAGAGTTCCCATGAGGAGATGTTTTGGGCAGGGAGGTGCAGGAACAGGCTTGGAATGGTCATAGGGATTAGCATGGCCCTGGGCAGTCAATGTGTGGGCAAATAATCAAACAACACCTCCAGACTGTGTGTCCCCCTCATATGCCACTGCTCCCTATCTGTACTCTAATGCAATAGTTTTGGCTTATAGGTGTCTCAAGCGACACCTAATAGCCCAAACTAAAAAGTCTGGCAGTAATGTCTGTGAGCCCCTATGTGAAAAACATGGACATGTGCAAAATGTGCGTGTTGGCTTTAAGATTTCTAGATTTCTTTGTAGAGCTTGCCATAATATATACAATGTTTTCTAAATTGGTTAAATGAATGTTGAAAAATGGATAGTCGACCAGGGAAGTCGCAGTGGCACTGGGGGCATTTTTGCTAATATTCACTGCAGCGCCTCCACAGTCCCATAGTCCAGTGGCCCCAGATAAATGAGAATGCTGCACTCTTTCAACCATCATATTTCAATGTTACTCGGTTGTTTGAAAGTTTTTCAGCAAACCAGCAAATGGTTTGCCCTTCATTGCAAAAAAAATTACGACAGAATTGTCTGTGAGAAATATTGACTTGAGAGCTGTTTGCAGCAAAGGAACATTTTTGAGGGATTGGTAATTGACTCTGGATAACACATGCATTATTATTATTATTATTATTATTATTATTATTATTATTATTATTATTATTATTATTTATTTTATTCCCTACCTGTGTACTCAAGATACTTCCATACCTAATCATCAACAGCCCTTTCTTAGGACACCTTCCCCTCGAACCGCTAGACTGGACAAGTCCTCCTGCTTCTCAAGAAATCAATGCTGGACCCTGACAACCTCAGCAACTACCGCCCATCACCCATATTCCCTTTCTAGGGAAGATCTTTGTGAAAGCAGTAGCCACACAAGTCCTCCAGAACATTGAAGCCAACAACGTTCTTCAATCCTACCAATCTGGTTTCAGAGCCAGGTCCAGCACACAAATGGCTACCATGAAGGTAATGGATGATACCCTTAAAAATCTAGATGATGGCCATTCTTGCCTCCTGCTTCTCCTTGACCTCTCAACAGCATTCAAAACAGTAGACCAACAGATACTCAACGACAATCTACAATGCTGCATTGGGGATCAGCAAAATCATCCTCAGCTGATTCAAATCCTACCTTCCTAATCACCAACAGTTTGTCCAAATGGATTCCTCTATATCAACTACTCTACCCATCACCTGTTGTGTTCCAAAGGGTTCCATCGTCAAGTGTGTGATCTACAATCTTTACATGGAACCAATCGAAAACCCTCCTGGCTCCACCCAAAATCCACATCAACCAATATGCAGATGACACGCAGTTCTACCTCACAATATCGTCCTTTGAAGATATCCACAGGCTCAAGGCCTGCATCACAATGATTCAAAGCTCAACCCTTTCAACACTGAATTCCTACTGCTGACCAACAACAACGAACACCCTGATATCCAGATCTGGCTCTCTGCTATGCATCTTGAGGGCTTCAAACCCCAGCTGAGCACCTGCGACAAAGTATTGCATTCAACATCGACAAACACCTCTCCTTCAAACAGCACATAGCAAGGTATGCTATGGTACCAACTTTCTCACCTGCAGAAAATCAAGTCCTTCATCCCAGAAAACAACCTCAGATCTGCTGTCCAAGCCTTGGCCCTCTCTCACTGGGATGGTGGCAATGCCCTTTTCAAAGGCGTTCTGGCATCTACCCTGGCACCCCAGAGATGTTTCCTGCATGCTGCAGTGCAACTCATCGAAGAACTCAACAAATGTCACTGCATCACCATGACCCTCATCAAACTGCGCTGACTCGCAGTGCAAGCCTGTATCATTTTCAAATCCTGCTGCATCATCTACAAAGCTGTCGCCCTGGAGTTCTCACGCTACCTCACTGAGAAACCCAGCATCTCCAGAGGCCTATGATCCACCAGAGGTAAGGTCATATGCAGACTTGAAATCCACCAGTACATAAATGCAAGAACCAGAAGACAGGTTTTCTCTATCTACGCCGCAAGACTCTTAAACCTCCTTCCAGTTAACATCAGACTTGCCCCGTCACTTCTAAGTTCAGGAAGGAGCTCAAGACTCTCCACTTTAAGGAATGGCTCCTCCCTAACAGATAGGTCCACCTACCCTCCACGCCCCACCCTACCTGAGATGGGGCGATATGCTCCTCTCTGTTTCCTCACCTGGTTGCTTGTTGATCCCTTGTTACCAAATAGCCCCCTTCATCCCCCCTGTCGTTAGCTCTCCATTCTCTTGTTCATCTTTTTTCCTCACCATGTTCTTCCCCCTATGTTTGCAAAGTGCTTCTATTCATTTTAACACAGACCTAGCTCTGGAAAGAAAAAGAGTACTTTCAAAGTCATAGGCGAAGTAGGCAGCGAGGTAATCAGGTTGCATGGGATCAATACAAAGGAGCAAAGAAATAACAATGGGGAGGAGGAGGGCAGGCAAGGGATCTACAAACAATCATGGATAGAAGCAGTGAAAAGCAGATCACCCAGTTTCAGGTTTGGTTGTGAGTGGAGGATGTGGAGGTGTTAAGGAGATGTGATTCATTTTAGAGGAGGGCATTGTGCTTCTTCCTGAAATGATGCATTAGAATATGTATAGGTGTTATTTGTGAGATACAGATGTGCCTTTCTGGGCCTACAAAGATGTGCCGAAAATGTGGGTAACCAAAGTGTTAGAGGTGTTTTTCTGAAACACCAATAACATAATGGATGGAAAGCTTTGAATCAATAATAACCACAGGAAATTACTCTGGTCAGTTTCCAGGACATTATTTTTTTAATCCATCTCTGTCATTACAGAAAAAAAATGTAATATGCAAAATGTTGGCCCCATCCAAAGGAACACTTAGTCCTAACCTGTCAGGGCTCTTCCATTCTGCATCACATTATGAGCATCACATCTGAGGATCAATGGTCTAGAGAGTATCCAACGATCTATAATGAACATATTCCGCCATGAAGTTGCTAGTGCAGGTAGGGCATGTTCTGGGGATTCTGCCTCTATCTCTTTTTCAGACACTGCAATCAGCACACCAAAAGTGAAGCTGTGTGTTGGGGCAGCCTGCAGTGGCCACTGTCAGTGAAGATGCATCCTCATCCTAGCAGAATGCCTCTTACTGTTCGCAATGTCATCCCTGTGCTCTAAATTTGACACGTGGTGCAGCGGATAATGACACTGGTCAAGTGCTCCTGGAGATTTGGGCCAAACCAGTATTCCTGTATTTCTGCATAAAGGTGCTGCTTGGAGATATGTGATGGATGATGAAGCTGGTCAAACGCTACTAACAGTAACTTGTGTGGCATTACTGCTTTAGCCGTTATCTCCTGTCTTCAGAATAAGTCAGTAGGGGATTGTTTGCACCATCTTTTTAATCCCAGTTGATTTTCTTCCTCAGGGACCTGCCATTGTAACTCAATTATTTGTGCAGTTGGTAGGTATTGTAAGGGACAGGTGGCTGCTCGATGTTGGACATTAGCATTGGGTATTCTGCTGGCTGAGGCACTGTAATATATGGAGCTATGGAGCTATTTTGGCTGCTGCGTCTGTGGCAGCGTTACCTAGAGAGACCATGTCCATGTCACGAATCCCACAGTGGATGGTTGTGCAAAAATAAGCCTATCTAACAATGCAGCATGCTGAACTGAGGGACCGTCAGTCTTTCTCAACCCCTCCACTTCCAACGTTAGAGATTGGTGTGCACTGTTGTGACGTATGCCGAATCTGAATAGATGGTCACCTAGCACCCCTGTAATGCTTGCAGCGCTTCTATGAGCGCTATGAGCTCCACTGCCTGAGCTGACAAATGCACTGGCAGCCTCTTTTGCAATAATGTTTCAAAATCGCTGTCCACTAGGCGCACCACATCCACCCCACTGTGTCTCAGGCCAGTGTCCTGGTCAATTGTCGCTGACCCATCAATAAGGAGGATCTCCCCCCTTCGAGTGGACTGTCTCTTGCTTTGGGAATGTCGTCCTCCTCCCCTTTATAAGATACACAGTCCTGTCAGGCCAGGTCTTCGTCTGTGCACATTTCAGTCAGAAACGTGGCAGGGTTTAGTGTTTTGCATCTTAAAATGTGTTTATTGGGGATGGACAGTATTATCTCATAGGCTGACACTCTTTGTGTTGTTAGGGTGGACTTAGATCTTTCTAGGATAGCGAACACTGCGTGCTCCATGTACAAAGCGACAGAATACCCCATTACTATTGTGGATCTCTTTTCAAATGCGAAGGCCGCACAGCGAGTTCCTGTTTGCATGCAAATTGTCCAGCATGCCGCTGTAGTAGACCAATGGCTTGTGGCCCATGGTGCTTTTTAGTGTCAGTACTGCAATCATGAGTTGGTCATTGGAGTGAAAAATAGGTACAATTCTTGAGTGTAGTCAGGGGTAGCTAGAACTGGGGCAGTTGAAAATACTATTTTAAGGGCCTTGAACTCAGTGAGCATGTCCTCCATCCATACAATCTTGTTGTCAGTCTTTTGGGACCCTGCTTCTGGGTAATTATTCTAAATCTCCATCGATAAAGTGGGATGGTGTTGCAAGGACAATGAGGGACATTGCACTTTCCGGTATTGCACCATAATTTCACAGGGAATACAAATAGCCAAGACAAGACAATCTCACCATTGCCTGGTTGGTCCTCACACAACTCTGCATCAGTTACCTCACTAAGAGGCACCGGTGGATCATACAAAAGCACCGTCCAAACTGGAACCCATCGGGGTCAATCCCTATGAAAACAATTCTCTTTGCCGAAACCACCAGACCTTGCAAATCAAGAGACATTATCGTTCCCACCACCAAATCGGGGTCACCACAAGGTGAAACATGAAATCAGCCGGCACTCGCCAGCAAGCTTAGCCAATCTGGGGTATAGCCTCAAGTAGCACTGTGATCCCATACATAAACATGTCCGGATCCACAAGAATCCCGCGAACCACCTTCTCTCCCCCTTGTGCACATATTATTACCATTGCCCTCATGGCGCACATTCCAGGGGTGGCACATACTATCCCACTATCTGTAAAGGAACTAGTCATGTTCATCTTGCTAAGCAAGTCACGGCCGAGCACATTTCTTGGGGAACTTTCATAGTATCACAGGGGAGCCCGCACCACCTTTCCACCCGATTTTAATGTCAAGCTCTTTAGTGTATGGAACTGTGACAACAGCCCCAGAGAGTCTCTGCGTGTCAAGAGTGTCACCTGATAGCGAGAATTTTCCCTCACTGATGCATGATTTAGGGAAACCTGTATCAACCATGAAGATAACGTGTTTGTTTCATATCTCAACACCCACCAAGGCTTCCTCGTCAGGGTAAAATGTCATGGATAGTGCTGGACACCAAAGAGTTTTTTGTGGGCTGTCTTAGTCAGGGTATGTATTTGTACCAGGGAACGAACAAAAAGGGTTCCCTCCAATGACATTGGCTCCCCCAGTAAGGTGCAATGGCACCATTGGACACAGCAGCATTTGTGGGCAGGTTTACTCCATTTGGGGCAGTGGGTGGGGGCATGCGTGGTTGGGCACCTTTTGGGTTTTGTATTTGCGCACCTGAGAGTTGAGGGGGCAACTGAGTATATGCCACATGTATTGTGAGTTGTCCTTGCTGCTGGGGCTGGGGGAGTGGGTAATAGTTGCTGTATGAGCTATATCCCACCCCTATCCTGCTCTTACATTCTCTTGCAAAAGGTCCCCATTTCCCACAGCCCCAGCATTGCGAGGGCCCCATACCACCACCTCGAGGTTGCCTACCTCTAGACTCCCCATATGCCCCCTTCCTCCTCTAAACCCACCTCTCCCTCGTTGTGGGCCTCCTTGCAGTCACTCGGGCCTGGATGTTGAGGCCCCACTACCCACTGTCCTTGTGCTCCTCCTCCTCCAGGCCAAAACACAGCTATACTTGCTTCTGCTGCTGCCTGTGTTCTCCCTGTCATTTCTGTCTGGTGTGGGTGCTGTCCCTTCTAGAGCTGTTTTAGCAAAATGTTTATGCACCAGTTTCGCTGCCTCTGCATGTATTAGCTGCACTGCTTCCTTTCTGAGCTCATGTATTCTTTTTCAGTGGTATATTATTGTTGTCTGAATCTCTGCCCACCCTTTTGCTTTAATGCCCACTATTTTGTCAAGTGCCTTCAGCACTTCCTTGGGCAAGCACCTTTTCATAACAAAAAAGAAAAGAGGAACTGATCGGTCCCACTTGTCCCCTGTCTCCACCCTCCTCATCTCTTGAAGTTTAATAATGTACTGCACAGGGTCTTCACCATAGTGTACTGCATTATAGATTGTCAGTCTTGGGTATCGGGGTCCGTTAGCTGAAGTGCATCCCACACATGTGCCCTAAGGTTGTTAAAGGCCACCCTATTGTGTACATCGTCGTCCAAATTCACCCCCGGATATCCCGCCTTAACCCATATGTCCCCAGCCTGATCACAAACAATTGGCACTCACAAACTTTTATTATCCCTCAATGCTAAAGGGACACCTGCTGTCTATTTTTGAAATGCATAAATCAATTTCCCAGCGCCTGCGGTGATGGGCAGGAGCACCTTGATGAAATAGTTTTTGTCTGTATATGCCCAGAGCACATAATGTCCAATAACCAGACTTTATGTGGTAGTTGCATCTGCATGCCCGACCTCCTCCCATCTTTCTGTCCACCCCTCCCTTTCTTTCTAGATAATGCCACTCAGCCAAACCTGTTCCTTAAATTCTCATTCCACAAGCTTTCTACCTGTGGCGTTATCTCTGGCACCTGATGCTCTTCCAAATCATCATCCTCAAAATCGTCTATACTGTCCCATATTGTGTGCTCTCTGCCTGCCCACCCTCACTATCCTTCATCTGAACATGCACATCCTTTGTTGCCATAATATGCATTCTAAATAACATGTCTCCCACCCTCCATTCATCTAGTCCACTCCCTTTTACTCTTTCTTCTAACTGTGCTGTTCTTAATTGCGCCAGCTCTACTCGTGCTGCTTCCAGCACTTCTGCTAATTCCTCCTGCCGTCCCTTTACAGTCTTGAGGTGGGGTGGTATTTGGGGTGGGAACGTACATTGGTGGTGGGGCAGTGTCTGGGGTGGGCACATAAGTTGGGTTGCTGTATCCCATTGCTGGACGGGCAGCTAACAGATATAATCCTGTGTGTTCTGCTGATGTCTCACCCCCTTTTGTTACGGCAACCCCTCCAGGGATATCTCATGCCCCTCCCTCATCAGGGTCCTCTACGTCCTCAATCATCCTCCAAAGGTCTAAAATCTCCTTCCTCTTTTGCAGCTGTTTGCCTTTATACTTTGCTGCTAGAAATGTAGTTATGTTTTCTAGGACTCCCTTATTATGGGTGCCATGCTCTGGCCAGGCGCGGGGCATCCCCCTTCGTGTCTCTACCACCATTGCTTGCCGTACTTCTCTATTTTGTCCCTGTACAATGGCAGCACACTATCCATGCATTCTAGTGGAGACCCTCCTCCCATTTTGGTGAATAACGCGCTCAACTCTCCTAAGCTAATGCTTGTGCACTGTGACAACTGCAGTTGTCAAAGTCAACACCAGTTTTATGTCCCCTACTCCCTGTCGCCTCTAGTTCCCTCCCCTTCCCTTCACGCACACCCAATACCACACCACGCTCACTCAATATACTTAAAATACCATACCAGCAATGAGCCACTTGGGGCCTTCGCTCCTTACAAATAAAAATCGCAATACACTAGAACAACACTAAAACACTCCGGGCCCACTAATTATGCAGAGCTCCTACTTGTTTACCTCTGTGTCACAAAATAAATGGTACCATCTTCTCTGCACTCCCTCAGGAAGATTCCCTGCACTTCTTTATGTTCATTCCTTATTATTCCTCTAAAAAAATGTGTAATTTAAAAAAACTGAAAAATTCTCCTTAACCACTCAATCAAACACACCCTTATGTCATTCGCACAATCCCCATTTTCTACACACACACAGTTGCCCTATTTGTTATCACTTGCAAGGGCATACTCACAAATGCGTGTTCTCCCAAAATTCGCCATCAAAGGGTTCCAATAACGGCCTGTATCCTCAGCAGAACCGCGCCCCTCTTCAAAAAGCAGACAGGACTTCTGCAAAAACAGCTCCTGCACATCTCTGGGAATTACGCATCTGGGACTGGTCGCTGGAGGTGGGTGCGGCCCCTTTGGAGAAATGGCCTAGAAGCCTCCATCGGGATGGGGTCGCAGGGCTCACTTCAGGGTCACCAAATGAAGGCATATCCTGGCATGCTCACACCAGAAAAAATACAACCTACTAGGGAAAAAGGCCCAAGACACCGCTTGCAAGGATAACAAGTATTTATTTCTACAAAATAGAAGTGCATCAGCAAAGAACTCTGCTGCTGACGAATATTCTGGCAAATTGAGGATGTGCAGCAAGGTAAAAGGATGCTTGGCGTCATCAATGTCGTCATTACATACAGTAAAAACTTGCAAGGCTGGTTGGAGTGACCATTGGTCCCAGCCTTCTTGTCGGTCTTCGTCCACGTGGGTGCTGCTGGGCTCATCATTCGTGATAAAACAGGGCTTAACAAGCAATTACTCATTTAAAAAACAATGCTACTCTATCATTGTAATGATGATGTGATAGGTTATTTATAACGTGGTTAACACCCATAGGTTTCTAAGCGCGGACCCGGGGATCGAACCTGTGTTACTCTGTGTCATCTTGCTTTCAAGGTAAGCACGTTGCACCTGAGCTATCCTCCCGAGACCTGGCAGCCATAAACAGTGATAATGCAGTGGTAATGGTTATCACTGCATTGTCGCAGCATTAACGCACCGCCAAACTATGGTGGATGTAATTCCACCACCTCACCGCCTAAAAACTGCAATTTCTGTGGAATTACCACCAGCAGAATTGCTGGTGGTGGTAATTCTGGCGAAATCCCCATGGAATACTATGGAATCCATAAATGGGGAATAACACTGCCATACAATCACCTGTAATCTGGTGGTAATTCCACCAGAGCAAGTGGCAGGAACGGTAAATTTGTTTGGTGGTATCTCAGCAGATTTACCACATAATTACCACCAAACTCAATGTGGCCCTGTCTTCTTTTACAGGGTGGATGTTTGTAGTGTTACAATCTAAGGAATCAGATGAGTGACCCTCTCCGGCAGGTGGACAGTTCACTGTTTCACTATTTGCACAAGCACATAACTAATGGGGCTCTTTGCTGTCACCAGTGCCAAATCATGTTTGGGGGTCAGGGGTGGCGGCAGTGACCATGCACAATAGATGTTTGGGAATGGGGAGGTGGGGCGGGGAGGGAACACCGGTTGCGGGAGTATCCCCTGCATTATGGTACTGGATGGAAGGGGGTTCCAAAATAGAAAAAAAGATTCACTGCAGCATCGACATCGAGTCTGGTCAACTGGGTTTCGATGAAATCGGCCTGCGGGGAATCAGCATCGATGCCACTTTACCAGAGCGTATTGCCACAGAGTTTCTCTCATGTTGCAGCACACAGAACACTATAAGTGGGGCTAAAAAAACTCAATCTGCTGCCACTGTTGACATTTATTTAATGCTGGGGACCGGAGCTCCACCACCTAAAAATCTGGTGCCTATGCCTAGCTGCTCCTCTCCGGTGACATAAGAATTACATAGACAAGACTTTCTTTTGTTCTTGCTATTGTCTCCTTTGAAAAAAGCATGTGTCCCTGCTAGAATCCACCCTAATCCATAACATTGTCTAGTGCCATAATCTTAATATGAATATGAAATGGATGTGCTGATGAATTGTATGAGTAACTTAATTTGAATTGTAATGCGTTTAATCGATTTTGAATAAAACGGTGTATTTTTAATTATTTTCAAACAAATGTGGAATTGGTGATTGTCTATGAAGTCAAAGGAAACTGTATTGTAAATTGTATATGGTCTTTATGGTCTCTATAGATTAGAAAACACCGGTGCAAGTCCCACTTAAGCGTTTGATATGAGAGATAAGCATGGACTATTAAGTGGACAACCAGGTTTGAGAGCTTTGTGGAAGACACATTCTTTGTCTCTTAGTGCATGTGGTAGGGAGTTCCAATATTTGGTTGGAGGGAAAGCTGACATCACAAGCTTTGGCTCATTTGACTCTGGGTTGGGCTCAGCGTTGGGAATATGGTGATCTAATGGACCGTGAAGATGGGATCTGGGCTAGGTACAGAGGGGCGGATTTAGAGATGCATTTGTGTGTGATAGAGAGGGTCTGAACCATGATTCTTTCTTGGATGGGGAGCCAGTGAGCAGCTCTATGGCTGGCTGTGATGTGATCAGTTTTAGGGATGTTTAGTGCAGCACACTGTGAATTATTTTGGATCGTCTGTAGTTAATGAATATTGCCTTGCGAGGTACCCACAAAGCGTGCATTGCAGTAGTCAAGCCTAGCTCTGACTACCGCTCGGGCGATAGTGATGCAACTCTCAGTAGAGAGGAAAGGTCTTGTGGCATTTATCAATTTGTTGGTGTAAGCTTCAGAGGAAGAGATAGCAGTTACTTGACGTGTCATGCATAAGGTGGAATCAAGGTATATACTGTAATTAGGGTGCCGTCGATGTTGAAGGCTATGTACCTAGGGTCATGTTTTTTAGAACTGTATGGGGATCGACTATAAGGAGCTTGGACTTCTCGTCATTTAGGCATAGTCCATGTGTTGCCATCCAGGCTTGGATGGTTGCATAGGCTATGTTGAGGGAGTCAGAATCCTTGGGGTAGTTACCAGAGAGAGTCAGAAGGATTTGCCTGTCGTTGGCATAGTTGGTGTAGGCTATGCTGAGGGAGTGAAGGAGGTCAAAGAGGGGCTTTGTGAAATTGTTATAGAGAGTGGGTGAGACTCAGGATCCTTTTGGTATACCACATTTGATGGGTGCACGGGGGGCACTTGCAATGTCAGCAAAGACTCTCATTACTCTTCTGTCTAGGAAGGAAGCGATCCAGGCCCTACGCTTTTGCACCAGAAATTCACACTGCGATTGGCTTGGCACAGTAAATATCTAATGTTGTTTTAATGGTTAAGTCACCCACCTCCAAGCCAAATCTGTATAATGCACTGCAGGCCTGAGAATTTTTTGTGTGGCCTCAACAATGTGATCTGACCAATTAGCCCTGCTATTAAAGGTCACCCTTAGGTAAGTACATGTTTTCACCCAGTCAAGTTTCTGCTAGAATGGGGTGGTTGTTTTTGGGTCTGTGGATACACTCACATAACCTTTAATTTCTTTATGTTTATTGACAGATATCTAATTCCCATGTACTTAGCATAGGCAAGAACATGATTTTTTAATGCTAGTGGAGTACGCGCCAACAAACTGCATCGTCACCATAGGACAAGACAGTACTGTTTCTCCCCCCTACTCTTGGTGTATCTTTGGTGGCTTTGTTTAGTTCATTTGCCAAACTGCAGACGTATAGGTTGAATAGTAGGGGGGCAAGGACGCATCATTGTCTAACCCCATATGAGATGTCATACACAGGGGTTAGTTTTCCTACATTATCCAACCTTGCTGCTGCTTTCAGGCCATTGTATAAAGAAATAAGTATTTTCAGAATGGACACAGGCAGGTCTATGGAGGGTAAAGAATGCCACATCTTTTCTCGGTTTACCTTATCAAACGCTTGGATAAGGTCCATAAATCCCAAATAAACTGGGCTTCCATACCCTTTAGTGTATTTATATAGAAGTAGATTAAGATTTATAATTTGCTCTAAAGTTCGAACCCCTGTCCTAAAACTGTATTGCTCCTCTGACAATATGCAATCTTCTCTTGCCCATTTCACTATGTGTGAATATATCACCCTGCCCAGACATTTGGCTGTAGCGTCAATCAAAGATATGGGCCAGTAACAACTAGGATCAAGTTCGCCTTTTTTCAATATTGGTATTATTATTGATTCTTTCCAACTTGCTGGGAAAGTTCTTGTAACCAAATATGTATTAAAGATGCTGGTAAATACCGGAACTCTTATTAACTGCTCCTTCCTGAATATATCTATCACCACTTGGTCTGGGCCAGGGGATTTGCCAGGAGCAGGAGCAATGGAAAACAGGGCTTCTCTTATTTCATCTACCGAAGCACCAAAACAGATCCATTGTTTATTACATAAATTGGATCGTCGCCTCTATCTATTGTCACCACTATTTCATCACCCCCTTTGACCGATCAACTTCGAAAAATGATTAGTCCTCGCTAAAGAGGTGCGGAACTCATTTGCTTCGACTCTGAGAGTACGAGTGCCATATGACTCTATTTTCCATGAAGTCTCATTCATTAGGTTTTTTAGGTGCTCCTTCCAATTCATGCCAACACAGTTGTGCGAGTGGTTCGAACCAAGATCTGTAGCAGTGAATCATTGTGTAGGTCCAAGCGGCGAGCTGGGGTTGAGCAAATATGGGGCTAAGAGCGGTCTTAATGCACCATTGGAGCAATGCTAGTTGGAGCGCTCACAAGATCTATTCAGGGCCAATCCAGTTTGCGTCAGGGTTGCAACATCTGGGTAGGGTCTGTGAGTGACCCTCCTGTGGTTCAAGTCAAGGGTTGGTGACAGTTTGAAGCGTTACTCCAGGTGCTCCCATGTGTGATTCAATGTTGCAGCAGTTAGATGTGAAGCCAGGGCGAGTTGTTTGTGTAACAGCTGGTTCGAGTTGGTGAGTGACACTCCAGTGGCTCATGTCGGGGCCAGTGTTAAGCAGTTGATTTGAGCAGGTGACAGGCTCCGGAAGACACAATATGGCATTGAGCTGGTTCGAGATGCAAGCATGCTGGTTTGAAAGCAGTTTGACTAGTTCAGTGCAATGAAAACAGGGGTCCTGGCTGTATTGGCCCTCAGGATTATGTGAATTCCAATCCAGGCATTCCAAGAGAAAATTGGTCGCAGACTCCCAAGCACAGGGGAGACAGGCACCCAAATGAAGAGGTTCTTCAACATACTGAGGTCCTAGTTACTATTGTAGCTGGCAGAGAGGCAGGTCTTGTCCCAATAGCCCTTCACCATCAATTGTCAAATAGGAATGGTTAGGGGAAAGAGCTTCTCATTGCCCTGATCTCTCAGTCTTCACCTCACTGGCAGAGGACTTTGGAAAGATCAACCCTCCTAATAAAGGTCCCCTGAATTCTTTCTCAGATTTTTGTGCAAGAGGGAATCAAAGAAGAAGTGGGGGACCCCTTCTTTTAAAGACAAAAGCCCACAGGTGAATGGACTAAGGTTAGGCTGATTTAGCGGCCCAATCACTGTTCTTGAAGCAAGTGGACATTGCCTGTGACATCACAACCAAAATGTTGCTTGTGACATCAAGGCCAAAGTGCTTTGTGCTAAAGGGGACAGAAAGGAAAGATAATGGCAGAGAGAAACAAGATGTGGTAATTTATACTTATATATATATTCAGTGAAAAAACGTTGTTAAAGGGATGTTATGGTTAAGTTGCGCTACTAAAAACCTATGAAATTCAGTAAAAAAACTTTGTTAAAGGGACGTTATGGTTGCAAGTAAAACCGAAAAACACTTGAAATTTCGCCAGTTATGGTAAGCTAAGCAACCATAACTCGCGCCACCACCGTGCACTGCTAAGACTAACACCCACGACATCAAAGATGACATCACAAATGTCATTGATGACATCACTGATGTCATCACATGTCTGGCTCACTCTTTTTTCTTTTGCTGACATATCTAGGCCACATGGTTTTCTTCAGTAACAGTCAGAAACTAAAAAATGTATTTTATTTGTAGACATATCCTTCAAGTAGGTTCTTACAGTAATTCCTTTAGAGTCCAGTCCCATCATATGAAACATATACATACGGGAAGACACAAGCTTGAAAGACAGCAATCCTTTTTGTGCATAAAGATAATCATTAGACTTATCAGCACTTTCTGATAGTTCTGTTGTTTTTTTATGGCCGTACTTTCCCTGTATATGGTCATATTTGTATACATTGTACTCACACTACTTTCCTTAGGGTCCAATCACATCAAGTGATACCTATACATAGGGTAAATAGCAGCTTTGAAACAGAGCAATCATTTATTTGCATGAAATTAATCAGTTAAGTTATGAATTGTTTCTGCTACTACTTGTGCTTTTTTGCTAACTTCACTTTCCCTGTATATACACATATTGGTGTTCTTGTCTCTTTATGTTTTGTCTATAGTAATGCAATTATGTAATACATGAGTTTTATTACCTACTTATTACATATTTCACAGTACACAAAATCTATTAAGAAAGCAATTATCATTTCATTATTCAACATATTAACATTATGAATATTATAACTTCATCTTGTACGCTGCACACAATGCTATGTTTCTGCATGAGTAGCTTAGTATACTAGATAGAACCCCATAATAGAATGCTATTTATATCAATGCATCGTTCAATGCACTAATTAGGTTATGACATTTATTGCAATGATCCTTGACACTTTTTTCGCAACATTATAATAGGAATCTCTTGTACACATATTTCATGAAAAGTACATACACATGTGATGCCATCAGTGATGTCATCAATGACATTTGTGATGTCATCTTTGATGTCCTGGGTGTTAGTCTTAGCAGTGCACGGTGGTGGCGCGAGTTATGGTTGCTTAGCTTACCATAACTGGCGAATTTCAAGGGTTTTTCGGTTTTACTTGGAACCATAACGTCCCTTTAACAAAGTTTTTTTACTGAATTTCATAGGTGTTTAGTAGCGCAACTAAACCATAACGTCCCTTTAACAAAGTTTTTTCACTGAATTTCATAGGTTTTTAGTAGCACAACTTAACCAAAACGTCCCTTTAACAAAGTTTTTTCACTGAATTTCATAGGTTTTTAGTAGCGCATCTTAACAATAATAACTTTGGCTTTATGTACATGTAATTTGGAACGTACTGAACCTCTTCTACTCAACTTGATGTCTGTGAACTCTTTTAATGTCTGCGGACATGTTCGGAGAACAGTACCACTACCTAAAAACTATGGGGGGTATGTTTGATTGTTATCTCATGTCATAGGAACATTTAACAAATTCAAAAAGCAGCACACATAAACATTATATGTAGTGATACATAAGAAATGGAACCCATATATGTGACACACTAACCATTCATTTAAATACACTATGTTCTAAAATGGAATATACCAAAAGAAGATACATTGGCTTCCAACATAATTACCTCACAGACACTACAGAACTAAGAACAAGACCAAGACCAGACCTACACAGTACTTAGAACATATTTTACCTGAAATAGTAAGTGTACTTCATTTTACTCATATATTTATAAACTTTCTGTATTAGATAAAAAAATATATATTATCTTTTTTTTTCTTACAGAAATGTCTAGCACTCTGGAATGGCTAGAGGAGCATTTCCCACATGAGGAAACTGTTATGGATAACAAGCTTGACAGCATAAAAGAGAAAATGGATTTATTGTTGACCAATTTTAATAATTTGAAAACGTTTGTTGAAGATCATTTTAAAACAAAAACCTCATACCATTGTCCCACATGTACTTGTCCCCCTCACCATATCCCAGTCAATTATCCCCAAATCCTCTCTATAACCCAAAAAGTTTTGATGAGTCTTCCATCCCTTCTTCACCTGATATCAATCATGTTGAAACCCCTAATTCTCCTGTTTTTGTTTCCATTCCTGCCTCACCTTCTTTGTCATAAATTATTAATATATGTTGCATAAAGTTATATTTTTATATTGTGTTGTAATTAGTTTCCGTTTTAAAAAAAAAAACAATGTAGGTGTCCGCGGACAGCGCGGGTGTTCTGAAATGTTCGTAATTAAACGAAAATGGAGATGTCCTGAAGAACACTATACCTGTCCGTACTGTTCATTAGCAAGTTGAAACTGTTCTAAGAACACATGCGGTGTCCTGAAATGTCCGTAAAGAAACGAAAATGGAGGTGTTCTGAGGACGCTATGTCTGTCCGTATTGTTCGCAAGCAAGTTGACACTGTTCTAAGAATAAAACTGTAATAAAACTGTTCTTCCCCTTGGAGAAGTGCAACACTTCTTTTGGAGAAAAGAATACCAAGCCCGAGGAGCACCACATTTCCATTTGCTTTTATGGATTAAAGATGCTCCTAAATTTGGTCAAGACAGTGATGCCACTGTTTTACAGTTTACTGAAAAATATGTCACTTGCGAAATTCCATTAGAATCCACGAATAGTGATCTTCATACACAAATTTTGCAATTTCAAAGACACAAATGTGGAAAATATTGTCGTCGCAAATACAAAAACAAAAGGAAATACTACACCAAATGACGATTTGGTTTCCCTAGACCAGTTACAAATACAGGTCAAGTGAACAACCTCACGTCTTCAGTTAGACATAGTTTAAAGGTAAGTCACCTAAAAATACATATTACATAAAAAGAAAAGAAGAAGAAAAATATATCAATGATTAAAATGCAATCATTGCCCACTTATGGAATGCAAACATAGATGTGCAGTACATTGCAGACAATTCTACTGCAGTTGCACGATATGTTACAGCATACAACCAAAGCAGAAAAGACAGAGCTCCAAGACCTCTGGAATGACCTGTCATCAGATAAAACAGTGTCTCAGAAATTATACAGCTTGGGCATAAAAATGCTCTCCCATAGAGAATGTGGATCATATGAAGCAGCTGATCGTTTAACTGGTACTGCATTGTATGGTAAATCTGAAAATGTAGTATGGCCAAGTCTTGGTCCAGCTAAATCTAGAAAAAGAGTTCTAAAATCATACAAAGATATAGAAACAATAGCCAAACGTGATCCCAACAGCCAAGACATTTTACAAAACAATTTATTGGACACATACTACCCAAACAGAAGTAATACTTTGGAAACCATGTGTCTATACCACATAGATCAAAACTACACATACAAAAATAATATAAAACCTGATGGAAAAAAAGTAAATACAGAGTGACAAACTGTGAAGGCAGCTTAGTTAAACTCACTAAACCAAATTTAATTAATCATATCAAATTGTCATTAAAGACTCCTCAACATAAAGAAGTATATTACGTGTCCCTGCTACAACTCTTTAAACCCTGGAGAAAAGAAGAAGACATACTAGATAACTATGACTCATATGAAGATGCTTTCAAAGCAAATGAAAGCACTATAACTGATGTAAACTTTACACAGTACAAAACAATGTTGCACAATAAACAGCAACACGAAGAAGAACTCCAGGCCCAACTAGATAAGGACACTCCTGACAGTAGTCAACCTTCTGTAACAGGAAGCCAAGAACCACTGGGAGAGCCACCAATAGCAAATGAGGCAGAATTAGCTATGATAGAAGTAGAAAACACCATGTGTCAGTATGAAGATAAAGAAGACTTAACTATACTACAATCAAAACTAAACAATGAGCAACGTAGCATTTTTCAAGAAGTAACTAAACAAATTGCACATGGTGTACAACACGAAAATAAAGAATGTTCCTGCCATAATTATAAACCTATACTACTGTACGTCAGTGGTGAAGCTGGTTCTGGCAAAACATTCCAAATCAAAATCATCAGTAAGTTCCTTCAACAATTGACAAACAACAAACTGTCAGCTGTTGTCACTGCTCCCACAGGTTTAGCTGCCTACAACATAGGTGGTATCACGTTACACCGATTACTACTATTGCCAGTAGAACACCAGAACAAATTAGACTATTACAAACTTTCTGCAGAAGCTGCAATGGAACTACGCAGAGTATTGAAACAAATAAAAATGCTACTAATAGATGAAGTGAGCATGGTCTCCAACCTAATGTTGGCTTTGATTCACCTCAGATCACAAGAAGTACTCAAAACAAAATATGAAGAGCTCTTTGCAGGAAAACACATTATTGTTTTCGGAGATCTTCTTCAATTGACACCAGTAAAAGGTGAGCCTATTTTTAAAACATTAGGACACAAACTCTGCCGTAAAACTGTTGGCAGCATTGGAAATGTCAACCTTTGGCAACATTTCCAATACAGAGAATTAACAGAAAACATATGGCAATCTGCAGATCTCACTTATGCCAACATCTTAAAAAGTATCAGAGTTGGTATACTTTCTAAAGAAGCAGAAGCAATATTGAAAACCCGGCACATTAATGCACTTTATGTCGATAATGCATGTGCTACAGATGTTATGCAACAATTAGCCCACAAAAATGTCAATTGTATGGCCTTAATGCCAACTCTTGCAAGCTGTTTCAAATTCAATTAAATAATGTTAAGTAAAGAAATGCAACCAATAAAGGAAATTAGCGCAACAGACAAACTAGATGTACATGGTATGACACTACCGATGTGTGACCAAGCCACAACAAGACTAAATAGTTTAGAAAAATCAATCGCAAACACAGCAGGCTTAGAAAAGATATTAAAATTATCCTTAAATTGCAGAGTAATGCTTAAACGTAACCTTGACGTGGACCAAGGACTAGTTAATGGAGCACTGGGTACAGTTGTTGGCTTTCAAACATACCCACGTGACAACAAAATTCAGTTTGTCAATATTCTCTTTGACAAACTTTCAGAAGTAAAAAGGATAGGACGCTCAACAGCTCGATTCCTTCTCTTCAAAGACATGTATGTACGCAGAGAACAATTTTCTCTAACTCTTGCATACGCAGTCACAATTCATAAATCACAAGGTCTTACCCTAGACAAAGCAATGATAGATATTGGTAACACAGTCTTTAAAGAAGGCATGAGCTACGTAGCACTATCATGCTTACGTACACTTGACGGTCTATTTCTAATCAACTTTGATGCAAGTAAAGTGAACGCTGATATTCCTTGCATTTTAGAAAACAATAGACTTTGCTCACTATACAGCCACCATCTAAACACATATTCTGTTCCACAAAAAATAAAATGTTATAAAAGAAAAATAAATGAAACAGAAATGCAACAGGATGTCACTGCAAATCCTGCAAAGAGAGTAAAAGAAACTAATACTTCATCAAGTACCACAAACAAAAAAGAATCAATTAGAGAAAGTAAACCAGGTACTTCTTCAAAGAAGGAAGACAAACTCCAAAAAAAGCAGTCAGATACAGAACTACCTGGTCCATTTAAACTCTCAAATATATTTGGTGTAAGTTGCTACGCAAATGTAGCAATGGATATTCTATTTTGATTGCAACCAATTGTTGACAACAATTACTTACACAGTACAGACCAATTGTGTTTGCAAATGGTAGTACTTCACAGAAATGCAGCAAACAATCCTGATAACACATATACAGGCCGATTCATGGAATAATTAGCGCGGCGCAAGTGGGCAAAAACGTGCGAATCGCAGTGGAATAGCGAAAATCGCAGTGCAAGTGCGAAAATCGCACGAAAAGCAGCGCACATCGATTCATTGAAGGCCGTGCGCGAGAAAACCAGCGGATGTGCGATAAAAAAGTGCGCGGCGCACGTTGGCGCACAGGCCATCTAACAGCGTGCGCCAGGTCACAGCGAAAATCGCACAGGCCACAGCGAAAATCGCACATAGCGCGGCGCACGCAACAAAAGTAGGCGGAACATGGGCGTAACACTCGGAATGGGGAACAACTTGCCAAAACGTGGGCGTCACGGGGGAAGTACAGGGCACAAGTGCACGGAACGCCCACACGCTCGCCTACAACACGTATTCATGGAATAGAATAGGGCAAAAAAGTGCACGGTCAAACCAGCGCACAGGCACAAACATGACCGCCACAAGAAAGCAGGCGGTAGCGTCTCTGCGGCTGTAAGAAATGTGCGCCAAAAGGTGCGCCAACAAATAGCACCTATATACTGCCATGATGAATGTCCTATACTGTGGCCCTCCAGGACAAATGACGTGCAAAGGGGTACCCACAAACACGGGCACCCGCTGACAAAAAATATGTGTTTGTGTATACCGGGGTGCGCGGGAAGTCTCACACGCGATTTGGCCGGGTATGTGGATTTCAGGGGTGCGCGGGTAGTTCCACACGCGATTACATCATGGTACGTGTATTTCAGGGGTGCGCAGGAAGTTCCACACGCGATTTCAGCAGGGTATGTGTATTTCAGGGGTGCGCGGGAAGTACCACACGCGATTTCATCAGGGTACGTGTATTTCAGGGGTGCGCGGGAAGTTCCACACGCGATTGGCCCCAGTGCGAGCAGGGTACATGTATTTCAGGGGTGCGCGGGAATTTCCACACGCGATTTCAGCAGAGTACGTGTATTTCAGGGGTGCGCGGGAAGTCCCACACGCGATTTCATCAGGGTACGTGTATTGCAGGGGTGCGCGGGAAGTTCCACACGCGATTGGCCCAGTGCGAGCAGGGTACGTGTATTTCAGGGGTGCGCGGGAAGTTCCACACGCGATTTCAGCAGGGTACGTGTATTTCAGGGGTGCGCGGGAAGTACCACACGCAATTTCATCAGGGTAAGTGTATTTCAGGGTGCGCGGGAAGTTCCACACGCGATTGGCCCAGTGCGAGCAGGGTACGTGTATTTCAGGGGTGCGCGGGAATTTCCACACGCGATTTCAGCAGGGTACGTGTATTTCAGGGGTGCGCGGGAACTTCCACACGCGATTTCATCAGGGTACGTGTATTGCAGGGGTGCGCGGGAAGTTCCACACGCGATTGGCCCAGTGCAAGCAGGGTACGTGTATTTCAGGGGTGCGCGGGAAGTTCCACATGTGATTTCAGCAGGGTATGTGTATTTCAGGGGTGCGCGGGAAGTACCACACGCGATTAGGGTACGTATATTTCAGGGGTGCGCGGGAAGTTCCACACGCGATTGGCCCAGTGCAAGCAGGGTACGTGTACTTCAGGGGTGCGCGGGAATTTCCACACGCGATCTCAGCAAGGTATGTGTATTTCAGGGGTGCGCGGGAAGTTCCACACGCGATTTCATCAGGGTACGTGTATTGCAGGGGTGCGCGGGAAGTTCCACACGCGATTGGCCCAGTGCGAGCAGGGTACGTGTATTTCAGGGTGCGCGGGAATTTCCACACGCGATTTCAGCAGGGTACGTGTATTTCAGGGGTGCGCGGGAACTTCCACACGCGATTTCATCAGGGTACGTGTATTGCAGGGTGCGCGGGAAGTTCCACACGCGATTGGCCCAGTGCAAGCAGGGTACTTGTATTTCAGGGGTGCGCGGGAAGTTCCACACGTGATTTCAGCAGGGTACGTGTATTTCAGGGGTGCGCGGGAAGTACCACACGCGATTAGGGTACGTATATTTCAGGGGTGCGCGGGAAGTTCCACACGCGATTGGCCCAGTGCAAGCAGGGTACGTGTACTTCAGGGGAGCGCGGGAATTTCCACACGCGATCTCAGCAAGGTATGTGTATTTTCAGGGGTGCGCGGGAAGTTCCACATGCGATTTCATCAGGGTACGTGTATTTCAGGGGTGCGCGGGAAGTTCCACACGCGATTGACCCAGTGCGAGCAGGGTACGTGTATTTCAGGGGTGCGCGGGAAGTTCCACACATGATTTCAGCACGGTATGTGTATTTCAGGGGTTCTGGGGAGTACCACACGTGAATTGGCCATGTGGGTCCTCCCAGGTGTACGCTCCACAACCTCCACGGACCCTGCAGGCAGCCCACACCACGGGGGACTACCCTGCACCCCTGCTCATGTCCCGCAGGCAGCCCACCCACCATGGGCATGCCCCCCAGCCAACCCACATGTCACCTTGCACTACTGATCAACAATGCATGTCTCCCACCACCCCCACCCCCCAGCCACCAGGGGCACCCACCACCAGGCCCCCACTCATGTCTCCCACCACCCCCACCCCCCAGCAGTGCAGGGGCAGCCTCCACCAGGCCCCCACCCATGTCTCCCACCACCCCCACCGCCCTGCCACCATGGGCAGCCTCCACCAGGCCCCCACTCATGTCTCCCACCACCCCCACCACCCAGCAGTGCAGGGGCAGCCTCCACCAGGCCCCCACTCATGTCTCCCACCACCCCCACCCCCTGCCACCATGGGCAGCCTCCACCGGGGCCCCCACTCATGTATCCCACCACCCCCACCCCCCAGCAGTGCAGGGGCAGCCTCCACCAGGCCCCCACTCATGTCTCCCACCACCCCCACCCCCCTGCCACCATGGCCACCCTCCACCAGGCCCCCACTCATGTCTCCCACCACCCCCACCCCCCTGCCACCATGGGCAGCCTCCACCAGGCCCCCACTCATGTCTCCCACCACCCCCACCCCCCTGCCACCATGGCCACCCTCCACCAGGCCCCCACTCATGTCTCCCACCACCCCCACCCCCCTGCCACCATGGGCAGCCTCCACCAGGCCCCCACTCATGTCTCCCACCACCCCCACCCCCCAGCAGTGCAGGGGCACCCTCCACCAGGCCCCCACTCATGTCTCCCACCACCCCCACCCCCCAGCAGTGCAGGGGCACCCTCCACCAGGCCCCCACCATATCTCCCACCAACCCCACCCCCCAGCCACCAGGGGTAGCCTCCACCAAGCCCCCACTCATGTCCCCTATTACCCCCACCCCCCAGCAGTGCAGGGGCACCCTCCACCAGGCCCCCACGCATGTCTCCCACCACCCCCACCCCCCAGCAGTGCAGGGGCAGCCTCCACCAGGCCCCCACTCATGTCTCCCACCACCCCACCCCCTGCCACCATGGGCAGCCTCCAACAGGCCCCCACTCATGTCTTCCACCACCCCCACCCCCCAGCAGTGCAGGGGCAGCCTCCACCAGCCCCCACTCATGTCTCCCACCACCCCACCCCCCAGCAGTGCAGGGGCAGCCTCCACCAGGCCCCCACTCATGTCTCCCACCACCCCCACCCCCCTGCCACCATGGGCAGCCTCCACCAGGCCCCCACTCATGTCTCCCACCACCCCCACCCCCCAGCAGTGCAGGAGCAGCCTCCACCAGGCCCCCACTTTTGTCTCCCTCCACCCCCACCCCCCTGCCACCATGGCCACACTCCACCAGGCCCCCACTCATGTCTCCCACCACCCCCACCCCCCTGCCACCATGGGCAGCCTCCACCAGGCCCCCACTCATGTCTCCCACCACCCCCACCCCCCCTGCCACCATGGCCACCCTCCACCAGGCCCCCACTCATGTCTCCCACCACCCCCACCCCCCTGCCACCATGGGCAGCCTCCACCAGGCCCCCACTCATGTCTCCCACCACCCCACCTCCCAGCAGTGCAGGGGCACCCTCCACCAGGCCCTCACTCATGTCTCCCACCACCCCCACCCCCCAGCAGTGCAGGGGCACCCTCCCACCAGGCCCCCACCATATCTCCCACCACCCCCACCCCCCAGCCACCAGGGGCAGCCTCCACCAAGCCCCCACTCATGTCCCATATTACCCCCACCCCCAGCAGTGCACGGGCACCCTCCACCAGGCCCCCACTCATGTCTCCCACCACCCCACCCCCCAGCAGTGCAGGGGCACCCTCCACCAGGCCCCCACCATATCTCCTACCACCCCCACCCCCAAGCCACCAGGGGCAGCCTCCACCAAGCCCCCACTCATGTCCCATATTACCCCCACCCCCCAGCAGTGCACGGGCACCCTCCACCAGGCCCACACTCATGTCTCCCACCACCCCCACCCCCCTGCCACCATGGGCAGCCTCCACCAGGCCCCCACTCATGTCTCCCAACACCCCCACCCCCCAGCAGTGCAGGGGCACCCTCCACCAGGCCCCCACTCATGTCTCCCACCACCCCCACCCCCAGCAGTGCAGGAGCAGCCTCCACCAGGCCCCCACTCTTGTCTCCCTCCACCCCCACCCCCCTGCCACCATGGCCACACTCCACCAGGCCCCCACTCATGTCTCCCACCACCCCCACCCCCCTGCCACCATGGGCAGCCTCCACCAGGCCCCCACTCATGTCTCCCACCACCCCCACCCCCCCTGCCACCATGGCCACCCTCCACCAGGCCCCCACTCATGTCTCCCACCACCCCCACCCCCCTGCCACCATGGGCAGCCTCCACCAGGCCCCCACTCATGTCTCCCACCACCCCACCTCCCAGCAGTGCAGGGGCACCCTCCACCAGGCCCTCACTCATGTCTCCCACCACCCCCACCCCCAGCAGTGCAGGGGCACCCTCCACCAGGCCCCCACCATATCTCCCACCACCCCCACCCCCCAGCCACCAGGGGCAGCCTCCACCAAGCCCCCACTCATGTCCCATATTACCCCCACCCCCCAGCAGTGCACGGGCACCCTCCACCAGGCCCCCACTCATGTCTCCCACCACCCCACCCCCCAGCAGTGCAGGGGCACCCTCCACCAGGCCCCCACCATATCTCCCACCACCCCCACCCCCCAGCCACCAGGGGCAGCCTCCACCAAGCCCCCACTCATGTCCCATATTACCCCCACCCCCCAGCAGTGCACGGGCACCCTCCACCAGGCCCACACTCATGTCTCCCACCACCCCCACCCCCCTGCCACCATGGGCAGCCTCCACCAGGCCCCCACTCATGTCTCCCAACACCCCCACCCCCCAGCAGTGCAGGGGCACCCTCCACCAGGCCCCCACTCATGTCTACCACCACCCCCACCCCGCAGCAGTCAGGGGCAGCCTCCACCAGGCCCCCACTCATGTCTCCCACCACCCCACCCCCCAGCAGTGCAGGGGCACCCTCCACCAGGCCCCCACTCATGTCTACCACCGCCCCCACCCCCCAGCAGTCAGGGGCAGCCTCCACCAGGCCCCCACTCATGTCTCCCACCACCCCCACCCCCCTGCCACCATGGGCAGCCTCCACCAGGCCCCCACTCATGTCTCCCACCACCCCCACCCCCCAGCAGTGCAGGGGCACCCTCTACCAGGCCCCCACTCATGTCTCCCACCACCCCCACCCCCCTGCCACCATGGGCAGCCTCCACCAGGCCCCCACCCATGTCCCCCACCACCCCCACCCCCCTGCCACCATGGGCAGCCTCCACCAGGCCCCCACTCATGTCTCCCACCACCCCCACCGCCCTGCCACCATGGCCACCCTCCACCAGGCCCCCACTCATGTCTCCCACCACCCCCCACCCCCCTGCCCCCATGGCCACCCTCCACCAGGCCCCCACTCATGTCTCCCACCACCCCCGCCCCCCAGCAGTGCAGGGGCACCCTCCACCAGGCCCCCACTCATGCTCCCAGAACCCCCACCCCCCAGCAGTGTAGGGGCACCCTCCACCACGCCCCCACTCATGTCTCCCACCACCCCCACCCCCCAGCAGTGCAGGGGCAACCTCCATCACGCCCCCACTCATGTCTCCCACCACCCCCACCCCCCAGCAGTGCAGGGGCAGCCTCCACCAGGCCCCCACCCATGTCTCCCACCACCCCCACCCCCCTGCCACCATGGGCAGCCTCCACCAGGCCCCCACCCATGTCTCCCACCACCCCCACCCCCCAGCAGTTCAGGGGCACCCTCCACCAGGCCCCCACCATATCTCCCACCACCCCCACTCCCCTGCCACCATGGGCAGCCTCCACCAGGCCCCCACTCATGTCTCCCACCACTCCCACCCCCCAGCAGTGCAGGGGCACCCTCCACCAGGCCCCCACTCATGTCTCCCACCACCCCCACCCCCCAGCAGTGCAGGGGCAGCCTCCACCAGGCCCCCACCCATGTCTCCAACCACCCCCACCCCCCAGCAGTGCAGGGGCACCCTCCACCAGGCCCCCACCATATCTCCCACCACCCCCACCCCCCAGCCACCAGGGGCAGCCTCCACCAAGAACCCACTCATGTCCCCTATTACCCCCACCCCCCAGCTGTGCAGGGGCACCCTCCACCAGGCCCCCACTCATGTCTCCCACCACCCCCACCCCCTAGCAGTGCCGGCTCACCCTCCACCAGGCCCCCACGTATGTCTCCCACCACCCCAACCCCCCAGCCACCAGGGGCAGCCTCCACCAGGCCCCCACTCATGTCTCCCACCACCCCCACCCCTCAGCAGTGCAGGGGCAGCCTCCACCAGGCCCCCACCCATGTCTCCCACCACCCCCACCCCCCAGCCGTGCAGAGGCACCCTCCACCAGGCCCCCACTCATGTCTCCCACCACCCCCACCCCCCAGCAGTGCAGGGGCACCCTCCACCAGGCCCACACTCATGTCTCCCACCACCCCCACCCCCTAGCCACCAGGGGCAGCCCCCACCAGGCCCCCACTCATGTCTCCCACCACCCCCACCCCCCTGCCACCATGGGCAGCCTCCACCAGGCCCCCACTCATGTCTCCCACCACCCCACCCCCCAGAAGTGCAGGGGCAGCCTCCACCAGGCCCCCACTCATGTCTCCCACCACCCCAACCCCCAGCAGTGCAGGGGCACCCTCCACCAGGCCCCCACTCATGTCTACCACCACCCCCACCCCCCAGCAGTCAGGGGCAGCCTCCACCAGGCCCCCACTCATGTCCCCCTGCACCCCCACCCCCAGCAGTGCAGGGGCAGCCTCCACCAGGCCCCCACTCATGTCTACCACCACCCCCACCCCCCAGCAGTCAGGGGCAGCCTCCACCAGGCCCCCACTCATGTCTCCCACCACCGCACCCCCCAGCAGTGCAGGGGCACCCTCCACCAGGCCCCCACTCATGTCTACCACCACCCCCACCCCCCAGCAGTCAGGGGCAGCCTCCACCAGGCCCCCACTCATGTCTCCCACCACCCCCACCCCACTGCCACCATGGGCAGCCTCCACCAGGCCCCCACGCATGTCTCCCACCACCCCCACCCCCCTGCCACCATGGGCAGCCTCCACCAGGCCCCCACTCATGTCCCCCTGCACCCCCACCCCCCAGCAGTGCAGGGGCAGCCTCCACCAGGCCCCCACCCATGTCTCCCACCACCCCCACCCCCCAGCAGTGCAGGGGCACCCTCCACCACGCCCCCACTCATGTCTCCCACCACCCCCACCCCCCTGCCACCATGGGCAGCCTCCACCAGGCCCCCACTCATGTACCCCTGCACCCCCACCCCCCAGCAGTGCAGGGGCACCCTCCACCAGGCCCCCACCATATCCCCCACCACCCCCACCCCCCAGCCACCAGGGGCAGCCTCCACCAAGCCCCCACTCATGTCCCCTATTACCCCCAACCCCCAGCAGTGCAGGGGCACCCTCCACCAGGCCCCCACTCATGTCTCCCACCACCCCCACCCCCCAGCAGTGCAGGGGCACCCTCCACCAGGCCCCCACTCATGTCTCCCACCACCCCCAGCCCCCAGCAGTGCAGGGGCAGCCTCCACCAGGCCCCCACCCATGTCTCCCACCACCCCCACCCCCCAGCAGTGCAGGGGCACCCTCCACCACGCCCCCACTCATGTCTCCCACCACCCCCACCCCCCTGCCACCATCGGCAGCCTCCACCAGGCCCCCACTCATGTCCCCCTTCACCCCCACCCCCCAGCAGTGCAGGGGCAGCCTCCACCAGGCCCCCACTCATGTCTACCACCACCCCCACCCCCAGCAGTCAGGGGCAGCCTCCACCAGGCCCCCACTCATGTCTCCCACCACCCCCACCCCCCTGCCACCATGGGCAGCCTCCACCAGGCCCCCACTCATGTCCCCCTGCACCCCCACCCCCCAGCAGTGCAGGGGCAGCCTCCACCAGCCCCCCACTCATGTCTCCCACCACCCCCACCCCCCTGCCACCATGGGCAGCCTCTACCAGGCCCCCACTCTTGTCCCCCTGCACCCCCACCCCCCAGCAGTGCAGGGGCAGCCTCCACCAGGCCCCCACTCATGTCTACCACCACCCCCACCCCCCAGCCACCAGGGGCAGCCCCCACCAGGCCCCCACTCATGTCTCCCACCACCCCCACCCCCTGCCACCATGGGCAGCCTCCACCAGGCCCCCACTCATGTCTCCCACCACCCCCACCCCCCAGCAGTGCAGGGGCAGCCTCCACCAGGCCCCCACTCATGTCTCCCACCACCCCACCCCCCAGCAGTGCAGGGGCAGCCTCCACCAGGCCCCCACTCATGTCTACCACCACCCCCACCCCCCAGCCACCAGGGGCAGCCCCCACCTGGGCCCCCACTCATGTCTCCCACCACCCCCACCCCCTGCCACCATGGCCACCCTCCACCAGGCCCCCACTCATGTCTCCCACCACCCCCACCCCCCAGCAGTGCAGGGGCAGCCTCCACCACGCCCCCACTCATGTCTCCCACCACCCCACCCCCCAGCAGTGCAGGGGCAGCCTCCACCAGGCCCCCACTCATGTCTACCACCACCCCCACCCCCCAGCCACCAGGGGCAGCCCCCACCAGGCCCCCACTCATGTCTCCCACCACCCCCACCCCCTGCCACCATGGCCACCCTCCACCAGGCCCCCACTCATGTCTCCTCACCACCCCCACCCCCCAGCAGTGCAGGGGCACCCTCCACCAGGCCCCCACTCATGTCTCCCACCACCCCACCCCCCAGCAGTGCAGGGGCACCCTCCACCAGGCCCCCACTCATGTCTCCCACCACCCCACCCCCCAGCAGTGCAGGGGCACCCTCCACCAGGCCCCCACTCATGTCTACCACCACCCCCACCCCCCAGCAGTCAGGGGAAGCCTCCACCAGGCCCCCACTCATGTCTCCCACCACCCCCACCCCCACCCCCACCCCACTGCCACTCATGTCCCCTATTACCCCCACCCCCCAGCAGTGCAGGGGCACCCTCCACCAGGCCCCCACTCATGTCTCCCACCACCCCCACCCCCAGCAGTGCAGGGACAGCCTCCACCAGGCCCCCACTCATGTCTCCCACCACCCCCACCCCCCTGCCACCATGGGCAACCTCCACCAGGCCCCCACTCATGTCTCCCACCACCCCCACCCCCAGCAGTGCAGGGGCACCCTCCACCAGGCCCCCACTCATGTCTCCCACCACCCCCACCCCCCAGCAGTGCAGGGGCAGCTGCAACAAGGCCCCCACCCATGTCTCCCACCACCCCCACCCCCCAGCAGTGCAGGGGCACCCTCCACCACGCCCCCACTCATGGCTCCCACCACCCCACCCCCCAGCAGTCAGGGGCAGCCTCCACCAGGCCCCCACTCATGTCTCCCACCACCCCACTGCCCAGCAGTGCAGGGGCACCCTCCACCAGGCCCCCACTCATGTCTCCCACCACCCCCACCCCCCAGCAGTGCAGGGGCAGCTGCCACAAGGCCCCCACCCATGTCTCCCACCACCCCCACCCCCCAGCAGTGCAGGGGCAGCCTCCACCAGGCCCCCACGCATGTCTCCCACCACCCCACCCCCCAGCAGTGCAGGGGCAGCCTCCACCAGGCCCCCACTCATGTCTACCACCACCCCCACCCCCTGCCACCATGGCCACCCTCCACCAGGCCCCCACTCATGTCTCCCACCACCCCCACCCCCTGCCACCATGGGCAGCCTCCACCAGGCCCCCACTCATGTCTCCCACCACCCCCACCCACCAGCAGTGCAGGGGCACCCTCCAGCAGGTCCCCACTCATGTCTCCCACCATCCCCACCCCCCAGCAGTGCAGGGGCACCCTCCACCAGGCCCCCACCATATCTCCCAACACCCCCACCCCCCAGCCACCAGGGGCAGCCTCCACCAAGCCCCCACTCATGTCCCCTATTACCCCCACCCCCCAGCAGTGCAGGGGCACCCTCCAGCAGGCCCCCACTCATGTCTCCCACCACCCCCACCCCCCAGCAGTGTAGGGACAGCCTCCACCAGGCCCCCACTCATGTCTCCCACCACCCCCACCCCCCTGCCACCATGGGCAACCTCCACCAGGCCCCCACTCATGTCTCCCACCACCCCCACCCCCAGCAGTGCAGGGACAGCCTCCACCAGGCCCCCACTCATGTCTCCCACCACCCCCACCCCCCTGCCACCATGGGCAACCTCCACCAGGCCCCCACTCATGTCTCCCACCACCCCCACCCCCAGCAGTGCAGGGGCACCCTCCACCAGGCCCCCACTCATGTCTCCCACCACCCCCACCCCCCAGCAGTGCAGGGGCAGCTGCCACAAGGCCCCCACCCATGTATCCCACCACCCCCACCCCCCAGCAGTGCAGGGGCACCCTCCACCACGCCCCCACTCATGGCTCCCACCACCCCACCCCCCAGCAGTCAGGGGCAGCCTCCACCAGGCCCCCACTCATGTCTCCCACCACCCCACTGCCCAGCAGTGCAGGGGCACCCTCCACCAGGCCCCCACTCATGTCTACCACCACCCCACCCCCCAGCAGTGCAGGGGCAGCCTCCACCAGGCCCCCACGCATGTCTCCCACCACCCCACCCCCCAGCAGTGCAGGGGCAGCCTCCACCAGGCCCCCACTCATGTCTACCACCACCCCCACCCCCCAGCCACCAGGGGCAGCCCCCACCAGGCCCCCACTCATGTTTCCCACCACCCCCACCCCCTGCCACCATGGCCACCCTCCACCAGGCCCCCACTCATGTCTCCCACCACCCCCACCCCCCTGCCACCATGGGCAGCCTCCACCAGGCCCCCACTCATGTCTCCCACCACCCCCACCCCCCTGCCACCATGGGCAGCCTCCACCAGGCCCCCACTCTTGTCCCCCTGCACCCCCACCCCCCAGCAGTGCAGGGGCAGCCTCCACCAGGCCCCCACTCATGTCTACCACCACCCCCACCCCCCAGCCACCAGGGGCAGCCCCCACCAGGCCCCCACTCATGTCTCCCACCACCCCCACCCACCTGCCACCATGGGCAGCCTCCACCAGGCCCCCACTCATGTCTCCCACCACCCCCACCCCCCAGCAGTGCAGGGGCAGCCTCCACCAGGCCCCCACTCATGTCTCCCACCACCCCACCCCCCAGCAGTGCAGGGGCAGCCTCCACCAGGCCCCCACTCATGTCTACCACCACCCCCACCCCCCAGCCACCAGGGGCAGCCCCCACCAGGCCCCCACTCATGTCTCCCACCACCCCCACCCCCTGCCACCATGGCCACCCTCCACCAGGCCCCCACTCATGTCTCCCACCACCCCCACCCCCCTGCCACCATGGGCAGCCTCCACCAGGCCCCCACTCATGTCTCCCACCACCCCCACCCCCCAGCAGTGCAGGGGCACCCTCCAGCAGGTCCCCACTCATGTCTCCCACCATCCCCACCCCCCAGCAGTGCAGGGGCACCCTCCACCAGGCCCCCACCATATCTCCCAACACCCCCACCCCCCAGCCACCAGGGGCAGCCTCCACCAAGCCCCCACTCATGTCCCCTATTACCCCCACCCCCCAGCAGTGCAGGGGCACCCTCCAGCAGGCCCCCACTCATGTCTCCCACCACCCCCACCCCCCAGCAGTGTAGGGACAGCCTCCACCAGGCCCCCCCTCATGTCTCCCACCACCCCCACCCCCCTGCCACCATGGGCAACCTCCACCAGGCCCCCACTCATGTCTCCCACCACCCCCACCCCCAGCAGTGCAGGGGCACGCTCCACCAGGCCCCCACTCATGTCTCCCACCACCCCCACCCCCAGCAGTGCAGGGGCAGCTGCCACAAGGCCCCCACCCATGTCTCCCACCACCCCCACCCCCCAGCAGTGCAGGGGCACCCTCCACCACGCCCCCACTCATGGCTCCCACCACCCCACCCCCCAGCAGTCAGGGGCAGCCTCCACCAGGCCCCCACTCATGTCTCCCACCACCCCACTGCCCAGCAGTGCAGGGGCACCCTCCACCAGGCCCCCACTCATGTCTACCACCACCCCCACCCCCCAACAGTCAGGGGCAGCCTCCACCAGGCCCCCACTCATGTCTCCCACCACCCCACCCCCCTGCCACCATGGGCAGCCTCCACCAGGCCCCCACTCATGTCTCCCACCACCCCCATCCCCCAGCAGTGCAGGGGCAGCCTCCACCAGGCCCCCACTCATGTCTCCCACCACCCCACCCCCCAGCAGTGCAGGGGCACCCTCCACCAGGCCCCCACTCATGTCTACCACCACCCCCCAGCAGTCAGGGGCAGCCTCCACCAGGCCCCCACTCATGTCCCCCTGCACCCCCACCCCCCAGCAGTGCAGGGGCAGCCTCCACCAGGCCCCCACTCATGTCTCCCACCACCCCCACCCCCCTGCCACCATGGCCACCCTCCACCAGGCCCCCACTCATGTCTCCCACCACCCCCACCCCCCTGCCACCATGGGCAGCCTCCACCAGGCCCCCACTCATGTCTCCCACCACCCCCACCCCCCAGCAGTGCAGGGGCACCCTCCACCACGCCCCCACTCATGTCTCCCACCACCCCCACCCTCCAGCAGTGCAGGGGCACCCTCCACCAGGCCCCCACCATATCTCCCACCACCCCTACCCCCCAGCCACCAGGGGCAGCCTCCACCAAGCCCCCACTCATGTCCCCTATTACCCCCACCCCCCAGCAGTGCAGGGGACCCTCCACCAGGCCCCCACTCATGTCTCCCACCACCCCCACCCCCCAGCAGTGCAGGGTAACCCTCCACCAGGCCCCCACTCATGTCTCCCACCACCCCAACCCCCCAGCCACCAGGGGCAGCCTCCACCAGGCCCCTACTCATGTCTCCCACCACCCCCACCCCCCAGCAGTGCAGGGGCAGCCTCCACCAGGCCCCACTCATGTCCCCCTGCACCCCCACCCCCCAGCAGTGCAGGGGCAGCCTCCACCAGGCCCCCAATCATGTCTACCACCACCCCCACCCCCCAGCAGTCAGGGGCAGCCTCCACCAGGCCCCCACTCATGTCTCCCACCACCCCACCCCCCAGCAGTGCAGGGGCACCCTCCACCCGGCCCCCACTCAAGTCTCCCACCACCCCCACACCCCTGCCACCATGGGCAGCCTCCACCAGGCCGCCACCCATGTCTCCCACCACCCCCACCCCCCTGCCACCATGGGCAGCCTCACCAGGCCCCCACTCATGTCTCCCACCACCCCCACCCCCCTGCCACCATGGGCAGCCTCCACCAGGTCCCCACTCATGTCTCCCACCACCCCCACCCCCCAGCAGTGCAGGGGCACCCTCCACCCGGCCCCCACTCATGTCTCCCACCACCCCCACCACCCCCACCCCCCTGCCACCATGGGCAGCCTCCACCAGGCCCCCACTCATGTCTCCCACCACCCCCACCCCCCTGCCACCATGGGCAGCCTCCACCAGGCCCCCACCCATGTCTCCCACCACCCCCACCCCCCTGCCACCATGGGCATCCTCCACCAGGCCCCCCCTCATGTCTCCCACCACCCCCACCCCCCTGCCACCATGGCCACCCTCCATCAGGCCCCCACTCATGTCTCCCACCACCCCCACCCCCCAGCAGTGCAGGGGCACCCTCCACCCGGCCCCCACTCATGTCTCCCACCACCCCCACCACCCCCACCCCCCTGCCACCATGGGCAGCCTCCACCAGGCCCCCACTCATGTCTCCCACCACCCCCACCCCCCAGCAGTGCAGGGGCACCCTCCACCAGGCCCCCACTCATGTCTCCCACCACCCCCAACCCCCAGCCACCAGGCGCAGCCTCCACCAGGTCCCCACTCATGTCTCCCACCACCCCCACCCCCAGCCACCAGGGGCACCCTCCACCAGGCCCCCACCATATCTCCCAACACCCCCACCCCCCAGCCACCAGGGGCAGCCTCCACCAAGCCCCCACTCATGTCCCCTATTACCCCCACCCCCCAGCAGTGCAGGGGCACCCTCCAGCAGGCCCCCACTCATGTCTCCCACCACCCCCACCCCCCAGCAGTGTAGGGACAGCCTCCACCAGGCCCCCACTCATGTCTCCCACCACCCCCACCCCCCTGCCACCATGGGCAACCTCCACCAGGCCCCCACTCATGTCTCCCACCACCCCCACCCCCAGCAGTGCAGGGGCACCCTCCACCAGGCCCCCACTCATGTCTCCCACCACCCCCACCCCCCAGCAGTGCAGGGGCAGCTGCCACAAGGCCCCCACCCATGTCTCCCACCACCCCCACCCCCCAGCAGTGCAGGGGCACCCTCCACCACGCCCCCACTCATGGCTCCCACCACCCCACCCCCCAGCAGTCAGGGGCAGCCTCCACCAGGCCCCCACTCATGTCTCCCACCACCCCACTGCCCAGCAGTGCAGGGGCACCCTCCACCAGGCCCCCACTCATGTCTACCACCACCCCCACCCCCCAACAGTCAGGGGCAGCCTCCACCAGGCCCCCACTCATGTCTCCCACCACCCCAACCCCCTGCCACCATGGGCAGCCTCCACCAGGCCCCCACTCATGTCTCCCACCACCCCCACACCCCAGCAGTGCAGGGGCAGCCTCCACCAGGCCCCCACTCATGTCTCCCACCACCCCACCCCCCAGCAGTGCAGGGGCACCCTCCACCAGGCCGCCACTCATGTCTACCACCACCCCCACCCCCCAGCAGTCAGGGGCAGCCTCCACCAGGCCCCCACTCATGTCCCCCTGCACCCCCACCCCCCAGCAGTGCAGGGGCAGCCTCCACCAGGCCCCCACTCATGTCTCCCACCACCCCCACCCCCCTGCCACCATGGCCACCCTCCACCAGGCCCCCACTCATGTCTCCCACCACCCCCACCCCCCTGCCACCATGGGCAGCCTCCACCAGGCCCCCACTCATGTCTCCCACCACCCCCACCCCCCAGCAGTGCAGGGGCACCCTCCACCACGCCCCCACTCATGTCTCCCACCACCCCCACCCTCCAGCAGTGCAGGGGCACCCTCCACGAGGCACCCACCATATCTCCCACCACCCCTACCCCCCAGCCACCAGGGGCAGCCTCCACCAAGCCCCCACTCATGTCCCCTATTACCCCCACCCCTCAGCAGTGCAGGGGCACCCTCCACCAGGCCCCCACTCATGTCTCCCACCACCCCCACCCCCCAGCAGTGCAGGGTAACCCTCCACCAGGCCCCCAATCATGTCTCCCACCACCCCAACCCCCCAGCCACCAGGGGCAGCATCCACCAGGCCCCTACTCATGTCTCCCACCACCCCCACCCCCAGCAGTGCAGGGGCAGCCTCCACCAGGCCCCACTCATGTCCCCCTGCACCCCCACCTCCCAGCAGTGCAGGGGCAGCCTCCACCAGGCCCCCACTCATGTCTACCACCACCCCCACCCCCCAGCAGTCAGGGGCAGCCTCCACCAGGCCCCCACTCATGTCTCCCACCACCCCACCCCCCAGCAGTGCAGGGGCACCCTCCACCTGGCCCCCACTCATGTCTCCCACCACCCCCACCCCCCTGCCACCATGGGCAGCCTCCACCAGGCCCCCACCCATGTCTCCCACCACCCCCACCCCCCTGCCACCATGGGCAGCCTCACCAGGCCCCCACTCATGTCTCCCACCACCCCCACCCCCCTGCCACCATGGCCACCCTCCACCAGGCCCCCACTCATGTCTCCCGCCACCCCCACCCCCCTGCCACCATGGGCAGGCTCCACCAGGCCCCCACTCATGTCTCCCACCACCCCCACCCCCCAGCAGTGCAGGGGCACCCTCCACCCGGCCCCCACTCATGTCTCCCACCACCCCCACCACCCCCACCCCCCTGCCACCATGGGCAGCCTCCACCAGGCCCCCACTCATGTCTCCCACCACCCCCACCCCCCTGCCACCATGGGCAGCCTCCACCAGGCCCCCACCCATGTCTCCCACCACCCCCACCCCCCTGCCACCATGGGCATCCTCCACCAGGCCCCCACTCATGTCTCCCACCACCCCCACCCCCCTGCCACCATGGCCACCCTCCATCAGGCCCCCACTCATGTCTCCCACCACCCCCACCCCCCAGCAGTGCAGGGGCACCCTCCACCCGGCCCCCACTCATGTCTCCCACCACCCCCACCACCCCCACCCCCCTGCCACCATGGGCAGCCTCCACCAGGCCCCCACTCATGTCTCCCACCACCCCCACCCCCCAGCAGTGCAGGGGCACCCTCCACCAGGCCCCCACTCATGTCTCCCACCACCCCCAACCCCCAGCCACCAGGCGCAGCCTCCACCAGGTCCCCACTCATGTCTCCCACCACCCCCACCCCCAGCCACCAGGGGCACCCTCCACCAGGCCCCCACTCATGTCTCCCACCACCCCCACCCCCCAGCAGTGCAGGGGCAGCCTCCACCAGGCCCCCACCCATGTCTCCCACCACCCCCACCCCCCAGCAGTGTAGGGGCACCCTCCACCAGGCCCCCACTCATGTCTCCCACCACCCCCTCCCCCCTGCCACCATGGGCAGCCTCCACCAGGCCCCCACCCATGTCTCCCACCACCCCCACCCCCCTGCCACTATGGGCAGCCTCCACCAGGCCCCCACTCATGTCTCCCACCACCCCCACCCCCCTGCCACCATGGCCACCCTCCACCAGGCCCCCACTCATGTCTCCAACCACCCCCACCCCCCTGCCACCATGGGCAGCCTCCACCAGGCCCCCACTCATGTCTCCCACCACCCCCACCCCCCAGCAGTGCAGGGGCAGCCTCCACCAGGCCCCCACCCATGTCTCCCACCACCCCCACCCCCCAGCAGTGCAGGGGCACCCTCCACCAGGCCCCCACTCATGTCTCCCACCACCCCCACCCCCCTGCCACCATGGGCAGCCTCCACCAGGCCCCCACCCATGTCTCCCACCACCCCCACCCCCCTGCCACCATGGGCATCCTCCATCAGGCCCCCACTCATGTCTCCCACCACCCCCACCCCCCTGCCACCATGGCCACCCTCCATCAGGCCCCCACTCATGTCTCCCACCACCCCCACCCCCTGCCACCATGGGCAGCCTCCACCAGGCCACCACTCATGTCTCCCACCACCCCCACCCCCCAGCAGTGCAGGGGCACCCTCCACCATGCCCCCACTCATGTCTCCCACCACCCCCACCCCCCAGCAGTGCAGGGTCACCCTCCACCAGGCCCCCACTCATGTCTCCCACCACCCCCACCCCCCAGCCACCAGGGGCAGCCCCCACCAGGCCCCCACTCATGTCTCCCACCACCCCCACCCCCCAGCAGTGCAGGGGCACCCTCCACCAGGCCCCCACTCATGTCTCCCACCACCCCAAACCCCCAGCCACGAGGGGCACCCTCCACCAGGCCCCCACTCATGTCTCCCACCACCCCCACCCCCCAGCAGTACAGGGGCAGCCTCCACCAGGCCCCCACCCATGTCTCCCACCACCCCCACCCCCCAGCAGTGTAGGGCCACCCTCCACCAGGCCCCCACTCATGTCTCCCACCACCCCCTCCCCCCTGCCACCATGGGCAGCCTCAACCAGGCCCCCACCCATGTCTCCCACCACCCCCACCCCCCTGCCACCATGGGCAGCCTCCACCAGGCCTCCACCCATGTCTCCCACCACCCCACCCCCCTGCCACCATGGGCATCCTCCACCAGGCCCCCACTCATGTCTCCCACCACCCCCACCCCCCTGCCACCATGGGCAGCTCCCACCAGGCCCCCACTCCTGTCTCCCACCACACCCACCCCCCAGCAGTGCAGGGGCACCCTCCACCACGCCCCCACTCATGTCTCCCACCACCCCCACCCCCCAGCAGTGCAGGGTCACCCTCCACCAGGCCCCCACTCATGTCTCCCACCACCCCAACCCCCCAGCCACCAGCGGCAGCCTCCACCAGGCCCCCACTCATGTCTCCCACCACCCCCACCCCCCAGCGGTGCAGGGGCAGCCTCCACCAGGCCCCCACCCATGTCTCCCACCACCCCCACCCCCCAGCAGTGCAGGGGCACCCTCCACCAGGCCCCCACTCGTGTCTCCCACCACCCCCACCCCCCAGCAGTGAAGAGGCACCCTCCACCAGCCCCCACTCATGTCTCCCACCACCCCCACCCCCCAGCCACCAGGGGCAGCCTCCACCAGGCCCCCACCCATGTCTCCCACCACCCCCACCCCCCAGCCACCAGGGGCAGCCTCCACCAGGCCCCCACTCATGTCTCCCACCACCCCCAACCCTAGCAGTGCAGGGGCAGCCTCCACCAGGCCCCCACCGATGTCTCCCACCACCCCCACCCCCCAGCAGTGCAGGGGCAGCCTCCACCAGGCCCCCACTCATGTCTACCACCACCCCCACCCCCCAGCCACCAGGGGCAGCCTCCACCAGGCCCCCACCCATGTCTCCCACCACCCCCACCCCCCAGCCACCAGGGGCAGCCTCTACCAGGCCCCCACTCATGTCTCCCACCACCCCAACCCCCCAGCAGTGCAGGGGCAACCTCCACCAGGCCCCCACCGATGTCTCCCACCACCCCCACCCCCCAGCAGTGCAGGGGCAGCCTCCACCAGGCCCCCACTCATGTCTACCACCACCCCCACCCCCCAGCCACCAGGGGCAGCCTCCACCAGGCCCCCACTCATGTCTCCCACCACCCCCACCACCCAGCAGTGCAGGGGCAGCCTCCACCAGGCCCCCACTCATGTCTCCCACCACCCCCACCCCCCTGCCACCATGGGCAGCCCCCACCAGGTCCTCACAATCCCCAATCATGTGCGTAATGGTCAGCCTCCACAGCCAAAAAGCCCTACCAAGTAACCCATTCACCCACATGGAAATGGAAATCACATGTTACACCCCCAATGTTCATGAAGCTAATGAACCCATGTCCGTCACACACAATGGTTGCAATTGAATGGGAAAACACCCAACATGACATGCATGAAACCAATGAAATGATACCACACAGTGAAGTATGGAAACAAAATTGTATTGAAAAAAATAAAGAATGCTAAAGAAAGGAAACAAACTACAATGGGAATGAGAAAAAAATAAGCTTGCTGCCGTATAAAAACAAAAAACTGCAAATCAGAATCCAAAAAAATTTTGTCCAAAGTCAAATGTAAAAAAATCTCCATGCAATAAAAAACTATGTAAAAAACTACCAAGGGTCCATGAGCCCAACTGAACAAAGGAAACCTACTAAAAAACCTACCTAAAAATCAACTATATACAAAAAGTGGAGCAGTGTCCGTCGACTCCAAATCATAATAAGAAACAAAGGAAACCTAAAACTAAAGAACTATATACAAAGGCGGCGGGCAAGTCCAGCGGCTCACTCCGTGGTGTCCCGGGCCAGGGCATCATCGAACTCCTGTTCGATGTCCCGGAGGCGGTCCAGTTCCATGGCCCGAGGGTCTGCAGGGACGACGCCGTGTCCTCCTCCAACCCCCTGCGGATTGCTTCGAGGCACTCGGCCCGCCTCAGGGCCCTCCGTATGGAGTTCTCCGCCCTGACCATTGTGAGCCGCGCCTCTTCACCCCGCCGCCGCTCCGCACCTATGGCGTGGCCCAACCGCTGCCACACGGAAGACACTCTCTGTCCTGGGTCCCCCTGCCCTCCGGCCGATGCCTGCCCCTCCGATGTCGAAAGCCCCGAGCCTTCATGTCTCCCACCATGTTGCTGCTGCTGCTGCTCTGCCTCTGCCCGTGCACTGCCTCCTGCTGCCTGCACATCCTCCGCCGGCTGGGGTGCAGTTGTTGATGTGGCCACCCCTGCTGGACCTCCGACTCCGGACTGTCGCAGGGATGCCTCCTCCACCAGCCTGGCCGCACCGTCAGAGGCAGCTCCACAGGGCACCCAGGTGACTGATGGGTGGGAAGATGGCACAGAGGACGACTGGCACGTAGGGGGTCCAGTTGAGGAGGGGGTCTTAGCAAGCCCCATCAGACGGCGGAATCCGGCCTGGGTGACCTGTCCCAGCACGCTGACGTGGTCAACGAGCCATTCGAGATGACGTGCAGTCTCTAAATGAAAAGACTGCAGGTCACCTCGCATGGCCCGTTGACGCAAAGCCACACCAGCCAGGACAGGCTCAACCCGGACCTGGATGGCCACGTCCACAGGCAGAGGAAGGCCAGTTGATGTCAGCTCATCCCCTGCCTGAAAACGGGTCTGGACGTAGGCATCCCTGCTGGTGCAAGATGATGCAGGGACAGGATCGGGGACAGGATTGCACACAGGCACCTCCGCGGCGGCCTGTGCTGCCTCCTGTCCCTGGTCCTGCACTGCACCACTAGCACCAGTGGGATCCCCACCTCCAGACCCCGTCTCTGGTGCTTGCACGGCCTCCTCCTCCACCAAACCCCCCACCAACCTGGATGACTCCGTGCCATCTTCCCCTGTTGGGCCCTGTGGGGTCCCAGCTGCCCCTTCTGCTGCCGAGGAGTCCAACTGCAACCTCCGCCTCTTGGACCTCCCCCCGGCAGCTGCGGCCTGGGACGCGGCACCGGACTCCTCACTCCCCGACGAGATGACAACACGGAAGGGGAGCCGGGCCTTGCGTCTCCGGCTGGCGGTTGGATCCCCGCCGCTGTGCTCCACAGCACCTTCTCCGCCCTCTTCATCAGTTGACGCTGCAGACAGGGAGAAACAAAACACAGGCATCAGGGCACTGTACAATGGACACATACACACATGACAGTTGCACATGAGTGGCATTGGCAAACCTCAGACATGTCATCACAATCCCCAACACACATGTCATTGCAACTCGCACACATGAGCCATACCACAGCCATATCGCAACTGCCACCACCATCCCTACACATACAACAGCATCAGCAGCCAAAGGGGAGCCAGACATCACATGCAACACAGGAAGTGCACCACACATGTACACACACCACCACACTTGCATGCATGTCTACACCTCTGCCAAGTGTCGCACTGTTCAGACGGGCATCCATGTCACATCTGCCAATCAGGCTTCCACATATCGCTGTCACATGCATCCATGTTGCATCACTGTTGCACCCTTGTCAAATACACACACATGCACATGTACACAGTGCTCATACATGCAGCCGAAACCAACATACATGCCTGACATGACGGACATGTCTACTTACATACACATTCATCCAAACATGTGTGCACGCACAACTGCATTTGCCATGCAAGCCTACACACACAAGCACCATCCATGTCTCACACATTACAGCCCTCGCATGTGTCAGCCCCACGGCCCTGTACACCCCCACCCATACTCAACCCCATACAAACAGATGTGCAACCTGCACAATACCGAATAATCACCACACGCACTGCTCACAATCAGGATGCATGTACACTCACCGCTCGACTCCAGACGGGTCTGCTTCTCTAGGACCTGGACGTGGAGCGCTGGGGATATGCGTTCCAGGACCCCCATCTGTTCTTCCGACAAGTGGCCCCAGCGCCCCTTGGCATCCGCTGCCTTCAAGAGGCGCCGGGCCTTGTTCAGGGTCCTGGACCTGAAGTCCTCCCAGCGCTTCCTGACATGTTGTAAGTCCTGGACTGCCACCCCCTCCGCGTTGATGGCAGTCACGATGTCAGTCCAGATCCGAGTCCGTCCTTCCTTGTCGACGCGGGAACTTCCGAAGAGGGCATCAAACTGCCCCAGGACTTGCTCCACCAGGACACCAACTTCGGTGGCACTGAAGCTGGTGCCCCTCTGCCTCTCTGGCCGGGGGTTGTCAGTGGTCACAGATGGTATTTGCCCCGACATGACAACCCCAGAGGCAGGAGTGGGTGGGCAACTGGGTCCTGGGGCTGGGCTGTGGAGCGATGGAATTCCAGTCGGGAGTCTTCGGTTCCAGCAGGGGTGGTCACAGCAACAGCACCCCTGGCTGATGTGCAGGCAGCAAATGGCAGTGCACGTGGGCAGCAGGCAGTCAGGCAGCAGCAGATGGCAGGTGGGAGCGTGCTCGGGGCTCTGGGGGGAAGTAGTTCGGCCTTCTGGGCAGGAGCGTGGTCTTCCATGTGCTTACGCGTGGCCAGCTTGGTACGGAGTGATTTGGCACGTAAAAATCCTGCACGTCAGCGTGAAAATCGAGGAAAGGCCCTTAGCGCGTAAGCGCGTCAGCACGCATACGCGATTCTATTGGACCAAAGGCCCTCAGCGGGTAAGCGCGTCTGTGACGTGACCCGCACGGGTGTTTCCCACACAGCACGTGATGACAGACCACACGTGGAAAGACTGCACGTCCGAGTGTCATCGCATGTAATTGGACAGCACGTCAGAGTCTCATCGCGTGTGATTGGTGGAAATGGCCCTACACGCAGAAGTGACAAAGCGTGTAATTGGTGGAAATGGCCCTAGCGCGTACACGCCACGTAAGTGACGCTGGACGTGTGGGCCTGTATAAAAGGTACGTGTAGAACACCATTTCCTTGTACGTGCTTTTCGTGGAGAGCGAGTGGGTGAATTCTGTACTTCTTGTCGTTTCACACGCGATTTACTTCACAGCGTTTCAAGTTCGTATTCCCTGTTACCTCTGACAGCTTTTTCTCTTTTTTCTCTTTTACTGGTTTACCTGGGCCTGTTCCCTCAAATAGTGTTCCCTTCTACTGTTGTCCTGTCTCCTCAGACAGCGTACAAATCTTCTTTTGGCGGGGGTGTTGCCAACCAAACGCGCTCCTTTTTCACGCTCTTTTACCTGGCAGACGGTGAGTCACGCACGTATCGAACATCTGTGCTTGCCCCGTGTGTAGCCTACCCCTTCAGAGGTCATTCTAGGCTGCGTGTGACACGCATACGTTCATTCTTGTGTTACTGGGTGCCACAGCGTAGTGCAGGTTTTTCTTTCTGCACACGTGGTCTAGGAGGGGTTGCGTGCACGTCATCTCCCTTTTTTGGGGCTCCTGTACGTAGCGTGACCCGTCATCTTTCCCCAGGGGTTACAATCAGCCTTGCAAGAGCACTAGGGTACAATTACCATCTGGTACCCAACCCCTTTGACCCCCAATTGCCCAGGACAATAGTTTACAGCCACTCCCATACGCACATTAACATCAGTGCCATGGCTGGGAGGCGAGGATTTCGTAAGGGTGGCAAAGGTGGAAGAGCCACAAGTGGTGGCCATGGTGGATCCGGTAGGGGACGTGGTCGTTACTTGCAGGGTGAGCCTGTCCCCCCATGTGTGGAGGACCAGTCAAGGGCACCCATAATCCCCCCCCCCCGTTGAGGCTGATGTGGCTGACACCATCCATGTTCAGCCCTTGTTGGACCAGCCCATTGTGGAACCAGACCTGGCTGACTCCATGGCTGACTTCCAGGTCAGAGGCCTATGACACGTACGCTGGTGCACGTTGATGTCACCATGCCACGTGCATCTGGGGCAGCAAGGTCATCTGCTGCACCAAGTAATCAGGGCAGAGAGGCTGCAGGGGCAGCTGCGGCTCCATCCACCCCAGCCCTCACACACCCAGCCCGGACAGTGTCGGTCCTAGTCCATGCTGCTGACATTCCCCCTGACACCATCACACTAGAGCCAATGCCTGCACCAACTCCCATGCTGAGTGTGCAATCCCACACTCCTGATACAGAGTCCACCAGGGCTCCTGCCCCTAGTGTCCAGAGCGGCGCAGGACACTCAGGATCACCACCACCTTCCAAGCGGAAGAGGAAGAGTGCTCGTCCGGCACAGGCTGATGCCCCAGACACGGCTACACAGTCCGGCCCGTCCAGGAAGCCCAGCTTCACGGATGACGAACTGAATGCACTTGTCGAGTATGTGTCCGCACATGACAACGAGATGGTCATTGCTGCAGGATCCAAGACCACACCTGCACAACGCCAGGCACACTGGCAGACCGTTGCGGACATCGTAAGTGCCCTTGGAATCGTGAGGCGCACAGCCAATGATTGCTATAAGCGCTGGAATGACCTAAAGCGCAGGGCAAAGAGTAAGCTGGCCTCAAGTCATGCCGCAACTATAGTGACTGGAGGTGGGTCTCCAGTAGTAGACATGGAACTCACTCCACATGAGTCAGTCGCTGGGACCTACGTCACAGAGGAACAGATCCAAGGCGTGGGAGATTTGGCTGATTACGAGGCATTGTCCGGTGAGTGCACATGCATGTGTGTGTCATCCATGTGCATGGTGTGTGTGAGGGCTTCTGTTTGTGTGACAGGTGAGAGTGTGTGCGCCTGAGTCGTATTGGTCAGCCATGTGCTTCATGCAATACATCCTGCGCAGCTGCATTTGGCCATAGCAGTATCCCTTCTGCCAACAGTAGACATCTAGCCCAACTGCACGCCAGTTGCCCTTGAAGTGTCACCTTGCCACAACATTGTTGCTTAATTTTTCACTGTTCATTTAGTCATATTGTTTGCATTCCACCACTTTTACTAGGCATGTCGCAGTCCTCTAGTCACATGTCTGACATGGCTATGGTAAAGTGGAGTGACTTTGTTACCTGGATATCATTTGTTCAAACATGTCCCTGTGCAATTGGACCATTTCGGACTGGCAGCTCCAGGTGAAGAATCTGACCTGTTTGAATTAGAAAAGCTATTACATGCGGGAACTGGACTGAATGAATAGGTGCTGCCCTCCTCTCCATCTTCACTCAATAGCAATGGTACATGCCATCTGTGTGATGGCATGTGTGTTTCACCTGGCAATCACAGGCCAATGTGTGATGCCACTGCCAGGCAGCATGCAGAAAATGTGTTCATCTTCCATCTTGGTGTCATCAGTGTGTGCCATTTGCCTGCCCTTCATACGCAGTGAGGGTGCATGCATGGGAGGGTTTTAGTCATGTGGGACATGTGTCAATCAAGTACTGGTTCTCTTGCTTCTCAGCCCTCATTGTGTGCCATGGTGCTAATGCCTGTTTCCATTTCTTTGTTTTTATGTCTTTGCAGGGGAAGACGCACCTGATACTGCTGGGGTTGTGGAGATGGTGCAGACCCAGGATGGGTCCGAGGGCCGACCAACCACCAGTGAGGGACGTGGTGTGGTGGTGGGTGAGAACCCACAAGTGCTGCAGGTCGTGCTCTCAAGGGGTGTCTCTGGCTGCACCTCCCCGAGCTGTACTCAGGTGTTGATTCGGATGAGACCTACGTGCCGTCGCAGGTGAGTGTTCCAGGGAGGGATTCTGTTCTGTCCCACCCACCTGCACCAGGGTCAGAACCCTCAATGGGGATGTCAGTGTTGGCAGCTACGCCTTTGGTGGTTACGGATGCAGGGTCACACTCCGCGACATCTGATCCTGTTCCTGGGCCAGCAGATCAGAGGGGGAATGCAGTCCTGCAGCCTCAGGCAGTGCCGGCACAGCAAGGCGCAGTTCGCCTTGCCCCAGACAGGTGTGGTGCCCGCCGACGTGGTGGGCGTACGCCAACTGGCAATACCGCATGGGAGCAATCCATTTACGGTATGGCAACCCAACAGGCAGCATCATCCGAGATGATGGCTCAGGCCATGGATAGGGTGGCCACTTCCATTGTCCCCCCTGAAAGGCTGATGGAGCGACTAGAGCAGGCAACCGACTCCATCTGCCAGTCACACAGGGAGGACATGTTGGGGTCCAACAGGGACAGGCGGGTGGCACTGGCGACTCTGCAGGAGGCCATCTCCATTGAGTCCCAGGGCCACAGGGAAGCCCTGAGGCAGGAGCTCCTTCACCTCAGGACGACTCTTGTTGAGCTTGAGGCTTCGACACACCAAAGGACAGAACAGCAGCTGGAGCGTCTCACCCGTACGCTCTCAGCTGAGATGCAGGCAACGAGGGCGGAGGTCCGGGCATCCAGTGAGTTGTTGCATGGGGACCTCCGCACACTCATCCTCCAGAACCAGACCTACCACACCTGCATGCTTGCAGCCATGGAGGAGCAGACTAGGGCCTTGCGTGGGCTGCCTCCCATAGTTCAACCACCTCCGGATGCAGCTGCACAGGGTGATAATAGCGACAGCAGTGATACTCCCACAATAGGGTAGCCGTGTGGGCCATGAGCCCATGGAGGTGTTTTTTTTCCCAGGATCCACGCAGGTGGGTTCTGGTGTGCATCCTGTCCTCGGACCTCTTGGGTGGCCTCCCCAACCCCCCCCGGCCCATCAATGGCCATTTTTGATTGTTTTTTATTTTTATTTTTATTATTTTTTTTTATTATTATTTTTATTTATTTTATTCCCAATTTTTTTGGGACGATTTGTTGGCTTCTGTGGTTCCTGTGGGCATACGCTGCATTGTGGCTGGGCACATGCAGGCTTGTAATGTATTTGGTTCAGATGCTTGGGTTTGAGTCACACACACCCCTCCTGCTTCCCGTTTCCATGGGCTTGCAAAGGGTGTGCCCAAGTGACATTGACGTACATGGTGACATTGGACTCCCACTACATGTGTGGGTAGTCTAGTCAATACTGTCTATACATTCCTAGTGCATATTGCTGTTGTGTTGTACACTGCATGTTGCATTGATGTGTAACTCATCTTCTGTGCCTACCTCCCAATTTGCAGGTCCCTTCCTCATGTCTACACAAGGCCCTCTAGTCTGGAGATGGGGTCCATGTTGGCAGCAGTGCACCTACAACTCTACATGGCGCCAACACTGCACAGTTGGTAGTGGTGGGAGTGCAGGCATTTCCAGGTGGTGAGACTACTACTAATATTAAACATTTGTGATGTCATGTTAATGGTAGTACCTGCTCAAGTTTGTTGTTGGTCCGGCATTACTGTGAGCATTTCAGGTGTTGCAAGTTTCTAATAGGGACACTGTACATTGTGACACTAGTGTCATGTTGTGGGGATTACTTTGTTTACCTGCAAATAGCATGACATGGCACGGTGTGTCGTGTGGCGGTGCTGGGGTTGGGTTGGCTGACATGGCACTGTCCTCTTGTTGCATTTTGCAAGTGGGTATTCATTTTAGCTGCTTGAATGTGTTACTTCACAAAACTGCATTGGTGGTGTCTGTGTGGGTAGGATGCACACATTGTGACACTTCCAGTTGAACAATCTCAGGCTAATATGGTTTTCAGGGTTCATTCTCCAGACATTCAGGATCAGTGTCAGGTTGAGTCATCATTGATTGTCAGATGGAATGTGCCAGGGCAGTGTGCACGCCACAGGGGTGTGATTTCTATGTGAAGTAATTAGCCACTAGCTGTGTACGGGCTGCCTCCCCCCGTGCCCTTTCCCCTCCCATGCGCAGCGGCTGTGCATGTGGTTGGGGATGTGGTGCCACCACCATGTCCACGGCCAGGCCCCGGCGTGTTGCAACGTTGTGCAGGACACATGCTGCCACTATGATCCTGCACACTACTGGGGGAGCGTACAACAGCTGGCCGCCAGAACGGTCAAGGGAGCGAAAGCATGACTTTAGCACTCCGAATGTGCGCTCCACTATGCCCCGGGTTGTAATGTGGGCTGTGTTATATCTTACCTCGGGTGGCGTGGTGGGGTTCCGAATTGGCGTCATCATGTGGGGGCTGAGAGGGTAGGCACTGTCCCCTGTGGAGGTGGTGATTGGTATCATTGGTGGGGTTGTGACCTTGCTCAGTATCTGACATGCATGCATGTGCAGTGGCATTCATACTCACCAAGCAGCCATGTATCGCCATGCCGCCCAGCTTCTAGGTCCCGGCTTAGGGTGGACATTCGGTAAATGAAGCTGTCGTGGGTTGACCTGGGATAGTTGGCATATACTGAGGTGATGATTCCCTTGGCATTACATACTACCTGCACGTTGATGGAATGCCAGTGCTTGCGGTTCCTATAGATGTGCTCTGATGCCCTGGGGGGACGTAGAGCCACATGGGTGCAGTCGATGGCACCTAGCACTTTGGGGAATCGTGCCACACCGTAAAAATCCAGGGCGGCAGCATGCCTTTCTGCAGGTGTTCTGGGCAGGTATATGTGCCTGCGGACTGATGGGCGTGCAGTGATGATGTTCAAGACCTGGTGTAGGCAGCGTGACTGGGTGGCCTGTGATACACCACCCACAATGGCACTTGTCCGCTGAAATTATCCAGTGGCTAAGAAGTGCAGTACATTGAGGACCTTCTCCAGGGGGCTGAGTGCTTGTGAGCACAGGGTGGGTGATGTGAGGTCTTCCTCCCACTCACTCACCAGGTCCAGTATAATGTGTGGTGGAAACCTGTACCTCCCATGCACCTGGTCATCAGGCATCCCGAAAAGGCTGGTTCTGGGTGTGAATATTCTGGCCCTGACTATCCTCCTCCTCCTCCTTTGGTAGCCCACGCCCACTGCTGCTAGGAACGGTATGTTCATCCTGGGTCTGAGCTTGTTATTTTGTTAGCGCGCAAATTTATGCGTTGCGCGTGTTGTAGGCGAGCGTGTGACTCGCGCACCACTGAAATCCAGTACACAGTCCAATAGCGTGTGGAAATTCCCGCGCACCCCGGGATGTAGTACTTACATGTGTAAGTGGCCGCGCACCCCTGATATACACGTACATAGGCCAATCGCATGTACGCGCACATTTGTCCAATAACACGCGATGACACTCGGACGTGCAGTCTTTCCACGTGTGCTCTGTCATCACGTGCTGTGTGGGAAACACCCGTGCGGGTCACGTCACAGACGCGCTTATGCGCTGAGGGCCTTTGGTCCAATAGAATCGCGTATGCGTGCTGACGCGCTTACGCGCTAAGGGCCTTTCCTCGATTTTCACGCTGACGTGCAGGATTTTCACGTGCCAAATCACTCCGTACCAAGCTGGCCACGCATAAGCACACAGAAGACCACGCTCCTGCCCAGAAGGCCGAACTACTGCCCCCCAGAGCCCCGAGCACGCTCCCACCTGCCATCTGCTGCTGCCTGACTGCCTGCTGCCCACGTGCAATGCCATTTGCTGCCTGCACATCAGCCAGGGGTGCTGTTGCTGTGACCACCCCTGCTGGAACCGAAGACTCCCGACTGGAATTACATCGCTCCACAGCCCAGCCCCAGGACCCAGTTGCCCACCCACTCCTGCCTCTGGGGTTGTCATGTCGGGGCAAACACCATCTGTGACCACTGACAACCCACGGCCAGAGAGGCAGAGGGGCACCAGCTTCAGTGCCACCGAAGTTGGTGTCCTGGTGGAGCAAGTCCTGGGGCAGTATGATGCCCTCTTCGGAAGTTCCCGCGCCGACAAGGAAGGACAGACTCGGATCTGGACTGACATCGTGACTGCCATCAACGCGGAGGGGGTGGCAGTCCGGGACTTACAACATGTCAGGAAGCGCTGGGAGGACTTCAGGTCCAGGACCCTGAACAAGGCCCGGCGCCTCTTGAAGGCAGCGGATGCCAAGGGGCGCCGGGGCCACTTGTCGGAAGAACAGATGGGGGTCCTGGAACGCATATCCCCAGCGCTCCACGTCCAGGTCCTAGAGAAGCAGACCCGTCTGGAGTCGAGCGGTGAGTGTACATGCATCCTGATTGTGAGCAGTGCGTGTGGTGATTATTCGGTATTGTGCAGGTTGCACATCTGTTTGTATGGGGTTGAGTATGGGTGGGGGTGTACAGGGCAGTGGGGCTGACACACGCGAGGGCTGTAATGTGTGAGACATGGATGGTGCTTGTGTGTGTAGGCTTGCATGGAAAATGCAGTTGTGCGTGTACACATGTTTGGATGAATGTGTATGTAAGTAGACATGTCCGTCATGTCAGGCATGTATGTTGGTTTCGGCTGCATGTATGAGCACTGTGTACATGTGCATGTGTGTGTATTTGACAAGGGTGCAACAGTGATGCAACATGGATGCATGTGACAGCGATATGTGGAAGCCTGATTGGCAGATGTGACATGGATGCCCGTCTGAACAGTGCGACACTTGGCAGAGGTGTAGACATGCATGCAAGTGTGGTGGTGTGTGTACATGTGTGGTGCACTTCCTGTGTTGCATGTGATGTCTGGCTCCCCTTTGGCTGCTGATGCTGTTGTATGTGTAGGGATGGTGGTGGCAGTTGCGATATGGCTGTGGTATGGCTCATGTGTGCGAGTTGCAATGACAAGTGTGTTGGGGATTGTGATGACATGTCTGAGGTTTGCCAATGCCACTCATGTGCAACTGTCATGTGTGTATGTGTCCATTGTACAGTGCCCTGATGCCTGTGTTTTGTTTCTCCCTGTCTGCAGCGTCAACTGATGAAGAGGGTGGAGAAGGTGCTGTGGAGCACAGCGGCGGGGATCCGACCGCCAGCCGGAGACGCAAGGCCCGGCTCCCCTCCTGTGTTGTCATCTCGTCGGGGAGTGAGGAGTCCGGTGCCGCGTCCCAGGCCGCAGCTGCCGGCGGGAGGTCCAAGAGGCGGAGGTTGCAGTTGGACTCCTCGGCAGCAGAAGGGGCAGCTGGGACCCCACAGGGCCCAACAGGGGAAGATGGCACAGAGTCATCCAGGTTGGTGGGGGGTTTGGTAGAGGAAGGAGGCCGTGCAAGCACCAGAGATGGGGTCTGGAGGTGGGGATCCCACTGGTGCTAGTGGTGCAGTGCAGGACCAGGGACAGGAGGCAGCACAGGCCGCCGCGGAGGTGCCTGTGTGCAATCCTGTCCCCGATCCTGTCCCTGCATCATCTTGCACCAGCAGGGATGCCTACGTCCAGACCCGTTTTCAGGCAGGGGATGAGCTGACGTCCTCTGCCTGCGGACGTGGCCATCCAGGTCCGGGTTGAGCCTGTCCTGGCTGGTGTGGCGTTGCGTCAACGGGCAATCCGAGGTGACCTGCAGTTTTTCATGGAGAGACTGCATGTCATCTCGAATGGCTCATTGACCACGTCAGCCTGCTGGGACAGGTCACCCAGGCCGGATTCCGCCGTCTGATGGGGCTTGCTCCGACCCCCTCCTCAAATGGACCCCCTACGCGCCAGTCGTCCTCTGTGCCATCTTCCCACCCATCAGTCACCTGGGTGCCCTGTGGAGCTGCCTCTGACGGTGCGGCCAGGCTGGTGGAGGAGGCATCCCTGCCACAGTCGGGAGTCGGAGGTCCAGCAGGGGTGGCCACATCAACAACTGCACCCCAGCTGGCGGAGGATGTGCAGGCAGCAGGAGGCAGTGCACGGGCAGAGGCAGAGCAGCAGCAGCAGTAACATGGTGGGAGACATGAAGGCTCGGGGCTTTCGACATCGGAGGGGCAGGCATCGGCCGGAGGGCAGGGGGACCCAGGACAGAGAGTGTCTTCCGTGTGGCAGCGGTTGGGCCACGCCATAGGTGCGGAGCGGCGGCGGGCGGAAGAGCCGCGGCTCACAATGGTCAGGGCGGAGAACTCCATGCGGAGGGCCCTGAGGCGGGCCGAGTGCCTCGAGGCAATCCGCAGGGGGTTGGAGGAAGACACGGCGTCGTCCCTGCGGACCCTCGGGGCCATGGAACTGGACCGCCTCCGGGACATCGAACAGGAGTTCGATGATGCCCTGGCCCGGGACACCACGGAGTGAGCCGCTGGACTTGCCCGCCGCCTTTGTATATAGTTCTTTAGTTTTAGGTTTCCTTTGTTTTTTATTATGATTTGGAGTCAACGGACACTGCTCCACTTTTTGTATATAGTTGATTTTTAGGTAGGTTTTTTAGTAGGTTTCCTTTGTTCAGTTGGGCTCATGGACCCTTGGTAGTTTTTTACATAGTTCTTTATTGCATGGAGATTTTTTTACATTTGACTTTGGACAAAAATTTTTTGGATTCTGATTTGCAGTTTTTTGTTTTTATACGGACAGCAAGCTTATTTTTTCTCATTCCCATTGTAGTTTGTTTCCTTTCTTTAGCATTCTTTATTTTTTTCAATACAATTTTGTTTCCATACTTCACTGTGTGGTATCATCTCATTGGTTTCATGCATGTCATGTTGGGTGTTTTCCCATTCAATTGCAACCATTGTGTGTGACGGACATGGGTTCATTAGCTTCATGAACATTGGGGGTGTAACATGTGATTTCCATTTCCATGTGGGTGAATGGGTTACTTGGTAGGGCTTTTTGGCTGTGGAGGCTGACCATTACGCACATGATTGGGGATTGTGAGGACCTGGTGGGGGCTGCCCATGGTGGCAGGGGGGTGGGGGTGGTGGGAGACATGAGTGGGGGCCTGGTGGAGGCTGCCCCTGCACTGCTGGGGGGTGGGCGTGGTGGGAGACATGAGTGGGGGCCTGGTGGAGGCTGCCCCTGGTGGCTGGGGGGTGGGGGTGGTGGTAGACATGAGTGGGGACCTGGTGGAGGCTGCCCCTGCACTTCTGGGGGGTGGGGGTGGTGGGAGACATGGGTGGGGGCCTGGTGGAGGCTGCCCCTGCACTGCTGGGGGCTGGGGGTGGTGGGAGACATGAGTGGGGGCCTGGTGGAGGCTGCCCCTGGTGGCTGGGGGTGGGGGTGTTGGGAGACATGGGTGGGGGCCTGGTGGAGGCTGCAACTGGTGGCTGGGGGGTGGGGGTGGTGGGAGACATGAGTGGGGGCCTAGTGGAGGCTGCCCCTGGTGGCTGGGGGATGGGGGTGGTGGTAGACATGAGTGGGGGCCTGGTGGAGGCTGCCCCTGCACTGCTGGGGGGTGGGGGTGGTGGGAGACATGGGTTGGGGCCTGGTGGAGGCTGCCCCTGCACTGCTGGGGGGTGGGGGTGGTGGGAGACATGAGTGGGGGCCTGGTGGAGGCTGCCCCTGGTGGCTGGGGGGTGGGGGTGGTGGGAGACATGGGTGGGGGCCTGGTGGAGGCTGCCCCTGGTGGCTGGAGGGTGGGGGTGGTGGGAGACATGAGTGGGGGCCTGGTGGAGGGTGCCCCTGCACCGCTGGGGGGTGGGGGTGGTGGGAGACATGAGTGGGGGTCCTGGTGGGGGCTGCCCATGGTGGCAGGGGGGTGGGGGTGGTGGGAGACATGAGTGGGGGCCTGGTGGAGGGTGCCCCTGCACTGCTGGGGGGTGGGGGTGGTGGGAGACATGAGTGGGGGCCTGGTGGAGGGTGCCCCTGCACTGCTGGGGGGTGGGGGTGGTGGGAGACATGGGTGGGGGCCTGGTGGAGGCTGCCCCTGCACTGCTGGGGGGTGGGGGTGGTGGGAGACATGAGTGGGGGCGTGGTGGAGGGTGCCCCTGCACTGCTGGGGGGTGGGGGTGGTGGGAGACATGAGTGGGGGCCTGGTGGAGGCTGCCCATGGTGGCAGGGGGGTGGGGGTGGTGGGAGACATGAGTGGGGGCCTGGTGGAGGGTGACCCTGCACTGCTGGGGGGTGGGGGTGGTGGGAGACATGAGTGGGGGCGTGGTGGAGGGTGCCCCTGCACTGCTGGGGGGTGGGGGTGGTGGGAGACATGAGTGGGGGCCTGGTGGAGGCTGCCCATGGTGGCAGGGGGGTGGGGGTGGTGGGAGACATGAGTGGGGGCCTGGTGGAGGGTGGCCATGGTGGCAGGGGGGTGGGGGTGGTGGGAGACATGAGTGGGGTCCTGGTGGAGGCTGCCCATGGTAGCAGGGGGGTGGGGGTGGTGGGAGACATGAGTGGGGGCCTGGTGGAGGGGGCCCCTGCACTGCTGGGGGGTGGGGGTGGTGGGAGACATGGGTGGGGGCCTGGTGGAGGCTGCCCCTGCACTGCTGGGGGGTGGGGGTGGTGGGAGACATGAGTGGGGGCCTGGTGGAGGCTGCCCATGGTGGCAGGGGGTGAGGGTGGTGGGAGACATGAGTGGGGGCCTGGTGGAGGCTGCCCATGGTGGCAGGGGGGTGGGGGTGGTGGGAGACATGGGTGGGGGCCTGGTGGAGGCTGCCCATGGTGGCAGGGGGAGGGGGTGGTGGGAGACATGAGTGGGGGCCTGGTGGAGGGTGCCCCTGCACTGCTGGGGGGTGGGGGTGGTGGGAGACATGGGTGGGGGCCTGGTGGAGGCTGCCCCTGCACTGCTGGGGGGTGGGGGTGGTGGGAGACATGAGTGGGGGCCTGGTGGAGGGTGCCCCTGGTGGCTGGGGGTTTGTGGTGGTGAGAGACATGAGTGGGGGCCTGGTGGAGGGTTCCCCTGCACTGCTGGGGGGTGGGGGTAGTGGGAAACATGAGTGGGGGCCTGGTGGGGGCTGCCCCTGGTGGCTGGGGGTGGGGGTGGTGGGAGACATGAGTGGGGGCCTGGTGGAGGCTGCCCCTGCACTGCTGGGGGGTGGGGGTGGTGGGAGACATGGGTGGGGGCCTGGTGGAGGCTGCCCCTGCACTGCTGGGGGGTGGGGGTGGTGGGAGACATGAGTGGGGGCCTGGTGGAGGCTGCCCCTGGTGGCTGGGGGGTGGGGGTGGTGGGAGACATGGGTGGGGGCCTGGTGGAGGCTGCCCCTGGTGGCTGGGGGTTGGGGGTGGTGGGAGACATGAGTGGGGGCCTGGTGGAGGGTGCCCCTGCACTGCTGGGGGGTGGGGGTGGTGGGAGACATGAGTGGGGGCCTGGTGGGGGCTGTCCATGGTGGCAGGGGGGTGGGGGTGGTGGGAGACATGAGTGGGGGCCTGGTGGAGGGTGCCCCTGCACTGCTGGGGAGTGGGGGTGGTGGGAGACATGAGTGGGGGCCTGGTGGAGGCTGCCCCTGGTGGCTGGGGAGTGGGGGTGGTGGGAGACATGAGTGGGGGCCTGGTGGAGGCTACCCCTGGTGGCTGGGGGGTGGGGGTGGTGGGAGACATGGGTGGGGGCCTGGTGGAGGCTGCCCCTGGTGGCTGGGGGGTGGGGGTGGTGGGAGATATGGTGGGGGCCTGGTGGAGGGTTCCCCTGCACTGCTGGGGGGTGGGGGTGGTGGGAGACATGAGTGGGGGCGTGGTGGAGGGTGCCCATGGTGGCAGGGGGATGGGGGTGGTGGGAGACATGAGTGGGGGCCTGGTGGAGGGTGCCCCTGCACTGCTGGGGGGTGGGCGTGGTGGGAGACATGAGTGGGGGCCTAGTGGAGGCTGCCCCTGGTGGCTGGAGGGTGGGGGTGGTGGGAGACATGGGTGGGGGCCTGGTGGAGGCTGCCCCTGGTGGCTGGGGGTGGGGGTGGTGGGAGACATGAGTGGGGGCCTGGTGGAGGCTGCACCTGGTGGCTGGGGGGTGGGGTGGTGGGAGACATGAGTGGGGGCCTGGTGGAGGCTGCCCCTGGTGGCTGGGGGGTGGGGGTGGTGGGAGACATGAGTGGGGGCCTGGTGGAGGGTGCCCCTGCACTGCTGGGGGGTGGGGGTGGTGGGAGACATGAGTGGGGGCCTGGTGGAGGCTGCCCATGGTGGCAGGGGGGTGGGGGTGGTGGGAGACATGAGTGGGGGCCTGGTGGAGGGTGGCCATGGTGGCAGGGGGGTGGGGGTGGTGGGAGACATGAGTGGGGGCCTGGTGGAGGCTGCCCATGGTGGCAGGGGGGTGGGGGTGGTGGGAGACATGGGTGGGGGCCTGGTGGAGGCTACCCATGGTGGCAGGGGGGTGGGGGTGGTGGGAGACATTAGTGGGGGCCTGGTGGAGGGTGCCCCTGCACTGCTGGGGGGTGGGGTGGTGGGAGACATGAGTGGGGGCCTGGTGGAGGCTGCCCTGACTGCTGGGGGGTGGGGGTGGTGGGAGACATGAGTGGGGGCCTGGTGGAGGCTGCCCATGGAGGCAGGGGGGTGGGGGTGGTGGGAGACATGAGTGGGGGCCTGGTGGAGGGTGCCCCTGCACTGCTGGGGGTGGGGTGGTGGGAGACATGAGTGGGGGCCTGGTGGAGGCTGCCCCTGCACTGCTGGGGGGTGGGGGTGGTGGGAGACATGAGTGGGGGCCTGGTGGAGGCTGCCCATGGTGGCAAGGGGGTGGGGGTGGTGGGAGACATGAGTGGGGGCCTGGTGGGGGCTGCCCCTGGTGGCTGGGGGGTGGGGGTGGTGGGAGACATGAGTGGGGGCCTGGTGGAGGGTGCCCCTGCACTGCTGCGGGGTGGGGGTGGTGGGAGACATGAGTGGGGGCCTGGTGGAGGGTGCCCCTGCACTGCTGGGGGGTGGGGGTGGTGGGGGACATGGGTGGGGGCCTGGTAGAGGCTGCCCCTGCACTGCTGTGGGGTGGGGGTGGTGGGAGACATGAGTGGGGGCCTGGTGGAGGCTGCCCCTGGTGGCTGGGGGGTTGGGGTGGTGGGAGACATGAGTGGGGGCCTGGTGGAGGGTGACCCTGCACTGCTGGGGGGTGGGGGTGGTGGGAGACATGAGTGGGGGCGTGGTGGAGGGTGCCCCTGCACTGCTGGGGGGTGGTGGGAGACATGAGTGGGGGCCTGGTGGAGGCTGCCCATGGTGGCAGGGGGGTGGGGGTTGGTGGGAGACATGAGTGGGGGCCTGGTGGAGGGTGGCCATGGTGGCAGGGGGGTGGGGGTGGTGGGAGACATGAGTGGGGGCCTGGTGGAGGCTGCCCATGGTGGCAGGGGGGTGGGGGTGGTGGGAGACATGGGTGGGGGCCTGGTGGAGGCTGCCCATGGTGGCAGGGGGGTGGGGGTGGTGGGAGACATGAGTGGGGGCCTGGTGGAGGGTGCCCCTGCACTGCTGGGGGGTGGGGGTGGTGGGAGACATGGGTGGGGGCCTGGTGGAGGCTGCCCCTGCACTGCTGGGGGGTGGGGGTGGTGGGAGATATGAGTGGGGGCCTGGTGGAGGCTGCCCATGGTGGCAGGGGGGTGGGGGTGGTGGGAGACATGAGTGGGGGCCTGGTGGAGGGTGGCCATGGTGGCAGGGGGGTGGGGGTGGTGGGAGACATGAGTGGGGGCCTGGTGGAGGCTGCCCATGGTGGCAGGGGGGTGGGGGTGGTAGGAGACATGGGTGGGGGCCTGGTGGAGGCTGCCCATGGTGGCAGGGGGTTGGGGGTGGTGGGAGACATGAGTGGGGGCCTGGTGGAGGGTGCCCCTGCACTGCTGGGGGGTGGGGGTGGTGGGAGACATGGGTGGGGGCCTGGTGGAGGCTGCCCCTGCACTACTGGGGGGTGGGGGTGGTGGGAGACATGAGTGGGGGCCTGGTGGAGGGTGCCCCTGGTGGCTGGGGGTTTGGGGTGGTGGGAGACATGAGTGGGGGCCTGGTGGAGGGTGCCCCTGCACTGCTGGGGGGTGGGGGTGGTGGGAGACATGAGTGGGGGCCTGGTGGAGGCTGCCCCTGCACTGCTGGGGGGTGGGGGTGGTGGGAGACATGGGTGGGGGCCTGGTGGAGGCTGCCCCTGCACTGCTGGGGGGTGGGGGTGGTGGGAGACATGAGTGGGGGCCTGGTGGAGGCTGCCCCTGGTGGCTGGGGGGTGGGGGTGGTGGGAGACATGAGTGGGGGCCTGGTGGGGGCTGCCCATGGTGGCAGAGGGGTGGGGGTGGTGGGAGACATGAGTGGGGGCCTGGTGGAGGGTGCCCCTGCACTGCCGGGGGGTGGGGTGGTGGGAGACATGAGTGGGGGCCTGGTGGAGGCTGCCCCTGGTGGCTGGGTGGTGGGGGTGGTGGGAGACATGGGTGGGGGCCTGGTGGAGGCTGCCCCTGGTGGCTGGGGGGTGGGGGTGGTGGGAGATATGGTGGGGGCCTGGTGGAGGGTGCCCCTGCACTGCTGGGGGGTGGGGGTGGTGGGAGACATGAGTGGGGGCGTGGTGGAGGGTGCCCATGGTGGCAGGGGGGTGGGGGTTGTGGGAGACATGAGTGGGGGCCTGGTGGAGGGTGCCCCTGCACTGCTGGGGGGTGGGGGTGGTGGGAGACATGAGTGGGGGCCTGGTGGAGGCTGCCCCTGGTGGCTGGGGGGTGGGGGTGGTGGGAGACATGGGTGGGGGCCTGGTGGAGGCTGCCCCTGGTGGCTGGGGGTGGTGGGAGACATGAGTGGGGGCCTGGTGGAGGCTGCCCCTGGTGGCTGGGGGGTGGGGGTGGTGGGACACATGAGTGGGGGCCTGGTGGAGGCTGCCCCTGGTGGCTGGGGGGTGGGGGTGGTGGGAGACATGAGTGGGGGCCTGGTGGAGGGTGCCCCTGCACTGCTGGGGGGTGGGGGTGGTGGGAGACATGAGTGGGGCCCTGGTGGAGGCTGCCCATGGTGGCAGGGGGGTGGGGGTGGTGGGAGACATGAGTGGGGGCCTGGTGGAGGGTGGCCATGGTGGCAGGGGGGTAAGGGTGGTGGGAGACATGAGTGGGGGCCTGGTGGAGGCTGCCCATGATGGCAGGGGGGTGGGGATGGTGGGAGACATGGGTGGGGGCCTGGTGGAGGCTGCCCATGGTGGCAGGGGGGTGGGGGTGGTGGGAGACATGAGTGGGGGCCTGGTGGAGGGTGCCCCTGCACTGCTGGGGGTGGGGGTGGTGGGAGACATGGGTGGGGGCCTGGTGGAGGCTGCCCCTGCACTGCTGGGGGCTGGGGGTGGTGGGAGACATGAGTGGGGGCCTGGTGGAGGGTGCCCCTGGTGGCTGGGGGGTTGGGGTGGTGGGAGACATGAGTGGGGGCCTGGTGGAGGGTGACCCTGCACTGCTGGGGGGTGGGGGCGGTGGGAGACATGAGTGGGGGCCTGGTTGAGGGTGCCCCTGCACTGCTGGGGGTTGGGGGTGGTGGGAGACATGGGTGGGGGCCTGGTGGAGGCTGCCCCTGCACTGCTGGGGGGTGGGGGTGGTGGGAGACATGAGTGGGGGCCTGGTGGAGGCTGCCCCTGGTGGCTGGGGGGTGGGGGTGGTGGGAGACATGGGTGGGGGCCTGGTGGAGGCTGCCCCTGGTGGCTGGGGGGTGGGGGTGGTGGGAGACATGAGTGGGGGACTGGTGGAGGGTGCCCCTGCACTGCTGGGGGGTGGGGGTGGTGGGAGACATGAGTGGGGGCCTAGTGGGGGCTGCCCATGGTGGCAGGGGGGTGGGGGTGGTGGGAGACATGAGTGGGGGCCTGGTGGAGGGTGCCCCTGCACTGCTGGGGGGTGGGGGTGGTGGGAGACATGAGTGGGGGCCTGGTGGAGGCTGCCCCTGGTGGCTGGGGGGTGGGCGTGGTTGGAGACATGGGTGGGGGCCTGGTGGAGGCTGCCCCTGGTGGCTGGGGGGTGGGGGTGGTGGGAGACATGAGTGGGGGCCTGGTGGAGGGTGCCCCTGCACTGCTGGGGGTGGGGGTGGTGGGAGACATGAGTGGGGGCCTGGTGGAGGCTGCCCCTGCACTGCTGAGGGGTGGGGGCCAGGTGGAGGCTGCCCCTGCACTGCTGGGGGGTTGGGGTGGTGGGAGACATGCATTGTTGATCAGTAGTGCAAGGTGACATGTGGGTTGGCTGGGGGGCATGCCCGTGGTGTGGGCTGCCTGCAGGGGCCGTGGAGGTTGTGGAGCGTACACCTGGGAGGACCCACAAGGCCAATTCACGTGTAGTACTCCCCAGAACCCCAGAAATACACATTCCCTGCTGTAATCGCGTGTGCAACTTCCCGCGCACCCCTGAAATACACGTACCCTGCTTGCACTGGGACAATCGCGTGTGGAACTTCCCGCGCACCCCTGAAATACACGTACCCTGATGGAATCGCGTGTGGAACTTCCCGCGCACCCATGGAATACACGTACCCTGCTCGCACTGGCCCATTCGCGTGTGGAACTTCCCGCGCACCCCTGAAATGCACGTACCCTGCAGAAATCGCGTGTGGAACTTCCTGTGCACCCCTGAAATACACGTACCCTGCTTGCACAGGGCCAGTCGCGTGTGGAACTTCCCGCGCACCCCTGCAGTACACGTTCCCCGCTTGGCGTTTGCTGTTTGCCAGCCCGGTGAACTGGTCCAGGGTTAGCGCAGCCCTTTGCGATGATTTAGCGATTTTGATGGCTTTTCCTTGCGCGAGGGCGTTCTTGGGGGCGTTACTGGCGCTGCTGCAGGGTCGCTGCGATTCTCTGCGCCATGGCTGATTTGGAAGCCTAAAATCCATGAATATGCTGTGCGCGGAAATCGGTTTTAGCGCACGTGCCTGGCGCAGTCAATCGCACGCGGACACTCTGCGCCAGCTGCTTGCGACACTTTTCTGTGAAATTCTATGAATTACCCTGATAGTGTTTAAGGAATAAGACAACAATTGGACTACTGTGCTGGAATGGTGAAATTCACTATAAACTCGCAGGAAAATCCACAAGAATTTCTAATGTACTTACTGCAAGTACTGGAAAATAAAAACATACCTATAAATGAAATCTTCCAGATTTCATACATGTGGAAACATACATGCACTCTCTGCAACAATGTGACACAAGAACAAAACCCCAATGAACGCTTTGTATATATATATCCATACCTAATTGTGAATCCATTCCATTTCAGCAATTTGTACAAAATGCAAACCATAGTAGATTATGTTCCACCTTCAATTCAGATAATCGCTCCACGTTACTAACACACACACATAGTAAATACGTAATACTTATGCTTCTACGTTACAATGCAGATGGTACCAAAAACAACTGCAAGCTGACTGGATTCACACACGGTCAAGTATCACTTGGTAAGAAAACCTTCACAACAATAGCTATAATCTACCACGCAGGAGCCACAACCAATTCAGGGCACTACACTGCATATATAAAACAGAAATGTGGATGGTTTAAATGTAATGATAGTACCATTACTCTAAAGCAGAGATTACCAGCAAATCATACAAACGCTTATTTAATGTTCTTAAAACCAAAATTTGATAGCTAAACTGTACTTAAACCCTAAGTAAACATGTTGTAAAAAAATGTAAACTGTTAGAATATTCCAAAAGCTATCTGACTGCCCAAACATTCTACAACAACTAATCAGATAAATGAATACCAGTAAATTAGAGCAAAAAATAGACAGTTAGAATACGCCAATTGGTATCTAACTGTCGCAAAATTTAACAATATCTAAACAAATAAATCAATGCCACTAATATATATAGAAAAATAGACAGAATATGCCAATTGGTATCTAACTGTCCCAAAATTTAACAATATCCAAACTGATAAATCAATACCACTAAAATATATCAAAAAATAGGCAGTTAGAATACACCTACTGGTATCTAACTGCTCCAAAATTTTATAATATCCAAACAAATAAATAATATGTTACTGCTCCAAAAAAATGCAACAAGCCAATGTATAAAGCATTACCCAGAAACAACAAGCGAACACTGAAAACAAACAAACAAATAAACTGTAGCATAACAGAAAAAGGTTTTTTTTAATCCAACATGGATTTTTTTTTCTCCCACAGACCCAATGATTTTAGCAACTGTGAAGAAGACCGGTAGGGGGTGTCTGTACTGCTGCTCTCTATATGGTAGAAGAGAGGCACAGAAGACCCCAGCCAAGATTCTCTATTACGGTAGCAATGGACGAGCAATCAAGGCCTAGCTTCTCAGGAGGTGATGCAGGCTGGTTCTTAAGTACAGTGTAGTCCCCAAGCCCCCACAGAGGAATGTCCACACACTGTATTGGTTAGAACACAGTCTTTATATAATCAATATTCAAGGTTATGTACACTTATCATAATAACTCACTTTGTACTTAGGAAAATCAACAATGGCAAATATATACAATTCTAAAGTGGTACCACCCTTTGTATTAGATCTCATTAAAGTGCATCAACAATACTGTAACAATGTCACACAGATCAATAGAGTGAAACCAGCAATAGAGAGAGGAGAGAAAATAAGATGGTTGAGCAATAGGCAGAATACTGGCCCCTACCACTAGACACAGTTCTGTGTGGAGATCCCCCCACCTGGGCAACCTGTAAAATAAAGATATAGCACAAGCCCAGTCCATATATTGTTCTGCAAGTCTTATTCCCTCCTATAATGTTTTTACCCCCCCAATGTACCTGGTGGAGTCGAGTTCTTCGAAGAGGCGTTGACAGATCCTTCTTGAGCGACCCCCTTTCAAGCGGGAGTCACGGATCGTCGAGAGGCGTCGAGAAGCGTCGAGGAACTCGGTGTTCGGCGACGGGGAATCGACGGCCCTTCTTGAATGCCTTCCCTTTCAAGCGGGAGACACGGGGCGTCGAACGTCCGTCGACAAACAGGGTAGAACGGCGTCGATGAGGTGGCAGCTTCATCCGAGCGGTGCTCGTCGGCGTCGGAGCGTCGGTGTCCTGCAAGGCAGAGGCGTGCGGGGCACCTCGGTGAGAATAGTTCTGGACCGCAAAGATTGTGGAGACGGAGGCCCAGCAAGGGCGTCGAATCGTTCGAGTCTTTGTGGTCTTCGGGTGGTGGGAAACCCACCGGCAGGTTTCTCCTCGGCGCGTTGATCGCCCTCGACTTTCTCCGGCAGGATAAAGCGGTCGACGGTGCGGACGAGGGAGTCCTTCGATTCAAAGGAGCGGACGGCTCCGGTCATCGGCGGCACGGCGTCAAGTGGTTCCCACGGCTGGGCAACACAACTTCGACGGGCCTCCAGCGGTTACACAAACCTGCGAACCCTGGTCGACGGCAATGGACTTCGACGGCGGCGATGTCCGGGTGCTTCACTTCGATCTCCTCGGCGGTCCCGTCTCGGGTCGGCAGCCTTTCGAGGGTCTGTCTTCCAGGGCGCTTCGGCGAAGATGGAGCGTTGCTCGATGGTCCCTCGGAGCACGGGAAGAGGGCGCCTTACCAGGTCCTCTCTCGGGTCAGTCTTCGACGATTTCGGCAGCCTTCGGATCGGTCGAAGCAAATGCAACAGCAAGTCTTCTTCTTCCAGCTGGATGTCGAGGATCAGCAGTTCCAGTTACTCTTAGAGTGGAGACTCAGCTCCAGAACGCTTCTGAATGCTTCTGAACGTTCCCTGAACCTTCAGAACGTTCCCCGAACCTTCTGAACAGTGGTGAGAGGTCCCCAGATATACTATTCTGTCTCTCATCCACACTGCTGGCACACACTCAGCAGCCAATCATACAGAAGGGCATTCATGCAGTCAGTCAGCCAATCAGGCACACAGTGCATTCAGGCCACACTCCTCCCTTTCAGACACTCACAACAAGGAATGTGGATTGGGACAAGTACCCAGCCATTCAACACTACACACTGCATTCAGGCCAGTTTCGGGCAGGGCTGTCTCAGTCTTTGTCTCTCATGCCAGAAACCAGACAACCACAACAAGGAGTGTATATTGATCACACACTCCATTCACCCAGGTCCCACCCACAGGAGGTACCCACAACATACAGTCACTGGGAAGGCTCCAGTCAGTCTATCTGGGCCTTCACAACAACACCATGGGCCTCATTACACGTTGTGCGGTAAAAATCGGAATTTAACGGCATGGCGCTATTAGCATGTCCGCCCTCGCCAAAGACCGCTAATAGCGGCCCATTACGAGTTCGCGGACACGAGCATAGCGCCATGCCGTAAATGTCATTACCGCCATGCCGCAAAAGTCCACAAAATGCCCATTACCGGCCTCGACCACAGTGCTGATAGCACCTCCTCCCTCACGCAACGTGCTAATAGCGGTCACTGCTATTAGCGGACACCGTTAAAAAGCGGAACCGGAAATAGCGTCATCGCACAGGAACGGGAAAGAGAACGGCGGCCATCTTTAAAAACACAATCCAGTGCCATCCTCTGCATCCAGGACATCTTACCGGAGAACTCTGACCAAAAACCATCCAGGACTGCCTGAAGATGTCAAAGGCCCCGAAAAAATCCTCTGACCGACAGCGGAAAGAGAAATTCAAACCAGAGGAGCTCATTATGCTGACTAGCACACTTGCAGCCAATGCGGAGGTCGTATTCGCCAATGATATGCGCCGTGCGGCGATCATCAAAAAAAAGGACATCTGGGACGAAGTAGCCCGCAAAGTAAGTGCAGTGGGCACTACCACCCGCAGCGTGAAGGACTGCCGCAAGAGGTGGGACGACCTCCGGCTACGTGTGCGGAATATCCTTTCGGTCAACCGCAACATTGCAATGGCCACAGGAGGAGGCGCAGAATCACCTCTGAAGATGAAGGAGTGGGAGGAGACATGTGCCTCCACCATCGGAGTCGAAGCCATAGAGGGGGTCGGAGACATGGAGCATGGTGTGGCCATCTCATCTGATGGAGGTGAGTGAATACGTCAAACAATGCACAGTGAAGGGTGAGGGGGTACCCCAAACACGTGTCGATGACTAGGCCATTGGTCCTACCACACACATACATGCATGCATCACCATATACACGTGCAATACTGACCCATCTATGCATGACCAACCTGACATCCCCATGACAAGAATCACTGATGAATAGGCTCCAAAGCATAGAGCAGCATGAAGTGAACATTTAGCATGAGGCACCTAGACCCATTAATGATGATGTACCCTATTCATGTCCTCCACAGGATCACCGACGGAGACTGGAGAGACAAGCACCGCAGTACGTACCCCCCAGCAGCCAAAAAAGCCAGAATGCATGAGAGGGGTGACACCGCCACCACCTCCAGTGGAAGTGGGAGGACAGTCCATCTGCAGAGGGCCAAGGGCAGCAGGAGCACCCTTGCATCACAGCCTGAGGGCACGGCACCTGTTGTAGCCGAACCCACGCAAGTGTGCCCCATCACTGCTGAGATGAGCACGGAGGGCACGCACTCCGCAGCCACCAGCTCCACTGGGGAGGCAGCAGCCACCGCACCGGCCAGTGACGAGGAGGACGCAATCGACGTCCAATAACTCATCCATGACCCCAGCCCAACATGGTCCATTGAGGGGAGTCTGAGGGCAACATCCGGATCTGCTACCCAGGGAGCACATGACACCCTCACCGGAGAAGGTGCATGGAGCCCTCAGCTGTCCTCACCGGATGCCGGGTGCATGGACCAGGGCGCGCCTTCCAGGCCAGCGGCATCTACCACCCTGGAAGACCTTGCAACCATCAGCCGGAGGCAGGAAGACATGGCTGCGCTGGTCGCCCAGCATGTGGCGGAGACAGTCCGTCTGAGGGATGACCTCCAAAAATATGCCGGACAAACAAAGGAGGCCATGGAGGCCTGCACTGACAGGATATGCCAGGAGATGGGCCAACTCCGCCAGGCCATTCTACGTATTGGGGACATCATGGAGCAGCATCACCAACCCCCAACACAGGATCGACCGGGAACCTCCTCCTCAGCAAGTTCCCAGCAGACCAGCCCCCTGCGCCGCTCACTGCGCAACCTGAGGCGCCCCGCATCACAGCAACCCGATGTCGGTGGGGGCCCTGATGCTTAGCTCCACCAAGGAGCAGGTGGCACATGTGGTGCAGGAAACATCATAGACACCATGAGACTCACCTGGGTGTTTTGGGGGGGAGGGGAGTAAGGGTGCATTTGGGTGTTTGGGGGGAGGGGAGTAAGGGTGCATTTGGGTGTTATGGGGTGTTGCATTTATTATCAATTTATGTTCCATACACAGTTGTTCTGAAGTTGAAACCCAAGCGTGGTCTCCATCATTGCGTATGTGTCATTTATCTCGGACAGGTTCCTTTATGGTACTCCAAACATGCGCCGGGGCAACAATATCCATCTCCGTCCATGCTTTTTCACCTTTGTGCCTGATGGGATTTCAGAATCAGATGCTGACGCACATCGTTGTGCCCTCTTGGCATTGCCTCTTGCATGTCCTGCAGGGGCATTCCACCCGTACTCATCCACATCCCCATCATGCTCTTCTGGTGGTTGCATGTCAATTTCAGGTGGCATTGGCACATTCCGTCATTTGCACATTTTTGGTGCTCTACACATGGCTTGGTTATCTTTGCCACTTTGACACGGCTGTACAGGAATGCCTCACACAGGCTGCTTAGGCAGCGGAGCACTGTCATTGGAAGTCTGACTGCCAGCTCTATCACGACGCAGGTACGGGGATGTGCAATATTGTTGTCCTCTTCCTGCTGGTTCTGTGGGTTCTGTGCAGGGTTTGGGAGCCACCTCCTCAGTGGATCGCTGGCATTGCCTGTATGGTGTGAGGAATGGGTACATGTTACGGGTCACCTCTGGTGTGGCCTGTTGTTGTTGGTGCTGCACTGCTATCATGTAGTCACGGCTGTCATGTCATGCTGCTGCTATTGGGGCCATCTTGGTGTGTGAAGGGGTGTGGGTAGGGGTGTGGTGTGCTCTTTTGTGCTGCCTGTCTCCATTGCATGCACCTGTGCTGTTTGTGTCCACCTGTAGTTGATGGGTACACTGCTCAGGTCTCTTAACGGGTGCTTTTCGATGCCGTTATTAGCGCCATGCCGGTAAGGGGTTTTTGGGTGTTTTACATGCCGCTAATACCATGTCCGCATGGCTTGTGATGGCCTGGTATTAGCGCCATGGTGCTAATTCCGGCCTGGGGGTCGCGCGCCCGCGCCCTTGCCGCTATTAGTGGCACCGTAATTAACGGGTGCGCAGATAGCGGTGGGTCCGGGTCGTGATTGGCTTAGGGAATTAATGGTACCGGTAAAACCTTACCGGTACCGGTATTCCATTACCGCACAACGTGTAATGAGGCCCCATATATGGAACTTCCACCCAACAGCCAGTCAGGGGGAAGGGACAGAGTCAGGGCTTCCCAGGACTTTGGGACACAAGGTAACAGGCAATAGAAAGCAGGAGGCCACAGGGGCCATCTTGTTTCCTATCAGGAATCAACTGATCCCAATGGCAGGGCCTGGGTATCCCAAAATGGAGGACACCCAGAGCACCTGTCAAATTCAGCATGGAGCTGCCACCAGCCCATACCCTGCTCTGTGGGCCACCCACAGGTGCCCAAAAACATACACTAGGGGCACAGGGTTGTACCCCTACTCATCGGTGCCATAAGGGTATCCCATGGGTCTGTTCACCAAATGAAAAGAGAGAGCTGCACTGCCAGGAGTCCCACATGGACTCCTGGGTAGAAAACACGATAAAAAGCAGTAAAGGACAAGGATTCAGAGGCCCTGTCCCTCTGATGCATTTCCAGCATCACAGCAACGAACACAGAAACTGAGCAAATTGCACAGTACTCTGGTTTGTAATCTACTAAATATGAGGGTCCAAAAAAAAAATGTTGATTATACAATGTAATAAGTCATTACAAAATACTAATACTAACATGCTATTTTCTTTTATCACAGAAATTAACAAGAAATACATGTACTCCAGTTACTTAACCAAACTGTAAGTATATTATACACTCTGTGCCCTGGCCACAACTATCGCAGCATATCACACCCATAGTATCTTATAACTTTGTTCCTTATGAATGTGTTTTTGACCCAAAGTTATAAGCAACTATAAGTGTGATATGCTGAGGTGGTTGTGGCCAGGGCATAGAGTGTTGGGTGCATGGCCAAATGGCCATGCACCCAACACTCTATGCCCTGGCCTCAACCACTGCAGCATATCACACTCATAGAGTCAAACATTTCAACTATGGCCTATGGAAACTTTTAATGTCCGCGGACATTATGAGTGTTCTTAGAACACTTCCAACTTGCCAGCGAACAATACGGACAGCATCTTCAGGACACCCCCTACAAACATTTAAGGACAACGCGAGGGTTCTTGGAACACTTTCAACTTGACAACAAATTCAGGACACCGTGAGAGTTCTTAAAACACTTTCAACTTGACAACAAACAATATGGACAGCGTCCTCAGATCACCCCCATTTTGTTTATTTACGAACATTTTAGGACACTGCGAGAGTTCTTAGAACATTTTCAACTTGACAACGAACAATACGGACAGCGTCTTCAGGACACCCTCTACGAACATTTCAGGACACCACAAGTGTTCTCAGAACACATTCAACTTACCATCAAACAATACGGACAGAGTCCTCAGAACACCCCCATTTTGTTTATTTGCGAACATTTCAGGACACCACGAGTGTTCTTAGAACACAATCAACTTGATAAAGAACACTACGGACAGCGTCCTCAGAACACCCCCATTTTGTTTATTTGCGAACATTTCAGGACACCGCGAGAGTTCTTAGAACACATTCAACTTGCCAGAGAACAATATGGACAGCGTCCTCAGGAGGGACAGCGTCATCAGAACACTCCTTAAGAACATTTCAGGACACCGCAAGTGTTCTTAGAACACATTCAAATTCCCCTCGAACAATATGGACAGCGTCTTCAGGACACCCCCTACGAACATTTCAGGACAACGCGAGAGTTCTTAGAACACTTTCAACTTCACAACGAACAATACGCACAGCATCCTCAGGACACCTCATTTTGTTTATTTGCGAACATTTCAGGCCACCGCGAGTGTTCTTAGAACACATTCAACTTGCCAGAGAACAATACGGACTTTGTCCTCAGGACGAACAGCGTCATCAGAACACCCCCTACGAACATTTCAGGACACCACGAGTGTTCATAAAACACATTCAACTTGCTATCGAACAATACGGACAGCGTCCTCAGGTCACCCCCTACAAACATTTCAGGACAAAGCGAGAGTTCTTAGAATATTTTCAACTTGACAACGAACAATACGGATAGCGTCCTCAGAACACCCCCATTTTGTTTATTTACGAACATTTAAGGACACCGCGAGAGTTCTTAGAACATTTTCAACTTGACAACGAACAATACGGACAGCGTCCTCAGGACACCCCCATTTTGTTTATTTGCGAATATTTCAGGACACCGCGAATGTTCTTAGACCATATTCAACTTAAAAGAGAACAATACGGACAGCGTCCCCAGGACACCTCCATTTTGTTTATTTACAAACATTTCCGGACACCTCGAGTGTTCTTAGAACAGTTTCAGCTTGCTTCCGAACAAAACGGACACATATTGAGTCCTCGGAACAACCCCCATTCAGTTTATTTAGAACATTTCAGAACACCCGTGATGTCCACAGACAAATCGAACACAACAAGAACGTCTACCACATGAAAAAACACAACTTTCAACCTATATCATACTCTCCCACCCTCCCCAAAAACTCTTACACACCAACACACTCTACTAAATACAATTTTTAAACCAAGTTTCACCGCGCTGTCCGCGAATCCAAGATGGCGGGTGCTACCAAAAATCTGACGCGCTTCACGCTCTACGCTGTCCAATCAGCGAACACGTTGCATGTCCGTGGACATCACACATGCCGATTGGCCAATCAGAACACTGTCCACGGAGCGAACAGAGAAGTGTGTCCGTGGACCGAACACAGATATCACACATTTTTTGTGACCTACTTTTTGGTCATTTTAAAAAAAAACTACTAGACTGATTTTCACCAAATTTGCGAAAGCATGCTTTCGGGACCAAGCCACTACTCCTGGTCCAAATTAGGTGAAAATCCGTCCAGCGGTTTGGGCTGTAGGCGCAAGCAAAGTTTTTTTCCCATTCAGTCTATGGGAAAAAAAGACATTTTGGGACCCCCCTATAACTTTTTCCCCCCTGAACGAATCCTCACCAAACTTTGCAAAACATTTCTGAGTGGGCCATATACTTTTTTGCTCAGTTTGGTGAGAATTCATACAGGGGGAGCCAAGTTATAAGCCACCCAAAAAGTGCTCTTCCTATGGAAACACCAACTTAACCATAACTACATGGCCACTACCGTGGCCATGTAATATATACTTACCTCTGAACCTGCTTTGTGCCACTGGTAGAGCAGGTTCTGCAGATCAGGTATTGATGCAGCAGGGCACAGGTACACACTATGGGCCTCATTACACGGATGGCGGAGAACCATGGCGCTATTAGCGCCATGGTTCATGCCGGTAAAATACTGGCACCGCCTTGGTGGAAAGGGGAATTACCGCCCTATTCCAAGGTCGGCGGGGCGGTAATTCCCCCTTCCACCATTACCCTTCCCCATTCCCATTTTTGCCCCTTAGGGCATAATGGGAATGGGGAAGGCGCTAATTACGGTACCGCAAATTGCGGTACCGTAATTAGCTCCCTGGGTCCCTTTGCGGGTTGGTTTTTACCGCCTTCAAAAAGCAGGCGTTAAATTCCCCAACCCGCAAAGGGACCTCGTAGTAAGGCGGTAAAGATTTACCGGTACCGCTAAAATACCGGTACCGGTAAATCCTTACCGCCATCCGTGTAATGAGGCCCTATGTTTTTATGCACAAAGTTTAATGAAAGGGAATCTGAACATTAGAATTCACTTTCAGAGATGTAGTAATCCACATAATTGTATTAATTAATACAAATCAAAACAGACAGGGCTTCTACACCCTTGCCAGGCGGCAATTTTCACCCATCTACCCTCTGCAACGAATTTTGTAATGCTTGTGGTGCAAGGGTTTAAACTGATCGTCTGCCTCTTTAACAGATGATTCTTGATCAAGTGGACCAAGCATCTGTTGAAGATAATTACAAAGTTGTAATAAAAATCCCAGATCAGATCCACCATGTGAACAATTTGTATATCCCAAGCAAGGATGGGACCTTGAATTTTCCTTTCGGACACTCTGCTTTTATGTTTTTATGTGGTCAGTGCCAATGAACATGAGAATTAAAAGTATGTTGAGGTACAAAAGAATCAAGGACATTTTGGACACTGTTATGACTGGCATAAAGATACACCCTAGAACATGCATTCCCAAATTCTTATTGCTCATCAGTAGGCATGCCACTATGGCAGTCTTTGGATAATCATTATTCCCCTTCAAAAACTGGACCTCTGTTGAAAGATTATTAGCAATGGAGGTAAAGTTCTGTAGTTGATCCATAATACAGCTGAGAATAGCACTGCCAGCATCTTGTTCCTTTTTGCTTCCTAATAAGGGGCACCACTGCTCTGATGCCACAAAATCGGCTTTGAAACATACATAAAGGTATGTGGCAGTGACACAATGGGGAGGAATTAAGTGGTGATAAAGCACCGATCTGAAAATACTAGTCTGCAGAAATCTATTATTCTGCGATTACTAGACAAATCTAGCAGACACCATGCTAGATACCACAGCACAACAATCAGGGAGTTCAATAACCAAAGAGTTAAGACACAGATTAGTAACCTATGCATATCTTACGAGGTATGTCTTGTTGCCATTTATGACGAGTTCGGCTCTATTTCTCATAACAATTCTGCAAAACTTGTATACAATTGCTGCCACTTGGTCTGGGAGTAAATCTGCCAGATTACAAGTTGCGAAATGGCTTACTGAGTCACCATTTTTGGGGTCCATATGGTTCCCTTAGGGATTCTGAACATTCACTGCAGGCCGTAATTCTGCTGATGGTAAACCCTCCAATTTATGGAGCAAAAGAGGGGGAAATATCTCCTTCTGAGTGCAGGAGCCAGGAAGTGTTTACTCACTTTTCTTTTAAACTCGTAGAAAGGCTGATTCAGTAATTCTGACAGCAAATCTTTTACCACAACTTTTGTATCACACTGCCACACTTTTAGTTAGGCAAAGTGACCACAGAAACACAAGACATTTATGAATAAAACAGAAGAAAATTTAGTCTTGTAGGGCTTAATTTGAAGGAGGTACAACGCAACCCAACTTGGATCACACTTCTGCTGTGGTGAGAACTTGTCGGTCAAACACACCACTGTAGCTCAAGACCAATTGTTCAACGCTGAGGCCTTGTCACAAATTTTCAAATGCATTGCCCCACAACCATGAGAGGGAAGAGGCATTACTACTTTTGAACAATGAGCCACAAGTGTTAACACATTAACAGGCCGATTCATGGAATCAACGTGCGCCGATAAAACGTGCGATTCGCAGTGATATAGCGAAAATCGCAGTGCAAGTGCGATTATCGCAGTGCAAGTGCGATTATCGCACAGAAAACATCGCACATCTATTCATGGAAGTCTGTGCACGCGCAAAATGTGGGATGTGCGCTGAAAAAGTGCGCGGCACACGCTGGCGCACACTGGCACACAGGTCACTGAACGCCGTGCGATAAGGCCACAGCGAATTCGCACATAGCGCGGCGCACATAACAAAAGTAGGCGTAACACGGGGCGTCACACGCAGAATGGGGAACAACTTGTGAAAATGTGGGCGTCACGGGGGAAGTACAGGAGGCAAGTGTGCAGAACGCCCACACGCTTGCCTACAACACATATTCATGGAATCGAATAGGGAAAAACAGCGCACGGCCAAAGACGCGCACAGGCCCATACATGTCCGCCACACGAAAGCAGGCGGTAGCGTCCCTGCACAGGAAAAAAATGTGCGCCAGAGAAGGCCCACACGTGATCAGGCCTGGGGGAGCGTGTGCATGTATTTCAGAGGTGCGTGAGAAGTTCCACACGCAATTTGCCTGGGCACGTGTATTTCAGGGGTGCGCGAGAAGTTTCACACGCGATTGGCCTGGGCGCGTGTATTCCAGGGGTGCGCGAGAAGTTCCACACGCGATCGGGCCTGGGGGAGCGTGTGCGTGTATTTCTGAGGTGCGCGAGAAGTTCCACACGCGTTTTGCCTGGGCGCGTGTATTTCAGGGGTGCGCGAGAAGTTTCACACGCGATTGGCCTGGGCGCGTGTATTTTAGAGGTGCGCGAGAAGTTCCACACGCGATTGGCCTGGGCGCATATATTCCAGGGGTGCGCGAGAAGTTCGACACGCGATTGGTGCGTGTTTTTCAGGGGTGTGCGAGAAGTTCCACACGCGATTTGCCTGGGCGCGTGTATCCCAGGGGTGCGCAAGAAGTTCCACACGCGATTGGCCTGGGCGCGTGTATTTCAGGGATGCGTGAGAAGTTCCACACGTGATTTGTCTGGGCGCGTGTATCCCAGGGGTGCGCGAGAAGTTCCATACGCGATTGGCCTGGGCGCGTGTATTTCAGAGGTGCGCAAGAAGTTCCACACGCGATTTGCCCGGGCGCGTGTATCCCAGGGGTACGCGAGAAGTTCCACACGCGATTGGCCTGGGCGTGTGTATTTCAGAGGTGCGCGAGAAGTTCCACACGCGATTTGACTGGGCGCGTGTATTTCAGGGGTGCACGAGAAGTTACACACGTGATTGGCCTGGGCATGTGTATTTCAGGGGTGCGCAAGAAGTTCCACACGCGATTTGCCTGGGCGCGTGTATCCCACGGGTGCGTGAGAAGTTCCACACGCGATTGGCCTGGGCGCGTGTATTTCAGAGGTGCGCGAGAAGTTCCACACGCGATTTGCCTGGGCGCATGTATTTCAGGGGTGCGCGAGAAGTTCCACACGTGATTTGCCTGGGCACGTGTATTTCAGAGGTGCGCGAGAAGTTCCACACGCGATTTGCCTGGGCGCGTGTATTTCAGGGGTGCGCGAGAAGTTTCACAAGCAATTGGGCCTGGGGGAGCGTGTGCGTGTATTCCAGAGGTGCGCGAGAAGTTCCACACGCGATTGGCCTGTGTACGCGATTCCATTGGACCAAAGGCCCTCACAGCGCAGGCGCGTCTGTGACGTGACACGCGCGGGCGTGTCCCTGTACCCGGGGGAATGTTACAAGACCAAAAACTGCACGTCCAAGTGTCAGCACGCGTAATTGGAGGATAGTGCCTCAGTGCGTATACGCGGAAGTGACGTTGGACGTGTGGTGCGGTTTAGAAGGAGCGTGTAGTACGTCATTTCCTTGTACGTGCTTCCCGTGGAGAGCGAGTGGGTGAAATCTGTACTTCTTGTCGGTTCACCCGTGATTTACTTCACAGCGTTTCTAGTTCGTACTCCCTGTTACCTCTGTCAGTATTTTTCTGATTTTCTCTTCGACCTGTTTCCTCAAACAGCGTTGACTTCTCCTTTTGTCCTGTCTCCTCAGACAGTGTACAATTCTTCTTTTGGCGGGGGTGTTGCCAACGCGCGTGTATTTTTCACGCTCTTTTCCCAGGCAGACGGTGAGTCGCGCACGTATTTACCAACTCTGCTAGCCCCGTGTGTAGCGTACCCCTTCAGAGGTCATTCTAGGCTGCGTGTGACACACATACGTTCATTTTTGTGTTTCTGGGTGCCACAGCGTAGTGCAGGTTCCTTTTCCCACGCACGTGGTCTACGAGGGGTCGCATGCACGTCATTTTTTGTTTTAGGGGTGCCTGTGCGTTGCGTGACCCGTCATCTTTCCCCAGGGGTTCCATACAGCCTTGCTAGAGCACTTGGGTACAAATTCCATCTAGTACCCTACCCCTTTGACCCCCAATTGCCCAGGACAATTGTCCACTGCAACTCCCATACGCACAACTCCATCAGTGCCATGGCTGGGAGGCGAGCAAGTGGTAAGGGTGGCAAAGGTGGCCGAGCCTCAAGAGGTGGGCATTGTGGGCGCGGTAGGGGACGTGGCCAGGATTTGCAGACTCTCCCTAGCCCCCCACGTGTGGAGGACCAGTCAGGGACACACACCCCCCCCCCATGGTTGAGGGAAACGTGGCTGACACCATCCCTGCTCAGCCCTTGTTGGACCGGGCCGTTGTGGCACCTGACCTAGCACAGTGTGACTCCCAGGCTGACTTCCAGGTCGCCAAGTCTAGGCCACGGGTGGCGGCACAAGCCAGTGTCACCAGGCCACGTGGTACAGGGGCAGCCATGTCATCTGCTGCCCCGAGTAGGCGGGTTGGGGAGGCTGCAGGGGCAGCTGCAGCTCCGTCCACCCCAGCTCTGACTCCACCAGCAAGGACAGTGTTGGTCCCGGTACATCAGACTGAGGTTCCCCCTGCCATCATCACACTTCAGCTAATGCCTGCAGAAAGTCATGTGGTCAGTGTGCCATCGCACACTACTACTACACAGTCCACCGGTGCTCCTGCCTCTAGTGTCCAAAGCGGCGTAGGGCACTCCGGATCCCCACCACCCACAAAAAGAAAGAGGAAGAGTGCTCGTCCAGTACAGGCTGATGACCCCGACACGGCCACATGGTCCGGCACGCCAAGGAAGCCTAGCTTCAATGATGCCGAACTAGATGCACTTGTGCAGTATGTCTCCGAACATGACGCCGAAATGTTGCTCACTTCAGGGTGTAGGATTACACCTGCTCGACGTCAGGCACACTGGCAGTCCATCGCGGACAGCATAAGTGCCCTTGGGTTTATGAGGCGCACAGCTGTTGAGTGCTACAAGCGCTGGAACGACCTTAAGCGTAGGGCTAAGAAAAAGCTGGCCTCAAGTCATACCGCAACTCTGGTGACTGGAGGTGGGTCTCCACAAGAGGACATAGAACTCACTCTACATGAGCATGTTGCTGGGACCTAAGTCACAGAGGAGCAGATCCAAGGTGTGGTAGGACTGCCAGATTACGAGGCATTGTCCGGTGAGTGCACATGCATGTGTGTGTGATCCATGTGTATGTTGTTTGTGGGAGGGGTTCTGGTTGAGTGCCAGGTCAGGGTGTGTGTACCTGAGTGTTTTGGCCCACCCATGTGCTTCATCCAATGCATTCGGCGCCCCGGGATTTGGGTATTACAGTATCCCTTCTGGCCACAGTAGGCATTTTGCACTACATCGCGCCAGTTGCCCTTGAAGTGATATCGTGCTACAACATTGTTCCGTATTTAGCTGTGTTCATTCAGGCTGATTGTAGGAATTCACCTGGTTCTACTGCGCATCACTCTGCCCTATTGTCACATATATGACATGCCTATGGTACATGCCATCTGTGTGATGGCATGTGTCATGTATGTGTATTGGACATGCCACTCACAGGCCAATGTGTGATGGCACTGCTAGCCAGCATGCAGCTGATGTGTTGCTCTCCCATCTTGGTGTCATCAGTGTCTGACATTTTCCTCCCCTTCCAATTCATGGACAGTGCATGCATGGGAGGGTTATAGTCATGTGGGACATGTGTAAATCAAGTACTGGTACTGTAGCTTGTCTGACCTAATAGCGTGCCATGGTGCTAATGCCTGTTCCCATTTTTTGTCTTTCATGTTTTTGCAGAGGATGACGCACCTGATGCTGTTGAGGGAGAGGAGATGGTGCAGGCCCAGGAGGGATCTGAAGCACGACCAGGCACCAGTGGGGGACGTGGTTTGGTGGTGGGGGAGAACCCTCTCTTGCTGCAGGCCATACTGTCCAGGGGTGTCCCTGGCTGCACCTCCCCAGAACTCTTTTCAGGTGTTGATTCGGATGAGGCCTATGTGGATTCGCAGGTATGTGTTCATGGAAGGGATACTGTTCTGTCCGACCCACCTGCACCAGGGGTAGAGCCCACTATGGGGATGTCAGTGTTGGTAGGTGCGCCTGTGGTGGTTACGGATGCAGGGCCACACTCCGCAACATCTGATCCTGTTCCTGGGCCAGCAGTTCAGAGGGGAAATGCAGTCCTGCAACCTCAGGCAGTGCCAACACAGCAAGGCGCAGTTCGCCTTGCCCAAGACAGGTGTGGTGCCCGCCAACGCGGTAGCCGTCCGCCACCAGGCAATACCGCATGGGAGCAATCCATTTACGGTATGGCCAACCAACAGGCAGCATCATCAGAAATGATTGCTCAAGCCATGGAGAGGATGGCCACTTCCATTGTCCCCCCAGAAAGGCAGATGGAGCTACTACAGCAGGCAACAGACTCCATTTGCCAATCAGACAGGGAGGACATGTTGGCATCCAACAGGGACAGACAGGTGGCCCTGGACAATCTGAGGGAATCAATTTCTATAGATGCCCAGAGACAGAGGGAAGCCCTGAGGGGAGAAGTCCGGCACCTCAGGCAGACTCTTGTGGACCTTGAGGCTTCCACTGTCACCAGGACGGAACAGCTGCTGGAGTGTGTCACCCGTACGCTCTCAGCAGAGATGCAGGCAACTCGGGCGGAGGTCCGGGCAACACGTCGGGTGTTGCATGGGGATCTCCGCACCATATCCCTCCAGAACGAGGCCTTCCAGACCCGCATGCTTGCTGCCATGGAGGACCAAACTAGGGTTTTGCGTGGGCTGCCTCCCATAGCACCACCACCTCCTGTGGCAGCAGCAGCAGAGGTTGAGGAGAGCGAATCCAGCAGTGAATCTCCCACTATTTAGTAGCCGTGCAGGCCATGAGCCCATGGAGGTGGTTTTTTTTTGCAACATTCACGCAGGTGGCTGTTGGTGGGCACTCTGTCCTCGGACCTCCTGGGTGGCCTCCCCCACCCCCCTGGCCCACACATGGCCATTTTTGATTTTTGATTTTTGATCTTTTTTGCAGTGTGTTGCCTTGTGTGGCTCCCATGGGCATCCACTGTATTCCGGCTGGGCACATGCAGGCTTGTCCTGAGTTTGGGTTAGATGCTTGGGTCTGTGAGACACACACCCCTTCTCCTTCCCGTTTCCATGGGCTTGCAAAGGGTGTGCCCAAGTGACAGTGAATTACACAGTGACGTTGGACTCCCATGAGCTGTGTGGGCAGTCTGTAGTCAATACTGTGTATACATTCCTAGTGCATATTGCTGTTGTATTGTGCAGTGCATGGTGTATTGATGTGTGCTTGTGCATCCATGTCTCCCTCCTAAATTGCAGGTTCATTCCTCATGTCTTCACAAGCCCGTCCACTTTGGAGATGGAGCTCATGTTGTGAGCAGTGGACTTCCAGATGTGCATGGCTACAACACTGTACAGTTGGAGGCGGTGGATGTGCTGGCATTCTCATGTTGTAAGACTACGTATCCTTTGCCTTAGTACTGTCATGTTTATGCTATGTCGATTGTATTGTGGTAAGTATTTGGTCATGTGTGTTGTTGTTTCTACATTTATGTGGGCATATTGTGTGTGGCCAGTTTCCATCAGGGACACTGTACTTTGTGACATGTGTCATGTTTGGGGGATGACTTTGTTTGCTCTCACATGGCATGTCATGCCATGGTGTGTTGGGTGGCGGTGCTGGGGAGGGGTTGGGTGACATGGCACTGTTGTCATGTTGTGTCTTGCAAGGGGGTAATGATTTTAGCAGCATAGAAGTGTGTCTTTTGAACACAGAATTGGTGGTGTTTGTGTAGGTAGGGAAGCACACAATGGAACACTTCCAGATGTACAATCTCAGGCTGGTATGGTTGTGACAGTTGACTGTCCATTGACACATCATAATTGTCAGTTACAATCATCATTGATTGTCAGCTGGTATGTGCCAGGGCTGTGTGCACTCCACAGGGGTGTGATTTTATGTGAAGTAATTAGCCACGAGCTGCGTACGGGCTACCTCACCCCGTGCCCTTTCCCCTCCCATGCGCAGTGGGCATGCATGTGGTTGGGGATGTGGGGGCACCACCATGTCCACCGCCAGGCCCCGGCGTGTTGCAACGTTGTGCAGGACACATGCTGCCACTATGATCCTGCACACTACTGGGGGAGCGTATAACAGCTGCCCGCCAGAACGGTCAAGGGAGTGGAAGCGTGACTTGAGCACTCCGAATGTGCGCTCCACGATGCCCCGGGTTGCAATGTGGGCTGTGTTGTATCTTACCTGGGGTGGCGTGGTGAGGTTCCGAATTGGCGTCATCATGTGGGTGCTGAGAGGGTAGACACTGTCCCCTGGGGAGGTGGTGATTGGTATCATCAGTGGGGTTGTGACATTACTCAGTATCTGACATGCATGCATGCGCAGTGGCATTTATACTCACCGAGCAGCCATGTATCGCCATGCCGCCCAGCTTCTATGTCCCGGTTTAGGGAAGACATTCTGTAGATGAAACTGTCGTGGGTGGAGCCTGGATAGTTGGCGTATACTGAGGTGATGATTCCCTTGGCATCACATACTACCTGGGCGTTGATGGAATGCCAGTGCTTGCGGTTTCTATAGATGTGCTCAGTTGCCCTGGGGGGACGTAGAGCCACATGGGTGCAATCAATGGCACCTAGCACTTTTGGGAATTGTGCCACCCTGTAGAAATCCTGGGCAACAGCCTGCCTTTCTGCAGGTGTTCTGGGCAGGTATATGTGCCTGCGGACTGATGGGCGTGCAGTGATGATGGCCAAGACCTGGTGTAGGCAGCGTGACTGCGTGGCCTGTGACACCCCCCCCCCACTGTGGCACTTGTCCGCTGAAATGATCCAGTGGCCAGGAAGTGCAGTACATTGAGGACCTTCTCCAGGGGGCTGAGTGCTTGGGAGCACAGGTTGGTTGATGTGAGGTCATCCTCTCACTCACTGACCAGGTTGAGTATTATGTGAGGTGGAAACCTGTACCTCCCATACACATGGTCATCAGGCATCCCAAAAAGGCTGGTTCTGGGTGTAAAAATTCTGGCCCGGACTATCCTCCTCCTCCTCCTGCGGTATCCCACGGCCACTGCTGCTAGGAACGGTATGTTCATCCTGGCGTCTGAGCTTGTTTGTTGTTTGCGTGCACTTTTATGCTGTGCGGGTGGACGTACGCCTACTTCCTGCTGGCGTACGTGTTTCCGGATTGGCCACATTCGTTTCCATGAATACGTGTTCTAGGCGAGCGTGTAAAACTTCCCGCGCAGACCTGGAATACCCGCACCCAGCCCAATCGCGTGTGGAACTTCTCACGCACCCCTGAAATACACGCACACGCTCCCCCAGGCCCGATCGCGTGTAGAACCACCCGCGAGCCCCTGAAATACACGTACCCCGCTCCCCCAGGCCCAATTGCGTGTGGGACTTCTCGCACACCTCAGAAATACACGCACACGCTCCCCCAGGCCCGATCGCGTGGGGAACTTCTCGCGCACCTCTGGACTACACGCACCCAGGCCAATCGCGTGTGGAAATTCTCACGCACCCCTGAAATACACGCACACGCTCCCCCAGGCCCGATCGCGTGTGGAACTTCTCGCGCACCTCTGAACTACACACGCCCAGGCCAATCGCGTGTGGAACTTCTCGCGCACCCCTGAAATACACGCACACGCTCCCCCAGGCTCGATCGCGTGTGGAACTTCTCGCGCACCCCTGAAATACACGTACCCCGCTCCCCCAGGCCCGATCGCGTGTAGAACCACCCGCGAGCCCCGGAAATACACGTACCCCGCTCCCCCAGGCCCGATCGCGTGTGGGACTTCTCGCGCACCTCTGAAATACACGCACACGCTCCCCCAGGCCCGATCGCGTGTGGAACTTCTCACGCACCCCTGAAATACACGCACACGCTCCCCCAGACCAGATCGTGTGTGAAACTTCTAGCGCACGCGTGTTCCCGAAACCCGTAATACGCGTTCCCCGCTTTCCGTTTGCTGTTTGCCAGTCCGGTAAACTGGTACAGGGTTGGCACAGCCCTTTGCAATGGTTTTGCGATCTTGATGGCTTTTCCTTGCGCAAGGGCGTTCTTGGGGGCTGCGCCACTCTGCGCCACGTCTGCTTTTGGAGGCGAGAATCCATGAATACGCTGTGCGCGGAAATTGATTTTAGCGCACGCGGCTGGCGCAGACATTCGCACAGGCACACTGTGCGCCATCCGCGTGCGACACTTTTGAGAGGAATTACATGAATCGGCCTGCAAGCCTTGTTTGAGGAGTTTCTAAAGTGCTTTGTTTTCATTGTGAAGAGACTCCAAGGTTCTTCTCCTGAAATAATTCTCCATTTTGGGGAAGATGTATTTGCCACGGTCACTAAAATTGTTCAACTTTTCATTTACTTTAAGCACTTTGATACTGCTTCAATTGTGATTTGGAGAATCTCTGTCCAAAAGAGGAACATTGCGGGAATCAGTAAAGGGCAACCTGCAAAGTTGCTCTTTCCCTATCCCCTTTGACATTGACTCCAAACTTTCCGCTGTGTAGTCCCTGTGCACCCACAAACTCCCCACTCTCACCCCACGTTCTCACGCTCCTTCTCTTTACCTCACCAGCCCCCAATCCATCTGCACTTGTGGCCTCAAGGCTGAAATGCAATGCACTGTTCATTTACCTACAGGATTCAGCATGTTGCAAAATAATTGTAACATAACATAACTTCCCAGTTTTCTCTTTGCCACTGTGAAGCGGCTGGACACTGGAAGCAAGCAGGACTTTGATCAGTGAGGTGTCCTCCTGAAATATAAGTTAATGAAATGACCACATTCACAACACCCACTACTCGGATGCTCTATGTATTGCTTTTTATGCAGGGATTTATTTCCACGCTGCATTCTAGTATCTCAAAGTATTCAACAAACGTGTTATTTAATTACATTTACATGGAAATTGTTCACCGTATCAACATACCTTCGCAGACAGGTGGGTCTGTCCATTGACCATCAAGGCATGTTACATGAGATTGATTTTCAAAAGTATATCCTTGTTGGCACTTGTAGGTGACCCTCTCACCAGAGGTGTATCTCTCTTTTTGTGGTCCTACAATAGCAGCATGTTGAACTGGTGGTGCAGCACCACATGCAATAGCTGGAGAAAAAAAACACACCAGAGTTTATTTTGCAAACTATGTTAATAATGTTAATGGTAATATGTCTATTTCCACTATAATTCATAAAATTGTTCAAACATGAATTTGGCCCTTAGTATCCAACTTTACTGGAGACCTGCTATTGACTTATAACTGTTAGAGTGCACTGTTAGAGTGCCCGGGTGAAGCTGAGTAGATTTCAGCAATAAGAAACTCTTGTCTTTGTATTTTAAACCTACTTTTGTATTGTTCTAAGAGCAGTTAAGCTTTTTTATGTCTTTTGACTATCCATAGTGAACTGAAGGCTTCCAGCCCTTAATGATGAGGTAGCAATACACTTGAGATGAATGGGGATGCAGAAGTTACTGAAACATCAATAATCGAAACGACTCAGGTAATTGGCAAAAGGATAACTGTTTTAATGTCAACTATCTAAAACAGGGAGTACAATGGACATCAACGGACGTCTCAGCGCAAGATATCTCAATGCATCTTAAAACAAAGGATTCTTTTATAGCAAAAAATCATCATTGATGACGTCAACCTATGTATTACTAACATCATCCTACGTGGCAAACTACAAAAACCTATTGAAGAAAGTGATAGGACTGGAGGGAACATCTAAGTATACAATCAATACTTGTCTAAAAGAGTGAAGAAAAGTGATAGGTTTCTTAACATCAGGTGGAGCAACTAAGTCCTCCCCTTAAACAAGTCACTATGAACGTCACTAAATACACAACGTCCCATTGGTTACACAAACTATAGGACCCTTAATCACGTGGCCCACTACCATTGGTTGGCACTCTAACCTCCGTCAGTACATTTCCTCCTACTTTAACAACATGAAGGCTGGCCTTCCAGGTGCTGGTGAGCTAGTCTTAACCATAGCTTCCCACCAATTAGCATATTCATCTATCATCACCTCAGTGGTCTGCTGTCAATTAAGGCTTTGAAGTTGGCCTTTGGAGTGTTCTTTTGCTCTGGAGAATTCAGGGGAGTGAAGGCATGCTCTGCCCTCATGTGTATGTGTGACCATTGTGTTCATCCAACTTCATCCTTCCATGTGACTGAAGACTGTAAAATCGAGCCCTAGTGTATTTAAAATAATATTTTCTAATAGACCTCTGATGTTTTCCTTGTTTTTGTCCATGCCCTATGAACAAGAGTTTCGTTCTTTCACACGACTTGTATCCAATGTCTGCTCACCCCATCCTGATAAAACCATGGCTTCTTGGTTCATCCAGTCTCACCTTTCTGAGATATGCTTCTGTAATTTAATTGTTTTTGAACTGCGACACACTGGAAAAGAGGCCTTCGCTTTTTAGTCCAGCTCTGCTATAATACGTAGTGGAAACATCCATTCTTTACTCACTTCAATATATATGTATATGTTGGTGCATGCCACAATCTATTCACTATAAAACTAGCCTCAAGAATGCTTTGTCTGCTTGCGTTTCTTTGCATCTGTACACATGTAAAATATCTTGATATCTTCATCAGTTCTGTAGGATAGGTTTCTTCATCTTGATCCCAAGATGTCACTTATGTTCGATACTTTCCTGATGCCTTATAGAATATCTTCATTCTCTAGTCTCTGCATCTCTTCTTTGTACATCAGCTCGGCTCTGAGTGACGTCACCATTCTTCTTTGTCATTCATTGGTCCTGCTTCTTCCAGAATTTCATTCAAATAGCCATCATACTGTCTCGTATGCAAGTATGGTTTCCCCAATGGGATCCTTGCCTCCAGGATTCTCTTTGGTGTCAGTATTTTCAATGGTACCGCACATGTCTCACACTCTGGTTCCCAACATACATACAATATGGGTGAGGTGGTTGAGGTGGGGGTACTTAGCTCCTTCTCTACAATAGTTTAAGACCCCATTTGTTTATTGAGATTGTATATATATATATGCTGTGCTGTAATAAGTGCCCGCACACCCACCTTCTACAGAGTATGGTGAACTAGGTGGTCTCCCCAAACTGTTTATCGGCATTAGCTTACAGATTGTGTGTGCTAGTTATTAAGATTCTTCTTCAAAAATAGAGAAACACGTGTTTAACCATTTTCCAAAAATCCAGTTAAGTGAGGTGGAAAAGGGGGGTTCAATTTGCTTAAGGGTACCCCTATCTCACAAACCGAAGATGTTAGAAAATTAAAAATTGACATTATAAATCTTCATCACAAAGTAAGTGTCACAGTCATCCACAAGTAGTTGTCTTAAATATGTGTAATTGGATTATGATTTAATTTAATATAACATTCAGTGGATTGTAGATGAAGTTGGACATCACATAAATACTCCTACAACATCAATACCACAGTGTTACCCCCATGTCTGTGGGGATAATAATGATGTTATCATTTTCACTCTCAAACTAAAAGGACACCTGTACTTTCTTTAAATTAGAATTTAATTGGGTTATCATGACTTCTTCAACTTCCCAGTGACCAGATCTTGATGATATGTCAATTTCAATGCGTGAAAGTAGCTGTGGATGGAATTTAAATGTTCTGGTAATAAGATATTGATTTCAAAGTTTCAATCCTGAAAGGATCTAAATCATTCTTCCATTGCAATGATTGTCTTGTCTAGTCTTCCTACTAGTTCCACCTCTGAGACCAGTTTTGTGCATCAAGTGAGTTGACAAACTGCCTACAGAAAGCGATTCATCTTTTTCCTTTTTCTTTGACATGGGTATCAATTGGTTGGTGTTAACACTATTGAATGTTGCCAGATTTAATTTAATTTTATGGAGCAAATGCTGTACAGCAATCCATGTTTGAGTAAATGTACATGCGTCGTCCTAGCACGTCATTCATTTCTGAAAATGTTAATTTCCTTTGTTGATTAAATAGGTGTGTGCATGTTATTAAATTATATAGTGTTACTGTCTCTTATGTTTTTCTATGTCTTGTAAAAGATATGTGTTTTGCCATGTAGGGGCATTACCCTTTAAAGAATCTGCACAAGCATGGTATCCATATACTCAGAAGACATGGTTGAACACATGTTTAAGTCCACATTCTACACAAAGGGGCCTACTGCCATGCAGCAGAAAAGAAATATTAATATTTTTGATATTTCATAGAAAACCTAAAATAGTCCAGGTTCTGTGATATTCCATGGCCATGAAATAATGTAGAGGGAGGTCTGCCACTCATCACATGATTCCTTATGCTGCTCAGAGAATGAAAATATATAATGTTACTATATTTTCCCACAGTGCTTGAGCTTGCATATGTTTCAGAAGTATAGTTGTCCTGATATCCGTTGTGGTGTTGACACTGGATTTGTGGCTCCTTAAAAAAAACTCATGTAGACAAGTATGTTCAGTTGAGGCAAAGAACCGACACCTCCACCAAGGGATCAGGCAGAGAGCTACTTTGTACCACTTCTCCTTCGCATTCCCAGCAACCATGCCTTAATCTTCCAATCAATGAGTATCTACCTCATGACTTGTTTCTTTATTCATCTGGTGTCCAATGGGTAGGCTCTCCAAGGCTTGTAATGTGTCAATAGTTTATAGGCCACAACTCCACCCCACAATAGGCACAACCGGGCATACCCATGCAACAAGCCCACAAACAGTCATCAGGGACCTAACCTCAAACAGCACCAGGAAACGTCTTTAGGAAGGAGGAGAACAGCCTTGATGAAGGAAAAGGCCAATTTCTTGACAATGTATTGTGATGAATAAAATGGAGCCATCACAGATTCCCCCTGGAGGTGGCCTCCACCCATGAGGCCAGGCGACGACAGCCGCTACCTCATCCTGACCCTGGGGGCGGTTACATGAGGGAGGATCACATGGGAGAAGAAGACCCTCTGATACCTGTGTTCTTAATAGACTATTGTCATTCTTGTCAAGCCTCCTCCTTTCACCCTAACACACATATTCCACACTTAACAGCTGTTGTTCTGAAAGTGCCTTTTTATGAAATCATTGAGAATAACAACACAGGACTTAAAAGCCAAAAGAAAGTTATGGACTTCAACTCCCATAAGCACTCAGGTACTGAGAAGAGGAGGAGGACAAGGGAGTTTGCACATAGTGACAGGAGCCCGAACTACAACCTGTAGACTAGTTGTTTTTCCAAGCCTGAAATGAGCGGGACATTTAATAATGACAACCACCATATGGAAGAGAGAGCTGCAGCGAACGGTGCAGCGGACGGTGCAAAAGGAGACATTACCATCCACGCTGGTACTCCAAAGAGCGAAGCACACTGATAAAGCTGGTGAAGCAGAGAAGGCCACTGTGGCAGGGAGAGGAGTGCTGTGTATGAGCAAGAAGGGGGATGGAGACACCGGGAGCAGAGCAGGAGCTCCGGGAGGTGCAGTCGCTTGACAAGGCAGCAGACTTCATCCTGAGCCGAGCAGGAGAGCTGGTGTGTGACCGCGCAGCGGCTTCAGGTGCTGGGGGAACGTTCACACACTCCAACCTGGAAGGCAGAAGAAGAAGTGACAAGGAAGAGACGCGAACAACATCGCAGATGCTGGAAAAGATCAGTGAGTCTGTCTGAAACAGCTGGGGAGCCCGGGGCATTCCGACAACTGTGACAACAAGTGACTGAATGGTACACGTTTGCTAATGCAGGAAATATACAACAGCAAAGTTTGTTTTAATGCAGTCAAGGCAAAGTACACATTCAATGCTCAAAGAAGAATGTTTGATGGAGAAAATATACAAAAGCAAAGTTTGTCTGAATGCAGCCAAGGCAAAGGGCAAAGGCAAGGTTTCATAAGAAGAATGTTTCAATGAAGACAAGACAAAGTATAAAGCAAATCCCAATCACATATAGAAGAATGAGGTGCCAATGTGGGGAAGAAGATTAAGCAAGTACATTTAAGAAAAAAATACCACAGAAGCAACACATGGTAAATGCCATTGTGGTACACCTAAGAACTGTGTTGTACACATATTCCTGGAAGGAGAGTACACCAGGGATCTAAAAACCTTAAAGAAAAAAATTCCTGGCAGGTGAGTACACCAGGCAGCTGGAAATTGTATAAATATACCTGGCAGGGGAGTATACCATGTAATCTGCTAAGATACAAGATCTTTTACAGGAAGACTGTTACAGACCTTTTTGCTTGAACAGAACCTTTTTTATTTGAACAAGAACTCTGTGAGTCCATTTTAGACACAAAGGAACTGTTAGCTAAAGTGACATTTGGCAATCCTGTTTAAGAATCCAGGGGAAGGGGGATCATCTTCTGGATCCATGGGTCTTTATCATTTGAGAACACTTTTGTTGGAGTTGTTCTTACACTTTTTGGTTTCTAACACTTTTTCTAACATCAAGTTAAAGACATTTACTTGCATCTTTTGTTGTTTGTTTATAAGTGTGAGGGTCAGAATTAGGGCTGTACCGAACTTCGGCTTCGAGTCCCTATTCTGCCGAAGTTCGGCTGAAATACAGCTATCCGGCTTCGGCAGAATAGTTTCTGTTTAGGGACTCGAAGCCGAAGTCCACTTTCTATGATTAGCTGCCCTCTGCCTGTTTGGGAGATGACAGCCAATCATAGAAAGTTTGACAGTGTTCAGGCTGCAGAAGCCAAACAAGCTGTTTGCCTATTGGCTTCTGCAGTCTGACCACAGAGGAATCAGCCTAACGTGTTGAAATAGGAAGCGAGGCAAGGGAACAGTTCTTCCCTTCCCTCGCTTCCTATGCCAACAGACGGATTCCAGCAGATGCCAGCACCCGGACCCAGAGCAATCACCAGGTAAGTGACCCCCCCCCGCCATACCCCCTCATCACGGTGAGGCCGCGGGGGTGCCCTGCACCCCCACGGTCTCACCGCAGTAATTGCATGTATGCTGGTCGGGCCACCGGTGCAAAGCCGGTGGCCCGACATTTATTTTGCATTGGGGGGCCGCTCCTACAGGAGCGGCCCCCCCAGACTCATGAGGCCGCCGGGGCACTTTGCCGACCCCGGCGGCCTCGATTTCGAATGTGCCCCCCATCCCCCTCACCACGGTGAGGCCGCAGGGGTGCCCTGCACCCCCGCGGTCTCACCGCAGTAATTGCAGGTATGCTGGTCGGGCCACCGGTGCAAAGCCGGTGGCCCGACGTTTATTTTGCATTGGGGGGCCGCTCCTACAGGAGCGGCCCCTCCAGACTCATGAGGCCGCCGGGGCACTTTGCCGACCCCGGCGGCCTCGCTGTGAAATGTGCCCCCCCTCGCCCCTTGAGCACGGTGAGGCCGCGGGGCCACAGGGAACCCCCGCGGCCTCACCGCAATAATGTTGTGTTTGTCGGGCCACCGGACCAAAGCCGGTGGCCCGACATTTGTTTTGCATTGGAGGGGGGGCCGCTCCTGTAGGAGGCCGCCGGGGCACTTTGCCGACCCCGGCGGCCTCGATTTCGAATGTGCCCCCCATCCCCCTCACCACGGTGAGGCCGCGTGGGTTGTGTTTGTCGGGCCACCGGGCCAAAGCCGGTGGCCCGACATTTGTTTTGCATTGGGGGGCCGCTCCTACAGGAGCGGCCCCCCCAGACTCATGAGGCCGCCGGGGCACTTTGCCGACCCCGGCGGCCTCGATTTCGAATGTGCCCACCATTCCCCTCACCACGGTGAGGCCGCGGGGGTGCCCTGCACCCCCGCGGTCTCACCGCAGTAATTGCAGGTATGCTGGTCGGGCCACCGGTGCAAAGCCGGTGGCCCGACGTTTATTTTGCATTGGGGGGCCGCTCCTACAGGAGCGGCCCCCCCAGACTCATGAGGCCACCGGGGCACTTTGCCGACCCCGGCGGCCTCGCTGTGAAATGTGCCCCCCCTCACCCCTTGAGCACGGTGAGGCCGCGGGGCCACAGGGAACCCCCGCGGCCTTACCGCAATAATGTTGTGTTTGTCGGGCCACCGGGCCAAAGCCGGTGGCCTGAGATTGTATTGCATAGGGGGGCCGCGGCCCCCCCCAGAGTTATAAGGCCGCCGGGGCACTTGGCCGACCCCGGCGGCCTCCATTTCTAATGTGTCCCCCATGATCCCCCCACCCCCACAGTTGTCCAGCAATGTACTCCCATTGACCCCCATCCCTCAATTGTCACATGATCTCCCATGTTCCCGCCCACCCTACCCCCACTGTTGTCCTGCAATGTTCTGCCATTTACCCCCACCCCCACTGTTGTCCCGCAATGTTCTCCCATTTACCCCCACCCCTCAATTGTCCCATGATGATCTCCCATGTTCCCGCCCACCCCCACTGTTGTCCCGCAATGTTCTCCCATGTTCCCCCACCCCCTCCATTGTGCCATGATGTCCTTGCTGGAGCAGCCCCCAGGGTTGCTTTTAGCCTTGCCCTCCATAGAGTTCTGTGTCTGAAATATTTTGAGTGGATCTCAGTCCCACTGGCTGTGATGGGACTTCTGCGTACCAAAGAGTCTCATAGTTTGTTCCTTTTAGGCCATAGTTTCTTGATCTTATGATCCAGTTGTCCTGGGCCATGTATTTGTTCTTGTAGACTTGTGACAAAATGTGAAGAGTAGAATAATTGTGCATTTTCTTAATCCTGCAACACTTGTCTAGCAGTAACATCATCCTTTTCTTTACTTTAGTTATACCACAGCCCAGAAAAGACACAGCACGTACCAAGGAAGCTCACCCCTGAGACGGACTTACACCACCTTGATGCAGATGCCTGCTTAGTGCCCACAATCCTGGTGAGTACTATGGGGGTTTTACTATTCAGGGGAAGCTTGCGGTGGGAGGTTAACACTCATATGCCTGATTAAATGAAAGACTGCTATATTATGCTTGCTGCCGTCAATGGATGTACATAATGACACCAACTCCTGGCAATTTCAAGTGAGGTTTTTGTCGTTCATATTTTGGTTTTTTACATAGTTATTTTTGATAAAAGGTTTTTTCAAAAACTTTTTTAAAGGGAACCCTGATACCACTTCAGAGCCCAGAGCCATCATGCAGTACTGCCCTGCCAAAAAATTAAGTTTGACTTTTGCTTTACATTTCTTTGTCACCAGTACGAGCTTCTGATTTACCTAAAGGCCCACAAGCAACAGCTTGGAGACGTGCCCAGCAGAAACCCTATCCCTCCGAGCTGCAGAACCCCCTTCGTTGTCGGCATGAGTAGCACCAAGGAGAAAACCAGCCCTGTGTGGGATTACTTTACCATAAAAATGGACGATAACTCCAAGGCAGTGTGTTCTGTGTGCCTTGCAGTTTTGTCTCGTGGATCTGCAAACTCGAGACAGTGCAGCACATCAGCACTGACCAACCATCTGCGGTCCAAACATCACAATGAATATGTCCAATATGAAAGGAAAAAAGAGGCAGTTGTTGGGAGAATCAATAGCAATGTGTCTCCCGCAAAGTGCAAGAGGGCATTGTCACAGCTGTCCATTAAAGATTGTCTGGACAAAAAAGAAGCATGGCCTCTGGACAGCCCTTCCGCACATGCAGTGCATCGCAGTATTGGCGAAATGATAGCGCTAGACTTGCAACCATTTTCTGTTGTTGAGGATGTCGGTTTTGTGCGTTTACTCCATAAATTGGAGCCTAGGTACAATGTTCCATCACGTAAATATTTTTCAACGCGCATCATCCCCGACCTGTATGAGAAAGTGAGCCAGTTTATTGCTTCAGAGGTTCAGAGGGCTGAGAAAATTGCATTTACTGTGGACATTTGGACATCTGATAACACTGTGAAATCTTTTATGAGCTTAACAGGGCATTGGCTGGCCAGCAACATGAAAAGGCATGGAGTTTTGTTGCAGTGCGAGGCTTTTGGTGGAAGCCATACTGGTGCCAAAATAGGATTAGCATTTCAAGAAATGCTAGAAAGGTGGCAAATTAGCCATTCCAAAGTGCACGTCATTCTTCGGGATAATGCCGCTAACATGTGCAAGGCCTTCAGAGAAGCAGACCTAGCTAGTGTGGGGTGTTTTGCTCACACCCTACAGCTTTGCATCCATGATGGCCTTTTTGTGCAAAGATCTGTGTCAGACATGATGGCACATGCAAGGAAACTTGTAGGCCACTTCAAACATTCTAGTTCGGCCACGTCCCGCCTGCACGCACTGCAAAAAGATCTAGGGCTGCCTGAATTGCAATTGATTCAAGATGTATCTACACGGTGGAACTCGTCCTTTTTGATGCTGGGGCGACTGGTGGGGCAGAGGCGGCCAGTAAGTTTGTACTGGGCGGAGGACGATAAAGTGTCAAATCTTTCTGCCTGCCAGTGGCTTTTGGCAGAAAATGTTTTATCTTTGTTGGCACCCTTTGCAGAGCTCACAAAGGAGATTTGCTCTCATGCATCAAGCATCTCCTTGGTTGTTCCTGCTGTGAAAGCTTTAAGGGCCTACCTGAGCTCTGGCGAGGTTAGGGACACTGGTGTGAAGCTAGTGAAAGCAGAGTTATTGAAGGCTGTAGAGGCAAGATTCAAAGACATTGAGGCTATATCTATCTACTGTGTGGCAACAGGCATCGATCCGCGGTTCAAATTAACATTTTTCAGCAATGATGTTGTGGCCAACAATGTGAAATGTTCTATGCACTCTACTGCCTTAGCCCTCTGCGAGCAGTCCTCCCCTCCTGAGGGGCAACCTGCAGACCCTGACCCACAAGAGGATGAGCCACCACCCAAGAAGAGCGTTCCACCATGTGGCATATGGGCATTCTGGGACAGTGTTGTTGAGCAGTCCACGGCTGGTGTGAGTCAGTCCATAAGTTCCCTGGACACTGAGCTCACTGTCTTTTTGAGAGAGCCGCTGCTCCCTAAAACTGCAAACCCGCTGGAGTGGTGGGACATGAACAGTGTTCGGTTTCCAGGGTTGGCAAAAGTTGCGCGTGTGTACTTGGCACCTCCTCCTACCAGTGTGGACAGCGAGAGTGTTCAGTTCAGCTGGAGATATTTATTCCGAACACAGAAGCAGCCTCTTAGCTGAAAATGTTGAAAGGCTTGTTTTCCTAAAATACAACCTTCCCCTTACAGGTTACTCTTACTAAGAGTGAGGCCTTTTCCCGTAACTTTTGTATTTTTTCTTTGTCTTTTCTCATAAGCTTACAGAGATGTGTCCAATTAATAAATATGTACCCATGCAATAGAATGCCTCCTTAGTTTATTCATTGAAATGCTGATTTTTTATGCCCTAGAATATGTTTGCCTAAAAAAAAAAAACTATTCGGCTCACTATTCGGCTCCGGCCGAATAGTTGACAAACTATTCGGTATCCGGCCGAATACTAAATATGCTATTCGGTACAGCCCTAGTCAGAATAGGTTGTTTTAAACAAGGATGGCTTTTCATTCACTGACATCCTGACACAGACAGATACTTAGTTTTAGTTTCTAGGTAGAGAAGTTCCTCTTTAGAATAGGGCTAGAGAGGTGTTTTCCCCAACCCATTTTCGTTTAATAAATATTTATTTACTTAAGAATCTAGTAGTGCTTCAAATGGGAGGTCCAAACAGAGAAGCACAGAATGGGTTTGCCACAACAGTGCAAGGGGCATCCAAATAAAAAGTCCCAGGAAACAATGCCTAGGTTCAAATCCCAACATTCACATGAAGACTACATTCGCTATCACACTGTGTCAAACCAACACAATCCATAAAAAACAGGAGAAAGATACAGTGCAAAGAATCCAATAAACCAGATAGGAGAACACTGCTCACCTTGAAAAACACATTGGCACTCACAAAGCCTTCCCTGCTTTTAATTCCTTCTTCTGCGTTGCCAGGGAACAATGTGGGAATGCCACTGGCCGTGCAGGTGTCACCATGATGACATTTCTGCTTGTCAAGAAACCTGAGAAATATAGTTTCTCCAGTTCCTCTTTTGTATCACTCACCAGGGAAGATGCCAATTGCCATATAACATTCTTCCATGGTCAAGGAAGCATCTGATAGTAGCCTCGGTAGCCTCAGGTCACAGTAATTTGGGTGCAGTAATCACATAGATCCGAAGCAAACGGGGTGAGTGAACATTACCTGCTGTGTCCTATGTCCTGTCTTCAGGCCCATACCCGCTTCAAGATAAAAAAACCACCCCCATTAAAGCCGGAAATCTAAGATATTGGCTACCTAATATTCCTCAGACACCTGCAGCAGCACTGAGGCTGGAGGAAACCGCAATGTTGGGTAACAGAGGCGCAATACAATGATGTGAAATACTCTACTTTCAAGAATAGCCAGACTTGTTCATCACCCAGGATCTGAACCAAATTAGGACATTCTTATTTGCACCTCATATAGGTGCTGCCTCACTGAAAAGCAGACCTGCTGGATAGGCTTCACACACATTTGCTGGAGCGGCCGAAGTAGGAGGCAATAGGTCCTCAGGTACTGTTCTTCAAAGCTTTCTGCATAATGTAAAACACAGAGAGGCTTTGGAAGCTTATTGCTCAGAATTATTGTATGTGAATTCGGCAAACGTAAGCGTTGACGCCTAAGAATCCAGGTATGGTAAACTAAGGCACCTTAAAAATTGCTATAGGTTTTGATTCACTCTTTCAGTCAGGCTGTCAGTCTGTGGATGGTAAGCAGATGAATACCTCACATCAATGGACAGGAGCTTCATAAGGGCCCAACAAAATCAGGAATTCAACTTTGGACCCCTTTCTGAGATAATGATTAATGGAAAAGAAAACAAACAGAATACACACCAAAAAATAGATCTGTCAGAATAGGGGAGGTTGGTAATCTCCAAGAGGAAAATAAAATGGAGCAATCTTTGTGAATATGTCTTATTCTACATATGCTGTGTTTAACATTGGAACCTCAGGCATTTCCCAGATGAAATCCAGGGAAAGCATAGACCAGGGTTTCTGTGGAATGTGCATTTTTTGCAATATTCCCAGGGGCTTGCCTGGGTGGGTCTCTCATTGCGCTCATACAGGACATGAAGAAATGTAGTCCTTCATAGTTTTCGCTATAACCGGCCAGCCACACCAAATTTGTAAAAGCTCCTCATTTTCTTACATCTCCCCACCCCCCGGTGAACGCTGAATTTAGTGTTGTGACAACATTGCAGAGTCAAGTCATGTGTGCTCATGGTAAGAAAGAACAACCAAACTTCCACATTCAGGAAACCTTCCAAAATCACCAGAGGATGTTTTTCCAGGTCCCCTGGGCTTTCCTGTGCTCAGCACTGTATTCCTTGTCTTAATGAAGGGAATGGGTTACAGGGACAGAGGAAATGGTGCTTTCAAGTAAGTCATGGAGGAGGCTGACTCATAGATTAGTGACAGCGCGCAGTCGGCTTTGCTGTTCTGCGAGGCAAGTTGGTAGGTGAGGACAAAATCAAACATGCCAAACAACATATGCCAGCGCAATTGCCTTGCAGTCAAACACTGGATAGATGTTAAGGCTTGCAGGTTTGGTGGTCAGTAAACACAGTCAGTTGATGATGTTCCCCCAATAAATGATGGCACCATTCATTAAAGGTCGACTTGATGGCAAACAGTTCTCATCCAAGTATTGAATAATGTGCTTCTGCAGCTGTTAGCATCCTGGAAAGTAGGTCACTAGATGAAGACGCTTTAGAGGCAGAGGATCTTTGTGACAATACCGCACATATGTAAATCGAAGAGGCATCCGCTTACAGCCCAAACAGTAAGTGTGGATTGCGAAGCTGCAACTCTGGGGCAGTTGTAAATTCCAGTTTTAAAGTGTCAAAGAATTATTGTGCCTGATCAGACCAACAACAGTAGACTGAAGAGTGAGTAAAAGAAAGGGATGAACCATTTATATACGTTGGGAAAATCCCAAAATGATTGTAAGACTTTCTCACTGTAGTAGGTTTTGGTCAATCAAGCATCGCTCTTAATTTAGCAGAACTCAACAGCACCCCATGGCAAGTAAGGACACATCCCAATAACTCAATCTTGGATACATTGAAAACTAGCTTTTATAGTTTGGCAAACAATGCGTGTTCCCAGAGTTACTGCAGAACCAAATGTGTGTGTTGTACATGGGCTTCATGCGACGGCGAGTAAATCAGGATATCATCTAGCTATGCCACCACACAATAGTGGATGACATACCAAAAGATGTTATTCATAAAATGTTGAAAAGTTTCTGCCACTTTACAAAACCAGAAGGGCATAACCAGGTATTCAAATAAAACATATGTGGTACGAAAAGCGATCTTCCATTAGTCTATCTCAGGGATCCTGAAAAGATTGTCAGCACCTTGAAAGTGCAATTTTGAAACAATAACAGCGATTCATAGTTGATCCACATGGACTGAAATGAGTGGAACGGATGGTGATTTTTCATAGTCACCTGATTCAAGGATTGGTAGTCTATGCAAGGCCACAAGCACCCCTCCTTCAAAGGGTCACTAAACAATGGGGATCCTGCCAGAGAACAAGAGGGGTGTATTAACAATTGAGGGCGGTAACCAAGCACTCATGAAAAACATGGTCTACATGCTGGGTTAATGAATTCGCCCTACCACAGGGTTTCTGGGCCCCCTCAATAAGGTCTATAGGGCAGTCCTACGCCTGAGGAGCAAGGTTTGTCCCTGCTAAAAAAGAACGTCCCGGGATAACTAGACAAAAAGGCATGACATAGGACCTCCGGGGCTTGTGAATGATACATGCACTGGGAGTTACAACGAACAGAAGAAAAGACAATGGTGCATTGCACCCAGTCGAAAAAAATATTATGCAACTGCATCCACTGTAATCACAGGATGAATCTCCTCCTAACAGCCCTGCTCTGTCATGATAAATAACTGTGCAGTCTGTTCTATCACTGGCCCAGATATGAGAGTGGTCCATTGACCACACTTACAGATTCTAGACATGCTTTTGGTACAACTGGAGCTCCGACTTGCTTAGCCCAAGCTGAATCCATGTAATTTCAGGTGGAATCGAATCAACCCTTGATTTCCTGTTTATTGAGCCTGGAGGCAGCAGGCTAAGCTTTGATATAGACTTGATGTGCCTAGTAGACTACCAAAGTACCCACCATGTTAATCCTGCTTGGGGACACGTTTTGGTGTTTCCTGGCTTCTTAGTAGGCCGGCAGAATCAAGAACAGATCAAATGATGAGCTTGCCATCAATACAGAGATTGCCACTGCAAAGCCTCTCACGTTCTACCCCTGAGAGAGGTCCACACACAGAACAAATCTGGATAGGTTCTGGTCCATTACCTGATTCCCCTGAGGACCCATCAGGGTTGCTAGTAACAAAGAGTGACTTGCTCTTTTCACTGCGACACCCCAAACGTCAGACATCCACTTGTAACACCAGATCAAGTAGGGTGGATAAAATGGTTGGCAATGCAGCGCATTTAGTTCATCAGAGAGTCCTTTGCAGAAGCCAACCATATTCTTATACTCCTGCCAGTTGGTTTCAGCTACCAGGTGGTTGAAATGGGCATTGTACTGCAATAGCCACCTTTTGAGGTTGTGGTAGGTCCAATAGTTCTTGGTTTTGAGCCTGGGCCTTATGGATTCAATCAAAGACATGACCCATAGCCACCCATAGAGCATCCGTGTCATACAAGTTGGGAGCCTTGGAACCCAAGAGAGGAATGGCCCGTTTAGCTGCTAACCCACCTAAGTGGGTGGAGATAAAAGCAACCTTAGTGCCTGCATCTGAAAAAGCAGTCAGCCTACAGAGAAATGGTTCAATAGGCCTGTATGTTTTCGGGTCTGCGTGAAGGTACTCTGGTGGGGCCAATAGAAATCGAGTCGGCACCATAATAGAAAGTGGTACCTGTGCTACAGGACACCCACCGGGAGTTGCCTGAGCACCAGGCACTTTGTAGCCCCAAGATTTGTTCCTGCGGTGGCCCGAATTCTTTACCAGGAGGTAAGGGGTGTGAATTACTCTGTGGTTTATCAAGCATTTGATTGATAGTGGTATGGGCTGCTACCATGTCAGCCCTGAGCAAAGCCAGTGCTTAGATGAGGGTCATTACTGGATCAGCGGCTGCCTTGATACCACTACCTGGATAGGGGGAAAAAGGATTCTCAATCCTTTGGTGCTCCGACCCTGGATTTGTGTCTCTTTCAGAAACCCTTAGTGTAGACATGTACTTTTCTCCTGATGAGCAAAAATCCGGCTGCAAAGATCCCACACCTCAACGATCAGTTCAGACAGAAAGGCAGAGAAATAGATCTAGTTTGCTCAAGCTGCAAACGCAAAAAACACAGAAGGCCAATTAAATGATGCCTCTTTACCATACCTTAATCTTTCAGGCAGCAAGCACTTATCTCAGTCCTTGAAATAATGTACTGGGGGAATCCCCTCATCCTTGGAGGGGTGGGACTGTGGGGAGGGGGGGCGAGGGGCATGGCCCCATACTAGGTCATGCAATAATGTATCATAGAACCCAATCCTGGTGATTTGCATAAAAGCAAGAGCATTATGGGAACAAAAGAAGGTCCAATTTTTTTAATTTGAAACATGTTTTACAGTGATTCAGTAACTAGCCATTTTGATTGAATAATGTAAGTTGGGCTCTTCAGTTTTGATTGGAAACACTACTCATCCTAAGAAGACAATGGGCCTCATTATAAGTTTGCCGGTCCGGGAACTACGGTACCGGTAAGCATGCCGGTACCGTAGTTCCCGGACCGGCAAACTACGAGTTGTGCTCGCGGGTGCCTTTCTGCCCGCCAGTCGGACCTGGCAGGCAGAAAGGCACCCGCGAGCACAGCATGTCGAATGCACCGGCATATAATATTATATTTTAAACGGTGCCGGTGCATCCAACCTCCCCATTCCCATTCAGCCCATGGGGCCGAATATGAATGGGGAGCATCTTTTTTCCGGCGACTGCAATTGGGCAATTACCGGGTCCGGCAGGGCCGTAATGACCCGGTAATTGCCCATTTGCGGGCACCGCAAAAATTGCAAGTTTGGTGGCAGCCTGCCGGTTTTACCGGCAAGGCTACCGCCAAACTTGTAATGAGGCCCAATGTCTGTATATTGCAGGACATACACACCAGATTGGACAACCGCAACAAGTCTATGAGGCTTTGGATGTTTCCGTATTCAGTTTCCCATGCTGAGTCTGCTGAAAGTGTCTGCTGGTTGAAACGTGGGTTGCTCTTGCATTTGATAACTCGGCTTCAGGACGGATCACGTTGAGAGTATTCTGTTCTGAAGGTGAGTCAAACCATGCACAAGCAAACTGTGCTTCAACAAGCTGTCTGCTTTCAGGAGACTTGGCAGTGCTACTGTCTTCTGAAAGCGGCCTGCTTATTGAAGTGTGGGTTACATGTCTGAGCTTCAGAGCAGATCCGTGAGTGTCCTGGGCAAGCCCCTGCGTCTGTGGGCAGGGCAGCACTCTGGCAAAACGTGTTTTGCAGGAGCACAGCTCTGTCTTGTTCTGGCCCATTTCCTGGGCTGCCAGTAGTGCTTCATAGCGGAGCTTCCAAACATAGAAACACAGAACATGTTTGCCACAAGAGTGCAAAGGAAAACTTCCATAAAAAGCCTAGGTTCAAATACCATTATCACAGTCCGTCAAAACAACAGAATCTTGGGGAAACAGAAGAAAGGTAGTAGCCAGGAATCCAATAAACCAGATACAAGATCGCAGATCACTGATCGAAACACTTTGAGAAGCACAGAGACTTCTCAGATTTTACTCTCCGTCTTAGGCAGCGCCTGGGAATCATGCAAGAATGCCATTGGCAGAGCACACATCGTCATAATGATGTCGCAGCTCATCCGAAAACCTGGAAAACGTGGGTTCTCCTTTTTAGCTCTCTCCACTGAAGATGCCAGTGGACGTACACCGTTTGGCCACGGTCAGGGGACTGTCTGACAATACAGCCATACCACTAGAGTTTATTGTGAATTGTCTTCTACATACTTCTATTTTAGCACTGGTGGGCACCCGAAGCATATAAGTAACAGCAAACAATAAATATCAATTTTCGTCTTTTCCACTAACAAGTTACTTTTTTAACAAGACAGGAAATATATTGCCCCTTTCTGGAAAGGTGTATTCAGGTACATGCAAAAAAAAAAAGAACATCTGAAAATGTCCCATGCTCTCTTACACAAAGGGAACGTATAGATGCTCACTCGTGTGCAGTAGTGAGGACATTAAGAGGGCACACACATGCTCATATAGGCAGGCCATATGAAAGGGCATCCCACACATCCACACCCATGGCCTGTCTTCCCTTGCGCACACCAGAGGTAGTTTACTTTCCCTGTCCTTTCTGTTTGGGACACACACATAAGCCATGCACTGGATCAGTGGTGGCTCAAATGATCATTTCTACCCATTGTTTAGGCATAGAAATAAAAATGCAGCAAGTAAAGTTACAGGATGTTTAATGCCCATCATCTGAATTGCACTCATGTACAGCCTGTAGGTATAACGTCCACAAACCTGCCTATTTTACTAGGCATTTGGTTTGCCAGCCTTGAGGTCAGCGTATGCAGCCGTTTCATCGCCCCCATTACCCTCTTAAACGTGTTGATTACATTTTTAAATATTCGATGTGCATATTGTGGGTCTATCCCTTTGTAAACAGGGCCTATTTAGAATATGCTTTTTTATTTTATTTTGCTTGCTTCCTGCTGTTTTTGAATAGTGTGTTCCACTACCAATCCCTATTGTATTTGTAGCACGATTTTTTATATTCTATATTTAAGCCTTCTAGACCAACGGATAGATCGTCATCGTGAGATAATGATCCATCCACTTGTTAATGCTCCAGGCAAAGTTGGACGCTATAAGTATCTTTATGATAAAAGAAAAAAAGTGGTGGTAACGGGATCATAGCAACTTTCACCACACTGCCAAATTACAGCATGCAGAAATAACCGATCCCCACGGAGTCCTGTGGGATGCCCAAATGGGGAATAACTGAGGGGTCATCATGAATTGGAATCATGCATCCCCTTCCCGCTTCCACAAGCTTACCACATGCAGGACAGGTAAGCACTTTGCAGAGGCATAGCCAGGATTGTCCAACAGATGAGGCCTGAAGCTAATGTAGTTGGGCCCACCACAGTGACATTAACATCTGTAGATGACCGCAGAGCACTGCTGAATGGGCATTTACAGAGTTTGGGTGGGCCTTGCCTGCTCAGGCCCTACCCTATCTACCCCTCTGGCACTTTGGCAGTATTCTCAAACAAAATACCGCCCTATTTTGTGGAAGCGTAAATATCCCAAACGATAACAAGCACTACCAGGATCAATTGGGCCATTAGCAAATGGAGATGAGCAACTAAAAAGGAATGTGTTTTTATTGTGGGGTGAAATGAGCACATCCATGTGACTCACAAAGGTAATATAATTAACAAGGAATTATTAACAATGCACTTTACATATTTTGAGCATGATTTACAAAGCGGTTCGCAGTGGTATTTTCGTTGTAGTGTGATAGTTTGGCCAATTGACCTGTGCATGCTGGTTTCGTTTTATACAGTTGAAGACTATGGGGTTGCTTGTCATGGTACGTCTCAAGCCAGAATATTTTAAATGAGGTCAAGACCAGAGATTCTTAAATGCATTCACAGCATTGTGATTGACTCAGAGGAAATCTACACTTGGAGTTGTGCATTAATAGTTGATAGATCATCGTTTTGAGAGAGTGCTGGCATCTTTGTAGGCCTATCTTTCGTTTCCTGGAGCAAAACAATAACCGCCTTCTTCTCGGACCACTGACCAGTAAATTCACACCAAAAACCTGGCAACAGTGCCAAAGGAAAACTAAGATGCTGTCTATGCATGCCTGTGCTTGAAATGCTTTATGTGGTTATATGTGATTTTACCGACCCAAATTTCAGAGTGGTACATTTCATTGCGACCATAATACATAAAAAACACAATTGTTTTATTTTTATTTGGGTGGTCCCGCCTTTCAAGCCCCCCGTTTTTTTACCCTTATAACGCCACCCCAACCCCATCCCAACCCATTTTAACCCCTTACCCCACTACCCAATACATATTTAGTATTGTCATTGTTTTTCAGTATTATGTACTTAGGTGAAATGAAAAATACAAAATTGAGAAAACTGGCTACCCCACTCTATGTCCAACCAGAGCTGGCATGGTGATCTACAGAATTATTGTGACAAAAGGCTATCACCTACAACTTTGGTAAGCCACAGTTATACAAGACATATCTTATACTTGATGCAAGGCAAAGGAACCATCCCACTCAATTGATACACACTCACAACATGACAGTTCCTTCAATAAATCCACGTCAATTTATTAAATGTTTAAGACCAATTTAGAAAAATTAAAAAAGAGGGAGAATGAATCAACAACACGTACATTAATTGTAATGCATCAACATATTATTCTCGCTCACTTCTTTTTAACCATTTTTATTTTTCGATAGAGGCATAATCAATTACAACATATAAACGTTATACTTTGTTAACACAATGCATAAAATCAAATTTTCATTCAGGGTTAATGACACCCGTTGTTGTGTAAGTTGCCTCCAATGTTTAAACTATAAATTATTATTCCACCATCCTCCCCACTGCCCTTTATTTTTATTTTTTTTAAATTTTTAAAACAATATTATTTTCTTGCAGAGGTAAGGACATTTTACTTTCAACAAATGTACAAGAGTATAACTTTTGCCAATATGAGTCCACGTCATAACTCCGTTGTCTGCTGCTATACAACAGAAATTTCCCAGTTTTATCGATTCATTCTTAAGTTTCTACCTCACCCCCAACCCAGATCCTTTATCTCTAGGTTCCAGAGTCTTTCCTTTTGACCTTTCCGCTAAAACGTCCCCATATGAGGATCCCACTTCTTTTGTGTTCCTGGCTGTCAGGAGGTATAAACGTTTTTGAGAATCTGAGGTTTGACGAAATAGGCTTCTCTTTCTTTGTCAAAGTTTCGTAAGGGGGACCCAGTAGGCTAGGTTCTCTGCAGTGTTCATTTCTTTCATACATAGGTTCTTGAGTGTAACCCTTAGACAGTTAACTCCCTCCCCCCCTTTACTTTTCGCCTTGTTCCCTTTTCTCGTTGTGCTGATTCTTTCTCTCGTTCTCTGTTCTGGGTTGTTAGATGATCGATATATTTCTGAGGGTCCGTGGTTTATAGAAGTGGGCTTCCCTGTCTCCGACAAAGTCTCTAAAGGGGCACTCTATGGACAAGTATCTTTGGTAAGTCTCTGTTCTTATGGCAGTTACCTTCTCCATTGCCATTACTGCCCATATTTTCACCGACCACCATGGTGTCGTTGGGCCCTCTAGCGTTTCCACCTTTGTGCCAATGTCATTTGTGCCGCTGATAGTAAGTGTGTTATTAGATTGGATATATGCCCCGATGCCGCGTATATACCCTCTGCCTCCTCTCCCAGCAGGATCACTTTAGGTGATAGTGGTAACTCTCTGCCAGTAATGTCTTTGATGTGTCCCAGTATCTCCTTCCAATAGGTAATCGCCTTGGGGCATGTCCACCACATGTGGAACAGATCACCTCTCCCTCCACATTGTCTCCAACAGTTTGGGGGATATTCTGAGTTTATTTTGTGTAATCTGTGGGGGGACATGTACCATCTGTAGCATAATTTATATGCAGCTTCTTTAATTGCTGTACATTTGGAGGATCTATGAGCTCTTGTCCATATCTGGTCCCACTCTCTATCCATTATCGGCTCTCCTACATCTTTTTCTCAATTCTCTTTATATCTTAGGTTGTCCGTTGGTTGTGCTCCATCGAGCAGTCTGTAAATTCTAGATATCCCTCTCCCTGGTTTCCCCTCTTGTATTGTTAGTTCCAAGCCTGTTAGGGTTCTTGTACCTGCTCTTTTCACTGATGGGTGGGAGATCCAGTGTCGTACTTGCATGTATCTGAACCTTTCATTTTCCCCCAGATGGAATTTCTTTTTGCATTCTAAGAAGGGGATTGGGTCCCCGTTTGGTACATGTCCTGCAATGTTAGAGTGTCTGCGCCTTTCCATCCTACCCAGAAATTCTTCTTCAGGCTTGGGGTGAAATCGATGTTATGTGCTATTGGGGATAATGGGCTCAACCCTTGTTTGATCTTTTTCATATGCATGGCTCTGTCCCAGTTACTTAGGGCTGTGTTAGTAGTTCCTAGTAGTTTTCCTTCTGTTTCGCAGGCCTTGGGGTTCAATGCTAGGAGCGCTGTTATCGGGATCTGTGTGGATGCTTGTTCTATGGCTCTCCATCCTTTGGTGTCGGCTGGGTTAGCCCACTGTAGTATGGGGGCCAAGTGCGCTGCCATGATGTATCTGCCCAAGTCTGGAACCCCCATGCCTCCCAGGAGCGGGGGACGGGTCAGTATGCGTCTCTGTATTCTGGGTCTCTTTTTCACCCATATGAATCTAAATACTGCCTTTTGAAGTTCTTTGATTATCTGTGGCGGGATCTCTGCGGGTATTGAACTGGTCACGTATATTAGGCGGGGAGAAGGGTCATCTTTACCGCTGCTATTCTGGCGAACCACGATAGTTCCTGGTTATCCCATCTCAGGAGGTCCGCCTTTAGTTGTTTCCAAAGAGGGGGGATGTTTGATTTATATAAGTCCTCAAATTTCCTAGCCAGGTGAACTCCCAGGTATTCTAGAGTGTTTACCTCCCATCTCAGGGGGAATCTCTTCTTCATGCAGTTTATTGTATTTGCGTCATCTGTTATGTTTAGTGCCTTTGATTTATTGTAGTTGATTGTGAATCCGGATATGGTGGCAAATTCTTCCAGTGTCTCAACGGCTCTCGGTAGTGTATTCTTAGTGTCTCCCATATAGAGCATCACATCGTCAGCGTATAATGCTATTTTCTGTGGGGTCTCCTTGATTTGCACTCCTTTTATATCGGGGTCTCCTCTGTATCACGCTGCTAGTGGCTCCATAGCCATTGCAAATATTAGTGGGGAGAGGGGGCAGCCCTGGCGCGTACCCCTCCGTATCTCCACTTGTTTTGAGTCGCGGGTGTTTATCCGGAATGATGTAGATGGACGTTGAAAATTTGCCAGGATCATCCTGCTGAATTGTGTCCCGCATCCGAATTTCTCCAGGATCATCCAAAGGTATTCCCAGTCCAAGCTGTCGAAAGTGTGTGAACCGTCTAGGGCCGCTATTGCAAATTTCTGATTTGTACGTCTCCCCCATTCGATTACATTTATGGCTCTTCTAACGTTATCTTGGGTGTTACGTCCCCTAACAAAACCCGCTTGAACTTCGTGGATGATATCTGGGAGGATCTGCGATAGCCTATTCGCTAGTATCTTTGTGTATAGCTTTGCATCCGTGTTTAGGAGTGCTATCGGGCGGTAACTTGAACATTCGGCGGGATCCTTGTTTGGTTTCAGCACAAGGATTGTTGATGATCTTGCCATATCTGGGGAGATCGATCCAGTGTCTCTGATTGTGTTGAAGAGTCGGGTGAGGGGGCCCAGTAGTTGTGTTCGGAATGTTTTGTAGTACGCATTTCCGAAGCCGTCTGGGCCTGGGGTCTTGTTCCTTGGCAGTGAAGAGATAGCTTTATTGATTTCTTGAGCTGTGAATGGCCTCCCCAGTATTTCTGTGTCCTTGTCCGAGATTTGGGGTAGATGGGTAGATAAGATTTTTGGTCTGTCGCATTTAGGTTTGCTCCTTGTAGTAGTTCTTCATGGAACCGGACCATTATTTCCAGTTTCTCTTCCTCTTTTGTGTTCATATCCCCTTTTTCATTTCTTAGGGCAGCTATATAGTTACGGGATTTCTGTTTGTTTAATTTGACCGCTAGGAATTCATTTGCCTTGCCTCCGTGGACGTAGTATGATTTCTTAGTGTTAAGCAACGTCTGTGCTACCGCATCCGCTGTGTGACCTTCTAGTTGGGCACAAACCTTCTTTAATTCTCGCCAGGATTTCTGCGTTTGTCGGGACTTGTGGTTTTTCTCTGCCTCTTTTAGGGCTAGTTCCATCCTCCAGGTTAGTATCGCCCGTTCCTTACAGTATATCGCTGCCTGAGCCATGAATTCTCCTCGGATTACAGTTTTCCCGGCATCCCAGATTGTTTTCCAGTCAACCTCGCCGTTGTCGTTCTCTTTAAAATAGTTGTTTATAGTTTCTTCCATGTGTGCTCTAAGCGATAGGTCGCGCAGGATCAGGTTGTTGAGTCTCCACGGCTGGCGTTGTTTGTTTTCCCCTCCGTCTATTTCCAGGCAAACTAGTACTGGGGCGTGGTCTGTAATGTATTGTGTTCCTATTTCCACCTTAGTCACTTGGGGGATTAGAGTTGCTGAAACCAGGATCATGTCTATTCTGGAGTATCCTCTGTGTACTGCAGAATAGTGAGTGTATTCTCTCGTGTCTCCCTGGAAGAAGCGCCAGGTCTCGATTACTTCTAGCTCTCTGAGGAACCTTCCCAACACCTGTCTGTTTCTCTGGTCGGCTGCTGTAGGGGGCAGGGTTTTGTCAAGGCTAGGGTCCATTATACAGTGGCCTTCACACCAGCTCCCTATTTTCAGTAGGAGATCTGTGATGTAACGGTCTTGTTTGTCGTTAGGAGCGTATATCACCAGGATCGTGTAGGTCTTCCCTTTGATAGTTCCTTTGATTCCCAGGTATCTCCCTTCAGTGTCACTAATTATCTGTTGTTTTCGGAAGTTCAGTTCCTTAGCCATCAGTATTGCGACCCCTTTGTTTTTGAGCCGCTGGAGGCGAAGTATTGTTGTGGGAATGCCTTGTTACACTTTCTTTTTTCATCCGTTTTCAAGAGGTGGGTGTCTTGCAAGACAGCAACCTTTGCAGACAGCTTCTCGAGCCTGTTGAGAATCGCTCGTCGTTTCCCGGGGGAGTTCAGTCCTTGTACATGTAGCGAGACGATCAGTGTCTCTGCCATTTTTGTACGGGATATGTTTGTTGCTTCTGTCTCTTAGTGTGTCTTGTTTTGGGTTAGTTTGAAGTGGCCCACCTGCCGTGGTCAGGTGTTTTCTCTGTGTCTCTTCCAGTAGCTTCTTTATTTAGTGTCTTCTTCAGGGTGTTTTGTTTTTGATATTTGAAGGGACCTGCCAGTTTCTTTTCTCTGTTAGATCTTCTTTTCCTTTCGGATGACCATTCCCATTGGTTGTTTTGGCTGCTGGGTGCGCTATTTTGTGGGCTAGTTTCGGTTTGGCTTTGTTCTTCCTCAATGTGTAGTAATGACAGGCCTTCCTCGCATGTACTGATCCTTCTTTGTTTCCCTTTCCAGGGGAAGGCTAGTCCAAAGGGGAATGTCCATCTGTATGCGATTTATTCAGCTTGTAGTGCTTTCGTGATTGGTTGCATAAGCTTCCTCTTATGTAGGGGGATCAACGCTAGGTCTTGGTACAGTTGGATTCGCCCACCATTGATTGTTAGTTCTTTGTTGGTACGTGCAGCTCTCAAGATGTCCTCTTTCAGGCTATAAGGGGTCATGGCGATAAGAACATCTCTAGGTCTCACTCATGGTTCATTCCTTTTGGGGCCCACTCGGTGGATTCTGTCAAATTCGAATCGCTCTGGGGGGGGGGCGTCGCTCAGGATGCTGCTGAAGCAGTGTTCCATGGTGTCCCGTATGTCTTTATCCTGGATCGTTTCTGAGAGGCCCTTGACCCGGATGTTGGATCTTCGTGAGTGATTTTCCAAATCTTCGGTTTGAATCTCTAGATTATTTGTAGCTCTGGCAACTTGGTCTAATAGGCTATTTTATTGCTTTGCTTCCTCTGCCATATGTGAGAGTCCATTTTCGAGTGTGTCCACTCTGCCCCCAAGTTCGTCTATCTCTTGTCGTACCTCTTTCAGGGACTTATTCAGCTCTTCTTTCATTGTTTCCAGTTGAGTCTGGAGCATGTTTGTTAGCCTGGATTCCATGACCCTAAGGCAGTCAAGTAGTTTTTCCTTATTTATAGCCATGTCAGAATTGTTAGGCGTCGTTGATTCTCCCTGGTCCGGAGGTTCCTGGGGGCGCTTTGCTGTGTTGTGTTCCAGCAGCTTTCTAGTAGACGAGTTTGGTTTTTCGCCGGTGCTTTGGCTCTTGTGTGGGGTTTTTTCCCTTTAATCCCGGGCATCAGGTTCACTCCCCGTTGATACTCCGTGTGGGCCTCCAAACATTTGATTTCGTGGGTCTCTGCTAGGAGATGGCTCCGTCCAATTAGGTTTTCTAGCGGATTTCCATGTGATTGGGTATGATAGTGACCCCAAACACCAATCTGGGGCTGGTCAGCGGGGTGTAAAGGGCACTAGTCACAGGATGTGGGGTACTCCCAGATAGACGCGCCTTTAATGTAGAAGACCCGAGTTGAACCTTATATGTACGTGGATACTTGTCTGCTTCAGCTCGTGTGCCCGGAATTGTAATCTTTCCGGAGTAGAGGTACTGTTAAATGATAGGATGGCCTTTTGTACTGCAGAGTCGCTGGTGAGGTGGCGTACTCACAATCGGAGCTGTGCTGTGGTTACTTGGTGTGGGAGCTAAATCTAGCCGATGGCTTCAGAGTGATTCCAGTATCACTTAAGCAGGAGTTCCGACTTTCCACAAATTGCTTAGCACCGAGTCAGGCTTGTACTTCCTTGTCTTTGGGGTGCCGGATTGGAGTCTTCCGGCACACTTTTCGATGGTCTGCAGAGGAGGGCACACGCCCCGAGGTCGGGGGCCCAACCCTCTGTTTGTCTGCTTTGATTGTGGTCCTCTATACTGGAACCGGGGCTTTGCTGGGTCGGTGTTCGGTCACGTGTTTCTTGGGAGTTGGGTTGGGGTCGTTTTTAGTATTGACTTGGTCCCTTTTCCCTTGTCTGGTAGCTTCCGCGTAGCACCTGGGAACGGTTCAGTAGTGTGCAGCTAGAGGAGTGGGGTGTCGCCAAAGTTTATGAGGTTACACAAGTCGTTGGCCTATGGGCGATTTGAAGATTACCTGAGCGCAAGTTCAGGCCCCCCACTTGATGTGTGACAGGATATCTGGTTTGCGCTTTCACCTTTGGGGTACAGGGGTGGGGTTTCTGCCCCTCGATCCCTGTGGTTTCTTGGTATCTTGGTATCTCCAGTGGTATCTCTCCGGAACCAGAGCTTACCCCTTTGCCTCACCCTCAGCTCAAGTGTATTATTGCGTGACGGGTGAGTCCTTGTGGCTTATTTCACTTATAGAGGATTCCCACATACCCCAGGGCCCAACATTGGAGTCCCCAGTGTATCATACTCCTTCTGTCCTTGTTTTTGCCTATGAGCCCGAGAGGTGTTCCGGTGCCTTAAGTGTCAGTTTATTTAGAGCCTAAGGTAGTTACCTATTTGTGCCTCTAAATTCGGTATCAGGGGTTTCCCCCGGTTGTGGTACTCTCCTATCTGTGGCCCCCCAAGTATGGAGGAGGGAGGTAGTGACCTGGAGGGGTGGACAGGGCCTCCACCCTTGTTGGTTGTTGGTACTCACAGTTAAGCCACCATAGGCTTGAAGGTTCCGCTGTGGGCTCGCCGGGGCAGCGGCCCCTAGGGCGCTCACTCAGGTCTGGCAGTCCGTGCAATGGACAGAGGCTGTCACCCAAGAGGGTAGGAGGGGCAGTGGGGTGAGGAGTTACCTCGTGGGGGCATGGTGTGTACCCCGTCACTGGGGGGGGGCAAGTGCCAGTGAGTCTCGTTTCTCTGGGTTATGTCCTCCAGGTAGCCCCCCTATAGGGTGCTTTCAGCAGGCTAAGCGGGGCCCAGGCGCGCTCCCACGTCGGCCCGGGCCTGTGATGAAGCGGCCCCCAGGGAGCTGCGTCTTTCAGGTGGTTCAGGCGGCTCCTCAAGGTGCTCGCACTATTGGGTCCCAGGCTGGGGTGGGGAGAAGGAGGGGGGCTTGGGCACGCTCCCGCGACAGCCCGAGCCGGTAAGAGGAGTTGCTGGTGGGGGCACAGGGAGCAAAGCTAAACCAATGGGGCTCCCTGGGTAGACCAGGCATGCTTCAGGCAGGTCCGCATACTGATCCGCCCCACACCCCCGTGCCGCGCTGGGCATGGGAGGTAGGCGGGCTGCGGCTGCCCAGGGGGCCGCAATCCAGGTCCCTGAGGAGTCTCCAAGTATTCCGCTGGGTGTCCCAGTCAGGCCACGGAGCGTGAGATCAGCTGGCCGGCCGTGGCGCTGGACCCGCCCACTGCAGGGTGGAGCGTAGCCCCCGCGCCTCTGGCACGCATAAAATGCAGACCTGGATGGGGGCAGGAGGAGCGCAACCTTTCCCAATCGCGTATCTCCGGCACCAGAGCACATCCAGGGCTCGGTAGGGTGTCTCAGGGGTCCTCGTACGTTCCGACAACAGATTATCCTTGTTTAAGGATGGTAATGTTCCTTTTCCTCTTGTTACTCTGCAATCTTCCCGGGGCCGTATGGGGAGCTGATCGTTCAGGCAGCCATCTTGCCTGCACACCCTGGTGGTCTTCTCGCTCACTTCTTAAAAAATAGTAAGCTTTATATGGGGTTCATTGTCTTAGTCACAACTACTATGTACACTTCAGCAGTCTACAGATACAAGACTGTTATTTGACTAGTCTATTGTCAAGTCTCGACATGTTTCGGCCATTTAAGGAAATGAAACACTATCCTAGTGTTTCTACAACCAATACTTTATACGGCCTTCTTCAGGATAGACAATTTATTTTTCAGATGCTGGACACCTCCTTTCAAATCCCCCGTAACAGGATAAGCACAATATCCTGGTTGGACCTGAGCTTAGTGCTAGGTAAAACCTAGTCGTTGCTGGACTTAATCCTACTCCCGAGTATTCACAGATCAACTCCGGGTCCGGTTGTTTCAAAGAATTCCAAGCTGTGTGGGAAACTTAATTTCCTCTAGATCTAACTCCACTGCAGACACACACGAGAGTCTGTTCTGTTCAGTAAAGTAGCAAAACTCCAAAAAACATCCGGAGCTCCACAGCTTGGGAAAGCCGTCAGTGCATACGTGTGAAAAGATCAGACTTTTCACTTGATTGCATGTCGACACTTGACAATAGACTAGTCAAATAACATAGTCTTGTATCTGCTGAAGTGTACATAGTAGTTGTGACTAAGACAATGAACCCCATATAAAGCATACTGTTTTATAAGAAGTGGGCGAGAATAATAAGTTGATGCATTACGATTAATGTACGTGTTGTTGATTCATTCTCCCTCTTTTTTAATATTTCTAAATTGGTCTTAAACATTTAATAAATTGACGTGGATTTATTGAAGGCACTGTCATGTTGTGAGTGTGTATCAATTGACTGGGATGGTTCCTTTGCCTTGCATCAAGTATAAGATATGTCTTGTATAACTGTGGCTTACCAAAGTTGTAGGTGATAGCCTTTTGTCACAATAATTCTGTAGATCGCCATGCCAGCCCTGGTTGGACATAGAGTGGGGTAGCCAGTTTTCTCAATTTTGTATTTTTCTGATAGCGTGTCTCCTGTTCTGAGATACTGGCCCCCCGAAAACAAAAATTGAGAGATACTACCTTTGTAGAGATAATTTAGGTGAAATGTACCACTCTGTTTTCTTTCGGTAAAATGACTGGGTAACCTTTATGTAGACACACAAAACAGCATAATTCACAGAGCAGAAAACAGGACACTTTGTTAAAGGTAGAATACACAAAAGCAGTGATGGATTGAGAAAATAAGTAGGGAAAGGGTGCACTGTAGGTAAATGATAGGGCTGAATGGGTCCTTAAGAACCTTTGTGTTTATGTGAAGTGAAAAATCAACTGTAGGGCAAAATGCCCGGCACATCTGTATGGTGTGTGTGGGGAGGTGCACCTGGGGTGCATGGGACCCACAATCTGCTCCAACAATGCATAGATATGTGCTGTGTGTAGTTCTGATAAATAGTTATTAATTGGCTTAACTAGCTTCATGTTGATGGACAGCTGGTTATAGCCCCCTAGCCACCCATCTGGGACAAGAGTAAGCATTTGTCAGGTGGGTATCAAAAGCCCCATCACTGCAGATTACACCTTTACAATTTAAACTCAGTGGTTTGGTTTTGCAGGAAGGCAAATGAACAGTTTCTGAAGTTTTGGCAAGCATAATCATTTCTATCTGGGCTGCTAAATCACACTAGAGTTCTAAAAACGTGTTAGGCAGCATTGCACATTCATCTTTGCATCTTTTAATCCCGGACACCAGGCTCAAGGGAGTGTGCATATGGACTGCTGCCCATTGAAGTGCATCTCTCTGTGAATCCGGTATCCCCTCTCTTGGGAGGATAGCTCAGGGGCACCGTGCTGGCCTTGGAAGCAAGACGAGTGGAGCAACATGATTGTAAATAACCAATTGTATTATATCATATGTGTCATCTTCCGGTACCCAACCCCCTCCTCTGCCGCTTCTGCAGATGCAGAGTTTCTCAGTAGTAATTCTGTGTGCACAAACCATGTGCCTACAATGATTCACTTTTGGAATCCATGCTTTTTTAAAATTTAATTGTGCTTTGCCAGCACGCAAGTGGAGAAAACGTCTCTGTGAATTGGTCCCAATGAATTCAAGCATTCAGCATAAAATGCATTTCAATGAAACAACACTAAATGTCCACATACATTGATTGTTGACTGTTCTAGAAGGTGCTTAGACAGGAAACTGCATACATACCAATACATGCGGGGGCTGCTGGCCATCGTCCAAGCCAGCATTTAATATCACTTGGGCCATTTATGCGGTAGCCCGTATCACAGGCGTAGACCACTATATCATCACTGTGGTAAGTAATTGTGTGGAGAGTCTGCAAAATCCTCCCATTCCGTGTCTCAGGTGGCTGAGGACAGATTTCTTTTTCTGTATATTCAATGCAAGAAAAAGTTTATTTTATCAAAGGAAAGAGTGAGTTAGATCATGGGTTATAATTAAATGTGAAGTTAACAAATTTAAAGAGAATGGAAAGGAGTTTATTGTGAGTAATCATTTTCGCAAGCAGGTTTTCATATCTAGATTTTATTATGGGGAAAATTCAATTCATTGCAGTATTTGGACATGAAAATCCAAGATTCGTAAAAATGAGATTTAAACCCAACAAGAAAATCACATCCGCATGTTCTGATTCGAAAGCTGACTGCAGTGAATCAAACTTGGGGTTACCAGTACATCATTCCAACTCGCTCTTAGCAGAACTCAACAGTACCCCATGGAAAGTAAAGACAAATCCCAAGAATCCAATCTTGGATACACTGAACATGTGCTTTTCTAGTTTGGAAACAATGCGTGTTCTCAGAGTTACTGCAGAATTAAATGTGTGTGTTGTACACGAAACAAATTATTATTTTCTATTCATAATGCTCATGATGATCATGGAAAGTTTTTATGTATGTTTTATATATGAGAAATGATTGTCTTTTATACTTATATGTGTTTAAAGTTGTGCATGTGTACGTGCTTAACATTTTTGTCAATTAAACTAAATGCACAATAAAATTAAAAAGAAAGAAAAACAAAAAACAAAAACAAAAAAACCATGGGCTTCTTGAGATGGCGAGAAAATCAGGATATCATCTAGCTACGCCACCACACAATGGTGGATGACGTTTGGAAAGACTTTATTCATAGAATGTTGAAATGTGGCTGCCACTTTACAAACCTAAAGGGCATAACCAAGTATTCAAATAAGCCATACATGGTACGAAAAAGCGATCATCCATTCACTCCTCATGGATCCAAACAAATTGTCAGCACCTTGAAAGTCCAATTTTGCAAAAATCACAGCCATTCATAGTTGATCCAGAAGGACTGAAATTAGTGTAAGGGGTTTGTGATTCTTAATAGTCACTTGATTCAAGGTTTGGTAGTCTATGCAAGGCCACAAGTTCCATCCTTCTAAGGGTCAATAAACAATGGACAGCATACCACAGAACAGGAGGGATGTATTAACTATTGAAGGCAGTAGCCAAGCACTACTGAAAAACATGGTCTTCCTGCTGGGTTAACAAATACGCCCTACCACAGGGTTTCTGGGCCTCCTCAACAAGGTCTATAGGGCAGTCATATGCCTGATGAGCAAGGATTGTTACTTGTTAAAAACAACAGCATAATCCTGATATTCTTCAAATATTGTCAGATATTGTCGGCTGAACGGCCCCTATTTCGTGATGATAAGACAAAAAGGCATGACGTAGGGCCTCCGGGTCTCGGGCGTGACACATGCGCCGGGAGCTACAATAAGCAGAGGAAAATAAAATGGTGCATTGTGCCGAGTGGATAAATTATTATGCAATTGCAACCATTGCATTCCCAGAATGAATCTGCTCCTGACAGCCTCGCTCTGTCATCTCTGGTCCAGACATGAGGGTGGTCCCATTGACCACCCTTACACACTCTAGACATGCTTTTGGTATAATTGGAACTCCAACTTGCTTAGCTCAAGCTAAATCCATGTAATTTCAGGTGGAACCAATAAGACCCTGAGTTCCTGTTCATTGAGCCTGGAGGCAGCACGCCAGGCTTTGATACAGAATTGATTAACCTAGAAGACTATCACAGGACCCGTGTTGGTAGGACTCACCATGTTAATCCTGATTGAGGACAGGTTTTCTGTTTCCTGGCTAGTAGTCCGGCAGTGGATAAAATCAGAGATTGGCACACAGAGTCTCTCACATTCTTCCCCTGAGTCCATGAACAGAACCAATTTGGATAGGTTCTGGTCCATTACCTGATTCCCCTGAGGACCCATCGGGGTTGCTCGTAACAAAGAGTGACTTGCTCTTTTCACTGCAGCACCCCAAATGTCAGACGTCCACTTGTAACACCAGATCAAATGGGGTTGAAAAGAATGGTTGGCAGTGCAGTGACCACAGATAGAATGTCACTGAATTCATCAGAGAGGCCTTTGTAGAAGAACCCCATCTTATTATGCTCCTGCTGGTTGGTTTCAGCTACCAGGTGGCTGAATCAGGAATTTTACTGCAATAGCCCCTTTTTTAGCCCATTTTTAAGCCTGTGTTATTTCCAATAATTCTAGGTTTTGAGCTTGGGCCGTATGCATTCAGTCGAAGACATGACCCCTAGCCCCCCACAGAGCATCCATATCACACAAGTTAGGTGCCTTAGACTCTAAGAGAGGAATGGCCCATGTAGCTGCTAACCCACCTAATTGGGGCGAGACAAGGATTATATGAATTCCAATCCAGGCATTCCAGGAGAAAATGGATCCTTATTGAAAGACTCCCAAGCACAGGAGAGACTGGCACACAACTGAAGGGGTCCTTCGGCATACTGAGGTCTTGGGTACCATTGTAGCAGGCAGAAAGGCAGGTCTTGTCCCAATAGCACTTCACCCTCAATTGTCAAATGGGGATGGTTAGGGGACAGAGCTTCCCATTTCCCTGGACTCTCAGTCCTCACCTCACTGGCAGAGGACTTTGGAAAGATCAACTCCCCCAATAAAGGTCCCGTGAATTCTTTCTCAGATTTTTTTGCAATGGGGAATCAAATAAGAAGTGGTGGGCCCTTTATATTAAAGGCAAAAGCCCACAGGTGAATGGACTGGAGTTAGCCTGATTTAGCGGCCCAATGACTGTTCTTGAAGCAAGTGGACTTTGCCTTTGACATCATACCCAAGGGTCTTTGTGCTAAAGGGGACAGAAAGGAAAGATAACGGCAGAGAGAAACAAGAGGGTGGTAACTTCTTCCAACTGCAGAAATCTCTCTCTGTCTTCACTAAGCTAGTCCCCACTCTTCTAAATAGAATGAAAGGCCATGAGAAATGCAGCACCCTGTTCTGAGGCCACTCCTTTTGCGAATGGGTGTACACTTTGATTCTTGTTTCCAGGCGAGCTTCTCATAGAGTGGCTGTATCTCTGGGAAGGGAGTTACCTTACCTCACAAAGGAACATAGAGAGGCAATACCCAAGGCTACCTTCCTATCAGCAGTGGCAAAGTCCATCCTATCTGGGGAGAATACACATAATCCTTTCACCGCTGAACTGGTCTCACAGGGCTGACAGATGTGTGATATCGAATTACTTTGGCTGTAATAATTATGGGAAATTCTCTCCAGTATAACACAGGTATGGCTTATATATAAAGATGTATCTGCCACCGGCAGGGTACCCCCGTAATTATAGGGTTCGGATACAGGGGTGCATATATTAAATGCAGTTCCTGCATTGCAGAGACTTAGCTGTCACTGCAGCTGTCAAATGGGCACCTGTGACCTCTGAACCTGCTTTGTGCCACTGGTAGAGCAGGCTCTGCAGATCAGGATATTGATGCATCAGGGCACAGGTACACACTATGCTTTTGCCACAAAGCTTCATGAAAGGGAATCTGAACTTTAGAATTCCCTTTCAGAAGTAATCCATATAATTGTATTAATTAATACAAATCAAAACAGCCAGGGCTTCTACACCCTTGCCAGATAACAATTTCTCACATCTCCATTAATCTGCCCTCTGCAACGAATTGCATAATGCTTGTGATGCAAGTGTGGAAACTGATAGTTTGCCTCTTTAACAGATGACTCTTGATCCAGTGGACCAAGCATCTGTTGAAGATGATTACCAAGTTGTAATAGAAATCCCAGATCAGATCCACCAAGGGAACAATTTGTATATCCCAAGGATGGCCCCTTCAATTTTCCTTTCAGGCAGTCTGCCTTCATGCTTTTATGTGGTCAATGCCAAAGACATGAAAATTAAAAGTATGTTGAGAAACAAAAGAATCAAAGACATTTTGGACACTGTTATGACTGGCATAAAGAGTCACTCTAAGAAATGCAATCCCAAATTCTTATTGCTCATCAGTAGGCATGCCACAATGGCAGTCTTTGGATAATTATTCCCCTTCAAAAACTGGACCTCTGTTGAAAGATTATTAGCAACTGAGGTAAAGGTCTGTAGTTGATCCATAATACAGCTGAGCATAGCACTGCCAGAACATTGTTCCTTTTTGCTTCCTAGTAAGGGCACCACTTCCCTAATGCCACAAAATCAGCTTTGAAACATACATAAAGGTATGTGGCAGTGACACAATGGGGATAAATTAAGTGGTGATAAAGCAGCACACTGAAAATACTAGTCTGCAGAAATCCTTTATTCTGCGATTACTAGAAAAATCTAGGAGAAACCATGCTAGATACCACCGCACAACAATCATGGAGCTCAATAAACACAGTTAAGACACAGATTACCTATGCACTGGCACTGTTGCCTATTTCTACCTTGAGCCTCACAGGAAATGTGCAATGGCCCTGATGACTTGGGATCATGGGAGTATGAAACAATCCAACGGTCATCATGGATTGCGGGTCACAGGCCCGCAATGTCAGACGTTAGTTCTAAGCTACGCATCGACCAGAGTCACTTTTATAAGCTAAACACCCATGTTTCCAAAGACATGGAAAACCCCTGGCAGGTCAACTCCAATTTTGCTGATTGCCATGATGACAAAGCTTGATGACACACAGGAAAACGGGACTACATAACAAGACTACTTTAAACTTGTAAAATTATAAATGGAAATTTGAGATACATTACTGAATAAATTGAATATATAAATACATAACTTATTGTAAGAAGATTCAATTCAACAGTACAGCTAAGTCAATGCCTAGTCTGGCATACTGAATGGAAACCCTTATTGATATATCTTTATGTCCAGTTCATGAGTTCTGGATAACTACCCCTATATAACACCCCTCTCTTAGAATCCCCCTGACCCCATTGAGCCAAGAAGTAGTTCTGTTTTGCAAGTTTAAAAGGTTTATTTGAGAAATATAACGGTATATCTATCACACTCGTATAATAAATTAATATTTAATATCACACTTAAGAATATGAGCAGTAATCAACAATGAATAATGTTCTACTAGTAAACTGATTTGGTTACGCAGGAGTAGTATAGAGGATGAGGTAGCACACTTGTGAATAGGTACAGAAGAATAAAGGGGTAGAGAATGCTTTATACGGTTCAAGGAAATGCAAGGTGGAATAAATGCAGTACAGAAATAACTTGATATGACTTCAACAAAACAAGCAATCACTTTTCTTTGACAATTCACCCTCCCCTTTATGCAATGTAAGGAGATGAAGAGGAGAGCACACAGTTCTTAGAAATGCAATCAAATATAATTCAGTTCAATCCCCCCCCCCCAGCAACTTAGAGAAATCAGGTATGAGTTTTAAAACACAGGCCCAAGTGCTTTGAATGTGGTGGCAAGGAAGTGAAAAATATGCCGAAAATGGTTTTAATTCCCTTAAGGAAGTTCAGGGTGAGTGAGAGATTCTTGGGATGAGTTCAGGCTCACTTTAGCAATGATTCAGAGATGGTGATTAAGAGGCCAACAAATGTTTAGCAAGGAAAGAAATGACTGCTGATGGTTACATGTGGCTGGATTTTTAACCAAATCGCAAATCGCGGTAAAATTTGCGAGTGTGTGAATCGTGATTGCGGAAAAAGTATAAGAAGTCGGTTCTAGGCTTGTTGGAAAGCTAAGATTCTAAGCTTTCAGAGGAAAGTTAAACCAGGTTCGTAGCCCAAACGGTTCCAGAGATATAGAGATATGAACGATTTTGACAAGTGACAGTGGTGCAGCTTTACAAAATGACAAGTGACAACTTCTAGGAGGCAGTTCTGGTTAGATTAAAATAGTTTGGATTAGATTAGAGCTTATTTCTGTCACAATCTGACCTTAGTACTCACAATATATTTTGGAAGGACTGGACCTCGTCACGGATCTGATCAATCAGACTAGCAGCACTTCACAGCGATCTGGTCTCTGGGTCTGCGGTTCTGCACGGTCTGGTCTGGTCTGGTCTGGCACTGGTCTGGTCTGTCCGGATACAGCGGTCTCTGCACGGCTCCTGGATCTCTGCACTGGTCCTGACAAAAGTTCTTGGCAAGGGATTCAAGCAGCTCGCCCGGCTGTGAGTAGCTTGCAATGATTTGAGGCCTGCTGCAGAGAACTCAGCTTGTGGTTTTAGGCCTCTGATTTAGGTTCTAAAGTATAAGTTCTAGGTTCTGGAGTATGTAGCTGGAGTCAGTCTGGAACTGGTATCTTCTGGATGTTGTGTGGTCCGGCAAAACGCTCCGCAGCAACTGGATTTGAATCCTCTCTAGCTTCCAGTGGCTCTTTTTATGTCTTTTGAAAGTGGGTGTGTGCCTGGGCCTAGCTAAGCCTGCCCCTCTCTACTTGTCATTGGCCCAATTCTCCCCTCTCCCATGATTGGGGGAAGGAAATGTAAGTCAGAGTGATGCTGTAGGTTTTATGGGTCAGAGGATCCTCGCCTGGTCAGTTTGCCCACAAATCTATTTCTGACCCAAATACATATTTATCAGATACACAGTTGTTTGTCATTGCATACACACATCATGCATTACTGATGGGAGGCACTGTTCCGACCCTGGCGTTTCTAGGAGCTTGGGTAAAGAAATGGCCACTTTTTGCGCTTTTTAGTACCTTTCCCCATATCGGATTTTTCTCCAAATTTATACAATTGTGTGCAAGGCATGTGGGCATTTAGATAAGGAAGTGTCAGATTTTTAACATGCATACATTTAGAGTAACAGCCTCTTTTCCGCTCATAAACCCCCAGATCATACCACTGGGTCCTAAAACCTCTTAAAATGTGGGCAGAAAAATCACAAGAATTATGGTATCATTTAGATAATTTTGACAAGTCCGCACCATGAGGTATACATCTTTCTTAAAATCATATTCTGGCCAACAGGGGTGTGTCTTCCCAGGTCACATGGTGGAGAAACCAGTCTATCCACTTTCTTTAAGCTCAGCCTGTCCTCAGAGGGGGCTGCCCCTCCCCGTTTCTGCCAAGAGGAAGCCAGTTTACGACCTCCCCTATAAACCATCTGCCTGAGTCAAGGAAGGGCTTTGTTCAAAAGGAAGCCATTTAGTACCCCTTTGTTTAGTCTCCTGCAGTCCCCAGGTAATTCAATCAGAGAGTGTGTGACCTCCTTTTGGCAGGGGCAACAGAATGCAGCCAGGCCTGGGAACCTGTCAGGCAGAATTGGAATCTCTTTAAGCCAGTTTTTAGCCCCATGACATTTTTCTGTTCCCCAGTTTAAGTCAATACAATTTTTACATATGTAGCTAGAATGCTGATTCTAAGTTCAAAACTATGACATTTTAACAGTTACAAACTATGTGACACTCAAAAGTATGTCACTCAGTTAATTTAAACATTTCGATTTTAGTGGTTTTAATCCAGTTTCAGTTAGGCTGCTGACATGCATAGCTCAGCCAGTTTTGTTATGAACATTGTTTTGGGCTCTTCATCTTCCCAGATTTTGTATGCACACATGCTTCATTCTGCCAGATGTCCGCTGGTGTTCAGTGAGACGTGTTGGATGTGTTTGGATGTGTTGCAATGTTTGAAAATAGGCATTTTGAGCTGGCATTCAGAGAAACCAAAGGTAATTTTAAAGCGTTTTTGAGCTAACAGGCGCTGCTGTTTTACTTTTGGCACCCATTCCACTCATGGCACCCTGGCCCATCATGCTCGCACTGGTGGGTGGCAAGTTAGGCAGCCATTTTGGTGTACGCACAAACTGCGTGGTTCTCCTGGATTCTGGCGCACATGTGGGCTTTTTGGCCATCTTGGATTTTCTAAGCCCACAGCACCAAATGTTGCAGCATGATAGCTCAAACGTGGGTCAGGACACCCAACAAGGCCCCCCACGCAACTGCACTTTGAATTTGAGTCGATGGGGAGTCGGGTGCACAGAAGGTTTTGACCCACGCACTGGTATGTCCGCATAATCTTCTTCCAATTCTGCAAATGGCACAGTTCAGCATCTTTTCCTCCCTTCAGTCGATCAATCAGTTCTCCTTGCTGGTCCTGATGGGAGGATTGGGCGGTACCCTGGGCCCCTCGGGTTTCTGCTCCCGGTCTCCGGATCGTCCTCCTTGGCTAGTCTCCAGGTTTTCTTTCTCCTAGGACGACAAAGGAAGAGCGGCAATACCTATTCATGGACATTTCTCCCCCACCATTGATATAGTGGGGTGGCATATATATTTTAGAACTCAACAGATAAGAACATGCACATTTTTTTAAATTAAGAGACAGGAACACGTAAACTTGAGAAACACAGAATTTGATAGGCTATATGTAGGATCTTTTAGGGTTGGAATTGAATTACTCTGGAGCGGTACCCTCTGGGATTGCAGAGGACTCCTCCAGTTGCTGCAAAGTGTGCCTGGGATGGCAACACTTCAACTGGTTTATGTGGACCCACTTGTCTTCCCCCTCTGCCAAACCGCCTTTGGGGATGCGGATCTTGTAGGCCACAGGGGAGATCTGGTCTATAATTTCAAACGGTCCCTTCCATGTAGGCAAGAATTTTCGCTGTTTGGCCTGGTTCCTTTGGAAATTGTATAGATAGGCCTGATCTCCCACCTTATATTCCTTTCGGGTAGTTTTTAAATCATAGTGGGTCTTCATGCTCTCGGCTGATCTTTCTAGATTCTGCTGAGCATAGGCAAAAGCATGCTGAAGGTGTTTCCTTAAATTCTCCACATACTCATGAGTTGTGGAGGCATTTATCAACGTTTGCTCTTGGGTTCTGTAGAGTAAATGCTGGGGAAGCACCATCTTGCGTCCAGTCATCAACTCAAATGGCGACATTTTGGTTGCAGATGAAGGGGTAGATCTGATGGCCATTAGGACCAGAGGTAATCGGATATCCCAACTTGGCCCAGAATCTGCCACAAACTTCTTTAATATGCTCACAATGGTTCGGTTGTATCTCTCCACTGCTCCAGAAGAAGCTGGCCTGTAAGCAATGTGTAGCTTCCTTTTAACCCCCAGTATCTCCCACATCTTTGTCATTACTTCACTGGTGAAGTGGCTACCCCTGTCTGACTCAATCCTTTGAGGTAGACAAAAACGGGAAAAGATGTGGTTAATCATCAGGGCAGCTGCTGTTTCTGCCTTGCAGTTTGGGGCTGGGAGACATTCCACCCACTTGGTAAACAAGCATGTCACCGTCAATATGTACTTATTCCCCCTAGCAGAGCGAATCACGGGGCCTACAAAGTCAATTTGCAAATCTGACCATGGCAGTGTCATCCCCCTCTTTTGGAGAGGCGCAGGGTGCGTGAGGGATGATGGCTGAAATTGTGCACACACAAGACACCCCTTCAAGTATTGGTCGAGGTCCTGCCCCATGTGTGGCCAGTATGCAACCTCTCTTAAGATTTCCAGTGTTGTGTGAAACCCCCTATGACCGGCGGTGGCCGCATCATGGGCGTGACTTAACATCAGGCTTCGGAATGAGGTAGGAACCACCCACTGATCATGGCCAGCTTGGGATTTCCTTACCAACAAACCGTCTTGGATTCGGAACATTTTTGGACATTTCATCAACACTCTTAGGTCCTCTTTCCCAATGTAATCGGTATCCGTCAGGGGAAAGTTCTCAGGGTCCTCAAGGTGTTGGTAAAACTTACCAATAATTGGATCCCCCTTCTGAGCTGTAATCAAATCAGCATCAGGGGTCTCCTTGTTCCATTGGGCAGTTGAAAGATCATTGTGAGCATTTGTCTGGGACCTAGTGATAGCGGTGACCTGGATTTCCCCCAACAGGGACTCTATTTCGATTAGATCCCCTTGGATGGCCCCGGTTTTGGCCAGCTGATCGGCTAAGTCATTTCCAGTTTTGTCTGGTCCCTCTACTTTGGAATGACCCTTGATCTTCTTCCAGTAGATGGTCATCCCATTCGAGGTGACCAGATCATCAATGTTTTGGATTAACTTCCCATGTTTCAGGGGTTTGTTATTAGCGCATAACATGCCTCTGGTTTTCCAGTTGACCAGGTGCTCCACGAACCCGTTCCGTACATAATCCGAATCTGTGATTATGACCAGTTTGTGGAGTTGATGCTGGACAGCAGTGAGGATGGCCTGATGCACAGCCATCAATTCTGCCACCTGACTACTTCGGGGACCAATTTTGTATCCAGCGGAAGGTTCTGGGAACTCCTTCACCCATGCATTCCCTACGACAGCCACCAGTTCTTTCTCCCCGTCGTTGTCAACATGGTAAGAGCATCCATCCACATAGACAGTGGGCATTCCCTCACACTTGTCTTCTTCAAAGACTTTGTGTGGGGAATTAAGGTATGCCTCCATGTTGTCCTTGATTTTTAGACTTTCGTCCTCGAGACAGCTTTCTCCGGCACAATCATGCAAGTCAGCCAGACCTTGCGCGAGGGGACTCTTCTTGTTTTGGCCATATCTGACCTCCACAGGAAAGCCTTGCATTGACAGAATCCAGGAAGTAATTCGGTAATTACTCGCGTTTCCGGCCCGGATTCTGTCACTTTGAAGATATTGCAGAGGCTGGTGTGGAGTCTCCACTATGATGTGTTCCCCCTGGATAAACGGGCGGTAATTCTTCAATGCCCACACCGTTGCCAGGAGTGCCTTCTCACAATCGTTGAATTTTTCCTCCACAGAGGATAAAGTTTTGCTCGCATAGGAGATTACTTTATTGACCTTGTCATGCTTTTGGTATAATACTGCCGTCAAGCACATATTAGAGAACCCCGTCTCCAGGAAGAACTCCTTGTTTCTGACAGGGTAAGCTAGGCAAGGTGCTTGTGAGAGGCTTCTTTTGAGTTGTCTTACCGCCTTGGATTGTTCTGGACCCCATTCCCACTTGACCCCCCCTTCAAGAGATAAATCAGGGGTCTAGTGATCTCTGCGTAGCCTTCAATGAACTTTCTGCTGTAATTAGTCAGTCCAAGGAGGCTCCTTAGTTCCCGCAGAGTGGTGGGGTCTTTCAGTTTCTGGAGTGCTTCCACTTTCTTTTCTTGGGGACAGAGACCCTGAGGAGTAATCTCATGCCCCAAGAAATTAACACGGGTTCTACACCACTGTGCTTTCTGAAAGCAAAGTTTTGCTCCGGCGGCCCTCAACTGTGTCAGAACATAACGGATCTCCGCTATGTATTCCTCCACAGATGAACTTTTGATGAGGACATCATCTACATAAGCCAGGTTACCCCTCGCACCCAGGTCGGGCATGGCCTTATGTAGGAAAATGTTGAATTCATTGCCGGAGTTGTGGAATCCGAAGGGAGTCCGGGTCCATGTGTACTGCTGGCCCCCAAAGGTAAAAGCCAGTTTGTATTGGTCCTCCCTACTGACAGGCACGGTCCAGTATCCATTGGTCAGGTCTATTGCTGTGAATACCTGTGACCCCTGAATCTGGGCCAGCCCTTGGTCAATGTAGGGCAGAGGCCATCGGGAAGTATGGACCCGTTTGTTGAGCTCCCTAAGGTCGGCGCAGAGTCTCCACTGGCCGTTTGGCTTCAATATTCCCAGCACCGGATTATTGAAAGTGCTGTGGACTGGATGGATTATTCCCCGGGACTCTAGGTTCTTAATTATTTCAGTAAGGGACTCCATGGATGCGAGAGGCAAGCGATATTGCTTCACAAACACTGGAGTCATTCCAGGGTCCGTAGGAATTGGTGTGGTGTGGATGTCCGTGCGACCACAGTCATATGAGTCTACCGCAAAGAGATCTTGGAAATCTTGTTTCAACTTTTGCTTCTGTTCCAGAGTCACACAGGCATCAGCTAGGTTGACTCTCTCTTCCACCATCTGCCTGAAGCCTGGGTGGAGAAGTCCCTGGTCAGAGTGTTGATTTGGACTGGAGGCCTCAGGTGGGAAAGGCAACCCTCATGGACCTGGAAAATCACCTCATCCCTCCTGATGTCACAAGTCACATCTTCCTTACCATAAGGGCAGGAAGTGTACACCTGGAAGTTCCCCCCATGCCGGGTAAAAATCCTGTCTGGTGTTGTATTGTCATCACTGTCACTGTCAAAACAGTCCTTGGGGATTGGTCCTAACAGTTAATTTCCTAAATCAATGGAAAAATGTCGGTCATCAACCGCCATTCCAATAATGGTGCCTGCGGCTAGAGTAATACTCTTTAAGTCACTGTTATCCACCTCTAGTAGAATGGTGTCATGTTCTATGTTGACTAATGGAGTTGGGTTTACCACCAACCCTTGCTGTTGGAGAGAAGCGTTTAGATGTATGTAAGCATCAGGGTTTGTCAAATGTTGTCCTCTTTTAACTTTCACTTCCAGGGAGAATTGTCGGGTCCTTTCTGGGATGGTGACTTCCTCTTTAATCTGAATTTCAACTGCATAAGGTAGCAATTGAGCTGACCTAAATGCTTTTTCTGGATCATCAAAGCCCATGGGATTATCCGCTAATCGGGACCATACTTTGAAGTTTATTAGGTCCAGACTAATGGCAAAGCGATTGAGAATGTCACTGCCTAAGTAAAAGGCGGCAGTGACGTCTCGCACGACCCAACTATTATGGACTATGCTCTTGTTGCCAATGGAGATTTTGAGCATACACCTGCTTGGCAGGAGATGTTTGGAATTAGGTGCTTCCAGGTCCATTTCCCATTTGTCTATCAGTTTGAATGTGGGAATGGCTGGATCTTTTGGGGGTTGGCGGAACATGGCTTCGCTGATGAAGCTCTTACCGTTGTTCACACACACTCGAGCGAGAACAGAGTCCTTCCCATCATTTAACTGGACAGGGATGAACAACTGCTCTCCAATTTGCTGAATATCAGCCAGGCTCCAAGCTGATTTCACATCTTTCTGGACTATAGGAGTGGGAGTTTCTGATTGTGGATTGGTGAAGAATTTCAGAGTGTTTCCTTCCAGTGTGGAATACCACCTTAAACTGGAAGGAAGGTTGATTTTCAGAAATAGAGAGGACCCGCCATCACCAGTCTGTTGTCCTACTGCTATTACTGTGACGTCTGGAGTTTGGTTGTTCTGGAAGTGAAATTCTACTTGGTCAGATTTTTGTTCAACCATGTGGCAGGTGCCGTTTAAACTAACATGGTTGACACTCTGTTTTAATTTTATTGGTCGGCTAGTCTGGGTCCAGAGGACCTTGTTTACGCAATCTATTAGGGGTGACAACCTTCTCAGGAAGTCTTTCCCTAGTAAACAAGGGGTGCCCTCTGGAGTCACTACTATGACCGGGTGTTTCACCTTGTGTTGCCCAATTTTGATGTCCAAATCTACAGTCCGCTCGACAGGAATCTCCTTCCCGTCAAAGTTCTGTAGTTGTCCAGGAAGAGAGGTGAGAGGAATACGGTAATTCTCCCCACTTCCTGCATTTAGTTCCTCAAAGGCCCTTTTGGACAGAAGGGTAGCTTGGGATCCAGTGTCCACCAGTGCCAAAATTGTACCCTGCCCCTCTACTTGTACCGGGGCATAGTATCTTCCCTCCTTCTCCTCAAGGGGGCACAGATAATGCACATTTTTGGACAACTGGTGGGCTAAGTTTCTGGTTTTGGAGAGAGAAGAGATTTGGGCAGAATTCTGTGGAGAGTCTTGGGAATCTGAAAGACAAAGTTGGCAACTGGAGATCAGAGCCATTGTGGGTTCCCCTGGTTCCGGTTCTGGGCAACCCCCCCCTTTTTGGAGGCAGTCACCAGGATGGGTTTGAACCAGGGGATTTTGGTATTGTCGGTTCTGGGATGAGATGATGGGCGGCGGTATCTCAGTCTCCATATCTCCCCAGTCTGAATTGGCATCCCTTGGGACCCATTTTTCCTTGGGAGGAGTTCCCCCATCTCTGAAGGAGAAGATCCTTTTCCCAGGATCTTCTGACGATCCCTCTCCCTCAAATTGGAAGACCTGTACCTCCTCCACAAAGTGGGTCTGTTTGGGTCCTTTGTTTCTCCTACCCCCCCTCTGCTCCTTGGGAGGCAGGCTTTCAGGGGCAGGAGATTTTGTTTCCGGTTCCTGGTTTTCCAGGGGCTGTTTACAAGTTGGGAAGGAAGCTTCCTCCAAGGCTTTACACCCCCCTTCCCCTTGTGCCTCCTCCCTGAGAACCGGTGGGTTATCGGGGTGCTGCCCCCGTCATTGTTCTGGAGCACCAGGTCCAGAGTTTGGGGCATTCTGCGGTGGCATGCTCATCTGAGGGTTCTGTTGAGCCCTCAGTATGTGACCCAGATCTCGTGCCATATTTTGGACCTGGCGCTCAAGTTGTGAAACCCGCTCAGGCTGATACGGGGCTCTATTTTCTCCCCTGGGCTGATCCCGGGAAGGGTAGCTATCCCTTCTCTGGTAGTACCCCTGGTTGGGAAGATTTTGGTACCCCTCCACCCTTGGCCTCCCCTCTCCCGGATTAGGTTGTCTGGGCTCAGGGAATTGGGGAAAGAAGGATGGATGATTTTGGGGCTGGAAATTGGGTGGATACCTGGGGAAAAAGTTCTGCCCAGGATCTGGAGAATTTCTGCCCTCCTGTGGGAAGTTGGGAGGGAAGTTCCCTGGGTTAGGTGCTTGGACGGATCCCCCCCCTTGGGCTGGAGGAGTCCACACATAACCCAGGATTGGTCGGTTTCCCTTATAGCTGGGACTTACATAGTCAGGGGAGCGTAGGACCCCATTTGTGGGACTACCTCCTCGACTCCCTGTCTGTGACTAGCCCGAGGGCCTTCTGGGCTGTGAATTATTTGGTGCAGGCAGGTTTTTAGGCCCCCCCATCTCCAAATCTAAAACGGGGGCAACCTTTACCTCTGCCACCTTGGCAGCAGCAGGGGTGCTGTTGGTTTTGGGGTTTTTCGGCACATTATTTTTATTTTCGATAGGCTTCTGCACCTCATAGATCCGGGTAGCTTGTTCAATGACCCAGTCTAAAGATCTTTTCTCATGAAAATCTCTCACGAGCTGGGTCATTATATATTTAGGTAAGGCATGGAAAAACGTATTGATAAATTCTCTGCTATCTGTGCGCACCCTTCTGGTGGTCTGCGCAAAAGCACGTTTTAATTCTTGCACAAACTCTTGTGGGGCCTGATCCTCCCCACATTGCAAATTGTAGGCTGCCTTGCGAGCCTCTTGAGGATTTCTGTGAACAGAAAAATGTTTCAAGATGGCCGCCTTATAGGTGGGCCATCTTAAATGATTTTGGTCCTCCAGCCCCGCAAAGAAACTGGAGTATTCTGGGGAGAATGTCCATTTGACGTACTGGATGCAGCTACTGCTGTCCTTCAAATGGAAAGTCTCCATCATTTGCTCATAGAGCTCCAAGTGTTCCCAAACGGAATACTTGGCGTTCTTATGATAAGGCGTGATGACACTCCTTATTGCCTTTATTTGCTTCAATGGGTCCTTAAGCTAGGCCCTTTTTGCCTTATTGGCCTTTTTGGTTCGGGTAACCCTGGTCCATTGATCCTCTGACTGAGAGGCACTGCTCCCAGAGGTTCCTGTCTGATCTTCCAGGTTTTCCCGGATTCTGCGAGCTTGGGAATGGCTGGCAGAATGTGGGGACCTGGTCTCCTGTGTCCTGCGCCGTTCAGAGGAGTCTTCAGATTCCTCCTTGCTGCCAGCATTTGATGGGTACCCCCCCCACTGACCTAACTGGGCAGAAGTTTTCAGGATGCCCTTAATGGGCCTACTCTCCTGGGGTTCCCCACTAAATTGCACTGTGCTTGGGTGCCCATACCCGGATGCCCGCCCCTCCATTCCTGGGAGGTACTGGCCTATGAGCCCCATACTTCTGGTTGGATAGTAATCTGCTAACCCCGTGGCCCTGGGCTCATGTGCACGAGGGGACATGGGGGTGGCAGAGTCCAGGGACTGAGAGATATGAAGGCCTTTGGTACTAGGGCTCCTGAGGTTATGCTCAGGAGTCTCCCTCTCCCAGCGAACCTGGTCTCTAGCCGCCCCTGCTCCCTGTTGCAATGCAAGAGCCTGCGCTTTCAGTTCCTCAGTTAAGGCCTTGCTAGACTCTATCAGTCTCTCCTGCATCGCTACCTGTTGCTGGAGCCTATCATTGTGCTGACAGAGAGCCTCATTTTCTCTCTGTGCCTCCTGATTGGTCCTGGAGTACTGGGCCAGTCTCTGCTGCAGGAGGGTTACCTCCTGAGCTGTGTCCCTATTGGCCTGCTCCTTTCTTGCCAGAGCATCCTCCACCCTCCTGGTGTGCTCTAACAAGTTCTGGTGTTCTTTTTGGAGGTCACCCAGTTCCTGGAGGGCCAGGTGATTTTCTTCCATTTTCCTTTTTAAGTGGCAGACTTCCTGGCCTAAGGTATCCCTTTCCTGACTAAGAGTCTGCATCTGTACCGCCAGGTCGTCCCTTTGCCTTTGGAAGGCCCCAGCTTTCTGGTGTTCTTCATCAAACTTCTCTCTGTCTAGTTGGATTTGCAGGGTGGCTACCTGCTCTGTGCATGCCCTGTTGAAATTGATCTGTTGCTCCAGCTTTCTCTGGCACTGCAGTAAGGAGTCCAAACTGTCTTGGTGCTCCTTCTGCAAAGCCAGAATTCTGGTATCCTGGTCAGCCTTTTCCTGTTGCAGGATATCCATATCCTTCTTTATTTTAATGATGTACTGTCTACTCTCATTTTCGGACTCCTGGCTTCTGTGCAGCCTCTGCTCAGAAGAGTCCAGATCAGATTGGGCCTTCTGTAATGCCAGCAGTTGCCTACTCGCCAGATCTTGGCCTTCAGCACATTTGTCCTGCATGGCTCCCATATGTAAATATAAATATGCCGCTACCCTGGCAATCTTGTTGTGCTCATCCTTGGCCTTAGGGGCCATATATCGTTCACTCAGGGCCACATGTAATGGACCCTGGTCTCTCCATGTATCTGACCCTGTTTCAGTGATCTGGGGTGCGATTGCCTGCAACCAGACCGTCTGGTCCTGATGGGTTCATTCGCCTCTCACAAATAGCTTATGTAAGAAGTGCTCTCTGGCTATTTTGATGTCTACCAGTGTCGTCATTCTGGAATTTGAGTTCCTTCCTGACTTACAGAAGTTTGTATTTTATTTTTGCAAAACAGACCATTTCCTTAGAGCGTTCCTTTGAGGAGTGCTTTACAGCGTAACACAGCGTGGTGATCCGACCGGATGTATGTATCTTGTCAGTTAGCACACTGTATTAATCTGCACAAGTGATAGATCTAATCCGGAATCCCGGACGAGCCCCCAATTTTGTAAGAAGATTCAATTCAACACTACAGCTAAGTCAATGCCTAGTCTGGGATACTGAATGGAAATCCTTATTGATATATTTTTATGTCCAGTTCATGAGTTCTGGATGACTACCCCTATATAACACCCCTCTCTTAGAATCCCCCTGACCCCACTGAGCCAAGAAGTAGTTCTGTTTTGCAAGTTTAAAAGGTTTATTTGAGAAATATAATGGTATATCTATCACACTCTTATAATAAATTAATATTTAATATCACACTTAAGAATATGAGCAGTAATCAACAATGAATAATGTTCTACTAGTAAACTGATTTGGTTACGCAGGAGTGGTATAGAGGATGAGGTAGCACACTTGTGAATAGGAACAGAAGAATAAAGGGGTAGAGAATGCTTTATACAGTTCAAGGAAATGCAAGGTGGAATAAATGCAGTACAGAAATAACTTGATATGACTTCAACAAAACAAGCAATCACTTTTCTTTGACAATTCACCGCCCCCTTTATGCAATGTAAGGAGATGAAGAGGAGAGCACACAGTTCTTAGAAATGCAATCAAATATAATTCAGTTCAATTCCCCCCCCCCAGCAACTTAGAGAAATCAGGTATGAGTTTTAAAACACAGGCCCAAGTGCTTTGAATGTGGTGGCAAGGAAGTGAAAAATATGCCGAAAATGGTTTTAATTCCCTTTAGGAAGTTCAGGGTGAGTGAGAGATACTTGGGATGAGTCCAGGCTCACTTTAGCAATGATTCAGAGATGGTGACTAAGAGGCCAATACATTTTTAGCAAGGAAAGAAATGACTGCTGATGGTTACACGTGGCTGGATTTTTAACCAAATCGCAAATCGCGGTAAAATTCGCGAGTGCGTGAATCGTGATTGCGGAAAAAGTATAAGGAGTAGTCGGTTCTAGGCTTGTAAGCTTTCAGAGGAAAGTTAAACCAAGTTCGTAGCCCAAACGGTTCCATAGATATGAACGATTTTGTAAAGGTCGTTTTTCAGATTTAAAGTAAACTCAAATTGACAAGTGACAGCTCTGCAGCTGCAGAATTGACAAGTGACAGTGGTGCAGCTTTACAAAATGACAAGTGACAACTTCTAGGAGGCAGTTCTGGTTAGATTAAAATAGTTTGGATTAGATTATTTTAAACTAAGATCTTATTTCTGTCACAATCTGACCTAAGTACTCACAATATATTTTGGAAGGACTGGACCTCGTCACGGATCTGATCAATCAGGCTAGCGGCACTTCACAGCGATCTGATCTCTGGGTCTGCGGCTCTGCACGGTCTGGTCTGGTCTGGTCTGGCACTGGTCTGGTCTGTCCGGATACAGCGGTCTCTGCACGGCTCCTGGATCTCTGCACTGGTCCTGGCAAAAATTCTTGGCAAGGGATTCAAGCAGCTCGCCCGGCTGTGAGTAGCTTGCAATGATTTGAGGCCTGCTGCAGAGAACTCAGCTTGTGGTTTTAGGCCTCTGATTTAGGTTCTAAAGTATAAGTTCTAGGTTCTGGAGTATGTAGCTGGAGTCAGTCTGGAACTGGTATCTTCTGGATGTTGTGTGGTCCGGCAAAACGCTCCGCAGCAACTGGATTTGAATCCTCTCTAGCTTCCAGTGGCTCTTTTTACGTCTTTTGAAAGTGGGTGTGTGCCTGGGCCTAGCTAAGCCTGCCCCTCTCTACTTGTCATTGGCCCAATTCTCCCCTCTCCCATGATTGGGGGAAGGAAATGTAAGTCAGAGTGATGCTGTAGGTTTTATGGGTCAGAGGATCCTCGCCTGGTCAGTTTGCCCACAAATCTATTTCTGACCCAAATACATATTTATCAGATACACAGTTGTTTGTCATTGCATACACACATCATGCATTACTGATGGGAGGCACTGTTCCGACCCTGGCGTTTCTAGGAGCTTGGGTAAAGAAATGGCCACTTTTTGCGCTTTTTAGTAGCTTTCCCCATATCGGATTTTTCTCCAAATTTATACAATTGTGTGCAAGGCATGTGGGCATTTAGATAAGGAAGTGTCAGATTTTTAACATGCATACATTTAGAGTAACAGCCTCTTTTCCGCTCATAAACCCCCAGATCATACCACTGGGTCCTAAAACCTCTTAAAATGTGGGCAGAAAAATCACAAGAATTATGGTATCATTTAGATAATTTTGACAAGTCCGCACCATGAGTTATACATCTTTCTTAAAATCATATTCTGGCCAACAGGGGTGTGTCTTCCCAGGTCACATGGTGGAGAAACCAGTCTATCCACTTTCTTTAAGCTCAGCCTGCCTCAGAGGGGGCTGCCCCTCCCCGTTTCTGCCAAGAGGAAGCCACTTTACGACCTCCCCTATAAACCATCTGCCTGAGTCAAGGAAGGGCTTTGTTCAAAAGGAAGCCATTTACGACCCCTTTGTTTAGTCTCCTGCAGTCCCCAGGTAATTCAATCAGAGAGTGTGTGACCTCCTTTTGGCAGGGGCAACAGAATGCAGCCAGGCTTGGGAACCTGTCAGGCAGAATTGGAATCTCTTTAAGCCAGTTTTTAGCTACATGTCATTTTTTTGTTCCCCAGTTTAAGTCAATACAATTTTTACATATGCAGCTAGAATGCTGATTCTAAGTTCAAAACTATGACATTTTAACAGTTACAAACTATGTGACACTCAAAAGTAGGTCACTCAGTTAATTTAAACATTTCGATTTTGGTGGTTTTAATCCAGTTTTGGTTAGGCTGCTGACATGCATAGCTCAGCCAGTTTTGTTATGAACATTGTTTTGGGCTCTTCATCTTCCCAGATTTTGTATGCACACATAGTTCATTCTGCCAGATGTCCGCTGGTGTTCAGTGAGATTTCTGGATGTGTTGCAATGTTTGAAAATAGGCATTTTGAGCTGGCATTCAGAGAAACCAAAGGTAATTTTAAAGCGTTTTTGAGCTAACAGGCGCTGCTGTTTTACCTTTGGTACCCATTCCACTCATGGCACCCTGGCCCATCATGCTCGCACTGGTGGGTGGCAAGTTAGGCAGCCATTTTGGTGTACGCACAAACTGCGTGGTTCTCCTGGATTCTGGCGCACATGTGGGCTTTTTGGCCATCTTGGATTTTCTAAGCCCACAGCACCAAATGTTGCAGCAGGATAGCTCAAACATGGGTCAGGACACCCAACATTATGCATGTCCTACGAGGTATGTTTTGTTGCCATTTATGACGAGTTCGGCTTTATTTCTCATAACAATTCTGCCAAACTTGTTTACAATTGCTGCCACTTCGTCTGGGAGTAAGTTTGCCACATTACAAGTGATGAAATGGCAGACTTAATCACCATTCTTGGGGTCCATAGGGGTCCATAGAGTTCCCTTAGGGATTCTGAACATTCACTGCAGGCCGTAATTCTGCTGATAGTAAACCCTCGTTTTTTTTTGGAGCGAAAGACGAGGAATTATCTCCTTCTAAGTTCAGGAGCCAGGAGGTATTTACTCACTTTTCTTTCAAACTCGTAGAATGGCGGATTCAGTGAATCTGCTACCACCAATTTTATATCACACTGCCACACTCTTAGTGAGGCACAGTGACCACAGAAACACAAGACAATTAAAAACTTTAGTCTTGTAGAGCTTAGTTTGAAGAAGGTACAACGCAACACAACTTGGATCATACTTCTGCTGTGGTGAGGACCTGTCGGTCATAAACACCACAGTAGCTCAAGACCAATTGATCAATTCTCAGGCCTTGTCACAAAATGGTCATATGCATTGTCCCACAACCTTGAGAGGGAAGAGGCATTACTACTTTTGAGCACTAAGCTACAATTGTTATCACACTAAACCTTGTTTGAGGAGATTCTAAAGTCTTTTGTTTTCATTGTAAAGAGACGCCAAGGTACTTCTCCTGAAATGATTCTCCATTTTGGGGACATTACAAAAGGAACAGGCATATGCCATGGTCACTAGGAATGTTCAACTTTTTATTTATTTTAAGCACTTTGATACTGTTTCAGTGGTGATTTGGAGAATCTCTGTCTAAAAGAGGAATATTGCGGGAATCGGTAAAGGGCAACCTGCAAGGTTGCTCTTCCCCTATCTCCCTTGACATTGGGCCTCATTACGAGGTGGGCACAAAGGGATACTGGGCACCGTCAAGGACATCGGTGGCAGTAATCCCTTTGCGCGCTATTCCGAGGTCCCTTAGCGGCTCCCTTCCTTAACACCTGCTTTTACCAGGCATTATGGATGCGGCCCGTTAAGGGACTTCAGAGCTAATAACGGTACCGCAAATTGCGGTACCGATATTCACGCCTTCCCCCTTCCCATTGAGCCCTGTGGGGGCTGAAATAGGAATGGAGAATGGCTTTTTCAGTGGGGACATACCGGTCCCGCAAAAGTCGGAATAGACCGGTAAGTCCCCATTGAACGAGGGTGGACTCGGTACCGGTATTGGAGGAAGTCATGGCGCTAATAGCGCCATGACTACCTCCAACCTCGGAATGAGGCCCATTGACTCCAACCATCCCGCTGTATAGTCCTCATACACCCACAAACTCCCCACTCTCACCCGGCATTCTCACGCTCCTTCTCTTTACCTCACCATCCTCCACTCCATCTGCACTTGTGGCCTCAAAGCTGAAGTGCAATGCACTGTTCATTTACCTGCAGGCAATGCTTTTTTGTGCATTGTGCTTCAGCCCAGCATTCTGGAGACCACAGTCAGATTCAGCATGTTGCAAAAGAATTGTAACATAAAATAAATTCCCAGTTTGTTCTCTGCCACTGTGAGGCGGCTGGGCACTGAAAGCAAGCAAGAATTTGATCTGTGAGGTGTACTCCTGAAATATAAGTTAATGAAATGGCCACATTCACAACACTCACTACTCGAATGTTCTATGTATTGCTTTTTATGCAGAGATTTATTTCCAAGCTGCATTCTAGTATCTCAAAGTATTCAAAAAATGTGTTATTTAATTACATTTACATGGAAATTGTTCACCGTATGAACATACCTTTGCAGACAGGTGGGTCCCTCCATTGACCATCAAGGCATGTGACATAAGATTGATTTTCAAAAGCATATCCTTGTTGGCACTTGTAAGTGACCCTCTCACCAGAGGTGTATCTCTCTTTTTGTGGTCCTACAATAGCAGCATCTTGAACTGGTGGTGCAGCACCACATGCAATAGCTGGAGAAAAAAAAAACACCAGAGATTATTGTGCACACTATGTTGATAATGTTAATGGTAATATGTCTATTTCCACTATAATTCATAAAACAATTCAAACATGAATTTGGCCCTTAGTATCCAACTTTACGGGAGACCTGCTAGCGACCTATAACCGTTACAGTGCTCACGTGAAGCTAAGTAGATTTCAGCAGTGAGATACTCTTGTCTTTGCATTTTAAACCTTTATTTGTATTGTTTTAAGAGCAGTTAAGCTTTTTTATGTCTTTTGACTATCCATAGTTTGAGAATCCATTTGTTTATTGAGAGTATATATGTGCTGTGCTGTAATCTGTGCCTGCACACCCACCTGCTACAGAATATGGTGAACTAGGTGGTCTCCCAAACCCGTTTATTGGCATTAGATTACAGATTGCATATGCTAGGGCATAAAGGATTTTAAGGAGGAACAACTTTGTGCCTTTTCAAAAATCCCTGCTAATAACAGAACAAGGGCTAGCGCAAAGATGCCCATTGGGTGAACGTTGCACTTAATGAATGATCATAGCAATAACAGGGCCTCATTATCAGTTTGGTGGTATCTCAGCATTAATTCCTCCGATACCATATAGATTTACTGTTACCACCACTTGGTCAGTGAAATTATTGCCAAATTACAAGTGGCGGTATGGCAGTGTTAGTTCCCATTTATGAACTGCATAGGACTCCATGGGGATTTTGGCAGAATTACTACCAGTGGTAATTGAAGAAAGGTTCCACTCGAGTTTCAGTATAATAAAATGATATTTATTCCAAGTTGTAAAATGCAACAGACCCCTAGCTCAGCCTTACATCTCATTGAGCAAGAGAAACTGTAACAGAATGATTCTTAAGTGTAAACATGCCATGATATCATGCAGAACTATATTACTGTATAACATTCCACATATAACTACAATACATCATACAGTAGAGTAGTCCTGCTCTCTATAAATGACAAACAGGATCATCACTATTTACATGTGAAATACAACTTCATAACATATCCCCCTTTCTTACTCTCCACCAGATCTTCTCAACACTGCTACCCTGTTTTTATTCCATACCTGTCATCCACATACTCTCACAGCACCCTTCAATACCGCCACCACGCGCACAGGATCCGAATACAATGAATCTCCTTTTCTCTTAATCACTGCCCTTCTAATTCTTACATAATCTCCACATTCCAACCGGAGTTCTTTACCACCTCTCCTCACATTTTCTCTCATATCATAATCTTCTTTTTTTTCTTTGAGATGCCTTCTCAATTTCACAATCTGTCTCACCAGCTCTTCCCAAACATGGAGGACACACCACTCAATGGCCCTCATTACGACCCTGGCGGAGATCCATGGTGCAATTTGCACCATGATCCATGGCGCTAAGCTGCCAACTCCGCCATGGGGGTTGGCGGACTTACCGCCCCATTCCGACCTTGGCGGGGCGGTAAGTCCCCAATCCCCATTTACCCTTCCCCATTCCCATTCTTGCCCCATAGGGTATAATGGGAGTGGGGAAGGCGTTAATTACGCCACCGTAAATTACGGTGGCGTAATTAACAACAAGTCCCGTAGCGCCATGGATTTTTCCGCTTGCAAAAAGCAGGCGTAAAAATCACCATGGCGCTACGGGAACTCGTAGTCGGGCGGAAAGGTACGCCATGCATTACGCCGGCGTAAACCCCTTTCCGCCAGGGTCGTAATGAGGGCCAATATCCTTTGCGCCCTCTCATCAAAACTCTGGTTACGGAATGTGGAGCCATCCTCAATGCTCCCATTCTTTCTTCTAATGCCAAACTCCTACTCACACCACATGCTTTTGCCAGTCGAATGCCCTCCATAATACATCTGTTGGTCCTCTCCACTAGACCATTCCCTTCAGGATGGTATAATGCTGTCCTCTTATGTATTATACCACAATTGTTCACATATGCCTTAAAACATGCTCCGGTAAACTGAAGTACATTGTCCGTTAATATATATTTGGGTAAACCTTCTCTCCCATACACTTCACGTAAAAACTTAACAACACTTCCTCCAGCAATGTCTGACTATTTTTTACTCACACCACCTAGAAAATGCATCAACCATCACTAGTATAAACTTTCCTTGTCCATAACCTATTTCAACGGGGCCCAAAATGTCAAAAGCTGCTTCCTCCCACACTCTTTCAGGAACCTCTCTGCATATCATGGGATGTTTCTTTGCTACTAACGCTTTACCAATCTCGGCACATTCCACACATCCTTTCAATCTTTTCTCTACCTCCTTATCAAATCCAGGCCACCAATAATCAGCTCTCAATACCTCCTTTGTCTTGCTAATTCCTTTGTGGCCTTTATGGGCTATGTCAATCATCCTGCTGTGAATCTCCTCAGGAACTATTGCTTTACCCCATCGAAATATAATATCATCCTCCACACTCAATTCCTCTCTAACTTCCCAAAATGGCCTTTACCTAACATCCAATTCACTTTTTCTAGGCCAACAACTTCAAATGTACATTTTCACTTTCAACACTTTCGACAGCAATTCATCGTTTTCTAACCCATTCCTCTTTGCACACTGTATTTTCACTATTGGTACACACAATTTCTTTTTCCTCAACCTGAGCCTTTTTCCTTCATCGCTAGTCTTGACATACAATCCGCAGACACATTTTCTTTTCCCGATATGACCACCACTTCAAAACTATGACACTGTACTCTTGTAACCCATGACGCTACTCTGCAAGATACTTTGTCTAATCCTTTGATCTCAAAAATCGACTTCAATGGTTTATGATCAGTTTTAACTATAAAATGTGTACCCCAAACAAATCTTTTGAATTTCTCAATTGCCCACGAAAAACCTAGAGCTTCTTTCTCCAGAACTTAGTATCTCAATTCTGCACCTCTCAATGCTCTAGAAGCATGCATTATAATCTCTTAATCTCCCTACTCATTAACCTGGGACTGGACCACCCAAGACCCACATAACTAGCATCAACCGTGATTACAGACCTTCACCTCCTATCAAATTTCTTCAAAGGCTCCTCCTAATTTATTTCATCTTTAAGCTTCTTAAATTCCCTCTAGCACGCATCACTCCACACAAACGCTTCATTCTTCCTCAACAACGTCCTCATCTCTGTAACTTTTCCTGCATCATGTTTATACATTTTTGATCAAATTCCAGCACTTCAAGAAAAGACCGCAACTCCCTTTTATTCTTAGGATCCACAACCTCTTTTATAGCAGTCACCATTGAATCTTTCAGCTTTATACCCTGGTATGACAACACATGTCCCAACGAAAAACACATTTTTCTTTCCTTAGTGTTATGCCACTCTCATACAAAATCCTTAACACTTGATCCAACCTTTCATCATGCTTCTCCACATTCTCTCCAGACACTAATATGTCATCTTGAAAGCAAAATACACCAGTTACTCTCCCAAACAACCTATCCATAACCTTCTGAAAAACAGAAGATGCAGACACAAGTCCAAATGGCATGCATTTGTATTGAAATAGCCCTTCATGCATAATAAACACAGTCAATTTTATGCTTTTCTCTTCAAGTTTAATCTGATGGTATGCGGATGCCATATCCAATTTTGAGAAAACGTTCCCTTGCCCAACCGTCGATAGCATTTCACCCATATTGGGTAATGGGTGCCGATCCACCATAATTGCTTTATTAACCTCCCTTAGATCCACACACAACCTTAGGTCTCCGGACGGCTTCTTCACGATCACTAGTGGAGAAATCCATTCCGCTCCATCAGCTCTCTCAATCACACCCATCTTAGATAGTTTGTCAAGTTCCTTTTTCACTTCCTCTCTCAAAACAAAAGAAACAGATCTTAATTTTGCTCTCACAGGGACGTGTCCCTTCTTTACCAAAATGTGATGCTGAATACGTCTCACCTTACCAATTTCCTTTCTAAACACGTCCTCATACTTATCCTCCACACACTGCAAATTGTTTACATGCATCACTTGTTCATCTTGATTGGGATCCAACCTCACCCTCAACCTTTTCTGATCCCTCCAACCAAACAAAATCTTCCCTTTTTTAGTGATGTAGACCCTTCCTTTAGCAAATCTTCCCTTAAATTCAAAATCTGCATCAACATACCCTAGAAGTTCAATCCGATCCTCATTGTAGCCCTCTGGATTCATGTCTGGCTCAATTAAGTTCCTCACATCCCCATTCATCTCCTCTTCAAATACCTATTTGGACATTAATGAAATTTTAGAACCAGAATCTGCCATCATTCTAATATTGCACCCATTTATGTTCACAACAGCATATGGATGATCACACTCCATTTCATTATCATCATTTATCACATTAACGATGACCCTTTCCATACTTGGATTTTCTTCTTCCTCTGAACACCCAACACTCTCTTCATCATTTACTACCATTACACTTCTTTGGAAATATTGGTAATTTTTACAACAGTTTGCAAAATGCCCACGTCTTTTGCATTTTGCACATATTGCCCTTCTTCCAGGATACACTACTGATGCAGCAAAATGTGAACCACTCGCACATCTAAAACATAGACGTTCCTTTTCTTCTTATCTTTCTCCTTTCCATGTATCCTTTTTAAATTCAGATTTCTCCATCTCTCTTTTATGCAGTTTTTACTTCACTTTTCTCTTGTTTCGACATTACACTGAGTACTTCTATTTTCCCTTCATTGCCATTTTTCTCTGATAACTTTGCAACACATGACATACAGTGTTCTACTCTCTTTGCTATGTTGATCACCTCATCCAATGAGGGTTCATCTTGCAACCATAGCTCCTCATGGATTTTGTTGCTCCGACAGTTCATCATAAACTGATCCCTTATTCGTTCATCAAAAGAATCCCTGAATTTACATGACAAAGCTAAATGTCTCCACGCCCTCACAAATTCCGCCACACTCTCACCCTGTTCCTGTACCATTACTCCAAAGTTGTATCTTTCAAGTATAGTACTTGTCTTGGGTTCAAAATGAATATCTAATTTCCTCAAAGCAACATCTAGTTCTGTAATACCGTCCCCTTCTCCCACTTCTTGCACATCTGGTAACGTGTCGCAAATCCTCTGACCCTCGTAACCCAAAAAGTGCATGAGAAGGGCTACTTTTCTTTCCATGGAATATGAATTCCTGCAAGCCGCTCTAATGTAGAGTTGAAATCCCTTCTTCCATTAAGGCCAATTTATCTTTGGATTCCCTGGAGTTGCCATAAAAAGGGCAAGTCCTGGCACACCTGTCATAGCCATGTCTTCCCTTGATTTTGCTTATTTGCACTGTATATAAAAATACTTCAATGTCTCTGTACATAATACTTTAGTCTTTACTTTGACTTCCAACAAGTGCTATATATTTTGCACTGTTATGTTCACTCTTCTGCTGTAATAAATATGCAGTTATTTATTTTAAATAACCTTTACGTTCCATCTGCCATAGTCAACTTATATTCGAGTAATCACATTCACAGTGTAAAGCGAGGTCAGGCAAACATGTGTTGCTCCTTTGTTTTTACTTTACTATTGCACGCTGTTTCATCTCGCACATGCACGCACTGCTGTAGTCTAATAATAGTCAGGCAAACACGTATTTCTCCTACGCACTTACGCAGAAGTGTGCGCTTCACTCTTCACACGCATCTGCAAATCCCCCAATGTCCTTTTGGTAGGCAGGCGATAGGGTGCATGTGCCGCCGCTTCGAAGGTAAACAATGGCTCTTCCTTAAAGTCGAGATGTATTTCCTCTTATTCTTATCACACAGGTGCCCAAAAACATACACTAGGAGTACATAGTCGTACTCCCACCCATGGGTGCCATAAGGGCATCCCAAGGGTCTGTTCGCCAAACCAAAAATAGGAAGAGCTGCACTGCCAGGAGTCCCATATGGACTCCTGGGCAGAAAACAATACAGAAAACATATGGAAAACGACTAATAGACAAGGACAGGGAGGTTCTGTCCCTCCAATGCATGTCCAGCATCACACTGCTAAATCACGCTATAGATCTAAAAACATGCTGGGCAGCATTGCACATTCCCCTATGCCTTTTTTAATCTCGGACACCAGGCTCAAGGGAGTGTGCATATGGACTGCGGCCGATTGAAGTGCATCTCTCTGTGAATCCGGTATCCCCTTTCATCTGCGGGTGCCCATCCACAACCCTAACCCCTCCTCCTCCACTTCTGCCCATGCAGTTTCTCAGTAGTAATTCTGTGTGCCCAAACCATGTGGCTACAATGATTCACTTTTGGAATCCGTTCAGAATGTGTGCTTTTTTTCATTTACTTGTGCATTGCGAGGACGCAAGTGCAGAAAACGTCTCTGCGAATTGGTCAAGCATTCAGCATAAAATGCATTTCAAGGAAACAAACACTAAATGCATTACAATATAAAATGATAGTTGACTAGTCTAGAAGGCCCCCGGGAGCTTAGACGGGAAACTGCATACATACCAGTACATGCAGGGGCTGCTGGCCACCGTCCAAGCCAGCATTTAATATCACTTGGGCCATTTATGCGGTAGCCACGATCACAGGCATAAACCACTATATCATCACTGTGGTAAAGTGCTTTGTGGGCAGGCAGCAAAATCCTCCCATTCGGTGTCTCAGGTGGCCGAGGACAGACTTCTTTTTCTGTATAATCAATTCAAGAAAAAGTTTATTTTATCAAAGAAAAGAGTGAGTTAAATCATGCGTTATAATACAATGTGAAGTTAACACATTTAATGAGAACAGAAAGGAGTTTATTGTGAGTAATCAGTTTCGCAAGCAGGTTTTCATATCTACATTTTAATATGGGATAATTCATTTAATTTGGGTATTTGGACATGAAAATCCAAGATTCGTAAAAATGAGATCTAAACACAACAAGAAAATCACATCCACATGTTCTGATTCGAGAGCTGACTGCAGTGAATCAAAGTTGGGGTTACCAGTACATCATTCCATCTAGCTCTTACTTTAGCAGAACTCAACCGTACCCCATGGAAAGTAAGGACAAATCCCAAGAACTCAGTCTTGTATAATTGAACATGTGCTTTTCTAGGGTGGCAAACAATGCGTGTTCTCAGAGTTACTGCAGAACTAAAGGTCTGTGTTGTACATGAAAACACATTTTTTTTTATTCACAATGCTCATGATGTTCATGGAAAGTTTTTATGCATGTTAGACTTTTATATATGAGAAATGTCTTTCCTTTTATACTTATATGTATTCAAAGTTGTGCATGTGTATGTGCTTAAAGTTTTTGTAAATTAAGCTTAATGCACAATAAAATAAAAAAAAGAAAGAAAAAGAAAGAAAAAACAAAAATAAAAACATGGGCTTCTTGAGATGGCGAGAAAATCAGGATATCATCTAGCTACGCCACCACACAATGGCGGCCGACGTTCCGAAAGACTTTATTCATGGAATGTTGAAACGTGGCTGCAACTTTACAAAACCTGAAGGGCATAACCAAGTATTTAAATAAGCCATCCATGGTACGAAAAAGCGATCTTCCACTCGCCCCTCAAGGATCCCAAACAAATTGTCAGCACCTTGAAAGTCCAATTTTACAAAAATCACAGCCATTCATAGTTGATCCAGAAGGACTGAAATTACTGTAAGGGGGTTGCGATTCTTAATAGTCACTTGATTCAAAGTTTGGTAGTCTATGCAAGGCCACACGCTCCTCTCCTTCTAAGGGTCAAGAAACAACAGGAACAAGAGGGATGTATTAACTGTTGACGGTGGTAGCCAAACACTCCTGAAAAACATGGTCTTACTGCTGGGTTAACGAATACACCCTACCACAGGGTCTCTGGGCCCCCTCAACAAGGTCTATAGGGCAGTCATACACCTGATGAGCAAGGATTGTTCCTTGTTAAAAACAACAGCATAATCCTGATATTCTTCAAATATTGTCAGATGAACTGCCCCTATTTTGTGATGATTAGACAAAAAGGCATGACATAGGGCCTCTTGGACTCAGGGATGACACATGCGCTGGGAGCTACAATGAGCCGAGGAAAAGACAATGGTGCATTGTGCCCAATCTACACAATTATTATGCAATTGCAACCATTGTATTCCCAGGATGAATCTCATCCTGACCGCCCTGCTGTGTAATCTCTGGCCCACACATGATGGTGGTCCCATTGACCACCCTTACGAATTCTAGACATACTTTTGGTAGAACTGGAACTCCAACTTGCTTAGCCCAAGCTGAATCCATGTAATGTCGGATGGAACCAAATCGACCTTGAGTTCCTGTTCATTGAGCCTGGAGGCAGCAGGCTAAGCTTTGATACAGAATTGATGAGCCTAGAAGACTACCCGAGGACCCGTGTTGGTATGACTCACCATGTTAATCCTGACTGGGGACAGGTTTTCTGTTTCCTGGCTTTTTAGTAGTCCGGAAGTGGATAAAATGACCAGCTTGCCAGCAATAGAATCAGAGATTGGCACACCAAAGTCTCTCACATTCTTCCCCTGAGAGAAGCCCATGAACAGAACCAATCTGGATAGGTTCTGGTCCATTACCTGATTCTCGAGAGGACTTGCTCTTTTCACTGCAACACCCCAATCATCAGACGCGCACTTGTAACACCAGATCAAGTAGGGTTGAAAGAAATAGTAGGCAATGCAGTGACCACAGATGGAGAGTCATTGAGTTTATCAGAGAAGCCTTTGTAGAAGAAACCCATCTTCCTATGCTCCTGCTGGTTGGTTTCAGCTATCAGGTGGTTCAAACGGGCATTGTACTGCAATAGCCCTTTTTAGCCCCGTTTTAAGCCTGTATTAGGTCCAATAGTTCTAAGTTGTGAACTTGGGCCTTATGCATTGAATCAAAGACTTGACATCTAGCCTCCCACAGAGCATCCATATCACACAAGTTGGGAGCCTTAGACTCCAAGAGAGTAATGGCCCATGCAGTTGCTAACCCAGCTAATTGAGAAGAGACACAAGCAGCCTTAGTGCTTGCATCTGAAAAAGCAGTCAGCCTACAGAGAAATGGTTCACAAAAGTCCAGTATGTTTTCGGGTCTGCGTGAAGGCACTCTGGTGGGGCCAATGGAAATGGAGTCAGCACCATAACAGAAAGTGGTACCTGTGTTACAAGACTCCCACCCAGAGCTGTCTGAGCACCGGAGGCACCTTGCGGTCCCAAGTTTTATTTCTGTGGTGCCCCGAATTCCTTATCAGGAGGTAAGGGGTGTGAAGTACTCTGTGGTGCATCAAGCCTTTGATTGATAGTGGTATGGGCTGCTGCCATATCAGCCCTGATCCATGCCAGTGCTTAGATAAGGGTAATTACTGGATCAGCGATTACCTCCATACCAATACGTGGAAAGGGGAAAAAGAGGATGCTCAATCTTTTGGGGCTCTGACCCTGGATTCGTGGCTCTTTCAGAAACCCTTAAAGTAGACATGTACTTTTCTCCTGATGTTGTCAAGTTCCGTATGCAAAGAACCCAAGCCTCAGATAGTGGTTCAGACAGAAAGGCAACAAAATAGATCTAGATTTGCCCAAGCTGCAAGGGAATAAACACAGAACGTCAATTATAATGACACCCCTTTACTATGCCTTAATCTTTCAGACAGCAAGCACTTATCTCAGTCCTTGTTCTGTTTGTCTTCTGGTGTCCAATAGGTAGGTTCTCCAAGGCTTGTAATGTGTCAGTATTCGATAGGCCAGAACACTGCCCGATACTAGGCACAATGGAAGTCCACAAACAGTCCGCAGAGACCTAACCCCGAATGGCACAGGGACGCCTCTCGAGGAAGGATGAGAAGAGCCTTGATGATGGAAAAAGCCGACTTCTTGACAATATAAACAAGTAGTGAGGCTAGTCTCAGAACAAACATATCCAGTACTCAGTGCTGGAAATGAAAAACAATTACTGGGGGAACTCCCCCGATCCTTGGAGGGGCGGGGCTTTGGGAGGAGGGGGCCTGGGTAGAGGAGCATGGCCAGTGGCACATTTAGGCTTTCTGCTGCCCTAGGCCCAAATAAGTGCATGCACCCCCAACTTTACTCCACCTCTGCCAGACTCTGCACCTTCACCAGATTCTGCCCCTTCCACTAAATCTGTCTGCGTTGTGCAAACTACGCCCGTTCACCCCCATTTTGGCCCCCATGTTGGATCCATAACATTATAAGGACGTTTTTAAGGTTGCAGGGGTTGGAAAGTTATTTCTTATTCTCAGTTAGTTCAAGCCTGTTATCTTCTATGTTATGTTAGTTGAAAGAGTGTTTTCAGATCTCTGCTGTCCAAGATTTGGAGAAGGTAGTGTGTTCTACAGTTGAGTGCACTAGAGGTAATTGTTACGGCTAAATATCTACTTTCGGTTGAGTCTGAAAACAATCTTTTAGAGGAAGCAATAAAAACATTAGCTGTCTGCCAACTGGACACAAGTGAGAGACGGTTGAAATGACAAATTTTGGTTTCAATGCTAACATCTGGTTTCTCTCACAAATTGCCTGCTGTCACACTATGAGAAGCACCTAGACTGGTCTGTAATATTAATGCAACATAACTACATTTCTACATCCGGTCCTGCCAAATGCTACAGTTTACATATGAAATATATGCAAGTGATAAAGACACATCTTATGAACCTTTTGAATAAATTAACTTAGGCCCCTTCTCTTGGTTACAACTCTGGTACTGTGTGATATACTTTGCAGTTGGTTCTCCTGATAGTACTGAGTGTGCAACTGAATGCAGGGGTGTTGTCGGGACGGGGCGAGGAGGTGATTGGGCTGTAGCCTCAGGTCTTTTGGTTGTAGCCCTGATAGAAGCTCAGGGGCTACAACTAAAAGGCTTGCTACCCCCAAGTCCTGACAGTGCGGACATTAGCATAGTCCTGGATCTTTTCCAGACCTGGCAACACCCCTGGCAGAATGTCATCAAAGCCACATGATAAACCCTGCAGGGATGCCATTTGCCTGCTTAGCACTGAGTAGCTTATGTAAAGATGGCTGAATTGATATCTTTACAGTACAGGGCACCTTTACAGATGTGAAACAGTTTGTACCTTTGGCACACACAATTGATTGTCACTGACATGCATTTGGGGGTGCTTCGCAGGCCGTTTCCTTCAAGTAATGCGTAGCGCATTTTTCTTTTTGAGGGTTGTCTCTGTTCATACGTGTATGTAGTTTTGTTCATTGTGAGACTCTCGCTGTATCGAGCATGCATTTTTTCACTTTTGGAGTGCCACTGCATATTTTGTAATCCCAGTTTCTTGTTTTAAAGTTTTCTGAGTATCGTGTATGCAATTATTGTTTTGGGGTTCCTCTGCGTATCGCGTGCCTCTTTTATTCTTCTTTTAAAGCTTTATGAGTATTACATATGCAATTTATGAACCATGTATCTATGTAGTCCATCAAGTAGACTGTTCACTATCATATTTTTGTTAGACATATTTGGAGGTGCTTTTCATTTATTCATTTTGCCTGCACCATGAGTGGGAAGGCAGCAAAAGGAAAAGGGGGAACACAGGGACATGGTGAGGACAAATGTGCTCCAGCTCCAGGAGGATGTGGTGTGCCTTAGCACACAGGTGACCCGGAACCTGTACCTGGACATGGTCAGAGACTCAGAGGTGGACCAGCAACACCAAGGGCCACTAGGTCCAAGAGGGGATGCCCTGCAGAGCAGGAAGAGGCTCCACCCCAGGATCAGGCCCAGATTAAAGGTTTACCAAGGAAGAAAGGTTTCAATGATTAGGAGCTTCAGAACCTCATAGATTATGTGACAGATCACTATTTTGAGATGTACCCCTCAGCGGGCAGCAACCATACTCCCACCCTCCGAATGACACAGTGGCAGCATGCCATGCATCTCACCAATGCCTGTGGTGTGGAGAGGCACACCGCTAAAGAGGTCCAGAATTGGATGAATGACCTCACACGAAGGAACAAGCAGAAGCTGAGTGACAACCTGGCTTCTGCCCAGGCCACTGGAGGGGGGGCAGCAGATGAGGAGCAGCTGACTCCACTCAAAGAGGACCCAAGTTTCCTCATTAGCAGTGAGCAGGTGCATGCATGCCTATGTGGACACATCTGGTGAGTGGAATTTGTGTGTATCTTATGTGTAGACAATAATGGTGGACCTGCCCATATATGTGTTGTGGAGTAGCGGCAGAGTAGCAGTCTCAGGCAGTTGCTCTCTACCTGCTCCTTGACTACAGTCTGTTTCCTGTTACTACCAGTGCTGGCTGAGGAGCACTGCTTAAAAACCCCTTGAATCCGCAGGACAGCCGCGGAGGGGCCACGGAGTAGTGGTAGAGTAGCAATAGTGTCATAGTAGCAATGTCAGGCAGTCTATGGCCGCTATGACCTCTTTGGACGCCAGAGACTCTACAGTCCTCTGCCCGATCCTGGGGGAGGAAGGCCTCTGCCTTCGGAGCTCGCGCATGTTGCGAGAAGAGAGATTGGACAAAACTGAGCTGGGGACTGCTTACAAGCGTCTTTCTCCACCAAATTTGCCAAAACATTCAGGGGGCCCTCCCCTCTTGCACATCATCTCCTGTTGTCATCTCTCCAGACAAACAGGAACCCGAAGTTGAAGTCGGGGTGGAGGGCATATCTCGAAACCTCTACAATGCTCCACAGCCCACTCATGGCTCCTCCAGGAGGGGAGCCGGGAGGTTACATCAAGGAGAAAACATTCTGCATATGTGGAGCTTTCTCCGCAAAACAAAACTAGAAGAAGCCCAAGCCAAAGTAAAGTGACACCTCCCACTCCATCAGCAAATACCACTCAAGCGGTTCCTTCGCCTGTACCCCGTGGAACCCGGGACCCGCCCTGCCCCAGTTTCTTACCCGAAATCAGAGAGATGGTCCGCCTGTTGGATGAGAGACAGGGTCAACCACTGTGGGTGGGACGGGGGCGGAGCGCTACCAGGAAGAGCGTGATCTCGGGGAAGCGATCGAGGCTGCAGAAGGCGCATCCCCATGGGTGGAGGAGGTCCTCCTCTCCAAGTTTGCGGGGCACGGCACGGCTCCCAGTCCTCCTCCAAGCTGCCCAGTGGTGGTGTGGGAGCCGGAGGTTGGTTGGGAGAACGTGACCACCTCCCCCGCAGAGAGGGCTGGGCCGCGGGAGCCCTCCCATTCTAGCAGGGTCTTTGTGAAAGTGCAGGTGTAGGTACATGGAACGGCCACTGGAGGGAGTCGGCACCTTATTTCCAGCTCTGACGACGAGTCAAACGCATCATTAACAACTCCTCAAACTATGGCCTCAGATGTTCGGGCTTATCCAAGCAGCCATATGAAAAGCCCTATTCTCAAAGGCCACAACCTGAAAATAAAAAGACCCTCCAATAAAAAGCTGTCAGCAAAAGTTTCATGGCTGAAGCAGCTGTGTATCAACAGACTCACTTAACTCACAAACAAAGTAACCCTCCAAGGGAAAAGCGGTCACCCCTGCTCCAGAAACCACTAGCCCTAAAAAGTTTTGCCAAACTTTAAAAAGAAAATCAGAAAAAACTAAAGATCCCTTGAAATTAAGTTCTGATAATTCTCTGTCTACAAACATCTTACAGTACTTCTTTAAGAAACAGTGTAAACGGAAGTACAACAAAATAGTGGAACTTTCGGACGCCAAAATTCTTGAAGCCGTCCAAGACTCTCAGACATCAATCAAACTTCGAAAAACTGATGATGGCACAAGCCCTGTATTACCTGTGTTTTGACCTGCGGCCAGATGGCACTTTGGAAAGCCAGTGGAGCCATCTAGGATATCCACACGAAACCTGGCACCGACGACTCAGAACACTACTGACAAAGTTACACAAAGCAGCTGAGGGTTGGCGATATCTTCAATCAAAACATTGCCTCAAAATGCAGGGCCATTAGACTTCATAACTCAAACTCATCAGCTGGAAGGCCTTTCGTCAAGCAAAGAAAATCTTAAAAAACCTCAGACCATGGAAAAGCCCCACGTCTTGGCCCTTCTTCCTGCTGTTCGAGAGTCAAATTTGGAAGACAGGCTGACACATCTCCCAGGTTGGCTAAATCAATAGACAATACTTCGCCAAAAACTTTCACTCCGCAAAGAGATTCATTACCATCTTTACCTCTTTCGGCCCCCAGAAACAGAAGACAAAGTGAACCACCACACACCTTATCAAAAGATACACCCTAAAAAAAGCGGGACATATTTTCGGCAATGTCAGCAGTCACCATAGCCCTTGCTTCCTTCTGCAAACTCTATGAGTCGATTAACAACACGCTTAAAGATCACAGCTCGATTTCAGTCATGATGCACTCGAAATGTACCTTGAAGGGTACATCACTGCCATGGAACGAAAACGTAGATCTAGCTATCATTATCTCGAAACAAACTGAGGGAAGCTCTAGTGTGCCCATGCTGACACCACCAACCTTATTTGAGACGGGCATGCAGACAGTAAAGGCACCCTCAGGCGTCTTTGAAAAGGAAAACACAAACTGCCAAATATGTGAGAACCGAAACCCCGCCCTGAGCAGCTGTGAGCCAAGCAAGGAAAAGTGAACGCTCAAAACAACTAAAATCATGACAAATTTAAATGAAAATGGTGTATTGGCACTAAACAAAGAAAGAACAGTATCGAACAACTATGCATGCATGGAGGACGTGATTATACTTTCAGAAGAGCCCGTAAACAGCACCATGATGGAAAATCACACTAAGGATCTTTCCAAAAAAGACTTTGCAATTTTTGAACATTCAACGACTAAATCAATTGAAAACCTGACAACTAAAAAACAACTTGTGTTTCACCAATACCCCTTGGGGGGGTCACAGGCATCTGTGGCCGGTGGTTCAGAAATTCAGCAACCAAAACCAGCTCCAAGAACTATTCCACAAAAACAGGTAACTAAAGGAAAAGAGGAGGCTATTATGAGCCCAAAAAAACACATCACAGCCTTCGACCTCTCCAAAAACAGTTCAAGACTTTATTGCGGTTACAGAACTGATGGACCTCAGCGAACACTTATTGGACGCGGAGGGGAATTCAGCTCTTGTAAAAACATCGGCCGCCCACCTTCCTAGTCTAAAGGAAGCAAATGTATGTGCAACCCGTTCCCCGGGACCTGGAGGATGCTGCAAATTTTCTAACACTGGAAAAATGTTGTAAAAAGCTAACTACCAGCTTAAATTGGGGCCTAAAAGCAGTATCTCTACCGGATCACAATAGGGAAGAGAAAGCCACTTCCAAGCATTATCGATCCAGGGTGGGAGACTCGCCTAGGCGACAAGATCCGTAGAAAGGAGTGAGAAGGATCGACACCATCTCAATGAAAGGCTCAGTTCTGACCCCAAGGAATCACCACAACTTTCCAGCAACCAGAGCCCTCTGTGAATCTCATACATCTGAGGGTGATCAAAGAGAGAGAGACACGAAACAAAAGATTGGGATGGCGAGCAGAGGGAAAAGTAGACCAACTTTTAAGCTAGAACAATGAGCAAACAATCGAGAATATATTGTCCTAAACAGAAGAACGGTCCTAAAGTTACTACACTCCATTTTAAACGTGTGCCTACTGAAGTCAGAAGACCTAAAAATCATGGAGCCAGGTCACGAGGGAAAAATAGCTATAACTTATCTATACATAGCTTCTTCAGCTGTGGAAAACATGTTAAGAGACTCATCAGAAAAACTTCTAAGGATGGGCTACGACTTGACAGAAATAACAGCTAATCCCTACACCCCGGTACATTTGGACAAACACAAAGGCAGTGAGCAACTGTTAAAACCCCCTAAACGCAAAACAAATTACACAGACATCCCATAAGAGGACTTTGAAAATGCAGACCAAGAAATTATTGGGCGACAAATGGTACCTCAGGAAAAAAAGAGAAAGCAACAACCGGAAGAATGAAAAGAGACTTGAAGACCAGATCCATCACATCCCCAGTGAAATACAGATCCAGTACAGAGAAAAAAGACACCTTAACCTTTAAGGACCCTCTTGAGGCTGGAAGGATTCCAAGTGGTCCACTGACAAAAATAAAAAGGACAATTATCCAGGATCCTCAACCACAAAGTACAAACACACAGGAAAAAGATAAAACGGCTCCCATGCAACAACTGTGGGCATGGATCCCAAAGGCTTTATCGGGTCGCCTAAGAAAGTAGCAATCCATAATTACAAACCACCAATATCAAACGCCACTTCCTACGACCTTGAGGTTGGGTTCTTGGAACACGCCGGGTTTCAACATTTGACGGTTCCTGGAGACTTTGACCTGGGCTTGTGTCACACTCACCTGTGTCTCTGCAGGAGCGATGGATGAGCCTCCCTTGACCCCGAGTCTTCACTTCCCCTGTTTCACCCAGAGGAATACCTGTCAAATACAAGGTGTACACTCAGACCTGAATTCACCCGATTCCCCTGGGCCCTTCCCTTCTCTTTAATGTGTGCTGTGATGTCACCCTATTGGCTTACCTTGATCTTTAGTAGGGTGTGCACTCCATCCTGCATTGGCAGGGGTGCGATTCACTCATGTGATTGGTGCCAATGTCTGTAGGCTGAGTTCAGACGCCAAACGCTGTTTTATGCCTTCACAGCGAGGCCGAGAGTTCAAGGCACCAGTTTCTTCACTGGCTAGAAAGTCCTTCCCACAAGTGAACATTGCGTGGAGAATGTCGAGTGTCCAAAATTGTCCGTATTGTCTTTGTTTGCCGGTATTTTTGTGGGTGAGTAGCGCTGCGTGTAGAAGCTAGCTGCTGGTAGGTTTGCGCAGCGCCTTCAATTCGAGCGCACCTGGTAATGTCTCTCCCTTTCCCTTGCAGGAGAAATGATGTGGTATTAGCGCCTCAAGTCCGGGTTCAGTGCTACTGGAGACTTGGTGGTTAGGTAAGTTTGCACGGAGGCTTTTGGTAAGTGTGCACCACGTAGAGAGAGAGAACGCAGTGAAATACATGTCTGCGTTATTGGAGCGAGCGCAATGAATAATGTCTCTACTTTCTTACAGGGGTTTGTGCGCTCGTACAACTAACCTGGATTCCAGTGTCGGGGGCAGATTCGGTGAGTATGCGCAGCATTACTGATGTGTGCATGTTAACGCTGTTCTTCTTTGTTCTTACAGGTGCTGGTGTAGAAGTCCTCTCTTGACTGGAGATAGCTACGGCGTGGAGTAAGAACCAGGTAAACTGAAGCTGAATGTCCAGAGCGGGTAAGCAGAAGTAGGATGATCCGGAGCAGGTAAGCAGAAGCAGGATGATCCGGAGCAGGTAAGCAGAAACAGGATAATCCAGAGCAGGTAAGCAGATGCTGGCTGATCCAGAGCACGGCAAGTGTGTTGCTGATACAGCTCACAGTAAGCAACACGAAGCACTGGAAGAATCTTGGCTTATATAGCCAGCCAAACCCAAACACTAGAGAGCTCATGAGTTATCATGCACCTCCTGTTTGGCATCAGGAAGTAGTGGTAACCAGGAAGTTACTACAAACACTAGGAAGGAATGAAAGGAGGGATTTGTTATGGGTTCTTTGTGTGCCTATGCCAGGCATGCCAAGCCTCCACACAGCTTGCCCCAACTACCTGCCTGATACCCATGACAGCTTGTTTGGCATTCTCTGCCTCCAGGAAACCTGGCTGGCTGAAAAACCAAGTTTAGACGGTTTTGACTTGGTTATTTTGCCAGCCAAAAAAGGGGACAAGGGACGCCCGTCTTCTGGTCTACTGTTGGCAATTCACCCAGGCAGCGGCATACACGTGGAAAGCATCCTGACGGCAAACATATTCCTTTTGACAGTCTTAGTGACTTGGAATCATCCTAATAAGGAAACAGAGGAAAACTCTTCTACCCGAGTCATTGTTATGAACACATATTGGAACCCCCAAGTGATTTCAAACAACAGCTTCCTAATGATGATAGAGAACACAATTGACAATGCATATGTAGAACACCAAGTCTCACATCTTCTCATCTGTGGAGACCTAAATGCAACTTTTAGTAAACGAGGGCCAAAGAAGTCACCTGAAGCTCACAGGCTGCCTACTGGAGAGAGAGCCACTGCTTGGTTAAAACTAATGGCCTCAAGAAAACTCTTCGATACGGCCACTGTGTTCAGCTGTCGTGATCTAACTCCAACTTGGGAAAGAGGAAAATCAACTGCCACTATTGATTACATTTTTGTATCGCGCCCAATGATCCCAGTGCTAACGTCTTTCAAAGTGACAAAAACAATGTTGAGTGACCACAACTTGCTGACCATAGAATGGACTTCAACCAGCTTAATATAGCAGAAACTACTCACATAACTCGAGCCCAATAATTGTAGAATTAACAAAAATCTACAATGGACACAAAGGAGCCAGATCTGAAAATTGGAAATCTTGCCAAATTGATTACCGACCACTGCTCGTGACCTATAGCGCAAAGTCAATAAAAAATGGGGACACCATTGAAACCAAAAACCATAAATTCTGGAAGCAACAATGAACTACAAGTCTTGGTTGAAAGGTTATCGATTTTCTTTAGATCAACAAGACTCGGAGGAAATGTTGAAACACTTGAGTCGCCACAACCTGCCTGAATTTTGTTCCTTAATAAGATCCGTGGAAACCTCAATTAATGATGCACTACTAAGTAGCATTGCAGAAGGCACCTGGGTGAAATTTTATAAAAACCTGTTCCACTCTCCACCTATAGCCAGGCTTCCGACACAGAGCGAGCAAAAGACTCCATGGGCTGATTTCCACAACAGAGAAACTATTATAGACGCCATCCGCAAGTTGAAAAATTCAAGGGCGCCGGGCCTGGACGGGTTTACAAACATCGACTTGAAGAACCTCCCAGTGTCATGGACATAGACCCTGGCCCTGGTACTCGGGGCCTCTGGGCCGCGCCACAGTGCCCCTGCATGGCCTCGAGGGCCCAATCATGCCCCCCAAGACTCTCCTGGAGTCAGTCCTGCACCTTTGGCGCCGGGCTCATATGGCAGAAGAAGGAGCTGGAGCTCTCAATGGAAATGGAACAGTATGGCTGCCCCCACATGATTCAGTTCAGAACTGAACCATGCGGTCTAGCATCTAGGGTGCGGTCAGGCCTGAAGGCACCTGGGATACCTGCAGACTATTTAAGCCACAACCGAGCTGCAGCACACGCATTGCGTTGCCCTGCACTCGCAGCGCGACGTTCACCGTGATCAATCCTCAGCTTTCCAGGCCAGCACCTGCAAAAGAAGAGAAGAAGAGCACCATTACCCATCATTACCTGCTTGTAAATCCAGCTCCTGTCGATCGCTCCAGTGTCACCTCGGAATCTCGCCCTCGCTTGAAAGCCACAACCTGGAGGAGGAAAAAGAAAGATAGTATTAGTAAGCGTTCACATCCCTCATTCAAGCCACATTCGGAAGCAGGCTTACCTGAGCACAACTTGTTGTTGGTCTATTCCGTGCCGGCCTCATCAACCTGCAAGAGAAAGGCAAAGCGGTAGCTCTCATACTTACTCGACGGCAGTCCGGACAACATCTGCTCACCGCTCCACATCCTCCCGGTCGCTCACCATCCAGAGCATCACAACGGCCTGCAAGAGAAGAATAACAAAGGTTAGCAAGCAGCAAAAGCACACATAGCGTCGCGCTCCGCGCATTCACTTACCATCTTGAACATAGCCCCCTCAACCAGCTCGACGTCTTCATCATCCCTTCTGCACCTAAGAGAGAAGGAGGACATTAATAAGGGCAATTACAATTACGGACAAATTATTAAGAACAGTAGACTTACCTGAAGAACTGAGTCGCAACAGGTCTGGCCTCTCAGGCCCACGCCAGTGAAGCAACTTGGCAGCGAAGCGCCCTATCCATGATGCACCCCTGCACAGAACTGCTGGACGGAAAGCGCATCTTATCGAAATCCAAGGTTAGGAAAACTCTAAGGGGGTCGTTGGGATTCACAAGGGAGGTGGGCCCAGAGAGGAAGAGATTGTGGGCTAAACCAGAACTCCTGTATTCCAGACTAGATCCTCGGCAGAACGAGAACCCGGTGGAGGCGAATCCAGGCCGGGAGCAGTCCAACCAGGTCGGGTGACGTCACTGTGGATACCAGGTGAGCGTTACAGAACGCGAAGCATCAAAACTATAATCCACCCAGGCGTCCAGCATGGAAACCTCAGAAACTGACCAGTTAGCTCAGATGCTGGGACAGTTACGTGCTGACGTACTTTCAGCCAGACAAGAGACCAATGCCTTGCGGAGTGAACTAATAGTGACCAAAGAATGTACTGATGATCTAAGTCAACAACTCCTTCAATCACAGGCCGGATAAGCCCCTTTGCCTGGGACCAACCCATCAATGCCAACCCCATCGAGTAACCTGGGGCAGATCACCCTTCCTGGCGCAGCTCCTTTAGCTCCACCGGCGCATTTCTCGGGGGACCCTAGGAAGTACTCAACCTTTATGAATAAATATCGCCTCCATTTTCTTTGCAGATCTGGGGCGTTCCCTAATGACCAGTCACAAGTGGCCTTTGTGTTGTCTTATCTTAGTGGTAGTGCTGCAGATTGGTCTGTGCCTTTTATTAACCGGGATGATCCACTGCTACACGATTTTGGGGGCTTTCAGCAAGAGCTAGAAAAGCTCTTTGCCTGTCGTTCCCATGGACAGGCTTTAGACAATGAACTCTTGTCCCTCCGTCAAGGAAACCAAGATCTATTGACGTACATAGCGACCTTCCACAGGCTTGTGGTCGAAGCAGAGTGGCCAGAGGACAAAAGGACCACGCTATTCCACCAGTGCTTAAGAGGAGAGCTAAAGGATGTACTTGCCCAAGTAGTAGATCCACCCAAGGACTGTGCTGAATTTATTAACCTGGTGATCCAACTCGATCATAGGTTACAAGATCGAAGGATGGATCGAAGTAGACCAGACGATCGCCCCATGTTCGTGTGCTCCAAGGACCATGTTCAGCGAGGGTCAGACAGTTCCGTGGAACCAATGCAACTAGGAGGGGTAAGACCCCCTTTAACCAAAACAGAAAGGGACAAGAGGAGGGAACAGCAGCTATGCCTATACTGCGGAAAGGTGGGTAATTTCCTCAAAGAGTGCACGGTAAAGCTACCCAGAAGGACCGTAGGACCCACAGATAAGGAGAAATCAAGTGAGGAGTTGGAAAACTACCCAGCCCGGCAAATGTAGGGGTCCCTTTGTCGAGCAAAGAAACCCAACTACAGACCTTTTGCGTTGCCGGTGATCCTAATCAACCACCAACAGCCGTCAAGGATGCATTCGGTAGAAGCTTACATTGACAGCAGAGCTGTGGGGAGTTACATGGACCAGGATCTTGCAGCAAAGATGGGGCTCCCACTCTGCCCTAAGTCCACCACTGAGACTGTAACCACCATAGACGTTACTGAAATCACCTCCGGCCCGTGTCTGAATGTACCACTGTTCTAACCCTCTTATGTCAGGACGGCCATTGGGAATCAATCGCTTTTAATCTTATCAAGGCACCTCAATTCCGATTGATCCTAGGAATGCCGTGGTTGGTCGCACACAATCCACAAATTGACAGGCGTACTCGAGAACTGTTTCTTTCCCAAGACTGTACACGCACTTGCTATTATAATGGGAGGAAGACAACGAACACTGGCTTGTCGGTCCGGGAAGGGGCGGCAAGTGCCTTAGGTGTAGTTGGTACCCTGCCAAGCCAATATCAGGACTTTCAAGACGTGTTTCAAAAGGAAAAAGCTAATACCTTGCCACCCCACAGACCCTATGATTGCCAGATCGACCTGGTACCTGGTGCACAAATCCCTTGTGGTCAAATCTATGTGCTTACAGAACCTGAGAACCAACATTTGAAGTCATACTTGGAACAGTATCTAGCCAACGGTTGCATCTTTCCCTTCATAGTCACCTGCAGCTTCTCCCCTATTCTTCGTACCGAAAAAGGAAGGGGATTTGAGGACTTGCATCGACTATCGTGCCCTGAACCAAGTCACCGTTAAGAATCGTTACCCCTTGCCCCTGATCCCGGAATTGTTAGACCAAGTCAAAGATGCCCGAATCTACACGAAATTGGACCTTAGAGGGGCCTACCATCTTGTTCGCATTAAAAAGGGGGACGAATGGAAAACAGCGTTTAGTACCAGATATGGCTTGTATGTATACCAGGTGATGCCATTTGGCCTTTGCAATGCCCCAGCCGCATTTCAGTATTTCATGAACGATGTCTTGAGAGAGCTGATTGACGTCTGTGCCCTAGACTATATAGACGACATCCTAGTGTATTCGGCCTCAGAACAGGACCATGTCAAGCATGTGCGTTCCGTCCTTACCAAGCTTCGCCAACACCATCTTTATGCCAAACCTGAAAAATGCTCATTTCATGTTACTGAGGTAGAGTTCCTGGGGTTTATCCTCACTCCAAAGGGAATCCGAATGGATGTGCACAAGGTCGACGCCATTCTAAATTGGCCAGCTCCATGTTCATTCAAAGGGGTCCAGAGCATGTTGGGATCTGCAAACCTTTACCGCCGATTCATCCCGGGATTCTCTCAAATAGTACATCCAATCTTGTCTTTATTAAGGAAGTGCAACGAGAAATTCCAGTGGGCCGAAGAGGCTGAAAAAGCTTTTCAGGAACTCAACGTGAGATTCACTTCCGCTCCAATCTTACGACACCCTCGCCCAGATCTTCTAAACAGATGCCGCCAGTATAGCTATGAGTGCTGTGCTATCGCAAAGGGACCCACACACCAGCCAGTTACATCCAGTAGCCTTTTGGTCGCGTACGTTTTCACCACCCAAGATCAATTATGCCCTCACAGACAAGGAGCTCCTGGCCATAAATTCAGCTTTCAAGGCCTGGCGACATTATCTGCTAGGGGCCAGGCACACTAGCACCGTGATAACTGACCAGCAAACTCTACAGAACTTGAAGAGTGTGAAGGCTCCATCCTCTCGACAACTACGCTGGGCCCTTTTCTTTGTGGAGTACGACTACGTAATCACATTCCGACCTGGAGTCAAAAATGGCAAAGCTGATGCCCTTTCGCGCATGGGCACAGATGAACTGGTGTACACAACCCTTGATCCTGTGGCCATCATCTCGAGCGGCAAACTCCTCGGCATTACAACTACCATGACTGAAGACAAATTGCTGCAAGGAATCCGACAAGTAATGATTCCTGAGTTATTACGAGAATGGGAATCGCAGGGAGAACACTATGCAGTTAAGGACCAACTACCATACTAGAGGAATCGATTATTCTTGCCCAAGAAAGAACTTCAGGAACAGGTAATCTCGGAATTTCATGATTCCCTCATGGAAGGCTACCCTGGAATTGCCAAAACTCTGGCCAAGGTGAAGCAGAGCTGCTGGTGGCCAACGTGGCACAAGGACGTCATTCAGTTCATTATCTCTTGTGGTATTTGTGCACACAATAAGTCATCAAAACAGAGACCAGCTGGGCTCCTTAGACCATTGGACATTCCGCCGGCTCCATGGCATACTTTATCTCTCGACTTTATCACCGACTTACCCTCTTGTCAAGGGTATAATACCATCCTAGTGGTCGTAGACCTGTTCTCTAAAATGGCCCACTTCTTGCTGTTTAAAGGACTCCCAAATGCATCCAGCCTGGCTAAGACATTCCTAGAACACATAGTACAGCTCCATGGGTTCCCGTCAGTACTGATCTCGGATCGGGGTACCCAGTTTGTATCCAACTTCTGGAGGAAATGTTGTTTAATGGCCCAAATTGACATTAGGCTATCCACTAGCCACCACCCCCAAACGGATGGCCAAACGGATAGGACGAACCAGACGCTCGAACAATACTTGCGCTGTATGCTCCACCAAGTGGAAGGGGATTGGAAAGGCTTGTTGTGGATTGCCGAGTATGCCCATAACAATTCTCAACACAGCAGCACTGGACAGACTCCATTTAATACTGTGTACGGCAGATACCCACGCACGTCTGAACTGGACTCTGGAAATGCCGGCCATCAAAACCCTACACGCCACCATTTCTCAGGCCTTCACAAGGGCCATTGAGCACTTATGTCAAGCCAAGGTTCGCCAAAAGAAATACGCAGCCCTGCATCATGAAAAAGCCCCCAACTACTAAGTAGGAGTGTGGCTAGCATCCAAGCATGTACCTCTAAAAGGGACCCGGTAGTTCCGCCCACGATACCTAGGATCTTTTACCATTGAATCCATCATAAATCCAGCAGCAGTTAAAATGACCCTGCCGACCAACATGCATATTCACCCTGTGTTCTATGTGTCCCTCTTAAACCCAGTTCAGCCTCGAACACGGTTGACCACACCCCCCGAACCTGTAATGGTCCATGGAGAACCGGAATTCAAGGTCAAGGACAACTTAACTCAAAGTACGTCAGAACAAAACTATACTACCTAGTAGATTGGAAGGGATATGGTCCACAGGACAGAACATGGGACCTAGCGATTACATCCATGCACCACGTTTAATAAGAAGTTTTCATCGTGAGTACCCCACCAAGCCAGGACCAGACAGAAGAACCACCTTGAGAGGGGCCTTAAGGGGGAGTGCTGTCATGGCCATAGCCCCTGTCCCTGGTACTCAGGGCCTCTGGGCCGCACCACAGTGTCCCTGCATGGCCTCGAGGGCCCAATCATGTCCCCCAAGACTCTCCTGGAGTCAGTCCTGGTGCCTTTGGCACCAGGCTCATATGGCAGAAGAAGGAACTGGAGCTCTCAATGTAAATGGAAAAGTATGGATGCCCCCACATGGTTCAGTTCAGAACTGAACCATGCAGTCTAGTATCTAGGATGTGGTCAGGCCTGAAGGCACCTGGGATACCTGCAGACTATTTAAGCCACGCTCGAGCTGCAGCACATGCTTCGCGTGTCTAGTATCTAGGGTGTGGTCAGGCCTGAAGGCACCTGGGATACCTGCAGACTATTTAAGCCACGCCCGAGCTGCAGCACACGCTTTGCGTTGCTCTGCACTCACAGCGTGACGTTCACTGTGATCTGTCCTCAGCTTTCCAGGCCAGCACCTGCAAAAGAAGAGAAGAAGAGCACCATTAGCCATCCTTTCCTTCTTGTAAATCCAGCTCCTGTCGATCGCTCCAGTGTCACCTCGGAATCTTGTCCTTGCTTGAAAACCGCAACCTGGAGGAGGAAAAGAAAGACAATATTAGTAAGCGTTCGCATCCCTCATTCAAGCATCATTCGGAAGCATGCTTACCTGAGCGGAACTCGCTGTTGGTCTATTCCATGCCGGCCTCCATCAACCTGCAAGAGAAAGGCAAAGCTGTAGCTCTCATACTTACTCGACGGCGGTCCGGACAACATCTGCTCACCACTCAGCGGTCGCTCACGGTCCTCCCGGTCGCTCACCATCCAGAACATCACGGCGGCCTGCAAGAGAAGAATAACACAGGTTAGCAAGCAGCAAAAGTGCACATAGCGCTGCGCTCCAATAAAGGCTTTGTATACCAACACCAGAATGCAAGTAGGCCTAAACCACCAAGGGCTACTATCAGATGAAATACCAAAAGAACTTGAGGGGTAAAGCAAGGCTGCGCCCTCGCTCCCGCTTTCGTCCTTGCTTATCTGGGCTACTACAAAAATGTTGAAGGAAGGGTAAGATCCTTCCCGCCAACAATTGGTCAAGCAAAGACATCTCACTTACTGTATGTGGATGATATGATTTTGCTAGATCATACCGCCATCGGGCTGCAAAGGCAGCTAGACAACCAGTCAAAATTCATTGATTCCAACGACCTGGAAATTATTAAAACTAAGACCAAAATCATTGCTTGAAAAATGCAGCAGGAAAACAGAACAATTTAAATGGTATTTGGAAGGCTCTGAAATTGTAAAAGTGACAGAATTTAAATACCTTGGAGTCATGATGGACAGTTCAAAAACAGAATCATCTATGCAACGTGCTCTCCACGTGAAAATTAGAAAATCGACATTGCAAGCTAAAGTGGTCGACAAAAAGTACGGCAATTCTCATTATTACCTGTCAACAAATTTTACAGAGCAAAAGTGGTACCATCTTTATCCTATGGAGTCGAATCCATGCAATATTTACCCAAAACCACCTGGCAGACATTGGAAAGCTATTTTTGGAGATCAGTTCTCAACCTGCCCGAATCAACCCTGATTTGATTAAACGCAAACTCAGTCAACTATCTCTGCAGGCAATCATCAAACGAAACAGCATGAAGCTTTACAGAAAGATATTACTACAAAATCACTGCTTGATATTTACTCTGATAAGCGTGGAGTTAACAGGTGGTTGCTGTAAAATGCTTACTCAGTGGGAAAAAGACCTAAAGGAAAAATTGTCTGACATTCAAAACTCTGAGGAAGAACTGATCCTAAATCCAACAAAAGTCAAAAGGAAAATGGATGCAATGGACTGGATCAAGACTCTGGATACAGCACTAAAATACAAACTAACTGCCCATCTTCCATCGCGGGTGAGGAAACTCATTGAGACACATGGCTTTATGAAGAAATATCCTAACACAAAGCTAAGGAACATCTTTTTAAGAGCACGCTTGAACCTTCTATCGTCAAATGAAATTCTGGCAATCAGAGGCCTATCAACTGTAAACAAGTGCAGATTAGACACCTCTTGCTGTCGTGCCTTGAAAGGCAACGCATCAGAGCACCATATCTGAAAAACCAACTGGTCTCAGTTTACATCTATGAAGAAGACTTTTGGTTGGCCCGCCTGATCAGCGGCAAAAAGACCTTGTGGGTCACAATGGTGGTAAAAATCTTGGAACAAATACTTTTAAACAAATGTGAAGGCCAATCCAACTATTGCTAAGTAAAACTTCTTCTCCTGGCTTGTTTTAGAAAAGAGACAGGAAACCAGAATCATAGACTAGAAAGTAACTGAAATACTTTCTTATTTTCTGTTCTTTTTCTTTCTTTTTCTCTACCTGACACTACTATCCCTCACCTTGTAAAAATCGCAAATGCGATTCAATCAAGTAATAAAAAGAAATATATGTATATATGTTGCAATATAGTTGTCAGGCATCCATGACCAACGTATATTTGCTACCATGTACACTTCTGTCACATGGCCTACGTTTTGGGAGGTGGCTGTGTGGTTTCCATGCGTGGTACATGTTTGTGTCGCAGTACACATCACTTTCTGATGGTTTTCACAGCTGTGCCAGTACTTGTATGCAGGGTTGTTTCTATCCAAATGTGTGCTCAGTGCAAGACCCTATGATGTGACCTACACATCACCCCCAAGCCACACCACTGTGTCACACAAATAAACATCCTCCACATCAATGAATCATTGCAATACTTATGGAGCCAGTCTCTTTGCATTGTACAAAAGATATATGATGTTACAACACAGCCGTTGCTTTTCAGGTGCATGTTTGTTCTGTCACCTGCTCTTAAGGTTTGCCTTGTCAGAATGCATTTTCAAGCTGCCTGTAATGACACACTGTGGTGTTAGCAGTCTTCCGGGGTCTGAGTGCCCACAGACCTCCGTCCTGTGTTGCAGGCATTATGTTGAAACAACCTCGCTTGTATACTGCAAGGGGAGACACAAGACCAAACATAGGTATAGTTTGCTGATAGAGGGTCATCATTCCAAGGTGGACAGTCTGGAAATCTCCTATTGTACTGTCTGAAGATAATCCACGAGAAAGGGTAAGGGGATGAATAACACCAATGTGTGTACCTGTCTGCTTTGCATGTAATAAATGCGCATTTTTTAATTGAAACAATGATCATAAAGCTGTAGATTCCATATATCAGTCTGTGATGAAAAGGGTGTATCTGTGAACACATGACAGACACCTGGTTTGGTGCTCACATCACTGTTCACAACACTCACCCTAACATAGCAATGTCTATAAACATGACACATACATACTTGTCCAGGCATGTACATTAATTGGGTTATGAAATGTCATTGCAGCAACATTGCCCACTCATATGGGGCATGGCGGCCTTGCCTCAGGGGAATTGCAGATAAGGATGGGCTGGGTCTCATTCTGAGCATGCCCAGTCAACAATACAGACACATCTTCTGTGGATGATGCTCATAGACAGGAACAGGTTGCCCACAAGAATCTCCCAGACAGGAGGTATGCATGTAGGGAAGGATTGTTCCATTTATGAAGATTAACCTGACCATTAATTATCTGATAAGCATTTAGAACACAACCGGCGTTTGATATGTTCTTTGGGGTCCACATTTCTCTAGCCACTGCCTTCTCATCATTAAGCATACCTCAAGGGTAATTCCTGCACAAAAGAGTAGGACCATGCTTTTCCTGACAGTGATGGCATTAGAATCTATTCTTCGTGCTGGTTTGCAGCCAGTGAGTATCATGTTGTGGCAGTATGGAGTTAAAAGTGGAGATAAAATTTGAGGGTACTTCTGTGATTCAGTCATACGATTAAGTGTGGGAACAGTACGCACACATGTTTTATCTGCATATGTCAATGTTTCCAGTGTGCCATTGTATGGACACGTTACACAGAGCTGGCTCATGGGACTATTACGTTGTGCAGTCAAACAGGGCAAACGCAAATATAGTGCACAGCCAACACACGTAATGTAAACTGGCATTTCACATTGTGTGATCTGACAGCACCCTTTACATGACAGTGTCATGTGCAGCGTTAGTCAATGATTGTCAGTCACTCACCTATAGACAGTCATTTATGGATACTTTACATGACACTGTCATGTGAAGTGTGCGGCCAGATCACACAATGTGAAGTGACACCACCTATTCCTGAATTGAGCCGGGCAAACAGCGGGGGGCTCACACCCACGTGAAATGTCACACAGCGTGCTGGTAGACCTGGGGTTGGCAGTGATTTGACACATCAGACAGTAACAGTCATATCTGTCATTTCATTATTTCGTATTGGGGCAGCACATGTAGGCTTTGACAAACGGGGTGGTTATTTGGCCACTAATCAATGCTGCACACATATCACAACATTGATTGTACATGGGCCACCGTCTGCGCAGTGACACAATGGACTCTGCTGTCCTAATCACGGTGCAAAGTCACATTGAGGAGACATCTGGCAGTGGTTGCCATGTTGAGAGGTTGGAGAGTATATTGATGGCGAGGGGATGCATGTACACTATGTCCCAATGCATCCACTAGAGCACTTTGATAAGTATACCAGAGTTAACCTTCTCAGGCATGCGCCATATGTAGCTATGAAGTGATATTCATGAACAGTTCCATGCGTGAATTGATAAGACATGGAAATGAAGTACATTGTTTGTATCTTCTTATGTATGTCAAGTTTTTTATCTTGGAAGAATGTTTTTTTTGTTTTCTTCTTTATTGGGCATTCCCCTATTAAGCAATCTTTAAGCACATTAAAAACACAAATACTATACAATAAAAATTCTTAATCTTCCTATGTAAATAATTTCCAATCTTTAACATGCCATATGTATAATTTCATAATACAGAGCAGGATTACTTCCTAAAATTCACATATTATATTTCATAAAAGTAAACTGGGTTAATAGGACCGTGTGTTACACAGTTTGTTCCCAATCAGGCTTAACGCTTCTTTCCAGATCCTATGTGCTGCTGCGACAACAGACATTGCTCTGTAGAGCACACTCCAAAATGTATCATATGTAGTTTGGTCAAGATGGGTGACAAAGTTGCTATAAACCAGCATGTAATAAGTGTCTAAACAATGGCACAATATCAGAAGGTGTCCACTTGTCTACAGTTTCCCCACAAAAACGACGCAGCTGATCGCCTAAAGGAATTATTTTCTATGCCCCAGTAAATTCTACTGAGGCAAACATTCAGAATTACAATGCCCATGTGCAGTGCTTACTGAAAGCAAAAGCTTGTTCCATGAGCAGGGCTAGACTGCCCCAACGGGACACCGGGACATCCCCCGGTAGGCCTCTGGCCTGCAGGGCCTCTTTGGAGCGGATGGATACACACAACAGCACATCCTGTGATTTCGCATCCGCCTGGGTGGTTTGTGTTGAGTTGGCTGCCTGCAGTGCTGGCTGCCACCGTCAACCGAGGGAGGCGCTGCAAATTCTTTTTTTTTTCTTCCAAGCTCTGGACCCGCGCCTGCGCATGATGGCCTCCTGGGCTGGGCACCACACCGGATTGGAACTGCACGTGCCAGTGCACACATTGGCAGCACAGTGGCAGGTCAGCAGGGCCTGCAGCCGGCCCGGGCTTCATGAGGCCTTGGTAAGACCACAGGTCAATTGTCAGGTCGACTGAAGGCAAGCAAGATGCTGATGCGATATCACTCCATGAAGGAACTTTTGATTTTCAGGACATTGGATACATGGCTCACTTTCAAGAAGAAGTTTAGCTTGAAGATATACAAGGTGCTGGAGCGGCCGCTCTAAGCGTAGTTCAGAGGCCGTATTACAGAAACCTTTCAGCAATGACAATAAGCACTAGTGCAAACATTGCCTTAGTGCAAACATCATATTCTCTTACGGCATGTTTGCAGCAAGGACATATTTACCTAGTCCTTTTCTCTGGAAACATACATTGAAGGAATGTGTTTGCACTAGGTTGCAACGTTTCTGAAATACCACCCCATATGTTGCTGGCGCATCCGCTTCTGGGAATAGCTCATAAATTAGGCCGAGAAAGAGCCAAAGTCTCCGAAATCTTCATATTCAGTAACACTTTATATCAAGCGAAAGCCCAAAGGTCATTGGAGTTCATAGTTCACCAGCCCTGATGCTGTACTAAGGTCACAGCTGCACCGCCACAGCCCACTCACTGCATGGAAGTGAAGACACACGTTTATTGGCATATCTTCTTACGGCCTGATGGGTTCAATACACCCCGTGAGGGAGGGGGACCCTCATGACTGCTTCTCTACAGCCTTCAACCGACCCTCCTGGAGTTTCCCTGTCATTAGCACAGGGGAAGTGCTTACAAGCAAAAGTAGAAAGCAATATGGCTTTTTAAATCACTCTTTCTGAAATGTGTGCTGCAAAAATGCACCATTTCAACACAAAAATAAAAACATTTCTCGCAGGCAACCCTCCCTTGAAATCACTGTAAATTAGTTGGGCTCACTTGCTGCACTCGTTCGTGCCATTTCGGAGAAAATGAGTAGGCCCATCTTCTTTGACACTTCACCAGCCGCAACTGAATAACAATAAAAACAAGCATTGGTCATGCCAACGGTTAGGGCTTTTGTTGTAGGCATGGGAAAGGCACTTGCCAGTCACGGCCGTGGTACTATTACATGCCCATGTATGGTAGCAAGTGCAAAATGGTGCCAGGGCATCTAATAGCAGTGCCTGGCAAATGCCTAATAATAACAGAATCCAAAACCACTGGCTTTGCCAATGCTTGTTTTTAACAAGAATACAGTGACGGGCCTAACATTTCGTGCTTATAAATCGAGTGGCTGAAGGTAAACCTGTTTAAGAAATGTGTATTACACCAGTAGCACTTACAACTCCAATTAAGTCATTAACTCTCAGAAGACTGGTTTGAAAAAACCCTAACATGCACTGCCAGTGCAACGTTTGATGGCAAGGCTTGAATAAAGTGAGCTCAAAGAGTTCCCATGAGGAGGTGTTTTGGGCGGGGAGGGGTAGGAACCTGGAGGGAATGGCCAAGGGATTGGCATAGCCATGGGCAGTCACTGGGTGGGCAAATAACCGAACAACACCTACATGCCCTGTGCCCCTCCTCATATGTCACTTCTCCCTATCTGTACTCCAATCCAATAGTTTCGGCTTTATAACAGACCACACTAAAAATGATGATAATAGTAAAATAAAACTAATAATAATCATAATAAAAGTATTAGGAATGTATATGCAGCTAAATGAGAGATTTCTCCCGCTTCTGCTGCGTGCGTGTGTGTTATATAGCTGTTTATGTTATGTCCTTTGACCTTTCTGGAAAGCCTGTGATGCCGTTGCTGCAAGGTCAGCAGGGATTTCTTAATGCCATTTTTCTCATGTTTCCTTTGAGTTGTTTTTAGAGTTTCCTTAACCTTTGCTGCCAAGTGACACTGTGAGGGAGTGTGAAATGTACGACCAGTAACATGAACATGAAGGTGGTAAAGATATGAATGACCACAGAGGTCTTTCATAAAGCATGTCATGGCGGTTCATTCCTGCTTGTCCTGATGCAGCGTTTTTGCCACTGACATATAAATAACAATAGCAAGCAATGTGAATTCATCTGAATGCAGGAGCGCGAGCGACGCCACAGGTTGTTTTCTCTGACTAAACAGGGAAAACCCAGATTCCCCCCAAAGCAGTATGCATGCTTTTTCCCAAGTCTTGCTTAAGAAGCTTGCTCACACCATTGTAATCCTCTGAAGATCTCAATGCACAAAATGATTTCTCCTATGATAAGGAGCACTGGAATTCTTGTGCCTCCAGACCAGGGGTGGGCTGGCCTATGGGGAACTCTGGAGATTTCCTGATAGGCCTCTGCACTCTGGACCTTTTTTTGTGTGGTAACCTATTTTATTTCAGATTTCTCTCATAGGAAAAGAGTTGGACTTGCTGAAAATGTGTAATATGGGGCAACTTTGAACATTATTTCCAGGGCCTGTTTTGGTTCCCAGTCCACCCTTGTCCATGAGCCATCAGTCATGAGAAGTCTACAATTGCACATATCTGTCTACACTAAGGGCATGATCTGGAGACTGGGGGGATAGGGGAGGCAGGCCGGAGGGTGCGTGTATCAAGACCACCTCAGTGGCTGTGTTCTCATTGTGCACTCCATTATTAGATACATGAGTATGCATGTTATTTTTATACCAGCGGTGTACTCAGAGTCAGATGTCTGGGTCTGAACCTTCCTGCGTCCACCCTTGTGTGCTTTGCGGTCTGCTCTTCAGGAAGTCGCAACCTCTTCATGGACCATGAAATGGAGCAGCTTGTAGGTTTGGCAATGACATGCAACACACATGTGACTGTACACATTACATGTGTATAGTCCAGTGGGTGAGACATTCATGACTCACACAGTGCCACAGAGTATGTGCATGGTCACACAGTCTTCCATTACCTTGCTCTGGCGGCTGGTGGACATGAAAAAGCAAACATGTCTTTGCCTAGATGCATGATGGCTTCTTCCCAATGGGACAACATGTGGATGGCCAATAGTTGTCTATGTGTAGTTCATTACACATATGGAATGTCAATGGAGTAGTGGCCGTGCCAGCGTGCCTTTATCAGTTCCAGGTCACAATCTCCTCACACATGTATGCAAGGTATATGACTGAAGCCAGCCATGTAGCTTGCGGGAGGCCAATGTTGCAATTGTGGTTGGGGATATCATGACAACAAATATGCATGCATTAAATTAGTGGCATCGGATGTGCAGGTCACACTTCCACATGTTGCCACATGTAAATGTCTGGGTTGTACATGGGATCACTGATGATGCACAGACCTCCATCCTTCCCCTGACCTCCATCCTTCCACTGACGTATTTCACTTATGTCCGGCTGTATGTATGTACCCTCACACACGCAAACCTCATGCTGCACTGGATGATATGCCCAGACATGACTGTGCATGTCAGCGAATGCCATTCATCTGTGATGTACGGCTCACAATGTCCCAAACCACGATGTGTGATTTATGTGTGTCAGGCCATTTTGTGTCTGTATGCATTGCAATGCGCATTTGCATGTTTGGCAAGGTACTCATGACTCAAAATGTTGTGTGTATATGTGCATGTAATGATGTAGCGGATGCAGAGGAGGAGGAGGACGAGCAGGTGGTCGTACATCAGTCTACCAGTGGAGGCCATGGTGTCATACGCCTTGAACATCCACAGGTGTTTCAGACGATCCTCAGTCATGTTTCTGACTCATCTGACTCTACAAGTGAGGATGTTCAACCGGGTGTGTATGACACATAGTGGGTGCCCCGATGGGCAAGCTGAATGGGGCTGTTGAGTCTGAGAAAGTGAGCCAGGCTTCACAAGTCCAGTCAGTGGTAAGCCCCACGTCTGTGGTGGTTATGGCGGCAAGATTGCCCTCACCTGAGTTGGGTTCAGATTCAGGGACTGATGTCCAACGGAGGGTTGCAGACCTGCAGTCAACGACAGGGGTCCGACTGCAATGGGTATGGACCCTGGTATCTAACTGCCGTCAGCCCCACCCACGTGGTGGACATGTGCATGCCGGAGAGACAGTGTGGCAGCAAAATATGTTGTTTGCGGCCATCCGACATGGTGACAATTTGCCTGAGATTTCTGGGAACTGCATCACATGGACGAGAACATCCACACACCAACAGCCCAGGATGCACAACATCTGCGCTCTCAGGAACATCAGCAGCAACTGTTGTCCAGCTTGGAGAAGAAAGTGCATGCTGAAATGTGGTCCTCAAGGCTCTGACACAAACTGGGCGTGGAGGCCAACATCAAGGGCCAACAGCCTGATCTAAAGTGTCTTCAGGACTCCCTGCATGAAGATGCAGTGGTACAAATAGAAGCCCTGAAGCAGGACATGTTGGCATCTAGAGACTCCAATCGTTGTGAGATGGAGAGCTTGAGGGCTTCACTGCATTCAGAACCTTCAGTCACAAGGTCCCAGCTCCATGAGGAGATGGATGCCTTGAGGCAGATGCTACCCCAGCAAATTGATGTGTCATAAATGAGCGCACATGCAGACTGTGTGGCCACTCAGGAGGAGATTCATTGTGACCGCTCAGCCATTGGGATGCTGGTGCATGCATCTGTATCACGGGTGTCCCCAGCTAATGAAGACCAGGCTTTGGTACTGTGTGGACAGGATGCACCACCACCCCTGCCACCACCTGATAATGCACTGCAGGATGGCAGTCCCAGTCTACCCACGTCACCTCGGTGCTCTGATGTCCATAAACCCATGGAGGTTTTTTTGTGTTTGGTTTTGACTTTTTCCTATCCACTCATGTGGACATGGACACACACTCCTGCCCTCCCCCTCTGTCCCAGGGGTAGATATTTGTTTTCCCCCATTCCAAGATGGACATTTTCTTTTTTATAAACCTGTCCAAGATGGTCTGATTTTTCATTTGTTATACCCCTGTTTGGGATGGATACATTGAACTAATTTTTTGTTCCCCTGATGGATGCATTTTTGTTTTTAACAGGATGGACAACTTTTCTTTTCTTTTGAACTTTGAGAGATATGCTGGTGTCCTCTCGAGGACTTTGTACATGAGGAACTTGACATGCAGCCATGCGTAATGGTGTCAATTCACTTAACTGCAACAGGATCAAAAGTACAGGTGAAAGTTTGTCAAAACATTGTGGTACATATGTGCAGTTTGCAAGATTTACTTCTATAGCTGGTAAAATCCAATGTCACATGTGGTTGCAGGGATCCTGACTCATCCAGTGGCTGCACTCCTTCTGAGGTCCACCCAGCACCCTTTCACCTCCCTAGTCCCATGCCCTCTGCCAGGCAATGGCCTTCCATTCACAAATGCGTACGAACAGTATTTGGTACAGGAAATCACATCAGGGCAGCTGTGCTGGCAGGTAAGGTTGTGCACTGTCAATCATGTAAATGGCTGGTTAAGCGCACACCACAATGTTGGCATGCAATGGCACACAAAGGGTGTTATGTAATGAGCATTTGTTAGGCACCTATACAACAGAATGGTGTTTCCAGGCACCACAAGGCAAAGTGGGGAGGGAACAAGAGGAGTAAATAACAGTGGCAAAAAGCAGTATACAACTGTGGTCCTGCTAGGCCTTGTGGCATTCGGACCTGCAAGTGCAGCGAAGAAGTGCAGGAGATAGGGAAAGGTGGGGGGGGGGGTATGGACAAGTGATAGTGGGAGTCCGGCAGGAAAGTGCAAAGGGGAGCCAGGCAGAAGGCACTGGATAAATGCTAGGGCGGAATAAATTCAATGGTGGGATGCAGGGCAGTACTGAGGGGGGTGGAGGGTGCTGGTTTGACTAGGCAGAGGGCCTGGTAACATGTGGGATTCATAAGGGACACGGCTGCCAGTCTCAGAGAAGGGAAAGAGGGAAAGAGGTAGAGAAAAAAAAGGTTTTTAGAGGTTTCCAGAACTTAAGGAGGTTCGGCTCTAGTCTGAGAGGTGCAAGGAGGATGTTCCAAAGAGAGGCACCAACCGAAGAGAGAGACCTGTCCCCCACGCTCTGCTTGGAGAAGCGTTTGACCATTAGGGAGTTGGAGTTAGAGGAGCGAGGGCTCTAGCAGGGAGGTATTTAGCAAGGGAAAGATGGATATAGGGTGGCCCCAGAAAGCTTTGTGGATAATGCAGAGGGTCTTGAATTTGACCATTGTGGCCACCAGGAGCCAGTGGAGAGAGTTTAGGGCTGGAGAGATATGGTCCCTGGGTTTGAGGCCAAGGATATGTCTTGCAACCCTATTCTGGATTAGCTGAAGGGGCATAGGGAGGAGAGGAGGAGATTGAGGAAGAGGCTGTTGCAGTAGACAAGTAGTCCAGTGTAGAGAACCAGGGCTTTGGAGCTGTTGAGCATATGGGAAAAGGTGAGGAAAGGGAGAATGCCTCTAAGGAGGTGAATCTGGAAGTGGGCCTTCTTGGCAAGGTCCAAGATATGAGGGGAAGGAGTGGAGTCGAGGATTACCCCATGGTTTTTGGCCTCACAGGATGGAGAGGGTGGAGGGCCTAAGGAGGGCAGCCAGAGGGGGGAAACAGGATGCAGGTGTCCCAGTTAGACTGATCTCTGTCTTACTAGCATTAAGAGAGAGATTGTTAGCCATACACCGTGCCTAGATGACAGTCAGACAATCAGAGATGTGTTACGCTCACCTGGGTTCCACTTGGGCGCCGAACGAAGCTGGACTGCAACGGTCTCCACCAATGTGACTCGTAATGTAGCGTTGAGCACTGCACTTGCCCTCTTAGTTTCGTCTGTCTGGCACGTAGGAGGATTTTCCTAGAGTGTTAAAAATGGTAAGTTAGCCGACCGCTAGAAGGAGGTTTAACTTCTGCTTCCGTAGCCACCTTGTTTTCCCCTAATTATGTCTCATCTTATTGTTAAGAAGGATGGGCTCTCCATCCTGTGTCGGAATGCAGGGGTGCGCTGAACTTGGAATCCAGTTAACTTCACTGATCCCTTAATCTTATGGCAGAGTTCCAGACAACAATGACTCAGAGGTAAGTCTTTTGCCAATCAAAAGTAGCATGCAATCTTTTAGAATTCAGGTTGTCTTATAGTTCACTCTTGTACCTTTTCTTTATGTTTCTTCCTCTTGCAGAATTGTCTAAGACAGGTGTCTCTTCTCCGAAAGAAACGAGGTAGTGCCAAGGTAAGATTCAGTATTTGCACCAAGCAAAAGTCTTAGCAAGCGATATTGTTCATTCGTGTGATTAATCAATTGTCTTCTCTTTATTCTGCAGGTGCGGCGCTTCCCTGGAGCGAGGGACGTATTAAGATTGACTCGTGAGATTATGAGCGAATATTGCCTCAGGTAAGTATCTTGCGTTGCGAGGTCGAATGTCTTTAGCGAAGCGCAGCTCACCTGTAAACTTTCTTATCTTTTGCAGGTGCCGATGCTCCGAGTGGCGATCTCGTCAGCGTACCTCGCTGGATCGCATGGATGAATGGAGCATTGGTGATTACTCTGCGGCGCTGATGCTGACTGTATAGCGTGGTAATTGGAGTTCCTTTTCTTGCAGGTGCGGCGACTCTCGGATGATTGCGATGGCGAATGGTAAGGCCCTTGTTCTAATCTGCTTTCCTTTTCTCCTTTGCAGGTTCGGATCATGAAGAACAAGACGGGCGTGGCAGAGGACTAGATACTGGAGCTGCAGGCACAGTGAGCATTACGCTGCAGGAGTGCAGAATAACGTGAGGCGTGTTCTGTTCTCCGGGCGTGGTTTAAATAGCCATCCAGAAGTAGTTCCCAGGTAAAGTAGTCCCAGTACCACACCCAAGGAAATAGTCCCTTGAATAAAGTAATCCCTTCAAGGGGCCCAAGGTGGCCTGTACATGGTTTTTCCACTTGATGACCTGACTTGCCTGAAAAAGGCAATATGAGCCTGGCATCAACAGCGCCAGGACTGACTCCAGGAATCCCTTAGGCAATCCTTTGGGGCCTTATAGTTCCCAACGGATGCCAGTACTCTGCGCAGACAGGTCTGATCCTGATGTCTGGGGGCAGGCTTCGTGACAGCACTCCCCCCAAGGCACCTCCCAAGGTGGTTCTTCTCGCTGGTCCAGGCTTGTCCGGGAAGTGCTGGTGGAACCGTCTTATCGGTCGTGGAGCATGAATATTGTCACTTGGTTCCCATGATCTTTCTTGTGGACCATAGCCTTTCCAGTCAACAAGATAAAAGAGTTTTGAAACAACCAACTTTGAGTCCAAAATGTTTTTTACTTCGAATTCTGGTTCGCCATCTACTAGGATGGGGCTTGGTGGTTTGGTTATTCTTGTTCCTGGTTGCACTGGTTTCAAAAGTGAAACATGAAATACTGGATGGACTTGCATATTCGGAGGTAACCCCAATTTAACTGCCACTGGATTGATAATGGCTTTAATGGTGTAAGGTCTCAAATATCTGGGATTGAAGGTGTGGGTCCCTTTTAGCGGTATGTGTCTTGAAGCTAGCCAAACCTGGTCTCCAATCAGGTATTTTGGGGCTTCTCTCCGATGTGGATCGGCGGTTTTCTTGTACCTTTCTTTTGCTTGTTTTAAATGTTCGGTTGCCTTTTTGAAAGCTTATGTTATAGTAGCGTGTAAATTGCTCATGGCGGGCATCTCCAAATGCTGAGGTGGATCGAGTTCAGAGGTTCGAGGATGTCTTCCATATATGGTATAAAAAGGGCTTTTCCAGTGCCAGAGTGTAAGGAATTGTTGTAGGCATATTCGGTTATCCATAAAATATCCTTCCAGTTGCCTTCCGTTTGGTATAACATGCACCGTAGGTATTGCTCTAACGTTTGGTTGGTTCTCTCGGTTTGACCATCGGTTTGTGGATGGTGGCTGGTTGAAAGTCTTACATCAATTTGGGCTAATTGGCAACATTTTCTCCAAAATTGTGAAATAAACTGACTGCCCCGATCCGAAACTAGGACTGAAGGAAATTTGTGTATTCGAATGATGTGTTCGAGAAATTCTTTGGCCAGGGTTGAGGCCGAAGGTAAGCCTTTTAATGGGATAAAGTGGGCCATTTTGGAAAATAGGTCCACTATTACTAAAATAGTGTTGAACCCATTACATGGAGGAAAATCTGTGATAAAATCAAGAGATAATGTATACCAGGGTGTAGGTGGAATGTCTAAGGGTTGCAATAAACCCACTGGCTTCTTCTTCTGGGCCTTGTTTTGAGCACAAATGCCACAAGATAGCATAAATAATGTCTTTTCACCAAGTAGGCCACCAGAAATGTCTCTTGATTTTGGCTTCGGTTTTTGTAATTCCAGGGTGGCCTTCTACCAAGGACTCATGATAATTGGAAATAACCTGTTCTTGCAGTCCCTTACTAGGTAGAAAAAGACGTCCTTGGTAATATGGTAAATGATCAATGACTGAATGATTTTTGCCTTTGTTTGACCAATCTTGTAAGGCTGTAGAATCGAGAAGTTGCTGAATTTTCTCATGGATGTCGTTTAGAGTTAGCAAGGTAGTTATTCCTAGGATTCTCGTTTCTGGGATTATAGGCACTGGTTCTGGATTTGTATATGTTTCTTCCATTCCTATGCGGGATAGAGCATCTGCTTTGCCGTTTCAACAACTAGGTCGGTAAGTAATCACAAAATCGTATTCCGCAAAAAATAAAGCCCATCTAAGTTGATGTGATGATTGAGCCTTGGCTGTCTTTAAGTATTGTAAGTTTCTATGATCCGTAATTACTGTGATGGTGTGTCAGGCTCCGAGAAGATAGTGCCGCCAAACCTTGAATGCCGACTTGATGGCTAGAAGTTCTTTGCCGGTGACGGCATAGTTTAGTTCAGGTGCTGAAAACTTTCTTGACCAAAAGGCCACTGGATGAAGTTGACCTGTTTCCAGATCTTTTTGGGAAAGGGCCGCCCCCATAGCCAGACTGGATGCATCAGTTTCTACCACGTATGGGAGTTCTGGGCGTGGATGCTTTAAAACAGGAGCTGAAGTGAATTTCTGCTTTAGCTCTTGGAAGGCCTTTTCTGCTTCTTCTGACCACTGGAAGCGTTTATTCTTCCGCAATAGTGATGTGATGGGGTGCACCAAATGTGAAAAATCAGGAATGAACCTGCGGGAGAAGTTTGCAAATCCAAGCATACTCTGTACCCCTTTTATTGAAGTAGGTGAGGGCCACTTGAGGATAGCATCTACCTTCTGTGAATCCATTCGAACTCCATTTGGGGTCAGGACAAATCCCAGAAATTCGACCTCAGTAGTGTGAAAGAAGCACTTTTCTAATTTTGCGTACAATTTATGTTGGCGTAATTTTTCTAGTACTGCACGAACATGTTTCACATGATCTAGTTCAGAAGGCGAGTATACCAGGATATCGTCAATACACACGACGACTCAGACATCAATTAGTTCACGGAGGACATTTTTTCATAAAATACTGAAACGCTGCCGGGGCGTTACAAATCCCAAAAGGCATCACTTGATATTCAAATAATCCGTATTTGGTACGGAAGGCGGTCTTCCACTCGTCACCCTTTTTCACGCGTACAAGATGGTACGCACCTCAGAGATCCAATTTAGTGTAAATACGGGCATCCTTTACTTGGTCCAATAATTCTGCAATTAGGGGCAAGGGGTAAGTTTTTTTTACAATTACTTGATTTAATGCTCGACAGTCCATACAAGTTCTTAGGTCTCCTTCCTTTTTTGGGACGAAGAACAAAGGCAAGGCTGCTGGAGACTTTGACGGGCAGCTGAAGCCATTAGCCAGGTATTGATCTAAGTATGGCCTTAAATGAAGATTCTCGGGTCCGGTAAGGGCGTAGATCCCACTGCACGGAATTTGTGCGCCAGGTATGAGATCGATTTGGCAATCATACGATCTATGAGGTGGCAAACTGTTGGCTTGATCTTTCTGAAATACATCCTGAAAATCCTGCTATTCGTGGGGTAACAGGGTTGTCGGGCTCATGACCGTGGCTATCTCCTTGGTCGGGGATTCTTCCGGATAACAAGTATGCATACACTCTGAGAAGGTCACTCTCTTTTCAGGCCAGTTTATGCAAGTATTATGCGTTTCTAACCATGGCATTCCCAGAATTATTTGGAACTATGGAGCATGGATTAGATCAAACACAATCTTCTCTCAAGGCCCATCTTGGCCCAAAAGCGTCATCTCCGTCGTTGAATGAGTCACTGGGCCGGAAGCGATTTCAGTTCCATCGACGGTGGTGACTACATCAGTTGTGGTCTTTTAGCAAAGAGAAAGATTCACCCTTGTAGCCAATTCTTGATCCATATAGTTACCTATGGCTCCACTATCAATGTAAGCTCTAACCGCATGCATACGAGATGGTTGCTGGTGACCAATAAGGATCAATAGTAGGGTTAGGTGTGAGGTCTGAGAGTCCTTCTTCTCGCTCGACAAGCGGACCTCTACGCTTGTCGGGCGGGGTTGTTTCCCGGCTCAGGTTCTGTACTGATTTTGTCGGCGGCTCCTACAACCTTTTTAGGCAGTTTCACGGGACAGTCCCTCAAAAAATATCCTGAGGTTCCACAATATAAGCACAATTGCAGCTGCCTCCTTTTTTATCTTTCGGTTTTGGACAACGGTCCTCTAACTCCCCCAATCTGCATGGGTTCAGATACATCCGTACCTTTGGAGGTGTTGTCCTTGGGTCTCACCAGTACCCGATTCTCGAATCTAGCTCGATTAGCTTTTCGGTTCTGAAGTCTGTGGTCCAACTGAACTACCAGGTCTATATATTCTGCACATTCTTGAGGTGAGTTTACTACCTGTGCTAAAACGTCTTTTAGTTTGCCTCTTAACCCACGATGGAATAGCGTAGTTCTTTTGTCTTCAGGCCAACCGGTTTCTACCACCAACCTATTGAAAGTTGCGATGTAAGTTAATAGATCCTGGTTCCCTTGACATAAGAACAAAAGTTCATTATCTACTGCTTGACCTTGAGAATGTCGGGCGAATAATTTCTCCATGTTTTGTTGAAATCCCTGGAAATCCCGAAGAAGAGGGTCATCCTGGTTGACTAGCGGAATTGACCAATCCGCTGCACTGCCGCTGAGATATAACAGTACGAAGGCCACTTTTGATTGATCATTTGGAAAGGCTCCAGCTCTACATAGAAAGTGCAGGTGGCACTGGTTCATAAAAACTGCAAACCTCTTAGGGTCCCTGGCAAAGCGTTCTGGTTGAGCTAAAGGCATAGCCCCCGGTAATACCACTTGTACTGGGCTGCTTGGCTGAATTGAGGCTGACGCTCCCCCCAATCCAGGTAATGTGTGTGACCAGCTTGGGCTTGGAGTAGTTGTCTGGCAAGGTCATCTGTACGCTCCTTTGCCACAATCAGTTCTCTTCTTAGAGCATTGGTTTCTTGGCGGGCGGAATGTACTTCAGCTCTTAGCTCCCCCAGGAGCTGGGCTAATTGGTCAGTCTCTGAGGTTTCCATGACTCCCGGGTAGAAATTTGTGTTGAGGCTTTGCGTTCTGTTATGCTCACCTGGGTTCCACAGGGGCGCTGAACGAAGCTGGACTGCAACGGTCTCCACCAATGTGACTCGTAATGTAGTGATGAGCGACTGCACTTGCCCTCTTAGTTTCGTCTATCTGGCACGCAGGAGGATTTTCCTAGAGTGGTAAAAATGGTAAGTTAGCCGACCGCTAGAAGGAGGTTTAACTTCTGCTTCCGTAGCCAGCTTGTGTTCCCCTAATTATGTCTCACCTTATTGTTCAGAAGGATGGGCTCTCCATCCTGCGTGAGAATGCAGGGGTGTGCTGAACTTGGAATCCAGTTAACTTCACTGATCCCTTAATCTTATGGGAGAGTTCCAGACAACAATGACTCAGAGGTAAGCCTTTTGCCAATCCAAAGTAGCATGCAATGCTTTAGAGTTCAGGTTGTCTTATAGTTCACTCTTGTACCTTTTCTTTGTTTCTTCCTCTTGCAGAATTGTCTAAGACAGGTGTCTCTTCTCCGAAAGAAACGAGGTAGTGCAAAGGTAAGATTCAGTATTTGCACCAAGCAAAAGTCTTAGCAAGCGATATTGTTCATTAGTGTGATTAATCAATTGTCCCTGGAGCGAGGGACGTATGATGGTGACTCGTGAGACCTCGAGCGAATATTGCCTCAGGTAAGTATCTTGCGGTGCGAGGTCGAATGTCTTTAGCGAGGCGCAGCTCACCTGTAAACTTTCTTATCTTTTGCAGGTGCGGATGCTCTGAGCGGCGATCTCGTCAGTGTGCCTCGCTGGATCGCATGGATGAATGGAGCATCGGTGAGTACTCCGCGGCGCTGATGCTGACTGTATAGCGCGGCAATTGGAGTTTCTTTTCTTGTAGGTGCGGCGACTCCCGGATGATTGTGATGGCAAATGGTAAGGCTCTTGTTCTAATCTGTTTTCCTTTTCTCCTTTGCAGGTTCGGATCATGAAGAACAAGATGGACGTGGCACAGGACTGGATACTGGAGTTGCAGGCATGGCGAGCGTTACGCTGCAGGATAACGCGAAGCGTGTTCTGTTCTCCGGGCGTGGTTTAAATAGCCATCCAGAAGTAGTTCCCAGGTAAAGTAGTCCCAGTACCACACCCAAGGAAATAGTCCCTGAATAAAGTAATCCCTTCAAGGGGCCCAAGGTGGCCTGTACATGGTTTTTCCACTTGATGACCTGACTTGCCTGAAAAAGGCAATATGAGCCTGGCGCCAGCGGCGCCAGGACTGAGTCCAGGAATCCCTTAGGCAATCCTTTGGGGCCTTGGAGGTCCCAATGGATGCCAGTACTCTGGGCAGACATGTCTGCTCCTGATGTCTGGGGGAAGGCATCGTGACAGGATGAGAGAGGAGGAAGAGGACGTAGCAGGGGGAAGTTTGAAGGAAAAGCTGTGTGTCATCAGCACAACACTGGAAATGAGGAGAGAAGAAGATCAGGTGAGCAATAGGGGCAAGATAGATTTTGAGGAGCCACATCGATAGGATAGAGCCTTGAGGGATATCACAGGTAGAAAGTGAGTTGGTGGAGGAGAAAGTGCCCGGTTACAACTGAGAAGGGCTTTAAGTGAGGAAGGAGGACAGCCAATCCTGTGCCCGGCTCTGATGCCAAGGGTGTCACAGAGGCGTTTTATGGGGACAGAATGGATGACCATGTCAAAGGCAGAGGAGAGGTTGAGGAGAATGAGAACAGCAGGGGAATTAGAGTCAAGTTTTGCAAGCATGACTTCACAGGTGTTCAGAAGAGCAGTTTCCATGCCTCTGGATTTCTGGAATCCAGATTGATGGTCTTCGAGGCAACCAACAAGTTCAGTATAAAGGATCAATTGGCAGAGGACCAACTTCTCCAAGAGTTTACCCAGGAAGGGGGTGGTGGAGATAGGGGAATAGTTAGCTGGGAGGAGGCGTCAGCAGATGGGTTTTTTAGTAGAGGGTGAACAATGGAGTTTTTGAGGGATAGAGGGAAAGAGCCAGTGGTGAAGGACTTGTTACAGAAGTCCGTAAGAGCTGGGGCAAGAGAAGAGATGGTGTCCTTAATGGGTCTAGAAGAGCAGGGCAGCACCTGTTCGGATGAGACCTTCACAAAGCGGGCAACTTTAAGACCCCATCAAGTGCCATGGGAAGGAGGGAGGAGAGTGCGTGAGGTGGAGGATGGGTCCAAGCGAGGCAGAAGAGCAGGAGGTAGGGTAAAGATAGTAGTGGAGGAGAGTGGAGGAGAGTGAGGACATGATGTGCTGAGGTTTAGATGTTAAATTGGAGGCCAAAGCGGTGCAGAGAGCTTGGGAAGGAAGGAGGGAGATAGAGACTGCAGTTGGATTGGTTGGATTGCCAATTTTGAAAAGGTTAGCTATGTTGTCAGTGGCTCCAGTGATGTGGCCTTGGATGTGTGCCCTCTTCTTGGAACATATAGACAAACTATATTTGCTTTGGAGCAGGCAATAGGCCAGTTTGTCGGATGGTTAATACAAGGTGTGCCACTTCCATTCAGTATCTCTGCTCTTTCGTTTCAGAGAAGCAAGGTCAGAGTCATACCATCTGTTGCTCTTGGAGACAGGCTTCAGGCGGATCCTCATGACAGGGGCAAGTATGGCAATGGTGTCAGAGATGGACAGGTAAAGGTTAGCGAGGAGAGAGACAGAGTGAGAGTCAGATGCAGGGATGGGGGATGAAAGTGGTGGCAAAAGCAGCGACTGACACTCGCTTTATCGGTCAAATGACAGTGAAGAAGGCTGGCAGTGTAGGAGGAGGCTTGGACAGAGGGCTCAGGGGCCCCAAGTGTGAGGTGACCGGGTTAGTGATAGGGTTGTCGCCAGAGGTGAAGTCATTCAGGGTGTGTCTGGCTGAGTGGGTTGGGCTGAATAGGAAGACTAGTAAGAGAGAGAGTCACAGAGGTCAGGGAACCATAGGGTGGCTGAATCAGGTGAGTCTATTGATCTATTCAATGTTTTGTATTGCGCCTTACACCCACAGGCCTAAAAACGCTCACAAGATAGATACAACAAAAAACAAGTAAGGGTCATAGCAAGGGGGAGGTCTAGACATGCTATTGGTTAGTATCTAATCTGGACCTAAGTCAAACAGATAGGTCTTAGTTGTTTTTTAAATTGGGCTGTTGACTCACAGACCTTGAGGGCAGAAGGGAGCTGGTTCCAAGGGTTCGGGCCCCATGCATGGAAGCTTGAGCCACTGAGTTTCTTCAACAAGACTCAAGGTTGCTGTAGAAGGGTGTCTTTATTGGAATGAAGAGTTTGTCGAAAAGGAACTCTAAAAATTCTAGCTGAAAGGTAGTTATGGGGTTTACCTGTCAGGCAAGTATGGACTATAATGGTACCTTTAAGTCTAATTCTTTGGCTGACAGGAAGCCAATGTAGTTTTCAATGTGCTTTAGTAATATGGCTAAATCAACCAATGCCACCATCGGCCTGAACAGCTCAATGTTGGTTCACTTGAAGACTTTTTACATTTGCCTGAGAGGATCCAATAAGGAGGCTATTGCAATAGTCCAGTTTAGTATTGATGATGGCAGCCGTTATCGTGGCCCTGTTGGTCTCTGAGAGATGTGGACGGATTTGCCATAACAGGTGAATGTAGTAGGACCAGGAGGATTTGAGGTGTAGAACATGTTTCTTGAAAGAAAGATGATGATCAAAGTAGACCCTGAGTGTCTTCACATAATCAGAGACCTTGATGGTATTTCCTGCAATGACAAAACTGCTGTAGGATGGGCCAAGACATTTAAGTTTTGTCTTTGTGCCAAAGATAAGTAGTTCCGTGTTCTTGTTATTTAAAGCCAAGGAGTTTCTAGTCATCCAAGATTGTATAGTGTTAAAGATAGAGTCTGTCAATTCAAGTTCTTTACTATAGAGGCCTGATAATTCGATCACAATCTGTCTGTTGTCTGCATAGTTTATGAACCACATGCCCAGAGAGGAAAGCAGATCACACAAGGGTTTTATGTAGATGTTAAACAATAGTAGCAATAGACAGGATCCTTGCGGAACCCCACAGGTCAAAACTGCTTTTTGGGAATGTGCATTGTCCTTGGTTACATAGGCAGTACGAGGGGCAAGAAACAATGTAAACGAATTGGCTGCAGCAATGGAACACCCACCCAATAGGACTAATCTATCGGTCAGAGTGACATGATCTACAAGATCAAAGGCGGCCGAAAGATCCAAAAGAAGCAAAAGAGCTTGGTCGCCTCTATCAATAATCTCAATAATGTTGGATTTAAGATCTAAAAGGGAAGTTTCCATTCCGTGATTAACACGAAACCCAGACCGGACAGTGGCCAGGATGTTGTTTTGCTGCACACAGCTTTGATACTGATTTGTTGCTAGTTTGTCCAGAATTTTCAATAGGGAAGGGACATTAGTGATCAGCCGGAAGTGTCCGGGGTCACTAGTGTCAGGATTCTCTTTTTATTAATAAGGGCGAGATTCAGGCTTCCTTGATGCTAGCTGGGACAGAGGAGTCAGTGAAATATCGATTGACAAGAGTGGTTACCCAGGGCACCAGGGAGCTCTGAAATTCTTGAAAGAGCTGAGCAGGAAATCTATCTCCTTTACAGATTGTTGGTTTCAGCTTGAGTATAGAACCCTGAACTTCACTCTCTGAAACCTCACGAAAAGAGAAGGAGGAGACACCACGATCATATGGAGGGCAGTTTTAGGGGCTTTCAGTATCACAGGATTGAAATAGTTTAAGTTGGTCCAGAATGTTTAATTGATGTGTTTTAATTTTCTGAATGAAACAGTCGTGAATGTGTTGACGCCATGCATTGTCAGCTTCAGGGAGAGGGTCTATTGAGATACCCTTTAATTCCGAGAGCACTTTAAACAGTTCCCTCGGCTTAGATTTAGCTGTTTCAATTCTGGCATTTAATTTGTCTTCTTTAGCTTTCAGCAAGAGGTTCTTATAGACCTTCACAGAGGACGTATAAGTAGCAAGAAATATAGAGGGATGCTTGCGCCACAGACGTTCTGATCTTCTTTTTGCTGCCCTGGAACTAAGGATATTAGAGGAGAGCCACCCTTTAAGGGAGGCTGCTTTCTTATGAGGAGGCTGTTTCAGAGGGGCCAAAAGTTCAAAAGACTGGTTAATGGCCTTCCTGAAGGCTGACGTAAAGTCATCCAGTGGTATATCATCATCCAATGGATGAAGGAGAAGAAGAGCAGTGGATGTAAATACCTTTAGAGTTCCTAATGGAGGCAATTTGTTTGGTGGGAACATAGAATTTTGCCATCTCTAAATAGGTAGAGACTTCAAAGGCAATTGATAAATGGTCTGACCAGGGACAGGTCTGGGCTTTAACATTAGTAATATCCATATTGTGAGAAAGTATCCAGTCAAGGGTATTACCACCAACATGGGTTGTCCCGTGACGTGTTGTGTGAAGCCAGGATTTACTAAAGTGTTTAAGATGGATACAGCGTCTCGGCATGCAGGGTGATTGGCCTATAGATTAACGTCGCCGAGAACTAGTAAAGGTGAATGTGATTTAGCAATGCTGCATAGCAAGGTCAATAGATGTTCCTCAAACATGGATGTTACCTCTGGAGGCCTATAAAGAAGTTCAGAAGGTTAATCGGCACATATATGCAAGTAAGTATACTAAAGATTGCAGCAACACTAAAACACAGTCACTTTGATCAGCCTCAAGGGGCTTCAATTACACTAAAGCATATAAAGCAAGATGGCTAAAAGTATTTTTTATAAAGTTCTAAAAGTCAGTAAATTCCTAAGATCAGTACGTTTTTTTTAAAAGTGTTAGCAAGCCTAAAATTATTCTACATACAAAACAATCAATGGCAAAGTATAAACAGGTATAGCCGAGGTGGATATTGAAGTCACTAAGAAAGAGGAGTTTGGAAGTAGAGGTCAAGGGGCAGGAGGTGAGGTTGGCCCATTCAGAGAGGAAGAGAGGGATAGGGCCAGGGGGCCTGTAGATGGTAGCGAGGGTGAGTGAGAGAGTGGGTGAGACCCCAAGCCTACAGAAGAGGCATTGAAAAGTGGTGTAGGATTGAGTAGGTATGATAGAGGCAGGGACCCACTAAGGGAAAATCAAGGCCTCTCCACCTCTGGGCTGGTTGGGCCTGGGTTTGGAGAGGAGCTTATAGTCCTCAGGAATGAGAGTGTCAAGAGCAGTGATGGACCGGGCATTGAACCACGTCTCAGTGAGGGCGAGAAAATCGAGGTCAAAGTCTTCAAGAAGGAGACCAATGTCATAGGAGTATCTGACAGCAGAACACGTGTTTGAGGTAGCTAAGTGAAGCTGATTACCACCTTTGAAAGTTTTCCGAGGAGAGGTCCAGGGGACTGGGACTACCATTGGTGGTGTTAGAGAGGTTAGCAAAGAGGAAGGAGAAGAGGGGAAGTTAATGAGAGAGGGCAGGCATTGGTCAAGCAGGAGAAGAGTAGGTTGAGTGGAGTTGAGTAGGTGGAGAAACTTGGGAGAACCCTGGGCCATGATAGTGCCATTGTGATGCACCTAAAGGATGAGAAGTATGCCAAGAGTACTTCCCATCTAGTTCCACCATTAATGGGTGAAGAGGAGAAAGGGGAGAGAGTGGAGACGAAGTTGGGAGTCCATAGGTCCAGGGAGGGGACATAAAAGAGGATATCAGTAATAGTCTGCCTAGAAGTAGCATTGACATAGGTGTTAGCAATAGGTAGGCCTGGTTTCGTCCAGAGAGCTCTTTGAAGCTTTTTTCTTCCATACTTTGTGAGAAAAATAGGATAGGTGATAAGAGAAGCAGTTAGAATATATATGGGAGATAGAGAGTGCCATGTGAGTGGTGGGGGAGAGAGGAGGGAGAGACACAGAAAGGGGGCTGTGCAGTGCACGAATAGGCTCACCAGGCAGACTAGCAACCAAGCGGTCACAGATGAAGGCGTTGCTTTGAACAGGATATGCACAAGGTGGCAGGATTCTAAGTACCCAGACTGGGCGAGCACTAAATACAGCAGAAAACAATCAGTGCTCAAATGTAAGTTTAGATGCACATCTAAATTCAACTTTCCAAACAATATTGAGCACCAAGTTGAAAAACAGTAAGGACTGGGAAGTAACAGTGTTTGAACAAGGCAGCAGAATGTAAAACAGCCCTAGATCCAAACTATAGTCCAAACGCAACATTGAGTAAGGCATCAAGTTAAAGACCCTTTTTAAATCAGAGCCAGCTAGTTAGGCTTCATTTTTTATTTTTTTACACAAGAGAATTAAAAGCACTAAGATTTCAGATTCAAAAGTACATGTAAAACAAACCTAGATCTGAGATTCAAAATTACATTTGAACAACACACCTAGATTTGAGATTCCAGAGTACATGAAAACACACATAGATGTGAGATTCATAGGTGAAAGTGAAAAATGTAAAATACCCAGACTTGACAGTAACATCAACTGCAGATTCGAGTGAACAAGCATATGTTGACTGATACCTATGTTACATAAGGTAGGCAGTTGTCGGGTATACAGATTTCATTAGCGCATGAGGCAGAGCAAAGACCACTGCTTTGAGAATCCCAGGGAACAGTGGAAGTGAAAACCCTGAGGCATGAGGGAGAATAGTTCATGTGATTTGGGGATGTTGACTATCAGTGCAGATCTGAGTTTTTGTATGTCCCATTGAACATCCATCATGTGCATTGATTTTCTGGTTGCGCTTACACAACGGACAGCCTACACAGGGGACTGTGCAGCACTAATCCCACGAGATCCATTGGCAGCCTTTGACACATTCTACAACAGCATCCTCATCCTTAGACCTCAATCAAGTCACATGTTGTTTATTGTTGTTTTTATGTATGTTCTCTCCTCCTGAATGTATTGCATGAATTTTGTTTCCATAACTTGTTTTCTAATCCAGCACTGGGAGTGACTGCACTGTATGTGTATGTACATTGTGGGCACATGCATGTGGAACATCATCCGCTCCCCACAGATTATGTTCAGATGTCATATCTGAAAGTGTTTGCAGTACACCTCATGATCCTGGCCTCTTCGTGGGAAGGGCTGGTCCATAGTGTGTGATATGTTAGAGGGGTAGGCAACAGCTGTGGAGTGATGGCCTGTCTATGAACTGTGGTGTCCAATAGGGGGTGGTTGGTGCAGAGTCTGGAGTGGTGGTGGAACAGCCTTATTTGTGTGGATATTGCGAACATGGGTCACGTTCTGGTTTAAATGTCATGGTGTGTTGACCATGTTGTTTTTTGTGATGATAAACTGAGGAGCCTTTGTTTCCCAGTCTGCCCCTATTGTCCTTCTTCACCCCTAACCTGTCCTATTTTCCATCAAAGTGCCTTCAAGGCTCTCTGCCCCTGCTGCCTTCTTGTCCTGTCCTTCTGTCTCTGTCTTCCTCTCTTCACCCCCTTCTCTTTTCCCCCACCCACTGTAACAGCCCCCATCTCTCCCTTTATCTCCCCACCAGCCAGACTCCTCCTTCCTCCCCAATTCCTCTCTCTGTCTATCTCGCTCACTCTCTCTCTCTCCCCTTTCTCGGTCTCACTCTCGCAGCTGCACATTCATCACTTTGTCTCCACAATCCCGCTTGCCCTCGTCATCCTTCACATCAGCTCCCACACTTGTACTTCCACTCCCCAGACTTCACCTTTTCACTTGCTACCCTTTCCCTCCCCTGCATCCAACGGTGACCTGAAGAGACACGTGACACCTGATGGTGGGCATGAACAACTTGAATGCCTGCAATCAATGGCCCAACTTGTGCCCGCATGCCATGGCAGATGATCCCTTGTGCCCAGATTGCATAACATGCTGTGGTGGAAATGTGTTTGTTTCACTGAACATGATTACTCTGTCAATGAGTTTGGATTTCGTTGGATTCATTGTTGCTCATGCTCTTTGATATGGCATTCCAGTTGTTGACAGTGGGTGGACCATGGCTGTCATGTTGCCTTGTTCCATAGGTGACAAATCAAGGTTCATTTTCATGGAATGCATGTCTTTGCAAGCTTAGAATGTTGGTTCGGGTGAAGTGTTGTGGATGTGAGACAGTTGTGTACCTTGTGCAGGTAAGTTCAAGGCACTCTGGGGGGTTTTCACTGTGTGTTTTTTTTTTTATTGTGGTGGCCTGAGGTGAGCAGGTACGACTGCATGGGTTTAGGGACACATGGTGATGGGAGGCTGGCGAGTCATTGCTTGCAGTTTTTGCATGGCACTCATGGGGTCACAGGTTGTGGTGTAATTGGCGGCAGGGAGGCTGTCATTGTGCGCGGTGTTTTTATTGTGCTGGCCTTAGGTGAGCAGGTCTGGCTTCATGCATGCTGGACACATGGTGATGGTAGGCAGGCGAGTCATTGCTTGAAGTTTTTGCATGTGTCATGCCTGTCACGTACCATCCCGTTCACTCAGATTTTCATGGTGTGTCTACCCATGCTGTGAGGTGAAATGTTCATCTTGTTTGAAGTGAGTTTTCAATTTTCCCAGTATGTAGGACTATTTAGATGTAGATGTGTATTGTGAGCATAATTGTTGTCAGGGAATCAGGTGGCCGCTCTACCTGTATATTGTTGTGAGACATGCAGGTGAGGGCAGTCCTCACAAGTATTAGTTACTGCTTACATTTTGTGCTGTGCCACTGTCATCCTACTTGTGTTTTCCTGTGTGTTGTTGGGGGTCTGCTTGCACAATAGTTGGCGTGGGGGCATCTTAAAGTGGTAGGAGATTTTGTTAATTGTGCTGTGTTCTTTAGTGTGAGCAACATGTATACTGTGGTTTCTACTTGCTATGACTGTGCCAGTGGTTGGTGCAGTTGATGTGATGGCTATGGACACACACAGTTTGCCTCTCCAAGACAGACATTATCAGGGTGTTGTTATTGGCACAGTGGATTGGCCCCAATTCATCGTTGAATGACACCAGTGGCTTCACTGTGTGTGCTCCGCAGAGGCTGGTATTCATGTGAAGTCGTTGCAGCTTCTCCTTGTGGCCTTTGGCCGACCTAGGTCATGGGTGGTGCCTGTGACTGAGGACAATATCCCTCCTGCATCTCATCTGTTATGCCACTCCATGTGGCAACATTGTGCAGGACACAAGCTGCCACAATAATGTTGCATACTACTCGTAGGGCACATAGCAAAACGCTGCCAGAGTGGTCAAGGCAGCGGAAACATGACTTGAGAACCCTGAATGTGCGCTCCACTATGCCCTTAGTGGCTATGTGTGCTGCATTGTACCTTGCGACGGCTGGTGTGGCAGGATTCCTGAATGGTGCCAGCAGGAATGTTGAGAGCTGGTAGCCAATGTTCTCTGCAAATATGTAAATGGTTGCTGTTGGCATTGATCATCATGGTCTGTTATTCAGTGCGTCACGTGACTGCATGCATGTGCGTGACAGTTTATACTCACCAATGAGCCAGGTGTTGGCAATGTTTCCCAATGCCAGGGCCCGGTACGGTGGTGACTGAAGTAAATGAAGCTGTAATGTGTGCTTCCAGGGAAATAGGCATTGACATGCATGATGACTCCATTTGCATCACAAATGACCTGCACATTGATTGATTGCCAATGCTTACGGTTGCATTACATTTGATCTGTCAATTTGGGGGGCTGTAGCGCAACATGCGTGCAATCAATGGCTCCAAGGACACATGGAAAGTGTCCTATGGCATACAACTCCTGGAACACTCTCTGCCTTGCCTGCAGTGTGTGTGGCATGTATATGTGCTACGAACACACACACGTGATGTGATGCAGCCCAATACCTGGTGTAGACACAGGGATTGTGTGGCCTGTGATATTCCCCAAACAATGGCAGTCGTGCGATGAAAAGAAACTGAGGCTAGGGAATGTAGGGCTGTCATCACCTTCTCCAGGGGGATAAGTGCATGGGAGCATATGGTGGTTGATACAATGTCTTCCGCCCATTCCCTGACCAGGTCTAGGATGACATATGGTGGGAACCTGCACCCTGCATACACCTGGTCATCTGGCAACCCAAATAGCATAGTACGTGATAGGAAATTCCTGTCTCTCGATATCCTCCTCCTCCTCCTTCTATGGACATGTACAATTGCTCCCAGTATACATGCATTTATCCTGGTTGAACAACGTTTGAATGTTGTGCATTGCGTGCTTTATCTAGGTTTCTTTTGTGCGTTGGTTCCTTTGCACGTTGTACTTTGCATCTCATATCATGTGGCGATAAGATCACAAGGTTTGTGTGTGACTCTTACCGACGTGAAGTTGCGCATTGTAATCCATGAATTCGGTTAGGTTTGCGCTTGACTGAGCGTGCAATTTCTTTATTGTGTATGCGGCGTGGCACCTGGGAGTACAAGGGACCTAAAATCTTCTCCAACAATGCATAGATATGTGCTGTGTGTAGTTCTGATTAATAGTTATTAATTGGCTTAACTGGCCCCATGAAGGTGGGAGGTTGGTTATAGCGCCCTACCTACCCCTCTGGGACAAGAGTAAGCATTTGTTGGGCGGGTCTCAAAAGGCTCATCATTGCAGATTACATTTTTACAATTCCAACTCAGGACCCGATTCATGGAATGTTTTGCACGGTTCAAAGTAACTTTGCACTGCCGAAAAGTGACTTTACACTGCAGACACAAACCCTGATTCATGGAACTGTGCAAAGTGTATTTTTGCAAGGCAAAGTCCGTACAAAGTCATTTTGTACTGAAAAAATGTCTATGCACTGACTTTGCACAGACTTTGCACTCCAAAAATACACTTTGCACAATTCCATGAATCAGGATTTGTGTCGGAAGTGCAAAGTCACTTTTCAGCAGTGCAAAGTCACTTTGAGCCGTGCAAATAATTCCATGAATCGGGCCCTCCGTTTTTTGGTTTTGCACAAAGGCAACTGAACAGTTTCCGAAGTTTTGGCAGGCATAAGCATTTCTATGTGGTCTGTTAAATCACACTAGAGACATGCTAAGCAACATTTCACATTCCCCATTGCCTGTTTTAATCCCGGCCGCCAGGCTCAAGGGAGTGTGCATACGGATTGCTGCCCATTGAAGCGCATCTCTCTGTGAATCCGGTGTCCCCTTGATTCGGGAGGATAGCTCAACTGCAACGTGCTGCAAGATGAGGTGGAGCAACTCAGGTACGATCCCCATGCAGGCTTCGATACCTCTAGGTATTTAGCGCGTTATAAAGAACCAATTATATTATATTATATATTTCATCTGCCAGTGCCCTTCCACAACCCTACCCCCTCCTCCTCCGCCTCTGCAGATATGCAGTTTCTCAGTGGTGACTCTGTGTGCACAACCCTACAATAATTCACTTTTGGAATCCGTGCAGAATGTGTGCTTTTTTTCTTTTACTTGTGCATTGCGAGGACGCAAGTGCAGAAAATGTCTCTGTGAATTGTTCCCAATGAATTCAAGCATTCAGCATACCATGCATTTCAAGGAAATGAACACTTGATGCATTTCAATATAAATTGATAGTTGGCTATTCTAGAAGGCCCACAGGAGCTTAGACAGGAAACTGCATACATACCAGTACATGCAGGGGCTGCTGGCCACCGTCCCAGCCGGCATTTAATATCACTTGCCCCATTTATACGATAGCCCGTATCACAGGCGTAGACCACTATATCATCACTGTGGAACACGGTATCATCACCGTGGAAAGGTGCTTTGTGGGCAGTCAGCAAAATCCTCCCATTCGGTGTCTCAGGTGGCCGAGGACAGACTTCTTTTTCTGTATAATCAATTCAAGAAAAAGTTTATTTTATCAAAGGAAAGAGCGAGTTAGATCATGCGTTGTAATTAAATGCGAAGTTAACAGATTTAATGAGAAGGGAAAGGAGTTATTGTGAGTAATCATTTTCGCAATCAGGTTTTCATATCTACATTTTAATATGGGACAATTCATTTAATTGGGTAATTTCTAAATGAAAATGCCAAGAATCGTAGAAGTGAGATTTAAACACAACAAGAAAAGCAATTCCACATTTACTGATTCGAGAACCGACTGCAGTGAATCAAAGTTGGGATTACCAGTACATCATTCCATCTGGCTGTAAATCAGAAGTGCCTACAAGGATCAGAGGAAATGACCAAGTCAGAAAAGCCACGCCCTCTGGCATAGACTGACTTCTAACAGATGCCAGGGATAGTGTCAGACAATTGGGCCAGAATGCATAAAGTGCCCCAGTGTCAGGCAATTATGAAGCAGAGGCAGGCAAATTTACATTCAAGAAGGCAAGTTAGTATCTGCATTCGGCGACTAACCAGTACAAAAATATAATTTTATTTGCATGACAATGTTGAACCGGATTGTCAGTGGAAATGCCAGTGCCACATTTTCCAGTTCCCCAACAAACCAAAAAAATCCGATATCAGAACCCATTTTGGCATCTGGCCTCGAGAGCACATTTTGGCATGTGTCCTCCAGGGGCCTGATTTCAAAAGCCTTTTTCAATGGGAAAATCCAATTGAAAAACGCTCTATAAATCAGGCTCCATTTCTTCTTCTCTTGTTGAGGTGGTTTCTTGAGACTAGGAGCTGGCGACGTCCACCCTTACAGATGTTGCCCTGTGCTTCTCATTTGCGGATACCATCAACACCCTAGATCTCCTCCCATTTCCCAGTCGCCACTATATCCAAGGATTGCTGCTACTACGATGTTCGCAAGAAGCGGGCCTGAATTAGAAAAGGGGAGAGGTGCTCTTATCTGAGATCTGATTGGGGAATGTATCCCACAAGAAATGAAGACATGGCAGAGGGCAAGCAGGCTACATTGTGTCTGATACTGTAATGAGGACCACTTTCCTACAGACAGACCCAGCAAAGAGCCTATCATTTATATTTCTCTATTTGTTATGCATTGGACTATGTAGGTTTCTAATTTATATATTCTCACAAAGAAAGAATGATGTGAAAGAATGATGAGAATTGATGACCAATACATCTAGTGACATGTAACTACCTTCATGTGAGGATACTTTATGTGAGGCGGAGTTGCGTAGTATTGTAGTTAGAAGCCAGCATTAACTTCCAATTTTAGGTAAACAGGGTAGCCTTTAGCTTTTCAGCTCTGCAACGACCGCAGTTGTTGAGTGATCAAGTCTAGCTCTTGGCAGTGGAGGGGATAGACAGGAGTATAGTGTAACATTGAATTACTCGTAATAAAGGAATATCCACAAAGAGGTATACAACAAAAATAGCTTAGAGATATGAGAGTACATACAGTAACAGATACATGCAAAAGGTATGGAAAGTCGATTAATCTCATATTACAGGGGAGTGTTATTTAGTTCTTATGTTATAAGGCAAGATGACCAGCAAGAACCAATGTTTCTCAGGGCCTTAGATGGAGGTGATTATCATGGGTGCCCCAGGAGCCTTGCAGGACATATACCTTCTCAACTGCAGGGTAATCTGTCATAGGTGATAGCAGGGAGTGATGAACAAGCTTGTGATTGTCTAAGATCATTTATTAACTGCATGCCTTGCTACAGACCAAATAGCATGGCTTCTAGCGGGCAGTTGTCTTAAGAGGTAAAGATTCAGCTAGTCACACCAGACCAAGGGAAATGAGCACCAGGTTTGGTCTCACCATGGTAAAGCGAAGTCCAGTACAGCTGGCCCCTTCTGCAGCAGAGATCTGTAGTCAGGAGGCTTTTGTAAGTTTGCAGGTTCAGGCAGAGATTCCTCAGGGCGGGTCTTCAGATTGACATTGGGCCTCATTACACGGATGGCGGTAAGGGTTTACCGGTACCGGTAAGAGTACCAATGCCGGTAAACCCTTACCACCTTACTACGAGGTCCCTTTGCGGCTCCCGACCTAAACGGCTGGTCTGTACCAGCCGTTAAAGTAGGGACCCGCAAAGGGACCTTGAAGGTAATTACGGTACCGCAATTTGCAATACCGTAATTACTGCCTTCCCCATTCCCATTGAGCCCTATAGGGGCAGAAATGGGAATGGGGAAGTGCCATGGTGAATGGGGAATTACCGCCCCCACACACCTTGGAATAGGGCGGTAATTCCGCCATTCACTATGGCGGACTCGGTAAAATACCGGCGGCAACCATGGTGCTAATAGCGCCATGGTTACCGCCGTCCGTGTAATGAGGCCCATTGTCTTCCTTGCTTTGGGTCTCAACTGAAGGTTTTACAAGATAATGGGCAGCGATTTCTGATTTAAGGGAAAGTGCCGATAACAAAAGGGAAAAAGGCCCCACGCACATGGTGTCATCTGTTCAAATATTCTGGCCACCACTCAATCAGTGGGGGCCACCATGTTCAACTTATCTCCCTATTCTTTCACCCAGGAGTATATTTTGGTCTGATTTCCAGACGACATAAACATGACGACATGATTTAGCTGATCCTGCTAAATCAAGGCTTCCCTCTCCAAGGAAGGAATACATCATGGCAATATATTGCCACATCCCTATCCCATTCGCTGTGCCATAGGGTACATGTCTGGGTGTTGGTCTTATAACTGAACTTCAGATTGGCGTCCACAGAAGGCACACTGCTATCGTACTGCAGGGTGCACTGGCAAAATCAGAAAAATGATGCTCAAGCCCACAAAGTTGGACTACAATTGGACTATCACATTGAAAACCAAAGACGGTGCATGTCGCACCCTCATCCTGAGTGCAACTCAGGAGGCATATAGAGAAATCACCTCTATGACAAAGCCTCAGATGAGAGCTCATTGGGGAAAACAATGGGTATAGCCATGAGGAAACAATGACAAGTACATGGGCTGCACGCCAGGGTGGCCGAATTGGACTTTCAGACCAACACTTTTATATAGTTATTTTTTGCCTAGATCTAGGCTTCCAGTTTTGGTTTTTGAAAAATCTGTAGGCATCTTTGCCAAGGATACAAAAGTGTAATTCATAACTAGGTCCCCAGCATGAAAACTCTTGTGTTTAATAAAGGAATTCAAATCCACCATGTCCACGATAGTACTGCAAGTACATATTATATTCATTCTATGACTGTCCTTAAGATGTACATGTACACATCAGTATAAAGGGTACACATTTTCCTATAATTAAATAGTAAGTGTTACTGTGAATCATTGTATTCCTGTCAGTCTCTCGGCTAGCAGTCATAAGGATAGGGGTCATGTTCTAGTGACTTTTGTCAAGCATAGGTCACTTACTGAATAATGATTTACTTGTTATACTTTCTATTCGATAAGAAGCATAAAGGTCAATTCAAGCCAATCTTGATTTTTTCGCAACACTAAATAGTTATTATAACGGAATCCCAAAAAACAAGGGAAGTTTCTTAACTGCAAATCAACCTTTCTAATACTTGATTGTATGTGCATGATTGTATGTGTCTGCGACAAATTCTGGCACAAAAAGAGAACTTTGGGGATCCTGGTACACCTCTATGCAATCAGAAATGGGAACTCAAAGTGCTCAGAACATGAGAATGAAGACATAGAAAAGATACGATTCGTCTGCATCGAAAACCTTCTTTGTGGACCAAGACTGAATGACAGAGAAACAACAATGAGAAAAGAGGTGGCCAGATCCATCATTGAAGTCAGAGCAATCAAGGATGGCCTTAACAAAGACAGTGAACTAAACATCTTTATCTACAAAACAGGTAACTAATGTTTCACAGTGGAACTTTCACCTCAGTCCAAAATACTTTGAAATAAGCATGCATTATGCATTGTCGTTGTACTCTAAAGTAGCACTGGACTATGGCTCCCATTGGATTATTTGACAATGAACTCATGTACTTTTTCACGGTGATACACTGGATTCATAACTATTGGTACCCTAGATTTACTTCTGTGGCAGGATTACCATCTTGCACCTTCACTTAGTGTGTAATAATTAAACCCCCATCACCTTTATTTAGATTTGGGGATAATTATCATTTTTGATGTGCCCTCAACTCTCATCATGAGATTGAGAACACGTGTATCATTTAGTTTAAACATATAGGCTGCCTTCATTGAGATTAATTCATAGCGGAAGGCATGACAAAACACATAGAATCCTCATCTGGGATGCCCGACTGATAAAAGTCTATGCTTGACATTGTAATTATGGTGGTTAGATACACTAAGCATTGGACATATAGCAGTGTATTGGAAAGTCGAACACTAATCACATCAGTTAATCTGATTGACATATACACAACTGAAGCAACACAGGGTGTATGTCAATGACTTATACTCCATTAGCACCGGGCGAGGGTCAATGAGCTTGTTACAAGCAAGCTCATTGGCTCTCGGCCTGGCCTTACCTTGCTGAGAAGGCTCTGAAGCTTCTGCTTCATCGCCGTGGCTCCAGAGTTCCTTCCATGACTGGTCGCCATGGAAAGGGAGAAAGGACCATGTGAAGTCCCTGCTCCCGATACCCGGTGGCCATTTTCTTCTCAAGTCGAGAAACGGTCACTGCACCGTTTCTCGACTCGAGATGATAAATTACAATTAGTACCCTGGTACAATGTGCTGGGATACTTATGGCAATATGACCCTCGGAGGGGGCCATTGCCGGTTAGGTAATTCCCCGAGGGCTCCGCTAAAGCCCTTGCTTCGCTCTGGCTTCTAACTTTGGCCCGGGGGCATTACCCGACCGGTAATGGCTCCCCCTCCTCGGGTCATATTGCCTAAATATGGCACCCAGGAACATACCATACAATAACATCTAGAATAGTCTGTTCACCATCTTTACATTAAGTGACACACAGAGAGCAATTTGGAATATAACTCCTGTATCACAATGAACAGCGGTCTGGACAGAAAACAGCTTCATGAGCACTATTAGGTATTAGTACCCGGTGCAGCAAAATGCCAATTAAATAAACGCACCCATTGGTGCGTTTAGGAGCATTACCAGATGGTAATCCCAATGACGTTGCATCTCGCGCCGTCCCGACCATCGTTTCCATGGATAGGGAGAAGGGACTGCCTGTAGTCCCTTCTCCCAATCCCCGGTGGCCATTTATTTTGCCTTTTTTTTCTCTAGTCGAGAAACGGTTGCAGCGCCATTTCTGGACTCGATAAAAATGCAATTGCCAGGTTTTTTTAACGGAGCACTCAGGGGCATTTCCAGACCAGTAATGGGACCCCTCCTCCGGTCATATTGCCTAAATAGAAGAGTGGCGCTGTGCACGAAAGAACAACAGTTAGGATTTAGAAATGTTTGTCCTAGGTTACCAACTACAATGCCAGTACAGGATTCCACCCCACATACGAAGCATGAACTGTTCCCTGCAAAGGCACATGAAGCATAAGGCTCAAAAGCCACATCTTGCTCAACACGAGACCTGAATCTGACTGAACTCCTTCAGTGCCTTTCATTCGAAACATAGGTTGGCGTGCTATAACTATCTGCACCCTACCGTAGTTCTTTTAAGCACACCACCATTGTGTATTTTATTTACTCTTCAGTGTGTCACAACGACTTTGTATCTCATCTCAGATAGAAATGACACGTTGGAGGCTTATTATTCGTGAAATCAATATCACTTTGTTCCGCAGGTAACACTACATAGCCCAATGCATGTATTTATTGTACAGCCATTATGCACATTTCACGCATTACCATAGGAATGAGCACACCACGTCATTTCACACAACATTAGTTCACAGTAATAGCTCATGAAAGAATCATTGGGATATGGTGACCCTGAACAGAACGGGTAAACATGCCCATTTTATTTATTGATATTGTTAAAGCGCACAGCAGCCCGAAGGCATCGTGGCGCTGTTACAAATATGCATAGCTGGTTACAAAGGAAGGTTTTAGTGGTTACATTGGTATTTGCATTTACGGTTCATGTTGGAGTTACAAAGTCTAAAGCATGCACCTAAATCTGCATTACCATGATTGATAACAACTGTTTTTTTCCAAATATATTGCACACGGGTGCAGGATGGTATTTCTGGGAAATACTAACATTTGACTTGATGCAACAGCAACACCCATAAAAAAGTTTGTGTATGAATTACAATGCTTTTCTTATCATTCACTATTTTTATCATGTGTTTTTATTATCTGTTGTCTGTGTTTTTTGTCTCCTTATACCCCGCGCTAGCTTTCGAATACACGATTTGATTATTACAATATGTTTTATCTCTTTCCCTCATCCTCTGACTCATGCATGGATTGGATTTTTTCTCAAATTAATTATTTGCCGATACTAGAAATTTTGGCGATACTGCAACTTTTACTCTCACAATATTGGATTTTTGCGATACCACTAATTAGTTGATTTTCTTGTGACTTTTAAGTTACAGTATTCACACTAATGTGCATGTTGAATAATTATGGATTTACTGACATTTCGTTAATTTTATGATTTTGTAGCAGTTTAATTTCATTTGCAAATTCGAGCATATGATGTTGTAAGATCCCTGACGAAGAGCATAGCTCGAAACATGTGTAGGCTCAATTGTCCTTTGGAACTCACTGCCCATTTTACACTAAATACAATTCCATGAGCAGAACATACTCTGAATCAATTCGTAACACAAATTGACCATCAAGTAGAGATCTAAATTAAATTTAGGGAATGCACTTTTCGAGATCTAAGCAGCCGGTGTAAGGTATTACAACTGATCCAGGTGCACAAACTAGGACTGGCCCCAATGTATGAGTGTACACTTGAAGACTGGCTGTTTAGAATTTAAGCTGCATAGCTGCCTCTTGCCTCCCTCCTGTATGTGGACATAGAACGGGTGTGGCTTGAATAATTCCCACTGAAACATATGACATATCAGGTCACTTTGGGTGAGTGGAACATGGCAAAAGGTCATGCCCTGGGTACAGTTTCCTCAGGACATTGCTGAAAGTGATGCCTCTAAATCAGTGACAGCTGTGCATGGCTGCAGGCTATGCACAGTGAGCACTTTGCATGCACGTGGCCATCTTAGTTTATATCATTAAAACAAATCAGTGAAATATTCTGTTAGGTACAGTGATTGTTACCTATAGTTATAAAAACATGGACGGACATGGTTTGAAGGAATGTCATGATAGCATTATAGATCATGCAAAAACAGAGAACTGCACATCCATGCACTTGTATGAGGTTGCACTTGACATCACAGCTCAAATGCGCATGCTCACAGATCCCAATGGGCAAAAGGTAAAATATGCTATCAGGAAGACCAGTAAAGCCCCAGGCTGCCTATGTTGTGTTTTACTTTAGATTTGAAGGCCCATGCAAGCATTCCCACTGGAGCTGTAAAGAGGAAGATCTGTTTCTTTAAAGTGCTTGTGCCATATTCCCCAGACTTCTGGGCACTGTAATAATAGCCCTTTCTCCTTACTAAATGGATTGGTACACATTTTGGGATCTTGGGAACAAGAAGAGCTCCCTGTGCCCTGCCAGGATTTCAACTTGCAAGGTGACGAGTGCCCCATATCTCAGGCAATATTAGTTCAACATGTGATTTCCTCAGCAGTGCATGGCAGTGGTCACTTTAGGAACCATTTATGATGAGTACATGTTTTTGTATTTAAAGTTCTGCTCTGCCACATTGAAGTCTCCCCAATTCAAGTTGTTTTCATTGGTGCCTGTATAAATACTTACCAATGCACTGCGGGGGTGATGTCCACCTTCCATTCACACACGTTATGCTTTTTGATCCATGAAGTCTGTAGCTTAACTTGCAATTGTAGGAAACGGTGTCGCCGCTGTGATATGGCGGCTTCATTTCTTCCTCTATTGTGTTTGCCAATACAGGAGGCAGCGGGCATTCTTCTTCACTTCCTGCAAAGACAAGGTGTCAATCAACAGTGAAAAGAGGGCATTTAGCATTAGTAAACCACAGGGCGTGTATAATAATAAAAATTAATTAATTAATTTGGCATTTATATAGCACTACAAACCCTCAGGTATCTGAGTGCTGCTTATTACCCACAGTGTGTGGTGCTCATTTATCGACCTCGGAAGGATGAAAGGATGAGTTGGGCCCTGCTGGGATACTAACCTGCGTTAGCAAGGTCTGCACAGATGTCAAAGCGATCGCTCTACTGGCTGTGCCACTTGACTGGCTATATGATAGTTGCAAAGTAATATTGCGCTGCAGGGTTCGACATTGCGATGTCTTTAGCTCCTGCTTCTAGCCTGGTTACCTTAAAACCAACAGTTACCAGGAACTACTTTTGGCTTCCCAGGCCTACACTCATGCACATGCGACAGTAACTTTCAGAGTGCTTGAGAGCCTAAATAAAAGAGAAACAGGGCCCATTCATGGCAGGCTTAAATATAATGGACACTACATAAAGGGCAAAAAAGTTAAAGTGTGCATCTCTTGTGGAAGTTCGATTTGCAACGCACTGTTTATGCCCTCCTAGTGCCCCAGCAGTAGCTCCTGCCTACTGGCTGATGCCTGACACCCAGGAGCTGATTTTAGCCCCGACTCGTTGAATCTTATTTTCGAACCCTGCACTGCTCGGGATCAATGAATTTTACAATATTTGTCCACCCTTCCCTATCATGTAATCTGGACAATGAACAGATATGCTTGTGAAACTGCTAGCTGCCCCTACCTCCACTGGTGACGTTTGTTGCAGAGGAATGTAGTCTACGCTCTCAATTGCAGAGTGTGTTTTCTCAGTTGAGTGAAAGAGAGTGGCCACATTTATTTTATTCCAAAATAACTGTCAGAAATATAATAATAATAATAATAATAATAATAATAATAATGATAATAATAATAATAATAATAATAATAATAATAATAATAATAATAATAAAAAATAATGATAATAATAATACGAATAATAATAATAATAATAATAATAATAATAATAATAACAAATACTAATAATAATAAATGTGAAATATGAGTTCATTAAAAATATTTAGTTTGTATATGTTTGCAAGATTCGGTTTGCACTTTTGGTCCTCCTCGCTCATACTCTGGATTATGACTGCTTTCATCATTATATTGCGAATGCCAAAAATGTGCATTTGTTTTCAATTTACATCTTACCATTCCATAAAAAAGCTTCACGACTTAGAAAAAATAATAGTTATGAAGTTGATTTCAATGTAATTTTTCATCTTGATAAATATGCATTAATGATACAAATAGACTGTAGTGAAGAGGAATATACTGTGTTTCAATTTCTAATGTAATTTATGTATCATAAAAAAGCATCCTGACAATTATTTTGTTACCAAGAGGGAACCTGGACATTAAGGCGACAGACTGCTCAGGCAAGTGATAAACGATTAATTCCATAGCACATATGGGCCCCGACCAAGCGGCAGCTCTAACCCCAGGCCTGCCATCGGCTTCCCCAACTCCAGCTGCCCAGTCACTGTTACCACCTTCCCTTCAAACCACAAAACCCAGATTCTAGGGCATAGTGGAACGTTGATGGGATAAGGGGTGTAATGTGTGTGAGCTGGCATACATTTATTTTTATGTGGGAAATAGTAAAAATTAAATAATAAAAAACAAGGCAGATGTATGGTACAAAGCTTGATGTCAGAGAGATAAGAGTGTAGGCATCCAGAAGTGAATACAAGCTAATAGAGTAAAATGAGGAGAGTACAAAAAAGGAGCCCCTCTACCGAGAACCAACACAGCCAAATAACCTGTTCACTGGGAGGGTGCCCATTTGGGACGGTCTACCGCCACGTTTTAGCTCACTGTACCTTTTCCCAAAGGTAAAATAACCATTTGCACATCAATCTGGTCCCACCCATGTAGACAGTCCTGCAGAGAAATGCTGGTCAATTCTCCTCTTAACAAGAGTACCAAAATCAACTCCAGACATGTGTTTCGGCCTATTTGGGCCCCATCAGTGAGTTGAAGCTGTGCTTCTCCAAGCACAGTGAGCAAGGAGTCCAATTTCTTAATTTCTCTGGGACCTCGCCTAAGCCCCTTTCAACCTTTTTGCTGACCTGAGACTATTCAGCCTCCCAAAACTGTTTTTTATAGATTAGACTATTATCACTTAAATAGAGATCCTTTAATAGAGAGCCTGTAAAATGTATATCCAGTCTACTGGGGAGGGTGACAACGATTAGAGTAATATAAGGCCTTCTTATCCCCCCTAGACTGATGGGGAATGCACGCTCTTTAAGCAGAAGCCAGGTCGCTTGGATCTCCATAGAATAAGTTAATGATCCAGTCAAATTTTGGAATGTACTTCCCTGGACTATGCTTAAACAAGTTATTGAATGGGTACAATATTTTGCGTAATAAAATCATTGCAACAGTCTTGATCCTCCCCCAGAAATCTAGGGTAGTACTTGTACACCATTCTATTTCTGAGGAGATATCTCATATAAAGAATTCAAATTTCATACTAGTAAAGTTTCTTAGGATACACATTCCCAGTCATTTAATGTGGCTTAAGCCATTCGAATTCCCTAGTCAAGATATCTGAATGCATTCCAGGACCATCAGCTTGGGAGTTTACTCAATTGAGCTTATATGCAACCACAGGGCCAAAATGTCAGACCTCTTTTTGAATCACTGGAACAGATAGTTGTACTTTCCAAACAATGATCAACATGTCTTCTGCAAACACTACCAATGCTGTGATACCCCTGGGTCTGGCCGTTACATAAATGTAATACATAAATAAAAATACTGTTTTATGTTTGCTTTCTTCAAGATTGAAAATCTCATAGCTGAAATAAAGAGCCCTGGCTAGAAATTCAATCTTTGGGTTGCGGGATAGAATTGGTGAGGGTCACCCCCCACAACAGAGAATGAATATATATATATATGTTGAAAAAAATATATATATAACAAAGTTGTGTCTGTTTGTGGGTTTGTGGGTTATTATGTGGTGTTCTTGGGGACCTACCTCCTCATGAACGGTGCGGTCTGGTGCAATGAATTTTATTTTGCATGGAATATTCATTGCATTGCCAAATTAATGCAACTATTTCTGGCTCAATAGATCATCCCGTTCCCAAGATAATTAATCTTTTTAGTTTTTCAGCTTTGTTTTTCGACCATTACGTTTTGTGGTATTACACCACCATCTACGGGTCATTTTTAGAAAGTGCTCATCATCACGCATCGAAGCTGAAACATGATCAACACCGGATTAATTTCCGTCACAACATTTTGTAAAGGACAGGTACTTCACCCTCATGACATCAAATGGAATTTTTCTACAATTTGAAGATGACATAGTTGAATAAGTTGATTTGAATCAGGTTCCATGCTTAACAAAAATACTTCTTTCTTCTGTATTCTCTCCTTTCATTAATGCTTTAATACAACAAATATTTTTTTACAGAAATGCCACAAAAAAATAGAGCAGTATTTAATCCCACCCGAATCAAAACAAAACATTGAAAGCTGCAACATGATCAACCTTCTAAAGAAGGAGGATCTCAAGACCATGAAGGTGATCAGATTCAACATGCTTTGAAACAGAACAATGCAAGTGCTGAAGAACCTGAAGCAAGACTTACTAATCAGAGAATTAGTGCTGCTGAAGAACAAAGGAATGAAACTGCTGGAGAAACTCAAGTGAGACTTACTGATCCGAGAATTTGTGCTGCTAAAAAATTAAGTAACAAAACTGCTAAGAAAACTGAAGGGAGACTTAACGATCAGAGATTTAAAAATCTGAGAATTAAAATCCCAGGTGAAGCTGGGTAGTTTAGCTAGTCAGTTAATAGAGAATTAACCCTTACCTTTGTTGTGGAGCCCATGTGCAGTGCCTCCCCATACCCAATCTAAATGTTGTTCCAAAACCAATCTTTTTTAGAGCTGCCAATATAAATGGTCAGTCTGGTTTGTCAAATATCTTTTGAGCATCCAAGTCTAATAGAACGGTGGCTGACTTGCTTTTCCAGGAGATATCAATACTATAACTGTACCTGTCGCAGATTCTCATGACACATCCATCCGTTGATTATGGAGGAGGCAATTCAGTTCACTGATCGCTTAGTCAATATCTTGATATCAATGTGGAGCAAGTATGCCCATCTGAAGCTTGAACACAGACATTAATCTTTGTGAGGTTTGTGGATCACTTATATCATATGTTCCTTCACTTCTTTTGGGATTGTCTTTGGCTGGCACAGGTGTTGACCATTTTGCAAAGAGCGGGAGTCATTGAATGGCCAGACATTATATAGAATTCAATGAGAGCCAATATGGATCTGGCATTTATGCCCTCAGAAGGTTGCCTAATGATTGTAAGATGCTCTGGTGCTTTCAAAGACACTTTGGTGGATGTGCGGATGTCTAGCTATTCTGTGAGACTTGTTGATCAGGATCAATGTCTTTCTTAGAGTAAAGTTGATATAAGAAGACTGGAAGTTCACCACACAACTTGGTAGTTCTACTAAGCAGGGTATCATTGGCCTTACTGACTGACTGTATATTTGGGGAAGCCTGTATCCTGCATTCCTGGGCCAATAACTTACAACATCTTTCATCTGTATCCCTGTAAATTTGTATAAAGTGCAATAATACATACTCTACCCTGGGAGCATCAATCTTGTTCACTTCATATTTTACCCTTGCAAGCATACTTTTCAGCTGGCTGTCTGGTTTACACAGTCACATTCTAGTTTTGTTGTTGTTGTAGATTTGCCAATTTCATTATCCTTTCATTATATGCAAGTAAGAGTTGGACAGCAATATTCAAGGGTGGACTGGGAACCAAAACAGGCCCTGGAAATAATGTTCAAAGTTGCCCCATATTACACATTTTCAGCAAGTCCAACTCTTTTCCTATGAGAGAAATCTGAAATAAAATAGGTTACCACACAAAAAAAGGTCCAGAGTGCAGCGGCCTACCAGGAAATCTCCAGAGTTCCCCATAGGCCAGCCCACCCCTGGTCTGGAGGCACAAGAATTCCAGTGCTCCTTATCATAGGAGAAATCATTGTGTGAATTGAGATCTTCAGAGGATTACAATGGTGTGAGCAAGCTTCTTAAGCAAGACTTGGGAAAAAGCATGCATACTGCTTTGGGGGGAATCTGGGTTTTCCCTGTTTAGTCAGAGAAAACAACCTGTGGCGTCGCTCGCGCTCCTGCATTCAGATGAATTCACATTGCTCGCTATTGTTATTTATATGCCAGTGGCAAAAACGCTGCATCAGGACAAGCAGGAATGAACCGCCATGACATGCTTTATGAAAGACCTCTGTGGTCATTCATATTTTTACCACCTTCATGTTCATGTTACTGGTCGTACATTTCACACTCCCTCACAATGTCATTTGGCAGCAAAGGTTAAGGAAACTCTAAAAACAACTCAAAGGAAACATGAGAAAAATGGCATTAAAAAATCCCTGCTGACCTTGCAGCAACGGCATCACAGGCTTTCCAGAAAGGTCAAAGGACATAACATAAACAGCTATATAACACACACACACGCAGCAGAAGCGGGAGAAATCTCACATTTAGCTGCATATACATTCCTGATACTTTTATTATGATTATTATTAGTATTATTTTACTATTATCATCATTTTTAGTGTGGTCTGTTATAAAGCCGAAACTATTGGATTGGAGTACAGATAGGGAGAAGTGACATATGAGGAGGGGCACAGGGCATGTAGGTGTTGTTCGGTTATTTGCCCACCCAGTGACTGCCCATGGCTATGCCAATCCCTTGGCCATTCCCTCCAGGTTCCTACCCCTCCCCACCCAAAACACCTCCTCATGGGAACTCTTTGAGCTCACTTTAATCAAGCCTTGCCATCAAACGTTGCACTGGCAGTGCATGTTAGGGTTTTTTCAAACCAGTCTTTTGAGAGTTAATGACTTAATTGGAGTTGTAAGTGCTGCTGGTGTAATACACATTTCTTAAACAGGTTTACCTTCAGCCACTCGATTTATAAGCACGAAATGTTAGGTCCGTCACTGTATTCTTGTTAAAAACAAGCATTGGCAAAGCCAGTGGTTTTGGATTCTGTTATTATTAGGCATTTGCCAGGCACTGCTATTAGATGCCCTGGCACCATTTTGCACCTGCTACCATACATGGGCATGTAATAGTACCACGGCCGTGACTGGCAAGTGCCTTTCCCATGCCTACAACAAAAGCCCTAACCGTTGGCATGACCAATGCTTGTTTTTATTGTTATTCAGTTGCGGCTGGTGAAGTGTCAAAGATGGGCCTACTCATTTTCTCCGAAATGGCACGAACGAGTGCAGCAAGTGAGCCCAACTAATTTACAGTGATTTCAAGGGAGGGTTGCCTGCGAGAAATGTTTTTATTTTTGTGTTGAAATGGTGCATTTTTGCAGCACACATTTCAGAAAGAGTGATTTAAAAAGCCATATTGCTTTCTACTTTTGCTTGTAAGCACTTTCCCTGTGCTAATGACAGGGAAACTCCAGGAGGGGCGGTTGAAGGCTGTAGAGAAGCAGTCATGAGGGTCCCCTTCCCTCACGGGGTGTATTGAACCCATCAGGCCGTAAGAAGATATGCCAATAAACGTGTGTCTTCACTTCGATGCAGTGAGTGGGCTGTGGCGGTGCAGCTGTGACCTTAGTACAGCATCTCATTTCTTTACCGCATCAGGGCTGGTGAACTATGAACTCCAATGACCTTTGGGCTTTCGCTTGATATAAAGTGTTACTGAATATGAAGATTTCGGAGACTTTGGCTCTTTCTCGGCCTAATTTATGAGCTATTCCCAGAAGCGGACGCGCCAGCAACATATGGGGTGGTATTTCAGAAACGTTGCAACCTAGTGCAAACACATTCCTTCAATGTATGTTTCCAGAGAAAAGGACTAGGTAAATATGTCCTTGCTGCAAACATGCCGTAAGAGAATATGATGTTTGCACTAAGGCAATGTTTGCACTAGTGCTTATTGTCATTGCTGAAAGGTTTCTGTAATACAGCCTCTGAACTACGTTTAGAGCGGCCGCTCCAGCACCTTGTATATCTTCAAGCTAAACTTCATCTTGAAAGTGAGCCATGTATCCAATGTCCTGAAAATCAAAAGTTCCTTCATGGAGTGATATCGCATCAGCATCTTGCTTGCCTTCAGTCGACCCGACAATTGACCTGATGGTCTTACCAAGGCCTCATGAAGCCGGGCCGGCTGCAGGCCCTGCTGACCTGCCACTGTGCTGCCAATGTGTGCACTGGCACGTGCAGTTCCAATCGGTGTGGTGCCCAGCCCAGGAGGCCATCATGCGCAGGCGCGGGTCCAGAGCTTGGAAGAAAAAAAAAAGAATTTGCAGCGCCTCCCTCGGTTGGCGGTGGCAGCCAGCACTGCAGGCAGCCAACTCAACACAAACCACCCAGGCGGATGCGAAATCACAGGATGTGCTGTTGTGTGTATCCATCCGCTCCAAAGAGGCCCTGCAGGCCAGAGGCCTACCGGGGGATGTCCCGGTGTCCCGTTGGGGCAGTCCAGCCCTGGCAATATTCCTCTCGAGTAGTCTTTAAGTCACAGCCAGACTTTACTGAAGTCATTAACTGGTGGCTCATTCTTTGTGAGGCCGTCCTCTATGTCATCAACACGTTTTTTCTCAGTAGCGTGGTATTCATGCAATAAAAATGGGGTCTCGGCATGAGGAAGTTACTTTGGATGGAGCAGAAGACGGCTGAGTGATCCGATTGGACTATTTTTCCAATCTCAGCATCAAGCACATTGCCTCTCAAGAAGTGTAGGATTAGGAAGCAGTTGATTCTTAAGTGCATGTTGCACACTTTGACAACAAGTTGTTGTCTCAAATAGGATGTACTTCCACATATATCCACTAGCATTACATCTCTCATCAGCAGCTGAAATCGTGCCCAGTCGTTGGTGTCTAAGGTCATGGTAGAGAGAGCTTCATTTAAGTAACTTGGCCCAAATAAATTGCCTAACATAAAATAGTTCTGCAGGGACTTTGAAATGCACACTACACGCAAATGCAGAACTAGATATGGAGAAGTGGTCCCATGCTCGAGTTAAAAATAAACAATAGGGAAGAGGGGAACACATTTTTGCATGTGTGCCACCATATATATGTACTGCCCCTCTCTGTTCAACTCTAGATAATTCTCATTACAGGAGCTTAATTGTGTGGGGCAAATATGTGCAGACCCTTGATCAACAACCTGCCTAGTTGCTTCCCCTACGCTGAGGTCCTGCAGGGCAGCGTAATGCTAATCTGTCACCACACAGTAACATTGTGATGCAGGAAGAAAATGTTGCTACTGTGTTTCGGTTTCATAAAGGAGTTCAAGCAAAGCCCCCTATTTTCCTGCACCAATGGCCCAACCACAGGTTCTCCACATCTCCCCAGTGGTGTCAGTGAGAGCCTTTTGCTGGCTTAATCAGTGCTCTGCTACATCAATCCCATCCGCATTTGGCGCATGGTACAAGGTCTTCAACTCATTCCGACCATTTCCTGTCATATTTATACGCTGTGCACTCTGCATGCTCATGCACTCTTTTTTTCTCCCTGTGTTTTGCATTTGTTCACGTGAGTGACTAGCTTCAAAGCATTCTTGCTATTTACTTTTTCCTCCTGAAAAACGTTACCTGATGGCTTAGTGTTTTTTTTAATACATTACGGTCATCGTGTCTGTGTTCTGAAAAGCAAAGCAGGGTCGAGGCGTTGCACTATGTCTGCTACATTGCATTCCTGACATTTTCTCCCTGCCCTTAAGCAGTGCTTGTTCACAGCACCCCTGACTGCCTAGTTTGCCGTGCTTCAAATCATCGAATTAGTCACTTCTAACTATGCATATTAGATGACGTGTCAAACCATGGCATGCCTTACATTTTTAGCCTGGCATGTGGGGAACTGCCTCAGTTGCCATCTGGAGTTGTCTGTTTGGAAGATAGTCGCATTGTTGGTGAATTTAAACACTCAGCAGGTACTGAATGGAATATGCACCTTGAGTGGGGGTGAACCAAGTTGTTACCGGGTCTGTTTAGGGGCTGCTGTTGTCTGGCGAGAGGCATGAACTAGCTCGTCCTTAAGATGATATCCACGTTTATGTGCAAAAAAAAGGTTTGGATGGGTGGAATGACCAATGCCCAGCGTGTTCCAAAGTCTGTTGAGGTGTTGTTTGAGTGCGGGTGTGAACACATGTCAGAATGTCTTCCTCTGATCCTAAAGCTTTGTGTGGGTTTAACAAACCTTCTCTGCCAATGCGTCATGCTCTCTTAGTTGTATGTTTAAGGTGCCGAGGGGGATATCCCTGTTGTTTCAATTTTTTTATTGAAGATGTTTGCATCCTCCATATGGTCACTTCTTAGTGAACAATTTCTTCTAATCCTTAAAAGCACACAGTAAGGTAAAGTGTCACTTAGAGATTTGGGGTATTGGCTGTAATAGTGCAGAAGGGTGTTTCAGTCTGTGGGTTTCCGGAAAAGGGAGGTACGAAGCCATCTCTCGTTATGAAAAATATATGTATATATAAAAGGAAGACTATTCTTTCTTACTGATAGTTCATGGTGAATCTAAGATTCGGGTTAAGACTATTGATCCACATGTCAAAATCAATCAATTCTGAACTGGTGCTTTTCCAGATAAGCAGGATATTCTCGATAGCAAGTTTCCGAAGAGGGACGTTACTGGTGAAACGATGTATGAGAACATGTGTTTTTCCTCAACAACAAAAAACATGTATTGATTGGCTTCACCAGCGATTGCTGCCCCGTCACTGTCCCTTTAATGTATGAATACCTGGTGTTGCCAAAGGAGAAATAGTTCCGGCAAAGGGATCATTTGAGTTGCTTCACTATGAAGTCAGTGGGTACTTGATGTGGAGTCTCCCTATGATGCAATGCCCGTTCAGCGACTTCTAATGCCTGTCCCTGGGGTATGTTCCTGGAGAGAGCTATGATGTCAAAAGTAACCAACATGTTTTATGTGGGTTCATGCATAAGGCCTTCAGTCAAGTTCATTGCATCCTTAGTGTCTCTGAGAAAAGCTTGTGTAGTTGTAGTCTGTGGTTGTAAGAAGTGATCAATGTATTTGCCCAAGGGTTTCCGAAATGAACCCATCTAGGGACACAGTAGGTCTGCCTAGATGATTGGCAGATTGACAGGGTCTTTATGGACTATGGGCACGGCATAGAATTTAAGGGATCACACATCTTCTGGTGTCAAAAAGCAGGCCGCTTGTGTGCTCAGAAATCCTGCATCTTTTCTGCACTCGCACAACTCTTGTATATATACCATGAGAGCGATCTCTATGCAAAGTGTTGCAATATCCTGCGTTCAAGAAGAGGTCATCAACCATTTTGAGATGTCCTTAGCTTTATGATTGGGATCACTGATGGTTTCTAGACTTGTGGGGACTGAGTAGGCGGTATAGCCACCAATTACGCTTATAGTCCTGCAGAGAAGTAGTCATTTTGTCACAGTCATGCAGCACTGTATGCGTACCCCAATATATCTTCTTAATAATACATTACTCCCTTGACTTTCCAAAATCGTTGGCAGCAGAGAATATCTTGAGGAATGTGCATTTCAATATGGGTCTAATGTAGGTGGTGAGATTTACAGACTCCCTTTGTAGATTTACCTAATGATAGGCCAGGTTGCTAATAGGCTTACTGATGTTGGGTAATGTCTCGAACTATATATTTTTTTGAGATGCACAAAGTTATTCAATGCTTTACTTTAGTATGGGCTTTGCACTGCATGAAAAAGGGACTGATTCGGAAGCATCAATGCCCTTGATAATGCTGTTTTTCTTCCTTCATATGAAATGTGTTTACTTTATTTGCACACAACTCTGCATCCTGCTTAAGCTTGATATAGTGACTCAAGCCATTTAAACACTCCACTTCTCCTAATAACACCTTCTGACATCTTGGAGACTACCTTTCTTGAGACTGTTCTGTTCCATTTGAAAGTCTCCTGTCCCAAACAGAATATTTCAATGTTTTTGGGATCCAAAATGATTTTTAATTTGCCTGGGTTCCCTTACCCTAGAAGGTTCACATGCTTGGGATCTACCCAGAAATTTCAAACATCCATTCTACCTTTAAATTCAAAGGAACATGCAATGTTTTTGATGGGAACATTATGCATTTGCTACGATATCAGTTTCATGTCGCATGATTTATTTAAACTCTTTCTTTGTTGCTATTACTCTTGGTTCATAAGGTTGTTATCAGCCTCACTTGCAACTAAAAGTCCAATTGAAATTCCATTGATTTTGATAATGCCTAAGACTTACTCTCTTTTTTCTTCGACTATACCGCACTAATGGGCAATACTACATCCTGCTTGTTATTTGGGACTATAACAAAGTGGCTAACAAGATGGTGGATAGTTTTCACTATAGAGGGTAGGTGGAACTAAGACAAAGACATTAGTGAAGTTCCTGGATGCAGTGGGGTTCAAATACACTTGAAGTGTAGCCATCAAAGCAAAAAGTAGGAATGTTTCTTTTTGGTGACTGTCACCATCTCTTTGCCCAACCTATTTCTCCAAATGTGAGGTTTACATAGGATCTCAGAGGTGGACTACATATTTAGCAGTATCTTGTACAACTCCCTATTGATGTTTACAGTGTTATACAAGGTTCCGAAACATGGAAGGATGTGGTATCTCAATGCATCCCACTTACTGGAGGCTGAGGTTACTGAACCCTCGGAATGGTAGCATACAAACACTTTTGTCTCAATGATCCTCCTGCTTCCATTAAGCAGACATTATGGGAAGCTTACAAAGTGGTTCTTAGGGGAATGGTGAAGTGTTAGTGAGAGATAAAGAAAAGGCCATGTGAAGTCATGATCATTAACGATTTGAAGCATGCACTCCACTCCCAGCGATAACCTTCAGAAGTTTATCAAGGATTAAAGGTCTTTATTCATCCTTCCTGCCTATTTTACCAAGTCAACTTCATTACAAGTCACTCCAGCTTTTGATGATTGGTGCTTTTCAAAAAGGACTAGGATACACAATCTTGGAGAATAATGTGTATGGTCGCTCCATTATTACAGAGACATAGGGCCTCATTCTAGGTCAGCCGGTCTGGTAAAAAAGGGCCGCTATTCATGGACACTGGCACTTTACAGGACCGACCGACTATGGGAATGCCAATGGGACACCTGGGTTACAGGCACCTTATCGGCGTGAAAAGACTTAATTAGGGGACTCCATGAATGGGGATTTACACCACCCCTACGACACCCATAGTCCGGTGAAAAGGCCAGCGGACCAGATGCCAGAAATGGTAACAACATTTGCCGGTATCCTGGTGGCTCTACCGCCAGGATACCGGCGTAGTTGAATGGGGCTCATATAATGGCAGGGCCTTTTTTACTTGTGGTAATATCTTCTATTGGAATTAAATGTACGTCTTTGGTGATAGGGTGCCAGATGTGGTTCTTTCTCAACTCTGGGCCAATTGTCTCTATGACATATCAATTGTTTAGAGACACTTACTTTACTAGCTCTGTTTCAGTATGTCATTTTGCACAACATGATCCCCACTGCATGTTCTGATTATTCAGAAACAAGTGTTTGTTGTCCGTCACATTAGTAAAATGTGGGGATGAGCTCCACGTGCCTGTCGGCACTGGCCATGGTCTTTGGGGAATTTTGTCTTCATTACTGCATAAAGATTCAGGTGAAGTTTCTCTCAGGGTCTCAGTATTTGGTGGACAATTGGTGATTTAAAAAGTATAAAAACAAAATATTTTTATTTAATTTATTTTTATTTATTTAATATTTATATTGCACCGGTAGCTCACGAGCCTCGGGGCTCAGAGACAGGAACACGAAAGACAGACAAATGGCGAATATAATGTAAGATCTGTGAATTTTATCAGTCATCACTTGCAAGACGTTTTACAACAAATGGATTGCAAACTCAAGCAACACACAGAAAGATATGTTCAACATCATAAACGAGTTAAGAAACCCAGCAGTGTGCAACAACACACCAACCCCATCACAAAAACTATGCAATGATCTTGCAGACCACTTCAAAAACAAATAACCAGATCATTGAGAGCAAGTCAAAAAGCACCAGCGACCACCTCAACCAACCAACACCGGAATCCCCTGCTAGACTAGGTCACCTTGGGCCAATCTCGACAGATAAAGTCAACAGCCTGGAGAGAAAACATAACAGAGCCAGCGCTCCAGTTGATCCCTGCCCACCACACGTCTACAAGACTATCCACACCCAGAAAACACCTGCAGATTACTACCTTAATCTCTTCAACCACTCACTAGCATCAGGAACCATGCCACAGGCCTTCAAATTGGCATACATCAATCCTCTCCTTATACATCCAGCAGGAAACACAGAAGACCTAACCAACTACCAACCAATCTCAAACATTCCATACCTGGCAAAACTACTACAAAGCTGTATCTATAAACAACTCTTGGAACATGTACAAAACAATTGGATATTAGACCAGGCACAAGCCGGCTTCAGACCTATGAGAGGAACAGAAACTGTATTACTATCTATATGGGATGATCTAAAGAACAACACAGACTCCAATGTCAACTCAGCACTAATGCTACTCGATTTGTCAGCAGCCTTCAGCACTGTCAACCATGAAAGACTCATTAAAAGACTGGAAAGTATTGTAATCAGCAACATGGCTCTACTCTGGCTACAAATCTGCCTGACAGAAAGAACAGAAACAACTTGGATAGCAACATTCAAGTAAGCACCTCACAAAACAACATGTGGAGTCCCACGGGGCTCATCGCTATAACCACTACTTTTCAACATCTACATGACTCTCCTGATTAACCTCATAAAAAGCACAGCCTTACCTGCTACAACTACACAGATGACACTCAAATCATATACAAAATCAATGCCAGCGAAGAACAAAACCCAACGCTGGCCAACTGTCTCACTGAATTGAAGCTGTGAATGAGCACCAACAGCCTTAAACGCAACACAGACAAAACAGAACTCATGATTTCACCCAATGACCCATTGAATAATCACCACATCCGATGGCCTACTGAACTGGGAATCCCACCAGAACCATCCAAACTGGTCAAAAATCTCCGAATCCTAATGGACAACGAACTCACATTAGAGACACAAGTCAATGCAGTAGTTAGGAAATGCTTCATCCACTTACACAAAGTCAAGAGGATTCTCCCCTTCTTCACCTTCCCACACAGAACTCGTGCTGTCATTTTTCTCATCATGTCAAGAATAGACTACGCCAACAGCATATATCTCGGTATTCAGAATACTTCATGAAAAAACTGCAATGAATACAGAAAGCAACAGCAGGACTAATCCTCAGACTTACTAAAAAGGAACACATCACACCAGCGCTGAGAACGCTACATTGGTTACCAGTCAAAAAATGAATCTTCTTCATAACACTCAGAGCAGTCCAGGGCCATGGAGTGGAATTCATACCGGGAAAAATCTCTGCTAAAAAGCAACATGAACACTAAGGTCCAGCAACGACATTCATCTCAAACCGAAACAATATGCAAAAAAGAAATTCGGGGAGCAGCATTCTCCTGTATAGCCGTAAACTTTGGTACTCACTCCCAAAGGAAATACGAACAACAGAAGATCACCTAAAATTGGGGAAACTCTTCAAAACAGAGCTCCTTAACTTACCAAGCCAAAGAGGGAACAGTGGTGGAAGAAAAACTGCCAACGTAACACAATAAGAAACTGAGAAACCGGATAACCCAAAGAAACAGATCACTGGAACACAACCCCATTAGAATAAGATTAACCCAACTGATCAATGCAAACACACAGAAAAAGAACCAGAAGACCCCCTAACCATACTAAAAACTCTTTAACATTCTGCATACCCACCACCGAACATTGAAGAAACAAGACACATACCTTCATCACAAAAACACTGAAAGCACTCTACCGACTCTCCACAACACCCAAGATGCACATGTAACACCTGTGACACACCACACAATGTCAAGCTATCAAGACATACCAACACACAGTGACCGTTTTTTCCAAACTGAAGACACCAACAGCACATCAAAGCTATCTTGCGCTTTTCCCTCCGAATCCCACTAAGACACCCCAACCCTCTTTCTTTTCAGATCCGTCTGGGTGCCTGGAGACCATGAAAATGGCAGCAGTGTGTAGTATAAATGACAATAACATGACATAACACGCTTAGCTGAGCTGTATATTTGTGTTCTTGGCCACAGTAAAACTGCCATCAGTGATTTCCAACATTTGATTTGTGAATTTAAATAGTTACCTTCACAACGAGGAGGCTCTGGATACCAGCCAAAATAATAGCATTCAATTTTATTTGCCCCAATCAATGTATATCCTTCTTCACAGTTAAACTTCACAACATGGCCGTTTTTGAAAGTTTCTGAACTGATGAAACGAAGATGTTGAATGTTGTTTGGTAATGAGCACGTAATTTCTAGAACAGAAACAACAAACGTGTGTTATAATTTCAGTATTATTTGTAGCACAACAAGGCATCAACCAAGTAATTTGATAACAGAAGCACGAAGTAACTAGAGTGTCTGGGCTCAGTTATGGAGAAAAAAGTGCAATCGAAATTATAGATGGTGCGTCTTGAAAAAATCCTTATAAAAGCACAGCAAATAATGTCCCTACATGACACCTCTGATACAGCTGTCTGGCATTGTGTATTCTCTAGAAAAACGATACATACATTAAAGAAAAGTGCCATATTCCTTTAGTGCTATCACAGATTGCCATCATGATAATATGAAAATACCTACCAGTCCTTCAGTGAACAGACAGCCTGAAGCTGATCACATCCTCTTCAAACATGAATTTTGAATCACTAAAAAGAGAGTTTTTAAAACTTTGGCCTAAATCATAGACACGGTCACCTTCACCATCATCATCCTCACATCTGGATATGCAACTAAGAGGGTGCCCTGGGGCGGCAGCTCAGCTTGGAGATGAACTCCGAAGCAGTTTACCACCCTACAGATGGAAGTGTTTCTGTTTTATAGTTGTGCTGCGTATGCTGCTCTAGTGTGGCAAATGTGCAGCCCTCTTTGCACCCATGTTTTTTTACATGTGCCATTGCAACATGGTGAAAGCGCTGCGCACATCAAGTTTCGGAGGCCATTTAAAGCGCTGTGATAATAAAGTTTTGGCGGCCATTTAACGCATCGTGCACACCAAAGGATCGTATGCCAATTGCATCCAACTATCAAACAATAACAGAATATGGGAAGAGGTATTGGGCAGAATAAATGCTGTCCGCTTAACTGCCTGCGACTTGGAAGATACTGAAAGGAATCGGCGCAATCTCCTGCGTCCTGTCCAAGGAAAGTGCTGGAGGCAAATGAGCAAGTCAGTGCCTTGTCAGGGGAACACCAAAGCCAGCTGTCCTGACATGACGCAGGAGCGAATTCCTGTCATGATAGAGCCCGGGAGAATGCAAGTAGTAGGAGGGTGAAAAGGTTTCCTTAATACTACATGCAAGACATATGTGTTCACCTGTGTGATGTCTAATTGCACCTGAGGCCCGATTCATGTATGAGGCCTCAGACCTGCTGTCCTGGTCTAAAGCTATATGAATACAACCGGGCTATAGGGCATTGCTGCAATGCTAGAGTATGGTGCAATGCACCTTCATCAGGCATGTGATAGGATTTGTAACTCTTTCTGCAGAACGTTCCATTGAGGCCTCCCATGATAATGTGAGCAGTGACATCATCATCCAAGACAGTGCTGGAACTCCTGAGCATACATGTGAGGATGGCAAGGGAGCAATGATTACTCACATGGGTGCCTCTGAACTCCCACATCTCCAGGTCAAATTAAGTGCAGGCCGAGGCGAGGTGCACACTATCACAGTTCCAAGTCTTGACTACACTGTACTCGGATATCTTGGAGATCCTGGTAGCCCCTGGCACTTCTAGATGCCCACTACATCCATATACACTGGAAAGTAACTCTGGCAAACCAAAATGCCAAACCAACTCAACCACCTAAAGCAAAAAGCACAGCCCCAGAGGTCCAGCACATACAGGAGAAGCTGCTCTCCAACATCCTTAACCAGCTGGGGAAGAAGCATCACACTGCAACCACCAAGACATCGCCCTTGCATATGTTAACAGAGAAGACATGCATCGAGCACTTTGAAGCCTCACTTTAGTAGTGACAGATCACAGAATGAGGAGAACTTTGTGCAAGGCCTTGATTGGCCTGCAAGAAGCTCCAGAAATATCAACATCAGCACCCGCTAATGACCTCTGCAATACCCTTCAAAAAGATGACAAGGAGCAAGAGGAAATGTTAAAATCACGAACACCATGGGCCAGATTCTGAAAGCATTTTTGGGGCGCAACTGATGAGATGTTCTAGCGTAATCCATGAAGGACATCTGAGCTTGCTCACCTTAAATGCACACATTCAGATGCTCTTTTTTCATGCCTTTGTGGATTTGCATACATGACACTGCATGACTGCGCATTTTAAAGCGCATCCCAAGTGCATACATGGGATATGCTTTAAAATGCACACAAAAAACTAAGAAATAATCCTGTTCTGTTTGGGACGGACACAGGGCGGTGCCCATTGCATGACAGGGTCGTTTCTGACCAGGTCATGTATTTTTGTTTTAAGTGGGACAGCAGAAGTATAGTACGCTGCTATCCCACTTGCCTTTTTATCTGTCAAACAGGGAAATGCATCCTTTTTTCTTTTTCACTATCTAATCAAAAACATTATTCCGTCAAACTCAACTTGCATTCCCTCCTCCCCTCCCCTTGCTGCACTGTCAACTCCTGACAGCCACAGAATCCCATGTGAAAAGGTGCAGGGCGCAAAGACATTGCAGGTGGTACGAGGTGCTCTAACAAGCATTCTGGCAGAGGTTAACGACACCATATGAGTGGTGCGCCCTCACCCCACAACAAACCAAAATTCTAACGTATTGTTAGAAAAGTAAGAAATGAATGAAACAAGGTAGCCTTAACTGTAGAGCACTTTCCAATCATGGTGTCACAAGAAAGCAACACCATTCTGATTATTATTATTTTACCCACAAGCCACAAACGTCATTGGTTGTCCAGCAGTTCCAAACATCTGCTATTGGAGCCCTGGGCAGATTATTTTAACCCGCCCTGGGAATGTTGGTATATGGAGGGGCTATTTTCAGCTAGCCAGTATGGGCACAGAATCACTCGCCGGCCAAACCGCTGTTATTGATGTTTTAAGTGCCTACAAAGGCAAAGGAGTGATTTTACCCATGCCAACAGATTGACAGTGACAGTGCACCGCACTGCAGTATGCACATCTCTTGACCTTCAAAGAGCGCCTATTTCTGTTTGCATTTATCCTGTTACAAAAGCAATTTTAGTAATGCAAAGACCTCACAGTTGTCAATGGTTGCCAATGGTTTCCAGTCAAGTCAGTAATGGAGGTTTGATGGCTGATCTCAGATAGCATCAGTGTGTAGGTGCAGGGCTAGAGTTAGAGTGTGTGCTCAGAATTAGAGTTGGGGTATAGCCAAGATTACAGCTATACAAGGTCGGTCAATATTAGACTACACTACAGAATGTCTTTGGAGTAGCTCCACAGTGGAATATGCCACTGTGCTGTGGTATCATGTAGGAAACCTTTATGGTGGCGTAGGTACATCACCGAAGGCATTTTTAAATGGGACAACATTGACCCCTTCCTGCTTACACTTTTGAATGAATAAGCCAGTCCTACTTGGTATGGGCCATCTTTTGGATTTCACTGTTCATTGGACAAAGGGCAAACAGTTTGAATAGGCTGAAACATGTCAGCGGATGCTTGTGGTATCGTGCAGAAGAGATGTGACCTAGCAGTTCGGCCTGGACTGCCCCTTTTGGGGTGGGACCAAGTCTAATTTGCATATGGTCTTTACCCTTCAGTAATGGATTGGCAGGCAGGAACGATGGTCTGGAGGGTTGCCCAGAGCAATGCCAGGAGTTAAGATTCATTCTAAACCCGTTTTAACCCGTACCTAGCGGAACTCCCTGATATTTTCTGTAAACTCCACACATGTCCAGTGCAAGTAGGGTCCCATCTAACCAGCTGGCTCGCCTATGCTGACATCCTTCTTCTAATTGATCACATTCAGAAAGGACTGCAGACCCTGGTAACTGGACTTGGAGGGTATGCAGACTTGGTTTGTCAATCAACATTGCTAAGAGCAAAACTATGTTATTCTCTCGCAAAAATAAAAACCTGCACAAGACTATCCAGTGTGTCCTCAATGGCTCTAAACTTGAATGTGTTTGTTCTTACAAATATCTCGGGCTATGCGTGGATAACGCTCTTCAATGGTCTACCCACTGGCTTACAACAAAAAGCAAGTGCATGACGGCTGTCCGAGCTATTAGTTCCTATATTGGCTGCCAGGGGCGCATCATGATTTCAACTGTTCTGCTATTATATCGAACACAGATTCTTCTGATTCTTTATTATGGCATTGAAGTCTGAGGCCACCGCTATTTAACAAAACTCCATTCCCTGGAAGCATGCATTTTACATATCTTGTTTCAAATGCCCCTACACTTGTCTATTGAGTACCTATACCTTGATTTTGATCTCAATGGAATAGACCAGGAATTCGTTCAGAGAGTGGTAATGTGCTGTGAACATTTGCGGGTCCTCCAGAATGGTACTGCAATGGTTACTTTTTTTGCTGCATTCCTTCGATTAGACAATTGTAATGCACTAGGGACCGTAGGCAAAATTATATCGCTCCATTCCAGATGGAAGATAGGCTGCATGAATATTTCCTTTTTAGGCAATCCCTATTTGGTTAAATCTAGGCTAAAAACTGTGTTGAAATGGTTCAGTTATGATCAGAACCTGATGAATCTTTACACTAAATCTCACAGTGGTGCACAGTGCTTTAAGTGGGGTAAGAAATTGAGGGGGGGCCCTCGTTTGGGGGCGTGGCTTCCATTGTGGGCGTGGCCTAAAACGTGCACAAATCATTGTAAGGTGCGCAAACAAATATATAAATGTATGTGAGCATTTATATATTTGTATGCGTACTACTATGGTTTGTGTACCTTTCAAGCCTTATAAACATACCAATGTAACGTATTTCTATGTTTATAAAAAGGTGGCTTGAAAAGTGCACAAACCATAGTAATTTACGCACACTTGTGTGCTTACCTTACTATGGTTTGTGCACTTTTCAAGCCACCTTTTATAAGCATAGAGATTTATAACATATTTCTATGTTTATAAAAGACGGCTTGAAACGTAAACAATTCAAGGCATCTTTTATAAAGCGTTGAGGACGGACAAAACCCGAGGTGGCTTTGTCCATCGACAAAGCTTTATAAAAGATGCCTTGAATTGTGCACGTTTCAAGCGGTCTTTTATAAACATAGAAACATTTCTACGTTTATAAAAGATGGCTTGAAACGTATACAATTCAAGGCATCTTTTATAAAGCTTTGCAGATGGAGAAAGGCGCCTCGGGCTCTGTGATCTCTGCTCAGAGCAGATAGATCAATGAGCCCGAGGCGCCTTTCACCCTCGGCAAACCCGCGGGCTCTGTGATCTAATCTGCATTTTAGATCATGGAGCCCGCAGGTTCGCTGAGGGTCAGTGACCTGGCGAGGGCAAACAAAGGAACTGTAACTTCCCTGATGACCCCTCAAACGAGGGGTCATCAGGGAAGTTACAGTGACTGACAGAAGTGCCAGCCAGCCTCAGCGACGCTGTGCCTGGCTGGCACTTCTGTCAGCTCGCCTGAAATTAAACTGGCAGGCGCATCTCCCATCGCGGCTGCAGCCGCGGCGGGATAATGCATCCCGCCAATGTTGTGTGGGATGGGGGGCCCCCGGCAGGGCCCCGGCTCAGTCCCACTTTTTGGAGACTGCCGGGGCCCGGCCCCGGCAGGCCCCGGCCCACTTTAAGCACTGGTGGTGCATATTGTGAATACAGAACTGTCCGCTTGACGAAACCGTCATATATGGACGCCTTTTTTTTAAACAGCGCCATAACACGTCACTATTTACTACTAAAATGTCATACCAGTGAAGCGCTAGCAACTAAAGGCACATTATATGGTATTGCTAGATCTGAGCGCTATTGCCGGCTCTGTGGCACACTTGTTTTGGAAACTCTGGCTCATTTGTTAATCGAATGCGAGAGCCTATCCCCTATCAGGCAAGGCTACATCCAATCTTATAACAATTCCTTCAAGATGTGGCGCTGGTCTAATTTGATTGACGGAAATGATCATAACTTGATCTTCTACACAGTAAAATTCTATTGGCAATGTGTTGAAATTTTGAAACTCTTAAATTGTTTTTAGCTCAGATATATTAATGATCTCACAAGAATTCTTTTATAAATCTTAAGTTGTCTTTGATGGTTGCTTTTTATGGATTTTATCATTTTTAATAATTTGCTGGAAAATATACTTCTGTTTTATAATTCTTACAATATGTTTTTTATGTATTTATCTTGTTATATATACAATATACAATATGTGGCTATTTGTATATTAATAAAAACCTAAACCATTAATTCTAAACCTTCCAGCCATCATCTCTTGTGTTTGCTGAAAACATTCACACATGGCAGCAATATCAATATATTGAAGAAGTAAAAAGATGGATCATGGGAGGGCCATTCAACCCTCATCTTCAGTGCCCCATAAAAAGTGGGCTCAAACAAGAAGAAAGCGAGAAGCCTTGGTGCAGTTGTAATACAAAATATCGGGAGAGTTGAAGGTTGCTTATTTTGTTCGTTTTCTAACAGTGTAAGTGGAAGAAGAAACAGGCATGATCGGAGCAGCAGTGCATTTTATAATGCACTTTTTCTTAAAATGTATTTTGGTGATTTTGTTTTGGTGTCTATGCAATTAAAATTCAAAACAATAATACATACTACAGAATACAAATGCTATTCAGAGTTTGCAATGCTCTATACATGTGTACTGACATGTGGAAGGGCATTTACCACCAGACCTTGGTTGGTTCAGGGTTCCTGGGCACTAACATGCTAGCTGCATTGAGACACCGAGGGATGGATCGTGCCAGTTCATACTGGTCAAGACAATGGAGCCTTATTCCCTACTGGATATACATCAAGAGGCGGTGGCTCGACCTCCTTCGACTGAGGAGGTGTACATCGGATGTCGTCATACTGAGGCAGTTGAAACAGAAGGAGAACGTCTGAAGGAGGAGCTGAACTTGGAAAAGAGACTCAGGAGGGATACAAAGATGTCTATTGTTTTATAACTGGGGTGGCATAGGTCAAGTGGAAATTACCTGTTTTAGAGGAGGTGTGACTATGAGGGTAATAAAGGCCAGGTGAATTAGAGGCGGGTTGGCATGGCTGGTTGGCCATGGTGGGATGCTGTCTATTTGTTGACTCGCAAGTCTTCATAAACGGAACCCGATTTGTCCATTCTCTACCTGGCTTCTTAGTTCTGTTTTTTATGTTCAACTATCGACTTTGTTTATCGATTATAGCCTTTGACCATGATCTGCAATTGGCCTTGTGAACATCAACTACCGGCATACACCCTGGTGCTGCCTCATGTGATATTATACAATAGGTTATTTATAATGTGCTTAATACCCAGAGGTTTCTAAGCGCAGACCCGGGGACCGAACCTGTGTTGCTCTGCGTCGTCTTGCTTTCAAGGTGAGCACCTTGCCGCTGAGCTATCCTCCAGAATTATTTCTCAGTGCAGAAGAGGCAAACTTCCTCATAAATAATTCCTCCATTGTTCAAAGAGAAGAGGTTTGGAATTTCTTAAGAACCACCATTGTTATTGCCTTTTGGGTAAAAAAAAAAATAATAATCACAAAGTTGTATAATTTAATGTGACTTTTTTTTAATGGGCGATGCATTTGGGGCTGTCTTTTTTCAAGTTTACCTTTCTTACAGGATCTTTACATTTTGGCTTTTGGTGGCTGTTTTGGGGCAGGAGTTAACCTTCTGCAGATTGCTTAATAGGACTTCGGTTTGCACTTTTAACGGTTGTGGTGTGGTTTAAAAACATGGGAGAGGGGAGGTGAATGAATGGAGCTCAGCCGAAACACATTAAGGTTTGACTTTACAAAAGTAATTGCATTTTGACTTTACATTACCAACAACATATAACGCGTACAATTCAAAAAAGCAATGTATTACTGTAAAGAAATTAAAAAAGATTAACAAAACCAGCAATGGTTAAAAATGGGGGTTGAAAAGTGGAGCCGAAATTCTCTCGTTAGACATTTGTTATTTGACCTCCGCCATTCAAGCCTCTACATTAGCTGCATACTGTTACCATGTGACTCCAGTCTGCTTTTTTAAATTCTGTAATTCAGGCAATAAATACGATCCTAGCCACATTAAACATAAAGACATTTGGTGGCCATGATATTCGAGCACACCTCTCACGACAATTCCTCATTCCGACCAGCATGTCATCGCACTTGATGATCCAATGGACAGCCCATCACAGCTCCTTGCACCACGCTCATTAAGGGGCACCCCTGCCATTCAGCATACCTGCCTGGTAAGGGCCACCTGGGCGGCCATCTTGAACTACTATACACACATCTAGATCAGCTGTGAGGACACTGAGACTGGCATTTAATGGGAATCAGAGTGGAACCAGAGCTGATATTTCAGTCTTCACCTCCCACCAGGGTCACCACGAGCAACACATACCACAATGATGTCCTTAAAAGCCCTATGAATTCACCTTCAGAAGCCGTTTGACACGCATAAAAACTCTGCAACTAATAAATCAATCCTTTTTAATCTTCCACCCACCCATACGCCCAACAACATGTGTTGGGATCTAGGGAAGCGGTATCGGGTTCACGGAAATCTTAAAGTGTGACCTGCTCTAGATTTCTAAATGACACGCCAATGGCACGTAATGATATGTTAAAGGCAGGGCATTTCTTACATGTGAACTGAAATAACAAACCTGTGCACTTTTGTTCTGGCTTCCATCCTGTTGGCGTGCACTCAGCTTTGTCTACAAGGTTATTTTGAGGGCTCTTGTATCCATCCTCGCATTCATAGTGCACATTGTCCTTTGAAGTGAACACCTTCATGGGCTCGTAGCTCTTTACTGCAGGAGTCAATATTGCACAGGGTCCTGAAACAAACACATTTGATTGACTATGACAACAGAACTGGAATCATAACTCATCCGTGTCTTTACACAATGGCATCGGAGTATGGTTATTATACGACGTGTCCAGCATTTAAATACTGCCATGTTCAGAAGTCCCCACCCCGCCCCCGTCAGGTCATCAGGTGGGAAGTAGTCTTCATTGTGTTGGGTTTGGCTTATTTAGAGTAAGTGCATAGCACTACCTGTATGTGAGGCACAATCACTGCTAAGTGTAAAGATGAGGGTTGGCATGTCAGAGACAGATGTAGACTCTAGGTGCTGTTTAGACTCTAGGTGCTGTTTGTCGGCACTGCAGTTAGTATTCTCACTGTGTGTTGTGCATCAGTGTAGCGCACTTCCCTGCAGACATGTGGTTCCTGCTCTGCATCCTCTTATCATTGTTGAAATCCACATATTGGGGGCTCTTAGCTCCATCTTGAAAGGGTATAACGTCCTTTCATCGCGGGATGTTTTTTCGCTGGTTTTTTTACCACAAATTGTCTAGGGGGGTTGGAATAATATATATTTGTGGTGTAGGTGTTCTGGATCATATAAAAAATAAAAGTCGTTGGGGGTCTTTGGGAGGGCGAGGACCCCCACAAAAATAAAAAATACAAAATGTGCTGAGTTTTTTCCTTGAAAAATCGGCGGTAAAAAACCCTGCGAAAAAACATCCCGCGATGAAATGACATAGAACCAAAGGCATAGAGCACCGTTCACAGCCCTGCATCTCTTTTAAGTCAAACAGTAACCTTGGCTGCTGATGGAAGACGTGTAGCTTCCTGAAAGCCTGGAGCATGTCCGAGGGAGACTTTCATCTCCTCAGCTAAATCGAGAGGCACGCACCTGGATGAGGAAGAGATGCTCCACAATGCAGATGAACATGGAATGTCATGGATCTGATTCCCCATCCTGCAGTCTACAGAATCAATGATCAACCCTGCCTCCCTAGCATAAACCCCTCAGAGACCCTCTAAAGCCCTCGGAGGCCAACTCTTGCCTTCCCCCTTCCTTCCTTACACATTATTGGCAGTGTCCTCTTTACCAACACTCTAGCCCAGCCTTTTACAACGTGACACTGACATGGCCCTCCCTCATCCAATAGATTACTAGCCCCAGCTACCCTAAAATATTACCCACATCCTTGCTCCCCACTTTCCCCAATGTCCTCCTATGCTACACTACTCATTACTGTAGACTTTGCGCCAAATGCACACGTGTCTCCCTTAACATCAGTGCTTTTATGAGGAGGACATGTTACAGCATTTGTTGGACTGCACCATAAATGGGATGTGCATGCTTCCTCACTTTGAGAAGCATTCACTTTCTGATGGTAGGCCCCACCTGCGCCTGAGTACAGTACTTGCTTGAGGTCACACATTTCCAAACACGTGTCTACCAGCAACGCCCAGACCCACCACGATCCACCCAGGAACACATTACATGTAGCATAACTTGTTCACCACGTCTTGTTTACTGTACGTTATGCCCGGTTTCCTTCCCATCAAATCGACTGTTGAACTGGTTTCCCAACTAACAACCAGTAGTCTTTGAAATAGATAATTAGACAGGTCTGATCCTTTTCTGATGTCTGCTGTTAAGTTCTATTTTCATTGTAGGCAAAGAGGAGCAGAATTGCGCCTATTTGTTTCATTACTTACTGTGTGTAATGGCCTTATGTTTTTTTAATAAAGTGCGAACTAAGCAATATTTTCCTAAAAACATGAACAGGCCTACACATTGTTAAAATGTGTATTAAATGTGCATCTCTACCCAAACCACACCCCATCTGGGCTCAACCAGCTCATCCTTGATTTCAGAGGGTGCAGATTCAGCCTAACCATCAGTATTGATCTACAGCATGCCAGAGACTGGATTCTATCTATAAAAGCAGCTGCCCTTCCCTTAGATGCATGCAGGAGGGAATGTAGTATTTTAAAAATGGCAATATACACATTCTCTCCTGGGTTAAATAAAACTATATTTCAACTGTCCTTTGTTTTAGAAGAGTCTTGTGCTCTGCATTCAACAGTTTACTCAGGGCAGCTACGTCCCCTAACCCCCAACTTTTCATCAGAGTGGGCCCACTTGCAAACCAGCTAGAGGTGGTCATTGATACGGAACCAGTTTAGCTTCCCAAATGCTTTGTCCAGATTAGGTTTCGCAGGAGTATTCAGCTGGACAATCAGAAAAAAATCTCCCCAAAACCCCCTTTGGGCCTGGCAGGTTATACTTAAAACTCCCAATTCATGCCTCAACACATCTCCTGGGGAACTGAGTGATAGCCCAAAAATCTTCTTCAAGAAGGACAGTATTTTGCATAACCTCCAGACACCTGCAAGGTATGGACCGCCATACATCACTATCGTATAATAATATGCCCATCAGGATCTTAGCCAAGCTTTTTACCCCCATATCTATTATAGAAGCGGAGACAGCTTGTTTTGCCACCATATTTGTATGGAGAATAAACCGCCTGTGTGACAGTCACGGCTACCGCCAGGGTTGTAATGAGGCCCATTGTGTACTGCAAAAAAGACTATGCACTGACTTTGTACGGACCTTGCAATGCAAAAATACACTTTGCACAGTTCAATGAATCAGGGGTTGTGTCTGCATGCCCTGAGATTCTTGTCTCTTTCTTTTTTTGTTTTTTGTTTTATTGGTTAATCAAATTTAAACCTTTAACATTCCTCCATTTTCAAATTCCTCATCATTAAATGGACATTTCCAATGTTCTTCAAAATAGGTTAAGATTTGCTGATATTAGTTTGTTCAATCTAATCGGCCTGCTGGAGTTGACTCACGGTCCAGGACTGACTTCCTCATGGTCCAATTTTAGGGATTCGACAAATTTTATTGTGTCTAAGGTTCTACCGACCTTTTCAACCGTCAGTAGCCGCTCCCAGTATTCTTCTTCCATCTCCTCAGTGATGTTACCAATATAACTGCCCATATAAGCCTGTCTTTTCGATTCCAAGTTCGGGCAGGCTAGCATCACGTGACTGACAGATTCTAGTTGGTCTCTATTTTTACAGAACCTGCAGTAAGCTTTTGTTTTTTCAATGAACCTTCTTATCCATTTTACCTCTCTGCAATGCCATATGTTAACTCTGCAGCGCATCAACAAGTCTCTGTAGTGGTTAGATGGGAATTTCAGCAGGTAACGTGGAAGTCTATTTAAGCCTTTTTTCCCAGATAATATTATAACACAGGTTTCTTTTCAGTCTTTTCTTCTGTGTTTCCTCCCAGACCTTTTCCCGAATAATTGTTTCGGCTTTATCTGGGTTGCACTTCAGGGCATCTAACGAGACATTTACCTGTTCCAAGCTTGCTTTGCATCTCTTTTTCAAGTTGAGGAACATCGTGTCTTCATTTGGTACCTCCGTCTGTACTAAAATTTCAAAAGGCTGAGACGGATTGTCGAGGATACACTTTCTATAAGGGGATAAGGATTTCCATAGCGCAATTGAGGCCACAGATTGTAGCCTTAGCTCTGTTCTTATGAGTTCTAGCGGTAACAAATTCGGAAGGCACAAGATCTTTCGCCAAAAATAGGCCTCGCATATGTTCCATACTTCCCATCTTAAGGCTAATAGTGCCTCCGCTCCATACGTGATTACGGTCACCACTTTTTGCTTATAAAAAGTTACTATCGGCGTCAAGGAAAATTTGCCGTATCTACGATGTATACATGTTCCTGGGTTAGTCAGGGTCGTTAGTTTTTCCCGGATTCATGCGTAATGCGCCTGTTCATTACAGTTTTTATTTATCATTATCCCAAGATACATTGTAGTTTCCACCTCCTCCAATTTTTCTTTTTCCAATGACCACGTCTGGATTTTCCCTGCAGTTTTTCTTCCACGACATGACTTCATGGTTAGGATCATAGATTTATTGACATTGATCTTCATGTCATTATCTTTTAAGTATTTGTTGAAGACCTCGTTCCGTCTTTGTAGTCCTATTGGTGTCTGGTCTACAAATACCGCGTCATCCACATATAGCATCCACGGTATCTCGGTTCCATTTATCTTCGGAGGGAAGGCGCGGATCTGATCTTGGGTGATCTTCAAGTCTGCCATATATAGGAGAAAGAGGAAAGGGGCTAACGCGCATCCCTGTTTTATTCCCCGCAATGTTTTGATCTTCCTAGATAGCCCTCCGTTTGTTGTAGTTTGGATTTGAATCGAGGTATCAGTATAAAGGGCTTGAATTGCTTCTAGCAGATCCGTAGGGCAACCCCAGTTTCTCATTTTTGACCACAGGCGCTCTCTATTTATCCCATCAAACGCTTGTTCGAGGTCTATAAAGGCCAAGTAGGTCGTTTTTTTTTCCCTCTAACGCCTTTGCCTTCAACAGGTTGATCAGGAATAGATTCAGGGCGGTACCAACACCAATTACGAAGGCTGTTTGCCTTTCATCCAAGATTTTAGCCTGAGATGCCCATTTTTTTACGTCCCTCAGTAGAAGGGATGCAAATAACTTGCCAATTGAGTCTAATAACGCAATCGGCCTGTAATTTCTGGGGTTTCCCCGATCTCCTTTTTTTTAAATCGGTACAATGTAGGCCTCAGTCCACGTGGTTGGTATTTGTCTAGCTTTTTTTATTTGTTGAAATAGCATGTATATTAGATCAGACCAGTCTTCACAGTTTTCTTTCAACAGTTTATTAGAGATGCCGTCTGGGCCTGCGGCCCTGGAAGTACTCAGTTTTTTTGTTAGAATTAGGATATCGTCTCTATCAAAATCCAGGGCCCATGCAATGTCGTCAGGCTTCACCTTGGTGACTTTTTTCTCGTTTTTCCCTGCATATAATGCAGTGTAGTGCTGAAACCAATTTTCTTCTGAGACTTGGTTGACACCTATTGCCGATTGGTTAAGGTCCCTGTTGTTAAGTAGGTCCCACGTACTTTTTGTATTATTTGTGGATATTGCGGCTATCATTTGTTCAGCATCTCTTTGTAATCTCAAGTAGCGGGTTGAACACAGCCAGTTTTTATATGTTTGCCGACACTTCCTCAGGAGTTCATGTCTCTCTCTACTGTTGTCCTTTTTGATACATATGAGATCCGCTCTATATTGTTTTCGTCTACCAACTACAAGTTCGTCATATGCATGTTTTTTTTTTATTTGGTAAGTTTTAGTTGAATCATGCTTGACCACAAAAGCTTCCAACAACCATTTGTACTCAACCACCTCTTCATTGTTTATTGTGGCATCTTTGTATTCTTGCACCAATTTTGGGATCACCTGATTTTTTATCCTCAATCGATTTCCTCCCCATGAGACCTCTGTCTCCATCGTTTTTTCACCTCCTGTGGTTGGTCTTATTTCCCAGACGAGTTCTATTGCCAACAGACAGTGGTCGCTATTTGCTTGTTTGATTATTTTGAATGAGTTTATCCCAGCTAACGTGTTCCCTCCTACAAAGCAATAGTCTAGACACGCTCCAGATTTACCACTGTGCCATGTGTTGGCACCAATTAGATCTCCTCTCGTCTGGCCATTCAGCATTCTCATATCACAGATTCTCATTTCCTTCATCCATGTTTTTTCTTTTCCTAATAGTTGTTCTATTTCTTTGATTTTACCCTCCTTATCTAGCAATTTGATATTTAGATCCCCATTTAATAGTATACGCTGATCTTTTTCCTCCGTCATAGATTTATCAATGGTGTTCATGATTGATTTTAGATAGGTGATCGGCCTAGGCATGTTTTCACTCCAGTAGGTATTAATCAGAATCATTTTTTCCGGCACTTCCCTTTCTTCCACTTTGAATGTCATTTTCAGTATTTGCACGTATGGATTTGGGGTGTAATGTTCTAGCACTTTTAAAGGGCTATGCATTTTCTTTAGTTTCATAAGGCCTCCAAATGGTCTTCCCTTAGGGCCCTATCTGGCCGGGTTGATATAGACTTCATAGCCCTCACAAACTGGAGGTTCACGCAACCAGGATTCCTGAATCGAGATGAGGTCATATTTGGCCAAGAAACAGCTGTCTTTTGAAAGCAGGTGTTTAAATCATCTAGTGTTCCATGAGGCACAATGGACAGGTCTCTGCTGGCCCTCCTCACTCTATTGTTTCTTCTTAGAGTTCAAGTTGCTCACCATCCATGACCAGTCGTTAACTTTATGTCCTGCTTTATTTGAGCTACATTTCATCCTCTTAGGATTCTCTGAGTTGTCCACAGTAAATCTCAGTGTTTTCAATGTCTCGTCACTTTTTTTTGTTATTGATGAGTTTTATTTTGGGTTTTTCTCTCCATCTTTTCCTTTTTCTTTTTCGTCCTTTTCTGGGGCCATCTCCTTGACAGTTTTTTAGGCGCTTTTTCCCTGTAGCGTTTTCGTTATTATGTACTGAAATCTCCTCTTTGGATTCTTTTCTTTCTTTCATTATTGTTTTTGGTTTATTTTGCTTAAAGTCATCACCCAGATCCTCGAGTCGAAAGCCCTTTTTTTTTAGGATGTCACTAGCCGCTAATAATTTCTGCTTGACCTTGTTAGAAGTCAGATGTAGTATGACTTGGTCCATCCTCTGTTCCCTAGGGAATTCAACTATTTTTATATCATTAGTTGATATCGTGCGTAAGGCTGCAGTTTCATTGCAGAGCTCCATCACATAGCTCCAGTTTAGCACCGCCCTTCTAGGGCCGTTAGCTGTGGTTTCTAATTTGAGGTAACATCCTTTGAATAAAATAGATTTCCTCGGAGATGGTAAGAGGGCCACTTTCTTTTTCTTGGCTTCAATTTGCTACTTGTCTTTGGTATCATTTTTTTGATTTGGGCAAGGATTTCCCTGTTGCTTATGTGTTTCCATCTCTTTCTTGTCCTGCTCTTCCCTTTTTTGTTACAGGGTTCTGAATTGGGCAGAATCTTTTTCAGTATTACTAACAGGTTTTCTTTCCAGTGCTTCTGGTCTTCTGCCTGTCTTCCCGATGGTCTCAGGGATGGTCTCTCCTTGGGGTTTCGCTCTCTTGCGATCTTTTGGATTAAAGGCCAGATCAGCGGTGTCCCAGTTATCTATCGTTTGCCATTCCGATAGGCTGATGCTTTCCCAGCCTTCCTCGTCGCTGATATTGTCCATGAGTTCAATCAAATCACTTAAATTCGCTGGCTGCTCTCGTTCTTCCCATTTTGCCTCAGTTGCGGCATTTTTGAGACCTTTTTCTCTATCAGTCTCTATACTATCTAACTCGCTCATGGTCAATTCTCTTCTGGGCTTCTTTGCACACTGTATGTTTTCTCTTCTGGGCTGTGTTATTAAATTCCTCAAAAATGCTCTTGAACCATTTACTTTACGTTTGAGAGCTTCATTCTTTGATTTTTTTCCCTTTTCATTTGTTTTTTTTTGCATCCTCTTTCCCCTTTTGGTGGGCCTGTTCCTTGGAAATACCTCCTGCAAAAATTGCAAAGTTGGATTGATCCGGCTGAGCTGGGGCCTGCTCTCGGGTCGGATCACTTTTAACCTCTCCCTTTTTCCCAGAAGGGATCAGAATCACATCCTTAAGTTGTAGCTCTATTTGCTTGAGGTGGGCACTATTGCCCTGTTTCAGTTTCATTGGGCCTTTCCCTTCTTTAGGGTTTATTCCCAGAAGATCTCCATCGTTCTTTTGTTTATGTACACTTCTCATCCATTTGCAGTCCTCAAGGACAGCTTCCATCAGTAGGGATTTATCATTCGCGTCTCTTCTTGCTAGCTCACTGAGGTGACTTTGCCAGAGTTGTGTTAATTCTGCTTCTTTGTTTATTCGTATATTTAAACTCTGCAAAGACGCTTCCATTTGTACATTTGCCTCTTTTATTTGTGTGTTGCTGGTAATCACCTCTTGAACGGAGTCTTTAATTACCTTGTAAAGTTTTAAAAAAGGGGCCAGTGTAATATTTAGCGAAGCCATGACCACTTTTTGAATGTGCTCCATATCCTTTTCTCTTCCAAGTTTACAGGCTTCAGTTGCTATCCATATGATATGTTCATCCTGTGGCTCTCCTGTGCGCAGGCTAGCGTCTTGCGATGCTGGTGTCTCGGTCATTTTTTTTGCTATTTGGTCCTCATAGTTTGCTATTTTTAAGATTGGATCTTTCCATGGTTCATCTTGCATAGATGGATTTCCTTCCTCGGGGGTTAGTGTTGGAATCATTTTCATTGATGTTTGACTCCCCTGGTGTTTAGTTGCTATCATGACAGAGTCCTCCACCCCAAAAGATCTCCCTTCGGCTTGATCTTTATCCAGTGCTGCCATTCTCTTGTTTATTAGGGAGAAGCTCTTTCTTTTCCCTCTTTCGATTTTCCCCGTCAATATGGTTATATCTTGCAAGATTTTATTTGCTAGACTTGAATTCCTCAGGTTGGCTGGTGGTCGATCTAAGTTTCCGTTGGTGATAAGTCTTCCGGATAGAATCGTCCTCCCCGATTCTCTCTGGACTTGTTTGTCATTGAGAAGAGGGGTAGGGTGCGTTTTATTCGTTTCATTAAGGGCACTTAGATGTAAGCTCCCTTTTTCTCGTTGGAATTTTGTAGTCATAGCACTTTCATCAATCTGGTTATATTTTTTATAGCTTTTTCCCTTGTGATCTTGATTTGAAAAGTCTTCCCTATATGGCTGGAAGATATCAAATATTACTGGGGTTGCCTCCGTAGAGTCAGTATGCTGTGACTTTTCTCCCAAGGCGGTAGAGTCCTGAAGGACTTCTTCCAATTGGCCTAATTCAATCACGTCCCACTGGCCTCCATGTTCCCATGATGCCTCTAGTAATTGCGGTTCCCTAGTGGTACTGTTAAGAGTCTCCGTGGCATGACTGAGTTCCTTTATGGGTAGCTTTGTCGTTTCTCTTAATCTCAGATCAGCTCTCCCCTCTGCCGGGGGGGTCGTGTAGGTCTATCATGCCCTCACCAGGAGAGGGTGTAGTCAAATTTGAGTTTCCGGCTAATACACCATCGATCTAATTTGAGGGGTACTGGCTTTCACTAAGATCAGTCGGGCGTAATTCCAAACTAGGCGGGTTCTCACTGGCCTCGGTTTCACTTCATGGCTCAATAATCTCAATTTCAATGTCTGGTCTCCGATTGTCCAGAGCTTTCTCAGCAGGAACCCCAAGGGCATGCTAGGCTCATCCAGCCCTCTTTCAGACTCCTTCAAAAGGATAGAGCCATATCTTGAAGCCGTTTCATCTGATACACCAACAATTTGTTCAGCCACGTTCCCCTGGCCTGCGTGTATGTCAGACGGCTTGGGCATTACAGAGTCTAGAAGTGGGTGGTTTAAAGTCTCTGCTGCAATAGGAATAGTGCAAGCCATGGGTTGGGACTTTGGAGGCAACCGCAGATTTTCTTCCTTATCCAAGCACAACAATTACGGCTTCCCATTTCCGTTTTAGCCAAATTTGCCCCACAGATAAACTCTTGCCGTTTTTGGTGCAGAAGGGTAGTCAGCTCTGTGTAAGCATTGATGTTTTCAGTGTATGTTCCGGACTCCCATTTACCTCTGGGAGTGATGCAAATATTTGCCTTACCTGGAGTCGGGTTCTCAATGCAGTAGCTTGAAGATCCTGAGTAACGGGATCTGACTTCATTCCGGCGTGCAGCTCCTCTTAATGATGCCTTAGTTTCGGTCGAGTTGGGCAGCCTACAGCCAAGCCACAGCAAGCAGCCAAACAGCTCAACAGCAGTAATATCCACCTGAACAATGCCCTTTGCGCGCTCGGGCTTAGCGCCGCAAGGGTGTCTGGGTGCTAGTTATGTAGCACTTCCTGTAGGCGTCTCTTGTGGCAAAGGGGCGGGCAGGGGGCAGAGCCAACCAGCGCAACAACGCTCTCTCCTGCACCGCGTCTTCCTTTTCCTTCAATTCAAGCCGCGTTACCCTAACACCTCCAAAGTCCTCCAGATGGCTGGCAGAGGGCAGATGAGGGGGTCGCAGCCACAGCTCAACAGCAGTAATATCCACCTGATCGATGCCCTTTGCACGCTCGGGTTTAGCCTCTTTCTTTCCCTCTTTCTTACCCTCTCTTGCTCTCTCACTCCCTCTCTCTCATTCAAATATATTGAGAGTGGATGTGTCCTGTGCGTTTTCATGTTTAATAGAAGAATGAGGGTAGCAGCGACAGAGGCATTCCCCATATTGTGGACCAGAATGGTACTTGGAGACATACAATGTCATTGCATTTGTCCTGTGGAAGGGGCACCATCACACAGTGTCTGCATGTGGGAGAAGAGGGGACGTTAATAGCCTCTGCATGAGTGCCCAGGTTCCGAAAGACCAGAAGACCGGCTGCACGATCTGCAAGTGTGTTCGTTATTTTCTTTGTTTCTGATAATTATCTGTGTTTTTGCATATTGGACCAAATGCGTTGGATTGGAAGTGCTACCAGTCAGTGACCATCATGCTACCTTGTCTCATCACAAAAAGATGTCTCAGTTTCACCCACTGAATGTAATATCATGCCTACTGGGATTTATTCCTCACACCTTCACTGTCAAGAAATGTCACAGGTGTGAATGTCATGCAAAGCAGTCACTGGGAGTATCTGCTCCATAATAGTCACAAAAACTCGTATCTCATGTTTCACGGCTCCCGAATGTATATTTTAATTGTTCAACTCTCCCTCAAATACATCTTGTTTACAATTTCTACCACCCCATCAACTGAACCATATGTTAATGTTCTAGAACATATTTTAGTTCCCCACCTATCCTTTAACTAAATCCTTTTACTTTCTCCCCCACAGCTAAAGCCTATTATTTAAATGTCCCAGCTCTCCCTCTACTAAAGCCTATTTTAACATTTGACTTCTTTATTAACTAAATACTATTTTCATTTTTTCTCAACTAAAGCCAATGTTCATGTTTTACCTCAATTAAAGCGTATTGTAATTGTCTACCTCACCCTCAACTGTGCCAGCATCCTCCTGCCTCTGCCTACAAGGCTGCAGTTGCACTAGACATGGACATGGACAGAGATCCCAAGCAGCTGGCGGAGGAGGAATTTGGAAATATGAAACAGGGCCTATACAGACAGAAATGTTGCATACGATGCATTATTTGCAAGCCTAAACAGGTGATCCCAGAGTTTCATTGAGGTTAAGGAGGTGACTTTTGCTTCAGGCATGCACAGGACGGCTGGAAGATTAAAATATATGGATCTAAAAGGGGCAGAGTGAACCCAGCACCAACAGGATGCAGAATGGGAGAGGACAAATCCAAAACACCTCCCTGGGCATTAACTAACTCAAACCTTATTTGTAAATCCCTTGCATCCCTTACTTTTATTATGCTCTTTTACTTTCATCCCCTCTCTTTCTTTGGCTCCCATCTCTTTCTTCCCAATAGGGGCTTTACTAGTAGGGTGTTCCGGGGGTATTGGTCGGGGGCAGTGAAGGAGCAGAATCAGGAGACAGCACAGGGGAAAAGACACATTGAGCATGACCTGGGATCATGGGCAGGGAATGCAATGGGCAGTGGTACATGAGAAAGGCAGTGGCCCTCATTACGACCCTGGCGGAAATCGCGGTGCTAAATGCACCGCGGAGCACGGCGGAAAGCTGCCGATAGCGCCATGGGGGTTGGCGGATTTTCTGCCCCATGCCGACCTTGGCGGGGCGGTAAATCCCCATCCCCCATTTTACCCTTCCCCATTCCCATTTTTGCCCCATAGGGTATAATGGGAGTGGGGAAGGCGTTAATTACGCCACCGTAAAATACGGTGGCGTAATTAACAACAAGGTCCCGTAGCGCCATGGATTTCTCCGCCCGGAAAAACCAGGCGGAGAAAGGCTCCATGGCGCTACGGGAACTCGTAGTAGGGCGGACGGGTCCGCCGCGAATAACGCTGGCGTAAACCCACTCCGCCAGGGTCGTAATGAGGGCCAGTATAACTTAGGAGTTTGTAGGGAGTGTGGGCTGCAAAGGGTAGTAGTTTGTTGAGGTGGCAAAGGAGTAGAGGGGGGACTCAAGATGAGGCTAACGCAGCAGACTAGGCTGAAAAAAAGAAAGTGGAGTTGTATTAAATTTTTCTTTTAATTTAGGAAACATTTGAAGTATATTAAGTTGGTTTATCTTTGCACCCATGGCAATAGAGTCAATAAATGTTTCAAGTCTTAGATTCCAATGTAAGGGCACCTCGTGGTTGCAGGCCTTGATGTCTGGGATGAAGAGGTCAGAGTTAAAGGAATCAGTGTCCTGAATGAGTAGGGTGCTGGATGCCTGGAGGTAGATGACTTGGGACTTATGAAGAGATAATCATTAGGTGCCAAAGAGACGGCTATACATGCAAGAGGAAAGGTCAAGTGTGAAGGCTGTGGAGGAAACGTAGATTTGGTTGTATTCAGAAAGTAGGTGGTAAGGGAAGTGAAAGGAAGAGGCCTGTTTATCAAGAGGAGATGTCGAGTGTGAAAAGGATTGGGGAGTGCAACTGTAATGTCTAAATGTTATTTCATTGTAGACACCGCATCGTGGATATCACCTGCGGCTGAGCTGATTGGATGGTTTCCCTGGCATTGTCTGGTAAGGTTTTGCGCTGCTTATTCAATTAACATGCAGTTTATAAACATATACATGTTTGAAAGTCTTTCACTGCCTTGATGGTGGCTTGGATGAAGGCTATGAGTCAACCAGCATTTACAACGAACTGAATTTTGGTTCCAATACACATCCCTGCAACGCTTACCTTTGCATTGACCCCAGGTCAAAAGTCAAATTATACTTGGAAGAAACAGGGTCTCAGCTGCTCCGGATCCATAATGTATGGGCCCCACGATGTTAGGAATAATCCGCAGTCACCATTTGAAGAATGGACAGAATCAATTTGTATAGTCCATAAAAAGAGATATGGTATAATCCGAATCATTATATGCACACATTTTCACTGTGGATAGTTTCAACAGTGGACTGGATTCTATTATTAGTTGATCAACACTATCACAGAGTTCTGTACAATATGTTGCTCTAATTATAATAAATGTAAATACATATGAATCTCCTTGTTTATATGAAACTACACTCGTCTGTTTCTTTTCACACATTTTGAAACCTCTTCCATTCTTGTTATAATGTATATGCACATCTTTAATTTAGTCTTGGACCCTATCATGGTAATTAAGATATCGTCTGCTTACATTGAGCGTCTAATATTCATTTAATCTGGTATAGTTGTGGCTGCAAGAGCCTGAGCATGGCCCTTCATACTCAGTTGGTCTGACCTGTCATTTGGAATGAGTAGGCCTATAGACATTGAAGGTACTTATGGGAGTGGTTTGGAGTAGCACCAGCTATAATAACAGGGTCTACTACCCCGAGGAGCCACTGTGAACGGAGGATAGCACAGGGGCAACGTGCTGGTCTTGGAAGGAAGACCATGCAGACCAACAGAGGTTCGAAGCCCGCATCTGTGCTACAGTTATTAAGCATGTTATAAAAAACAATTTTAAAAAATGGTATTAGGGGCTTGTTCGCATTGCTGTTGTACTGACAGACTTCCCCCATATTCTCCAGGAAATGGGCAAAACTGCAAGGATCTCATTCTTGGGTTCCATGTAACTACATGGCGGGGACCACCTACATTTAAACTGTTGCATGAATGGATACCCATTGAGTAACTTCACTCATTTGCATAGTGGAGTGTAAAAATGAGGCACACATACTTGTATTGCACCCTCTTGCACTCAGCTGTGTAAAGTAAGCAGACGCCACATGCCATGTATGCATTTACAATGAATTCCTATGGAGTCTGCCTGCTTTTTGCTGATGTAAATTGCTGGCAAATCCCATAGGAATTCACAGCATTTGCGCCAACATGAAAATACATGCTAGCGCAATTGCGTGGGATATTTGTATGGTGGAAAGGAAGGGGTGGCAGAATTGTAACTTACAATCCGTCCCACCTCTCCGCCATACAAATTAGTGAAATTGAGCCGCACTGTTAATTGAATGCGTAAAGGTTATACGCTGGTCTTTTACGCATTTAATTCACGCCGCAGATCATTGAAAATGTGCTCTGCAGGGTCTGTCTTCTGAATTCTATCAACATAAACCATAAAACCCAGTGCATTTTGAACAATGATTGGCTGATGAGGATACATTTCCTGTTGTAAATGTAATGACTTGTACGCGCCCTATTGTCACTTGCATGTACAATGCATTCTAGAGGATGTCTAGAGGCATTCTGTTTCAGGCTTAACAAAATCTTACTACTACCATCCCTGCCACTACTGCTACTACTATTCTTACATGTTATGAATTATTATTATGATTATTATAATCATTATTATAATTATCATTATCTCATATCATTTCAAAATACTCACTGATACATTTCGGTTTTGGACTCCATCCATCCTCAGTACATGTAATTAAGTCCTCTCTAGATCCAGATTCTGTTGAAAAGCCTTCATAGCAGTCATACTCAATTTGTCTTCCTTTTGCCATTGGAAAATGTTGATCTTTGAAGGTGTAGTAAGACCATCTGCTTACTCTGCCGTTTTCTATTTCTGGAAAATTGCATGCCACACCTACAAAACAAAAGAAGAAATATATGACATTCACATTGATAAAATACACCTGTGAGTGAACAGCTTTCCCTTCTATAGGAAACCGAGAAACACACATTGCCCCAAAAATATAATTAACTGAACATATGGGGCCAGATTACAGAAACTTTGCACTGGTGAAAGTGCAAAGTTTGCACGGTATTAGCACTAGGGCAAAGTTTGCCCTATTTTAAAAAAAAACACTGGGAAACCATTGCACCCCGACTGTAAGGACATGTATAGCATTTTACCAAAATGTGATGGCATTTTTTTATTGCCAGCATGTAGTGGTATTTTGCCAGTATGTAACATAGCATTTGTTTTACCAGTATAATATATAACATTATTGGTAGTATGCAAAGTACAGGATTTATAACACAGCCAAGCCCAATTTGAAACTGCAGATATTCAGAACACGCATAGAAGCTTAGTGTGCTGCCAGGTTCACAAATGGATAATTGGATACTTCATGTATGGAAACTGCATTATGCTATATAATTGACTAACATTATTTAACATTACTAAAATACTAATTCTAACTTTCTAACATTGAAATGCAGTCTTCTATGCAAAATGAGGTGAAATCTATGTTTTGGTGGCACTGCTGAGATTCATTTTTAAATGCAGACTGGGGTTTTCTTCAGCTTGTGGAGAACAGAAAAATGCAGACAGCAGGAAACAGATTGAAACAGTAACAGGGAGGCCTAAAGCTTTAATTGTTCTGAAAATGAGGGCTGATACAGAGCAAAATATTTTACTATGATTGGTGGAAATTGTAGGCAGACAAGCCACATAAAAAGGGGACTGAAAGGAGCTTTCTTGGTAACAAATGCGGAGAGCAGTTAGTTGGTGCTGGGCTGAGGAGACTGGCAGGGGTTTTGAAGGGTAAGAGCGCTAGATTACTGAAGAATTTCGCACTGACTCTGGGCCTGCAGTTGCAAACACAGCAAGGCAGTTTAGGGGACTACAAAGAAATACTAATCTTGGTAAGATAAGTGCTAAGTGCGGACCATGTGAAATGCCGTATGTGTGTGTAGGGAAGTTAGGAAATCATTGCATGTTTTTTTTACATTATTTTCAGAATGTGGGAACATTAATCCATGTTTAAAAAAATGTCTACTTGTTCTGTTTTGTTCTCTTGTATTACAGAGGATGCTGTAATTAACGTATGGTAAGGCTTGGTGATTTGTAAATTAGATTCAATACAATAAGTATTTATAAAAACAAATGGGATTTCGTGTCATTCATGCATCTGGGAATTATGTACATCAGTGATGTATAAAGGGGAGACTCATATCAGTGCAGTAGTGCATTTGCCAATTTACCAATGCAAGTAAAATAACAAACAAGAGAAAGCTAGTAATAAACAGTTATAAAGGGGCTTTGTGTGCGGTGTGATGAATGCTTCAATTCGTGCATGCTGATGGGAAGGTGTCTGCTCTGATATATAGATTACTGAACGTACATGAGCCAGTAATGTCTAAGGACACATAGCTTACTGGATGTCCATAAACCAGTTGTACCTGCCACAAACTGTAGGTGGTGCTCTGAATAAAATCGTTGGGCTCTGCTAAAGTGCATAAGTCCGGAGCTCTTTACAGACAACTAGGAGGTATTCTAATAGAAAGGAAAGGTTTGTTTTATGATTGGGTTATAGTATAAAAAGAAAACCAAGCTCACGCTATACCACAGATATAAATACCGTAAAACAAGATACCAATAAAATTAGCATCAATATAAGCTAACAAGGTATGGTCACTAAAATAATGTGATGCCAAACCAAATCTAAACGCAAGAATAATTTCCCGCCAAATTACCGCCAATATTTTTATGTTAAGAAAATAGAGCCAAACCCCGAATTTACCCCAATAAAACAAAATCTCTTACACCGACAAGTGCGGTTTGGCATATTTAAATCACAAGATCTAAAATTGCCCTAGTGTTAAAAAGATACATTTTTGATGCATTTTTACATTAGGACAAAGTTTGCCCTAGTACTAATGTCATTCCGTATTAGCACTAGGGCAAACTTTGATCTGGTGCAAACATTTTGTAAAAATGCATATTGTTTGCACTAGGGCAATGTTTACCCTGGTGCTTTTAATATGCCAAACTGCACTTGTCGCGGCACAATGGTTTTTTAATGTTTCCCAATGTTTTTTAAAATAGGGCAAACTTTGCCCTAGTGCTAATACCGTGCAAACTTTGCACTTGAACCAGTGAAAAATGTCTGTAATCTGGTGGATGGAGTGAATACTGCAGCACGAATGGCATGCCATTTAACAAGGGATACCTATTGGTAAGGGATGACTGCGTAAGCGTGCACAGAATACCATATCTGCACACTGTGTATATGCAAATATGTCAGTAGAAAAGCCATGTGGTTCAGTTAAGCGTACGCTTTAAAAAAACACCCAGTGTCAGTGATTAGCAAGGCATGGGCAGGCCACGGGCCACACAGCCATAACCGGTTCCCCCAGCAGGCGTTGCTCCCGCTGATACAAAGCAATGAGAAAAATGACTTTGTTGCAGGCACATTGGCTTAAAGTATTGTTTGCTGAAAGAGAGTTTTTTTAATAAGTGGCGTTCACTTCTGAGGCATCTTCATTTATGCAAAACATTTCAAATTAATTTAAAAAGTGCCCATTGAAGGGATGTCATGGTTAAGCTTATGCTTTTAAAACCATGCACATCCCCTGAAAAACAACCTTTCCTAAAGTGACATTATGCTTGCAATTTTTATTTATTTTTTATTAAAAAGGAAAATGTTTTAGTACACATGGTACTTTTTACATTATATTGCAAGTAACTTTCACTATCAAAATCCCAATACACACAAAGACTAACACGACACAAAGTCAAATACACAGCACTTAAGCCCTCTAAAATAAGTAGACTAAATTGCTCTTACCCCCTCCTAGTTAATCAATAAATAATTTAACAATCCAAATCACATTCCACAAGTTACCCTGATCCTTCTTCTCTTTCTATCCATGTACCTCTGGAGTGGCCCTTAACACCCCCCTAGATTAGACCATCCCCAGTTTCTCAGCTTCTACTTTTTCTGCCCTTGTCACTTCTTCCAAACTTTCAAAAATCAAAATCAAGAATTTCACCAAGGCCAGTGTGAGTGCAAGGTAGGATGTTGTCAAGAGCCTGTGCCACAAATCAGCTGTTATAATGGCCGCTGGTCAATTGACAAAAGGCCCCAACATGTGAATCCTTCTGTCCAGTAATCTTTGACAGTCCATTACTTAATGTTTCAGTAATTCTGTTTCCTGGCCGACAGCCTACAGGCTCTCATCTCCACAGGGATCCCCTACTTGGGCCTCATTACTTCTAGCGTCGGCAGGTAGTTAACCCTACATTTTAGGTACCACTCTCAAAGCTTAGATGAAGGAAATGTTTTAACATGTAGCCTGGGTTCCTTCAATAGTATGAACACCTCTTTGTAATCCTTGTACCTTCTCAGGTGGCATATGTCTCGCAGGTCTGCTATATTGTCCCATCTGTTTAGCCTTGCTTTTAGTAGGGCATCTGAAAATGGACCCGGTAGATCCAGCTGTCCCATGAAGGTTTCACACTTTTTTTTTATTTAGAAAGGAAGGGATTTGTTCCTTTCCCCATTGTGAGATTTAAGAAGTAATCTATCTGTGGATGTTTTGCTTTTGCCATCTTAAAAAACACAGTGAGGCTGCGCTTCATCAGTTGTGCCCACCATGAAACCAGCCCCAACTCGAGTCTAATGAGACTCACAGGCACCGAGGTTGGAAGCCCCAAGACTCTCTTCAGAATCCCCCTTTCCATGACATTGAAGAACTTTCTACACCTGCCAGGAGTTAACTCACAGCTATACAAAACCACTACAGATATCTTGGCCTGATAAAATTCTATGAGAGTCAGGAGTGAGAATTAACGTAGAGTATCCTTCACTCTCTTAACCAAACACAAACATGCCCCAACCCTTTCTTCCATCTTGCCTTTCTCAGTTCTCCTTTTTCTTTTAAAACAGACAGCGAAGCCCAGATATTACAAATAATCCACCTTCCTTATCGGTGACTCGTTGATTCTCCATGTATAATTGATTTGTTCCCTCCTCTTACTGCATGTCATTACGAGGGATTTAGCTGGGTTCACCGTAAGGTGGTTCTTTTGCAGGTATTTTCCAAGCACTGACAGGCAGTGCTGTAGTCCTGTAAGGGTGTAATCCATCAGCACTACATCTCCAGCACAGGCAATGCATCCCACCTGCAAATACCCCACCTCAGTGCATGCCCCCATGTCATAGCTTCCTTCCATAAATCGGCCATGTACAGATTAAAAAGGGTTGGTGTGACTACACAGCCTTGTCGGACACCCCTTGACACTGTAATGTCTCTGGAGAGATCTCCCCTGTGATGAAGCCTAATTTTTTTCTTACTGCCGGAGTATAGCATCTGAATCATGGCCAACAGCCCCAGGTCCATATCCCAATCCGATAGCTGGGTCAAAGACATTGAGGATCGACATAGTCAAAGGCTTCCAAGAGGTCAATGGTGGCTACATACAGATTTGCATGCATGCCACCGCCAACCTCTGACAGGCAGGCGTGGAGAGTCAATCCACTTTGTAGGGTGGCCACCCCTCTCCGAAAGCCAGTCTGTGGTGGATGTAGTCGGTTGGTCTTCTCTGCCAAGGTTTTCAATTCTCTCAGGACCATTGTTTTCGAACACCTTCGAGATGGTGTTGAATAATGAAATAGGTGGGGGACCCCCCCATCGCCCTTTTAAAAATGGGGATAGAATAGAATTGTGCCATGAATCCCTTCACTTCCCTTTTTGAGCTATCTGCCTAAATAAATTCCTCAAGATGTCCGCCCATAAATGCAGATTATTTTTCATTACTTTATTTGTAACGCCATCTGGCCCGCTTGCCCTGGAATTATTTAGGTTCTTAATGATTAATTACATATCATCCTTCTCAAACCTAACATCCCATGACTGCAGTTGTGCCACGTCCAAAGCCTCCTGGCAATATAGCAAAGTGTCTTCACAAAACCTTGACTGGAAGAAATTCACCCAGTCTTGCTCACCCACACCCGACATCTATAGCACTGATTTAGTATTCATCATATTCCCGAGTGTCTTTCTTCACCAACTTTATTAGGGTGACCTGATTGTTGTAGATGTATTTCCATATCTTATGATGTTTTCTCCACAGTCTGTATTTCTGCTTCAGGGAGCTTAGGGCCCTTGTCTCCTCTAGCCTTTTCTCCCCCTTAAACTTTTTCACTGATCTGATTTCTTTGGTTAGCAAGCGCTTCCTCTTACTCACCTCCCTTTCATACGTGTGACAGTGGCCTTCATTATTCAACCTTAAATAGGGTCCCTGCACCAGTTCCCCCACTTTTCTTAGCTTCTCCAACTAGGTTCAGAAAAGATGCTGGCGAGCACATTCTCCTCCTGTCCTCTAGATAGAGTCCTTTCCACCATGCTGCCAGCCTTTTATTTAATAACCCCACATTGGAGCTGCCCTGGATCAATCTTCCCCCTTTTCCTCCAATTAAAAGATTTGTTATCACCCATAGATTCCATTATTTCCAACTGTGGAGGCATTAGGACCTAACACAAGAAGGAAGTGATTAGTTGGTAATATTTGCAAATCTTGGACCCTAGCACGTTCTATATTCTTCGTGAATATATAATCGATGGTTGCAGAAGTAAATGCATTGGCCCAAGCCGGGGTATCTTTTAGACACCCGCCCCCTCAGATTCTGGACCTTCAATACCACAGGAGGAAGCAGCACCACCATCACCAGCTGGGTCATCTGCTGGATCTTTCCCATCAACTTCATCTGGTCCCAATGCTGGCAGAGTGACCTCGGCTGACCCATAGTTGGACCCTCCATGCCAACGCAGGTCTCCAATAGGTGACGTTTTCCCCTGCAGGAAGTGCTATATTTATTTATTTTAATTATATATGACAATAACACTTAATGCAACAACATTTGAGGTAATTGAAGATATCTTGGTGGTGCATGGGAAACTTGCCACTTGTTTTTTTCTTATTTTCTTACTCCCTTTTTTAGTTTTGGTTTTACCTGACTGTTAATTAACAAAACCTAAAAAAACTAAAACAAAAACATGTTAAAAAAGTCTAATTTCTACCCATCTTTGCTACATCCACTCTCTCCCTCCTTAACTCCACAATGGTTCTTTTTAGAATCAAAGACATATCTAGCTGGGGGGATGTGGGTTTAAAGGTATAGTTTGCTCAAAAATTGTAAAGATTGCCCATAGTAAAAATATATATTAAAATGTTTTTTACAAAATGTTCCTATGTAGAATAGTATGCAAATGAGCCTCAAAGTCCTGATTTTCTAAAATAAACTAGCTTCCTGTGTTTCTGTTTTCTCTGCTCTCGCTGCAGTAATCAAGCAAAAGCCCCCTACTGGGAGCTTTTGCTTATTGTTGCCGTAGAGCAGAGAACAGGTTAAAAGGTTGAAAGAACAGATGCACTGCTCTTGCTGCAGTGGGGATGGCTAGTTTCTTCTTGGGGAAGTGCTTGTGCTAAGTATTTCAATCAGGCAATACACCCTGGTCTCCGCCTAGTATGCAGCACACTACCAAAATGCTTATTTTATTATATATGTAGGTTCAATATTTGAGAGATACACCACTCATATCACACCCCTTTTCAAATACCCCGGGTCACGATGGACCAGGTATCAGGCTGGTTGGTAAAGGTAATAGTTATTTATTTATTTAAAATTCAAATCAAACCTATACTTTTTAATAGGGAGCAGCATTCACCAATGTGGTGACAATAACAGATAGGAAGGTATGTAATGCAATTAAATTCACTCTTTACAATACAAAATAGAAAACAACAGAGAAATAGAACACTGTTGGCTTGTTGGAAAGATAGCACTTACGTTAGAATGTCCCCCTGCAATATTTCTCAACCCACAAATAAGCAATTCTAAATAGATATAAGGAAGCAGCAGGTAATCAGGAATGAGAAGTAAGAAACATAATTTGAATCCAATCTTCCCTCCCCAAACAAGAGAGAAAAACGGATTTGAAAGCTTACAAGTTTAAATTGACACTCAAAAATGGCTGAATAAAACACTGAATGTGTGCAAAAAACCCTAAATCAGTACACATTTCTATGGGAGCAACATTGGAAAGATACTAGCAGACATAAGCAATAGTTTGAGCAAAAGTAAAAAATTCGAATTTGAATGGAAGGTTGAAAATAATTTAGAATAAAAATCACACGTGTAAAACTTTGCAAAAATGTTGATTCCCACCTAAGATTAACCAAACGATTTTCAGGTTGGGATGTAGCTATATGTATTAGGTATAATCACGAATTGAAATGAGGTATCTATCTATTAAACTGAGGGAGATATGCCATGTAGAATGAGAGGCGTTTTTAGAAAAATCGCGTAGTGAAAACAGAAAAGAAACTCAGTTTGGACTAGACAATATTTACTATAGTTTTACTCTATACTAGAATATTCAGGCTAGAATACCAAAGAGGGACACAGTAAACTCTAGAGTTGATTCATGACTTCAACCCCAGATCCCCAGCGCTTGCCCTGGCGGAACCAGTCTGCCCACCAGAAATAAGTTTGATAATTTAGGAGTTACACAACATAAAAATGACTAAAGAAATGGCGCTTAGCAAGATAAATCAAGGACAGGATTGCAATAAGGATTCTGACAATGTTACAAGTTATTAAGGTAAGGATAGGATGGTTTAGATTAGGACAAGGCAAGGTATGCTTTGATTTTCTATGATTCCTATTAATACTTACAGTCCACTTTAATTTAGGATTTTGGACCGTCAAGGATTCTGGTGACCGCACAGATCGGGTCTAACAAAGGACAGCTGGGCAAATCTGGGAGGACAGGATCAGCTGGCCCGTTCTGGTCACCGGACTGCACTGGACTGGCACTTCTGGTTACTGGATACTACAGATCAGTGTGGTGGCAAGTTGCAGAATGCATCTAGTAGCAGCAAGCCAGGCTGGATCAAGATGCTACCCTTGGGTTTTTGGGATTTTGTTTAGAATTTGAGGCCTAGCTGAAAAGGGGTTCAGCAATGCATAGGCCTTGGCTTTGCAATGAAAATCTGGAATCAAGATCAAACAGGATGAAGAAATCAAGAACAGGATGCCACGCAGGAATTCAGGAAGAAAGTCAGGAATCAGTGTGTCCCTGTGTGCTGTCAGGTGCCCTTATTTATCATGCCAGATGACATCACTACAGTATATGGTAGGGGCAGGCTTATAATGCTAGGATTGGGCAAGAGCATAGTTTCCGCCTTGCCCACAGCTTATTGGATCACAGAAAAGGATGTCATGTTTATGGGGTGATTTTTGCAATGTCTAGAAACCTCCCCTAGCTACCGGAACCAAAATCTAATTTTGTCACAAATACATATTTATGCAGTTATAACCTCTGAGAAAATCAGATACATAGGTTACATATTTTGTGCGTCATATTTCAATCCAAATCCCAAGGCTGTGGGACTTGGTTTTGCCTTTCTGCTACAGTTTGATAATTTTAACTGTGAAAGATTTGGCCTTAAATTCCCCAATTTTGTACACAGATGTGCATTTACCACTGGGATGTTTGTAGAAAATGTTATGTTCGAAACATCAATACTTTCCCCGTAATCTGTCATTTTTTATAACTTCTGTTCCTCATGCAGTAATGGGTTCTACCAGGTTTTCAAAGAAAGAGCATAAAATTCGATTTAGAACTACAAACGTTTAAAATTTTCCTAATTCTTGCCACAAAGTTAAACATCTTTAAAGCTCAGTTACAAATTAGGCTTCTAAAACCAAAAGGAAGCCCATTGTCACTTGATCAGTTTTTTTTCTTTCCCCCAACTGCTGTCAAATGTCACTTTCTTTGAAGCAGGATGAGGGGCCTCTCTCTTGATTGAAGGTTTTATTGCCCCTCACACTTGACAGGTGAGAGTCTCAGCCTGCTAGTGTACCTGCCTGGAGAAAAGACGAATGTCTGATGAGCTTGTGAAGTCCCTTCGTCCTGGTGCATTCAAAGTCCTCCAAGCTAGCAATTAGCTCTTTCCTGTGCCAGAAGTTTATGAGGTGTCACTCTTTCTCAGGGCTAGCAACTGGCAGAGCAAGTTTTTTTCATATATAGTTTGCCAATTTAGCCTATGAGTTCTAGCCTTCATTCTCTCCTTTTGAATCTTGACTTAAACCTGTGGAATTAAAACAGTTTATAGGTGTTCTTTTACCAGCAACAAATCCTTTTACATTTCTAAGTAATCAGGCCTTCACACAACAATGTACTTTTAAATAGGTGATTTTCTCTCTTCAGTCACAAAAAGCACATTTTACTATTTCTTTAAATTCGTTTTTCATCTCCAGCAAATACACACTTTCTGCAGCTATAGTTCTTTTCTTGAGTGCTGGAGTTGTTTTGCAGCATGGATACATTTAAACAGGCATCTATTTAGAGTCTTTCTCTGACAGCTGATTTCTTTAGATGCTCTTGAAAAATAGATGTGTTTCCCGTATAAAATGAAAACAAAGCCCCTGGTTGATTTTGCAAAGATACTTTTGACAGGAGCTGTCATTCAAATGAGGCCCGGTTCCGCTGAGACACAATGGATGATCCTGGGCATTGCAGGGCCTTTTTAACCACAGTGGTTCATAAGGACTGGATGAGTTTAGCGCCAAACAGTACTTTTGAAGATTGAAAAAGGTGTCATTTGAAAGAGGCATTTTGGGTTGTCAGCAAAGTAATGCTGCCTCTTCCACTTCAATCCATGTTAAATGGTGCAGAGCACACTGGCACATTCCTGCAGTGAGTACTCTGTTCCACTCCACCTGAAATGTGTGTGGCAGGGGGGTGCAGCCATTTTCTGTTTTTTGCCAAACACAGTTCAGAGATCCTGGCGTGCACCAGAGTTAGCGCAGCCATTTTGCTTTTTCTTGCACCCTTGCAGCAATGTGATGTAGTAAAGCACAGCTGAGTGGGTTAATTTATCCCACACTTGGATACGGCAAAGTTTCAAGTATCAAACCGTGCAGATTACTGGAAGAAAGCAGAGCCAGCAGCACCCAGGAAAAAGATGTTTTCATAATGCAAACCATGAAAATTGCATGGAGGTAGTTGAAGCATTCGTAAGTGATACGTTGCCAGTTCACTAGGTGCAATTATCACTATTTCGAAAATTATCCAATGGGGCTTTAACCAAACTTACAATACCACGAAAATGTGTGGATATGTTTATAAGTATGGTCAATACGGTTACGTAGAATGCATACAGTTATGTGCCTTTTCAAAGATTTTTGAGCTTCTCATATAGTTAAAATACATTGTTGCTGATGCACAGCAGGCACCATATTACCCCTGTAATTAAGATTCCCAGAGTGTTTTTCATAAATTATTCAGGACAGGTTCTGTTAATAAATACATGTATAAGTGTTGGATAGATTACATTCACTAGCCAGTGTCAGCATCCTTACATTGTATCGGGCAGCCGATGAGAAATTAAATGGCTTTGTTCGCATTCATATCAAATGCACATAGGAAAGGATTGGATGCTTACATTTCACAGGGCCAAATTACAGAAACATTTACTCCCCAACCCCACCCAATCTCTTGCACACTAACATGCTCTGCTTGCCAAGGGGGAAATTGCATCAGCCTGAGCACTGCAAGTTCCAAGCAGCTGTTGATTAATAATGAAAGAAGCTGCTGTGCGTGGCCCCCAACTCTCTGGATAGCGGACACATGGAACACTGTTAAAGAGGAAGACAATTTCTGCTACCTCAGATCTGTTCCTTGAAATGGTTGCAGAGTGTCCAGGGAGCTGTTAAAAATGAAGCTGAGCCATGCATAGCCATCTCCCTGGTGAGAATGGCCCCCCCGTGCATTAACGTGCATTAAGGCTGTAGCAGTATGGGTGCTGTGATGTTTCCATGGCAAATGAGCTCTAATTAAAAACTGTGTTTTGTGTAATCTGAGTTTGTGAAGTTTCCACTGCCCCCTTCTCTGGAGCAGCTGCACGTGGGTCTTTATTCTACCCTGCCATTCCTGTGCTGCCTCGGCACCTGTCCGGCAGTGGGGTAGTCTGCGAAAGTGTGTAGAGTTACTGCTGCTTTCAAATTGTCCTGTTGACAACTCGTCCAAGCTATATATGTGAATTAAGCCATTTACGGAGACAGCTTCATTTAATGTTTAAAGCCGGTTGTGCCTAGAATGAGATTGCAGGATGCCGTTACTTTGGGCCTGAAACAGGTAATATGAGATGCTTGCAAACAGCCATTGAACTGTAGGTTGGGCTAGGAAAGAGTCAGTCATATGACTGCAATTCTATTAACCGTGCAGCAGGACGGTGCCTTTGGCCGACTGAGCCCCAGTTAGTAATATCAGCTTGTCCGAACACCTGACGCTTTCCATGTAGGCCCGCCATTCCTTGTCTTTTTGGAATGAGATGGCTGGCAGTTAAGGTTGCAGGGACAGGTATTTGTATGCCAGGAGGTGTGAGGTGCTGCCTGCAAAGGTTGATTTGCTGTATTTCTTTGTATTCTTCTGTGAATTCAATTGTCTGTATGCACTTTCGGGAATTTATGCTATTAATTATGTGCTTTGGAAAGGGATCCAAGATGAAGATACAGTGACCAGATGAATTTGTCACTTTTCACAACCAAAGCTGCCAGTAGGGGGCTTTTGCTTGATTGTTGTCACGGGAGCACGAACACAATAGCAGAAACTGTTTCTTCTGACAAAATGGCTGTGTCCAAGTCTTTGAAAATCTGGAATTGGAGCCTCATTTTGAAGCATATTTTCCATAGGAACTCTTTTTTTAAATAATGCCAATATATCATTTTTAATATGGCCAACATTTTTAATGCATAACATTTTTCAGGGAACTTCCCCTTTAATATTAAGCACCACGGCAATGGGCTAGCCCTACTTGTCACTGGGAAAGTTAAAGGCCCAAATGAAACAAGTGTCCCTTAACACAGACTGCAGTACTGTTAACGGCAGTCTCAGATCACCGCTGCAGATTATTTTACAAGTTTGTATGTTTTTATTTCAATTGCAACACCCTTACCTCCATGGGCCATGGGTGTTAAATTGGGTGATAAAAACACACATACTTTAAGTTTTACATTAGTATCACGCCTGTGACATCATCAACAGTGAAAAGTATGGCATGGCACTACACAATGACTATGTATAGAAATCTGAGGAAGAGCCTGTAATCCAAAAAATGCAGATGTGTCATTGTTTGTAAATCATTCCAAAATCTCCAAGGATTCTGATCCCTGGAGATTCCAGAGTTGGTCAGTTGGTGCTTAGCCCTCCAGCCACCTTAGTGCAAGCAGTTTTTATAACAATAATTTTAATAAAGCCACCTGTGTTCAATGATGCTCCATACGTTATTGCTTCAGAATGTTTTTATCTTTCCCTTTTCATTAAATAATATGGTATGTTATCTAAGCTCTTAGTTTTTATCTGGAGAAGAGAGCTACACCTTACTATGGGCTTCATAATAAGTTTGGCTATGTTATTTTTTGGCAGCAATTCCATTACAGTCACTTTTTTGCAGTATCAGAATTACTGCGAGTTTCACTGCAATGCTGAATTCCATCTTTGAAGGTAACATGGAGGGTTTATCTGCAGCACATTGTGGGAGTTAAATCCTCCATTTTGCCTCCAACATGTTTTGTTTAGTTTATTTTATTTATTTGTAGAGCGCTCAACCCTCAGGTATCTAGGCACTTAAACTTGACTACATAGTTACAGAAAACAAGACAGATAGCCCTTGAATTAAATTACATACAGTTAAAAAGATGATGCAAATGGCAGTTGATTTGTGTTACATAGCAAGTATGAGAATCAGGTGGCTGAATTGAACATTACAAAGACATTTTGAGAACAGTGGCCACATATGCTTTGAGAGATAGAATACATAGCGCAGAGCTACAAAGTTGCTGGCAAAGTCATTGAGCAATTGATGCAGCGTGGCAGGGAGTGAATGTCAGTTCTGCTGGTCGAAGAGCCAGGCTTTTGCACAGTTTCTAAAGGACCAGAAGAATGGTTCTGCTCTGAGGATGTCAGGCAAGGCGTTCCACAGCTTGGCCGCTAGTACAGGGAAGCTAGATCTGCCTGCTTTTTGTAATTTGTATAATGGAATGTTAAGTCAATGTAGATAATTATATCTGGTAGGTCTTGTGGATTGGTTCCTGGTAAATTTGTCATCCAGGTATTTTGGCGCAGTGTTGTACAGACACTTATGAGTGATAACTAATGTTTGTGAGGAGATTCTGTCACGCACTGGGAGCCAATGTATATCCTGCCTGAGTGCTGATACGTGATTGAATCGAGGGATATTTAAGGCTGATCTGAGCGCATTATTCTGGAGCACTTCAAGTTTTTTTAGATTATGTTCATTGGTACCTAGATAGATGGTGCTGCAATAGTCGAGCTTGGATAAAATCAAAGCTCTCGCAAGTATAATGCAGCTGTTGGTGGAGAGATAAGGTTTGCATGCATTGATCAGCTTGGTAGTGTACGCTGTTGATGATGTGGTTGCATTGAATTGCCTAGTAGGGGAGAGGGTGAAGTCTAGATAGATACCAAGAGTGTTGACCTCACTAGAAACCTTGATGAGGTTCCCATTAATGTTAAAGGATTTGTAGAGTGCATCTAGCTTTTTTAGTCGAGATTGGGGGCCTATGATAAGTAGCTCTGTCTTATCATCGTTTAGGCACAGGCCATTGGTAGCCATCCAGGCCTGGATCTGCAGATGGATTTTGTTTAATATTTTCGAGTCTCTGTCATAACAGCCGCTCAGAGTGATGAGGACCTGGGTGTCATTAGCATAGTTGGTGTAGGTGAAACACAAGCCATGGAGGTGGTCAAACAGAAGCTTCGTAAAAATATTATATAGGGTGGGAGGGACGCAGGAACCCTGAGGGCCTCCGCAGGAAATTTGTACGGGATCAGCAGATCCAGTGGGGGACAAGACCCTCATGGTCCTATTGGCTAGAAAGGATTGAATCAGGTAGCAGAATTAGTAGAGAAAGCGGCTGCTGTGGTCAGATGTTTGGTAAGGATCTGGTAAGGATCAGCAGTAGGGTGGCGATGTGGCCTTCATCCTTTAATTCATCCATTTGGATTTTTAAATCAAGGAGAGTTGATTCCGTACCATATGCCTTGGTCTGAATCCTGATTGACGCAAGCCTAAGAGGTTGTTGTCTTCTAAGTGTTTTTGTATCTGGAGGTAGGCTGCTCTATCCAGGATTTTGAGGAGGAGCAGTACTGTAGTTATAGGTCTGTAATTGGTAGGCGAGTTTGGATCTAAATTGGGTTTTTTAAGAAGGGGCGTGACCCAGGCTTCCTTAAGATTGTCAGGGACTGTGCCGGATTCGAAGGAAGCATTAAACAGAGATGCGATGAATGGTGTGAGATCCTTAGCTGCTTGCTTTATATTCTCGGCTGGGCAAATAGCCCCTTGACATCTAGAGGGTTTTAAACTAGTTATGATGTATTCTACCTCTTGGGTAGTAACTGGTGAGAATATGAATGGATGACACAGTATGGGCTGTGAGTCATGGGACTTGTTGAAGTCGGTGCTCAGTGTCAAACTGCGATTTTTAGCTTCTATTTTGGTTTGTAGTAGAGCTATTTTGTCTAGAAGGGCTTTTTGGATCTTGGCACACCAAGAGGCGTCTTTCGTGCAAGATTCTGTAGGTGGAATTCGGGTCTCCAACTCCCTGTGGATAGTGAAGAGCTCTTTGGAGACTGATTTGGCGTTTTGTATTCTTGCGTTATAGGTCTCTCTTTGGGTGTTTAGTATGGCTGCTTTGTAGGTAGAAGTTATTTTCTGTGGTTCTTTTGATTCTACGCAAGGCTTTTAGGTCACCAGAGAACCACTTGTTCAGGTGGGCTATTGGCTTAGCTTTTCTTGTTTTTAGTGGGGCGATTTTGTCTACTGCCTGAAGAAGGGTATGGTTGTACAACTCCACGAGTAGAGATCGGTCCTTTTCAAAAATATTATAAGGGTCGTTGATTGGCTGAAGAAGAGGCAGGAGATTGTCCACAGTAATGTTGCAGTTGTTTCTAATTGTGACCTGTGGTGCTAGGGGGGCCTTTGGACTAGGGCACAGGCTGGCCTGTATGGTAAACGAAATTCAGTGATGGTCTGACCAAGCCCAAGGTGAGTTGGCCAACATTGTGGTAGAGAAATTTAATTTTGCAAACCAATCCAAGGCTCTCCCTTTGATGTGTGGGGCTGCTGACACAGTGATTGAAGCCTAGCTGAGAGATGGTATTCTGTACTGTGATAGCATTTATATTGTTCACATCATGAAGACCTAAGCAATACTATTTGTGAGTTCAGTTTAGTGTTGCACGTGAGGAATGATGTAATGTCGCCGTCAAAGGAAGATAGTGGTTCCGGTGGACGGTCTATGAGATGTACCAGAAGGGTACGAGATGCTGACAAGGGGATTTTAACTGAAAGAAGTTTGCCAGAGGGGAAACATTCTTTGGTGAGTTCTCCAAGGCCCAGTTGGGTTTTTGCAATGAAATCCACTCCACCTCCTCTGCCAGCTTCTCTATCTGCTCTGATAATGGTGTAGTCTTCCGGGATTGCTAGGGACAGGGAGGGCCCCGAGTCTGGGTGTAACCAAGTTTTGGTTATCGCCAGAAAGTCAAGATAGTTGTTGGATATGAGGTCAGAAATGTCTAGCGCATAAGCAATAACAGATTTAGAGTTTACAAGTGCTTCTTTAACAGTGGGTATGCCAGAGATGGGCAAGGCATCCACGCTGGGGGCGGTGGTGTGGAGAGCTTTACATTTAGTGTATATTGAGTTATGCAAGTTAAGACTGTTAAAGTGCATAAGGCAAGAACTTAGTCCGGCATGCCTTGCACTAAGAGGGCAAGGTAGATTAGGCGTTGGTGGAGAAGCATAGAGAGAGATCCATTGTGCTACCGTCAGAGGGATATGGTCAGTGTTGGCCGTTGCCGAGTTAAGATGAGACACGGGTGTGTAAGGCATGAGTGGGGGTAGGAAACTAGTGGGTGTTATTGTGTTGAAGAGGGGGAGGAGAGTAGCCATAGTTAGGGTTAATTTCCATAATGTAGCCCTGAGTGTCGGCAGGTAGAAAGCAGAAGGCTGGGATTTTAGTGGAATCTATGCTACTTAGTCTCTGAGGCGTGGTAGAATCACTACACTGGCAGTCCCCCAAGGATGGTCTAAGGTGGTGAGCCCAGGTTATTGCAGAACAGGCACACACTTGTAGGGGTGGAATAGCAAGAAGAGGAAGCAGGGAATTCAAACAAAATGTGCGACGAGCTATATCGTAGAGCAAAAACAATCAGTAGATAACAAGTGACAAATGGGGGAAGATGTCCTGGAGGGAAGTAGGAGCGTGAGGTACAGTAAGTTAATACAACTGTATGTGCACAGAAAGACATGACATCGTAAAAGTCAGATAGTAAGAGGTAGCCCACTGGACTTGCTCGTTATTCAGAATAGGTACAGGAAAACGCATAGTTGAAGGCGTATATTAAACATAGTATGCAACAACATGAGCAAGGCACTTCGATTAGAACTTTGTTGCTACATAAGCAGCAAGGGGAGAGAGCATGAGAATATGGTATACTAGCTCATGGGTAGCCTTAATGCAGTGAATGACTTGATTTGATTTTACCGCCATGGTATGGGTAGGTACCGTTGTGTCGGCTTGGAACTTGCAATGTCGTTGGGAGATGAGAGACAATATAGGCGAGCTGAGCCAGTTCGAGCAAGGTAACGTTTCTTGACAGGCAAGTGGAGCGGACGACAGAGGTTTAGGGCCTCGGCCTGTGGCACAGACAGGGGTGGCCTTGTGCTGGGGGGCCTTAGGTGTGGGGACCGGCTTCCACCTTCCAGATTACCTCACGCCCTATAGGCAGTACGAATGCAGTGTTCGATTTAATAGGGCAAAATTACCAGTCATGTTAAAACTGCAAAATCTCTAATGGGGAAAATTGGGATTAACACCACCTTATCATCAATTGACATACCTGAAAAAATAAATGAGACATATGGGGGTCATTATAAGTTCCCAGCTCTGGAAAAAATGGCGACGGAAATGCCTGTAATTTCGCCACTGTCATTTTTTCCGAACTGGGGGAAGGCAAGTTTGCTGGTGGAGGCAGTGATTTACCGGCAGGCCTAACCTGGCCCCTACCGGCAAATAAATGCCGGGATCACCAGCACTGGTACTACCAGTGCCGGTAATTCTGTCAATCCCATCGATGGAGTCCTATTGAATGGGAACTTACCAGCGTCTCTGCCGCCCATAATATCCCGATCATACTGGGATATTATGCAATGGAAACGGCAAGGAATTACCAGCGATATACTGGCAAAACTGTAATGAAGGCCATAGTGGTGGTAATGGTACATGAGTTTGGTGCAACAGTCGTGATGAGCCCTATGTACTCTAAAGTGTCATTCAGAAGTAAATCATTTATAGTTACTCCACTAATTTGTCTCAAGTGAAGAGTGTTATTGTATTCAGCTGTAACAAGTGTTTGTAAAGGTAGCTAAAAAGAATAACGGATCTGTTGTCATGGGGTATTTTTACACAAATGTATTTTGTCATCAAGTATAGATATTGCTGCAGATAGATTTGATATGTATTACTGATAATAATATTGTGACACAACTGTCATATTTAAGCAATAAAGCCCAAAGTGGGAGAACATGCTTAGCGGGATGCTAATAGTGTTTATTATGATAGGGTGAGAAGTGGCCAGGCTCCCGTTTCTTAACTTAATTGTAAACAACAAAACGAAATTGCCATCATAGGCTCAGGGGTTTAGTAATTATTTTGTGGGTAAATAGAAAAATGTATTTGACTGGCAACATTTTGTGTGTTTATTTTCTAACAAAGTGTTTATGTTTGGACCTATACCTGAACTGTATGTCATTGAAAATGATCTCCAAGAACTATTGGGATTTGATTGAATTTAATGAATTGTGTTGTTTAATTATCCTTTATAGAGCATTGTTACTTTAAACATGCATGATGACATTGATGATGCACTAGCATTTTGCAAATGTTACTCGACCATTCACTGCCTGATTCATGGAATTATTTGCAAGAAAAACGCAGATTTGCACGCCTTTCTGCCCGAAAATCCCCATGCTTCAAACAGGGATTTATGGGCAGAAAGGCACGTAAATCTGCGTTTTTCACGCAAATAATTCCATGAATTAGGCGATCAAACTATTGGGGAAATTGGGCCTCATTACGAGTTTGCTGGTCCGGATACAATGGTACCGGTAAGCTTACCGGGACCGTTGCATCTGGACCGGCAAACTTCGAGTTGTGCTCGCGTGGCCTTTCATTCTGCCAGGTCTGACCCGGCGGAATGAAAGGCACCCGCAAACACAGCAAGCATGTAGCACCGGCACAGTACTATGGGGATGGGGATCTACCGGCGCCGGCACCCGCAAAAGGGCAATTACCCGGTCCAGCAGGGCCAGAATAACCCGGTAATTTCCCATTCGCGGGTGCCAGACTTTCTTTCCGGTTTGGAGGTAGCCTTGCCGGTTTTACCGGCAAGGCTACCTCCAACCTTGTAATGAGGCCAAATACAAGCAGAGATATTTCATTTTCATTTCAGCGAAGTGCACCGTCAAGTGCAATTGTAGCAGTAGCTGCTTCGATCCCTGGAAAGGAGTTTGCTCCCCTCTGCTTGTTTTTGCTCTTAGAGGATGTATCCAGTGGATTTTCTGGAGTTCTATTACTCAGTTGGCACCGCTGCCTCGTGAGGTAGAGGAAGTGAAGAAGGTTTTAAAACCTTACAGCAGCGCAAAGCACCTGCAAAGTGCACCGTTAGAGCATTCTGTTACTTGTTAAAGTTACAGTATTACAGTTCAGTGGTATCTCGGCAGAGTAACCACAGAGAATACCACTGAATTTTGAATTCTCGCCTTCTGAAGTCACCTCATGTGATTGCGTACGTTCTGTATATGATTTTGTGCCTTGCTGTTTTTGTAGGACTTGTGCCCATGAGGAGTGATTCTGCCTGTGACGGGTCCTCGTCAGTACAGCGACCGGACACAGAATTTCAAACATTGTTGGGGGGCAGCCTGGTCTCCCTGGCACATTTCAAACCTGCATGGGTGCTTATTTCATGTGCACTTGCACCACCAAGGCCGTACATTATATGAAACAAGGACGGAAGATGTTGAAAAGCTCTCAGCATTTCTCAGTAAATACAAATCACATTAATAGGTGTTAAAATGGTATTGGTTATACAAATGTGAGTTCTCGTTGATGTTTATTGTAAGACTACCATCCATCTTCTTGCTCTACACACAAGGCAAGTGTTTCAAAGCGCTCAAGGAGGGAGGGATCACAGGGAGAAACAACAGTCGTTCAGAGCCCTTGAAATTCGGACCGATAATAGTCTGCACAGGCAGAGTAAGTGCATATAGTACAATTAACATTGGGGATAATAGCAAATAGGTCTGGTGTCGATTCTGCAGTTTTCCCAAGTGCAAATTAGGGGGTAACCATGCAGGGAGGGAAGACAGGGGGCAACAGACAGACAATCCTTCGGCATGGTGCAATCGGAATGCGCAAGTGCAAAGACGGTTGTGAGGTGGTCCTAGTGCACCCAGTCATTGAAAACTGGGGTAAGTGCAAAGAGATGTCACTCTCATGGGTAATTATGAGTGCAATGATAATGAGGTGAGTGCAAGGCCTGGAGGCAAGTGCGAGAGGACTGGTGGGGGTGTCTGGGACCTATGAGACTCTGATGTACACCACGCGACCAGTCAACAAGCTGTAAGGAAAAGGAGGAGAAAGGGAAAGAGCAGAGAGATAGGTTAGCAGGGTAGTGGGAGAGAGAAGGAAGAGGAGAAGATGAAAGTCTTGAGGAGTTCCCAGAACTTGAGGAGATCAGACTCAAGACGGAGGGGGGCAGGGCGGCTGTTCCAGAGGGAGGCCCCTGCTGAGGATAAAGATCTCCCTCCAAATCTCTGCTTGGAGAACCGGCTCACTCCCAGAACGTTGGAGGTAGATGAGCTGAGTGCTTCGTAGCAACATTTTTTAGGTAAGCATTGTTACAGATAGGTAGGACCCAGGCCCCAGAAAGCCTTGTGGACAATGCTGAGGGTCTTGAACTTGATATTTGCAGCCACGGGGAGTCAGTGGAGGAATTTCAGCGCTGGAGAGATGCGGTCCCTTGGCTTGAGGCCAAGGATAAGTCTTGCGGTTCTGTTCTGGATGAGTTGCAGAGGGCGCAGAGCAGAGGCAGGGAGGTTGAGAAAGAGGCTGTTGCAATAGTCCAGCCTGGAGAGAACCAGGGCTCTGGAGACAGTGAGACACTGGGGGCAAGTGAGAAAAGGTAGAGTACCTCTGAGGAGGTGTAGCTGATAGTTGGACTTCTTATAGATGCCTGTGATGTGGGAGAAGAAGGAGAGAGTGGAGTCGAAGATGAGAGCAAGGTTTTTGGCCACGCCAGTGGGTATGAGCGCAGGTCCATGGGTGTAATTTTAGGGGGGCACAGGGGTGTTTGTGCCCCCCCAACTTTCATGGCACACCATTTTGTCCCCATTAATTTGGCTGGGGCACCTTTTTTTCAGATGTTATGTCCCCCCCAACATTTTCAGCAAATGTACTCCACTGCGCAGGTCCAAGGGAGGCCGGCCAGAGTGACAGTGGGAAAGCAGGGGCAGGGGTCCCAATGCGAACAATCTCAGTATTACTGGGGTTGAGGCAGAGGTTGTTTGCAGCACACCATGACTGAATATCGGACAGAGAGTCAGATATGAGTGAGGAGGAGGTAGGGGCTGAGAGTAGCCTTAAAGATAGTTGCGTGCCATCTGCATAACACTGGAAGTTAAAGGTGAAAGTGGCAATCACCCGTGCCAAGGCATCCATATATAGACGTTGAAGATCCAGGGGGATAGGTTAGATCCCTGGGGAATGCCACAGGTTGAAAGAGCAATAGAAGAGAGAAATGCTCCAAGTTCCACCAGGAATGGGAAGTCGGAAAGGAAGGAGGTTAACCACGACAGAGCCTAACCTGTGAATCCCAGGGTGTCTCAGAGGCGTGCAATCAGGATGTCGTGGTTAACCATGTCAAAGGCAGAGGACAGGTCAAGGAGAATGAGGACAGAGGGAGTGTTAGTGTCAAGAATTGAGAGCAGGTCTTCACAGGTGTTCAGAAGAGCAGTTTCTGTGCCACTGAATGCTCTAAAGCCAGATTGATGGTTGTGAATGATGGTTGTGTAAGCAACCAATAGATTCAGTGTGGAGGGTCGGCTGAGAGATAGCCAACTTCTCCAGGAGTTCTCCCAGGAAAGGAGTGATAGAGATAGGGCGTTAATGTGCTAGAATGGAGCGGTCGGCAGAGGGCAGAGTGTTTCTTGAGCAGAGGGTTCACAAGGGAGTGCTTAAGAACAGTTGGGAAATCTCCAGTAACAAAAAATAGATTGCAGAGATCAGGCAGGGCTGGAGCGAGGGAGTCAATGTTGTCCTTAATGGTTTTTTGTGGGGCAGGGGTCCACCTATTTGGTTGATGCCTTCGTAGACCGGACTTGTCTAGTGACTTCATCTGGAGTGACGGGTGAGAGAGAAGAGAGGGGAAGAGGTGGGGGGCCAAGGGAGGCTAAGGTGTTGGTGAATGCTGTGAAGTGGAAAGAGGGAGGAAAGGATGTTTTGGGTTTTTGTGATGAAGTGTGCAACCAGGGCCGAGCAAAGGACATGGGCGGGCGTGAAAGAAGAAGAGGATGCTGCATGGTTGGCCAGTTCCTTGCAGACTTTGAAAAGTTCAGCCATGTTGTTTGATGACGCAGAGATGCAGGCTTGAATGAAGACTCTTTTTTTGGTGCGGATGCAGAGTCGATATTGCCTTTGAAGGAGACGGCAGGCCAGTTTGTCAGAGGGTCCGCCCCAGGCATTTGATTTACACTCAGCTGCCCTACACTTGCGTTCAAGGGGAGCCAGATCGGAGTCGTACCAAGAGTTACACTTTTTGGACGGCTTGCGGAGGTGCCAATACTGATAGGGGAGCCAGGTCAGTGCAGCATGGAAGGTGAGCATGTGCAGGGGAGGGGGACGGTGCAGTCAGCAAGTGAGCCTGTGCAGAGGAGGAGGAAGGCACAGTGGGCAAGGGAACCTGTGTAGAGGAGGAGGTAGGCACAGTGGGCAAGGCAGCCTGGCCAGAGGGATAGGTAAGGTTAGAGAGGTGAGGGAGGAGCCTGTCAAAGAGAAGAAGGTTGGGTTGAGGGCCCTTGAACCAGGATGTTTCTGTTGAGCTAGACATTAATGATAACTCTGGAAATGGCAAAGAGGTCAAGGAGAACCTCCCTGCGAGTGCCACCATTAATGGGAGAAGAGGCGATAGGAGAGAGAAAGCCGATGATGTAGTGAGTACATAGGTCAGATGCGTTAACGAAAAAGAGGATGTCTGTGAGAGTCACTATGGCTGAAGCTGTAACATAGCTGTCTGCAATAGGAAGGCCTATGTTGGAGCCCAGTATGTCCCGCTTAAGTTTCTTCCGGCCAGTTTTAGTGATAGGAGAAGTATAGGAGACAGAGAAGCAGTTAGTGAAGATAGGAGAGATAGATAGCGACATAGCTAGCAGCAGTGGTGAGGAGGGCACTTATCAGTCTGAGGTACTGAGGCACAAAGAGGAGGAGGGGGGCACAAGGGATTGGAGACAGGGGTAGTGCTCACAGTTAGGATTAGCTCTAGTGCAACAGAATGAAACACAATGAAACCACAGGGCACAGCTAACTTAGATTTTGGCAGAACAGATGCAAGCACAATGCGGCCACTGGCCAAGCTAAATTCGAAATTAGCAATACAGATGAAAATGCAGTGTAGCCCCTGGCTAACTTAGCTAACTTAGATTTTGACAAAGCACACACAACCACAGCCACTGGGCACAGCTAATTCGAATTTAGATTCGAATCTAAGTTCGAATTAAGCAATACAGATGAAAATGCAGTGCAGCCCCTGGGCACATCTAACTTAGATTTCACCAAACAGATGCAAACACAACCCGGCCACTGGGAACAGCTAAGTTTGAGTTTTAGCAAAACAGATGAAAATGCAGTGCAGCCCCTGGGCACATCTAACTTAGATTTGGCCAAACAAATGCAAACACAAAACGGCCACTGGGCACAGCTAAGTTCGAATTAAGCAAAACAGATGAAAATGCAGTGCAGCCCCTGGGCACATATAACTTAGATTTGGCCAAACAGATGCAAACCCAACGTGGCCATTCGGAACAGCTAAGTTCGAATTTAGCAATACAGATGAAAATGCAGTGCAGCCCCTGTGCACATCTAACTTAGATTTCACCAAACAGATGCAAACACAACCTGGCCACTGGGAACAGCTAAATTTGAGTTTTAGCAAAACAGATGAAAGTGCAGTGCAGCCCCTGGGCACATGTAACTTAGATTTGGCCAGACAGATACAAACACAACGCGGCCATTGGGAACAGCTAAGTTCGAATTTAGCAATAAGATGAAAAAGCAGTGCTGCCACTGGGCACACCTAACTTAGATTTTGCCAAACAGATGCAAACATAATGCAGCCACTGGGAACAGCTAAGTTTGAGTTTTAGAAAAACAGATGAAAATGCAGCGCAGCCCCTGGGCACATGTAACTTAGATTTGGCTAAACAGATGCAAACACAACACAGCTATTGGGAACAGCTAAGTTTGAATTAAGCAAAACAGATGAAAATGCAGTACAGCCCCTGGGCACACATAACTTAGATTTGGCCAAACAGATGCAAACACAACGTGGCCATTCAGAACAGCTAAGTTCGAATTTAGCAATACAGATGAAAATGCAGTGCAGCCCCTGGGCACATCTAACTTAGATTTCACCAAACAGATGCAAACACAACCTGGCCACTGGGAACAGCTAAGTTTGAGTTTTAGCAAAACAGATGAAAATGCAGTGCAGCCCCTGGGCACTTGTGACTTAGATTTGGCCAAACAGATACAAACACAACACGGCCATTGAGAACAGCTAAGTTCGAATTTAGCAATAAGATGAAAATGCAGTGCTCCCACTGGGCACACCTAACTTAGATTTTGGCAAAGCAGATGCACACGCAAATGTGGCAACTGGGCACAGCTAAGTTCGAATTAAGCAAAACAGATGAAAATGCAGTGCAGCCCCTGGACACAGCTAACTTAGATTTGGCCAAACAGATGCAAACACAATGCAGCCACTGGGAACAGCTAAGTTTGAGTTTTAGCAAAACAGATGACAATGCAGTGCAGCCCCTGGGCACATGTGACTTAGATTTGGCCAAACAGATACAAACACAACGCGGCCATTGGGAACAGCTAAGTTCGAATTTAGCAATAAGATGAAAATGCAGTGCTGCCACTGGGCACACTTAACTTAGATTTTGGCAAAGCAGATACACATGCAAATGTGGCCACTGGGCACAGCTAAGTTCGAATTAAGCAAAACAGATGAAAATGCAGTGCAGCCCCTGGACACAGCTAACTTAGATTTGGCCAAACAGATGCAAACATAATGCAGCAACTGGGAACAGCTAAGTTTGAGTTTTAGAAAAACAGATGAAAATGCAGTGCAGCCTACTCGGCTGTAATGCACTCTGTCATGCACTCCACTCACTCTCCCTTCAGTTCCTCTAGGGTTCCCGTTTCCCGCCCCGTACCTCCATTTCCTCCCGTCCTCTTGCCCGGTTCCGGGACTCACATGTGCTTTCCTCGAATCCCCAGGTGCCACGGTGCCAAGTGCCACAGCGCATGGTTCGGCATGCTGCTTGCCCACGGAGACGCCTGCTCCATTGGCATCTTCCCTGGCGGTTGCGAGACCGGCTTCTTCCGCGTCACATGACCACCGCCTCCCGCTCGCGTGTTTCTCAGCTATGCTCATGTGATGCGGTCGCTGCTCATGTGACCGGGAGGAAGTAGCAGCGCTAGTATTTAAACGGCTGCATCGTAGTGCTTTGGTGCTTCACAGCTGTTCTCTTGGACGCCTGTACGGTGCTATACTTATCTTTTGTCACCTCTGGATTTTGGATTCGGATTTCACTACGGACTGTTATCGGATTACCACTGGCTCTGGTTTCTGCTTCTTGGATTCATTGCTACGATCAAGGACTGCCTCTCGGATTTCTATCCACTACGTTCCGCCTTCATTGTGCGGATTCTGGCACCCGGTGGGCCCGGCTCTTGCAACACTGCTGGGATCGCTACACTGCTGAAGGAACAGCCTTGTTGGGTCTCGGAACCTCCACTATAGGTACAACTGATACGCCACGGACACCTCTTGGTAAGACCGTTCCACTTACTTGTTGATTGGTTGTTGATGCTGTTTTGGTTTGATACTTAACCAGTGTTTCCCTTACAGTGGTTCGGGGTTCCACGCATTCCGCAGTTCCGGAAGAACATCTCCCACCTGTGGCCTCAAAGGTTGTACAGAGAGTGACTTTGATTCTCTCTGTGCGGCACTTGTGGACAGAGGACTCTTCGACTACACGACAGTCAAGACACAACATCGGCAAAGCTAACATAGATTTTGGCAAAGCAGATGCAAACACAACACAGCCGCTGGGAACAGTTAAGTTGACTTTTAGCAAAACAGATGAAAATGCAGTGCAGCCCCTGGGCACATGTAACTTAGATTTGGCCAAACAGTTGCAAACACAACACAGCCATTGGGAAGAGCTGAGTTCGAATTTAGCAATACAGATGAAAATGCAGTGCAGCCCCTGGGCTCATGTAACTTAGATTTGGCCAAACAGATGGAAACACAACGCGGCCATTGGGAACAGCTAAGTTTGAATTTAGCAATACAGATGAAAATGCAGTGCAGCCCCTGGACACAAGTAACTTAGATTTGGCCAAACAGATGCAAACACAATGCGGCCATTGGGAACAGCTAAGTTCGAATTTAGCAATACGATGAAAATGCAGTGCTGCCACTGGGCACACCTAACTTAGATTTTGGCAAAGCAGATGCACACACAAATTGTGGCCACTGGGAACAGCTAACTTTGAGTTTTAGCAAAACAGATGAGAATGCAGTGGAGCCCCTGGGCATATGTAACTTAAATTTGGCCAAACAGATGCAAACACAACACAGCCTTTGGGAACAGCTACGTTCGAATTTAGCAATACAGAAGAAAACGCAGTGCAGCCTACTGGGCACAGCTGACTTAGATTTTGGCAAAGCAGATGCAAACACAACGCAGCCAATGGGAACAGCTAAGTTTGAGTTTTAGCAATACAGATGAAAATGCAGTGCAGCCCCTGGGCACATGTAACTTAGATTTGGCCAAACAGATGCAAAGACAACACGGCCATTGGGAACAGCTCAGTTCGAATTTAGCAATACAGATGAAAATGCAGTGCAGCCCCTGGGCACATGTAACTTAGATTTGGCCAAACAGATGCAAACACAACGCAGCCATTGGGAACAGCTAAGTTTGAATTTAGCAATACAGATGAAAATGCAGTGCTGCCACTGCACAGCTAACTTAAATTTTGGCAAAGCAGATGCACACACAAATGTGGCCACTGGGCACAGCTAAGTTGGAATTAAGGAAAACAGATGAAAATGCAGTGCAGCCCCTGGGCACAGGTAACTTAGATTTGGCCAAACAGATGCAAACACAATGCGGCCATTGGGAACAGCTAAGTTTGAGTTAGCAAAACAGATGAAAATGCAGTGCAGCCCCTGGGCACATGTAACTTAGATTTGGCCAAACAGATGCAAACACAACACGGCCATTGGGAACAGCTAAGTTTGAATTTAGCAATACAGATGAAAATGCAGTGCAGCCTACTGGGTACAGCTAACTTAGATTTTGGCAAAGCAGATGCAAACAAAACGTGGCCACTGGGAACAGCTAAGTTTGAGTTTTAGCAAAAGAGATGAAAATGTAGGGCAGCCACTGCGCACATGTAACTTAGATTTGGCCAAACAGATGCAAACACAACGCGGCCATTGGGAACAGCTAAGTTCGAATTTAGCAATACCGATGAAAATGCAGTGCTGCCACTGGGAACAGCTAACTTACATTTTGGCAAAGGAGATGCACACACAATGTGGCCACTGGGAACAGCTATGTTCGAAGTAAGCAAAACAGATGAAAATGCAGTGCAGCCCCTGGGCACGGCTAACTTAGATTTGGCCAAACAGATGCAAACACAATACGGCCACTGGGAACAGCTAAATTTGAGCTTTAGCAAAACAGATGAAAATGCAGTGCAACCAAAGGGCACAGCTAACTTTTAGGAGGCGTTGAGACTGGGAGTTGGTGAGAGGAGAGGGGTAGGAGAGTCAAAGGTGTAGAGGGAGGACGAGTGTTTTTGTTTAGTGGATTGACCATTCATGACAGTTAATGGTCATGAATGTATATTTCTGTGACATGTTATGAATATGCAATTCAATTATCAATCTTTAATGAATGTGTCTCTACAAGCAGGGGTCGGCAAGGGGAATGTTTCTGGTAGTAATGGTTGTTGGGGGTGAGAAGTACGAGTGCCGGTGGGATATTTCATACAGGCAACATGGGGACCACCCTCCCGCCCCCCCACCCAAAAAACGCATAATCTATGCATTTGTGAATGTGACAATCGCAAATGAAAAATTCGATTACTGTGTATGGATTAGATAATGAGAAAATACACGGTGCCGAGCTTTTGGCTTCAGTGCTGGGCAGGAGCCGCTTTGTGGACCACAAGAGATGCTGCATTCAAATGCATTTTCTAAACAGTCACTATGTCGGCAAAATTGTATATAATTATTGTATTAAACAGGGGTTGGTTAAATAAAGGCCGTACGCTTCATTCCAATTTACCTTCAGCTCTACCACATGCCCACAGCATCAGAAAAACGCAGCATACGAGCGAGTTCATGTTGACTTCAAAGGAGGCTCATGCGATGGCACCAGCTCCCTGAGGCGCCGTTATCAAAATGCTTTGAACACAGACGGTTTGGTTTTAATCCTTGACTGAAGGTTGCTGTTCCACGGAATTCAGTTTCACCATCCAGTTCAAACAGTCTATTCAAACTTTGCGAAAGAGGCGGCCTGACTCCAAGTGCTGCTTCCGGAAACCCTGCTGTTTTCCTCCCCATTCAAGGACACTTGATATGTGAATTATTAACACCGCTGCCCATTAGCAAATTTGCAGTAGATGTTAGACCCGATTTACAAATCTTTTTTCAATGGGATTGCACCATTGTAAAACACGTGTGTAATTCATTCCCACAGTGTTTACAGACCAAACACACAATAATGGTCGGATTAAAGTTCGATTTACTATGCTCCAACTTTTTTTTTATTTTTGGTGTTTGTTCTACTTGTATTGCAAATGAACATAAGGCATATGGTCATGTGTGTAATCAATCCAGATCCCTATGGGCGATCAGGGTTGATTTACAGTGTGAAGGGAAGCAGTGGGCCCTGCTTGGAAACCATGTTTCCTAAGTGTGATCTGCTAAGAATGTCCACCAAATATGAAACGTGTCAGTCGCACATTGCACTTGCTGTCCTGTGCTGACTGTCAGGGTCATCGTGGGGGTCTTTGAAACACGTGTTGTGAATCAGGCCCTATGTGTTTTGCTCCATGAACCACGGATGCATTCCATGCTAACATATCAATTGAAAATCTGAAGATGTTACAGAAAATGTGCCCTTTCCATTTTGTTTTTAAATGATGCATATTTTGCTATTCTCCTCAGGCAAATATCGACAAAAACCTGAAAGCTAATGTGTGAAATGTTGCTCAGAAAATTCAAATCAGCCAATGAGTATGCCAACAGTATTTTGGGCTACATCAAAAGCGGTGCCATAATTGCTGTGGGTGAGATCAATGGAGCAACAGCACTCCCAAAACTCAAATATTATGAGCCTCAACATAATGGGGTAAAGTTTCAGTGTTGTATATATGCATTAATTATTTTCAGGTCTTTAATTGCAAAATAATCTGCTATTAATTCTACTTTTAACTACAATATTGTGTTATTATTTATAACTACCAAATGATATGTTGTATGTAGTTATATATATTTGTTTACCTACATGGATCTCATTGTGTTTTTGTTGTACTTTATTACTCAAGGTATTCATAAAAAATTTTCTTGAAATAACATTTGTAGAAATAACCGGATTTTGGCATTATTTTGTATCTCTTCTGTGACTGCATTTGAAACACAACAGAATGCAAAGTAAATGTACAAAATGGTATGTGCAGGTTGGTAAATGCACGGTGTCAATTGTGTATAATGTACCAAGGTCATTAGAGCAACCTTTTCAAGGCGGGAGGGGAACCCCTCTCAGACTGGGGTGGGAGACCTACCAGGGTGGCAGCCAGAGCCAGTTCTACCACAGAGGGGGAAGGTGGCAGTTGGGTGGGCCCCTATCCCTGTCCCTTCTTGTAGTGCTAGTTAGATTGCATACAATGCCACTGGCATTCACTCAATACCTTTCAAACATGATGCTGCCCAGTCTATCTCTGCTTAAAAAAGAAATTAACGCCTCCCAGAATTCCTCTAAGAGAAGGAGACATCGCCACCTGAACTGAAATCATCTCCACGGAGAGGGAGCCTGTAAATCTCAACTGGCAATACTGTCACAGTCAAACAAACCACAATTAGCAGAGCAGCGAAGAGTAGTCTTGGCATGAGCCAGAAGCAGCTGAAGACTGCATATGCACTGAGTGCTATAAGAACAGTGTGCTCTCATTGGGGCAACCTGCAGAATGGGTCCCCGATTCCAATGAGTGGACTGACAGGCCAACAAGGCCTTCACACAAACTGGGACTGCAATGCTATACCTCACCAGTACAGGCTGTCATTACTGAAACTTGACTTTTTAATCCCCTGTGTTAGGTAAGAATTAGTGCAGTCCAAATGGTGTGGGACTATACAAGATATATCTTCTTGGTATTAGGTAACCCACCTTTTAATATAGGCCTGTACTACACAAGTTGGTAGTGAGACTGAGCAGCCAGGCTTATCTTAAGAGAGGTAATGTGAGCTGAAGAGCTGTACAATTGAAATCAGTAAGTACAAGTTGCTAAGTAACACTTACAAAATTAAAGTTATACATACATATTTATTTATAATATACACAAGGTTTAAATAAGCATTCTTTAGAAAAGCATGATCTACTAGTGACATTCAATCAAAGTTAGGAGTCAGTTATTAAAAGACAATAAAAGTTGGTAAAGACTTTTCCTATGCTAACACATGTTCCAGCACATGGAGTGACTTCAGTAAAGGTCAGTATTTTATTTATTTTGGTAACCAATTCAGTTATTGAGTTGTTTAAGGAGGGAACAGTTAGAATAAGATTTAGAACATACTTTCAACAGCTTTTAAAACAATTACAATCTCCCAAAGTGAGGCAGGTAGATGTTTATCCCAGCAATAATAGTGTCAACAGTTAACCTATGGGGGAACAAGTACTGCCAACGCCAATAGGTGCATACTAGTGCATTTAGGGAGCCAGGACAGTCAGACTATTTGTACATGTACATTTTTAATGAAATTTGAACTTGCTGTTTGCTATAGCTAAAACTATAGTAAACATTGAACCCAGCAGTAAATGTATGCACGTTGTACCAACAATTAAACTGCATACAAAATGCTTGTTACAAAATGTAAAAAATCAATAAAAAATCTGGTGCCTCATTATGAGGACGGCAGTAACCTGCCCATGCTACTGTAGGGTCGCTGCCGTTCTCATAACACCGAATCCAATGCCTGACTTCCTGGTTCCACCGGGACATTACAAGTCCTGGCTGAGCAGGAAGTCCGCGGCGGATTTGGTAAACCCTCATTCCTGTGGAGTCCCATAGTACTCCATGGGAATGGGTTCATGGAAACACCAGTACCGTTGTGAATGGTGCCGGTGCTTATGTCACAACTCTGCTTTCCGGGGCTGTTGCGCCCTGCAGATCAGAGCTGCCAGGCGCAATGGCCCCAGGAGGCAGAGTTGTTGTGTTGCGGTCCGGAAAGGGTGTCGGTACGGTGCAACCGGCACCCTTATTTCCAGACTGCCACACTTATAACGAGGCCCATTGACAGTTGTAACATTCCCCAAAAGGTAATATTCAAAGAATATTAACACAAGCCAAAATACACCACTGAACTTAGAAAAGGATGCTTACTTTGCACAATACAATGGAATGATAAAAACACACTGTTTTTTGGCACACAGGGCAAAAAATATCTACAGATTTATAAAATAATGAATTATTAGAAAAGGGATACGCATATTAATGGTCAAAACACATTAAACATTGTGGAAATGTTTTAATATAGGAATCCATATTTTAAAACACTGTTAAAGCACAGAAAGTGGTGACAATGTTGCAGAATACAATGAACAAATATTTAAAGAAAGCATGTTAGCATTGTTCTTTCTGCAAAGTCCTTTTGCAAACATCACATTGCTGAAGATACTTGATTTGGTAACATATAACATAAGCTATGTTTTTAATTTGGAAGTTAATCATTTTTAATGTAAAGATGGACAAACCCATGATTGATGTGAAGTTTGAAGCAATATAAATGATGACACTGTTATTAATCCTTCAGTAAAATGAAATATTTCCAAACAAAAGGCTGCTATACATTACTGTATAATACATCAGGCACATTTTCATTCTACTAGTGTTCAAATAATACTGCATGTGTAAAAACAGAGACAAAACAATAATTTTACGACAACTTGATGTATGTTACATGGGACAATACACAGGATTTCTAGGACATCATTGTTCCAGTCATTCTGGAAATTAGTGTGATAATATATTTAATCACATTTGAATGTTAGGTGCATAAAACAGCTATTGAACATTTTGCTTGGCAAATTTACGTTGCTAAAATTAAAGCAGAATTACTTTTACGTTTAAAACAACAATGGACAGCCAAAGTATAGAAGCCATTGAAGCAGTCTTCTATGATTGACAAAACAGATACTTTGGTGTAGAATTCAGGGAAACAAATTAAGCTGAACCTTCACAAAGTACACAACAATAAAAAAGGAATAGCTAAGAACTCTGTACAGATTATTTGAATAACTGTCATGCATTTCTTATCCAAGGTGCATTTTGAATCACCTCCCATATCTATAATACGTAACATAATCTCAAATATAACAGGGAAAAGTGTTGAGTTTCAAAACGAAAATGTCTGATGCAAAGAGATTTTTTGAGCAGCCATATGTATGAAAAACATTCCAACTTATCGAATGTATATTTTAATATTTAGACAGAGTATTAAATGTTTATTTTAATGCATATGGAATGACATTTGTTGATAAAGCCTACTCTTTATTAAATTGTCATTACAGAAAGAATGACACAAAGAATTTAGTTTTCCCTTTTACATGTAAGTTTGAGAAGGGTCAAATTAGTCGGATTCTAGTTAAATGTGAGATGTTAGTGTTTCAAGTGTCCACCACTTAAGACAAGAGGTGCAAAAGTAAGCTTTCTGTAAAAAAGTCCTCCCATTAATCAGCGTCTAACCCATTAAGAGGTACAATGGCACAGAAGTGTGCACAAACAAATAAAATCCATCATTTTAAAATAACAAGGAAAATACAGTGATGCAGATATTGGCATTCCCTCAAAGAAGTGGACCTAAATATGTTACAAGGAATGCAGGGCCAGAGTTTAAGATACATGGCCAGCCAGTAATGGGCACTTCAAAGGTACAGATGTGCACATAAAACTCTAACCTAGCAGACCAGTAAGGCATTATCCATGGTGTGTCAGCTTCATGAAAATAAACATATTAAACAAATCCTTTTGATATATGTTTAGCACACATTTTCAATTAAAACTTAAAATTCAGTGTAAAACACTGAATGTGAAGCCGTGGAAAAGAAAATAGATTAAAAAAGTAACAAACCAATCAAATACGTTATTAATTATAACTTTTTAACCTTTTGGTTGCTTACAAAATAAATACTACATTTGATGGACACAGGTACATAAACAGGATATTTGAAAATGTGTGAATTATTAACATCAAATATGTAATAAATGTACCATGCCTGTAGCAAGAGAAACATGAAGGATGTCTGAATAATTTGTATTGCAATTCTGAATATGTAGGCCTCAGCAATGGCATGAGCCTATACAAAGAATCATGAGGGAAATGCTTTTTCTATCAAATGTGATTAGAATTACAAAGGGACGGCCTATCCATGGCCAAATAACGCAACTATCACTTGGCAAAATACATTGGGCAACTTAGAGCAAAATGAGATCTCTCCTAGATGTGAATGTGTGAAAAGAACCTATCAGAGGCTCTTTCAATTTGAAATTGATGGGTCAAATGATGCTGCAGATGTGGAGTTTGTTTAGGTATTATATGTTAACACATAGAAAGCTGAGGGCATTTTTGGGAGAGTAGTAGAGGAAGAGAGGCACACCAATAGGAGATAATCTGATGGGGTTTCACATAGATTTAGCCAATGGAAATTCTCCTTAAGAAGACCTTTTAATGAATTGAATGATGATTTGTTATTTATGTAGTGCGTTTGCCGAAGTACTGTGCATAGAATGTACATTTGTCATCCCACCCAAACTTGGTACTCATTTATCGACCTCAGAAAGATGAAAGACTGAGTTGGCCTTGCCGTGACTTGAACCTGCGACCTGCAGATCACACGCGTCAAACCTGCTGAGCTATCTTATAGGCTATCTCACCTTTTACCGAGGCTTCTGTTGGTGCTGGCTTCTGTTGGTGCACTGTCCACCAGAGATGCTGAGTTTCTTAGCGAGGTAGCTTTGTGACTTGAGGGCGATTGCCTTATAGATGATGCAGCAAGACTTGAAGGTGATTTGTGCATGCAGTAGGAGCCAGTGATGGTCGATGAGGGCCTGCTGGTGTGGTCTTATCTGTACAGACCCTTAATGAGGTCTGCAGCTACATGTAGAACACAGCTCAGGGGCACAAGAGAGGACAACAGGATGCCTTTGAGGAGGGCCTTGCCGCCATCCAAGTGGGATAGGACCAGAGCATGAACAGTGGATATAAAGATGAATTCATAAGCATTTCCCATTACAGAACCAGGTTGTCTGAGAAGAATTTGGGAGTAGGGTGACAGAGAAAAAGGAAGAGCTTAACTGGCATATTTGCCGGAGATGTTGATGTCCCTTCCTGTCCTGGGCCTTTAAGAGAAAAAACAGAAGAGAGTACAATAACCCCAGTGCACATATGTTTTGGGGAAATCTGCTTGCATTCTATGGCACTAAAGGAGGATTGTGAATATAAATGAAAATGTGTAGAAGTATTTTAAAAATAGTATGCTCTAAAATATGTATTTGAACAGGGAATGTCAGTCTCTGACTCTGTCCACTTATTAATGTAATGTGTGAATTTTCACAGAGCTAATTATATCTGGGTTTGGGAGCGGGGTGTATAATGTGACTCACAGATTTTCATAGATTGATAGACTTTGTGACCTCTGAAAAGCATAGTTAAATAGAAGAAAAATCTTGAATTGAGTTTTCTACCCATGAAGTTTGTTTCTATATTTATGGCAATAATAGCAGGCAGGTTGCATTTGTTTTCTGTAGACAAGCATCTGGTATTTATGTGGGATTTTGTGGGTGACTTCTCCAGTACTGAAAGTTAGGGTACCACCTTTAATTTCTTGATCTATTATTTTAACTAAAAACAGAATATTGAGATTAAAAACTATCTGTTTTTCGTCCAAGATTTTGGGATGGGATTGTATTGGTGGGGATTGTTAAAAATAGAAACATTTATCCATAAAAGAACATACTATTGGAAATTAAGCTATATTCCATATGTTAACATCATTGCAAATATCACAAATATAGCAAACACAAACTTATAACTTTGAAATTAATCAAAATTCTTCACATGAAGGTGAGTGTTGCAGATTTCCACACAATAAACATTTCTGCTAAATTCATGAATGTAAATGAAAAGACCAGTGACTTAAACAACAAAATGTAGCTTGGATTTATAATGTATTTATTCCTTTAGGAACAAATCCCATGAGAGGACAGTCTATAATGTGTCTGTACCATTGTAAACATGTTGACAGCAATAACCTGCCAATGCACTTAATGGCAAAAAATATGAAACTAAAACCAATTCCCAAAATATATATATATTTTTTTACATGTATGTGACACAATTATCATCAAACAGTGTACATGTTCTAACCAACTGTAAGGTTAGACACCTAGTCTGTAAAAACACCAGCATAAAAATTGACAAAAGCTTTAAGAGGACAAGTAGCATAATTACATTAAAATATAACTGACAGCATAGAAGCTTTATGAAGTAATGGTGCAATTGAAAACACATTGGTATTATGAATCTCTTAAACCAAAAACAAGGTAAATCAAATCTGTCAACAACTTTCTCAATTGCATAAAGTTTGGTCATTTTAACTTGGCTAAAAACAAGCAATACATATTATACAATTGTTAATATTAAATAACTTGTGAATTTAAACCTTGAAGACAATAAGGAAAGAGGGACAATTTGAAAAAGTAGAATTAGAAAAGAGACAACACTTGTATGAAGAATTTACAATCAACCCTTTCCATTCTTTTTCTTTTTTTTATTAACTTTTTATGCTTGTTAACAGTTGACAATAGCATAATAACTACAACCCAAGCAACAATCCCCTCTCTCTTTAAGTTCATCCCACGCAATAAATCTACCCTCCACTATTAAGTCGCCCAGCGTATGCACGTTTAGATTTGTGAAGTGTCTCCGGATTACTTCTTCATGTGTAAGAGAGAGGCCCCGAACTTGGTCAATGGTCATAAGCGGAGATTACCACTGGTCTACACCAACCAGGCCTGCCACACGGTCCCATGCTTTAAGTGTAATTACCAGTGGTTGAACCTCTGTCCTATCATGCTGCTCCTGGGTTCCCCACAACAATCCCCTGAAATCATCCGGTCTGACGATTGTCCTTTCTAAACGTGTGTGCGGTAGATCAGCCGCTGGGGACCACCACCAAACTGTGCACTGGATTTGCGCTATCAGATAATAGAGGAAAAGATCTGGGACATCTAGCCCACGTAGTGAATATGGACTGCAGAGCATGTCTAAGGAAGCCCGAGGGTGACCCCCTGCCCATATCAACCTATTCATCATGTCTCTGCGGCAAGTCCAGAATCTCCCAGGTGGCCAGACCGGAACTTTATTAAAAATGTATAACAATTTAGGTAAAATAACCATTTTGGAAAGGGAGATCCTCACCGCCTGGGAGATGGGGAGTCTTATCCAGGTATCCACCTTGTGTTGCAGGCTCCCCACGGCTACCACGTAGTTTTCTTCGTATAACTTGACCGGGACGTGGAGACCCGGATGCCCAAGTATCGGATACCCTGTGGGCACCAAGCAAAAGCATCTCCAATGTCTAATTGTGTTACAGACTTGGAAAGAGAGAGAATCTCCGACTACGACCAGTTAATTTGTAAACTATAAAGTGTACCAAAGTCTCCAATCTCCTCCATTATCGGGATTAGATTGGTTTGTGGGTGCTTAACATAAATCAGCATGTCGTCCGCGTATAATGATAATATTGACGTACACATGGGCAGGCTGATCCCCCTATGGGAATGAAATTCAAGCAGAGCGCAGGCCACGGGTTCAATCGCTAAAGCGAATAGGATGGGGGCGAGGGGGCAGCCCTGTCTAGTCCCCCTAGTAGGGAATATTATGCCCGATAGCATTTGATTGGTATACACCCTAGCCTTGGGGGCCGTATACAGCAAGCGTATCCACTGTAAGAAAGTGTTGCCGATGCCTGTCCGATGGAGAACCTCTAACAGGAAGGGCCATTCGACCGAGTCGAAGGCCTTCTCTGCATCGAGGGCGGCCACGGCCATTGGGACTTCGGTGTTAGTATTGTGCATCAGTGTAAATAATCTTTGCAGGTTATTTTGAGTGGATCGACCTGGAATGAAGCCTGCCTGGTCCAGGTGGAACAGGCTAGACATATGAGAGAGGAGCCTGTCAGCTAGGAGTTTGGCAAGGATCTTATTATCGGTATTTATCAGGGATAGGGGTCTATATGAGGAACATTTGCATGGGTCTTTGTCTGGCTTAAGTAAAACCGTTACCAGGGTCGTCCTGGTAGATTCCGGAAGTGTACCAGCTGACCTGGCGAACTCAAACATATTTCGCAACTGCGGAATAAGGAGATCAGTGTAAGCCTTGTACATTTCAGCCGTGAATCCAGGAGCCTTACCATTTGGGAGGGAAAGTATCACCTTGAGGAATTCCTCTTCCAAAGGAGGATCATTCAGTGAAGCGCCCTGCTCTGGGTCGAGCCACCCAAGTGCAATCCTATCCAAGTCTTGTACAATGGCATCATGGCCGGCGGTAAATCGCGTCGAGTACAGCTTCTCATAGAAGGCCCGAAATACCTCATTGATTTCTTCATTGTCTCTAACAATGTCCCCAGATTCCCTCTCTACCTCCAGTATAGGGACGGGATGCCACTCCTGTTTAATTGCCAGGCTAGTGTTCTACTAGGGTGATCCCCCTCCCCATATCTGGCTGTCAAAATAGGATCTCCCAAGAAGCATTTCTCACTAGCCATTAGCATGTAGATGTCCTCCCTCTTTTTCCCTAAAAAGGACTGAAGTGCCTGAGTGTCCGTCTATACCTGCGTGGCCTCCAATCTCTTAATTTCCCCTTCTAAGGCTGACATAGACCTACAGATACTTTTCAGGACACCCCCTCCTTAGAAATGCAACAACCACGTATATAAACTTTAAAGGTTTCCCATATTATCCTAGGATCAAGGACAGAGTCCACATTCATGTGGAAGAATTCAGTGATATTTTCATGAATATCTTCCCTAAAAGTGACATCCTCCAGAGCCCGGGCTCTAAACCTCCATCTAAGCTGTTTGCGTGGGACCTGGGGTTTCTCAAATTGGGCCAAAACCGGGGAGTGATCTGATAATCTACAGGGAAGAATCCTGGCCTTATAGGTCCCCCGGGCTAACTCAGGAGACATTTGGATATAATCAATCCTAGAGGAGCTACTGTGTACCCCTGAGTAGAAAGTGAACTCCCGATCGGTAGGGTATAAGAGTCTCCATGCATCTATAAGGGAGTGATCTCTCGCTATGGCCTTCCATTTCTGGACAGCCCGTGAAACTGTTGTTTGGGCGGTGGAGGATCTATCCCTATCTATTGTCAAAACCATATTAAAATCAACCGCCCATACCACTTCATAGCTAGGGAAGGAAAGTAGGGATTCTGCACATGTTTGAAAGAAGTCTGGGCAGTCATAATTAGGACCATAGATACTAATAAAAAGGATATGCCATCCCTTTATCTCCCCTGCAACCAGGACGAAACAACCTTCTGTGTCTGTAATAACTTTATGGAGTTTGAACTCCAAGGACCAATGAATATATATAGCCACTCCCCGAGATTGAGAAGAATAGGAAGATCAATATCTATGCACCCCACAACCGGTGAGATTGGGGAGTTTTCGCGCTATTCCCAAGTGAGTCTCTTGAATACACAAAACATTCACCCGGTGGTTCCTAGCATAGTTCGTAATCAGATGTGCTTTTTTACTATTAGTAAACCCTTGTATATTCCAAGTTATTATGGTTATGATCCCTCCCAACTGGGCATCATCCCCTACATAGTTCGCCATGTATGACTGGACCATGCAACCTTACTGGTGCTTGTCTTGTATGGACTCTCTGTATCGGGTAGTGTGTCTTGTGTGTTTGAGCATTCAATCATGTGTAACTGTGCATGCCAACGGAAGTGTATGCGCCCCCCTCCCCTTTGTTAGAAACGCACTCAAACTTGAGCCATTAAACCTTCGCCCCCTCCCCCACCCACACCAGAAACACCAACCTACGGCTCCCCTAACCCACCCCCCACCCTAAACATAGCCAACATCAACTTGAGTCGAACTAAATTGTCACAGGGCGCGGGGGTGCTGGCGGGTTCTACGCCTCCTTGTGGCCTCAGACTCCCTACCATATATTACACACCGCTTCAGTGACTCTATTTTCCAAATAGTTTTTAACAGTTGGAGACACCTGTCCCCCTACTAATGACACTGCGGTGACCACCTATCCCGTGTGTTTTAACCTTGTGGGCCAGGTCGCCGCTTCATGTGGTCCCCGGAGGGGAAGGCACTGGACCGGAGATATTCATAGCATATCTTTCAGCCTCTTCAGGGTTAGTGAAGAAAGAGACACCTTTTTTCCTCAGGATGTTTTTAACATTTTGGAATGTCTTTCTCTGATCCTGCACTTGCTGGCTGAAATCTGGGAAAAGCATATTGTCGATGAACCCTATTGCAGAATTTGCTTTTCTTTCGCCACTCGTAACAGGGTGTTGCGGTCTCTATAATTAATGATCCAGGCTATTATGGCCCGTTCTGGGGCACCCGGTGGTGGTCTAGTTGTTAGATAGTGGTGGGCCCTTTCGACCATGAACATATTCGTGACAGGCGGGTCATCCAGTATCTCCTTAATAAGTTTTTCAACAAACAGTTCCATGTTTTCAATACGAGTGCTCTCGGCCACCCCTGTAATTCGAATGTTATTCTTCCTAGATCTCCCTTCGAGATCGTTGTTTTTAGCCGCCTCTCTTTTAACAGGTTGCTGCAGGGAAGTCACCTCTCTTTCGGGTGCAGCGATCTTATCTTCTCCCTCGTCGATCCTCTGCTCAGCCTCTGACATCTGCCACATAGTTTCTCAATTTGGACTGCTGAAATGTCCACTTTGCAGGTCAAAGCATCTATTTTAGCCCCAAGATTATCGGTGCTCCCCTTCAGGGCCAATAGAGTTTGGTTTAAGGCCGAGATATCGAGATGATTAGCTCCGGGTGATTCCTGCACAGGTTGATCTCGGTCTGACTCTGCAAATTGCTCCATTTTGGACTGCCGTTTCTGGTTGCCCATTCCAACAGAAGCCTAATGCAGTAATGCCAGATTACAGTTCACTCCCCAGGTCTATGGTTTATGAGACCTATACAGGAAAAACTCACTATGGCAGAGCCTTATGGCCCCAAACTGCAGGGAGAGGTGGCCACCCTGAACCAGGATAGGGAAGAGGCAGTATTGCATGTCCTGGTGCCTGGCCGCAGCTCGGACCCACTGTAATAATAATAATTATTATTATATTTATTGATCACAGACCTACTTTGAGAAGCAATGGAGGTATACATCAATAGAGATACATACTGGAGCACTTTACAGAGGTATACAACAGTACAGATGCATAACAGAGCGTTTTTCAGAGATAACAACACAGATTTACAATGAGGGGTAGTATACAGAGTGGCACAGAGGAGGGTACAGCTGTACAGGGTGGTGGGTAAGAGAAGGACAGCCAGCATCTAGCAAGTCAGGTGGCGCAGGGGTTGACATGAAGGCCTAGGTGTTGAGGAGGAGAGACTCTGTGAAGAGGTGGGTCTTGAGCTCTTTTCTGAATTGTAGAAGCATGGGGGCGAGTCTGATGTTGATGGGGAGAAGGTTTACATAGTCTTGGGGCGTCAGCAGAGAAGGCTTTTTTCTGGTCCTTAACTTTTTGCAGCAGCGGATTTCAAGTATGCACATGTGCTGGCTTCTGTTGGTGCACTGTCCACCAGAGAGGCTGAGTTTCTTAGCGAGGTAGCTTTGTGACTTGAGGGCGATTGCCTTATAGATGATGCAGCAAGACTTGAAGGTGATTTGTGCATGCAGTAGGAGCCAGTGATGGTCGATGAGGGCCTGCTGGTGTGGTCTTATCTGTACAGACCCTTAATGAGGTCTGCAGCTACATGTAGAACACAGCTCAGGGGCACAAGAGAGGACAACAGGATGCCTTTGAGGAGGGCCTTGCCGCCATCCAGGTGGGATAGGACCAGAGCATGAACAGTGGATATAAAGCTGTATCGAGGGAGGAAGTGCTAGACTTTCCACATGAGGGAGAGCTGATACCAAGCTGTCAGTGTCTTCTTAACTATGTGTATTATGAAGGAGAGGTGTTTGTCAATATGGAACCCAAGGGACTTGGCGCAGGAGGTGAGCTTGGGTATCAAGCCTGCAGAGTTCATGGTTGATAGCCAAGCCTAAATATCTGGTTTTCAATGTTGCTGAGGAGTAGTAATTCGGTCTTGGAGGGGTTGAGCTTCAAGTATGCACTTGATATCCAAAATTGGATCAGCGAGAGGCAGGTTTTGAGCCTGTGGATGTCCTTGATGGAGTTGATCTTGAGGTATAGCTGTTTGTCATCAGCGTATTGATGGATATGGATGTTGTGTGTGGCTAGGACGTCTCTCAGTGGCTCCATGTATACAGTGATGATCACTGGAGAGAGGACGGATCCCTGCTGGACTCCACAGGTAAAGGGTAGCAGTTGCAATCTAGTGGAATCCATCTGAACACATTTCTGGCAATTGGCGAGTTAGGACTTGAACCAGCGTAGGACAAGGTCGCTGACCCCTATGCACTGATGTAGGGTGTCCGTGAGTGCCTAGTGGTCTACTGTGTTGAAAGCAGCTGAGAGTTTGTGTAGAACCAGGGGGCAGGGTTGGCCATTGTCAAGGATGTTCAGGGTGTCATCTCCGTGCTGCATCTGTGTCTGAAACCCAGAATGGTAGGTTTGGAGGGGGTTGTTGGTGTCGATGTGTTGCTGCAGTTGCGTAGCTAATACCTTCTCAATGAACTTACCTAAGAAGAGAAGATGGGTGATGGGGCGAGAGTTACCTATCTTGTCAGGAACCAGAGTGGGTTTGTTTAGTAGAGAGAGGATTTGTCCTGTCTTTAGGGTTGATGGCAAGGTGCTTTGAGTTAGGGAGCTGTTGATGATCTCCAGGTAGGGAAGGAGAGCTTCTGCTGGGAGGGTCTTGAGGATGGCTGCTGCTGCTGGGAGGATGTTGTATGTATATGATGTGACTTTGAGGATGGCTGGGGTTTCTACCAGGTCCTCTATAGAGAGTGCCTTGAATGATGTCCAGGGTGTGATGATTCCACAAGCAGGGACATTAGGTGGGTCTGTAGAATTAGAGCTGATGTTTATGTGCTGGTGAATCCTGCTGATTTTGTCAATGAAGAAAGTGTTAATGGCAGTGAATTTTTTGATGGAGTGGGGTATGGCAGGATAGGGTAGTGGGTTGACGCAGGGCTTGACTGCTTTGAAGAGGGCTCTGCTTTTGTTGCCGGCTACTGCTATGCTGTTCTAATAGTAGGAGGCCTTGGCTGTGTTGATTATATATTACAATATGATTCTATTATACTATATAATGTATGTGCTATTTACCAGTTGTACATCTGAGGCATATTTCATAGAAATCCACTGGTTTTACAGTGGAATGAAAATCTCTTGCAAGCAACAAAGTGTTTGCTCTTCCAAGATGGAGGAGGAAAACAATGATTAGATGTAATGCTTTTATGCATTACTTTTGCCCTCCACAGCATTCAAGATGACACCCTTGGTAGATGCATGAGCAGAAAGTCTTACATTTCTGCTAAACACCAAGACGGATTGCCATGAACTTCTCATATACTTGATAGAAGTTCCTCCATTCCTATGAATGAACTTCTGGACATTGCATACACTTGGACAAATACAGTATTTACCATCCTGTTTAAAATGCCAATATTCCAAATGAGAGTTTTGAATATATATCTGTATTTATTTATTTAGTGTGTATTTGTAAGGCACCTATACATCAAGTAAATTGTGTTTCAAAGCGCCCACAGGGCAACATGGAGGGAACATGGGAATGAAAGGTAAATATAACAATGAAAGAGAGAAGCTGTCCTATTATGCTTTGTGAGCATTCAGAGTGGGCACGTGCAGAGAGAGAGAGAGAGGGATGAGGGAGGGGGATGAGTGCTAGGAGTAACAAGGAGTAACAAGGCGGGAAGTACTAGGGAGTAAGTTGCAAACTTTGAGGTTTCTGACAGAGATCACTTTGTGAGTGTGGTCACCTGCCAATAAATAAGTGCAGGCCTGTGATAGCACAGGGCAGTGGGTGCCTAAGGAAAGTGCTGGGAGTGGGCAGAGGCTGTAGGCAATTGGGGGTGGGAGTCCAGGACCCAGGCAAACACATACAGACCCTGGTCACCAATCTAAGCAACTGTGGTGCTTAGCAAAGGAGTGGGGGAGGAGGTGGTGAAAAGTAAGGTCTTGAGGTGCTTCTGGAATTTGAGGAGATCCGGCACAAGATGAAGAGGAAACTGGGATACTGTACCATTACAGAAACTATTAAATCAAGCAAGTTGTGGAATGTTGTGTCATTCTAGCAATTCAAACATTCTCTCCACTATAGAAATAGAAAGACATGGCTAATGTGTTACATTAATGTTTCTATGCTATATATGGCAGAACAAAAAACAACTGTAAACTTCCCAATGCCACGTATTGACCTGTCTCTCATTATGGAAAAACATTAACCAAAGTTTTCATAATTAAGCAATATGCCCCGAGCAGCGGGGGCATTACCGACTCAGGTAATGCCCCAGGGCCAATAGTTAAAGGCCTGACCGGGACAATAAAACCATTTTTTCTGTCCCGAAATGCTGCAGCGTTTCGGGACAGAAAAAAAAAAAACGACCAAGAAAATGCCCGCCGGGAAAGTGAAAACAGAGTCCATTTTCCTTTTCCATGGCGGCCATCGGAAGCGGACGCGCTGGGAACAGAAGTGTTCCCAGCGTGTCCGATCCCGAAAGAAGACAGAGAAGAAGGTAAGTGGGGTTGGGAGGGCAGAAGGGAGGGAGGGGGGAAAAAAACGGGAAAAAAAAAACCCTCCCCGGCGGGGGACGATGGAAGCCTCCACCCGTGTGGCGGTGCGGAGCAGGGATGGCCCTGCTCCGAGTATCCACACGGCTGCAGGCTGCCATCGGGGCAAGGGGTGGGGAGGGCAGGGGGGAGGGCAGGGAGGAGGTAGGAAAGGGGAAGGGAATAGCCCTACCTGAGCCCCCGGCGGGGGGGGCGAATGCAGCCTCTCAGCTGTGGGGAGGCTCGGAGCAGGGATGGCCCGCTTCGAGCCTCCTCATTGGCTGAGGGGCGTGCCACGCCCTCCACCGGGGGCAATGGCAGTGGAATCCCGACCGAGGGATTCCTGGCTGGGTAATGCCTCGGCAAGGGCCAAGCAGAATGGTTCTTTCATTCTGATTGCACCCTCGCCGGGTACTAATAAACCATAAAGGCTTCAGTATGACATCTGCCCATTATACAGCATATGCAAAACAAACAGTGGCTGCTTTGAGTGTAATGATACTTGCATCACTCATGAAAAACGGTTACCTGCAAACTCATAAAATGAATACTGAATTCTTAACCTAAGTTTGACCCATTAAAAGTATGCCTGAAGTGTTCATTCTTAACCTAAGTTTGTCCCATTAAAAGTATGCCTGAAGTGTTCATTCTGTATAATCAAACAGTTAGAATGTGCCAATGGATATCTAGCTACTTTAGAACGTTAACAGCACTACAAGATTTCTTAAAGGAAAGGTGTTGCATAGATGCATGTTTAAAACAACAATATTACAAAGAAGACATTCTATTTGAAGTAACCCAAATTTAAAACAATACCTTGACAATCTACACGTTGCATAGTAAACATAGTGCACATGATCTTTAATGTTACAGTTAGAGTAGACCAACAGTACACTGCACAATTATGTCATATACAATACCCTCCATACTTTCTACTCAAGAGATCTAATGTTGCATTAAGATAATGTTTTAGTTAAAAGAAAAGCTTCAAAAATATGTCACACTGCTAAATAAACTTTAGAATGAATAAAATACTTGCATAGCTGATGAAATGTAACAACATAAACTTATCTGCGTCATTTCAACAAAATAAACTTGTACCTACAGTCTTCCGTTTTTTTAAACACCACATTCAGGATAAGCCATCAGTTGTCTAATTACTTTAAAACATTAAATAAAATCAAAAATTCTAACGATCGAAGAAATATATGGTATTTTGCATGTAACTAAAAGTAACTATTCCCCATTAACACACATTTTTATAAATCCCTTTTTGTTTTTTTCCCCCATGACCAAATGTTTTGAAACATGTTGACAACACCAATGGCCTACGCATTAATAGTTTATAAAAAATACCAAATTTAATTTGCCATCTATGAGGGTAAAAACTTAGTACTGTCCTTGAATCATATGCCAGTTCTAATTGTGTTTTATTTTTCTTTGAAGACATACTTGGAAAGCAACACTTAAATCTGGCACTTAACACAAGTAGGCACTGTACCCATTGGTACTTGGCACAGATGGTTACAACACCTGCAAACCTTTTGCAAAACTCTGAAACAACATACTACACACAACATTCTGCTCACTTTAAAAACAGGGAAACGTGGGCACAATGCCTGGCCAGTGGCCATATCCTTGCCCAACTTTTTGCTGGAAATGACTATGACAAAACACACAAACCTCTTTAAAAAAGGGCAAGGCACACACAACATTGTGCAGACGAATTTACAACACTACAGGGAGCACATCATCATTGCCGGGAACCTGGGCCTGGAATCTCTGCTGCAAGCAAAGCCATTCCCATATAACGCAGAAACTGAATACTCAACACACTCTACCATTTTGAGCTATAATAAATAGCTTACTCTGAATAACAACACGATTGGTGTGCAAATCCCAACCAAATTTAAGGAAATTAACATGTGTAATAAGAATGGGCCATTAGGGAAAATGATGATGATGCATATATTGTGGTTTGATAAAATCGAAAAAAGAACTAATGTCAATAAAGCACTAAGATTCAAAACATGGTTGTGAAAGTATGGCAGAGAAAAGTGTGTTGAAACCAACATTGTGCAACTAGCAACACTGAACAACAGTGGGTGGTATCTGCAATACCGCATTCACCGATAGATACCACCAAAATATATTCAGGCATATCCATCCCAGAAAGTCATGCAGCAATATCTTCTACTTAAATGTAATAGGGGAGAAAACCTAGAGATAACAGGAGTGCAGCTGGGTATCCCACACTCAGAGAGATGGTGCCGGTTATGTGGTAACTTAGACCAAGAATCACTCAAACATGGAATAATAGAATGTGATTGTTTAAATTCACTAAGAATTACTTTTTTAAAAGCTTTATAATAATCAGCTTGATAGCAATAGCATCAATTTTTGTTGGGACCTCTTTTTAGAAGGACATTACATGAATTTGATTTATTTTATGATAAGGTTTTACTGGAAGTGCATTGAAATTTTAAATGTATTATCGGATGGAGTGTACTAAATATGAACATGGGAGAAGAATGTTAGATATTAGACAGAGTGATGTAAAAATTAGGTAAACATGAGGTAAATTTAGGATAATAAGAAAATGAGGTTGAAAATAGAATGATGTTTAATTATAATGGGCCTCATTACACGGTAGGCGGTAAGGGTTTACCGGTACCGGTATTTTACCGGTACCGGTAAATCCTTACCGCCTTACTACGAGGTCCCTTTGCGGGTTGGGGATTTTAACGCCTGCTTTTTGCAGGCGTTAAAAACCAACCCGCAAAGGGACCCAGGGAGTTAATTACGGTACCGCAATTTGCGGTGCCGTAATTAGCGCCTTCACCATTCCCATTATGCCCTGTGGGGCAAAAATGGGAATGGGGAAGGGCAATGGTGGAAGGGGGAATCACTGGCCCTCCAACCTTGGAATGGGGCGGTAATTCCGCTTTCCACCAAGGCAGTGCCGGTGTTTTACCGGCATGAACCATAGCGCTAATTGCGCCATGGTTCACCGCCTACCGTGTAATGAGGCCCTATGTATATTAACTTGTATGTATGTTAACTTTTCTATGGGATATTATTTTATTTGTAATGTATGTTGTATTTACAAAACCATTGCTTGTACGTACATTAAATCAAATAAATAAATACATATAACACTGAAACTGAATACTCAACACACTCTACCATTTTACACAATTGCAATGTGTGCCTTGTCAGTGCAAGGGAAATGTTGGCATGATGATGATAAAACCCTCCTGCCTCTTTACACAATTCCTAACCAACCTAAACATACCCAACGTGTCAAACACAGGTTTATAACACTACAATCAGTATATCCTGAGTAGCAGAAATTAGCCCATGTGTCCTGACTTTATCATGACAGATGGGTCCTCACTTCCTTGCATGCATATCCTGCCCACCACATTCACAAAGTGCCATTTTGCCAACGTGTTTCAGGTCGTTTTTTCATAACAAGTTGAAATTAAATCAATATCTTTTACCACACAATCTATAATATATGCATCTTGCAGGTTAAGAAAAATCTATGATATCAGGTATAATAAAAAGTAAAAGAATGCATGTGGATCAGGGATACCCATTCCACAATCCTTGCCTCCCACACAGACATATTTGTGAGCCTGGTTTCTGGGTCCTTTAGGTCACTTTAATGACAGAGTAGGAATCTATTTAAAGGTCGTCGGAGGGAGGCTGCCACAAACTCTACTGGGTCTCCTTAAGCACCACATGATTTTCAGGTGGAGCTGCTGTTGCTTTTGCATGCCATATCTCTGCCTCTGCCCACCTCCAACAACATCCATGCCGCCTTCACTAAAGTGAGTGGCAGAAACTGCTGCTTGTATCCATAAATGTAAGATATTGTGGGTGTCTGCCAGTAGCTTTACTGCTGCCACTTCTAGTTCTAGATGGTGGTAGCTTCTGTGCACCCTTTTTCCAAGGATAGAGATGGCAAAGAAGCACTCTTTGCTCGGCTGTACATTCACAGATGAGGGGAGGGAATTCCTTTGATGTCTCAGATTTCTGGGAGAATAGGAGTTGGACTGCCTCTGCAATGGGCCACTGTAAGCACCAGATACAGAAATAAGCTTATGGATCAACCTCCCGACTTGGCCAATGGTGGATTGGAGAATTTCCTAAACAGGTGTTTAAGTGCACTCTGCAGCGGATAGTGTTAACCAATTTTACTTCCAGTGGTAACTCAGATTCAAGAGAATGAAAAGGAAGGAAAATAGGTGGATGTCATACAAAACAAAGTCTGTAAGCCGTCTAGACAACCTATCCTAGTATGATCCAGGCCCTACCACTTCAAAGGAAACCAATCTTATCAAAACACACAATTCCTTAAGGCTTTTGGGCTTCCAGTCATGTCACCAGCCAATGTCTCTGGGCCGTTTCCCAAATTCTCTGTTTCAACAAAACAATTGAATAGTTTTCCTTGTGGCTTCCTGCCCGGTATACGATGGAATAATCAGAGTGTCCAGGACCCATGGCCTGCTGTTAAGTGCTAATGTTCTGCAAGGTAAAGTCCTTGTAAATGTCCTTGGGTAGCCAGACCTTGTCTGGCTTGGTTCAGAAACCCTTTGGCTCCTACCCTTTCTGGGCATCTTGGGTTGTACACCCCCTCTTTGGATTGCTTTGCTCGTGGCCCACTCTGGGCCTGATGAATTTGTGACTCACCGTTGGGCCTTAGCTTTCGCACACCCTCGTGGGATATCCATTCTCTCAGCCCTGCCTTGGCCGTTTAGTCTTTAAGCCCCTCTTGGGCTGTTCGTCTTCTTACTCTGGCTTAGGGTATCTGGGATCTCACCCCGGATTATCTGATGCTTCAGCTCTTCTTAGACTGTTCGTCTTCTGACCCTGCCTCGGGATATATGGGATCTCACCCTTGCTTGGATTACCTGGGGCTTCAGACTCTCAGGGGCTGATTGCCTTCTAACTCGGGTTTGGGTTATCTGCATGTCTGCCAAATCCTACTAGTTCCCTGAATGCACCGTGTACCTAAATGACAACTGTGGTGTCCCTCGGGAGAGGTGGCAGCGTGAATCCAATTAATCTTCTGTCTACTGCATTGCTGCGCATGGTTCGGTGCTTCCCATCAGTTCATGGCATGGCTTCAGCATTGGTTCCAGCCTACGCTGGTTGAACATGGCTCACATAGTTGCATCTCTTCCCATGTCGGTGGGGTCCAACTTCTCCAGAGCAAGGCCTGGGTCCAAGGAATTGGTTCCTGATTCCACCCGTAAGGGAAAGGGCCCTTCTTTCAGTCTCAGCTCCACAGACTATCATGCCTCCATCCTTCTCTCCCTCTTCTGGTTGGTATCACAGAACCTTTATGTTTCTCCCTGGGAAGAAATAAAACAGTCCGTTGCTCGTGCATTCCATGTAATGTGGGCAACATTAAAGCGTTAGACACCATACTAGCTACCGAATCATATACATGTACATACATTTCCATAGCTTTCTGTAGCAAGCCCCATGTAGCCATTAAAACATTATATGCCTGCGACAAGGAAGGTAACTCATATCCTTAAGGTATGGCCTGTCCTCTAAGGGGTGTGTCACCTGTGTCACCTGTAGTGGGATCTGGCGTACCCCATCTCCTAGGGGGTATTAGGCATAGCAGGTTCATCCCCTACTCCCAAAGTGGCTGCTTCCCCCTTGCGGAGAGGCGACAAATTCCCTGGACTTGTCACATTTCGCAATGTTCTTTGAAATGTGCTATATCACACAAAATTTAAAGAAAAAAACCCCAGTGGTACCACACAGTTTGTTATGTAAAGTCATTGTGTTTAGTGAGTGTGGGTCACACTGTTCGCTTAATCAGTAACAGCCACTGACAGAAGAGGTATAAGGTTTATTCAGACACGGAAAAGACAACAAACTTTCCTGACATATCAGTAATGATACAATATGGGTAACTGCAGTGAACAACACGCAAAAAACAAGCATATGCCAGATAGGAGCAGCGAAAGCTTCCATTATGCAATGACCAGGTAACACATAGGTACATTCACTGATGGAATACTGTAAGCAGCTCCCTATTTCTCCTTCTCTTTAGCCTATTTGTTAATGCCTCAAACAGACTCTTACCTACCATAAAATCAAGTCTTACCATTACAAAGATGACATGCAATATACTTCCAAAACGTCTCCCGCTCACAACTCCACACCACACCACCAATAACTGTCTCTCCACCATCACCACCTAGTTGGCCAACCCCTCCCTCAAACACAGCCCATGCAAAACTTTATACCTCCTCATCTGCACTAAACTTCCGACACAAACCTGATCTTACACCCTGGATCAACATACTCCACAAAGAAAACCAATACATACCCTCCTACCCCATCGGTCAAATCCCAAAGCTTCACCATAGACCCCAGCTAACCTTCAGACAACACATACCTGCTGTCACTAAAACATGCAATCTACAGCTACCCCGCCTATGCAAGAAACTAAATAACTGTCCCCCCTGACAAGTTTCAGAGCACATTCCAGGAATTAGTACTAGCCAAGCTCGACTACGGAAATGTTATCCACATTAGACTCCCAACAATACTCTTGCCCCCTGCTGGCCACACAGAAAGAAGCCACATGACTGATACAACACCTACCCAGACACTTAAACATTGCCTCAGGTCTCTTCCAGATCCACTGGCTACCAATAACCCAGAGACATGCTTTCAAAGGACTCTGCATCCTATACAAGGCCATACATTGCAAAACCCCTACCTTCACAACAAACTGAAATCCATCCCCCATAAAAACACAAGACAAGTTAATCAAAATCTCATATTCATTCTGCAAGCTAACCTGCACACAAAAGCATGCCTCATGCAATTGGCACCCAGAGGGTGGAATTGTCTCCCACCCTACATCCGTGCCCCACCCTCCATAACCATCTTCCACAAAAACCTCAAAATATAACATGTCCCTGCATCTAACCAAGCAGGTAACATCCCCTGCTATCCTTTACCTACCCTACCCTTCATATCCTGCCCTGAAAACACTTACTTCATTTTCACCTCCTTGCTTCTTCTGGGTCGGACCAGCACAGTATAAATGTTTATTTATTTATGTATTTATTTGTATAAAGGAGGAACAATGCACTTTTGATCACAAAAGAACATACAATAGATAAGAACTCAGAATTGATGGCAAGCAGTGAGCGTATTACAATGGGGTGAGTTTGAGAGACATTCTGACCAGGTTGTGGAAGGGAGTAAATGGAACAGTCACCAGGGACAATACATAAGTGGTCAGCCCAACTCAGGAGAGCTGCAACATCCTCAATACTGAAACCGAAAAAACAATCAAAATCCACACTAAAGTAAGCCCAGATGGGCTACATGCGAAGAAATTGCCTCTCAATAATATAATGCAGACCCCTTCCGAAAACTATCAAAATTCGAATTTGCCTTCACTTGATTTTGGCCCTGTTAAAATGGCCACCGTGCTTTCTGCAAACTGCCCTGCTGATGTCTTGCAGGCCCATAGGCCACCTGCAATTGCATCCGATTGGGCCTGATCATATTCCCAGGTCCAATGGGAGCCGGATGGTGATGCCGTCCCCCAGCAGAGGCCAACTGCTAAGGCCTAAGACCTCCCCTATCTGGCCCTGTCAGGCCGTGTCAGCTGCATCCGCTGGGACATCACTCTCCAAGCCTCTGCACACAATATCCAATCTGCCATCCTATTAACAAGGTAAGGAGAGCTCATATGCAGAACCCCTCACCTGCTCATGCATTGTACCCTTTGATGACCTATGCTTGCTTCCTCCTACCTACCACTCCCCACTCCCTAACTCTGAGCTTTCTCACCAGTGGCCAACAGCTTCCATTGCTCCTTGCCATTCCAACCCCTAACGCCCACCAAACCCACTGCCCCGTTGCACAAGCCAAGCCCACTTCCTCCACAGTGCCATCCAAGCCCACTGCCCCATTACATCCGCCAAGCCCACTTCCTCCACAGTGCCCGCCAAGCCCACTGCTCCTGTTGCACCCCCCAATCCCACTTCTACCACAGTGCCCGCAAAGTCCACTGAACCCACATACAACATGCAGGCCCTTCCACTAAGAACACATAAATGCCCAGGTGTCCCTAGGAGGCACCCACACACCCCTCATCACAGTCCTGACAACACTTCTAACACTAAAGCCTGCATAGGACTTGAATGCTCCTCACGGCTTACAACCAGAACCCTTTATGTCAATGACCACCTACCCCCTCCACTGTCCACTCTCTAGGCACCACAGACGCAACAGACTTGGTACTCGCACCTCTTTCTGGCTCCTCACAGCTTGCCAGGTCCCACATCTCCCACAGCACCAGAGCAATTCGGAACCCACCCCACTACTTAATACTTACATACATCAGGCACTGCTGATTTTGGCAAGCACAGCCATTCAACCACAACCACCCTCTTCCAACACAACATCTCTCCAGTGCCCTTCGGAGAGCTCCCCACAGCCCCCTGAACAACGTAAAACCCTAAAATGTCCCTGCATTTATGCCCGGTCCATAGGAGCACACGCTATAGACATCCATGACCTACTACTAGAACACCAATTAGATATACTAGCTATTACAGAATCATGGTTGCACCCGGCCTCAGGTCCCACCATTGCACTGGCACTCCCTCCTGAATACACCATCCTCAGAGTTGATCGTCCTGATGCCACTCATTGCTAAAACCCAGAAACCCCACAAACCAGCTAACATTTGGTTTGATGAAGAATTCATTAACTTAAGTTGTGCCAAAAGTGCCCTCGAACATCTGTACAAAAAGAACCCCACCTCTCCCAATAGCAAAGTTTTAAGCAGAGCCTCAAAAATGTACAAAACAGCAGTCGTGGAACACAAACAAACTCCTACAATATGTGCATCTCCAATGCTAGCTGCAACACCAAAGAGCTCTTCACTATACTAAGAGAACTAAAATTGCCCACCCCGAATGCCCCATCCACCCAAGCAGACAAAACATGGTGCACAGTCATTCAAAATGCAGTAGCTAACAAAATGGACTCTCCCCTAACCAAAATCAATACCAAAAGAGACTCCCTCGCAACCAAACTGCCACTAGCTAGTGAAATTGACTGCAGCAAACCTGCCCCCCCCCCCGACACTCCACCATTCAAATTCAACAAAGTATCGCAAGAACGGGTGCTGTCCACCATCCTCACCCTAAAACCTACTAACTGTAAAGGTGACACCTGTCCCGCACACTTAGTTAAACAATGTGCCCCCACCCTCACCCCCATCATCACTGATTTAATTAATGCTTCCTTCACCACCAACCTTGTTCCAGCAAACATCAAAGCAGCATGGATCACCCCCTACTCAAGAAACCCACATTTGACCCACTAATTCCTACCAACTATCGACCTATTACCACAGTCATTTTCCTTTCGTAGATAATAGATTGTGTAGCATACTCACAAATCCAATCCTTCCTTGAGATCAACCATCTCCTTGGAACCAGACAATCAAATTTCCTCCCCACACACAGCACGTAAACCACCCTTCTGGACCTAAAAATCACGATGTACAGCATACTTGACTCCGGAAATCTAAGCATTCTACTGCTTCTAGATTTGTCTGCGGTATACCACCAGAGTCTTCATCGGCAAAGAGGCAGCCGGCCCCATCCCTGTGCCACTCAGAGTCCCCCAAGGCTCCTGCCTCTCACCCATAGTATACAATACTTGCACTAAACCCCTCTTTGACCTCTTAGACTCAATGGGTATCACGTACACAACATTTGCTGATGACACCCAGTCCTCGTCCCCATTACTGGCAATTACACTCAGGACACCACCTCTATCAACAACATCTTCAGCACCATTCAAAACTGGATGGCTACACAAAGCCTCTGTCTAAATGATGACAACACAGAGCTCCTCTTTGTGGGCTACCCCTCTCGACTAAAAGCACTTGACAGCAGTTACTCTTCCATCTGCATTGATGGCATAGCAATCCCAGTCCCCAAACAGGTGAAAACACTGGGAGTTTAACTGGGTGCAGAGCTGTCAAAGTCCAAGCAGATTAACGTTCTATCTTCCTCCACAGCCTACACCTCCAAACTCATATCTCTAAGTAGACAATTCCTATCACCTGATAACTTCCTGACACTTGCACGCGCGCTAATAATATCCAAACTGGACTATGGCAATGCGCTCCTTCTGGACACATCAGCCTCTAACCTATCCAAACTGCAGCTTCTACAAAACAAAGCCCTTTGAGCTGCCTTTGGACTAAAACGCAGTGACCACATCTCGGCCACCATAACGAGATGCCCACTGGTTGCCCATCAAAGCTCAGATTGTTTTCAAAACACTTACCCTGGTTCACAAATGCATCTACGAAGAAGTTCTGCCCTACCTAAATGACTATCACTTGGAAAACACCTAGTCGTACCCTAAAATCCAGCTCCAGCCTCTCTCTTGTCAGTCCCCGTTACAAAAAGTAAAAGGGCAGGAGGCTCCAGCTTTGTGGTTTCTGCTCCCACCCTCTGGAACTCTCTACCCTCTTCAATGAGAAATGAGCAATCCTACAACAAATTTTAAAAAATAGCTAAAACCAGGATTTCTGATAAATACAACTAACATCTGTTTTGCTATTACTGTATCACTGTATGACTACTCACTGATTCACTTACTGCCTGTAACAAACACTGATACCCCTGGGTGTGGGCATTACACAAATGCCATAAATAAAATAAATAAATACATAGATTAAGGACAACCAACATTGGACCTTTGTAAGTGCAAGTAGGTAGTACGGCCGGTTGTGCTTGGGATATGACCGTAATAGGCAAAGTGCTAGAATGGAGGCAGAAAAATTGAGAGACAGGCATGTTACAGGTGAGGGAATAATGTTAGTTAGCAGACAGATGATAGGTAGGTTAAGAGGGTAACTCAGAGGTGAGGAGGTAGGCTTTAAGTAATCCCTAGGGACTGTTTCTCTGAGGTCCAGGGAAAAGAATTCCATGCAAGTGGAGCAAGAAGAGGGAAAGAGCGGAGATGAGAGGGACAAAATAAATAAACTAAATAGGCAGCAACATAACAGCTACTATCACACACTGAAAAAGTACAGCGGGGGAAGTAACAGTGCCAACTAATCTTATAGGCACCCAAAACAGTCACAACCTAGGTAGGCACCAGTGTCGCACATTTTCCAAACGTATGAGCTTCCCTCACTAATACAGACAGCATATGCACAGAATGCATTGGCATGACCAGCACAGGCTTACCTCACAAACAGATCAGGTAGGTACAGGAAATGCATCGGTAGGGCCAAACCAAGCTTTTCTGAACAGGTGAAACTTGGGGCAATCAGTGCAAGCTTCCCCCAATGACATTTCATGCACTGAACTGGTAGGTCCAGAGGAAGATTTCCTCACAAACAGATGCCGTATGTGCATGGGTCACCATAAGCTTGCCCAACAACTAAGTGCAGGGAGAGCCTGGACAGTTCTTTTGCAGGATTCTCTCATCCAACAGCTACAGCCTCAGTAGGACAAAAGCAAGCGTCTCTCACAAACAGTTCAGTATGGGTAAGTGGATGTTTCTTGGCAGAAAATGTAAAAGCAAGCTTCCTTGCAGGTAGTTAAAACTACTGAATGGATAGGGTCAGTGTTTCCCCCACAAACGGGTACACGTACAGTATGGGCAAAACTGTTGCATATTTCCATCGCAAATATGTACATGGACAGCATGGGTAGAGCCGGGCCAAGCTTCCCTCAAGCAGGAATCACAAGGGGTAGGCCAGTGCAAGTCCCCTGCAAACAGATACTAGCATAGCATGCTACGACCAGTGTAAGATTCCATTCCAAAAATGCACAAGCACAGCATTAGCAAAGAAAAAGGTTTGAACAAGCCAGTGCAAACTACTCCCATGAATAGATACATGTGTAGCAAAACCAGGACCACTTCAAGCTCCCTTTACACTCTGGTACACGTATATTGCATGCAAGGCCAGTTCAGGGTGTCCTTCTTAATTGGTAGAGGCGCAGTGTGGTCAGAGACAGAAGAAACTCCACCCACAGACATAACTGGCACTGTGGACTGTGCACTGCAATTATTATTGTCAAAGAACAGACACAGCATGAGAGCCGGCTCTATTCAGACTGCCAGCTCCCATGCACACAGGAGATCTGTTTTCTGTGGTCAGTGTCACTTTAAGCGATATAACTGCTTGCATTAGGGACCCTGCATATAGAGCATTGGAGTAGTCTAATTTTGATCCCATTATAGCTCTAGCAAGCACAACTCAGTGATGTTCCAAGAGTAATTAAAGGGTGTATCTGTCGCAGTAGCATTAAATAGTAGTTGGTGGAACTAACTACTGAGTAATTCTGAGGAAACAGGGAAATGTTGGGGTTGAATATGACACCCAAGATTTTGACATTTTGCTGCATGGTTATAGAGAAGCCTGATAAACTGATGTTGGGAAGTGCAGTGAGAGCTAAAGAATGTATGTTTTGCTTGGATCTACAAGTAAAAGTTCTGTCTTCTTGGGATTAAACCCCAAGTAATTATGAGACATCCATGTTTCTTTAATGTTAAGATACTGATGAATCCGTGAGATTCCAGACAACAGGTCCTTGCCAAGGCTAAAAACAGGTTAGGTGTCATCAATACAATTGTAGAAGGTAATATCAAGTTCAGGTAGCAATCATGAAGAGTATGTAATTAAATATTGAATGACAGTGATGATTTGCATGATTCTTAAGGAACATCCCTTTCAACTATTTCTTCTTGAGAGTGATGGGCTCCTAGTTTAACTCTGGAGTATCTGCATGTTATAAATGGTGGAAGCCACTTTGTGAATTCTGATATTACTTATTAGGATGTTGTGGTCTAAGGTGTCAAACGCTGTGGACAAGTCCAACATCCTAAGGAGACCCAACTCCATTGCAATGATGTTAAGAAGGGAGTCTTTAATACCCATAAGTGCTAATTCAGTACTTGCATCTGTTCTAAATCCGGACTGACATTCACCAAGCAAATTCTGTTGTTCAACGAAGTTGCTTAGTTGGATGGAAGACACCTTTGTCTAGCACCTTTAAAGGAAAGGCACATTTGTAATTGGATGATAGATTAAATAAGAAATGGGATCAAGATTTTGTTTCTTTAATCGAAGTGTAACCCAGGCCCTCGTTGAGGCATGGGGCACTATTGCTTTGTTAAACAGTGAATATATAAGCGTAGATACGACCGGGATCCGGGTATTAGCACCCTCCTTTATCACGGCCATGAGGCTGGGATCATCTGGGCAACTAGTAGATTTTATACTATTTATGACTGAAGAAATCTCTTGACAAAAAACGTTTGCAAAACTAAAACTAGGTAACGGTGTCCATATATCTGCATTATATTGGATCATATTTAATGGTGGAGGAGACTCTATGGCAGTTAAATGGCTGTGTCAACTTAGATTGCATGTTAGTAATCTTGTCCTTAATGTAGGCCTTGGTGATATTGCACTGGTCTTCGTAAGGTTCAAGTGGGACAATAGCACAAGGTGGCTTAGATAGGGAATTCAGGATGTTGAATGTTTAGTAGTAGGACATGTATTCATTGTGTGGGATATCAAAGTAAGACAAAAGCAAGACTAATAGGCCAGATACAGAATGGATAAATCAGGTTCCATTTATTCAGACTTGCAAGCAGACAAACGGAGAGCATCTCACCATGCCCAACCATCCGAGCCAACCCGCCTCTAACTCATCTAGCCTTTATTAGACTCATAGACCTCCTCCAGAACAGGCCACTTCTGTTTGACTAACCCTGCCCCATTATACAACAATAGACATCTTTGTTTCCTGTCTGAGTCTTTCTAACATGTTGAGTTTGTTATGATGAATCATGTGATGTTCTCCTTCCAGGTCAACCATCTCGATATGACGACATCCATTGTCCACCTCATCAGATGACGGGCATTGAGCCACTAGCTCCTTGTATACTCCCTTCGGGGAATGAAACTCCATTATCCTAACCAGTGCAGACCGGCTCAATCCAAAAATGGTAGATGGGTGTCTTTCACCCAGTACACCCAAGAGCCTCTAAAAGCGCTGCCTTATCAGTCCTACAGTACAAGCTCCTCTGAGAGCCCTCAAGTGCAATCAATGTGCAAAGTCCATAGATGGGGATTTCCCTAACAATATCCGCTATAATACAAATAAAAATAATAAACCGCTTAGGTTTATATAATGCTTAAAGATCATTCGAGCATCTGATATTTGGTACAATAGTCCAGAAATTGACAAAACCTTCCATCACAACATCGTCATTTACCTACATAAAGCTGCACATCATTTGGTGTCTTTATGGCACTGCCAAATCACTGATCGCACCCTCTCCCTTGGGGGTTGCACACGTTAACAGAGGTAGCACCCAGCTTCATGGTTGCACCCATTACATGGCCACGCCCTCAGCCAAGCCAAGGCATCTATATAGGTGCTTATTGTGCTCAGGGCAAGGTAAGGTATACATTTTTAAAAACTACCTTTTTCACTAGTAGTATATTTCATTCCATCTCTTTCATTAAGGCCTAACATGCTATCAAAATCATTTTCAATCCTTTTTACTATTATTTTTTATTATTATTGTATTATTACAATGATTATTATTATTATTATTATGAATACTTAGTTGCACATTTCATGGTGTCAAGGTGATCATTTTCACATTTGATATAGTGCAGTTCTTTTGAAGACCATCGTCAAACACCCCGTCCCCCAGAATAACATCAAACATATCTTGTAAGACTAACACGCATTAAAGTACAGCATAAGGCCCAGATGCGCTCTAAATATCAGTAATGCTTGTTTTCCCCTAAGTGTTTTCCCTCAGTACCTCAGAATAGTATTCTGATTTTGTCTTTTGGGGAATTACAATGCTTGCCGTTATCATGAACTGAGACATTTACAAGTGCATCTATAAAATGAAATAGTTATTTTTATATTGCGTCCCACTTCTAAACACAGGCCCGGGTTTCAAACCTGGCTGCTCCGGGTTGTCTTATTTCTAAAACAAATGCATTTCCTCTGAGCTAACCTCCCTCTACTCATCTGAAATAGATAAGCCCTTTTGACTTTGTATACTCAAGCTACCTCATGCCCTTATGCCTTAGTATGGTTCACACCACTCTTGAAAAAACAAGGCCTTAACCCATCCAATCCCACCAACTATAGACCCACGGCAAATGCCCCCTTTCTCCTTAACATTTTGAATAGAATTGCTTATGAAATGAACAAGTGTTAGTCCATCTGGAGAATAATACCATCCTTAACAAATATCAATCAGGCTTTCGCCAGGTCATGGTACGGAGTCTCGTGAGAACGATCAATGATGGGAAGAACATGGTGCTTATGGCGTTAGATTTATCCGCAGTATTTGATTTAGTGGATCACACACTGCTTCTTCAGAGACTCCAAGATGTCAATAATTTCAGTGATCAAGTATTAGCATGGATTTAATCTTTTCTGGGAAACAGATCTATTAGAAAAGTGATCAAGCATTAGCATGAGTTTAATCCTTTCTGTGAAACAGATCTATTAGAGCTTGCAGTAACATAGCAGAAGCTACACCAGCCCCTTTGAATTGTGGAGTCCCACAGGGGGCCTGCTTATCGCCTATTCTTCATAATATCTTATCAACCCCACTCTTTACCATGCTGGAAAAAAATCAGATCTGCTTTTCAAATTACGCAGATGACTCCCAGTGCCTCATCACCCTCACAGGGGACTATTTGGAAGATGTGAAACTGATACATAAGATCTACAACATGATTCGTGACTGGATGTGCCAGAATGGATTTGCACTGAACTGTAAAAAAAGAGAACTCATGGTCTAAGGTTCTTGCTGTAGACTTAAAAACCTTAGCACAGACTATCAGCAATTTCTTATTGGAGATTGCTTAATTAAACCAAAGATAAAATTAAAACTTTGGGGGTTACTTTTAACAAATCCCTGTCCATGAAGGCCCAGGTCAGAAGTTTGGTATCGTCTTCAGCCTACTATATTAGGCTACTGCGCCACATTCACCCATACCTCTCCCAAAATAGTTGTGAAACAGTGGTAAGGGTCATTTTTGGTGCTAAGATTGCTTATTGTGGAAGCCTCCTGGTAGGCATCGGGAAGAAAGAACTTTCGAGACTTCAGATGATACAGAATGGCACCGTCAGGGCCATTCTAAGTTGAGGAGAAACTATCTCAAGCTATTGGAAATCCCCACCATCAACTTTTTGCCAAGAGCTTCGCGTTCTGGACAGCTGCACCAAAAAGTTGGAATGCAATGTCCTTTGATCGTAGAAGATGCAAACCTCTTGAAATGTTTAAGAAAAGACTAAAAAAACACTTATTTGATTAAGAGTTCTTATATCTCTTGCTGACAGTGTAGGGAGTGTAGGGTAGTGCTGCTTGTCTTTGCCATCTATGTTTCGAGACCATTGTCATTGGCGCCCGTATGCCTCTGGGCCGTTTTGGTTGCGCCATATACAAAAGAATTAAAGTAAAATTCTGCCAGATGGTGTTGACTATGGTCATGACAATATTGTAGGTGTGTGGCCATTTTATTTTCTGTACAACACTTTCAGGGGTGAAGGGAGTCAGTGTACGTGCATGCGTGCTAGCATTCAGAAGAAATGTAATTTGGCTTTGTGTAGTGGTGTTTAGTAATGTTTAGAAACGTTGACTCTTTTGCTTTCAAGTCTGCCCCCAAGTTGCACGCAAATGTTTTGGATTAGCACTCACATCAACTCTATCCAGTAAATTCAATGTGGAGGTCTGATGGGAGTCACACTGAAACATCTTGTGACCCACAAGCAAGGGATTGCTTGCTTGGTGGATAGCTCAGGGGCAATGCGTTTAGCAACACAAGTTTGAATCCTGGGCTCGTGCTTAGAAACAGGTCCCCCGGTATTAAGCACGTTATAAAAGAACAATTATAACAATTATAATTTTCTATCCCTATTCTCTGTCATTGCTATGTTTGCCAGTATATATCAGTAATGCAATGCATATAGTAGTGCTTAATAATGTCATTTGATGTGATCTCCACAGGTCTCCTTCCACCCCAACCCACCTTAGTGTATTGATCTTCACAGGAATTAACAGTTTTTTTGTGCCTTTATTTGCAGGTATAGATTTGTAAAACATATTGCTGTTTCTGGGAGAATCATTTTATGTTGGCCCAAGGTGGATGTTCGTTTTGGAAACCAGATTTGTACTCAGTTAATAATAATAATAATAATAATAGTAATAATAATAATAATAATAATAATAATAATAATAATAATAATAATATTGATCATAATCATACTATCACTTGCCTTACTGAAGGTAAGAGGAAGAGAAACAGGCGATTGGGGATGCAAAACTGACAAGACATGCCAGTGGAGAATCCACAAGAATGTATGTTTCCTTAATGTGCTGGGTGTGATCCCCGATGAAACATGAGAGAACAAAGGTCATTAAGCTGGCCATTAGAGGCATGGATGCTTTCCTGTCCAAGATATTAAAATTGACTTTTTTAAAATCTCATTCTTGAAATTGTAAAAAAAAACACCAGGTCTTTGAGTGGTATGTATATGATACCGCCTGGGTAAACACTTGCAAAGGTGAGTCAGGCAAGAGGGTACAGTACTCTTCTTTCTTAGAACCAATGGGTTGGTGTGAGGGATCTGTGTCCAAGGCTTCATGGATAAGCTTTGGTAGTGAAGTGTTTGGACATTCCTCCAAATAAGAAGCACCTTCATCCCTCAAAGGTACACCATGTTACCGAGTACAATGTCTTTCATTCAGGGGTGCAGGGTGTATGGGCACCCCTGCTGTTTTTTAGGACCCCTGAAAGTCCTTATTGATGTCACTGGTTTTCCCGATTTTGCTGAAAATTAGCCTCATTGTCAATGTTCACCTATTGCATAAACAACTTGGTCTGGCCCCTGACATTCCTCCCACTAACTGGTGTTTAGAGTCTCATCCAAGATGGGGTCTGGGTGGAGATGGTGGCACTAAAGAAAAGGAAGATACAACATGTTAATGTTGAAGGCCCTCACAAATCGGAGAAAACACAACAGACAATACTGTACCCCTATTGCCTAGAAAACATTTTCAATACCAATTCTATAGCAGGCTATCACCCAGAGGTATCCTGGCACTGAGGCAGAGAAGAAAGCGAGCATAAAGAGGAACGAATAAACAGAAAATGACTCTGTGAGGAAACTGGAAAATTTTGAGCAATTTTCTAAAGTGAAGGAAATCGTAAGTTAGTCTAAGAGAAAGAGGAAGGGAGTTCCAGAGGCAGGGGGCAGCCACTGAGAAAGCTCGGCCACCCACTGTGGCCTTCCTAAAATGGGGAACCATCAGCAGGTCAAGGCTTGCCAAGGAAAGAGACCTAGTAGGGATATAGGACAAAATCTTTTTCTGGAGAAAGGCTGCACCCTGCCTATGCAGCACATGGTGTTTCAGACAAAGAATCTTAAACTTAATGCAACACTCAACAGGCAGCCAGTGAAGCTGGATCAGAATAGGCGGGGCATGGGAGAAGTGAGGCAAACCCATCAAAAACTGTGTAGCTGAGTTGTGTAAAATCTGAAGCCTATGATTATAGCATTTTCGGCTGGGCAAGAAGAACCGCATTGCAGTAATAGAGGACTTTGCCATGGCAATAATGAGGCACTGATAGTGCTGGGGTAGGAAGGGAATGACCTTCCTAAGCATTTAGACTTTGAAAAGTCATGATTAGCAGATGGCACTGAATGAAGCTCAGGAGATGTAGAAGAACTGATTATGCTGCCAAGATTAATTAGGGAATCAACAGGCACTGTCATCATCCCTAGGTAAGTAGGCCAGAAGTCCAAGGTCCACACCTGACTCTGAGCCAGTGGGCTGGTGATCATAACCTCAGACTTCTCGCCATTGAGTTTAAGCCAACTGGTGCTCATCCAGCTGCTGATGGATGCAAGGCACCCTCTCAGGCACCTGGAAGTGTCAGCTGGATTCTGGTCCACTCTCATGATAAGTTGGGTGCCGTCTGCATAAGAGTAGAAATAATTAAAATGGCGGGAACAATTTTGCATAGTTGCCTGTTTGGACCCTCCAGACATTACTGGCTACATGACATTTGGACACCCCATCCCTTTTCCCGGATTTCATCAAAAGTCAAAATTAGTTTGTGGGTATGTGCATTTGTGGTAAAGCGTTGTTCCCTATACAATTTCACACTATTTCACCAATCTGTACCAAATTCTGCATAGTTACCTGTTAGTACCCTTTGGACATTATTGGCTGCATGATAGTTGGTCACTCTACCCTGTTCCCCGGATTTCAGCACAAGTCAAAAAGAATTGTGGGTTTGTGGTTTTGTGGCTAGGCTAAGGGTTGTTCCTTATACAATTTTGCACTGTTTCACCAATCTGCGCCACATTCTGCATAGTTACCAGTTAGGATCATTTGGACATTGCTGGCTGCTTGGCATTTGGTCACCCTTCCCCGTTCCCCGAATTGCAGCACAAGTCAAAATGTGTTTCTGGGATTGTGGCTTGGTGAAGCATTGTTCCGCATAAACTTCCACACCATTTCACCAATCTGCATCAAATGTTACATAGTTACCTGTTAGGACCTTCCAGACATTACTAGCTGCATGGCATTTAGACACCCGTTCCCTTTCCCTGGATTTCATCACCTTCACACATGAGACGGGTACCTGAAATCGGCAAAACATCAATTTGGTCGTAGAAGGGCCGATCCCGATAGAAGGAAAAAAACTTGAGGTCCAGGCCATAGGCTGCAAGGTTTCCAAGATATTTGCACTAAGATGCACGACAACAGACTGCACCATGCCAGGGTGAGGTGAGAACTGGGGAGAGAGCACACATGGTCCCAGTATGCAGCAGCACACCAACTCTCACCTCCCCCAAACGTCTGCTTCGGTGTAGGCCAGCCAGACACATGCACCCATTCTCACTGCAGTTTACTCCAGGGTTCAAAGCACATCAAGTGATAAGCTAATGGTAACAGTGACCAACAGGATCAGGGTTATCAAGTATGTCTACTTGTACAATATAAAACTCTTCTAATGCCAATATGCCAATATGAATGGTTTGTAATTAGCAGAAGGAGAAACCAACATTCAGTAGGTTACCCCCAGAAATTCTGAAACCTTTCAAATAGAAATGAAGATGGAAACTGTATTAGCTTACAATAGAGAAAGAGACACAAAAGTGCAGCAACATACCTGCAATGATGAAGAGGCCTTGTTCTTCTATTGCCCCGACAAAAACACTCTGTGATAATTTAGTAGTGTTCTTTCTGGAGAAAATTACTAAACGGAGAGAGGCAATTAAAGATCAACTTAGAATGCATGTTAGTTTTCCCAGCCTCCCCTTAGGAAGACTGTGGCATTTTAAATGTTTTGACTTTCTGTACAGCACATATATAATAAAGAATGAGCAAGATCTGAAAACCTCTGCCTCATCTTTAGGTACTTTGCCTCCAAGATGTATTCAGGATCATACTGCGCTAGTGGTGGTTGATTTGGATATTATCAATGCCTCTTTTGAGAGAGGTATTTTCCCATCATTATTGAAAGAAGCTCTAGTCTCTCCTTTATTTAAAAAGGCTAAGCTAGATCCAAGCAACCCAGCATATTTTTGGCCAATTTTGCACTTCCTGATTTAAATCATGGAAGGATAAGCAACCTTCCAATTTTAGAAGAAAGAAATCATATAACAAGCTGACAATCAGGTGTTCGCCCTTTATAAAGCACAGAAGCCAGAGTCCTTTTAATATATGAGAACAATTTAGAATTAACTGATAAAGGAAACCCTGCTGCACTTATCCTTTTGGATCTTTCAACAGCGTTTGATACCGAGGAGCACAGTATCCTATCACAATGCTTAGAATCATCAATGTGGTGTTAGGATCCCGTTTCATGGAACGGGGGGAATGGGGGGTAACGGCCTGACAGTCCAAGTTAACTGCCTGGGTCAAGCAAGGCCCAATAATGAGGTCACCGGGCTGTAGCCCCCTTTTCCAGCACTTGGAACGGGGCCATTAATATCCCAGGTTACCAAAGTGGTGACCGTGTTGCTAAAAAATTAAATATTTTCAGTCATTGAATGGGACATCTTGTGCATCCCGTTCAGTCGCTGAAAATACTGTACTGTCTTAAAATGGCCGTCATGAAAAGGGAAGGCGGGCTCTGTACTGAGCCCCTCTTTGCTTTCCATGGTGGCCTGTGACATGAGGCTGCCTGCGAGAGCAAAAGGGAAGGAGTGGCGTGTGGGGTTCCATGTCATTTCACCGTGGGGTGTTTTTTAGCAGGTTTTTACTGTGGAGAATGTGCAAGAATTTTTTTATTTTTTATTTTTGGGGTTTCCCTCCCCAACCCTCCATCCACTTTAAATGCTATTCTCAAACACCCACACCCCAAACATATATTTGCCTAACCCCCCTAAAAGTCCAATGAGTTTTTTTCATTAAATAAATCATGGTAAAAACCCCAGCGAAAAAACATCCAGCAACGAAAGGACGTCGTACCGCGTGTGGTAGAAGGATGGGAAAGGAAAAAAAGGGGACGGAGCATGTGGGAAGATGGCGGTGGGGGAACTGGCCGTCAGGTGGCATGGAACGCAGGCTGAGATCACTGGTTTCAGCCTGCGTTCCTAGCCACCTGATTGGCTGGCTCCTTCCACCATGGTGCTAATGCTTATTGATGGATCTGCCTTAGCTTGGCTGAGCTCCTATTTAAAAGGCAGCGAGCAGAGGTTAGAAGGGAGAACTTTATCATGGCTTGTTGTCAGCTGGTCTGTGGTGTCTCACAGGGGTCAGCTCTTTTCACTCTCTTTTTCGATGTATATATGTTCCCTTTGAATAGTAATAGAAAAGAACGGTCTTGTGTGTCAGCTGTATGCTGACAGTACACACATTTTGGTAAACCTCCATGATGAATCAAGGGAAGATAGAGGTGTGGGAGAGTGTTAGGGTGTGATGCAACACTGGATGAATGACAAATATATATGGCTTAATTGGGACTGAACAGAAGTGGTATTGTTTAGTCTCCCTGCTGAGTCTTCTCTCCTTTGTGCATGGCCTTGATGTGCTGGAGCTCCATCTTTCCCTGTAGAGTCAGCCAGGAATCTGCGTGATTTATTTGCTAATCAACTGACTTTTCTGGTCAAATATATATGGTGGCAAAATGGGTCCATTTTCATTTATGCACCATTTGCTGATATGCCAACCTGTTAGATCAGGAACAGCTAAAAGCATTAGTGCAGGCAGTGGTTCTATCCTGAGTACAATACTGTTTATCTATGTATTATCTATGTATATTGGCATATCCAAGAAGCTACTCTCTAAAATTGAGCCTGTTCAAAACTGTGCGGTTTGCGTGATTTTTGGTTTGAAAAATTTGGATGATTGTCAATGGATCAGCTCCTAGCAATTTCTCCAATATAGTTCAGTAAAACATTTCAACTCATTCCCTCGGGTCTTGTTCAAAGGATCTGCTGGTGGTGGGTAAACATAACACTACCCAATACAGTAGCTGGTCGCTGCATACCTTAGGGTGTGGTTTTTGGTATAATCTACCAATTTCCATCAGACACTGTGCTTCTTTGTAACAACAGACCTAAAAAAGATGTTTTGGCTTTAGATATTCCTTAAATTCTAATGAGAAAGTTCTATCTGGAGAGACACTGCTTTGTATCTATGTATGTTAGTTTGGTTGATGTATTGTTGTTGAGTCTTTGCACTGCTATTTGATGTTGTGTTATTTAAGTAATGTCCTACCGAGTGCCTTGATGTTGGCTTAACAGTGAAGAGCCTGAGCATATTAAATGCACACATTTTATTAGCCTGTGGAGGCACATTCTCCTTCACATTCTGAGGGCTCTTTTATTTCATGAGAGGCTTCTGACATTCCAAAGTTGGTGTATTGATGAAAGCAAGCTTTTTATGTGATATGGTCTGCCGCTTGTTGCATAACCTACCGACCTCCCTTAGAAATCTGTGCCATCTTGGTAAATACAATGTTCATGGCTGGAGGAGTAGTTAAGGTGCCCTTGGCAATCTCTCCACTGGTTTTCAGCTCTCCACTGGCAGAGGTTCTGTCATGCTAATGTCATACATTTTTCTGATTGGAAGGCCAGCATGCTATCGAGGGGTTCACCTTGATGACATTGATCCCCAGCACACCAGAAAAGGCATTATGGTGAAGTTGCACCAAGACACTTGGTGGCCCCTGATGGGTGAAAAGAATTACCTTCAACACTTAGTCAGGTAGGTCATGAGGGAACAGCAGGAAGAGGAGTGCAGCTTCAGCGCAGAAGTGATTTTGACTGATCTGTTGCTGTGGGATGGTCCCTGAGAAGTTCAGATTGTTTCTGTGTGTAGCGTGGGATGCCTTTCCAGCAGCTGTTGCAAGTTGTGTACAGTAAATGTAGATGTGCCCCACACATTCTGGGGCATGTAGCCCTAGATCTCGAAAGGGAAAAAAGAAATGCAATGACTCTACTGTGGCAAAGCCGCAAGACACATTTTGGTGTCCTGAACAAAAATGCACAGTAACCCTATTCAATGGTTCTTGGCTGCCTCTATTTTATTTTTGAATTATATGATATGGTGTGGCATTTATAACGCGCCTGTACACGAGTGTTTCTAGATGCAACAAGACAAGGAGGAGGGAACAAAGGGAGGACAAAATAACGATCTCACTAGGCCATGTGTCATTCAGATTGCACAAGTGCAGGGAAGAGGGAAGGGGAGAAGTGTCAGCAGGGAGGGCAAGTGCAGTTAACTCACAAGTGCAGCCAGCGGGGGGCTCATAAGTGTAGAGAGAAGGGCTGTTGGGTTGCAGATACAGAACCGTAAGTGCTGGGGGAGCCAGGGCTCGAGTTCAGTGGGTGACCAGTGCGGAGAGCAGTCAGGTGCATCAGCAGGGGAGAGGAATAGAGAAAACGGAAGCGAAAAGGTGGGTCTTGAGTTGCTTCCGGAACCATAGGTGGTTCTGCTCAAGTTTGAGAGAGGCAGGGAGGCTGTTCCACAGTGAGGCCCCGGGTGAGGAGATAGGTCTGCCCCCAACTCTCGGCTGGAGAAGGGTCTGACCCTCAGAAAGTTGGAGGTGGATGAGCAGAGAGCTCGAAAAGGAAAATGTTTTAGAAGAGAAAGTTGGAGGTAGAGTGGCCCCAGGCCCAAGAAAGCTTTGTGGACAAGCCAGAGGGTCTTGAACTTGCTAAATGTGCAGTACAATAACAATAGCTATTGAAAAGAGGGTGCTCCAGAAGCATGTGAAAGATGGGCGCTGATGAAAAGAAAAACTATGAGCAAGACGGTACGTAGGAGAGGCGTGTGCGTAGGGAAATAAGGGTGGTGAGACATGGATGAAAGAAGGGGGTGAATTATAAGGGAAAGTGTGAAAATATAATGGATATTTTTCTGTAGGGATTTGTGCATGATCTGCGGGCTACAGACTTCAGGCCCATTATATCAAGATCATAGCATAATCCAGTGGACTAATACAAATTCTCTAGCCCTCTATGTGTGCAGAGATTTCTTTTTAGATCCTGTCATAACTTAGTGTTGTGGATTCTTGGACCCTAAATTACTACTAAGTATCTAGAATGATTTGTGTACATCTATATTGTGGCTGCCTTTGTCTGCACCAGTATTTGCCTTACACAGTACATTCGTTAGTGGATATTTGGATGATGTGATCCCTGCCCTGTGGTGGTTGCTAATATGTGCAAATGGGCATGCACCGTTTACCTATGAATTGTTGAAAGATATTTTGTAGTGTTGATATTAGATTCCTTCAATAGCTAAGAAAGATATGGATTCTTTTAATGCTGGTAAGCATTTAAAATGTCACTTAGATAATTATTAAAGATGGTAGTGAAGCAGATGCCTTTAAATAGAGTCTGTGTGAAAGAGAACATTGTGAATTGAACACGCTTTCTAATATGGGTCTTGTGCAATAGCCAATCCCATTAATAAGTCTAAGTATTTACATTTTTTGACATAGTAAATATTGATCACTGGAGAGATGAAAAGGCAAGACTATGGGAGAATGCAAACACTCCATTTGGGATCTATGAGGTGTGTTCGAAATCTTTTGTCAAATTACACCAAACTCTTATATGCCGTTTTTTGCCATTCTTAACCCAAAACCACCATCTGTCTTTTTGTGGTTAGAACAATTGTAAAACATGCAGTGAAATACTCATTTGGCAAAAGTGGTGATGTGAAGACCTTGAAACATTCTGATATGTTAGCTACTCAGTAACAGGGACTCCTCAGAGGCACCTCGAGCTTCCACTCACAACACATACAAGTACAGCATTGTGTAATTAAAACAAAAGAATCCATGTTCAATTTTTTAAAGCATGCCCAATTTCCAGTGTATTAAACCACACATAAAAACATCCTGTGTTCATTACCTAATGTGCAATTTCAAAGGATACACATCACAGTACGGCACTCTATTAAACAATGCACCAAAACATGACAAACACCAACCACATTTCTGTAGGAATTGGGCCATTTTATAAAATACAGGATGTCACAGTTTATCACTCTTTTCCATACTGCACTATAACATCCTACACAACCGATCTAATTACAGATACAACTAGTATGAATCATTTTACAGCTCATACTTGAACAGTATGGCAAAAGACTCACCCAAATATACTTCATATGCATATCAAAAAAGCATACCAACTAAAACATTGCCTAATGTGCTAGTGCAAATCATACACATCAGAGTCACAAAGTAAATATCAAACACTAACCAGAATTTGCATACAAAAACATGAAACATGTGTTACCTGATGACGGAATCCTCAGAGCCACCACCTTTGCACTGACTCACGCACTAACCGAGACATCATTTCATAACCAAATTTAAGTTACTTATTTATACGTTTGAAAGACAAAATGCCTTGCCTTAATGCCAGTAAGACTGAAATCCTCCTCATCGGAACACCAGCTCCCTCCCTTCCTCTCTCTCCGGCTGCCCACTCTGAGCCCTCTTCCTTCCACCACTTGTGAGGCTAAAAACCTTGCGGTCATCTTCGACTCCACCCTCTCCTTCTCTCCTCACATAGCTGTCATCTCTAAGAAGTCACACTATCAGCTGCACCTCCTCAGAGGTATTCTTCCTTTCCTCACTTTCCCCCAGAAGCTCACTGTCTCCAGAGCTCGGGTCCTCTCTAGGCTGGACTACTGCAACACCTCTTTCTAAATCTTCCTATCTCTACCCTGCATCCTCTGCAACTTACCCAGAAGAGGACAGCGAGACTTGTCCTTGGTCTCAATCCCAGGGATCGTATCTCTCCAGCGCTGATATCTCTTCACTGGCACCCAGTGCAGGCAAGGATCAAGGTCAAGACCCCTTGCTTCATCTACAAGGCTTTCTGGGGCCTGGGACCACACTACCTCCAACGCTCTCTTCCTAAACACCTCCCTTCTCGAGTCTCCGCTCCTCCACCTCCAACTGTCTGAAGGTTAGTCGCTTCTCCAAGCAGAGAGTTTGGGGCAGATCTCTTTCTTCGGCTGGGTCCTCCCTCTGGAACAGCCTCCCTGCCGGTGTAGCTGCTCTAAAGTCACGTCTGTTTGGCAACTGACATCATTGGTTAGTCTAGTTGTCTGAGTCTTTATGCTCCTCTTCATCCTAGGCCTCTACTGTAAGAGAAAATGAGCATGCTTAATGTATAGCACACACACAGAATAGATCAATTACAACTTGAAAATGTATTATCAATGGAGTAAGTTGTAAACAAAATATTCTTGTTTAAAAACCATTATGTTATGTGCCCTTTTTTTGTGGATTTTCCATGATACTCTCAAATTGGATTTGGCGACCACCAGACCAAGCTGAAAAACAACATTTTTAAATTGTATTAACTTTGAAATTTGCTCTTCCACTTAAAGAATCATTTATCCCTATATCAAAATATAACAAAATATCATTACGGAAGCAACTAAAACATATTAAACATTACTTTACTGTAAACATGGAGGATAAATGATATTTTACAATATGTTACTTATACCTCTTGTCCGTGTATGTCTTCAATTTCAGCCACTTCAGTAGCATAGTCCTTGTACATAATAAATTAAAAGAAAATTGAATACATTTTCAAATAATGTAATGTTCAAAGCTGTCGATCTCACAAACTACATCTTTATAAAGTGGTTTTAATGATTGTCGATCTTGCAATATGAGTTAACATCTCTAAAAAATTAAGTTTCTTCCTCCAGTTAACATTTTTAAAATACATATATGAAAACTGTACCTGATAACCTTCAGAGATGTCGCAGGGAGTTGGTTTGAATTCACCCTGGAATACATATTGATTAAATTGTGTCCCCTTCAATGCCTCGTAATGTTATTTTGTTTCAACCATTCCAATTTTTGTTAAGCAGCTAAAGTTTCAGACCTAAAATAAACACAATGTGGTAAATGGTCTATGTCATTCAGTGACAAGGTACATTTTTCTGAAAGTTTACTTTCATAGTTGCATGTTTTTCTGTGATAAATAGAGCAAGGTTGTTGTTGTAAAGCTTTGCATTGAGCTGACAGTATTGCAAATCAGCAAATAAAATGGCAACTTAAATGTAAAAAACATATTGTTAATCTATCACCATTAGTATAAATCAATACATTTTGACTTCTATTACCTCATCCTCCGGCCGGTTGCAGTAGAAGAATAGTATGTTGTCGAAGTTCGAGGCTCTGCCTATGTAATGGTAATTGAAATAAGAAAGATGTAAAAGCCAAATCCAAAACAATTACACAGAAAAGAATCCTAAAAGTAAGCATTACACATAACAATAATCAATACGCTTTTGGTTGAACTTGAACAAATACATATTTTGTGTACTCGCATGTGAAGGATTATTCTAAAAAATGTACTTGAAGGGTGAGTGAGGTTGCTAGGGACTCCGGAATAGTGGTCGACGTAACATCTTGGTCCTTTAATCGATTCAAATAGTCAGAACATTGTTTGTTAGAAAATGTACACTGGTATTATAACTTATACCACATCAAAAACAAAAAATTAAGTTTGTGTGCAAGTCTCACCATTAGGACGTTAGACGTGTCTGTGGTTTCCTCCATGCTAACGGTCTGTACTTCCATCTGTGCGGTCGATTTAAAGACAGACATGGTAATTTACCAAAAAAAGGTGACATCATTTTAAAAAGACGCAATGGGAGTGTGTGTTCGGTAAGGCTCCCATTGCTTAGAGCTATTTGAGTATCACACAAAGTAATCTAAAGTTACTAATGTATAAACCAAAGTCGATTGTGTCAAGAGGGAAAGACGTGCAATGTAATATCAATGGAATTATTCCCCAAAACCTGAAAAACTTTATTTATGGTACCTGCCCACTGACTATTTCCATATGAGTGTTCACTTCAAAGACTTATTATTCATGCAAACCTAGAAAATAGTCAAATACATTAAAAAATGTAGCATCCACTACTCGCCTGCATTGGGCAGTAGTTTTCAAAGTAGTCTGAGGCAACGCTTTTTAGTGTACTGTGATTGCTCATACATATCTTCAAAGAAGTGCATATTCCAGACGCGGAATCGATTGCCCCTCACGTCATCCAAGACATCCTTGGCTCTGCTTTCAATTTCATACACTGGAAATCTGCAGTTGGGTAGCCATGTTCTTATTAAATTTTAATTCTTCGGAAGAACATCAAGGACTCTACTCTCAATTTTAGCATGGCTGGTATTACTGCAACCGAAAATGATACAAGAAAGCATTGTTCGATTGCCCTTATGATCTGTTAAAGAAAAATAAAAAAAAATATTAGTATTCAAAAAGTATCAGTGAGTAAACCAAACAACTCATCCCTCTGATAATAAAAATTAATTGACTTCAAAGAAAATGGTACCGAAAGAACATAGAAAACATGTACTACTAAAAATGACATTTAAAAACAATACTCTGTAATGTTATGTGCTAATTACAGAGATAAACATGCTTATGCCGGTTGATAATGGTGTAGACTTTTAAAATAAAATAAAGTGAGAATAGCGTATACATTGCAGTATAGAGCAATAGAAAGTGGCCTAGTGCAGATCGTTGACAATACAGAAAACTGCACTAAAAGTGGAATAACTGTTACTTGGATCAACAAATGAGCTGATTCAGTGAGAAAGGTAAGAAGTGGAGAGATGCCGATATATCCTTTGTGGATTTCACATATGTTCTCTTGGTAACTTGTATAGTGTTTATAAAGACTTACAGATGTGAGTGTGTATGTAAATGTCTGAGGTTTTCGTTCACACCCACCAGACCTCTATGACAATGTTTGACCTCCTGAATCCTGCTAGTGCAGCCCCCTTGCGAGTGCACGCCCACAGGTGCGAACTGCAATTGATGCTGGAAGAGGGTGGATGCTGATGATGTGTTGGCAGAATGCCCGGAACAATGTTCAAGGGACACAGAGTTATGTTGATTGCAGGGACGTGTTCTTCAAAGGGAGTCTGCAGACACCGGGTCTGGGGTGGCCATGTGGACAATGTTCCCTTTGTGGTGTACATGGTATTCGGCACTTAGCGCGTTCCCATGCTACCAACCCCCTTGTTGTATCAATGAATCCTCATGATTTTCTTCTGATTCCACCTCGTCTCCACTTTTTTCTCTTTAAAGGAGCTCCTCTTCTGAGAATTTGAGCTTGTACATGTAGGGCTGAATTGTTGCCATAGTTCCTGAATAGTGAAGAAGCACAGGATCAACAGAGAGGCAAATAAACACATTTTTGTTTGTGTAAAGCAATGAAAATAAGTTTCCCATTAATATTGAAGGTTAAAAAAAGAAAATCAAAGAAACATCCAATGTCACAAAAGCACATCGTAAAAAGGCAAGATTAGTAGTTACAAACTGTAACAATTCCCATGGACACATTTTTTAACCCTTTAAGTGCCATCGGTATTTCTCCCCAGTGCCAGGGCCTTTTTTGGTGATTTAAGTATGTGGCCATTCAATGGCTTGTAACTTTTTTGTTACATGAGATATCTCGGCCAAATTTGGCTCCTTTTTTTCCCATATGTAGGCGGTCGTAATGCCACCCAGGAATCCTAAGGTGCTGTAGGGGAGTGAGAGAAAATAACCAAAAAGGGGGAACATTTTGGTTTTTTTCAAAAAAAGCCAATAAACTGATGTACAAAGTAGCCTGTGGTGTTTTCCTTGTAAGAGCTAGGAACAAATGGTTTGCTGTGCTGCATTCTCCAATTTCCTGGCTTTCAAGAACAGGTTGAGTGGAAATGGAAAAAAATTATTTCAATGTGGTTATCAACCGTTTTGTGAGAGGTAGGCGATTTTGGCCATTTTTGCCAATTGGACATGCGTGGACGGAATGGAAGAAAAGGGTAGAAAGCCGATTTGGAGGATGCAAAGGCATACATTTCTGAAAAGTAGACACAATTCCAAGTTTAGGAAGGGGTGATTTGCGTAGGTCAGGCAACAACTAGGTAGGGGAAACTGCCATAGATTGGGGGAAAAGTGGGAAAATGACCGAAAAAAAGGTATGTGTTGGACATGGTTGGCTTGGTACGGCAATGGCTTCTATGAATTTTGAGAAAAGCAATGCTCCACTACATTCCCCCAACTCTTGCAGTTAGGAAAGCACACATTTTTTGTAGTGTTTTACAAAACAAGCAATACCACAAGCCAAACACTGAGCCGTGGTACACAGGAGTTTTACGCTCACGGCCTGAACAGACGCACTTAGCATGTGTAAATCGGGAAAAGAAATGTGGTGAGGAACGGCAAGCATACATTTTTTGAAAGGGCACAGGCAGACCTTTTCAAGGGTAGGTGACTTGTGCAGGTTACAAAAGTGTATGGTGCCTAAAGCAGCGACTAAATGTAGGTCACATTTGGGAAAAGAAAGGGTTGTGTGACAAAGGGCACCAGCAAATGGGTCAAAACGTTGTGAAAACCACACAAACACAACACATGGCCTACCGTCCCGTATTGCCACAGCTGTCCCGATCAAAACGGTACTTCACATGTGTGGGTGCACCTACCTGGGCACCAAGGGGAAAGCCTAAAACACAAGTAACCCCAAGTCTGTTTTCAGACCGGAATTTCAGACTCTCCGCCGACCGGCACACCATAAAGATATGGGCCTCGGGTGTCCAAGCCACCAAGGAAAACAGGGAACCCCATGCATTTCCGAAAATAGGACACCCGTGGGAATCCGCAGAGGTATGATTTGGGCAAATCGCCCCAGAATTTAGTACCCAGACACCCCCGTAAAGTCCGAAATGTGGGGAAAAAAACATATTTTCCGCACCTTTCGCTTGGCTCACCCATCAAAACACGCCCCCAACAACACATGGCCTACTGTCCCGGGTTCCCACAGGTGTCCCGATGTAAAAGGTACCTCACATGTGTGGGTGCACCTACCTGGGCGCCAAGGGGAAAGCCTAAAACACAAGTAACCCCAAGTCTGTTTTCAGACCAGAATTTCAGGCTCTCTGCCGACCGGCACACCATACTGATATGGGCCTCGGGTGTCCAAGCCACCAAGGAAAACAGGGAACCCCATGCATTTCTGAAAAGAGGACACCCGTGGGAATCCGCAGAGGTATGATTTCGGCAAATCGCCCCAGAATTTAGTACGCAGACACCCCGCAAAGTCCGAAATGTGGGGAAAATAACAAAACGCATTTTCCGCACATTTAGCTCAGCTCACCCATCGAAACACGCCCCCAACAACACATGGACTACCGTCCCGCGTTCCCACAGGTGTCCCGATGAAAATGGTACCTCACATGTGTGGGTGCACCTACCTGGGTGCCAAGGGGAAAGCCTAAAACAAAAGTAACCCCAAGTCTGTTTTCAGACCGGAATTTCAGACTCTTTGCCGACCGGCACACCATACAGATATGGGCCTCGGGTGTCCAAGCCACCAAGGAAAACAGGGAACCCCATGCATTTCCGAAAAGAGGACACCCGTGGGAATCCGCAGAGGTATTATTTGGGCAAATCGCCCCACAATTTAGTACCCAGACACCCCCGCAAATTCCAAAATGTGGGGAAAATGCATTTTCCGCACATTTCACTCGGCTCATACATCGAAACACGCCCCCAACAACACATGGCCTACCGTCCCGCGTTCCCACAGGTGTCCCGATGTAAAAGGTACCTCACATGTGTGGGTGCACCTACCTGGGATCCAAGGGGAAAGCCTAAAACACAAGTAACCCCAAGTCTTTTCAGACCGGAATTTCAGACTCTCTGCCGACCGGCACACCATACTGATATGGGCCTCGGGTGTCCAAGCCACCAAGGAAAACAGGGAACCCCATGCATTTCCAAAAAGAGGACACCCGTGGGAATCCGCAGAGGTATGATTTGGGCAAATCGCCCCAGAATTTAGTACCCAGACACCCCCGCAAAGTCCGAAATGTGGGGAAAATAACAAAACGCATTTTCCGCACATTTAGCTCAGCTCACCCATCGAAACACGCCCCCAACAACACATGGACTACGGTCCCGCGTTCCCACAGGTGTCCCGATGAAAATGGTACCTCACATGTGTGGGTGCACCTACCTGGGTGCCAAGGGAAAAGCCTAAAACAAAAGTAACCCCAAGTCTGTTTTCAGACCGGAATTTCAGACTCTCTGCCGACCGGCACACCATACAGATATGGGCCTCGGGTGTCCAAGCCACCAAGTAAAACAGGGAACCCCATGCATTTCTGAAAAGAGGACACCTGTGGGAATCCGCAGAGGTACGATTTGGGCAAATCGCCCCAGAATTTAGTACCCAGACACCCCCGCAAAGTCTGAAATGTGAGGAAAAAAACGCATTTTCCGCATATTTCGCTTGGCTCACCCATCGAAACACGACCCCAACAACACATGGCCTACCGTGCCACATTCCCACAGGTGTCCCGATGCAAATGGTACCTCACATGTGTGGGTGCACCTACCTGGGCGCCAAGGGGAAAGCCTTAAACACAAGTAACCCCAAGTCTGTTTTCAGACCGGAATTTCAGACTCTCTGCCGACCGGCACACCATGCAGATATGGGCCTCGGGTGTCCAAGCCACCAAGGAAAACAGGGAACCCCATGCATTTCCAAAAAGAGGACACCCGTGGGAATCCGCAGAGGTACGATTTGGGCAAATCGCCCCAGAATTTAGTACCCAGACACCCCCGCAAAGTCCGAAATGTGGGAAAGAAAATGCATTTTCCGCACATTTCGCTCGGCTCACCCATCAAAACACGCCCCCAACAACACCTGGCCTACCGTCCGTGTTCCCACAGGTGTTCCAATGAAATTGGTACCTCACATGTGTGGGTGCACCTACCTGGGCGCCAAGGGGAAAGGCTAAAACACAAGTAACCCCAAGTCTGTTTTCAGACCGGAATTTCAGACTCTCTGCCGACCAGCACACCATACAGATATGGGCCTTGTGTGTCCAAGGCACCAAGGAAAACAGGGAACCCCATGCATTTCTGAAAAGAAGACACCTGTGGGAATCCGCAGAGGTACGATTTGGGCAAATCGCCCCAGAATTTATGACCCAGACAGCCCTGCAAAGTCCGAAATGTGGGGAAAAAAACGAATTTTCTGCATGTTTCGCTCGGCTCACCCAACAAAACACACCCCCTACAACACAGGGCCTACCGTCCCGTGTTCCCACACATGCCCCGATGAAAATGGTACCTCACATGTGTGGGTGCACCTACCTGGGCGCCAAGGGGAAAGCCTAAAACACAAGTAACCCCAAGTCTGTTTTCAGACTGGAATTTCAGACTCCCTGCCAACCGGCACACCATACAGATACGGGCCTCGGGTGTCCAAGCCACCAAGGAAAACAGGGAACCCCATGCATTTCCGAAAAGAGGACACCCTTGGGAATCCGCAGAGGTACGATTTGGGCAAATCGCCCCACAATTTAGTACCCAGACACCCCCGCAAAGTCCAAAATGTGGGGAAAAAATGCATTTTCCGCACATTTCACTCGGCTCATACATCGAAACACGCCCCCAACAACACATGGCCTACCATCCCGCGTTCCCACAGGTGTCCAGATGAAAATGGTACCTCACATGTGTGGGTGCACCCACCTGGGCGCCAAGGGAAAAGCCTAAAACACAAGTAACCCCAAGTCTGTTTTCAGACCGGAATTTCAGACTCTCTGCCAACCAGCACAACATACAGATACGGGCCTCGGGTGTCCAAGCCACCAAGGAAAACAGGGAACCCCATGCATTTCCGAAAAGAGGTCACCCTTGGGAATCCGCAGAGGTACGATTTGGGCAAATCGCCCCACAATTTAGTACCCAGACACCCCCGCAAATTCCAAAATGTGGGGAAAAAATGCATTTTCCGCACATTTCACTCGGCTCATACATCGAAACACGCCCCCAACAACACATGGCCTACCGTCCCGCGTTCCCACAGGTGTCCCGATGAAAATGGTACCTCACATATGTGGGTGCACCTACCTGGCGCCAAGGGAAAAGCCTAAAACACAAGTAACCCCAAGTCTGTTTTCAGACCGGAATTTCAGACTCTCTGCCGACCGGCACACCATACAGATGTGGGCCTCGGGTGTCCAAGCCACCAAGGAAAACAGGGAACCCCATGCATTTCCGAAAAGAGGACACCCGTGGGAAACCGCAGAGGTATGATTTGCGCAAATCGCCCCAGAATGTATTACCCAGACACCCCCGCAAAGTCCGAAATGTGGGGAAAGAAATGCATTTTCTGCACATTTCGCTCGGCTCATACATCGAAACACGCCCCCAACAACACATGGCCTACCGTCCCGCGTTCCCACAGGTGTCCCGATGAAAACGGTACCTCACATGTGTGGGTGTACCTACCCGGGCGCCAAGGGGAAAGCCTAAAACACAAGTAACCCCAAGTCTGTTTTCAGACAGGAATTTCAGACTCTCTGCTGACCGGCACACCATACAGATATGGGCCTTGGATGTCCAAGCCACCAAGGAAAACAGGGAACTCCATGCATTTCCGAAAAGAGGACACCCGTGGGAATCCGCAGAGGTATGATTTCGCAAATCGGCCCAGAATGTGTTATCCAGAAGCCCCGGCAAATTCCGAAATGTGCTGAAAAAACCCAAATTCTTCACTTTGTCGGGGGTTCTGGGTAAAACATTCTGGTCCACTTCACGCAAGTTGGACCTCTGTGGATTCCTATTGGTGCCCTCTTTTCAGAAATGCATGGGGATCCCAGTTTTCCTTGGTGGCTTGGACACCCTATGCCCAAATCTGTGGGTTATCTCCCCAAACCCTTTTGTGGTTATCAGTGGGTTAGCCTTTTCCCTTTGCAGCTAGATTGGTGAACCCACACATGTGAGGAAAACAGGGAACCCCATGCATTTCCCAAAAGAGGACACGCGTGGGAATCCACAGAGGTCTGCCTTTCACAAATTGCCCCAGTTGTTATTAGCCACAATCCCCAACAAAGTGTGATATCTGGTGGGGAAAAAACACAATGTTCACATTGTCTGGGGATCTGGGTAATAAATTCTGGCCCGCTTCGTGCAAGTCAGACCTCTGCGCATTCCCACGGGTGTCCTCTTTTGGGAAATGCATGGGGGCCCTGTTTTCCTTTCTGGCTTTGACACCCTAGGCCCAAATCTGTAGGTTGTCCACATGAACAAATTGTGCTGTGGTGAAATGCTTGGGGTTACCAGCGGGTTACCCTTTTCCTTTTGCGCCCCCGGTAGGTGCACCCACACATGTGAGGTACCTTTTTTTTCGTCGGGACACCTGTGGGAACGCGAGAATGTATGACATCTGTTGTTGGTGACTTGTTTCGGTGAGTGGACACAGGGAAATGTCTCTGAAATTGTCTGGAAATGAAGACAATTCTCAGACATTTTGCTCTGGCCACCCACCGAAACACAACGCCAACAACACGTGGCCTACCTTGCCGCGTCCCCACACGTGTCCCGATGAAAACGGTACCTCACATGTGTGGGTGCACCTACCGGGGCGCAAAAGGAAAAGGGTAACCCACTGGGAACCCCAAGCCTTTCGCCACTGCCCATTTTGTTAATGTGGACAACCTACAGATTTCAGCCTTGGGTGTCGAAGCCAGCAAGGGAAACAGAGAACCCCATGCATTTCCCAAAAGAGGACACCCGTGGGAATCCACAGAGGTCTGTTTTACACAAATTACCCCAGTTTTTATTAGCCACAATCCCCGACAAAGTGTGATATTTGGTGGGGGAAAAAACACAATGTTCACTTTGTCTGGGGTTCTGGGTAATAAATTCTGGCCCGCTTCGCGCAAGTTAGACCTCTGCGCATTCCCACGGGTGTCCTCTTTTGGGAAATGCATGGGGGCCCTGTTTTCCTTGCTGGCTTTGACACCCTAGGCCCAAATCTGTAGGTTGTCCACATGAACAAATTGTGCTGTGGTGAAATGCTTGGGGTTACCAGCGGGTTACCCTTTTCCTTTTGCGCCCCCGGTAGGTGCACCCACACATGTGAGGTACCTTTTTTTTCGTCGGGACACCTGTGGGAACGCGAGAAGGTATGACATCTGTTGTTCGCGACGTGTTTTGGTGAGTGGACACAGGGAAATGTCTCTGAAATTGTCTGGAAATGAAGACAATTCTCAGACATTTTGCTCTGGCCACCCACTGAAACACAACGCCAACAACACGTGGCCTACCTTCCCGCGTCCCCACACGTGTCCTGATGAAAACGGTACCTCACATGTGTGGGTGCACCTACCGGGGGCGCAAAAGGAAAAGGGTAACCCACTGGGAACCCCAAGCCTTTCGCCACTGCCCATTTTGTTCATGTGGGCAACCTACAGATTTCAGCCTAGGGTGTCGAAGCCAGCAAGGGAAACAGGAAACCCCATGCATTTCCCAAAAGAGGACACCCATGGGAATCCACAGAGGTCTGTTTTACGCAAATTACCCCAGTTTTTATTAGCCACAATCCCCGACAAAGTGTGATATTTGGTGGGGAAAAAACACAATGTTCACTTTGTCTGGGGATCTGGGTAATAAATTCTGGGCCGCTTCGTGCAAGTTAGACCTCTGCGCATTCCCACGGGTGTCTTGTTTTGGGAAATGTATGGGGTTCCCTGTTTTCCTTGCTGGCTTCGACACCCTACGCCCAAATCGGTAGGTTGCCCACATGAACAAATTGTGCTGTGGCAAAAGGCTTGGGGTAACCAGCGGGTTACCCTTTTCCTTTTGCGCTTCCGGTAGGTGCACCCACACATGTGAGGTACCTTTTTCATCGGAACACCGGTCGGAACGCGAGAAGGTATGACATCTGTTGTTGGCGACGTGTTTCGGTGAGTGGACACAGGGAATTGTCTCTGAAATTGGCTGGAAATGCAGACAATTCTCAGACATTTCGCTCTGGCCACCCACCGAAACACACCGCCAAAAACACGTGGCCTACCTTCCCGCGTCCCCACACGTGTCTCGATGAAAATGGTACCTCACATGTGTGGGTGCACCTACCGGGGGTGCAAAAGGAAAAGTGTAACCCACTGGTAACCCCAAGCCTTTCGCCACTGCCCATTTTGTCCATGCGGGCAACCTACAGATTTGGGCCTAGGGTGTCGGAGCCAGCAAGGGAAACAGGGAACCCCATGCATTTCCCAAAAGAGGACACCCGTGGGAATCAACAGAGGTCTGCCTTGCGCAATTTGCACGAATATTTATTAGCCACAATCCCCGACAAAGTGTGACAGTGTGATATTTGGTGGGGAAAAAACACATTGTTCACTTTGTCTCGGGTTCTGGGTAATCAATTCTGGGCCGCTTCGCGCAACTCAGACCTCTGTGCATTCCCACGGGTGTCCTCTTTTGGGAAATGCATGGGGTTCCCTGTTTTCCTTGCTGGCTTCGACACCCTATGCCCAAATCTGTAGGTTGCCCACATGAACAAATTGTGCTGTGGCGAAAGGCTTGGGGTTACCAGCGGGTTACCCTTTTCCTTTTGCGCCCCTGGTAGGTGCACCCACACATGTGAGGTACATATTTCGTTGGGACATCTGTGGGAATGCGAGAAGGAATGACATCTGTTGTTGGCGATGTGTTTCGGTGAGTGGGCACAGGGAAATGTCTCTGAAATTGGCTGGAAATGCAGACAATTCTCAGACATTTCGCTCTGGCCACCCACCGAAACACACACCCAACAACACCAAGGGTGGACTGGGAACCAAAACGGGCCCTGGAAATAATGTTCAAATTTGCCCCATATTACACATTTTCAGCAAGTCCAACTCTTTTCCTATGAGAGAAATCTGAAATAAAATAGGTTACCACACAAAAAAAGGTCCAGAGTGCAGAGGCCTATCAGGAAATCTCCAGAGTTCCCCATAGGCCAGCCCACCCCTGGTCTGGAGGCACAAGAATTCCAGTGCTCCTTATCATAGGAGAAATCATTTTGTGCATTGAGATCTTCAGAGGATTACAATGGTGTGAGCAAGCTTCTTAAGCAAGACTTGGGAAAAAGCATGCATACTGCTTTGGGGGGAATCTGGGTTTTCCCTGTTTAGTCAGAGAAAACAACCTGTGGCGTCGCTCGCGCTCCTGCATTCAGATGAATTCACATTGCTCGCTATTGTTATTTATATGTCAGTGGCAAAAACGCTGCATCAGGACAAGCAGGAATTAACCGCCATGACATGCTTTATGAAAGACCTCTGTGGTCATTCATATTTTTACCACCTTCATGTTCATGTTACTGGTCGTACATTTCACACTCCCTCACAGTGTCATTTGGCAGCAAAGGTTAAGGAAACTCTAAAAACAACTCAAAGGAAACATGAGAAAAATGGCATTAAAAAATCCCTGCTGACCTTGCAGCAACGGCATCACAGGCTTTCCAGAAAGGTCAAAGGACATAACATAAACAGCTATATAACACACACGCACGCAGCAGAAGCGGGAGAAATCTCACATTTAGCTGCATATACATTCCTAATACTTTTATTATGATTATTATTAGTATTATTTTACTATTATCATCATTTTTAGTGTGGTCTGTTATAAAGCCGAAACTATTGGATTGGAGTACAGATAGGGAGAAGTGACATATGAGGAGGGGCACAGGGCATGTAGGTGTTGTTCGGTTATTTGCCCACCCAGTGACTGCCCATGGCTATGCCAATCTCTTGGCCATTCCCTCCAGGTTCCTACCCCTCCCCACCCAAAACACCTCCTCATGGGAACTCTTTGAGCTCACTTTAATCAAGCCTTGCCATCAAACGTTGCACTGGCAGTGCATGTTAGGGTTTTTTCAAACCAGTCTTCTGAGAGTTAATGACTTAATTGGAGTTGTAAGTGCTACTGGTGTAATACACATTTCTTAAACAGGTTTACCTTCAGCCACTCGATTTATCAGCACGAAATGTTAGGTCCGTCACTGTATTCTTGTTAAAAACAAGCATTGGCAAAGCCAGTGGTTTTGGATTCTGTTATTATTAGGCATTTGCCAGGCACTGCTATTAGAGTCCTGGCACCATTTTGCACCTGCTACCATACATGGGCATGTAATAGTACCACGGCCGTGACTGGCAAGTGCCTCTACCATGCCTACAACAAAAGCCCTAACCGTTGGCATGACCAATGCTTGTTTTTATTGTTATTCAGTTGCGGCTGGTGAAGTGTCAAAGAAGATGGGCCTACTCATTTTCTCCGAAATGGCACGAACGAGTGCAGCAAGTGAGCCCAACTAATTTACAGTGATTTCAAGGGAGGGTTGCCTGCGAGAAATGTTTTTATTTTTGTGTTGAAATGGTGCATTTTTGCAGCACACATTTCAGAAAGAGTGATTTAAAAAGCCATATTGCTTTCTACTTTTGCTTGTAAGCACTTTCCCTGTGCTAATGACAGGGAAACTCCAGGAGGGGCGGTTGAAGGCTGTAGAGAAGCAGTCATGAGGGTCCCTATCCCTCACGGGGTGTATTGAACCCATCAGGCCGTAAGAAGATATGCCAATAAACGTGTGTCTTCACTTCCATGCAGTGAGTGGGCTGTGGCGGTGCAGCTGTGACCTTAATACAGCATCTCATTTATTTACCGCATCAGGGCTGGTGAACTATGAACTCCAATGACCTTTGGGCTTTCGCTTGATATAAAGTGTTACTGAATATGAAGATTTCGGAGACTTTGGCTCTTTCTCGGCCTAATTTATGAGCTATTCCCAGAAGCGGACGCGCCAGCAACATATGGGGTGGTATTTCAGAAACGTTGCAACCTAGTGCAAACACATTACTTCAATGTATGTTTCCAGAGAAAAGGACTAGGTAAATATGTCCTTGCTGCAAACATGCCGTAAGAGAATATGATGTTTGCACTAAGGCAATGTTTGCACTAGTGCTTATTGTCATTGCTGAAAGGTTTCTGTAATACGGCCTCTGAACTACGTTTAGAGCGGCCGCTCCAGCACCTTGTATATCTTCAAGCTAAACTTCATCTTGAAAGTGAGCCATGTATCCAATGTCCTGAAAATCAAAAGTTCCTTCATGGAGTGATATCGCATCAGCATCTTGCTTGCCTTCAGTCGACCAGACAATTGACCTGATGGTCTTACCAAGGCCTCATGAAGCCGGCCGGCTGCAGGCCCTGCTGACCTGCCACTGTGCTGCCAATGGCCCTCATTACGACCCTGGCGGAAAGCGACTGACCGGAGCGCCACAGCGTAAATAGCGTTTCCGCCATTGTACGAAGGAGCAAAGTGCGGCCCATTCCGACCCATCGGGCACGAGCACCACGCCACGGCGGAAGTGCAAAGTCCGCGATGGCGGAAATGACCCCAAAACGGCCCACACCGCCGCCGTACGGCGCCCTAGGTGCAATACCGCCACCCCTCTTAGCGGTCACCGCAGTGTGCGCCTACCGGAAAGTACGGTGCCCGGAAATATACGGAAACGGAAGTTAAAACATGGGCCCGGAACGGGAAACATCCCGGCGTACACCTATAAAAACACCAAAACAACACAACCACTAAAATCACTACCCTGAAACACACCCCAACCCGTCAACCACCCTAGCGAAACCAAGAAAAATGGGAAAAGTAGCGAAGAAAGCGTGCGACCGCAAGCGGCAGGTCCACTTCTCCCGTGAGGAACTCACCGTGCTAACAGAGACCCTCCAGGAGAATGCAGCCGTCGTCTTCTCCACGCAAATGACCAGGACGGCACTTGCAAACAAGAAGGCCATATGGGCTCTGGTGGCACAGCGGGTAAGTGCGGTGGGGACCGCACCCCGCACCCCACAGCAATGCCGCAAGCGATGGGACGACCTGCGGATACGCGTCCGCAGCATACTCTCTGCCAACCGCAACATTGCCACAGCCACCGGGGGAGGTCCTGAATCACCCATCAAGTTGACCCCCTGGGAAGAAATCTGTGCCTCCACCATCGGAATGGAGAGCATAGAGGGAGTCGGAGGGATGGAGAAAGGAGTGCAGACATCCGAAGATTCAGGTAGGTGGGCCAGATAAAACAATGCCAAATCCACACAGTCCATCCATGTGAAGTACCATGCGTCCACATAGTGCAACAGAAACACATGTCCAGGAGAACGCCCACACACATCGGCCTGATAGCGCACGTTAAAACCCACAATAAATACATAAATAATTAAAAACCCCTAATACACGCACTACACGTGCAGCAGGCACACCCTAACTGCAGGCTGCCAAACAACTGCACCCTCACTCCACACACAAATCAAAGCACCTCCAAGACCCCGACCCAAATCACCCTCAGGTACCACCCCAATGCATGTGATACAATGCCATTCCAATTCCCACTGACCCATCAATAACCCTCGCCCTCCTTTACTCCACCACAGGGTCCGATCCAAACGACGAGCTACAGGACACCCCTACCAGCACACCTGCAAAGAGGGCCAAGACCAACGGCCAGAGACCCTCCACCTCAGCTGCACGCATCAAGACACGGCAGCAGCACAAATCAGGTGGCAGCACAGAGGAGGGAACATCAACAGGCACCCCAGCAGCCAGCATGGCCACAACACCACCACCACAGGTCCCCCCAATGGATGCCACAGAAGGCACTGCCTCTGGTGGCAGCAGCACCATAGGTGACACCCCATTGATGGCAGCATGCTCGGACACAGAAGACGGGGATGTCGAGGTCAGATCCATCCATGACCTGTCCCAATCCCCCTGTCTGTCCCCTCCCGTACAACATGAGGATACCACGCAGGTGCAGCCACAAGACGACGACTGGCCATCCCCCACAAGCCCTGTGGCAAGGCAACATGAGGACAACAGCCCCTCTGTGACACCACCGCAAATGGCCATGGCCCAGCAGAGGCAACAGTCCCTCGACAAGTTAATCGTCCAACAGCAGCAAATGGCCACACTCCTCAAGGGCCATGCCGATGAATGTGGGGGCACCAAGGCAGACATAGAAACATCAACAGAGACACTTAGGGCAGAAATGGAGAGAGGTACAGAGACGCTAAGGGCACAAATTGAGAGTAGCACCGAGAGCCTGAGAGTCCAAATGGAGAGTAGCACCGAGAGCCTGAGGAGGGAACTGCATGCGACGTCCAAAGACGTATGTGCCGAACTTGCCGCAGTGCGCCGTGTGCTCACTGAGCTCTCGCAAACCCTTAGGGACATGCATGGACGTGAGCAGGCAGACACATCATCCGTTGCAAGTTCCGTCCAGGGCAGCCCCCAACGTAGATCTGGAAGGAACCTGCGCTCCACAGGCAGGGGTGCCCCTGATACCCGCAGAGGGGGCATGCAATAGCGACAGCCCACTGACAATGAGCATCTTTGGACACTGGTGTTCGGGGGGGAGGTAGGAGGGTGGAGGGGGTGTGTTGGGCTCACTTGGGTGGCGGGTCGATAGGGTGTTCAACATGATATCACATATGCCATAAAAAGTGCACGATCAACCAATGAGAAGTGTGGACATTGATCTTTGTGTACTAGGCCATCATAGGCGTACAGTCCATATTGTGCATGTCCCAGACACACGCAGTGCCACGAGTCCCGTGTCCATGTATCAGCCACCATGCGTGAGTGCTAGAAGCATACATCAATGAGATGCTGACGAATGTCACGGGCCTCCGGTGCCTCGCAGACTCCATGAGGTGCTGCCACATCCCCACCCTCATCATGACCATCATCAGGTGCTTGCAGTTCTGCGTCAGGGGGCATGGGCACATTTCTACGTACGCACATGTTGTGGAGCATGACACATGCCATCACCATCTTTGCAACCTTCTCATGGCGGTACAGGAGTGCCCCGCCAGACCTGCTGAGGCAGCGGAAACGGGTCTTCAGTAGGCCGAATGCCTGTTCAATGACTACACGGGTACGTGAGTGGGCATGGTTGTAGTCCTCCTCATGCTGGTCCCGTGGGTTCCGGACTGGTGTGAGGAGCCATCTCTTCAGTGGATATCCAGCATCACCTGTATGTGGACGAGAAACGTATGATGTGGAATGCCATTGATACGTACGCACACCCCCCCCCCCTTCCTGGCAGGTCATTGACAATTCACATACCCCACATCATCATGCATGTAATGAGACTCACCGAGTAGCCAGGATCTGTTCCCTGCGTGTCGCTCCATGTAGCGTGGTATTGTAGAGTTCCTCAAGACCATAGAATCATGGGTTGATCCAGGGAATCGGGCACAACAATGTGTAATGATCCTGTTGGAGTCACACACCATCTGTACATTCAGGGAATGAAATTGTTTTCGGTTGCGGTACTGGGCCTCCATGGCATGTGGGACGACCAATTCAACATGGGTGCAGTCGATGGCACCAATGCAACCCGGTATGCCGGCAAGTGCATGGAATCCCACTTTTGTGTTGGTTATTTCCTGCTCCGAGCGTGGTAGAGAGATGTAGTCGTCTGCGTGCTTCAGGAGGGCATCGAGCACTTGCAATAGTGTCCGTGAGAACAGTGGCTGAGAAATGCCATGCAACTGTCCGACTGTGTGCTGGTAGGTGCCTGTGGCCAGGAAGTGGAGTACAGACACCACCTTCAGTAGGGGTGGGATGGCGGTTGGGCTATCTATCATGCTGACAAGGTCAGCCTGTGTCATGTCCACAATGGCGGCTATGGTGTCCCGGTCCAGACGGTAGAGGGTGTGGATCTGCTCATCAGTGAGGTTGAACGGATGTGCTCGGAGGCGTTGAATTGCGGGCTGCCTGCGTGGTGGTAGTGGCTGTGCTGGTGGGCCTTGCTGGCCCTGCCTTGGCCTCCTCCTCCTCCTCCTGCGTCTCCTCCGTGCGGCTGGTTGAGGTTGGTGTTCGTCTACTTCTTGGAGTCGGAGCACTTGCAGTGCTATCAGGTCCCCCAGGGCCAACATCGCGAGTCCTGCCGGTAGCATTTCGGTGTGGTTGTGGGAGGAGACTGGCTGTGCAATTTATGTGTTTTCAGGCTGTATGGCCTCCACCTGTGGTGATTGATTCCACCTGTGCAAACTGCTCTCCCCTTTGGCCGAGCACGTCCCGCGCACAACGCTGCAATTCGGGGAATTGTATCTTGCTATTGCAATCATGTATTTGTACCCGATGGCCGTGTAAGATTGGTTGATATGTTCATTTTGCTGTGGTCCCATTGTTTCACATACTATCTGTGCAGTCGCGAACAGACTTGTGAGGGGTCAGTGGGACGTAGTACTCGAGTAACGGTGGGCCCTCATGCATCACTGTACCGAGTTGCAACGACGGGCGGGGCGTCCCATTCGTGGGTGAAGGCAGTTGCCATTTTCACACACAGCCGCACTCGATGGAATAATTAGTGATTTCAAACGGCCACAGATGCCTTTTCGACGTGATGTTGCAAATGAGGAATTCGAAGGGCGGCGCTTTCGGTTTCCAGCTAGCGGCGAGGAGATGCCCACAGGTCTGACTGCAAATGTAACGTTCTATTGTTCTATGTCCTTGAGACAGGGCCCATGGCGAGGGAGCAATGATTGATATGAATAGTTTGGGATGCGCAATAGCTACGTGGGCGATGAGGCCGTCCGTTACCAAATACATGTTACTTCACAACACTGGAATTACGGGCTGGGGCACTGTGGATTTAGCAGGCTGCATAACGCACAGACTCAATGGATGTTTCTAATGTTATGTGAGTAATTATTCAGGCATTTTGATCCCGGGATGAGGGAATGATGGATGGATGCATGGGCAGGTGATTTGATACAGAGTTTGCCATGTACAGGGCTTCTTGGGATCTATCCGCCTCCCCTACGCTATGTGATGCAGGGCTGCCATAGTGGGACCATCGTCCATCTGGCCTTGTTGAGCCCTCCCTGTCTCGAGGCGCCCTCAGACACTCGTTTGTGATGGTGTTTGCACCTCGATATAGATGGTTATGAGTCGCAAGTGGTTTTGGGGTGGTGATGTTCCTTTGGAGTGGGCTAGCATGCATATGGCTGTGGATTTCGTGTGATCATTGAAGTGAGTTGTTGGTATGTAGTTCTGATGGCCATTCTGTTCTTTTTCTTTTCTTTTGGTTGACAGGTATCTCCTCCCCTTTTGCCACTGCCATCTGTATGCCACTCCTGCAGATGGATTTTACTCCCGACACCTGCTGCTTCGTGTTAATCAGTGGAGCAGCATTACGATCTTATGGGACGATCGCCAATGGGCCACATGCCCTTACGCAGTACTGGTGGCTCGGAGCAACATTTCGGCCTTTCAGCTGGACTAGTGCCTCCCCATTGGGACGGCCCTGCGGTTCTGTGCGCTTCCATGTTGCCTTTTCGTACGTGAATGTGGCTCTGTGTACCATGGGGGAACAGGGCGACACACAGGTAGTGGCTGGTCATTTCTTGCGGAAGCAGCCCACAATGGTGATTGGTGTTTTGGAGTTCATGGCCTGATGGCTGTATGTGCTTTGTGATTTTGATGTGCATAAAATTTCTATTCTGATTTGGCCCGTGTAGCGTTTTTCTTTGCAAGTGATGTGGCATATGCCTATTTGGGGGGCGATGTATTGTGAGGAGATCTGCATTGGGTTCCAGCTTCGGGGTTTAGTTGCGTGGTACTGTGCTGTGCGCGTTTGCCTACGAAGCCCAGTGAGGTCAGGGATGGGGGCTGCCAATATGCCAGTTTGAATGTTGTCATGCTCAGGGGCGGGGGATTGGGTTTTGTGTAACAGATGCCGGTCAGCCAGGTGGACTGGTTGAATGATGTGGTCTTCGGAATATTGCTGGTCACAGGTGCCTGTGTTTGCGTGCGTTTCTTGGTGGGGGACTGTGGTCATGTCCATTGGGATGGCTTCTGTATTCGTGCCATCTGTGCCCTGCAGCTCCCATTGGCCCCTCTTGTGTTTCTTTTGTTCGTTGGCATGCATGGGTGACTTGTACATTTCAATGGTTGCATTGTGGCTTCATTGCACCTACGGGGAGTTGTACTTTGTGGGCAGGGAGCGGTGTACAGGCACTCAGTGGGGCCGTTTACGGTTGATTCGCGATGCCGTACTTCTCGCCATGGCGGAATGGTACATTCCGCCATGCCTGATGGCGTTAGGTACATGTCCGCTAGGGTCGGAATTGGCGTACCGTTGCACCATGGTGGTGTTTGCGGTTTGGCATGGCGTGCGCGCGCGTGCTTGGTGCAGTTAGCGTTGGCGTTCACTACGGTGTCGCTAATGGCTTCGTACTTTGCGGTGACGGGTCATAGTCGCACCGAGCGCTATTCGATGGCGGTATTGCATTTCCGCCATCGTTTTTCGATTTCCGCCAGGGTCGTAATGAGGGCCAATGTGTGCACTGGCACGTGCAGTTCCAATCCGGTGTGGTGCCCAGCCCAGGAGGCCATCATGCGCAGGTGCGGGTCCAGAGCTTGGAAGAAAAAAAAAAGAATTTGCAGCGCCTCCCTCGGTTGGCGGTGGCAGCCAGCACTGCAGGCAGCCAACTCAACACAAACCACCCAGGCGGATGCGAAATCACAGGATGTGCTGTTGTGTGTATCCATCCGCTCCAAAGAGGCCCTGCAGGCCAGAGGCCTACCAGGGGATGTCCCGGTGTCCCGTTGGGGCAGTCCAGCCCTGGATAGACACAGTGTTTCACTCATTGATATGAACAGTCGTCTGTGGAAGCTTTAGACGTTTATCTTTCCAAAAAACACAATAACTGTTCATGCGTGGATACTTTTCTATATATGCACTCCCTTGCACTTTTCCCCTCCCCCACCCATGTGCACTTACGCGTTCTCAATGTGACTGGGCCTAGTAAGATCGTTGTTGTGTTCTCCACTGTTCCCCTCCCTTGCCTTGTCAAGCTCTGAAACACTTGTGTACGAGGGTGTTACAAATAGAAATATCATATCATATCATAAGTGCCTACACTAGAAGCACGTTATCTATTAATCCATGTTCTTCTTTCCTACCAGTACCACCTACATATATTTATTGAAAGAAGATGTATGCTTACCCGTAATGCCTTTCATCTTGGGGCCACACAGAGCACCTTTACAATTTATGATGTATATCCCAACCCCTATTGTTTTGTTGCCAACAACATTCACTTTCTCAACACATCCTTCGCTTGGGATATGCTATCTTCTGGAGCTGCTTTGGCAATCCCAGAATTATTTTTCACAAGTGACCTGCGTTCCCATAAATGTACAATACTGGCATGTAAAACTACAGGATGCCAGGATTACCCAAACACGCTTTCAAATCCATTCAAATACTGTTCCATACACGGTTCAAGATAGTGTTGAAATGAAACGGTTTCAAATCGAAGCAGAAAAAATGGTACTCAAAATCAGGAATCGCACCCCATAGACATTGCACCAGCCAATCCAACAAAGAATTTCATTCAAGACCATATGCATCCTCTACTTTTTGGACAAACCACCTAAGTGCCTGGCCAAATGTTTCCCAAAAAATGACTCAACAGGACAGCATAGAACAGCCACAGAATGAAACCTTTGGATTGGCCTATTCATGGAAACCAAGCTTTGAGAAAGCCACTTGTGATGGACAGATACGTCTCTTTACAGAACGTATCATGTAGGCGTGGATGTAACTGCTCTTATGTGACATCCTTGGACAATGAGGTGAAAGAAATCGAACTCGACCATCCCACTATACTTCGCCCAGAAGCCTGTGGTTTTGAACTTTTAAAAGCTTGTATTTTACAAAACTGACTTTTCCATCTGATTCTCCAAAGAGGTGGACTATTTGGCTTTCTAAATATGTTGGGACTGATCTTAACATTTATACATGCTTGCACGTGTCTCACTTGTTATGTTTTATTGGATCAGAAATGGCAAAACATTCAAAATCAGTATTTAATTGGCTCTGCAAGTTAATGCATAATACAAACTTTCCTTTTTTTTTTTTTTGGTTTGTCCAAAAAAAGATATCAGTGTGAAGCCAGTCAAATAGCTCTTTGAGTTCAGCACCTGCTCGACAAATCTGTTTTTCCAACTGCAGGGCACAGGTTCAAATCCTAGTAGTTCTGTGTCAGACTTTCATGTTTCTGAGGCATATTTGGACTCCCAAGAAAATCAAGCACTTTCGCCACATATTATAGGAAAAGGATGGTTTTTTGGGGGCGCAGGGATAAGAAATCGCCACCCCCAGTGGCTTTTCCCCAGGTGAGATTATAACATAGAAACATTTTAGAGATCCAGTTTGTAGGCTAAATATTAGCACATGTTCTATACAGTATATGGGGACTGCACACACAGCTGTAGGAATGTATGTTATATTACTTTGCTTTTGTACTACACCAAATTTCCATTGTAGTAGTCTTAAGGTTCTGACCATTGTCAATAGTGTACTGTGCCTGGGCTAATCATTCCTTAGTCAGCCGGGAAGATGCACATAATCAAAAGCGAAGTAAGTGGGAGGGAAAGTGGGGAAGGAGTTAGTAGGTGCAGGAAGCGACTTTGGCAGTATAAAGTGCTTAGTTCTGGGATGCCCAAGCAAACTCCAGAAGGTGACCTATCCCACGCGTACGATGTGAATGTTGTTGGTAATAAAAAAAAGAGTGGTGGGATAGCCATAATTAAAGGAATACTGCGCTCAAAAATGTTATTGTCCTGAGCGTTCGGCATGTGATTTAAAGAAATCGGTGATCGATCGTAAAAACATTTCCAATACGCCTTACATTAGTTTTCCGCACTTTTACACATGCAAAATCAGGCAGCGGCCATCTTGGGCTAATCTTATCGGTTTATCCATCGCCCTAAGTTCAAGAGCCCCTGCGGCACTAAATCATAGCCCCTGCCCCTGAAGCTGACATCACTAGATGCGTACAGCCCATTTCACAATGAGAACATACGTCTCGTGTCAAGAATTACGTGTCTCCATGGAAATGGCAGGACGCCTCTTTCCTCAATAAGTATAAACAGACTGCTTCTCATCAGACAACATCAGAGTTGCTTTTTCAATCATTTCACTGTCTTTTTTGCATATCCTGTGACTCGTTTCTGCTCTGTTCAGCTATCTTTGTTGCTCGTTGCCTGTGTGACCAGATACTTGTACTAGCATTACTATTGATTTTAATTTTGTTGTATAATGGCATCAATACAGCCCTACCAGTACGAGCCTGAGTATTCCGAGACGGAATTAGTTGAAAGAGAGAGATGTACTGATAGAATCACTTTACCCCATCCCCAGTTACCCTTCATGCTGGGGCCTTACAGTATCAGTCTTTGACTTGCTGGCCAATACTGCATCAGCCTGTGGTGGATATAGTTGGTTGGGCTGGGCACAGTGGTAGACTTACACAGCCTCCTTCTGCCGCCCTTGCTCCTGCACCATCTTTCATTTCTAGGGCTTACTTCTGGATTGCTTGCAATTCATGTTCCACTCTCGGCTCTCTCCTTGCTCTGCCTGCATGTGCAGAATGTTTGCCCCTTCATCGCACATCTTGATCCTATGTTGACAGCCCTCCCAGGTGAACAACAGTCTAAAGGTGAATGTTCACTTTTATCGCCCATTGCCCTTTTATTTTGCAGCGTGCGTTGGGCCGAATCTTGGTATAGTTGTATGTCCATTCCATTGAATCTTATGCGATCCAATGACTGATCCGCCTTCATTATTTCCTCTTTTTGGCATATGAGGCGATTGCGGCCAAAGCATTGTATGGCCTGCACCCTGGTGCACCCCTGCAAGGCCACACATGTTGGATCCTATCTAATTGCAATGATCCCTCTTGGTGCCCATCCAGGAGGTCATCAAAAAGGTGCTGTACCATACTCTTCAGCTCCATCTCAGGCAGATTCTTGACGTGGATGTTCGAATACCTCAAAAGGTTTTTCAAATCCTCAGAGCTCAGGATTTTGAGACAGTCGGGAGAGGTGCTCAAAGAGTTCATCATTTGTCTTTGTGTCGGATGTCATCTCTTGTAGGGCTCTTTCCATAGTGTCCACCTTCTTTTCCAATTTGGCCACATCACCTCTCAATTCGTGTATGGTCTATTTCAACTCAGTTTTCATCAATGTGAACTGGGTCTGGAATGTTTCTGTGTGAGTGTCCTGAAATTCCTTAAAGCATTGTTGAAGGTCTTCCTTTCGCAAAGCCATGACTAGTTCTGCCTGATTGCCCTGCTGTTCTGTGTCGTGCCTCTCCGCACCTCACTGCTGTGTTGCTACACCTCTGGCCCCCAGTATCTTGATATGCAACCTGCTAGCTTCTTCTAGGCGCTTTCTGCTTGGCCACCAATACGTTCCCTTTAACTTTTGATATTAGGCCACCTACTCCGACATCATCTGATGCCAGTACCACCCACCAGGAGTATGGTCTTTCCTGTTCCTGTGCCTCCTTCTATGTGCTCCCCTTTTTCTTCCCACCACCTCCTAGAGGCACTGGGTCCTAATGTCAGGGGGTATTATTGTTCACTCCTACAGCGCAGGGAGGCAATCACAAGCATTTTCTTTCAGCTGCTTCTAGTTGTGGCTTCCCAGTCATCCCATCACCTGTCACTCTTGGGGTCTTGCTTTTTTGCTGCTTCACCTTCCCCTTCCTCAACACCCCCGTGATATACGATCTCCTCCAACTCAAAACACAGTTATGGCCAGGCTCATTCAGCTGTATGCTACCTTTTTAATGCTCCTGCAGCACACTGCCCCACTTCTGTCCACCTTCACTAGTCTGTTGACGCTCACTGACCCCTCTGAGAAGCTTGGCAGGCCTCACGTTTTTCCATGCCTGCCACTTTAAAAATGCAGCCTGCTTCTGTAGGTGGCCTGTGTTTCCTTCATCTGCAGTATGATGCCGTTAATCTTTCTTCACACACCGGAGGCCCGGGCTCATAGGCACCTCCGTGGCATTGATGCAGTGATCAATGGTTGCAGCCCCACGTGGCTCCCTAACACTCCAGTGCTTTGTCTGAGCGTGTTCCCCTGCCAATTCGTATCAAGCAGGGGGCTGCTCTGGACCCCCATGCTTTCACTGCCGTTGGGCTACCCTGGGTCGCTTCTCCTTACCTACGCTTCTGCAAGGTCCGGTCAGTGCTGCAGCAGTGAGTCCGGGCTCTTCTTAGTGGGCATGGGTCGGCTCTCAATTGCTTGGGCGCAAAATGAATTTTGCTACCCCGCAGGCCCTGGGTATGCCTGCTGGAATCCATTGGCGAGTTACCTCCTTGGGCGCTAGCCCGGTGTTCCGAAGTCTGTAACGGTGCTCTGCTCATTTATTCAGCTTAATTGTGGGCCAATGAGGATGAAGTTACTCTGAATATGCTCTCCCTCTGGCGGCCATCTTCCATTCAGCAAGTCTCCTTTAAGGGGTCCAACTTCTGTCCTTGAGGCAAGCAATCTTTGTCTTATTTTATCATACCCAAAGTGCTTTGTGGTAAAGGAAGTAGAGGACAGGAAGTTGAGAGAAATATAGATAGAAACAAGATGGCGGAATCTTCATCCAACTATGCTGAGCTCCCTCTGTCTACACTGGCTCCGCCCTCTTCCCTTGTCAATAACATCAAAGGCCCTTTTGGTATGAAGCACTCTGGTCTGAGACTGTTGCTGTTCGGAATGGGTGGGGGCTTTGATACCTGTTTTCCAGGACAGGTCTTGCTGGGAGGCTGTCCTGCTGCAGAGAATAGTTACCAGAAATCACAAAGGAACAAAGGAGAGGCCCAGCCATTTGGTCTCCTAGCCAGGCTGTCTGAACAGAATATACATAATCCTTCTACAGCTGAGCTGAGTTTAGAGTGCTGATACAGGTACAATATCAATTGTATGCGGCTTTAATACGTGTGAGAGTTACTAGCCACTATACCTTAAAATCAGGTATGGCTTATAATTAATATTTACAATTGCCACTGGGATAGTAACTCTCATCGTTATTTGGTTTTGTGAACAGGGGTGCATATCTTAAATGCCCAGGGGTTGAAGTGACTTGATTGTCACTACAGCTGTCAGAGGCACCTGTGATCCATCATACCAGTGTTCTGCTACTGTAAAGCAGGTGCTGCAGATCATGACACTGATTGAACAGGACACAGGTGTAAATTATGCTTTTGGCATGGAGTTTGCTACAAGGGAGGTATGGTCAGCAAATCACCTTTTATGAAAGAGAATGACCCTCAACATTTTAGTATTAATAAAAATCAGTAAAACCAGGGCTTCCACACCCTTGCCAGATGGCAATCCTTCACACAATCCGGCACAGCGGGAGGCACAGGGGAAAGGGTTCCTCCATCTTGGTTTTCTGTGGGTTTTCTTGTCCTTCCTTTCTCTTCCACTTCCTGCACAACACAGCCCTTTGGATATGATGTACAAAGGTGAAAGTCACATGTAACAATCACAGATATTGCACCTTTGAAAGCAGGCTTGCTTTTATCCAATCACTCTGACCTTTTACCTTTATAAGGAAGGGGTCACCATCTTCTTCTTTGAATCTTTTTTAACCCATAAGATGGGCCAGCAGGATTGCTAAGTCCTCCGGTTGTGAGGTAAAGTCAGGTGTCCTATCCCCAGGGAAAATGGGGTGACTGCAGTTGGACCAAGACCTACACAATCTGCCAGCTGCAACGGTACCCAGGCTCCCCACTGGTGCCAGCTGCCTCCCCGGACAGGAAATGAAGTGGGAATAGGACTACCCTTGCCCCCTAGCCGCTTGATTGGCACTCACAGCACCAGAAGAAATCAATGCCGCTGGATGTCTGTTTTCTACTGCTTCGAAGGCAGCCGGATGTCTGTAGTCTGCTGCTTTGAACTGTCTCAAGCCCGCGTCAACCATGTTTGAATTCCTATGAACCCTCAGCACCCACTTGTCTGCCTTTGCTATTCTATTTGAACCACTGTGTTGCTTCATCATGCCAGTTCTTCACCACACCAGACCAGCACAGTGCGTCACCTACTCCTACTCAAACAAAATGCTCATCACTGCAGAAACATAAGAACTGCTGTGTCTCCGAACCCGACCCGATGCTGATTCGCTTCCTCAGTCAACCCTACTTGCAGCACTCCAGCCCAGTTCGACATGAACATATAGCACTGAGCAATACAGTTCATTGCTGTTGAACCACAAATAAATTCCTTACGGTTCTGTTGAGAGCCCCAAGCCCCAAAGGCCAATATTTGGGACCCAAGTGACTGCTAAACCCGACTTGTGCAGCTTTTTCTCAAAGACATATCCTTTTATAAGTGGCATTGTTGCAATAACTTGCTTTCTCCACTGCTACAGTACCCAGACTGCTTGCTACATCTACATTCTGCCTTTTCTGTGTTCCTTCCACAGTGGAAGGATTTTGTTTGTGTTTTTCTGGTCAGTGTATTGCATATTGGGGAGTTTAATTAAAGTATAGATATATGTATGGGCCCGTGATTAGAGACTCCTTTATTTTGGACTATTTCACCTTTGGTACTTGGGTTGCTACTGTTGTCACATTCCGACTCCTCGTAAGAGTACAACATGCCCACAGCCCACGTTAGAACAAACGAGCAAGAAGGTCTATCTCTTGACTGTGCCCCTTTCACCTTTATGATTGGGATCATTGGTGGTGTGTACTAGTGTGACGGCTGAGTTATCGGTTAGCCAGTACTCATCTTTGTATTCCAGCAGACTAGTAGTCATTTAATCCCAGTTGTTATCGCTGGAGAAGTGGTGTGCCGGGGGGATTATCAGCAAAGCTCCATATTGGGGGCCACAGGCTGTGTCCATGGATCATATATTGGTGGCGCTAAGAAATATGGCATCCGGTTATATTTTCGAAAACATATTTTCGAGATACCATTTTGTCGAAAACAATTAGCAGAATTTTTTGTTTTGAATGTATTATTTTTTATTTAGTTTTTTTTGTTTTGTAAGTAAAAAAAGTGTCAATAAAAAAAACAGGAGGATGGGGGAGAACCCCCCATTTAAAAAAAGAAATAAAAAAAATCTGAAAAAAGAATTTTCGCCAAATTTGTGCCGACAAAATGGCATTTCGAAAATATGGTATTCGAAAAAGTCACTATAAATCAAGAAATACAGCAGTCACAGGGCCAGGGGCAGATGTGATAGACACAAGGGTGGACTGGGAACCAAAACAGGCCCTGGAAATAATGTTCAAAGTTGCCCCATATTACACATTTTCAGCAAGTCCAACTCTTTTCCTATGAGAGAAATCTGAAATAAAATAGGTTACCACACAAAAAAAGGTCCAGAGTGCAGAGGCCTATCAGGAAATCTCCAGAGTTCCCCATAGGCCAGCCCACCCCTGGTCTGGAGGCACAAGAATTCCAGTGCTCCTTATCATAGGAGAAATCATTTTGTGCATTGAGATCTTCAGAGGATTACAATGGTGTGAGCAAGCTTCTTAAGCAAGACTTGGGAAAAAGCATGCATACTGCTTTGGGGGGAATCTCGGTTTTCCCTGTTAAGTCAGAGAAAACAACCTGTGGCGTCGCTCGCGCTCCTGCATTCAGATGAATTCACATTGCTCGCTATTGTTATTTATATGTCAGTGGCAAAAACGCTGCATCAGGACAAGCAGGAATTAACCGCCATGACATGCTTTATGAAAGACCTCTGTGGTCATTCATATTTTTACCACCTTCATGTTCATGTTACTGGTCGTACATTTCACACTCCCTCACAGTGTCATTTGGCAGCAAAGGTTAAGGAAACTCTAAAAACAACTCAAAGGAAACATGAGAAAAATGGCATTAAAAAATCCCTGCTGACCTTGCAGCAACGGCATCACAGGCTTTCCAGAAAGGTCAAAGGACATAACATAAACAGCTATATAACACACACACACGCAGCAGAAGCGGGAGAAATCTCACATTTAGCTGCATATACATTCCTAATACTTTTATTATGATTATTATTAGTATTATTTTACTATTATCATAATTTTTAGTGTGGTCTGTTATAAAGCCGAAACTATTGGATTGGAGTACAGATAGGGAGAAGTGACATATGAGGAGGGGCACAGGGCATGTAGGTGTTGTTCGGTTATTTGCCCACCCAGTGACTGCCCATGGCTATGCCAATCCCTTGGCCATTCCCTCCAGGTTCCTACCCCTCCCCACCCAAAACACCTCCTCATGGGAACTCTTTGAGCTCACTTTAATCAAGCCTTGCCATCAAACGTTGCACTGGCAGTGCATGTTAGGGTTTTTTCAAACCAGTCTTCTGAGAGTTAATGACTTAATTGGAGTTGTAAGTGCTACTGGTGTAATACACATTTCTTAAACAGGTTTACCTTCAGCCACTCGATTTATAAGCACGAAATGTTAGGTCCGTCACTGTATTCTTGTTAAAAACAAGCATTGGCAAAGCCAGTGGTTTTGGATTCTGTTATTATTAGGCATTTGCCAGGCACTGCTATTAGATGCCCTGGCACCATTTTGCACCTGCTACCATACATGGGCATGTAATAGTACCACGGCCGTGACTGGCAAGTGCCTTTCCCATGCCTACAACAAAAGCCCTAACCGTTGGCATGACCAATGCTTGTTTTTATTGTTATTCAGTTGCGGCTGGTGAAGTGTCAAAGAAGATGGGCCTACTCATTTTCTCCGAAATGGCACGAACGAGTGCAGCAAGTGAGCCCAACTAATTTACAGTGATTTCAAGGGAGGGTTGCCTGCGAGAAATGTTTTTATTTTTGTGTTGAAATGGTGCATTTTTGCAGCACACATTTCAGAAAGAGTGATTTAAAAAGCCATATTGCTTTCTACTTTTGCTTGTAAGCACTTTCCCTGTGCTAATGACAGGGAAACTCCAGGAGGGGAGGTTGAAGGCTGTAGAGAAGCAGTCATGAGGGTCCCCCTCCCTCACGGGGTGTATTGAACCCATCAGGCCGTAAGAAGATATGCCAATAAACGTGTGTCTTCACTTCGATGCGGTGAGTGGGCTGTGGCGGTGCAGCTGTGACCTTAGTACAGCATCTCATTTATTTACCGCATCAGGGCTGGTGAACTATGAACTCCAATGACCTTTGGGCTTTCGCTTGATATAAAGTGTTACTGAATATGAAGATTTCGGAGACTTTGGCTCTTTCTCGGCCTAATTTATGAGCTATTCCCAGAAGCGGACGCGCCAGCAACATATGGGGTGGTATTTCAGAAACGTTGCAACCTAGTGCAAACACATTACTTCAATGTATGTTTCCAGAGAAAAGGACTAGGTAAATATGTCCTTGCTGCAAACATGCCGTAAGAGAATATGATGTTTGCACTAAGGCAATGTTTGCACTAGTGCTTATTGTTATTGCTGAAAGGTTTCTGTAATACGGCCTCTGAAATACGTTTAGAGCGGCAGCTCCAGCACCTTGTATATCTTCAAGCTAAACTTCATCTTGAAAGTGAGCCATGTATCCAATGTCCTGAAAATCAAAAGTTCCTTCATGGAGTGATATCGCATCAGCATCTTGCTTGCCTTCAGTCGATCCGACAATTGACCTGATGGTCTTACCAAGGCCTCATGAAGCCGGGCCGGCTGCAGGCCCTGCTGACCTGCCACTGTGCTGCCAATGTGTGCACTGGCACGTGCAGTTCCAATCGGTGTGGTGCCCAGCCCAGGAGGCCATCATGCGCAGGCGCGGGTCCAGAGCTTGGAAGAAAAAAAAAAGAATTTGCAGCGCCTCCCTCGGTTGGCGGTGGCAGCCAGCACTGCAGGCAGCCAACTCAACACAAACCACCCAGGCGGATGCGAAATCACAGGATGTGCTGTTGTGTGTATCCATCCGCTCCAAAGAGGCCCTGCAGGCCAGAGGCCTACCGGGGGATGTCCCGGTGTCCCGTTGGGGCAGTCCAGCCCTGAACAACACGTGGCCTACCTTCCCGTGTCCCCACACGTGTCCCGATGAAAACGGCACCTCACATGTGTGGGTGCACCTACCGGGGCACAAAAGGAAAAGGGTAACCCACTGGTAACCCCAAGCCTTTCGCCACTGCCCATTTTGTTCATGTGGGCAACACACAGATTTGGGCCTAGGGTGTCGAAGCCAACAAGGGAAACAGAGAATCCCATGCATTTCGCAAAAGTGGACACCAGTGGGAATCCACAGAGGTCTGCCTTGCGCAATTTTCCTCAGTTTTTATTAGCCACAATCTCTGACAAAGTGTGACAGTGTGATATTTGGTGGGGAAAAAACACAATGTTCACTTTGTCTGGGGTTCTGGGTAATAAATTCTGGGCCGCTTTGCGCAAGTCAGACCTCTGCGCATTCCCACGGGTGTCCTCTTTTGGGAAATGCATGGGGTTCCCTGTTTTCCTTGCTGGCTTCGACACCCTAGGCCCAAATCTGTAGGTTGCCCACATGAACAAATTGTGCTGTGGCGAAAAGCTTGGGGTTACCAGCTGGTTACCCTTTTCCTTTTGCGCCCCCGGTAGGTGCACCCACACATGTGAGGTACCTTTTTCGTTGGGACACCTGTGGGAATGCGAGAAGGTATGACATCTATTGTTGGCGATGTGTTTCGGTGAGTGGGCACAGGGAAATATCTCTGAAATTGGCTGGAAATGAAGACAATTCGCAGACATTTTGCTCTGGCCACCCACTGAAACACACCGCCAACAAAACATGGCCTACCTTCCCGCGTCCGACACGAGTCTCGATGAAAACGGTACCTCACATGTGTGGGTGCACCTACAGTGGGCGCAAAAGGAAAAGGGTAACCCACTGGTAACCCCAAGCCTTTCACCACTGCCCATTTGGTTCATGTGGGCAACCTACAGATTTCGGCCTAGGGTGTAGAAGCCAGCAAGGGAAACAGGGAACCCCATGCATTTCCCAAAAGAGGACACCCGTGGGAATCCACAGAGGTCTGCCTTGTGCAATTTTCCTCAGTTTTTATTAGCCACAATCTCTGACAAAGTGTGACAGTGTGATATTTGGTGGGGAAAAAACACAATGTTCACTTTGTCTGGGGTTCTGGGTAATTAATTCTGGGCCGCTTCGCGCAACTCAGACCTCTGTGCATTCCCACGGGTGTCCTCTTTTGGGAAATTAATGGGGTTCCCTGTTTTCCTTGCTGGCTTCGACACCCTAGGCCCAAATCTGTAGGGTGCACACATGAACAAATTGTGCTGTGGCGAAAGTCTTTGGGTGACCAGCGGGTTACCCTTTTCCTTTTGCGCCCCTGGTAGGTGCACCCACACATGTGAGGTACATTTTTCGTTGGGACACCTGTGGGAATGCGAGAAGGTATGACATCTGTTGTTGGGGATGTGTTTCGGTGAGTGGGCACAGGGAAATGTCTCTGAAATTGGCTGGAAATGCAGACAATTCTCAGACATTTCGCTCTGGCCACCCACCGAAACAGACCGCCAACAACACGTGGCCTACCTTCCCGTGTCCCCACAAGTGTCCCGATGAAAACGGCACCTCACATGTGTGGGTGCACCTACCGGGGGCACAAAAGGAAAAGGGTAACCCACTGGGAACCCCAAGCCTTTCGCCACTGCCCATTTTGTTCATGTGGGCAACCTAGAGATTTGAGCCTAGGGTGTCAAAGCTAGCAAGGGAAACAGGGAACCCCATGCATTTCCCAAAAGTGGACACCCACCAGTGGGAATCCACAGAGGTCCACCTTGCGCAAATTGCCCCAGTTTTTATTAGCCACAATCCCCAACAAAGTGTGATATTTGGTGGGGAAAAAACACAATGTTCACTTTGTCTGGGGTTCTGGGTAATAAATTCTGGGCCACTTTGCGCAAGTCAGACCGCTGCGCATTCCCACGGGTGTTCTCTTTTGGGAAATGCATGGGGTTCCCTGTTTTCCTTGCTGGTTTCGACACCCTAGGCCCAAATCTCTAGGTTGACCACATGAACAAAATGGGATGTGGCGAAAGGCTTGGTGTTACCAACGGGTAACACTTTTCCTTTTGCGCCCCCGGTAGGTGCACCCACACATGTGAGGTACCTTTTTCGTCGGGACACCTCTGGGAACGTGAGAAGGTATGACATCTGTTGTTGGCGACGTGTTTCGGTGAGTGGACACAGGGAAATGTCTCTGAAATTGGCTGGAAATGAAGACAATTCTCAGACATTTTGCTCTGGCCACCCACCGAAACACACCGCCAACAACACATGGTCTACCTTCCCGCGTCCCGACATGTGTCCCGATGAAAACGGTACCTTACATGTGTGGTTGCACCTACCGGGGGCACAAAAGGAAAAGGGTAACCCACTGGTAACCCCAAGCCTTTCACCGCTGCCCATTTTGTTCATGAGGGCAACCTACAGATTTCGGCCTAGGGTGTCGAAGCCAGCAAGGGAAACAGGGAACCCCATGCATTTCCTAAAAGAGGCCACCCGTGGGAATCCACAGAGGTCAGCCTTGCGCAATTTTCCCCAGTTTTTTTTAGCCACAATCCCCGACAAAGTGTGACAGTGTGATATTTGGTGGGGAAAAAACACAATGTTCACTTTGTCTGGGGTTCTGGGTAATAAATTCTGGGCCGCTTCGCGCAACTCAGACCTCTGTGCATTCCCACGGGTGTCCTCTTTTGGGAAATGCATGGGGTTCCATGTTTTCCTTGCTGGCTTCGACACCCTAGGCCCAAATCTGTAGGTTGCCCACATGAACAAATTGTGCTGTGGCGAAAGGCTTGGGGTTACCAGTTGGTTACCCTTTTCCTTTTGCGCCCCCGGTAGGTGCACCCACACATGTGAGGTACCTTTTTCGTTGGGACACCTGTGGGAATGCGAGAAGGATTGACATCTATTGTTGGCGATGTGTTTCGGTGAGTAGGCACAGGGAAATGTCTCTGAAATTGTCTGGAAATGCAGACAATTCTCAGACATTTTGCTCTGGCCACCCACCGAAACACACCGCCAACAACACGTGGCCTACCTTCCCGCGTCCCCACACGTGTCCCGATGAAAACGGTACCTCACATGTGTGGGTGCACCTACCGGGGGCACAAAAGGAAAAGTGTAACCCACTGGTAACCCCTAGCCTTTCGCCACTGCCCATTTTGTTCATGTGGGCAACCTACAGATTTGGGCCTAGGGTGTCGAAGGCAGCAAGGGAAACAGAGAACCCCATGCATTTCCCAAAAGAGGACACCAGTGGGAATCCACAGAGGTCTGCCTTGCGCAAATTGCCCTAGTTTTTATTAGCCACAATCCCCAACAAAGTGTGATATTTGGTGGGGAAAAAACACAATGTTCACTTTGTCTGGGGTTCTGGGTAATAAATTCTGGGGGGCTTCGCGCGAGTCAGACCTCTGCGCATTCCCACGGTTGTCCTCTTTTAGGAAATGCATGGGGTTCCCTGTTTTCCTTGCTGGTTTCGACACCCTACGCCCAAATCTGTAGGTTGCCCACATGAACAAATTGTGCTGTGGCAAAAGGCTTCAGGTTACCAGCGGGTTACCCTTTTCCTTTTGCGCCCCCGGTAGGTGCACCCACACATGTGAGGTTCCTTTTTCGTTGGGACACCTGTGGGAATGCGAGAAGGTATGACATCTGTTGTTGGCGATGTGTTTCGGTGAGTGGGCTCAGGGAAATGTCTCTGAAATTGGCTGGAAATGCAGACAATTCTCAGACATTTCGCTCTGGCCACCCACCGAAACACACCGCCAACAACACGTGGCCTACCTTCCCGCGTCCCCACACGTGTCTCGATGAAAACGGTACCTCACATGTGTGGGTGCACCTACCGGGGGCGCAAAAGGAAAAGGGTAACCCACTGGTAACCCCAAGCCTTTCACCACTGCCCATTTTGTTCATGTGGGCAACCTACAGATTTCGGCCTAGGGTGTCGAAGACAGCAAGGGAAACAGGGAAACCCATGCATTTCCCAAAAGAAGACACCTGTGGGAATCCACAGAGGTCGGCCTTGTGCAATTTTCCCCAGTTTTTATTAACCACAATCCCCGACAAAGTGTGACAGTGTGATATTTGGTGGGGAAAAAACACAATGTTCACTTTTTCTGGGGTTCTGGGTAATCAGTTCTGGGCCGCTTCACGCAACTCAGACCTCTGTGCATACCCACGGGTGTCATCTTTTGGGAAATGCATGGGGTTCCCTGTTTTCCTTGCTGGCTTCGACACCCTAGGCCCAAATCTTTAGGTTGCCCACATGAACAAATTGTGCTGTGGCGAAAGGCTTGGGGTGACCAGCGGGTTACCCTTTTCCTTTTGCGCCCCTGGTAGGTGCACCCACACATGTGAGGTACATTTTTCGTTGGGACACCTGTGGGAATGGGAGAAGGTATGACATCTGTTGCTGGCGATGTGTTTCGGTGAGTGGGCACAGGGAAATGTCTCTGAAATTGGCTGGAAATGCAGACAATTCTCAGACATTTCGCTCTGGCCACCCACCGAAACAGACCGCCAACAACACGTGGCCTACCTTCCCGTGTCCCCACACGTGTCCCGATGAAAACGGCACCTCATATGTGTGGGTGCACCTACCGTGGGCACAAAAGGAAAAGGGTAACCCACTGGTAACCCCAAGCCTTTCGCCACTGCCCATTTTGTTCATGTGGGCAACCTACAGATTTGGGCCTAGGGTGTCAAAGCCAGCAAGGGAAACAGGGAACCCCATGCATTTCCCAAAAGTGGACACCAGTGGGAATCCACAAAGGTCCGTCTTGCGCAAATTGCCCCAGTTTTTATTAGCCACAATCCCCGACAAAGTGTGATATTTGGTGGGGAAAAAACACAATGTTCATTTTGTCTGGGGTTCTGGGTAATAAATTCTGGGCCAGTTTGCGCAAGTCAGACCGCTGCGCATTCCCATGGGTGTCCTCTTTTGGGAAATGCATGGGGTTCCCTGTTTTGCTTGCTGGTTTCGACACCCTAGGCCCAAATCTCTAGGTTGACCACGTGAACAAAATGGGATGTGGCGAAAGGCTTGGGGTTACCAGCGGGTTACCCTTTTCCTTTTGCGCCCCCGGTAGGTGCACCCACACATGTGAGGTTACTTTTTCGTTGGGACACCTGTGGGAATACGAGAAGGTATGACATCTGTTGTTGGCGATGTGTTTCGGTGAGTGGGCACAGGGAAATGTCTCTGAAATTGGCTAGAAATGAAGACAATTCTCAGACATTTTGCTCTGGCCACCCACCGAAACACACCACCAACAAAACATGGCCTACCTTCCCGCGTCCCGACACGTGTCCCGATGAAAACGGTACCTCACATGTGTGGGTGCACCTAACGGGGGCGCAAAAGGAAAAGGGTAACCCACTGGTGACCCCAAGCCTTTCACCACTGCCCATTTTGTTCATGTGGGCAACCTACAGATTTCGGCCTAGGGTGTCGAAGACAGCAAGGGAAACAGGGAAACACATGCATTTCCCAAAAGAAGAGACTTGTGGGAATCCACAGAGGTCGGCCTTGCGCAATTTTCCCCAGTTTTTATTAACCACAATCCCCGACAAAGTGTGACAGTGTGATATTTGGTATGGAAAAAACACAATGTTCACTTTTTCTGGGGTTCTGGGTAATAAATTCTGGGCCGCTTCGCGCAACTCAGACCTCTGTGCATTCCCACGGGTGTCCTCTTTTGGGAAATGCGTGGGGTTCCCTGTTTTCCTTGCTGGCTTCGACACCCTAGGCCCAAATCTGTAGGTTGCCCACATGAACAAATTGTGCTGTGGCGAAAGGCTTGGGGTTACCAGCGGGTTACCCTTTTCCTTTTGCGCCCCCGGTAGGTGCACCCACACATGTGATGTACCTTTTTTGTTGGGACACCTGTGGGAATGTCAGAAGGTATGACATCTATTGTTGGCGATGTGTTTCGGTGAGTGGGCAGAGGGAAAGCTCTCTGAAATTGGCTGGAAATGCAGACAATTCTCAGACATTTCGCTCTGGCCACCCACCGAAACACACCGCCAACAACACGTGGCCTACCTTCCCGCGTCCCCACACGTGTCCCTATGATAACGGTACCTCACATGTGTGGGTGCACCTACCGGGGGCACAAAAGGAAAAGGGTAACCCACTGGTAACCCCAAGCCTTTCGCCACTGCCCATTTTGTTCATGTGGGCATCCTACAAATTTGGCCTAGGTTGTCGAAGCCTGCAAGGGAAACAGGGAACCCCATGCATTTCCCAAAAGAGGACACCAGTGGGAATCCACAGAGGTCTGCCTTGCGCAAATTGCCACAGTTTTTATTAGCCACAATCCCCGACAAAGTGTGATATTTGGTGGGGAAAAAACACAATGTTCACTTTGTCTGGGGTTCTGGGTAGTAAATTCTGGGCCGCTTTGTGCAAGTCAGACCTCTGCGCATTCCCACGGGTGTCCTCTTTTGGGAAATGCATGATGTTTCCTTGCTGGTTTCGACACCCTAGGCCCAAATCTCTAGGTTGACCACATGAACAAAATGGGATGTGGCGAAACGCTTGGGGTTACCAGCGGGTTACCCTTTTCCTTTTGCACCCCCGGTAGGTGCACCCACAAATGTGGGGTACCTTTTTCGTCGGGACACCTGTGGGAACGCGAGAAGGTATGACATCTGTTGTTGGCGATGTGTTTCGGTGAATGGACACGGGGAAATTTCTCTGAAATTGGCTGGAAATGAAGAGAATTCTCAGACATTTTGCTCTGCCCACCCACCGAAACACACCGCCAACAACACATGGCCTACCTTCCCGCATCCTGACACGTGTCCCGATGAAAACGGTACCTCACATGTGTGGGTGCACCTACCGGGGGGGCAAAAGGAAAAGGGTAACCCACTGGTAACCCCAAGCCTTTCACCACTGCCCATTTTCTTCATGTGGGCAACCTACAGATTTCGGCCTAGGGTGTCGAAGCCAGCAAGGGAAACAGGGAACCCCATGCATTTCCCAAAAGAGGACACCAGTGGAAATCCACAGAGGTCTGCCTTGCGCAATTTTCCCCAGTTTTTATTAGCCACAATCCCCGACAAAGTGTGATATTTGGTGGGGAAAAAACACAATGTTCACTTTGTCTGGGGTTCTGGGTAATAAATTCTGGGCGGCTTCGCGCAAGTCAGACCTCTGCGCATTCCCACGGTTGTCCTCTTTTGGGAAATGCATGGGGTGACCTGTTTTCCTTGCTGGCTTCGACACCCAAGGCCCAAATCTGTAGGTTGCCCTGAACAAATTGTGCTGTGGCGAAAGGCTTGGGGTTACCAGCGGGTTAGCCTTTTCCTTTTGCACCCCCTCTGTTGTTGGCGATGTGTTTCGGTGAGTGGACACAGGGAAATGTCTCTGAAATTGGTGGAAATGCAGACAATTCTCAGATAATTGGCTCTGGCCACCCACTGAAACACACCGCCAACAACACGTGGCCTACCTTCCCACGTCCCCACACGTGTCCCGATGAAAACTGTACCTCACATGTGTGGGTCACCAACCGGGGGCACAAAAGGAAAAGGGTAACCCACTGGTAACCCCAAGCCTTTCGCCACTGCCCTTTTTGTTCATATGGGCAACCTACAGATTTGGGCCTGGGGTGTCAAAGCCAGCAAGGAAAACAGGGAACCCCATGCATTTCCCAGAAGAGGACACCCGTGGGAATCCAGAGGTCTGCCTTGTGCAAATCGCCCCAGTTTTTATTAGCCACAATCCCAGACAAAGTGTGATATTTGGTGGGGAAAAAACACAATGTTCACTTTGTCTGGGGTTCTGGGTAATAAATTCTGGGCTGCTTCGTGCAAGTCAGACCTCTGCGCGTTCCCACAGGTGTCCTCTTTTGGGAAATGCATGGGGTGACCTGTTTTCCTTGCTGGCTTCGACACCCAAGGCCCAAATCTGTAGGTTGCCCTGAACAAATTGTGCTGTGGCGAAAGGCTTGGGGTTACCAGCGGGTTAGCCTTTTCCTTTTGCGCCCCCGGTAGGTGCACCCACACATGTGAGGTACCTTTTTCGTCGGGACACCTGTGGGAACGCGAGAAGGTATGATATCTGTTTTTGGCGACCTGTTTCGGTGAGTGGACACAGGGAAATGTCTCTGAAATTGGCTGGAAATGCAGACAATTCTCAGACATTTCGCTCTGGCCACCCACCGAAACACACCACCAACAACACGTGGCCTACCTTCCCGCGTCCCCACACATGTCCCGATGAAAACGGTACCTCACATGTGTGGGTGCACCTACCGAGGGCACAAAAGGAAACGGGTAGCCCACTGATAACCCCAAGCCTTTCGCCACTGCCCTTTTTGTTCATGTGGGCAACCTACAGATTTGGGCCTAGGGTGTCGAAGCCAGCAAGGGAAACAGGGAACCCCATGCATTTCCCAAAAGAGGACACCCGTGGGAATCCAGAGGTCTGCCTTGCGCAAATTTCCCCAGTTTTTATTAGCCACAATCCCAGACAAAGTGTGATATTTGGTGGGGCAAAACCACAGTGTTCACTTTGTCTGGAGTTCTGGGTAATAAATTCTGGGCTGCTTCGTGCAAGTCAGACCTCTGCGCATTCCCACGGATGGCCTCTTTTGGGAAATGCATGGGGTTCCCTGTTTTCCTTGCTGGCTTCGACACCCTAAGCCCAAATCTGTGGGTTGCCCACATGAAAAAAATGGGATGTGGCGAAAGGCTTGGGGTTACCAGTGCGTTACCCTTTTCCTTTTGTGCCCCGGTACGTGCACCCACACTTGTGAGGTACCTTTTTCGTCGGGACACCTGTGGGAATGCAAGAAGGTATGACATCTGTTTTTGGCGACGTGTTTCCGTGAGTGGACACATGGAAATGTCTCTGAAATTGACTGGAAATGAAGACAATTCTCAGACATTTCGCTCTGGCCACCCACCGAAACACACAGCCATGGCCTACCTTCCCACATCCCCAAACGTGTCCCGATGAAAACGGTACTTCTCATGTGTGGGTGCACTGTTAGGCAGAAACCTGTGCAGTTCCCTCTGGGACCACTGCAAAATGTTTAAGACTACAGGAGTTAGCAGTAAACCCAATTGGTAGCAGTCTGCACCACCCAGATTTACCTGGTAGCTTTGGCTGAGCAGTCAGACTTCTCTCAAGACGAGTTAGGCAGTATATAGAGTATACAAGATAGGGCAATTTACACAGTAGAACAAGCAGACACGGATCAGGACCCCCCTTGTTAATTTGCATATTTATGTAACTTTGGGTCTGACCCTAAGTTACAAGGAGAATCCAGACGTGGACCCCTTGCTCACTATTCTTAGAGAGGCACAGATCCACCCTACTGATGAGGTCCAACCAGACCGAAACACGTGTCTGGGGTTTCTGTTGGTACTCTTGTTCAGAGGAGAATTGCCTAGCATTTCGGTGCTGGACTGCCCCAGGGCAGGACAAAGACTGATATGTTTGGGATATTTCTTCTCTGTGAAAGATAGTGAGCTAAAGACTCTGGGTAAGTCTCTCATAACCAGGACTAATGTCTGGCAGAGGGACTCCCAGGACCCCCCTTGTTAATTTTCAATTTACACAGTAGAACAAGCAGACACGGATCAGAGCTTGGGTGTAAAGATATATAATTATTTATTTAAAAACACATCTATGAAAAACACACTGGCACTAATATGGCAAACAACTTCAATCACAGTTACTATAAGTATATATCAATCCCATAACAATATTTCGAAAAAAAGTCTAGGTTCAAAGGCACCACTTATTTGCAGACAGAGGTGAGTGCTTAACCTAGATGGCACTCTGGTATTCGTTAGAAAGGGAGAGAAAAAGGCAGGGTATGAAACCAACTCAGTACCAACACTTTTACGAAGCAAATGCAAGGCAAGCAAGGCAGGGTCTACTGTAGATCACAAAGTTCAGAGGCCAGGCCCACTCGGAGAGAGGCAAGGCGGTATGTCCCAAAAATACCACAGTGGAAATGCACTTCAAGTCTTTATAGCAAAATGTCACAGAAAGGTTGGACCAGTTTTAGAACAAAAGTTAAGGAGGTCTGGAGGCGACCCAATGGAAAGGTAATGATTTAAGACACCACACGCTAACCGGTTCAAGGGAAGCCAGGGGGACACAGTACCTTGAAAGTGAAGAGACAGCTCCGGCGGGGGCAGTTGTTCCTGGTGGTGGATGCAAGTCGGGGCTTTGCCAGAAGAAGAGATGATCTCGTCGTAGAGGAAAGTTGAAGATTGTTGCACCACCAGGGAAGAGACCAGCCGCGGAGTGCTCAGTCACAAGGCACCACCTTTTGGTCGCAGTACAGTGGTTAGTGGCTATCCGGTTGCCGGGGTGCTCAGCATGGGCAATTCGACCACTAGACGTCCTGGAAGCAAAGAAAAAGCAAGGGACTGGTTGTTCCCACCAGTCAAAGGGAAGAAGACTCACCAGCAGGGAGATCTCCTCAGTCGTTGGGAAGTGGTGAGTCGGTTCAGCAGGGCTCCACCGGTGGTGTCGTCGTTGCAGGTCGGCTCAGCTTTACCCTCGTCGGATTCTTAGGTCCTGTGGTGACTTCTGAAGTTCCAGTCCCCAAAGCCCTGCTTTTATGCAGAAAGCTCCCATTCATTCAGCCTAGCTGTCAATCAAACATGCTAAGTGGTGAGCGGGGCGGCTCACCACTTGGGCCAATCACACCAGAGTGCGACTTGAGTTGGCAAGGCAACTCAGTCCAGGGTGCCTAAACCCCCTCCCACACTCCCTGTGGTACCCAGACAGAATGGCACCACTCTGGAGGGCTTCTGTGCAGAAGCCCGCCAAAAGTGGAACAAAGGGCTCAACCTTTGGTTTGGAGTTACAGAGGCGAACACATACGCCATTTAAAAACCGAGTTCTGGCAGAAAATACCAACCGGTGAATTCATTTTAATTTAATAAACCGGCGGTATGACCGAGGCTACATAGAAAAAGTATTAGCCTAGAACAGTGGGAAAATCCCATAGGAAAATATTTGCGGTCGAATATAAAAAGTAGTATCCACTGCCACCAACCAAAACTAGATGAGGGGGGACGGGACAGTGCCCCCTCGAACAACAGACCCAGGGGTAATCGAATTACCCCTACCAGTACGTCCAAAATAGGATGGTTTGTACTGTTTCTGTTAGTAAATTTAGGTCTAGTAAAGCCAATGGTGACTTTACATGCCCTGGGAGACAGTAGTCAGTCCCAGGGTATGGAGTCTATGGCGGGGGTCACCTAGGACACCCCAGTGTTATGGCACGGAGGGTGCTGTGTAACACACATAGCAAAACACATGAGACCCTATGGAGTAAAAGACCCCATAGCCCATAGAACACATTAACATTCAACGAAATACCACAAATCATGTCCAAGAGTGGGAGAAAAAGAGTCTCACTCTTGGCAGGATGAAAAAAAACAAACTCCAGAAATCCGGCAAAGCTGCTGTGGGACTCACTAGGTTAGGAAATTCAGCCTAAACAGAGAATTCTCCCTAACACTCGCCCCCCCCAGACTAAGGGACAGGAGGATTTAATCCACTCCTGGATGAATCTCATACCTCTAGTCAATGACATACTTCCTAGAGAGACCATCAGCATTTTGGTGGTGACACCCTGACCTGTGCTCAATGGTGAAATCAAACCCTTGCAGGCATATTGACCATCTCAGTAGTTTTGGGTTTTCCCCTTTCATTTGCATTAACCATCTCAAGGGTTGGTGGTCAGTCTGAATGACAAAAGTAGAACCATACAAGCATGGCCTAAACTTCTTCAGAGCCCACACAATAGCAAAGCACTCTCTTTCGATTGTTGCCCACCTTGTTTCAGGATCCTTCAGCTTGCGGCTGATGAAGCAAACGGGGTGCTCCCTACCTTTCCCATCCAGTTGACTGAGTACTGCACTATTCCTACATTTGAAGCATCTGTCTGTACAATGAAAGTTTGGTGGTAATCAGGAGCTCTGAGTACTGGGGCTTGGCAAAGATCCTGTTTCAGGTTTTCAAAGGCCTGATTGCACTCCTCATTCCATCTAACCTTCTTAGGGAATTTTGGAGAGGAGATGACATTCAGAGGAGAAGCTATGGTCCCATAGTTCTCATTGAAATTCCTGTAATACCCGGTGAGACCTAAGAAGGCTCTCACCTGGGTCAGAGTAGTAGGTGTTGTCCAATTTTGCACAGCTTCAATCTTACTGAGCAAAGGCCTTATTTCTCCACCTCCTACCTCATGTCCAAGATAGACTACCTTACTCTGTCCAATTTGGCATTTACTCGCCTTTATGGTCAGATTGGCTCGTCCAAGAGCCTGCAAAACATATCTTAGGTGGTCTACATGTTCTTCCCAGGAATTGCTGAACACTGCTATGTCATCCAAGTATGCCATGCAGAAGTCCTCCATCCCATTCAGAACCTGGTTTACCATCCGTTGAAATGTAGCAGGTGCATTTTTCAATCCAAAAGGCATTACCTTAAACTGGTATAAGCCAACTGGGGTAGAAAATGCAGTTTTCTCCTTGGCATTGTCTGTCAGGGCTATTTGCCAATAGCCTGACGTCAAGTCAAATGTGCTGAGGAACTTGGCTGAACCAAGTCTATCTACCAACTCATCTGTTCTTGGCAAAGGGTGGGCATCAGTCTTGGTGACTGCATTAAGAGCTCTATAGTCCACACAGAATCTAAGTTCTTTAGATCCTGCCTTTGGTACTAACACAACTGGGCTAGACCATGGACTAGTGGAGGGCTCTATTACCCCGAGTCAAGTATCTTGCTGACCTCACCTTTGATGTGGGTTCTTACATTTTCTGACATTCTGTATCCTCTGCTTTTGACTGGCAGACAGTCACCAGTGAGTATGTCATGCTGGCCCCAAGAGGTCAAGCCTGGTGAAAGTGAGAACAGAGAGGCAAACTGGTTCAACATAGATTTGCACTCTTCTTGTTGCTCAGGTGTCAGATTTGAAGAGAGATTTACTCATTCAATCTTTTCGTCTAAAGGTAAGCCTCTGAGGAGATCAGGAAGAGCTTCACTCTCTTCTTCTTCCTCTGATGATGCTAGAAGCAACGCTCCTACATCAGGTCTTGAGACATACGCTTTGAGTCTGTTGGTATGGAAGACTGTTGGAGCCTCCTTGGGATTGCCCAAGTCCACCAGATAGTTGACCTCTCCAAGTTTACCCACAACTCTGAAGGGTCCCATCCATTTGTCTTGCAATGCCCTCTGCCTTGTTGGGATCATAACGAGAACTAGCTGGTCTTGAGTGAACTCAACCATGTTAGCCTTTTGGTCATGCCAGTGCTTGACCAATGCTTGTACAGCTTTCAAGTTATCACTTGCTTCTGCCATCAGGTGTGACATTCTCCTCCAGAGACCTGGCTTGGTGGAAGGAGCACTCTCCAACCCATCCTTAATAAGGACCAATGGACCTCTGACGGGATGACCATAGAGAAGCTCAAAGGGAGAACAACCTACTCCCTCCTGAGGGACTTCTCTATAAGCAAAGAGAAGGCATGGCAGTAGAAGATCCCACTTTCATTTAAGGGGGTCCTCTAAAGCACCTATCATGCTCTTCATGGTTCGGTTGAACCTTTCAACCAACCCATTGGTTTGTGGGTGGTAAGCTGTTGAGAACTTGTAAGTAACTCCACAGGTTTTCCACATGGCTTTCATGTAGTGGGACATAAAGTTTGACCCCCTGTCAGAGATTACATCCTTAGGAAACCCAACCTGGGTAAAAATACCAAGGAGGGCCTTAGCCACAGCTGGAGCTGTAACAGGCCTCATAGGAATGGCCTCAGGATAGCTAGTAGCACGGTCTACTACAACAAGTATAAACCTGTTGCCTGAGGAGGTTGGAGGATCCAGGGGACCAACAATGTCAATCCCTACTCTCTGAAATGGGACTCCCACAACGGGGAGAGGCACTAAAGGTGCCACATTATTTGCGCCAACCTTACCAGAGGTCTGGCAGGTGTGGCAGCTCCTGCAGTGTTTTTCTACTTCGGCCCCCATCTTTGTCCAATAAAAGTAGAGAGAGAGCCTTTCCTTAGTCTTCTTGAAACTCAAGTGACCAGCCAAAGGAATCTCGTGGGCTAACTGCAAGAACTGTTGTCTGTTCTCTTGGGGTACTACAAGTCGTTTGTAGTCTCCAGGTTCAGACTCTGTTGGTTCACTGTAGAAGAGGCCATCTTCCCAGTGCAACCTGTATTTCCCAGTCTCTTGCCCTTCAGCCTGAGCTTCTGCCTGGTGGCGAAGACCTTGCAGAGTTGGACATTCTCTCGGTCCCTTACTGAAGTCTGCCCTGTTGGGTCCACCTTCTGCCAGTAAAGACTGCAGCTCAGGATGGTCAACAGGATCCAGATCTCCAATGAGTTCCTGGCCTTCCATTAGCTCTTCCTCAGAGTCTAATTCTACCACACAGGGTTGTACCTCCCTCTCAGCCTCAGCTAGAGGGGGAGTTACTGGTGTAACTTTGGTCAACCGAGGGGAAGTCCTTGTTGGCTGCACTAAAGTGCTGGCTGCTGGTTTCTGTTTAGAAGTATTAGGTTTCCCTTTCGCTTCTGATTTCCTTGAGACAGCAGCTGACAAATCCAGTGGAGCAGGAGTGATATCCTTCTTTATCAACTCCTTGGGAGTACCTCTCATGGTTCTCTCCCTTGCAGGTCTGGTTAGCTCCTGTAACTGATTACTTGGAGGTCTGGGGGTATGAGACACAACTCCAAGAGTTTTTAAATCGTTACCCAACAGAACACGTCCTGGTACCTCACTTTGTATGCTGACAGGTATCTTCACAGTCATGTCATTACACTGGATGAGAACTGGTAATTGGGGAAGCATCTGCACAGGCCCTCCAGCTAACTTGATGAGGCGTTTGGGTGCCTTAGCAACATCCTCAGCCTGAAAAAAAGATTTATCCACCACAGTTATGCTGGCCCCAGTTTCTCTAATGGCAGGAGTCTCCTGACCATTCACCTGGACACTGTCCTTATAATACTCTTTAGTATTATCTGGGATAGAATTATAGACATCTAAATTCTGTAGTTCCCACAAACCCAGAGACACTAAAGAAACACTGGCTGAGACTCCAATGGGTTCATCAGCCAGCAGTATAAAGTTTCCACTTGCCATTTGGACTTCCTCCTCTGGAGCGAAGGCTAAGGAGACAAGCTGGACCCCTGAAGGTTTACCCTTGCATCTGGGATCTCCTTTCACATGCTCAATAGAGCCACAAACAAAGCATTTACCAAATGCTTTCTGGAATGGTGGCTTGTTCTGGCCTCCCTCTGGTTTGGCACCAGAAGGTACACTATTCTGCTGTGGTTTTCCTTGTGGCTTACCCTTATGGTTTTGTTTGGGGCCCTCTTTGGAATTTGAGTTATTAGAATTCTCTTTTGAGTCTTTTTTAGGCTGTTTTCCCTCATCCTTTTTCTGAGTTTCCCCAGAATCCTTATGAGTAACCCTGTTGGCAACCCACAAGTCAGCAGCCTTAGCTAGCTTCCTGGAATCCAATTCCTTTGAATCAGCCAAGTGCTGTTTGAGCTCAGGAGAACAGGCATCATAAATTGGCTCCAACATAAAAAGATTCTTCATACCCTCATAAGTGTTCACCTTGTAACCCTTAATCCATCCCTCTAGGTTTTTCAACCCTTCACTCACCCAGGTAGCCCAAGGGGTACCATCATGCTTTTTGAGGGATCTACACCTCTTAAGATACTGGGAAGGGGTCTTCCCAAATCTAGCTATCAGAGCTAGTTTCACACTTTCATACTCTTTCCTATCCTCCTCCCCCAACTCCATTACCGCATCAGTTGCAACAGGGGGGAGCCTAGAGAACAACCAGGTAAGTAGCTCATTACCTGTGATGTTCTGGAGCCCATGATTATACTCAAACAAACTCAGACAATCTAACACATCCAACTTTGGTTCATACATACCAATTAATTCCTTAGGCATCCGGGGTCTTTTGGGACTGGAACTTCTAGAGGAGCCAGAGACAGAAGCAGTTTCAACAGACAACTTTTTCATTTCTAACTCATGCTTGAGTTCCATTTCTCTGAGCCTAAGAATTTGTTGCATTTCTTGGTGTTTCTGTTCAGTTTGAGCAGTAATCCTTCTGAATTCCAAGTCTATTTTCATTTTTTCTAGTTCAAGGACTTGAGGACTTAGTGTGGGACCTGCTGTAGGCCCAGTAGGTACAGCTGGTAAGGCAGACAGAGGGGTAGGGCAGACAGTTTCATTAGCCTCTCCTTCCTCTTCAGCCTCTTCATCAATATTATCAGAACTTTGTTTTAGATCAACACCATTACTGTTATCTACATTTGCTGGAGAAGTCGGTTCCTCTGAACCAGTACCCAGACTTTGGTTTTCCAGCAATCTTGCTATCAGTTCTATTTTCTTGCCTCTTACAGAAAGATTCTCTTGTCTACAGAGAGCTCTCAAACTCTCAGTATTTTCACCTGACAAGGACTCTTGACTGTAAACTTCCATAGTAGACATGTTTTTTGAAAGTTGCTTTTTAGTGCTAAGCTTTGTGGTTAGTTATCCTAAAGTGTTGAAAAGCACTCTAAACTGTATACTCGATACAAATCCCACCGCTGTACCCCAGTGTTAGGCAGAAACCTGTACACTTCCCTCTGGGACCACTGCAAAAAGTTTAAGACTACAGGAGTTAGCATTAAACCCAATTGGTAGCAGTCTGCACCACCCAGATTTACCTGGTAGCTGTGGCTGAGCAGTCAGACTTCTCTCAAGACGAGTTAGGCAGTATATAGAGTATACAAGATAGGGCAATTTACACAGTAGAACAAGCAGACACGGATCAGAGCTTGGGTGTAAAGATATATAATTATTTATTTAAAAACACACCTATGAAAAACACACTGGCACTAATATGGCAAACAACTTCAATCACAGTTACTATAAGTATATATGAATCCCATAACAATATTTCGACAAGTCTAGGTTCAAAGGCACCACTTATTTGCAGACAGAGGTGAGTGCTTAACCTAAATGGCACTCTAGTATTCGTTAAAAAGGGAGAGAAAAGGCAGGGAATGGAACCAACTCAGTACCAACACTTTTACAAAGCAAATGCAAGGCAAGCAAGGCAGGGTCTACTGTAGATCACAAAGTTCAGAGGCCAGGCCCACTCGGAGAGAGGCAAGGCGGTATGTCCCAAAAATACCACAGTGGAAATGCACTTCAAGTCTTTGTAGCAAAATGTCACAGAAAGGTTGGACCAGTTTTAGAACAAAAGTTAAGAAGATCTGGAGGCGACCCAGTGGAAAGGTAAGGATTTAAGACACCTCACGCTAACCGGTTCAAGGGAAGCCAGGCGGACACAGTACCTTGAAAGTGAAGAGACAGCTCCGGCGGGGGCAGTTGTTCCTGGTGGTGGATGCAAGTCGGGGCTTTGCCAGAAGAAGAGATGATCTCGTCGTAGAGGAAAGTTGAAGATCGTTGCACCACCAGGGAGGAGACCAGCCGCGAAGTGCTCAGTCACAAGGCACCACCTTTTGGTTGCGGTACAGTGGTTAGTGGCTATCCGGTTGCTGGGGTGCTCAGCACGGGCAATTCGACCACTAGACATCCTGGAAGCGAAGAAAAAGCAAGGGACTGGTTGTTCCCACCAGTCAAAGGGAAGAAGACTCTCCAGCAGGGAGATCTCCTCTGTCGTTGGGAAGTGATGAGTCGGTTCAGCAGGGCTCCACCGGTGGTGTCGTCGTTGCAGGTCGGCTCAGCTTTACCCTTGTCGGATTCTTAGGTCCTGTGGCGACTTCTGAAGTTCCAGTCCCCAAAGCCCTGCTTTTATGCAGAAAACCCCCATTCATTCAGCCGAGCTGTCAATCAAACATGCTAAGTGGTGAGCGGGGCGGCTCACCACTTGGGCCAATCACACCAGAGTGCGACTTGAGTTGGCAAGGCAACTCAGTCCAGGGTACCTAAACCCCCTCCCACACCCCCTGTGGTACCCAGACAGAATGGCACCACTCTGGAGGGCTTCTGTGCAGAAGCCCGCTAAAAGTGGAACAAAGGGCTCAACCTTTGGTTTGGAGTTACAGAGGCGAACACATACGCCATTTAAAAACCGAGTTCTGGCAAAAAATACCAACCCGGTGAATTCATTTTAATTTAATAAACCGGCGGTATGACGAGGCTACATAGAAAAAGTATTAGCCTCGAACAATGGGAAAATCCCATAAGAATATATTTGCAATCGAATATAAAAAGTAGTATTCACTGCCACCAGCCAAAACTCGACGAGGGGGGACGGGACAGTGCCCCCTCAAACAACAGACCCAGGGGTAATCGAATTACCCCTACCAGTACGTCCACAATAGGATGGTTTGTACTGGTTCTGTTAGTAAATTTAGGTCTAGTAAAGCCAATGGTGACTTTACATGCCCTGGGAGCCAGTAGTCAGTCCCAGGGTGTGGAGTCTATGGCGGGGGTCACCTAGGACACCCCAGTGTTACGGCACAGAGGGTGCTGTGTAACACACATAGCAAAACACATGAGACCCTATGGAGTAAAAGACCCCATAGCCCATAGAACACATTAACATTCAACGAAATACCATAAATCATGTCCAAGAGTGGGAGAAAAAGAGTCTCACTCTTGGCAGGATGAAAAAAACAAACTCCAGAAATCCGGCAAAGCTGCTGGGGGACTCACTAGGTTAGGAAATTTAGCCTAAACAGAGAATTCTCCCTAACACGCACCTACCGGGGGTGCAAAAGGAAAAGGGTAACCCACAGGTAACCCCAAGTCTTTCGCCACTGCCCATTTTGTTCATGTGGGCAACCTACAAATTTGGGCCTAGGTTGTCGAAGCCAGCAAGGGAAACAGGGAACCCCATGCATTTTCCAAAAGAGCACACTCGTGGGAACCCACACATGGCCAAATTGGAGTTGCGGCCCATCTCATGTAGCCCTCCCCAGGGGCAGATAATGGGGGGGCTGTCCTGCACTCCTCCCTGGGCTCAGGCGTCCGTTCCTAGGAGCAGATATCTGGTCCCAGGGATGGCTGCATGACATGGCACCCACTCCATTGTGGCTGGGAGGGGCGGGGGTCAATGCCCCATCCCATTAGAAACTTCCCAGACCCTTTGGGGTGCCCCACAGCCCCCCCTAAAAAGTGTTCCACCATTTTCCATTTTTTTCTTTGTTTACAAAACTTGCCTTCGCGCAGAGGGGCACGTTGGTGTGCCAATCTGGCCCCGGGGTGCCCAAACCTTACTGCCCCGCCCACTGGGGGGCCTGTCCCACAATTTTTGGGGGCCCTCTCCCCCTCACCCCAAATGGGTGGCGGGGGCACCTCATGCAGGCCTCCCTGGGCCTCCTGCAAAGAGCTGCGTGAGGTGCACCCCGCCTCCATTTGGGGTGGGGGGGTGAAGGCCACCACAAAAGGTGGGGCAGGACCCCCAATAGATGGGGCAGGAGGGTTTGGGCACCCTGGGGGAAGATTGGCACACTAATGTGGCCATCTACGCCAAGCGAAGTTGGGTAAACAAAAAAATAATACACAATCGTAGGCTGCTTTTTAGGGGGGCCTGAGGAGCACCCTAAATTGGCAGTGAATGCTGTACTGCAACGGGGTGTGGACTCCCCCCCCACCCCAAATGGAGGGCACCACCTCATGCATCCCTCCATGGCATCAGATAGGGGAGGCCCCACCTCATGCATCCCTCCCTGGGGTCAGATGCCCCTTCCTATGAGCAGATATCTGCCCCCAGGGAGGGTTGCATGAGGTGGGGCCCTCGATTTGTGGTGGGGGGGGTGAGTGCCTCCCCCTTTTGCAGTAAAATATTCGCTGCCAATTTAGGGTGGCCCTCAGCCCCCCCTAAAATGCAGCCTACGATTTTGTATTATTTTTTTTGTTTACCCAAGTTCGTTTGGCGCAGATGGCCACATTAGTGTGCCAATCTGCCCCCAGGGTGCCCAACCCTACTGCCCCATCTATTGGGGGGCCTGTCCCACCATTTGTGGTGGCCCTCTCCTCACCCACACCAAATGGAGGGAGGGCACATCATGCAGCCCTTCCTAGGAGGCTCAGGGAGGGCTGCATGAGGTGTCCCAGCCATTTGGGGCGGGGGGGAGAGGGTCACCACAAAAGGTGGGGCAGGACCCCCAATAGATGGAGCAGTAGGGTTTGGGCATCCTGGGGGCAGATTGGTACACTAATGTGGTCATCTGCGCCAAGCGAAGTTGGGTAAACAAAAAAAATAATACAAAATCGTAAGCTGCTTTTTAAGGGGGGCTGAGTGGGGCCCTACATTGCCGGCAAATGTTCTACTGGAACGGGGGGTGGCCCTCTCCCACCCCCACCCCAAATGGAGGGCCCCACCTCATGCATACCTCTCTGGTGTCAGATAGGGGGGGGCACCTCATGCATCCCTCCCTGGGGTCAGATGCCCCTTCCTAGGAGCAGATATCTGCCCCCAGGGAGGGTTACAAGGGGTGCCCCCCTTTCTACTTCAGTTGGGGGGCACCCCCCCTTTCATTCAGTAAAAAATCCATGGTGGCTAGTGGTATCCCACCCCACCCCCTTTTCCCATCATTTCTTTTTTTTTTACATTCCCTGGGGGTCAGCCATGTGCCCCCATGATCACAAACGGATCCATGGTAGTCCAGTGCGTTGCTGGTCACGGATCGAGCTCTCTGCACCGATCCGTGACCAGCAATGCCTCATGTAGATGGTGTCCTTGGAAAGGGGAGAAGCTCCCCTTTCCAAGGACACCACTTTTTGCCATATCCCTGGTGGCCTAGTGGGCCCCAGGGCCCCAAACCCCCTCCCACCTCCCCCCTTCCCTCGATTTTTTTTTGTTTGTCCTCTTCACCCCTGGTTGCAGTGATCATCTGCCCCCAGGGGTCTCTGGCACTGTGGCCCCATGCTTTGGGGCCACAGGGGGAAGGGGGCCGCTTACCTAGTAAGCAGCCCCCGCGTCACAAACAGATCTGTATTGATCCGGTGACATTGATGCCCGTGGATCGCGCACCCTGCGCCTGATCCGTGGGCAGCAATGCAACACAATGGGTATCGTTGTAAAGGGGAGAATCTCCCCTTTCCAACGATAACCACCTCGATCTCCGGCTTGAAATACAGCCGGAGATCGACGCAGAGAAAGAAGGGCTCTTACCTTCTTTCTTCACTGCAGCACCCGAAAATGGCTGCTGCAGTGATTTTACTTTCAGTTTCACGCCGACGTGCTTTACGCACGCTGACGTGAAACTGAAGGTAATCCAGCCCCCTGGCAGTGAGGGGGGACCTCCCCCTCACATAGCCCAGGGGTTGGATTACAGTTTTGCTTGATCCCTGCGTTGCAGGGATCGAGCAAAGCAGAGTGCCAAAACCGAGGAGCTGGCTCGTCGGTGGCAACCTGGAGCGGTTTCCACTGACGAGCTGGCCCGTCAGTGGCACTTATGGGGTTAAGTATGGTTTGGAAAAGACCTCTGTACATAATATGAGAAATGAAAAGCGACTACTTGGTTAATTGATTTTAGGCTGTATAAGTACCTGCTCTCAGTGTGTCGTCCTTGGCAGAGAGCTGAACAGAGCAGAAACAAGTTAGGGAGGCTTGGAAATGAAATACACTGACACGAAGAAAAAAAGACACTCCAACGATGTGTTATCAGAAAGGGTTTGTTTAGTAATGAGGCATCTTGCCATTTCCATGGAGACTTGTCAATATTTTGCTCACATAGCACATTGAAATGAGACGTGCAATGGCGGTTTGTATGGGGTGTCAGCGTCTAGTAAATTCACCATTAGGGGCAGGCGATCCGAACCAGTGCCACAAGGGCTCTTGAACTTAGGGTGAAAGATCAAGGGATAAGAATACCACAAGATGGCGGTACCCGAGCGGTCGTTTTTGCATGTGTAAAAGTGAGAAAAATTTGGTTAAGTTGCATTGGAAGTTTATTTAAGAACGATCCATGTATGCAATCGCTTGACACGTCAATGGTAAGGGCCGGGGGGCCACGATTGCGCCGTCCAAGAGCCTATTACGCAAGAGGGGGTCCAGGATAAATGTACATCCAAAAGACTTCAACCAAAAATTATTGCAACACCAACAGGTGAAGTAGTCAGGGCCCAAATTCACAAAGACTGTGAAAAATATGCCAACTTGGAGTATTCCAAAACTGGGAAGACCTGCGATTTTCATGATTTCAAAAATAGCAGCAGAAACCCTTTTTCCATTTTTGAACAAGTCAGAAGAAATGGAAGAGCGGTTATTATAAGCGAGCCATGTAAAGAAGCTAAGAAATCTAAAAATGTGAAAAAATCAAGGCAGGGAAAGCCCTGTGGCTTGAGAAGTTTTTTGAGAAACCTGAAGGTTCAAACTACAGAAAAATCAACTCAAAGTGATTTAACTGGAGAAAATGCAGGTCCGTGCAAGCAAAAGGTATCCAATATGCAGTCAGAGACTGCTCCTGTGGACCAAGTAAACAACATCCAAAAAGAGGAATTGGAAGTGAGTGTGATGGATCTGATGGACCTATCAGTTTACGAAGATGATGACATGCCCAATAATGAGGAATATCTGAGGGTGGTCCAAGTTATACCTTCCCAAGAGTTAGAGGGACAAAGTCTCTCTACTTCCATGGAGTCCAACAACCCCCCACCATTCCTCACCTTATCTGAAAGAAGAGAAAAACTAACGTCCCAAAAAGACTGATAAAAGCCCCCCTACACAGGCTATTATAATGACCAAACTACTTTCGAAGTCAAAACACGATCACCTCTCACCACACCCAAAGAAGACAGGGTGGGACAGACCTAGTCAAAATCAAATGGGTCCCAAGAGTACAAACTATAAGGGAGTAAACAGAGTGGATTTCAAATGGGATCAGAGACTAACAATCACATTGGAAAGAATCCTGAAAGCAGATGATGGTCTAATATTAAACAGATCTAATATAATGACCCTCTTACATCACATCACAAAATGAAGAGTGTTCAATTCAGACAACATCAAGATTGTCGATTTCCCAGACGAAAGAGCAAATTACAAACTAAATTTACTTATGATCTTTGTTGCCCTGGCCTCCTTAATGCTTGATGCAAATGACAAACTTCGATCCTTGGGCTTTGATTTGAGTAAAAGAGATAATGCAATGAAACGATCATCAGAAAAGACAGCAATGACCAACTTCAAGCCAAAGAAACCTAAGGGACATTATTTGACTGGGAGTCGCCAGATCCTTGGGAAGACTAGTAAAATTGAAAATCTGCCTCCACCGTTGACACATAAAGAAAAATTAACCTTAAGCCAGATCAAGATCACTGTACGAGGAAGGAAGGTGGAGGAAAATCCAACAAAGAGAATGACCCACGACCAAACCGAAACAACACCATTACAAGATCAAACATCTTGGAGTTAGCTGGCCAGTGCTCTACCTACAAAATGCTCTGTTTAGAGCCAGAAGAAAGAAAGGCCAAGAAACCTGGAAATCGGGAGCTGGCACACGCGAGGATATATGAATTTGTTCAATGAGCTGGTCCCTGTGATATCTAAATTAGACATAATATGCATCCAGGAATCTTGGCTCAGAAAGACTCTGATTTTTGAAGGTTACTCAGTGCACTTAAATCCGGCTAAAGGAGGTAAAACTGGCAGACCATCTTCCGGCCTCCTAGTACTGATAAGAAATTGACTTAATTTGACGGTCATGCAGACTATCAATCCAAATCCGTATATACAGATCTTACTTATTCGCCTGAAGGAAAAGACAAAGAGAGATAATTACTTCCTGCTCCTATTTAACCTGTACTAGAACCCCGATGTCCAGGAGGGAGCATCACTTGTAGATCTAGTAACAGACTGAATCAACAAAATGTACTTGGATCACTTGAATATTTGTTCAGTGATTTGTGGTGACCTTAACTCAAACTGCCTCCTAGGAGGGCAAGGGACAGCAGGAGTAAAAATTGGAGAAAATTAACCAAAGAATCGTCATGGTCGTGAATGGCTGGATGAGATGGAGCTGAGAGGGATACATCTCCTAAATGGAAATGTCAAGGGAGATATTCCAGCGGCAGCCACTTGGACAAACAAAAGGAGGAAAGTAACATTGGATTATTTCTTCATGTCGCAAAATCTTCTCCCAAACATTAGCCAGTACCTTATAGTGACTACGATCCAATAATAATGACAATTTCAGGAATGGTCCAAAATATGATATGCCATTTGTAACGTGCCTATACACAAGTGTTTCAAGGCACGACGAGGCAAGGAAGGGGGAAGAGAGGGAGGACAGAGACAACGATCTTACTAGGCCAAGTAACATTGAGATCGCACAAGTGCAGGGGAGGTGGAAGGGGAAACATGTCTGGCAAAAGGGGAGGGGGCAGTGCTGTACATGGGATCAAAACAATAACAAGAAGTGCGGCCAGCAGGTGGCAGGTGCAAGGGTAAGTGAAGACAGCAGGTGTTCAAAAGTGCAGGTAGGGGGACTGTAGCGGTACAGATAGAGACCCAAGTGCAAGGGTTGCTGGGAGGCAGTGCGTGTGTGCCAGCACTTGAATGACAGAGGGAGAACTGCATCGCCATATTTAGCAAACCCTATACCAGAAGCCATATGAGTACAGCACTTTGGGAACCTGTTTGAAGCAAAACATTTAACAACCTCACATACAGCAGAGACATCACCCCAGAGTTGGAACATCGAATTTGATAGAGAGGAAATTGTAATGCTCATAAAAAAAGCAAGTAGGTCTAGAGCACCAGGCCTAGAGCATCTCCAACGCCACCCTGAAAGATGCCGCAGAACCATGGGCAGACTTTGGCCAAATCATTTTCAGAAAAATAATCCAAAAGGAAAAAATCTCAAAATCCTGGAAGGAGGCAATTGTGGTCCCGATATTTAAAAAATGGGATCACCTGTTACTGACGAAATACAGTCCCATCGCTCTACTCGATGTCTTGGGAAAGATCTTTGCAATGATTCTCCTAAAGCGACGGAACAAGTGGATATTGGTGACAAGGAGATTTGATAGTAGACAGGATGGATTCGTTAAAGAGGTAGGATGCAGCTTAAAGCTACTATTACTAAGTCTTGTTAAACTTTGAGCTGTACATAATAAAGGGAAAGTCTATATGGCTTGTATAGATTTGGAACAAGCTTTTGACAGCATAGATTGTGATCTACTGTGGCAGAAATTAAAATCAAAAGGATGCCTGAACAATTTGCTTTCAGCTATCAAAGATCTATACTCAGGGACGATGCAGATCAAGTTGGACAAACAGGGAAACATAACAAGGAAAATAGATACCTCAGAGGGGCTAAAAAGAAGGATGCCCCCTTGCTCCGACTCAGTTCAACTTTTTAATTGAAAATATGAAAATGGATCTCGAAGACAAAACAACATTCCCACCTAAGATCAACGGAATGGAGGTTGGTTGGTTACTATATGGTTGGCTGGTTACTATATGCAGATGATTTGGTCCTTTTGGATCAGACGATGATTGGTCTGCAGAGAAAATTGAACACCCTTCAGAAATATGTGGATAAAAACAGACTGAAAATTAATGCTTCCAAATCTGAGATAATAGTATTTGGTGCTGGGAGAGGAGGCAAGAAGAAAAAAGAGAGCTGACTATTAAATGGGAAATGCTTGGCTTCATCGAATGAGATAAAATATCTTGGAACTATGTTAAGCGTGGCCAAAGGAGAGAATGCATGGATTGACTGCCTAAAGAGGAAAGCTAAATATCGTACAACGCAGGGCAGGGTGCTTGATCGAAGGTACGGGAACAGAGGCCTGTCTTGGTGTTCGGTGTGAATTGTGGGACTATTTGGAAGGTTTCTTTTGGAAACTTATATTACATCTACCAAAGGCCATTCCAGTGGCAGTCATTTGACATGAATTGGGGCTAACATCATTATGTGTAAAAGTAGCTATAATTATTTAGGAAAGCAAATTTGACAAACAGCCCCCCGCAATATGAAGTGATTAGGATCAAAGATTCAGGTACGAATGACTGGGCATTAAACCAGTGGAGGAACCAATGGATAACAATGCTCCAGAATTTACAGACATTAATTGAAACCCTATGCAAAAATCCAATGCATGTAAAAAGGATCCTATGGGCAGATGAGTGGCGCAAAAATGGAAGAGAAGAGAGCAACTTCCGCCACACATATTCTCTAAAAAAAAACAACGTTATCCCAGGTTATCTAAAGAAATTCTCCAACAACAAACAGCGAGATGTGTTCCCAAGATTCAGGCTAGATGTACTCCATAATAGAATCACTCTAATGAGGTTTGGTCGGGAACAAGTAAATGACAAATGCCGCCTCTGTGACTCTCAGGGAAACCTTGAAACATCTAACCCTGTTTTGCCCAAGCCTGAAGGATTTAAGATCAATCCATCTTCTTAAACAAATCTTTGGAAAGGCTGGTTTAGAAGCTGAGAAATGGTGAGAGCTCTTGTATAGGGGCAAAATCAGAGAATCACCTTTGCCTTGGTAAAAGTTTCTTGAAGCAACCTTCAAAAAAATAAAAGAGAGTGGTAGAGACCAGCCCAAATAAACTGTGAAGAAAAAAAAACAGGCAAAACAAGGGACAGTACATGCAATGTGGAGAGTCCTCTTCTCTCCTCTTCTGCTTTATTTGTAAATGGAATTAAATTGTTGGAAATAAAAGTGAAACATTTGCAATAACCTAAACACTAATAGAAACAAATAATAATGAGCATTGGGTGGACTTAGCTGGAGATGGGGATTTGTGTTACCTTATCTGCACCCCAGAACAAGATGCCCAACGGGGGCGGTTTGCACCATGTGTGTAAATCATGGGTTCCAAAGGAAGAGAAAAAGGGGTTATTTAATGAAGTATTAACTAAAGGGGGAATGTTGGGATACACGTTCATTGTCCCAGCACGGCTAAGAGGTTCAGACTAAGACGCATCTATTAGCATATGCTACATCGAAGGTGCATGGCAGTAGGAGTGCAGGGATTGTAGTTGGAAGCTTGCCAATATGATAGGTGTTCACAAGAAAATATGTAGTAGGTAACACATGTATATTTAAAGTAGTTATAGATGTTTCTAGGTAGGCCCATGTATAGGGCATGGTTTAAAAAGTGTAGTGGTAGTGAAACTATAGTTGTACTAGAGTAGCATTGTGGGAAAAGGATTGTGCCGATACAGGGTCGGGGTGTGGTAAATACTGAAGTACCACCCTATTGGAAGTGAGGTCTAGCAGTATTTTGGTCAGCCATTCTGCAGTTCAGTGGTGTGGTGTAACACAGATCTGGAAGTAGCCCCCTCTGCAGGCCCCAGTAATGCAGCAGAGAGCCCGGGCATGAAGCAGAGAGCAGTGACATCCGCGCTGAACAGATAAGGGCCTCATTGTATTGGCATAGAAAGATTGGAATGTGAATGGCAGAGCGAGGGTAGGGCTGCAGCCAAACTCATAGGAGTCAGTTCTGAGGTCTTGAGCTGCCAATACACTAGGGTGAGATTTAGGGCACTAGCACCCCCCAAGCAGATGGCTGTCTCATTTGAGCTACCATGCAACTGGGGAACAGAGTACATAAATTCATAAGAAATAGGCTGATTAATGTAGTCCTTGAGACACCTAGGGCGGATACTTGGGGTGAGCAGCAGATAAGGGGTGAGCGGGGACCAGAATATCTAGTGATTTGTGATACAAGGAGCAATAGTTGATGCCAAAAAATCTAGTTTGGAGATGGGGGGCATTGCCCAGGCACCTTCATGTCTGGAATCAAGAGGAGCCTACAGTCACTTCAAAGGGCCAATTTGACTTTGGCGTTATCCACTGGGCTCATGTGACTGACCAGGTGCACGTCATGTGACTTTGCCGATGGGGCGGCCAACAATCCAGTTAACTCACCAATCCAGTAGCTGGGACTCAAAATTATGGAATAGGAGGCCCAAGTGTTAGGGGTTAGGAGTAGATTATGACATGGCCAATGGGTCAAGGGACTAAGCGGGGTCATTAGTATACAAGTGGTAGCTAAAGAGGGTGGTGGGATAACACTGTATGGTGCTTCCGACATGAATGATGCTCCCCATCCTGAAAAAGCATTTACTTGCTTTGAACTAACAGAGAGCTTCATGTCAGTTGGGTTCTATGAGACACTGTGTTACCTTTTTCCTTTTTGTATACAGAATAAAACCTTATTTTCCTTATTTTCCTCACAAAGTGTTGCACCGATCCTTTCTCCCATAGAAGAGTGTTTTTTTGGTCTGGTTGTCTGGAGGTCTTGTCTTACAAGAGACAGTTGGACATTTTGATAGAGAGATCAGAGGAGAGTTGGGTGCCGTCTGTGAAAAGTTGGTATAAGAAACCAAAGGAGGAGATTAGTGCCCCAAGAGTAGAGGTGTAGAGTGTAAAGAGGAGTGGATCCAAGACAGAGCTTTCCGGAACACGAAAAATAAGAGGATTGAGTTGAGAGGTGTTGATAATCCAGGAGATAGAGAATTAGTTAGGTGCAAGGTGGGATTCAATCCAGGCAAGTGCTAAATCACGAATCCCAAGAAGAAATGCAGTGTTAAGGAGATCAGAGTAATCAACAGTGTCAAAGGAAGCAGGCATGTCAAGGAGAATTATGATAGAGGATATCTTGGAGTACTTAGCAGAGGCGATAAAGTTGGACACGTTCATGACAACAGTTTCCGTGGAGTGATAGGAGCAGACATCTGCTTGTAGTTGGTCTCGAAGGTTGTGGATGTCTTCGAAATTGGTAAAACGATTGAACACAACCGTTTGAAGCACTTTAGAGTAGTGCAGAAAGAGCGACACAGGGTGAAAGTTAGCCTAGGTTCAAGTCAGCCCCTTGCTTTTTCAGCAGAGGGATGGCCATGGCTGTTTTGAAAAGAGAGGGTAAGTAATCACAGTTGAAGGACAGGTTGAAGGGTTCAGAAAGGTGAGAGGCCACTAAAGGGGCAATAGGCTTGACTCGCTGAGGAGCAAAAGGGTCTGAATGGGCACAAGAGGGATTAGTCTTCATCAGTAGTGATAGCACGTTGTCAGTATTATTGACACTAAAGTGGGAGATAGAGGCAGAGGATGAGGCTAGAGTAGGTGGTGTGTAAAATTTATGAGTAGTAGCTGTGAGAGTGGAGGTGATAGTCATAGACTTAGGATGACTAAGAGGAGTGAGGAGTGATTTTAGGGTGCCCTGAAACTGGCAAGCATGGTTGGAGTTAGAGTCAATGAGGGTTATGTAGAATTCCATTTTTGCTCTATAATGGGTGGACTTGAGAGAGATTAGGGCAGAGGGGTACAGTTGCAGGTCCTCATGCAAGGGGGTACACCTCCATTTGCACAGCAGCTGACACATGTCTTTGCAGAGAGAGCATATGAATGGGGTGACCCATGGTTGAGGATGCTGAGACTTAGGGGTGAAAGTAAGCAGTGGGAAGTGAGAGGAGAAACAGTTATATAGTGGCATTGGAAGCTGGATAAGCAGTCTTGGTGGGAGAGGCATCAGGTTTGAAGGGTTAGAGAGAGAGAACTGTAGGTCAGAGAGAAAGGGGGGAATGGCAGAAGGTTTACATTTCTTTTTAGTAATAAATGAAGCAAGTGGTGAGGAAAGGTCATAGGGTGGAAAGAAGATGGTGATGGAAACCATTGATGAATGGTGTGGCAGTAGCATAACTGGCTTAGAGAGAGGTGGAGAGGAATATGAGGTCACAACAGTTACCCCCATGTCAGTAGGTAGGATATGAATAGAGTGGATAGTGTGGTCACTAAGAAAATACTGAAGTTCAGATTTCTGAGATGTAGTTGGAGTGAGAAGGTTAAAGTCACCTAAGAGAATGAGATGATGTTTAGTTGAAAGAGGATCAATGTGTTTTCCCTTGATCATCAAAGAATGGTTCAGTGGGACCAGGAGGGGGCGATATTTGGAAATTATGTAAACCAAGTGAAGCAGAGCAATCGTAGAGATGGTGAATTCAAAAGAGTTGGGAGAGGACGTGGCATTGGAGATTTGTGAGGCATTGAGGTGGGAAGTGAATAGGCCTCCAATGCCTCCACCTCTGCCAGTCATTCGAGGAGAGTGAATGAAGAATAGTTTGGAGTCGTGTAGAGCCACCAGAGTGGCAGTGTCAGATGGAGAAATCCAGTTATCGGTGATAGCAATATGGTCGAGGGGAGGAATGCTGGAGGGAAATTATTTGTGATGAAAGCAGTTTTGTTGCATACAGACTGAGTATTTCTAGCATGCAATGTTCAGTTGATGAGGTAAGGAAGAGTAGAGAAGTTGAGTGTCAGAGGAAGAAGGCTGAGGTGGATTGGTGTTAGAGAGGTATGGTAAGCTTGTCGTCTTTGTTTGTTGGAAGGAGTTGCAAGAGAGATGGAGTCGTGAGAGTTTTGAGTTGTGAGTTTAATGATAGGGATAGGAAAGGAGGAAGCTGTTGGGTGAGTAGAGAACGTGTAGGGAGAGGTGAGTAGGAAGAGCAGCAGGAGGAGTCGGTGTGAATGCATTATAGGTGATTAGAGCAGGGTGGAGAGAGAGTCGAGTAGTTACGAAGCTAGAGGCACTCAGAGGTACAAGAGGGAGAAAAGGGAGAAAGGCAAAAGGAAAGGCTCATAGGCTAAGAGGAAACTCATGATGATACTGTATCAAGACTCCTTGCGAGCACAACTCTTGAAAATACGTGTTTCTCTTCTCTTATCAAGCTTCTCACTACAGATGACTTCAAAACTGTGCCCCTGTCAGGAGCCAACCTCACAGATAGTGTCATGCATGATGCTGCCCCCATACTCACTCTGAGTCGTGCACCTATTAATACACAGAATAATTGAAGTTCTGCTCGTAGTGCACAGAATTACTCAGACTGCTGCTCTTAGTATTCACTTCTCTCTAATCTCGCTAGTACCATTTCAAGAATTACCTTAGTTCTCGACTATATTATGACCTGTGCTTTTGATTGGGCCTCAGGCTCAGTCCAATGAGTTGAGCTGAGCCCTTTGTTGGAATGAGGTCTAATCTGGAATCGGCTCTGAGCTGGGCCAGGCTTCAGTTTAGAGTGAGCTATGAGCGGTTTTACCTTCAGGCATTGATTCTAGATTCGACTCTATACCTGATTAAAGTCTTGGACATAGAAGAATCGTTTCCAGGACAGAGCCTCATTCAGGACTGTGCTTTCAGGTAAGGCAGACTCTAGGCAGAGCTATGTGGATCCTTGGCATATCTCTGGGCACAACATAGGCTCAGAATAACTTCAGAGACTTAAATTAGTGTTGCTTTATGTGTGACATCTCTGACTCTTATTCAGATATACATGTATAGAGATCCTATCCAAGTGTGCTTTGATTCAATTGAGATATGTGTGAATCTTATTTTATACTGGCATGTCTGATGCTGAATGAGACTTGGTGTGATTATTGCGCTGTAGGAGTGCAAGGATGAGTACTGGCCAAAAGGTTTTCTCAGCCCTCACACTATTTCAAACCAACAGTGATCCCAATCATAAAGGTAAAACAGGTGCAGTCAAGAGATATATCTACTTCACCTTCTGTGACCAAAGGATGGCTTTACCGTTAAGAGGGATGTGCATTTGATAACATTAGCAACCCAAACAGAAATAGTACAAGACTCCAATAAAAAAGAATGTCCAATCAAAGTTCCATAAAAATATACCCTTAAATTTAGCGCAGTAATATGCAAGATAATGGACTATAAAAACAGTAGCAAAAAGCATCCCTCTGGAAAGAACACAGAAAATGCAGAACATGAAGATGAAAGTGCTCTGGGTAATTTAGCAGGGGTGACGATCAAGACATTCCAACAATGTCACTTTGAAAAGGATATGCCTTTGGAGAAAAAGGTGCTTAAGGATGCCTTATCAGTTTCTAGGGTCCCAAATGTGAGCAATGGCAAGACTCTTCTTGGTGGATCAGCAGCAGCAAACAGGGCTCCTCAGTGTTACGAGTGTAGGATGAACTGTGTCGGAATGCAGCAAGTCGGCATTGAGTCACGTTCCATGTGAAACTCTGTGTGGCTTGGTGTGGCCTCAGAGCAGTGAGGTTCGAAATGTCTGCCATGTTAGGTATGAGGGTCGTGCAGGTTCAATGTGATGACTACTGCTAGGCCAAGTGGTCATACAGAATTAAGCTTTCAGGGGTCCAAGTTAAAGTTCCGGTTGGTTCGGTACAAAGATAAAGCAGTTCCAAGTGCTGTTTGAAGAAGTTATAGTTTGAAGACTTCAGCATGGGAGAGCTTCTTGTTTGAGCTGTACACTGCTGGCACAATGCAGCGGCTAACTGATTCAGTTCATGTTAACCACCAGATGCACATCACGTGGTTAGGGGCTGTTAGGCAGAATCATATGTCGTACCCTTTGGGAACACCACACACAACTAAGACTACAAGTGCAAGTACAAATTCACCTTTGCTACAAGCCTGTACTACACAGTAAAGTGGTAGTGATGGCTCAGCAGCCAGACTTATCTCAAGAGTAAAGTGAGCAGTATCGGAAGTTACACAAAGTACAGCAATTTCTATGGTTCAAACAAACGCTGACTCAAGGTTTCTGAGTAAAATAATATACATTTATTTACACATCAGTTGTAAAACAATTCACTAAGTAAAGTAGCAGAAAACCACACTCTTAATATAATACACACCACCGAATCAATTCTGGGCAAGTTAAGCTCAAAATGAAGTGTGAGCAAAATGGCACTCCAGTAATTTAAAACGGCAGGGAAAGACAAGGATATCCAAAATTAAGCACCACCAACAAGTACGTAGGCAGGGCAATTTAGAAAAGGCTTACTACAATGAGTATCCAAATCAATAGGCCTGGGCCAATGTTAATGGTACAGAGTTTTTGCAGAAGATCACACAGTTCAGAGTAGTTTGCGGTTAAGTCTTTGCCAAGAGTTCGAAATGAAGTTGGTCTGAAGAAATGTTACTTAAAAGAGTAGAGAAGGACAAGCCCTTGGATTGGCGAAAGATTTAAAATACTTTCACTGCAGTCGGACGGAACAAACAACCGGGTTTGAACAGTACCTTAGAAGAAGAAGAATGCTGTAGCTGAGGCAGAAGTTCCTGGCAGATCCTGCAGGCTCACGGTTCCTGAAGCGACTGCCGGACTGACACGAGGGAGGAAGTCTGGAGGGTCCTGCACTGACCAGCAAAGAAACCAGCAGTAGAGCAAAGCAACGAATATAAGGTGTGCTCCTTAAAACCCAAACAGGGTCCGGTTCTCCTCGCTATCCGGTTCACTGCAGCTGTGCACCGCAAATTCGACCAGGGGAGGGAGGCCTTGCTTGGTGTTTGGCGAACTGGTTGGTCCCACCAGCTCAAGGGAAGAACATTCCTTGCAGATCTTCTCTGCTGTCGAAGTTTGGAGATTCGGACCCACAGCAGGGCTTCACCTGAAGGTTCAGTAGTTGCAGCAGTCCTCTTCCTTCAGCTTCTCTTTGGTTCTCTCGATCCAGTGGTGACTCTGCCTTCCAAGTCCCAGAGACCTGCTTTTTATGCAGTTTTCCCCCATTCACACAGCCTGGCTGTCAATCACACAGCAGGGTGGCTGTCCTGGCAGCACAGTCACCTAGCCAATCAAACAAGAGTGCGACTTGGGTCTCCAAGGAGACCCTGTGCAGGGGGCCTAAAACCCCTCCCTCAGATCCTGTCTACCTAGACTCTCAGGCGCCTAAGGAGGGCTTCTGTGCAGAAGCTGCCAAAGGATGGCGAACAAAGGAAGCAAACCTGGTTGGGCACGCAGAGTTAAACACGAGAAAGACCTGTACAAAAAGAAATGGCGAACATACCCAGCCAGAACCAAATAAAAGTAAATGGGGACCAGCGGGTTTCAGTTCGATGCTACTAACATAGCCTAAAACAGTACCGCGGTAGGGAAAATATGGTAGATACCACTGCCATCAGCCAAATCATAAAGAAAGGGGAATTAAATAATGTTCCATGAGAGACAGAAACAAAGACAGACAAAAAGGGATGATTATTAACCCTGTCCACTACTCTATTTAAGATAGGTTGTACTGGGTCTGTGAATTTAAAAAGACTAATAAAGTCAATAGCAACTTTACATGTTCTGGGAGACAGTAGTCAGTCCCAGGAAATGGAGTTTGAAGTGGGAAGACTGAAAAAGACAACCCTGTGTCACTGCACTAAAGGGGCTGTGTGACACACAGTAAAAAGATGATGCCTATGGAGTAGATGAGGCTCCACAGTCTATGAACACAAAAAAGTAAAACACACAGCAAAACATGTGTAAGAGTGGGAAAAAGGCTCACACTCTTACCAGGTAAAAAAAAATAAATCCTAGAGATCCAGGAAAGCTGCTGAGGGACTCAGTAGGTAAGGGAAATTAGCCATCTGGAGAATTCTCCCTAACAAGGGCCAGGATAGGGTATTGTCTGTTAAGCTTAACCAATTACCTTGCAGAGCTCTGAAGTGAAGAGTTTGTTACCCACATATGGAGAAGGTGAAGAAAACAATAGACTAATCAGCAAAGGGCCTATATGTAACCATTAGCATATAAACAGGCGGTAGCCAATGAGGGTGGGAGATTATACTGTATATTGTATACATCATGAATGACTTTTTGATGTTGATAAGGTGAACTCCATTTTTATGAGGAGACAGAGCTTTATCGCAGTGGACTTATACCCTGTGACCATTTTTTTTTTGTGTACAAAATAAAGCTCTTGTTCTTCTCGAAAAAGGGTGCACTAGCTTTTTTCCCTAGCGGGTTGTCTTTTCTATGCCTGATTGTTGTGTAGTTACCCTACAATGGGCCTCATTAGGACCCAGGCGGCAAGGGGTTTACGGCGGCGTAAACAGCGCCGACCCTTACCGCCTGATTCCGAGGTCCCTTAGCGCCATGGAGGATTTAACACCTGCTTTTAGCAGGTGTTAAAATCCATGGCGCTAAGGGACCTTGTTGTTAATTACGCCACCGTAATTTACGGTGGCGTAATTAACGCCTTCCCCACTCCCATTATGCCCTATGGGGCAAAAATGGGAATGGGGAAGGGTAAATGGGTTAATGGGGACTTACCGCCCCGCCAACCTCGGAATGGGGCGGTAAATCCGCCAACCACCATGGCGTAAACGTAGTTTACGCCATGGTGGTAAAGGTACGACCCAGGCGGTAACTTAACGCCTGGGTCGTAATGAGGCCCAATACCTGTCAATCATGCTGAGAGAGAGAAGAAGCTTTTGCTATACATAAAAAAGAGCGCAGACAAGGCCGTTATTATACAGGGTACGAGGGAAAAGTCCCCCCACAACTTTTGTGGCATGTCTTTTTGTCCCCCTTCATCATTTTGCGGGCGCAGCTCATACCAAGCTGCTGTTTGCAGTTGAGTCATTGGGCAAGCACATCACATGCCTCTCTCTGTTCTATCTTTGCCCAGCAGCCGGGCCCTGCATGGGTGTAGTCCTGGGCTCAGTCTGCAGCTCCCTATCCATTTGAACATGAGTCATTATGGAGGTGGCAATGAAAGGGACATTACTGTTGTATACCATACAGGCCTCTGCACCGGGTATGCCAAAAGGACAGGCATGTGCTGTGCACCGGCTGCATTGCCCACCAGAGGGGCATTGCGGGCAGCAGACAGGTCTGTGCCACAGTGCATCAGGTACTGTACCCACAGTAGCGGCAGGGGACAGTCCTGTGAACAGGTGGAAATGAACGCAAAAATATACCTGATGTTGTTGGTTATTTTTGGTGAGTCCATTTTCTTCGGTGCCCTTTATATTTGTTCTGTTCTCTCTCTGTTTCTCTCTCTCTCTCTCTCTCTCTCTCTCATTCTCTCTCCCTCCCTCTCTTGCTCTCTTTCTCTCTCTCCTTTCCCCCAGTGGCAGGCCTAGAGTTTGTAATGCCCAAGGTGAAAGTTACCAAGCACGGCCCATAAGCACCCATCACCTTATACGGCAGAGGAGCTCCATCTTTCTTTCTTTCTTTCTTTCTTTCTTTCTTTCTTTCTTTCTTTCTTTCTTTCTTTCTTTCTTTCTTTCTTTCTTTCTTTCTTTCTTTCTTTCTTTCTTTCTTTCTTTTGTTCTTTCTATCTTTCTTTCTTTCTTTCTTTCTTTCTTTCTTTCTTTCGTTCTTCTTTCCTTCTTTCTTTCACATTCTCCTTTTCACTTACTTTTATGTCGTTCCTTCGGATTTTGCATCCATCCGTCCTTCACGTTGCTGTTTCATTCACCCATCCACCCTATCGCATTTCCTATCCATTCATCTTGTTTTCCGACATCCATCCATCCTGTCTCTTATCCATCTCTCTTTATTTATCCATCCATCCTCAGTTGATCAGTCCTCCAACCATCTTCCCTTTTCGATCCATTCTCCATCCCTCCATTCTCTCTTCATCCATCCATACAAACACTAAATCTCCCTTAAGACATTATTTCTGGCTTAGTCATATCCTCCATTCATTCCCCAATAATCCATCCATCCATCCACACATCCTCTTGATTCAGCCATCCTTTCTATCTTTCTCCATCCATTCTTCCATGATTCAATGTCCCTTTTATCATCCCTTCATCCACCTGTGCACCCTTGGTCTACGTTTCCCTGCATCTGTTCTCTAATTATCCACCCATCCATTGCCCACTGGACAGCTACCCTTTCTTCAATATCCATCCATCCATTGTATTCTTTACTCATCCATTCTCCCATTCCCAGCATTTATCCATTCTCCCCTAATAATCCCTTCACCCAGCCTCCTTTTCTTTCGTTATACATCCATCCATTGTATTTGTTACTCGCTCTACATTCCTGAACCCATCCATCCTCCCTTAACCTGCACTCATCCTTTCACCCTTAATCAATCTGTTCATCCAGTCCTCTTTGTCTTCTGTACCCATCCATTTGATGTGTCCTTTACCCACTCATTATCCATGAGCCCATCCATCCTTACTCAGCATTCATCCATTCTCCAATAATCAATACCTTCTTCCAGCCCTATTTTTGTCATTTATCCATGTATCCATTTCCCTTCTCCTTCATTCCATCTCAATTTTGGTTTACTCTTAGTGTATGCCTATTCGTTTTGTGGGATATTTTTCCCATGCCAATGCAACCCTTTGCCAATAGGGGAAAGAAACTGCAGAATATTGATGCGCTAACTCCTGTGCGTACCAAATCTGCATAACTGCGCATGGTTCATAAATCACAAAAAGGCTGCACCACCTTGCCACACACAGTCAAAGTTGATTTCAAAACAGAAATCTCTGCAGGAGAATGTCAGTCGGTGCTGTTACCTGTCACATGAAAGCAAGGCCACAGAAATGGGATAAAATGTGAAAATACCTTTAAAATACAGTTTTCCCAATCAATTGCATCCTTCAAAGTGCTGTTTCGGTGCTCATTTCAGTCATTTTCCAAGTGAACCAATGAAATGAATAATGTGCTGAAACCACAGATCATCCAGTGCAGTCAGAGAGAACCGGGCCTCACTGACTGACAGCAGCTAAGAAATGTCTTTATGAAACACCAGTCCAGCAACAAATTGTTTTCAGTGACAATTCTCCTCTGAACAAGAGTACCAACAGCAACCCCAGACACGTGTTTCTGTCTGGTTGGACCTCATCAGTAGGGTGGAGCTGTGTCTCTCTAAGAATAGTGAGCAAGGGGTCCACATCTGGATTCCCCTAGTAACTTAGGGTGAGACCCAAAGTTACTTAAATATGCAAATTAACAAAGGGGGGTCCTGGGAGTCCCTCTGCCAGACATTAGTCCTGGTTTCAAGAGACTTACCCAGAGTCTTTAGCTCACTATCTTTCACAGAGAAGAAATATCCCAAACATATCAGTCTTTGTCCTGCGCTGGGGCAGTCCAGCACTGGAATGCTAGGCAATTCTCCTCTGAACAAGAGTACCAACAGCAACCCCAGACACGTGTTTCGTCTGGTTGGACCTAATCAGTAGGGTGGAGCTGTGTCTCTCTAAGAATTGTGAGCAAGGGGGATATTTCTTCTCTGTGAAAGATAGTGAGCTAAAGACTCTGGGTAAGGCTCTTGTAACAAGGACTCATGTCTGGCAGAGAGCCTCCCAGGGCCCCCCTTGTTATCTGCATATTTCAAGTAACTTTGGGTTTCACCCTAGGTTACTAGGGGAATCCAGACGTGGACCCCCTGCTCACTATACTATGAGTTGCATCCAATATCTCAAGTGGACATTTTCCCCTATATACTCCAGCTTCTTTGCGGGGCTGGAGAATCAGAAACTCTCAAGATGGACCATCTACAGGGTGGCCATCTTAAAACATTTTTCTGTAAATAGGAACCCCCAAGAGGCCCGCAAGGCGGCCTACAATCTGCAGTGTGGGGAAGACCAGGCCCCACAAGAATTTGAGCAAGAACTAAAACGTGCCTTTGTGCAGACCACCAGGAGGGTGCACACAGCCAGTAGGGAGTTCATTAACACCTTCTTTCATGCACTCCCTAAATACATCATGACCCAGCTGGTGAGGGACTTTCATGACAAGAGATCACTAGATTGGGTCATTGAACAGGCGACTCGTATTTATGAAGTGCACAAACCGGTAGAGAATAAAAATACAAATAAAAACCCCAAACCAGCCAACACCCCTGCTGCTGTTAAGGTGGCAGAGATGAAGGTTGCCCCCATTTTAGATCTGGAGATGGGGGGCCTAAAATTATTCCTGTACAGAATCCATCTTCTAACCAAAGAATCAGAAGGCCCTCAGGCCAATCCCAAACAGGTAGTCAGGAAGGTAATCCCACAAATGGGACACCTAACTCCCTGGATTATATTAGCCCCTGTTATAAGGGCAACAAACCCATCCTGTGGTATGTGTTCACTCCCCCAGCCCAAGGGGGGGAATCCAACCAGGTAGCTACCAACCCAGGAAACTTCCCTCCTAACTTCCCCAGGAGGGCAGTAATCCCCCAAATGCCGGGTTGAGCTTCTTTCCCCGGCACCCGCCAAACTTCAACCCACAATACAACCCTCCTTTCTTTCCCCACTTTCCTGTGCCCAGACAACCCAATCTGGGAGAGGGGAGGCCAAGGGTGGAGGGTTACCAGAACTATCCCAACCAAGGGTATTATGGGAGAAGGGACAGTTACCCTTCCCGTGATCTACCTAGGATGGACCAGAGACTCCGTACCAGCTAGGGCGGGTGTCCCAACTGGAGGGCCTGGTACAGAACTTGTAACAGGACCTGGGTCACATGTTGAGGGCTCAGCAGAACCCTCAGATGAGCATGCTGGCTCAGAACTCCACAAATCAAGGGTCTGGTACTCCAGAGCAATGACAGCAAGAGAACCCCAACAATCCACCGGTTCCAAAGTAGGAAGCACGGGGCAAGGGGGATGTAAAGCCTTAGAGGAAGCTTCCTTCCCCATTTGTGGAAACCCAGGAACCGGGACCAAAATCTCCTGCCCACGAAAGTCTACAACCTAAGGAACAGAGGGTGGGTAGGTGAAATAAAGGACATAAAAAGACCCATTTTGTGGAGGAGGTTAGTGTCTTCCAATTTGAAGGAGAAGGGTCCTCAGAGAACTCTGGGAAAAGGATCTTCTCCTTCAGGGATGGGGGAACTCGGCCAAAGAAAAATGGGCCCCAAGAGATCCTAATCAGGACTGGGCACATGTGGGGACTGAGTTAGAGCTGTCCATCATTGAACCCCAGAATGGTCAGCCAGAAAGCCACCTTGCACAAACATATTCTGGGGACTGCCTCCAAAAAGGGGAGGGAGTGCCCAGAATCAGAACCAGGGGAGCCCAAAACTCCCCCAATATCCAACTGCCATATTTTTCTTACAGATCCCCAAGCACTTACACAGAATCCTGCCCAAACTACCCCAGTGTCAGAATCAAGAGTCAAGAAATTAACCCACCAACTACCCCAAAATGCACATTATCTTTACCCCCTTGAGGAGAAGGAGGGAAGATGTTATGCCCCGGTCCAAGTACAAGGGCAATGTACATTGTTGGCACTGGTGGACACTGGATCCCAAGCCACCCATCTGTCAAAGAGAGCCTTTGATCAGCTGAACTAAGGAAGGGGGGGAAGATACCAGATCGCTCTCACCCCTCGCTCTTGACAAATTCAGAACTTCGATGGGAATTAAATTCCTGTCGAGGGGACTGCGGATTTGGAAATAAAAATTGGGCGACACAAGGTGAAACACCCGGTCATAGTTGTGACTCCAGAGGGCACACCATGTTTACTGGGGAATGACATCCTGCGAAGATTGTCTTCCCTAATAGATTGTGTAAACAAGGTCCTCTGGACCTAGACTAACCGATCAATAAAATTAAAACATAGCATCAACCATGTTAGTTTAAATGGCACATGCCACATGGTTGAACAAAAACCTGACCAAATTAAGTTCTACTTTCAAAACAACAAAATCCCAGACGTGACAGTAATTGCAGTAGGACAACAAACTGGTGATGGGAATTCCTCTCTATTTCTGAAAATCAACCTTCCTTCCAGTCTCAAGTGGCATTCCACACTGGAAGGAAATACTCTGAAATTCTATACCAATTCACAATCAGAAAATCCCACTTCCATAGTCCAAAATGATGAGACACCAGCTCAAAGCTTGGTTGACATTCAGAAAAATGAAGAACAGTTGTTCATCCCTATTCAGTTAAATGAGGGGAAGGACGATGTTCTTGCCCGAGTGTGCGTGAACAACGGTAAGAGATTCATCAGCGAAACCATGTTCCAGAAATTGACAAAAGATACAGCCATTCCCACATTTAAATTGATAGACGAATGGGAAATGGACCTGGAAACTCCCAATTCCAAACATCTCTTGCCTAGCAGTTGTATGCTCAAAGTTACCATAGGCAACAAAAGTATAGTGCATAACAGTTGGGTCGTGCGAGATGTCCCTGCTGCATTTTATTTAGGCAGTGACATTCTCAATCGTTTTGCCATTTGTTTGGACCTGATAAACTTCAAAGCCTGGTCCCGATTAGCAGGTAATCCCATGGACTTTGATGATCCAGAGAAAGCATTTCGGTCAGCTCAATTGCTGCTGTATGCAGTTGAAGTTCAAATTGGAGAGGAAGTCACCATCCCAGAACGGACCCAACTATTCCTACTTAAAGTAAAAATTAAAAGAGGCCAGAAACTGCAAAATCCTGACGCACATGTTCACCTCAATGCCCATCTCCAACAGCAAGGGTTGGGGTTAAACCCAACACCACTAGTCAATACAGAACACAACACCATTCCAATAGTGGTGGAGAACAGCGACCTTAGGAGTATCACTTTGGGTGCAGGCACCATTATTGGAATGGCGGTTGATGACCGACATTTTTCCATAGATTTAGGTAATGAACTGATACGACCAATCCACAATGACTGTTTTGACAGTGATAGTGACACTGACACAACACCAGACAGGATCTTCACCCGGCATGGGGGGAATTTCCTGGTGTACTCTTCCTGCCCGTATGGTAAGGCAGAGGTGACCTGTGACTTCAGGAGGGATGAGGTGATCTTTCAAGTCCACCAGGACTGCCTTCCCCACCTGAAGCCTTCAGTCCAAGTCAGTACTTTAACCAGGGACTTCTCCACCCAGCTGAAGAAGGCCGTTGAGATAGCCAAACCAGAAGTCTTTCTGGGTTTCTGGCAAATGGTTGAAGAGAGAGTCAACCTAGCTGATGCCTGTGAGACTCTGGAGTAAAAGCAAAAATTGAAACCAAGTTTTCTTAGATTTTCAGGATCTCTGTGTGGTGGACTCATATGACAGTGGTCGCACCGAAATCCATACAACCACCATTCCCACAGACCCTGGTATGACTCCAGTGTTTGTGAAGCAATACCGCTTGCCTCTCGCATCCATGAAGTCCCTCACAGAAATAATTAAAAATCTTGAGTCCCGTGGGATAATTCGTCCAGTCCACAGCACCTTCAATAATCCGGTTCTGGAGATTTGGAAACCAAACGGCCAGTGGACACTCTGTGCTGACTTGAGGGAGCTAAACAAATGGGTCCACACTCCCTGATGGCCTCTTCCCTACATTGACCAAGGGCTGGCCCAGATCCAGGGGTCAAAGGTATACACTGCTATTGACCTGACCAATGTGTACTGGACCGTACCTGTCAGTCGGGAGGACCGATACAAGCTGGCCTTTACCTTCGGGGGCAGCCGTACACTTGGACCCTGACTCCCTTTGGATACATCAACTCTGGTAATGAATTTAATATCTGCTTACACAAGGTCATGGCCGACTTGGGTGAAAGGGGTAACCTGACCTATGTAGATGATGTCCTAATCAAAGGCTCAACTGTGGAGGAACACATAGCGGAGATCCATTATGTTCTGACACAGTTGAGGGCTGCCGGAGCAAAACTATATTTCCAAAAGGCACAGTGGTGCAGGAGCTGTGTCAATTTCTTGGGGCATGAGATAACTCCTGAGGGTCTCTGTCCCCAGGAAAAGAAAGTAGAAGCACTCCTGAAACTAAAAGATCCCACAACTCTGGATGAGCTAAGGAGCCTCCTTGGACTGACTAATTACAGTAGAAAGTTAATTGAGGATTACGCAGAGATCACAAGACCCCTGATCCATCATTTAAGGGGGGGGTCAAGTGGCAGTGGGGTCCAGAACAAGCCGAGGCAGTAAGACAACTCAAAAGAAGCCTCTCACAAGCGCCTTGCCTAGCTTACCCTGTCAAAAACAAGGAGTTCTTCTTGGAGATAGGGTTCTCAAATAAATGCTCGACAGCAGTATTATACCAAAAGCATGACAAGGTCAATAAAGTCATCTCCTATGCGAGTAAGACTTTATCCTCTGTGGAGGAAAAATGCAACGATTGTGAGAAGGCACTCCTTCACAACAGTGTGGGCATTGAAGAATTGCCGCCCGTTCATCCAGGGGGAACACATCATAGAGGAGAATCCACACCAGCCTCTGCAATACCTCCAAAGTGACAGAATCCAGGCCAGAAATGTGAGTAATTCCAGAATTACTTCCTGGATTCTTTCAATGCAAGGCTTTCCTGTGGAGGTCAGATATAGCCCAAACAAGAAGAGTCCCCTTGCGCATTGTCTGGCTGACTTGCATGATTGTGCCAGAGAGAACTGTCTCGAGGACGGAAGTCTTAAAATCAAGGACAACATGGAGGCGTACCTCAATTCCCCACACAAAGTCTATGAAGAAGACGAGTGTGAGGGAATGGCCACTGTCTATGTGGATGGGTGCTCCTACCATGTGACAACAACGGTGAAAAGGAACTAGTGGCCGGCGTGGGGAATGCCTGGGTGAATGATGCCCCAGAACCCTCCGCTGGGTACAAAATCGGTCCCCGTAGTAGTCAATCAAGTGGCAGAGCTGATGGATGTGCATCAAGCCATCCTCACTGCTGTCCAACACCAACTCCTTAAACTGGTCATAATCACTGATTCAGATTATGTCCGGAACGGGTTCATGGAGCACCTGGTTAATTGGAAAACCAGAGGCATGCTATGTGCTAACAATAAACCACTAAAACATGGAAAACTAATACAGAATATTGATGATCTGGTCACCTCTAGTGGGATGACCATCTACTGGAAAAAGATCAAGGGTCATTCTAAAGTAGAGGAACCAGACAAAACTGGAAGTGATTTAGCTGATCAGCTGGCCAAAACCGGAGCCATCCAAGGGGATCTACTTGAGATCCAGTCCCTGTTGGGGGAAATCCAGGTCACTGCTATCACTAGGTCCCAGACACATGCTCACAATGAACTCTCAACTGCCCAGTGGAGTAAGCAGACCCCAGATGCTGATTTGATTATGGCTCAAAAAGGGGATCCAATAATTGGTAAGTTTTATCAACACATTGAGAACCCTGAGAACTTTCCCCTGATGGATACCGTTTGCATTGGGAAAGAGGACCTCAGAGTGTTGATGAAATGTCCAAAAATGTTCCAAATTCAAGACTGTTTGTTGGTGAGGAGATCCATATCTGGCTGTAACCAGTGGGTGGTCCCTACCTCATTCCGAAGCCTGATGCTAATTCACACCCATGATGCGGCCACAGCCGGTCATCGGGGTTTCATAGAACATTAGAAATCTTGCGAGAGGTTGCATACTGGCCACACTTGGGCAGGACCTTGACCAATACTTGAAGGGGTGTCTTGTGTGTGCACAATTTCAGCCAACATCACTAACACACCATGCTCCCCTCCAAGAGAGGGGGATGACACTGCCTTGGTCAGATTTGCAAGTCGATTTCATCGGGCCCATGATTCGCTCCTCTAGGAGGAACAAGTACATGTTAACTGTAACATGCTTGTTTACTAAGTGGGTGGAATGTCTCCCGGCCCCAAATTGCAAGGCAGAAACAGCAGCTGCCCTGATAATCAATCACATCTTCTTGCGTTTTGGACTACCCCAAAGGATTGAGTCAGACCGAGGTAGTCACTTCACCAGCGAAGTGACAACAAAGATGTGGGAGATACTTGGGTTAAAAAGGAAATTACACATAGCATACCGCTGTCCTCTAGTGGTGGATTTGAGAGATACAATAACACTATTGTGAGCATATTAAAAACGTTTGTGGCAGACGCTGGGCAAAGTTGGGATATTCGATTACCCCTTGTCCTGATGGCCATCAGATCTACCCCTTCTTATGCAACAAAAATGTCTCCATTTGAGCTGATGACTGGACGAAGGATGGTGCTACTCCAGCATCTGCTCTATAGAACCCAAGAGCAGACCTTGATAAATGCCTCCACAACTCATGAGTATGTTGAGAATCTGAGAAAACACCTTCAGCATGCTTTTGCATATGCTCAGTGGAATCTAGAAAGATCTGCAGACAGTATGATGTCCCACTATGACCTTAAGACAACTAAAAAGAAATATCAAGTAGGAGACCGGGTCTACTTGTACAATTTCCAGAGGAACCAAGCCAAAGAGCGCAAATTCCTGTCAAGCTGGCAGGGTCCTTTTGAAATTGTGGACAGAATCTGACCAGTCGCCTACAGAATCCACATCCACAAGAGAAATTTGAAAGACAAGTGGGTCCACATAAACCAGCTAAAGAGTTGCCATCCCAGATAGCAAATAGAAGAGCCTACCGGAACCCCATTGGGGGAAAATCCGGACATCTAGAATAATTATTAAATGTTCATTGATTATGTGCGAGGAATTTGTTAAGATTATTATTGAATATATGCAGGGAATATTGTCAATTGTTATTAAAAGCATGCATATGTCCCACTGCTGAGAACCCCCGGGGAACAGTAGTGGGGAAATGTTTCATAACCGTGCTATGTTCTGTCTTCTAGTACTGGAACAAAATGCACCTAATCACCAAGGAGGACTTCCTCGAGGACCGGCAGGAAAACCCCAAGAGTTCCGGAGTGTTGCTCCACACTTCCAACCAGAATCAGCGAGGAGAGCATGTTGCATCCATTGCTGACGGGAGAAGCAACCGGATTTGTTCATATGGACCGAAGAAAAAAAATCCCACGTGCCCGACTTCCTCACGACTGGAAGTCACGCCGAAGATGGGAGGGATGTGTGGGATATTTTTACCCATGCCAATGCACCTCTTTGCCAATAGGGGAAAGAAAATAGCGAAAATGGATGTGCTAACCCCTCTGCCCGCCAAATCTGCAAAACTGTGCATGGTTCATAAATCACAAAAAGGCTGCACCACCTTACCACACACAGTCAAAGTTGATGTCAAAACAGAAATTTCTGCAGGAGAATGTCTGTGGGTGCTGTTACCTGTCACATGAAGCAAGGCCACAGTAGTGGGCTAAAATCCGAAAATGCCTTTAAAATACTATTTTCCCAATCAATTGCAACCTTCAAAGTGCTGTTTTGGTGCTCAATTCAATCAATTTCCAAGTCAACCATTGAAATGAAAAATGTGCTGAAACCACAGATCATCCAGTGCATTCAGAGAGAACTGGGCCTCGCTGACTGACAGCAGCTAAGAAATGTCTTTATGAAACACCAGTCCAGCAACAAATTGTTTTCAGTTACACGGTAAAAATGTGGATCTAAGTGGGAACATATAACAATCCGTCTCATTTTCAGCTGTACAGAGAAACTACAAACAAAAGGCTGGATAAACATCTCCAAACTAAAAGATAAATCCCAGCACTTCAGGAAAGAACTATTGCTGCAGAGCAATATCTGATGTAAAGGACTCAGTTTAAATGTGCTTTTTCCCTGCATAAAGTGCAAAAATTGCCTGTTTAAAAGTATGTTATTGTTGAAAGGCTTAATTCTTTAAATGTCAAAATCCACTTACAACTGTGTTTACTTATATGTTTTAACTTAAACTCCAAACCCAGTCTGGAGCTAATCAACTATTTAATTCTGATCTGACATCCCAGCCTGGGAAAGATTCACACTTCAGCTTGACACTCAACAGCTACAGGAAGGCTTAAGTGATGCTGGAGGTTCTCGCATCACTCGAGAACAAAGACCTCATTAGCCATTTGTCTTTGGCTGAGCCAAGCACAAATGACGGGCTGAGCATTGACCCCTTCTGGGGAGGTGCCAGAAACTTCCCTCTACACCCCACCCTTATCAAAGGGATTTGACAGCTGTTGCTTTTGAAAGGGAAGTTACAAAGAAAAAAAAACTGCTCTGAATTTTTGGTGTTTAAATCCTTAATTGTGATTAAATTTGAAACTCTTTAACTGTGCAACCTGAAGGAGTATAAATCTAAAAATTGGTAGATGGTAACCTAATTTTAGGCCAATGCTTTGAAGACATTAATGGACCCTGTACCACCTAAGGAACCATGGTTACAGGAACACCCTAATTGTAGCAGAACTATTAATGCTGCAAGTCTCAGATTGTACATTCATGCTCCAGTCATAATCCCCCATATATGTACTGAATTAGAAATTATTAGTCCAAACTGTTGTGATTAAAATTGATAAAATTCCACGGAAAAACAAAGACAGCTCTCACAGATATGGGGATGGAATGTGAAAATAACCCATCAGATATGCAATGTACGTGTCTGATTTTATTAGGGGACATCATTTTGAGAAATGTACATTTGTGCAAAAGTTAAATTTTGGTCAAAGTCAATGTGGGAGTTCCTAAATCCCATCATAAGGATGACAGCTCTTTTCTGACTGGCAACCAGAACAAGGCATGTGCATTTGGCCAGTCAGAGCTGTAGGGGTGTGTTTTGAAATTCTGCCCACACCATAAACTTTGTGATGTCACTTGGTAGGATAAATATAGGAACTTAACCACACATAGGGGGACACTGCTTCCTGAACACATCCAGATTTCCGCACAGCGCTCCAGAACTCTTCACCTTGCAGCTGATTCCAGACTTCTTTGGGGAATCCAGGCCTTAGCATTTGCTGAACTCTTTTTTGCTAGGCCCAAATTCAACCATCCCGAACTAAAGAGAATGAATTCTTATCCAGTCTGGCTTGCTACATTCAAGCTTGCCTGCTGAAACTCGCATCCTGCTAATCTGCCATGGCCAGTGACCAGAAGAGCCAATCCATTCCAAATCCAGTTGAGGTGTCATCCAAATTGACCAGAACCGCCCAGGTGACTGATCCCTCCAGAAGTTCCCTGCTGCCGGTAGACCTGACCCAATCCGAGGACCAGAACCCTGGTGTTCAATATTAATTACAAGGGACTGTAAGTATCAACAGGAATAACAGTGACCCATAGTATATCTGAATTGTTCTATCCCAATCTCAACCTATCCCCTCTTTAACTTCAGAACCCTAATATTGTCAGAACTTTTCTTGCGCTGATTTTTCTCTCATCTGTTTCATTAAACAATAACCCATTAGCGATTTGGGTTAAATAAAGTAATTCCCATACGAAACGGAAACTAGAGTATCATACGTGAAGAGTTACAATTGGCGTAACTGATTGATGCGTGGCATTCTCTTTTCCATAGTCATAAATATAGTGTAATAAAAACAATCTGTCATTTTAAAACCAAATTTCTGCTTTTCTCTGAGCCTATTTTTAAAAACCGCCTCACTAAAACTTCTATAACCTAATTTCAACTCTCACTGATACCCAAGACCCTTAGCTACATCCACAACCAAAAACCGCATTGCGGAGCCGTGTATTTGAACCGTTTTTATCAAAAGTCGCATAGTGAAATTTTGCCGCGAATTTACATTTCACCCAAGTTTTACACATGTCTTTTTCCATCCAAAGTGTTTTTTCCCTCCTATTCTGATCTAAAGTGTGCACTGTTCTTTATATCGTAGCTCATGTGTGTTGGAATCTGTTTTGTGTTGCTTTCATAAGAATTTTCATCAATATAAGCATTTTTGTACCCTTTTGCATTGTGTCACAAAGCCATTTTCACCTGTCATTTTAAAAAGTGTCAATTTCCAAAAACGTTTTTCTCTCTTGTTTGGGGAGGGAAGATTGCATTCAAACTCTAGACATTATCTTTCATTCCTGAATACCTGCTGCTTACTTACATCTGTGTAGGATTGCTCATTTGTGCCTTAAGAACTTTGCAGGGGGAAATATTGATCTAAACGCTATCTGTTCACAAACGAAAACTGTTCTTTTTCATGTGTTTTCTATTCTGCATTATTATAAGTGAATTCAATCGCTTTACTTATTTTTTAATTGTATTGTCACCGCTTGGTGATTGCTGCCCCATTTATATATATATATATATATATATATATATATATATATATATATATATATATATATATATATATATATATTAAACTTATGTGTGATTTGAATTCAAATAAATACATACATCTTTACCTTTACAAACTATCTTGATTCCTGCTCCATTGTGACCTGGGTGGTATTTTGAGATGGGTGTGATATGAGTGGTATCTCATTCAGATTATTGAACTTATAGACACAGAAAAATAAGTATTTCATTTGTGCACTACATGCTAGGCGAGACCCGGGTGTGTGCCTGATTGAAATCCTTAACAGTTTCCCATCATGCTTTTCACCTCAGCTCCTTTTCATCTGTCTTCCTGTTTGCCTTCTTTTGTCTCACGATTACGCCTATGCCTCTTTCCTTCCCTTCTTGCTTAATTTCTTTCTATGTTCATTCCATCGCTCTCTCGTTTCCACTACCACTCAGGGCCTCCACCCAGTACCCCTTCGTTGGAGCAGGCCAGTTATTTATGAACTCTTACTGGAGATTTCTTGAGAGCACAGTGAATGGAGCCACACCAGTTGTTTTAGGAGGGCGGCAGGCAGCTCATCCTGGGTAGAGTTCCCCCCTCATGCTCTAGGAATAATGCAACTTATGCATAACATGCACAAAATAATTGGAGACATCAAATATATGATTGCAATGCTATAGAGACACTACACCTTGGTTTGGCTTTGAAAGGAGTAACAACCATTCTAATTTTGAAAGTTAGGGAGAATTGATAATTGGGTGGAAGTCCCTTTCACTGAGCACACCCGATTTCACCCCTAGTCACCTGAGAGTTTAGTCTGTGGTGACTCCACTATGCCATGCCGACCCGGAGAGGTTGTCACCCATGCCACCTTCTATCCCCATGCCTTGCACTCCACTAGTGGCTGGATTGTTCTTATGACCTTCTGCCTACGTGGTGACCCATGACATTTACCTTTTGAACTCTGACCTCCTCTCCTGTTGGTCATACTACACACGCCACTCTCTTATACCGCTTGGGATGGTGCAGCCAGACGGTACCACCAGAGCCATTCATCCTGGTTCCGACCAACTACTAGGAGCTAAAGAAACTACCCACTAACTGCTGATCCTGAGAGCCTATGATATGTGGTGTTATGATAATAAGCGTTTATACTGCACGCATGGGCGTAGGACATGGGGGGACAAGGGGGACAAATCCCCCCCACAATTTTAAGTGGGGGGGGATATAATGTCATTTATCCCCCCCAGAATTTGTGGAACTTCTGCAGGTATAATACGTCTGCAGTCTGCACTGCAGACTGCAGATGTCAATGTCATGCGCAGGGACGTCATTTAGGGGTTGCCAGAGGTTGCAACTGCTACCCCTGTGCTACCCCTGTGGTCTCCCTTTCTACCCCTAAAGAAAAATGGGGAAAAAAATAAAAGTGGCCTTTTTTTGTTGTTGTTGTAATGCAAGCTCATGGGCTGTGGCCAGCACCATGTGGTTCTTTACTTCTGGAGTGACTGGCTTTCTTGTTCAGGCCTCTAAAAAAAAGAAGAAAAAAAAAGAACAGGGGTGCCACAAGCCTAACAGCACTGACCCTAAATAAGAAAGAATAGGGAAACCAAATAATGCGCCTTTCTGGAATTCTATACAATAATTGCTAGACTCATTAAAGGTTCATTTCAGGCACACTTCAGGGGGTGAGTCGCTGATTTAGTCTGTTCTTAAACACCTCAACTCAGCCTTTCATCCTTCTGAGGTCGATAAATGAGTACCAACACAGGTTGGGTGATATTGGGTGTATATTTTTTCTATATAAAGCGCTTAAGCGTAAGTGCTGTATAATAACACATCATTATCATTTGGCCATGGACGTCTGCTTGCATTCACAGTAATTTGGTAATATGGGTCTATAAACACTAATCCTAACGATACATATGTCGATCCATTCTTGTATGAAATGTACATCACATTGTAGTGATATCGTAACCATATTTTTCGTAGTGTACTTAGGAACAATGCTATGTGATACCACTTGAAGTTTTGTCAAGAGGTGAAAGGTTGAGTTCTATCGCTTCCCGCAATATCACTTCGGGTTGGGTCAAATGATATCACCTCCTGTGATGTCATCAGAGGTCAAGGGTCGTGTGATGTCACTTCTGCTACCCCTGGCATTTTGGTGAAATGACATCCCTGGTCATGCGTGCAAAAGTACAAGTTAACTTCAGACTGACTGCAGCAGCGGGCTAAAACAAGAACTTCTGCTGCTTGCTCATGCGTGCCCCGCGCCTGTGCATTTGGAACGTACCCAGGCCGGGGAACTGCACGTTCCCCTGCGCAGTGCGCTGCTGCCCAGCCTCATCTTCCAGAACGAAGGAGAAGCCAGGCAGCGACGACTGCTCCTGCTGAGAGTGACTGACAGCGTTTGTTAATATCGAGGGAGACAGAGTGAAACTCGGACTGCGACTCGACCTCCTGAAACCTCTGCTACCGTACTTAAGGCAAGTCAAATGGCCCTCTCTCCCAGGTGCAGGGCAGGCCGGCATATGGAGGATTTATTAGGGGGAATGTGCCAACGTACTATTTATACAGTTTCTATACACCAGAGCGCTATTCTGGGAAGGTCTCCATTGTTTGGAAAATTAAGCTATTTGTTTATGTTGAAGCTCATAATGGGGTGCATTGTGCAGTGTGGTCTTCCCGATAATGAGGGCATTCGTGAGGACAACAAAAGTGGGTGTGAAATGCAAGTTGCCTCAGCCTGTAACCGGAGCAAAGGGATGTGCTCACACGTCTGTGGATTCATTTGAAGCAGTTGAACCCAACTACGGTACTGTGGTGGCTGTGGCTGAGGGGAGGTGTGCGTTGCAGGGAGCGGTTGGCCCGTGTTCGGGGGGGGCTTGTTTAGGCTCTGCAGAGCTCGAATTCGGATTTAGGAACCATAAGTGTAATGTAAGGTCAGAGCACCACCACCGCCACGCCACATGCGCCTTGTGGGAATTAAAAAGCCATGATAGGGAGATGACCGTTTGGAAATCGTGTCGACTACAAAGAATAGTCTGTATTACATGAATGCAGAAATGAGAAATTACTTAGACCTGCACTGCAGGCTAATGTGGAAATACTACAAAGACCTGACCCCACAGTTCAACACCCCGAAAATAAGTGCAGGCCAGTCACTTACATTGTGCTACTTACCTGGTGACAGTGACCCGAGACAGCACTGTATGGCCTTGTTAGCGGGCCTCTTTCCCCCATGGACCTGCGTGCCAGTGCACATTCCTGTCCATGCTCCGTTGCAGTTTCTTTTCCCTTGTGTTGTGTGTTTGCCGCCCAGAGGTCCCTATGGTATATGCAGTATTAATGCTGTTGCTGTGAGAAGAAGCATGTTGCCATCTTCCCTTCAGTTCCCTTAGCACATCCAGAACAGTGCACTAGCTTATGGAAGTTCAAGTGGCTTATAATCCCATTACCCACTTGCCCCCCTCAACCCCTTGCTGGGTCCATACCTGGACTTCATCACCACAGAGTGATGAGTGTATGTATACTGACACTGCATACAGTGCAGGTGAGGCAAACATGTGATTTCAGAACAGTGCGGTGCAGGCTGGTATGGGGGGGCAGCATCCGGCAAGCGGAAAACAACATTATAATGTAAATAATAAATACAAGCATGTGTGTACAGCACTGGCTGGGCCTTGCCTCGACAGTGACCTGGAGAAGACCCCAAAATGAGGTACGACAATGGAACATGACTAATAGTTGTAGAAAAGCGCCCAAGGATATCGAGGGTGCTCTGAAGACTGAGGAGAAAGTGCTGAGTAAGTGTACAGATGAGAGTTGTGGGGTTCTGGCCATGGGGGAATGGGAAGTGAGGGACTGGGGTGCAGTAGAGAGGGGGAATGCAAAGTGAAAAAGGGACTGGGGTGCAGAGGACAGAAAAAGAGAGGAGCAAGGGAGGGGAGAGATGGGAACAAGAACGCAGGGCAGATGAAAGATGGGGATGGTTTGCTGCACGGAGTGACCAGTGTGCGCAGGGGAGAGAGGGGTCCAGGAAAGACCAGAACACAGGGAGAGTGGTGTAGGGCAGAAATGGCATAGGATGTGCTTCGGGTTTAGATAAAGCCATTGTTTTAGGGATGTTTGCACGGCACTGGCTTCTCATTTCATCTCTAAAACTCAGGTCATCCTGTCCATTCTCTCCTCTCCCCTTCCTCCCTCTACTGCCTGCTCTTCCTCTGACCCTTCTTCGGCCACCTCTCTCCCTCTTTCTATGCCTTTCCCCTCTTCTCGCCAGATGAGCTTTCTAGACAAGTCCGATCTATGAAAGTCTCATCAAAACAGGTTCATCCCTTTTCCTCCAAAGCCATCAAGGACCACATTGACTCCCTGGCTCCTGCCCTGGCTGACTTCTGCAACCACTCCTTCGCCACTGGAGTCTTCCCTTCAACCCTGAAGCACTCCATTTTGCACCTTCTCCTTAAGAATCCCTCTGCTGACCCATCTTGCTCGACTAACTATCGCCCAATCTCCATAACTCCTTTCCTGGGCAAACTCTTGGAAAAGCTTGCCATATCCCAGCTCAATCTTCACACTGAATGTGTTGGTTGTCTCCATGATCATCAGTCTGGCTTCAGACCTGCCAGAAGCATGGCAACCGCTCTCCTGAACATCTGTGAAGACCTACTCTCCAACCTTGATTCCAACACCCCCTGTGTCCTCATCTTACTGGATCTCTCTTCTGCCTTTGACACAGTCAACCATGCCATCCTGCTCAACTGTCTCTGTGATAACCTAGGGATCACCAGTCAGGCCCTGGAATGGCTGACTTCTTTCCTCTCTGATTGACCCTCCCAGGTTCAACTTGAGTCCTTCCTCTCCTATAGCTCTATCTCCATCTTCCCCAGTGGTCTAACCTCTCTCCCTGGCTGTTCAACCAATACCTGACACTTATTGCCCACTGCATTGCAGCGCTCTGCCCCAACTTCCAGTGCTATGCAGATGACACTCAGCTCACTTTAAGGCTACCCTCAGCCACCTCTTCTCCCTCTCTCATCTCTGACTGTCTGCCAGCCAAACAGGAGTGGTGTGCCGCCAATGATCTCTGCCTTAATGCCAGTAAGACCGAGATTCGCCTCATCGGCCCATCCACTAGCCTCCTTTCCTTTCAATCTTTGGCTGGCCTCTCTTGGCCCTCTTCCTGCTCCCACCTGTGAGGCCAAAAATCTCAGCGTCATCTTTGACTCCACACTCTCCTTCTCTCCTCACATCTCTGACGCTTCTAAGAAGACTCACTACCAGCTGCACCTCCTCAGAGGTATTCTTCCATTTCTCTCCTTCCCCCATAAGCTCACTGTCTCCAGAGCTCTGGTTCCCTCTAGGCTGGACTGTTGCAACAGCCTCTTTCTAAATCTGCCTGCTACTCTCCACCCTCTACAACTCATCCAGAACAGGACTGTGAGACTTGTCCTTGGCCTCAAGCCCAGGGATCCTATCTCTCCAGGACTGAAATCTCTGCATTGGCTCCCAGTGGCTGTGAGGATTAAGTTCAAAACCCTCTGTATTGTCCATAAGGCCTTGTGGGGTCTGGTGCCTCATTACCTTCAACTCTCTCTTCCTAAATACCTTCCTCATCAAGCTCTTCACTCACCCGCCTCCAACTCCCTCAGACGCTCCTCCAAGCAATGAGTTGGTGGTAGATCTCTTTCTTCGGCTAAGGCCTCCCTCTGGAACAGCCTCCATACCTCCATGAAACTTGAGGAGAGTCATCTCCAGTTCTGGAAGCACCTCAAAACCTTTCTTTTTGCTTCTGCTTCTTCTCCTCCTCTCCCCTGCTGTCTTCCTGGCTGATACTGAAACTGCACTGGTTACCTGGCCACCCTCTGATCTCAGACCCAGGCCCACTCTGCTGCCAGTCGCACTCCTGCACTGCCTTCCTGGCAAACCCACACTTGGGGACTGTTTTCTGTATCCCTACAGTCCCACTATCAGCACTTGAGACCTGTTGTTTGCACTTACCCTTGCATTTGCCACCTGCTGGCCTTACTTTTACTTTGTTTATTTATCTCATTATCCCATGTACTGCACTGTCCCCTCCCCATACCTCCTCTGCACTTTCCTACTTCCCCTTCCCATGCACTTGAGTGATCTGAATGACACCTGGCCTAGTAGGATTGTTGTTTGTCTTCCCTCTGTTCCCCCTCCCTTGCCTCGTCGCACCTTGAAACACTTGTGTATACGCGTGTTATAAATGCCATATCATATCATATCGCCCTGTGTAGTTAATAACTTAATTGGAGTTGGGAACATACTACTGGTGTAATGTCTTATCCAGGGATGCGTTCAGCCACTCTATTAGCACTTTGCATTTCCTATTTCCTTCACTGAAGTCCTGCTAAAAACCAGCAATGGCAAGTGTTTGCTTGTGTATGCGTATTGAGCAATTGCCAGGCACTGCCATTAAATGTCCAGGCACCTGAACCATTTTGCAGCTGCTACCTTCAGAGGGTACCTAATACCACTATGGCGGTGCCTGGCAAGTGCCTTTTCCTTTTCTGTTGCCGAGGTATGATTGCAGCTCATACACTGCTGTAAAGGGGCACACTCATGTTCCATCATTGAGGGTTCAAGTGGAATAGGATAGGATGGGTTGGCGAAACTCCATGAAGCATCTGCACTTAAAGCGCATGTGAGAGTATTATAAAAGATCTCTCTAAAGGTCCATTGCTTGGAGACCCGGAGAAACACAAGAAGTGAAACGGATCATCACACCAACTGAGGTGGAAGTGAAAAACAAGGCCTGTGGGGGGAATATTATTAAGACCAAAGTATTTCCATACATTTGGGTAAGCTCCTTTACAATCTACTGCATATGACAGTGACGGGGTAAAGATGCAAAGGAGTATCTGCGAGCAGGCAATTCCTTACTCTCCCTGCCCATGTCCCCAAGGTGTCCCCTGTGCCCCCCAGATTGTATGGGTCTCCTACGCTCCTGGTCGACACCAAAGAGTTGGTGCATTGCGTTCTCATTGGGGGTAAACCAGATTTTGCACTGTAGAACAAGGAAGCCTGAAGAGATGGATAGGGAGAAGAGGAGGAAATGTGCAACTAACAGACTGTGCGAGCCACCGAGAATGCGATATGGTCATAGAAGTGTGTGCATGGCCAGTCATCGAGGTGGATAAGACAAAACACTGGTCCGGAAAGAGACAACTAAGCCCTGCTCTGGAGGCTTCAGCATTATTGATGAACAGCTAGTTCATGGGCGTAATTTTATGGGGGTGGCAAGGGCGTTTAGCCCCGCCAACATGTTTTGGCACACCATTTTGTCCCACTCATTTGACAGGGACCACTTTAATTTAGATGTCATGCCCACCCTCCCCCGCAACATTTTCAGCAAAGTATACTGAGTACAGAAATAGCAACACAGTTCAAAATAAACAAAGGTTAGTTCGAGAAGGTTTTGCTAGTTTTCATTTGTAAACACGGATTTTAATGATTCACAAACCAAACGCCCTTGAATGGAATGAGGGGGCGTTGGGAGAGAAACAGCTGGATTCCGGGAAGCAGCAGTTCAGACTGCATTCTTTTCAGCGTTTTCATAAACTCTGAGCTGCACGTTGATCTTTAATTCTGTGCAATTGCTCCCTGCAGTCAGTCAGGGATTGAAGTCAAGGCCAGCTGGTGCACCCGGATGAACGTCCCCTGGGCTGAGCATGATGTTGCGGGGGTGGTGTGCGTTTCTGGTAGTCTGGGCATTCTTCATAGCTCAAGGTAAGATTAAAGCAGTAATGGAGAGTTTACCGAACCCACACCAGCATAGCTAACTAGTGAACTTGCTCTTAATTCCGGAAAGAGGAGTTGAATTTTGAAAACCGTTTCTGGATGAACCCGTTGGAACAGTGGTTACACCACCGCTTTCTTATACAAAAAAAAAACCTTCGTTATTATATGGCAGCAACTGGCAATTGAATCATTTCATTTGAAAGCTTACTGTTTTCAGTAAATTATAAATGATGTGGTGTATGAAGGATTGATCATTTCGTGTATATTTTGTGTGGCGGCTTTTTACTCGCCCACCTCTTCAGGTGCATGGTACTGAAACGCGCCGCGCCTCCATGTTGGAAGTCGGGCTTCCTTTCCTATGCTTTAACCACTAGTCAGAAGGGTGCTATAAAACGAGCAGAGGCCGGCCACCTGTCGATGCCTTCTATGGGAAAGGGCCACCTCGCTATTGCTGTATGTATTGGCCTGCGCATTGGGCTGCTGGATTGTGTCATAGTGCTTACGGTTTTGGCATGGTAGTCCGTGAAGAGGTCGAATGTCAGGCCAGCGTGTCAAAGCATGATTGTATGACCTGTGTAACTTTCACTTCCCAGTTGGAATCGAAGGAGGAAAGACTCCGCTTTTTATACCGACAACGTTAATGATTTCCTTTCTGGATGAAGCAATATCAGTGGTGGAAGTGCACGAAATGAAGTAGTAACCAGTGGTCGAAGTGTACGAAAAGAAGTAGTGGAGCTATCTTCAATGCCGCTCTGCCCCGCTCTCCACAAACCCCATCGCTGTGCCCCCCTCCCACACACAATCCAAACCCCCAAACAAACACACCTATTATTTAAGGGAATGTTCAGTGCCGTGCACTGAAGTGCAAGCTTCAACTTCTTCCTACACTTTTATTTTAAAACTAAACCGTTCCACAACGGTTTCTTTTTAAAATAAAAGTATAGGAACAGTCAAACTGAAAAATAGAAAGTATAGGAGCACCGCTCCCGACCGCTCCCGCCCACTTCGACCTCTGGTAGTAACTATGTTCCCTGTTGGCATGCCCTCGCTCCCCATAAACCCTACCGCCACATCCCTTCCCAAGAGCAACACACATCCCATAGCTTGGTTCCGCTTTTCCCCCATTCCACCTCAACCGCTGTGTAAAGGCTGAAAGAAACACAGTGAAAGGAAATGCCAAATGCATCATTTTAAACGGCCCCATTACCTTTTCTCATTGCCCCGCACAGCATGCAGCTTTACCACCATTTTCTTTAGAATCGCCCACCATTTGCACCTCTCAAGGGGCATGCTAGCGATCAAAGCCACGCCTCACCTGCCCATCAACTGCGCGCGGAGCTGCGCATGCGGTATTTTCTGGAGCATTTATTTATTTATTTATTTTCACATTTATAAAGCGCACTAAACCCAGGGGCATCAAGGCGCTGTCACAAATCCTGTTAAACGAGTTAAAAGTCAAAAGCGGTCAAGTGTCCAGGGTGTTATTTCAAGTTTGTATTATGCAAAGAGCCACGTGTTTATTGCTCTTCTGAAGACCCAGTGAGATTGTGAGGGTCACAGTGCTGGTGGCAAAGCATTCCAATGTTTTGCTGCAAGGTTTAAGTTGCTTAAATCCACAAGAACAATTATGATCAATGCAGAAGAAGTGCTATAATGGGGCTTGGGAATGGGCTTTATCCCAAGCAGGTCACTGAATAAATAGCAGCCCAGCAGTTCGATGATAACTCAGCATGATTTGAGGCTGGAGCTGATCCTGCAGGCCCCAGGCTTGAATCCCCAGTAAGGTGAAACAAACGCACCTGCTGTTTAAGGGAAAGTCGTGCCTCTGGCAGCGTCATCCCCGATGCAGTGCACTGAAGTGCAAGTTTCAACTTCTTCCTTCACTTGTATTTTAAAAAGAAACCATTCCGGAAACATTATTTTTTCTAAGAAATGTATAGGAATGGTAAAACAAAACAAATTAGAGGAGCACGGTTGCCATCGGCTCCCGCCCACCTCGACCACTGAGCAATCTTACCACTCTGATAGCAGGTGAACTGTTGCCCAACCCATCCTCCTGGTTCTTTCTTTATAGAACATATGGCTAATGGATGTTAGTATAGGGTAGTGGTGGGAACTCCCTTGCCTTAAGCTGATTTGGCCTACAACCCCCATGATCCCTCACCATTGATAATCCTGCCTGGGTTTGATAAAAGTTGCAGGCCAAAACATCTGAAGGGCCACGTGTTGCCACCCAATGCTCTGGGGTTTGCAATCAGACTACTGCTATTGTAGTGGGTTTTGGCATGCAGTGTCCCCACTGCAATCCACAACCCTTCACATCCCAGCAAAAACACCAGCTCACCCCGCTGTTGAAGAATTGCGTTTGACATGATTTACTGTATCAATACGGTTGTAGCGCAAGCCCCACAACATACAATTGTGTGCATGATGTGCATGCACTTCCACTGCCAGCAACACACCAGGATGATTGTAGAGGAAGAAACAAGGCGCTAGTAAAGACAATTGTGGGCCATGGTTGGAGACGTCGACCATGGTATGGCAATGGTTGACTGTGCTTCATCTCGCTTTGGTATTTACCTGCCCTGGTCATGGCAAGAACGGCCAGGGTTGGCAATAATCATCCATAGTTATTAATGGGCATTGACATGTTCATGTTCGCCATTGGTGAGGGATGTTAACTATGGTCTTTCGATGACAGGCTAGGGTTGGCAAAGATCTGCCATGTTTGACAATGGTTCACCATGGTTGGTTATAGGTTGACGATAGTCTGGTGATGCTCAAAGACGGTCTGGTGATGGTCAACCATGGTTGAGTATGATCTCCCATGGTTGGGGATGGTCAGCCCTGGTTGGTGATAGTCAGCAATGGTCAACCATTGCTGATGATGGTCGACCATGGGTGAAAGTAGGTCTGTCTTTGATTGACCATGGTCTGGCAAAGGTCAACAATGACCCAAAGAGTATCGGTGACATCTGCCATGCCTCTCTCACGCCCAAACTACTGTTGAGTAGCCCCATAACCTCCACCAGGATCTACAAGCAATTCAGAAAAAAACAGCCAGACTCATCTTGTGCATTGAATACAGGGACACCTTATGACTTCACTAGTCTCCCTGCACTGGCTCCCTGACAGAGGTGGATTTGACTTCAAAGTATTCTGTCTCCTCCATAGGACCTACTACAACAAAAATCTGCTTTATATTAGACAAGAGTTAAAGACACACTGCCCCTCCATGCACCTAAGATCATCTGGTTACAAGGTATTGGTTGTTGTTAGGTGTGGACGAACTTCCCAAAATGTGCCCCACGTGAAAAATGAGTTTCTCTGGGCAGGTTCATCTATCTCATCTGTATTCCTGGGAGATTTCTCGAGCAGTGTTCGCGGCCCAACACCCAATTGAAAGGTTGAGGGCCTTTAAATGCCCCAGGTTGCTTCTTGCTTCCTTTGAGAGTTTTGTTTGGCTGTTGAGTTGGGAGCGGACAGGACAGGCTGACAAATTGGTGAGTTTGGATTTCTTTAGCACAATTGAGGAGAGTGTATGAGTCTTTTGTAGGAGTTTATTAGTTGTGTGTGATATTTTTCATGTTTCGTGATCCATGTTTTATACCCTTTTTTTGTATACCCCTTTATTCTCCCAGTTTATCCCTTACTCCCTTTTAAAAATAAATATATAAGAAATACTTTTGCACTTTCCCTTGTTCTTTTTGTGTCATCCCAAAAATAAATGCAAAAAGATTCCTAACACCTTTTCTTTCCTTTGTAGGCAAACATTTGTGTATAAACTGTGTTGCCTGAGTCATGTGCTTTGCTCAGTCATCAGCCCCTTGTTAGTTTGTTCCAAGAACCTTTCCACCATGTGAGTCTTGTGAGCAACCTTTTGTTTTCCATTGTCCTTTGTTATGTGTTTTGAACATTGACACCTTAGGCACATTTAAGTTTTGCTAAATTGATGCCTTTAACAGCTTGTCCTTTTATTTGGAGGGAGGCCAGTGGAGAAGATGAGGAGATGGACTACTCCTCAGCATCTGTAGGGCAGGAGCACTAGGACAATGGTGTGCAGAGGTTTACATGCAGCATGTGGATGGGAAGACAGCGGCTGAGGAGGGGAATATTGTGTTTGAGGAAGGGGTTAGCTGTTGAGGCGGGAAAGATCATCGTTGGGGGAGATCATGGTTGAGAATGGGAAGCTGTTGTTGAGGTGACTTGAGGAGAGGGAAATGGTGTTTTAGGATGGGAGCAGGGGTTTGTGAAGGGAGAGACTATGTATGAGGGGAAGGATGTGGTTTCCAATTGTGGTATCTGCAGACCTACTCGAGGGGAGAGAAGGCTGTTGTATACAGGAGACCGAAGTGTAGCAGGCAGAGGAGTCAGATATTGTCTACCAGCAAGTGGTTCAGGAGAAGTAGAATGAGGGCACTGCAGCATTGCCAACTGTTGTTGCAGAGGGGGGCTGTAACTGACTTGCACAAACATCTCGATCATATCTGGTGTGTGGTTTTTAAAGCAGTAGGGCTAGTATTTCCTCCTGCCATGGTCTTTATAGATAAGATGCTCGTTCATTTTTTTAAAATAAAAGTTAGCTCTCACCTTGGTGTTATTAAGGTGTCTCCTGTTGTATGACACAATAGCGCCAGCATCTCTGCAAACCAGGTACCATGGCAATCTGGCAGTACATCTACTGTCCATATTTCACCAAGGTGTCCATTGAATAGCTGTAGCTATTTGTGTCTTTTGTGATACTTTGTATCATGCTCGAAATGTTCAGCAACTGCAAACTGGTGCAAAGAGGGGGAAATAACAGGTTGCCTTAACGCCATAGGATCTCTAGTCAAAGATGAAGTTCCTTCAGGGCAAGCAGAAATCTATGACGTAGCAAGATTATCCGATACAGTGGTGTGGGATGGTGGTGAACATGTGTCTCTTTCCTGTAGTTGAGGCGTGCTGTGGGCCTACTCTGTCCCTGTCACTGTTTCCTTTCGACGAGCATCTGGATGATGCTGTCTCATGTGAACTTATAAGGAAGAGGTGACCAAATGGGAATGTGGCTTCCCTTGAAAAACACCTTTCTTTCATATATAGTATGTGGCAAGCTGTAAAACAATGTCATTCTCCTGATTGTTTTGGAGGGCTGAGATTGGTCCTTGGCTCTCCTGCTTTCTTGGGTCTGCTACATGTACTTTGCAGTGGATCAAATGTGAAGCTATTGACTGAGAAGCCATTCTTCTTGATGTGACTGACTGCAAAGTTATATTACTACTCACTTTTTATCAGAATGGGAAGTGTCACTTGCTTTCTGTTTATAATTCTTGAACTTGACAATTGCATGAGTTCATGAATGCCTGCAGTACGTTCTTCTAGCTCTTGTTCTCCCTGACTATCCGAGACACCATCAATCTAGAGGTATCTGAGTCTCGATCTTGAATGCAGGGATGGAGTTTAAATCATTTCCATGGTTTTCATTGTCATCCATTGGCAAGTAAATCCAATCTGTGGAATTTTCAGGAATCACCTCTTCTTCCTCATGTGTCTTTGCTGCTGAGCCAATGTCATAGCTTCTTCTTCTTGCACCTCCATTGTTGGTGACTCAACTTCCTCCTCCTCCTGAACTCCATCCACTGGCACCTGATGAATGTCCAAAGGCACTCTTTGTACAATTCCATTTCTTACTGATGCACTAAATTCATTTGGGACAGATAACCATGGTCTTTACAGAGGAAGAGGTTTGCTGCTGACCAGTTGGCCTTCATGGATGGTGGAGAGAAACACACACTATCTGGGCTCCTTACTGTAAATAGAAACTGAAGGTGAAAAAAACTGAACGGATACATTCTTCCCCTCACATAACAGTGGTTCTTCCTAAATTTGGTCCCTGAAGAAGATTCAGACATCATTTATTTCACACTCCCCTTCAATAAATAAAATAATGGCTACTAAATTCACTTAGGGTGCTCAGTAACTCGGCCATCTCCTAAACCTACAAGATGCAAGTGGGTTGGATTGCTCCTTCACCCACAATTCACACATACAAGAGGCTTGTATTGTGCCTGCATCCCCAATTCTCACCTCACCCTCCCAAACATTATGTACCCACCAACCTCCCAAAATAAATCCAACATAACTCTACCCTGGCTATAATAGCAATTTCATTTTACTCTAAAATAACTATCCTACAAATCAGTTTCCACCAAACCTGAGCTGCTCCTCCATCAATTCTCTTCCAAGCTTCTACTTGTATCATTATATAGATGCAAGAGCAAAACCAGTAAAAGCTCATAATCAGAACCCCTGGCGAACCTTCAACATTCTACCTGCCTGAAACCTAGTTGTTGCAGCGGTAGGGTAACTCCCAGAGATCAGACCAAGAAAATGCAACCCACTAGGGAAAAAGGCTAGGTGCAACCTTTTTTTCATGAAAGACAAGAGCTTTATTTTATATAAAATAAAAAGGCAACATGGTATTACGAATCCACTGCCATAGAGCTTGCTTCTGTCTTTCGCACAAGACTCAGGTTTTAAACACAAAAATCATCACTCATGACACACTCAATATACAGTGTTAATCCCCCACCCTCATTGACTGCCGTCTGTACACATGCTAATGATTACATATAGCCCATCCTCCAACTGGTTCCGCTGTCGTCTTTCAAATCTTGACCACACGTGGGTAACGTCCTCGTCCATCGTGGAACACTGTAGTAATGCAATTGGTTAACACCAACTGGCACCACCCTACCCTCGATCCTCACCATGTGACATGCACCTGGTTATCAATGTGAACGTAGTGGGCAACATCGAGGTCAGCATGGTCCTTGCGAACAAAGCAGCCCTTTTCTCATCCCAGACATGTCGGTGCCCACATCATGCACTCCCCACTGTATGAGCATCATTCTAAGCTCTCCTTGGTACAAATAATGGCTCATATTTGTATTTGTATTTTATTTATTTGTATAGCACACCAGGCCTGAGGGCAACCGGGCGCATGTCTTAGAGAAAACAGGTACATGAATGGCATGGAGTACAGTTACAATCAATTAGTTACCTTCACAAGAGCATTCAAGTGCAAAGCAATGCAGATAGGCAGGCCGATTGGCACAAAATGAAAGAAGGTGGAGAAGATATGATGGCAATTGGTCAGGTGTAGTGGATAGCCAGAGCTTGACTTTGTGTTTGAATAAGGTAGGAGAAGGCAGGGTTCTGATGGTAAGTGGCAGTGTGTTCCAGAGTTTGGCGGAGGCGACTGGGAAACTAGCACCTCCGGCTGTCTGTAGCTTGTATCTGGGGATCATGAGGCATTCTGCTTGGGAAGATCTGAGTGACCATGAAGGTATATACTGAGAGATCGAGAGGCTAGGTAGATGGGGGCCTGGTTGTTTACACATTTGTGAGTAAGGGCCAGGGATTTCAATGATATCCTTTGGGCAACTGAGAGCCAATGTAGACTCTTTCTAGTTTCAGTGATATGTGCAGATCTAGGGATGTTGAGGGCAGCTCTTATAGCATTATTTTGAGTGATTTGGAGTTTGTTGAAGTTGCGTTGGTTGGTACCTTGATAGAGAGCATTGCAATAATCCAGTTTGGACATAACCAGAGTCCTGGCAAGGATAATGCAGTTCTGAGTGGAGAGGAATGGACGGCAGGCTGTAATCAATTTACATGTGTAAGCAGAGGTGGCGACAACCGCGTTTCTTTGTCTGTTGAGGGAGAGTGTGGAATCGAGGTAGATTCCCAGGGTTTTAGTATCTTTGGATACCTTGATGGAATTACCATTGATGTTGAAAGTGCTAAACGAGGGGTCAAGCTTATTGAGTCTTTGTTGGGTGCCTAGGATGAGGAGCTCTGTCTTGTCATCGTTAAGACAGAGCTTGTGTTGGGCCATCCAGGCTTGGACAACTTGGTAGATGTCATTCAAAGCTTTAGAATGAGCAATGTTGTCACCAGTGATAGGGATGAGTATCTGGGGGTCGTCAGCATAGTTGGTGTCGGTGACACCCAGATAGTCAAGCACATCAAACAAAGGTTTGGTAAGTACATTGTAAAGTGTAGGGGATACACAAGACCCATGTGGGACTCCGCAGAGGACCAGGGTTGGATCTGCCACAGAGGTGGGTGAGAATACTCTTATGTGTCTATTTTCCAGGAAGGAGCTAATCCATTTGGTGGCTTTTTCAGAAAAGTGGGCATCTGATGTCAAGTGATAGCAAAGGATTTGGTGATTGACCAGATCGAAGGCTGCAGAGAGATCCAGGAGTAGTAGGAGGGCCAGTTTACCATTGTCTTTGAGGTCCTCGATTTGAGTCTTGAGATCTAATAAGGCTGTTTCTGTCCCGTGCTTGGGTCTAAAGCCAGATTGTCTTGTGCCTAGTAGGTTATTTGTTTCCAGATACTTCTGTATTTGTAGGTAGGTTGATCTATCTAATATTTTTAGAAGGAATGGGACCGTGGTGATGGGTCTGTAGTTAGATGGTATCGAGGGATCCAATGTAGGTTTTTCAGCAGGGAGATGACCCATGCGTCGTTCAGATTGTTAGGGACAATTCCAGTGTGAAATGAGGAGTTGATGAAGGCGGGAATGAAAGGTGCAAGGTCATGTGCCGATTCCTTGATGATCGGTGCTGGTCAGGAGTCACCTTGGCAGTTGGAAGGTTTTAGATTGCTAATGATTTTTTCAACCTCTGGGATGGTGAGAGGGACAAAGCTAAATGGGGTCTGGATGAAGGTGGTGGTCGTCTTGGGAGCAGGGAGTTTAGTTAGGGAGGAGGTAAGGAGTGAGTTTTGTTTGGCATTGATTTTGGCTTGTAAGGTGGTTATTTTGGTGAGGAGAGCATTTTGGATATTATTGCACCATGTACTGTCTTTGCTACATGTGTCAAGGATGGGCGAAGGGGATTCTAATTCTTTGAGAATTTTAAATAACTCCCTCGTGTTGGATTCTTCTTGTGAGATACGCTAGTTGTACATCTCTTTTTTAGCTTGTAGGATCGCTTCCTTGTAGTTGAGGGATGCGATGAAAAGGTTATCTTTGTTAGTCGCACATGGTAGACTATTCCAGAGCGCCTCTGCCTTATGTTTTTCTTTGCACAGAGCTCTGAGTTGTGGCACAAACCAAGAATTCAAATGGGCTCGTTCTTTAGCTTTCTGTAGTTTGAGCGGTGCTATGGTGTCAATAGCTTTGAGCAATGTTTGGTTACAGGTATCCACTAAGATAGTGGGGTCGTTATGCTGTAAAGCACAGTTATTAAGCATAGGTAGGATGAGGGGGAGTAGTTTGTCCCTAGTGATGTCCTTTTTGTTCCTCGTAAGAATGGGGGGAGATATGATAGGTTTAGGGCAAGGATTGGTAGCTAGTATTTGAAAGATAATGATGTGGTGATCAGACCAGGCACAGGTGGAGTTGGAGCTTATCGATGTGTTACAGTTTAAGTCTACAATCCAATCAAGTGTTCGACCCTTTTTATGGGTAGGTTTGAGAATGCGTTGCTGAAAACCTAAACTAGAAATGATACTAGCGATCTCAGTGGCCATGAGATCCTTAGGGTCTAATAGGCCAAGGTTGATGTCACCCTTTAGCATTACTTGGGAATTGGGCTTGGTGTTGTCGGTAAGAATAGAAGTAATATCCTCCGCGAAGGAGGTTAGAGGTCCTGGTGGTCTGTAAATAAGGTGTAGGGATGCTGTGTTGGTCGGTGATAGGGAGAGTTTAACTGATAAGGATTCGGCAGAACTAAGTTGGGTGTTGGGGATGAGTCTCATATTAATATTGTCCCTATGTATAAATGCGACGCCACCCCCTTTAGTCAGGTTGGATTGGCGGTCATTTCTAATGATGGAATATCCATCAGGGATGGCGAGGGACAGGAGCGGGCCTGAGGCGGCATGTAGCCAGGTTTCCGTGATAGCGATGAAGTCGAGGTTTTGGGCATTAATGAGATCTGTGATATCAAGAGCGTGGGCGGTGAGGGATCTGGCATTAATGAGGGCTCCCTTTTGTTCTTTAATAGGGGGAATCGCCGAGTGGTCAGGTAAGGGCTGCGTGGTTGGCCGAGGGCTGGGAGTGTGGTGGTGGAGAGTGTTGCGCTGGGTGCATGGTATGTGAGGCAGTCTGGTTCTAAGTCTGGCATTCCTAAATTGGAGTGAGCAAGGTCGATTGGGTGTGGGTTTTGTGGCGAAATGTTGAAGCCACAAGGCAGGTGCGTTGAGATAAGGGTTGGTAAGGTAATCAATGATGGGGTTTGTTATAGTGTTGTGCTTGGGTGTGGGGGGGGAAAGGGGTAAGTCAAAGATATTGTGTTGTGGGACATAGTGGAGGAGTGCGTACTGGGGTGGTGGTGGTGAATCTTGGCGGTGTTGAGAGATAGTGCACAGTGTATATTGACTAATTGCCCTGTAATGACAAGGTGTATGAGGAGGATGCTGGCAAGGGGCCACAGCAGCATATCCTGACACAGATGGGCAAACGATTAGAATAGGTAGCATGTGGTTGTTGTAGCGGCACTGTGGTACATATGCAGGGGAGTGTAGTCATACAGTATAGTTCAAAAGTAGTATAGAAATACAATGTGTGACTAATGGTTCTCGGCATACATGCTAGGCAAGCATAGACAGGCACATAGTGTCAGAACAATAAGTAAGATGGCAAGAGTTAAGTGTGGCAGGCAAAAAGACGAGCTAGCAAGGGGCTTTCCCTATCAATAGTTCATAAGGGCATGAGTGACGCATACAGTAGTGGCGAATTGCACAAGATGGGCTAAATCAGTAATGCAAAAGAATAGGCTGATTGGCATATGCAGAAATAGGCTAATTCAGATGTGCTTAAAGTAATCTGATGCTAGCTTGCACGGGGCGCCACGAACATTCTCATTCAGGCTATACAGGCTTGTTTCAATCGCAAAGGAACAGGATCAATAGCAGTAAGATTGTAGCATATACACTAGTACGCATCCCTATACATCCTTCTTAACATGGGACTCATACACATAGCTCTAGGTCACGTTAATCTGTAGATTTTGGTGATGTAGCTCATTTGGCATAAGGCGTGGGATGTGGATCCAGCTAGCTCAGGGTAATAGAAGAATTACGTTAGGTGTACTCACATGGAATAAAACACTTCATACAAGTAAGATGATCTACTTCCTTTGTTTCCAGCTGGATAGCAAGGGGAGGTAAGGCTGAATCTGTAAAAGCTATGCCTTGGCTTAAGGAACGATAATGCCGTAATCTAGTTTGGTATAGTTAGTAGTTTAGGCAAATGGGCATATGTACGCTTATTTAGGGAGTGGCACATCAATGCTAGTTACTATTCAATTTGGCACGAGGGAGCAGGGTACAGAGTAGGTGAGGCTTAGACAAATCACACAATTCCCTGGGGTGAGGCAGTCATGCAATAAAGAACATAGTTATACACATGCATTCAGGCAATCGGTAGGCAGGGATTACAGGTACTGTTGGTGAGCTGTGTCACGGAAGTTGCTCAATACAGTGGGGAAAGAGAAACAAAAACATGATGCGGCAGTTAAGCAGTGGTGTAGGGTAAATAACGTGAATGGGATATGCGTTAGGGGGCTGGGCATCAAGTCACAATAAGTAGACATGTGGAGACAGCAATATGAGGCATATGTTTTACCGTGTTGATGAAGTGGAATACCTCAAGTCAAAAGCATATAGATATGCTTGCAATCGCGCACGGGTAGGCTGCCTTTTACATGGTGGGTGGTAGATAAAGTTTCAAGTGGAAGATGGGCAGTAGTTCTGGGGCCAAATGGGCAGGGGTCCTGGCCCTGGTCTCTGGAGGCTCTGGACAGGCTAGAACTGGGGATGTGCCTTCCTCGAGTGCCTTTGAGGTGGGCCGGCGTTCGCCTGCCGGTGACCCTGATTGGTGGATATGGCAGAGGGCAGCCAATCCACGATCAGGTGCAGATTGAAAACAAAGAAGTCAGCCAAATTTAGGCGGTGGCCATTTTATAATGTATTAACCCTCGTGGTTGAAGTGGAGACGCAGGGTGAAATTGAAATTTTAGTGCAAAGGAATATGGCTTCAGTGCATTGGGCTTCTGTTGAATTGTGATGAAAATCAATTCTTGTGGCTGCGCTTTCATGTGCCACTCACTGGCTTACCTTCCATCTGGATCACGGTCCAGTGAAGTGGAAGGTGCTGCTCCTGCTTTTCCCTTTATCAGTTCCCCTCCCCGAGATCCCCAAAATACAGGTATGGAGGCTATACGGCCTATTCCACAGCAAATCTGGTAGTACAAATAGAGCGACCGTCATTCTGGGGAGCGCTAATGTCTTAAATCTTGGTTTGTGTTTTGGCATCCCAAGACCTATGCCTTAGTTCCCAGGGATATGACCTTGATGCTGGGCTGCAGCCCTTCGGTTTGTCAGCTGCAAACATTCCTAACTAATTGGTTCAAAGGCCTAATTGGTGTGAGGGCATATACCTGGGAATTTGCCACGCCTGGGAATTGGGATGCAATTGTGATGCAAGGGATAAGACCTTGTTGTTCTGTGTTTCTTGCGAAGGCACATCCTGCGAGGATTCAGGCATGCTGATAAACACTTAGTAGTTTGTGTTATGACTATTGTGCATATAGGCATTCTATATGCTACATTGTTCGATTGCAACAATACTGGTTAGCTCCCCCTATGTAATTTCCCACTCCCTCAAATTGCCTCCATTCATAACATATCTTCCTACACCGTCCTGTGCTCATCTCTATATTTTGATATATTTTTCACAATCTAAATCATCTAGGAAGGACAGTGGTCTGAACATGCATCCCAACCTTCCCCCTTTAGTTAATCCTTTATTAACTAACTTATCTGTTTCTCTATGTCTATCTGCTTCATCCTTCGGCGCCAATGCCTTGCACACATGACACAAACTACCCCCATCCCGTGCAAACTTTTCCAGGGTGCATGTGAGATAAATGCAATCCCCATCACCGTCTAAATCTACCCAGTGTTCAGAATAGTTCTCAGGGTCTGTTGGGCGAGGATGTTAGTGTTCCTGGGCGGTGGAGAGGTAATTCAATTCTGACCATACGTGGGTTGTTTAAGTCCTAAATTTGAAGTTGCCCCGCATTTGTGCCCGGGAGAGCCATTCTTGCCCCAATAGTAACCATCATTTTAACGCTACTTGAGATAGTCTTGACACAACATCAGAGCATCAACTGACATGTGCAAAACACCACCAACAGGAACACCACCACCATAACCAGTATCTTCACCAGTGCCCCAAGCCAGGACGGTGCCCATGAGAACGTATCGAACCAATCTTCAGTTTGCACACCCGCTTCTTTTTCCATTCTTGTCTTCAACTCATGCAGGGCCACTATGATGTGCACCAGGGACTTGTTCTCAGCGTCATTTGGGGGTATGTACATGCAACATCACAACCCAATCTTCTTGCACACGCCTCCTTTATCGCTGTTAGGTGATCTAGAACATATCTATTGTGAAGTGTCATCAACTGGATCGCCCTCAGTTCACTTTTGATTGAATTAAGGCCATGTTTGGTATTGTTCCTCAACTGCATCACCTCCCACCGAACAATCTGTAGCAACTTGGCATTCTCCGCAGCCTGGATTCCTGGAGTCATGAGAGACCAAACAACATGTCCATTTTGGTGTATAGCCGTTACTTGTCTGGAATTGCTTTAAGCAGCTTGGATGATTCTTCCGTCAGATAGTTTGATGGCTTCCTTCTCAACTTTAATGACAGCTTGTTCTTCTTTACTTGGGAGGGTTGGATAGATGGTGATATTGAATGCACCACCTCAGGTTTTGATGCTATTGTCAAGTGTACTTCCAGCACCACCAGGATAGTTGAGTGCAGGGTTGTCAATTCACAGGTGGCTCACCAAAACGGTGGAAGATGCAGGTATGCTTGTTTACCGCATACCAAGTACATGTCCATCAAGGCCAATGTTCCTTTTGCAAGATATGGAATGAACAATGTCTTATTGCACTTAGTATTAGTGCTTACTGGAACAGTTGCATTTTCTCAAAAACAAAACTGGCTTTCATCCCCTGGTTGCACTTGTACCAGTGTTTTACAGGCTTCAATCCATGTCAGTTTAGGTATATTTGCAGGGCATATCTCAAAACAGTACTTATTAATGTTCCAAATTACTTCTTCTCTGAATCCTGCAACCCCCCCTGCCGCACAGCTCACAACCCTCTTTTCCCGTGTGTTTGATATGAACAATACTTCATCCAATTCCAACATAGGCCAGGGCTTGCATTGAGGGGCACTGTTGTACTTTGCACACTTCTCCATCTTTGTCCATTAGTACAACGTCTACTTTGTGCCCCTGAAAAAGAATGTGAACTGGGCACAGTTCTAATTGCACCAAACACTGAGCCTAGAAGGGCAATATCTCCTGAGGTACTAACATTTTGGGTGCTCCCAGCACAAGGGGTATTAGGGAGCAGATATAGCAGCAGATATAACAACTCCCATTGTGGTGCTGTTTCCCCGCTGAGTTCATATAGCTATACCACACTTTGTTAAACTCTGGGTGGTACACATTGGACATTGTATCAAACAATACACCTTTGTACTGATCATACTTCTTTTCTTTCTCCAAACCCCATTTCAATTGCATTTCTAAATCCCATAATAAAGTATTGTGTGTTTTAATTCACTTAAAAGTTACCACTGTGGTTAAATATTCATCGTTTGGAGTTGTGGCATCAAAATATTTGTAAAAAATGGAAAATATGTGCATTTCTTTGAAGTACTAATACTACATTCCCAGCCCCCTTTATATGGCCTACCCATAAAACAGTTCTAAATATATATATATATAAACAACCCAAAATCAAACCCACACATAAGTGGTAAAAATAAAGTACTAGAACCGCATTTAAAACACACATGTTTAACGCTATTTAATAACATAGTTATTTGAGAAAGAATGGTACACTTAAAAAATATCATTAAAAAAAGTCTTCAAAATATATGACAAAATTGAAAAAATCTAAAAGAAAAGAAAAACAAAACTAAAAATCCTGCCAAAACATAAATACTACAATCCTGCTGTAAATACTAATAACCAAAATCATTAATCAACAATTTAAAAACACACTGTCAAGATGCTTACATTTGGGGGCACAGTTTGTGGTGCTTGTTGAACATCAGGCAAATTAGCCCAATAACACAGTTCTTTTACTTTTACAGCAAGAGGAGTAGCATACACCACAGTGTAAGGACCATTGTAGTGAGGTTCGCTCCACCTATGAATAACATTTTGTATATAAACTTTATCATTAGGAAATAATTGCAATGGTGGCGAGTTGGCAGATAACGGTGTAGCACTGTTGTCAACACCTACTACAGCCATGGAGCAATCTGTTGGGAAAGGTAGTTAATACACTTTGTTAACGGCTTTAAATATTAATGGAATTAATCCCTCAGAATCGAGGCGACCCAGTGAGCATTGGAAGCACTGTGCAAAGGAGCTATTGGTATATGCATAAATCTCTGCATCACAAATTCATGAGGTGAAAGGTGATGGTCCTTACAGGGCTGGGTCTTTAAACTGAACAAGGCCAAGGGGAAGCAATGCACCCAGTTCCTTTCCAGTGTTGCCCACAACTTTGACAATTTTGTTTTAAGCAAACTGTTCATCCTTTCTATAATCCCGTTGGCCTGAGGGTGGTAAATGTGCAAGTGCAAGTACAAATTCACCTTTGGTACAAGCCCGTACTACACAGTAAAGTGGTAGGGATGGCTGAGCAGCCAGACTTATCTCAAGATTAAAGTGAGCAGTATCAGAAGTTACACAAAGGACAGCAATTACTATGGTTCAAGCAAACACAGATTCAAGGTTTCTGAGTAAAAGAATATACACTTATTTACACCATCAGTTGTAAAACAGTTCCCTAATGTAAAGCAGCAGAAAATCGCAACCTTAATACACTACACAACACCCAATGAATTCTGAACAATTTAAGCTCAAGTGAAGTGTGAGCAAAATGGCACTCCAGCAATTTAAAAGGGAGGGAAAGGACAAGGTTATCAAAAATCAACAACACCAACAAGTAATAGAGGGGGCAATCTAGAAAAGGCTTACTACAACTAGGATTCAAATCAATAGGCCTGGGCCAATGTTAATGATTCAGAGTCTTTGAAGAGGATCACAGTATTTTGCGATTAAGTCTTTGCCAAGAGTTCGAAACGAAGTTGGTCAGAGGAAAAGTTATTTAAAAGAGTAGAGAAGTACAAGCGTTCGGAGAGGCAAAGACTACGGTCACTACGGTCAGATGGAACGAACGACCGGAATTGTACAGTACCTTAAATGAAGAAGAATGCTGTAGCTGAGGCAACAGGTCCTGGCAGTTCCTGCAGGCACATGGTTCCTGAAGCGACTGTCAGACTGACAAGAAGGAGGAAGACTGGAGGGTCCTGCGCGGCCCAGGGAAGAATCCAGCAGTAGAGCAAAGTGACAAATTAAAGGTGCGCTCCTTAAAAGCACAAATGGACTCTCTCTCCCTGGCTATCAGGTTTCCTGTAGCACAGCAAATTTGACCAGGCTGAAGAGGAGGTCCAAGGACTTTGTGAGCTGGTGGTCCCACCAGGTTCAAGGGGAAGAGGCTCCTTGCGGATCTTCACTGTCTTCGAAGTTTCAGGCGATTCGGACCTGCAGCAGGGCTTCACTGGGATGTCCAGTAGTTGCAGTAGTCATCTTCCTTCAGCTCCTTGTTGGTTCTCTTGTTCCAGTGGCGACTCTGCCTTGCAAGTCCCAGAGACCTGCTTTTATGCAGTTTTTCCCCATTCACACAGCCTGGATGTCAATCACACAGCAGGCTGGCTGTCCTGAATGGACAGCCACCTAGCCAATCAAACTAGAGTGCGACTTGGGTCTCCAAGGAGACCCTGTGAAGGGGGCCTAAAACCCCTCCATAACATCCTGTCCACCCAGACACTCAGGCGCCTAAGGAGGGCTTCTGTGCAGAAGCCTGCCAAAGGACGGCGAACAAAGGAACCAAACCTGGTTTGGTGCGCAGAGTAAAACACGAGAAAGACCTTTGCAAATTTCTTTTTTGAATAAACAAACCGGAACCAAATGAAATTAAAAGGGGTCCAGCGGATTAAAGTTCGAGGCTACCACCATAGCCTCTAACAGTACAGAGGCTATTTTCATAGCTTGTGGTAAAATAAAAATGGTAGATACCACTGCCACCAGCCAAATCTTAGAAAAAGGGGAACGAAATAATGTTCCATGAGAAACAGACAATAAGGGATAACTATTAACCCTTCCAGTACTCTATGGAAGTTAGTTTGTACTGGGTCTGTACATTTTAAGAGACTAGCAAAGTCAATGGCAACTTTACATTTTCTGGGAGACGGTAGTCAGTCCCAGAAAATTGAGTTTATCTGTCGGAAGAGTAAAGGACAACCCTGTGTCATGGCACTAAAGGTGCTGTGTGACACACAGTAAAAAGATGATGCCTATGAAGTAGGTGAGACGCCATAGTCCATGAGCACAAAATGTACAACACATAGCCTAAAACACATGTCAGAGTGGGAAAAAAGCCTCATACTCATACCAGGTGAAAATCCTTAAAATCCAGCAAAGCTGCTGAGGGACTCAGTAGGTAAGGGAAATTAGCCATTTTGGAGAATTCTCCCTAATACTGTACAATGTCATTAAGAGGCCGTACATATTGAATCATTCTCCAACTAGCACCTTTCAATTTCTTCACTGGGTAAATAGCTTATTACAGGGTGAGTTTGAGGGTATTATGATACCCTGATGCAAGAGGTCCATTATGGTGTCATGCATTCCCTCCTCTGCTGCCTTTAATAAAGGATATTGTTTCACTTGTGGTAACACAGACCCGGGGTTCAGGGTGATACATATCGGCTTAACACCTTTTTAAAAGTCCTACATTATGTGGATTACTCATCCACAACTTATTGGGTACTTGAGCCAAATTTGCAGAGGCAAATGAAGTAGCATTCCCTACTAGCAGCATTGGGCAAACTACATGTCTGTACTGTAATATTATCTCACAAGGGACACACACTTACAATATTGTTTCTCCCTCATTTTCTCTGTTTTCAAACAGCTCCTTGTTAGAGACATTTTTCAATGCTATCGTGGGGGTCAATACACAGAACTGTGCACCATTCCCCTTTGTTTGAATAAACTGCTATCATAACAATCTGGTCTATTGCCACTAGGACTCCTTCTATATCCAGTTCAATAATGGTACTTGCAACTGTCTCATGAGGCTGAGCAGGCCTGAACAAAAACTCAGAGGGTACCCATCAGTAACTGTTTGCTACGTGTGGCACTGCACTGAGTAATATGGTGATACCATATAGAAACAAATCAGGGGCCACTGTTATTCCTCTTGCCACAGACCCAATGCCCAATGCATGCAATGCCTACATTACCCTCATGCCGCACATACTAGGCCAGGAACACACCACACCTCTTTCTGTGAACGAGATAGTCATGTTGAGCTTACTCAAGATATCCTTTCCCAACAGATTCTTCGGAGTCGCAGTAGCATATAACAAGGGGGCGCACACCTCTCCTCCACCTATCTTAATGGGTAATTTCTTTGTGAAAGGAACCAATTGAACTGCCCCAGATAAGCCCTGCATTTCTATAACCTCACCTGATAAAGGGAATCCTCCCTCACTAATGCATGATGTAGTTGCACCTGTGTCTACCATGAAAATGAATTCTTTGTTTCCTAGTTCCAAGCCCACCAAGGGTTCCTCTTCTGGGTAAGCGGTGACCGATAGAACTTGACATACTAAGGCTCTCTGTGGGCTGCCCTAAACTAGATACTTATTCATCACTGGAAAAACAAATGGGTTACCTCCGATCACAGTGGTTCCCTGATATTGGTTCACCATACTATTCGGAATCATGTATTGCTCGGGATGTGGGGACCATGTTGCTGAACCTGATGTACAGCATATGGTGGCACATTACTATAAACCATGGTGGGTAACTGCAGAAATGTTGGTGGGGGAATGGGCGGGGCATGGGAATTGGCAAGCCACTAGAGGCCACCAGGGGCATCTGTCCTTATGACTGAGGGTATGAAACTGGACCCCGTAGGAATAAGGGAATCTGTTGTTGGGGGTATGCATACGTTTCTCTACTCCTGCTTCTCTCGCAAAATGACACATGCGCCCACACGTCCAACATTGACCTGCTCCTTCTCCTCCGCATGGTCCCATTCCTCTGAAACCTCCTTGCCCTCCCCTGGCACCTGAAAATCCCTCTGTCCGCTGTTGGAATCCCCCTGGGAACGGTCCTTGATATTGAGGTTGATACCCACCGGCCCAAAAGTTTTCTCCTACGTACACGGGTGCCACATGCATGTCTGCCTGAATTTCCCTAAGGTCTGACAACCCTTCTGTCTGCACTACTGCCACAGCCCCCTCCAGTGCAGTCTTTGCTAATTTTGTTTGAACCAGTTTCACTCACTCTGAATGCGCTCACTGCGCAGTTTCCTTGTCCTTTTCTTTCAACCATTTACAATGATGGATAATAATAGACCAAATTTCCGCTGAACCTTTTGCCTCTATCCCCACTATTTTGTCAAGTGCCTTCTGCACCTCTTTCGGAAGACTTCTTTTAACCACGAAATAGAAATAACGCAATCGCTTGGTCCCCCATTTTCACCCGCCACATCTCTTGTATGTGTAATTTATATTGAGCAGGATCCTCATCATTGCGCATAATTTGCTGCATAATTGACTGAAGGTCAGGTGTGTCGGGGTATGCATGCCGTAATGCTGCCCATACTTGGGCCTAATGTTGTTAAGATGTGCTCCGTCATGTTTATCGTGCCCCAACTTCACACCCAGGCACCCTGCTTTAGCCCACATGTCGTGGGCCTGATCTCCCAGTATCGACACAGACAAACTTTTTAAAGCCCCTACACTCAAGGTAATCCCAGCTGTGTGTTTTTCAAACACCTGGGAATCGGGATGCAATGGTGAAGCAAGGAATAGGGACTCATTGTTCTGTGTTTCCTGAGAAGATATGGCCTACAAGGATTCAGGCCTACCCCTAACGGTTGTATTAGTTTGTGTTATGACTATTGTGTATATATAGGCATACTATATCCTACATAGTTTGATTCCAACACTACTGGTTAGCTCCCCCATACGTAATTTCCCACTCCCGCCAATTGCCTCCATTCATAACTCATACCCCTACCCGCTACACTGTTTCATGCTCATATCCATATTTTAATGTATTTTTTCAATCTAAATCGTCTAGGAGGGGCGGTGGTCTGAACGTGGATCCCATCGCAGCCTACAGGAAAGGGATGTTAGGAGGCTGAACTTTGGACACAGTTGTTTTTTTTTTATGGTCAAGGTTAGACTAGAATCCCTCTATCATTCCATGGCTTTTCTTATCCTTACTACCTACATTCACTAATTACCCTTAAAACATGCCCAATACCTAGTTGTTTTTATGAAGTTTACTTTTCATCTAGGAGGCAGGCATAACAAGTATAAACTTAAAGGAATAGTGCGCTCAAACGTTTATTGTCTCGAGCGCTCGGGCATGTGGTTTAAAGCAATCAGTGATCGATCGTAAAAACATTTCCTATGCACCTTACCTTAGTTTTCTGCACTTTTACATATGCGAAATCATGCAGCGGGCGCGGTCATCTTGTGCTAATCTATCTGTTTATCCATCACCCAAAATTCAAATCATATTCTCCGCTCATGAAGCTGACATCACTATTCCTAGCAATATTCTCCACCTATCTCCATGATGTTAGTGTGCATCTTAGCCAAATGCGCCCAGTTATCACCTACGTCTTGACGTCTTGACGTCAGTTGACGCAGAACCCGGAATATCAACACACATCCTCTCACATCACAGTGCGTACCAATTCTGAATACAAAACACTATATTTAAAGGAAACCGCAATACTCTTTTTACTTCACCATAAATGCTCTGAGAACATCCGTTGATTTCCAATCTTTTATGCCTTTCTTTGTTTTCGATTCACAAATCTTTATCATGAGTCACACTGTGTTCCTTTGGATATTAGAATCGCATTGGACGCACCATGAATTGCAAGGCTTTAGCATCAGCTTCTTGCTAGACCACCATAAACAATGTCAGGTTGCTCCTTGTCACTGGTACCGTGAAAGGGCATATCGGCCCGGGACGATCGTCCCACAAGAGCGTGATAGAAAGCCAGCAGTTGAGGTCTATCAGCAACTGCCGGCTGAAGAAGCCATCAATTGGTATCTGGAAACGATGACATTCGCAGAATGGCAGGATGTAGCTGTGTAGAAAACATAACAGAAATGTGTCTCAGAAGCCATTCTTTATTCTAATTTATGCATTTACCCATTTGTTTTGCACCGTGTGAAAACTAATGATGAACACAAACGTGAAACAGAGAAAACATTGTGGAAAGTTGGAGTCTATGATGTGCTTGAGAGGTTAGAGCTATGAGCAAAATTTAGCTCTCTATGGGATGCGGATGCGGAAGCTGACGGAAGAATTTGAAGAACACATAGACAGCATTATAACGGAATATTAGCAAATAATTTGGCGTCAGTGGAACCTGGTCAACTCAGACGTGGACTCCATGCATTTCGGTCCTGGACTGCCGATGTGCCCGGGACAAAGACAATTACACACAGGTTCTTTTCACGTGTCGTAACAATATTTCACAAACAACATTGCAGTACAATGTAAGCCAGCAATAATGGTCAGAAAATGAAACCTTTACTCGTTTGTCTACAAGCTCGTCTACAGTAAAACTTACATAATATTTGGAATTTCCATTCTTTCGGCATAACGCAGAGTGTCCGTTCACACATTTCTAGAAAAATAAAATGAAATTACATGGTCGCTTGTCCAGTCCTGGAATGGTGACCCTTATCATATTTGCCGGTATTACACACCTCGCTCATTCATTCCATTCCGAATCCTCCCTTTCTTCCAAGGACGAAAAACAACCCTTCTTAGGAACATCTATGCTAAGTTTGCTTTTGGTGAAGGAAAGCCACAAATGAAAAACATACTGTGTAGGATGCGTGGGTGTGAACAGCTCACAAGCAAAAATCAAACGCAGTGGCCTTCACTACCGTGGGAGTGAAAGCCCTGCAGACCACTGTTGCATTTGATATTTTCAAAAAACAAACAAAGTGTTTGCTGGCATCCACCAATGCTGCGCGATCGTGAATACTTTGTTACTCTTTGGAATGTATTGTGTTAGTTATTTTATGAAAAAAATTCCAGTTGGTGTCCTCCCCATTGTCACATCTGCGTGCGCCCTGTTTTCACAGAGGAATGCGCTCTGTGGATAATGTGAGACACTCACAAGTCATAAATACAAGTGCCTATACATCTCCACTGAACATGCCGCACACTAACACATTTTGGAGGAGAGGCGGCATATCCAGCCCCCCTGCACCCTTCTCGTACCGGTAAAATGACTTCTAAGCTAAGGTGGGAGACAACTCCACCCCTGCTGTACCTATTGCATCACCCATGTTTCATATAAGTGTATTAACGCTGTGATAATGTGTATGTTTTGAACCATTTTGTTTAATTTCAAATGCCTTATTTGTCGAGGTCCTCTGCCCCTCTGGCGACCTGTTATCTCTCCCAGCGCCGCACACAGCCAGCCCCCACCACCTCTGTCAGCTCAGCCGGTCTCCTGTTCTCACGGCAATGCAGCTATTCATTTTTGCAAGTAGCAAGTCTCGAGCCCTGACAAAATGTGCTTGTACGAGACAACCTTGGTGCCCCATCCGTCTCTGCTGACTGACTCATGCCATCTCCAACCCCTTCCGGCCTGGCCACGGTCCCATGAACCCATTACCCCTGTTCCCTTTGAACGCATTTGGTCCCCAGATGCACCCCCTGCACCACCTCAAATTCACCTCCCATAAACCTAATCAGAAGTGGTCATATGTTTTAACACTAACACCTATCCCCACTGTGTTGGAAATCGTAAGACTTCAAAGGCCGCAAATCAAAGATCAGCCCTTCTGATAAGGCATCCGATAGCAACGACCCCTAACACATGCCCCCATAAAAATATAGGTCAGAATGCCCCTATTTTAAACCAACAGCCCTCTTTAATGCGCTGTTTTGCTTACAGCCATTATTTCTTGCATGCCAAGTTTGTTAATTAGCCTAGGTCTCATTCCTTAGTGGGACGCGTATGTGTTCAGCTATTTGGAGACACGCTTGCTTGGGCAACTGCAGACCCCACAGTTGCTCTCATGCTGATATCCATCTGACCTTCCCACACCCCGATCAGTGAAGAACGCACAAGAGCTGGCCGAAAGCAGGAAGGGAGAAGCACAGAGTTACACTGTATGTCATCCTCCAACAGGCACTGTTTGCAAAATAAATTGACAAAGAGGATACATTTGATAAGACAATTTGGATGCTTAATACTTCTTAATACTTTTCATAGCTTTGAAATTCAAGTTAAATAGATTTCCAGTGTTCATGTACAATGTACAAATATTGAGGGACATATACACTGCTGCTAATCATTTGAACCGGGAAGTGAACTGTTCTACGAGCCTGCTTTTGGTGTTGTGGGATGTACTGACCCCCTGGTCTCTGCCCTGTGACATCACTGGGTGCTGGTGGCACCAGAACCAGCAAAATGGCCGCAAAAAGCCCTATTTGTGCTAAACCTAGGAAAATTCTGATTTGAGACCGGAAAAGATGGCTGCCAGTCTAATTTGCCTCTGTCAGTGGTGGAACAGGAGACCACACTGCTGAAACCAGTCACTGGGCTGCCCACAGAGTGAAAATGGAAACTACATGAAAGGCAGTGCTTTATTGCAAGGAAACCCAAAACTGCTCTGAAATCCTTTTTTCCTTGGCTGCTGAAAAATACAAAATAATGGTTCAAAACCTCAGAAAATATCCAACATCCTTGCTGGGTATTACCCATCACTTCAATTAAAGAACCAACCTGAGCACACAATATCAGGAAAAGCAGAATCCATCATAAGAATATCCACATTAAAAAGTGTGCTTGTTTGTAAAATTAGTCAAAATGTGAGTGCAGTACCACCGGCCGCCTGTATGACAGCTGTCATTTAATTGCATTAGAAGCTTAAACTTGTGCAGTTAAAATGAAATGGTTGGAATTAAGTGACTTGCCATCACAAGTGATATAGGTTGCAACTATTTAATCTCTATGTTTTAAAAGACTGGAATTAGAGTTCTGTTTGCCTGTTTTGAAATTATAAGTTTATTTTAATCAAAGAAAACTTAACAAACTGAGTTTAAAGTAGTAACCTGAGGCAAGCCACAGAACTACAAAGCAAATTCCACAGCTGGCCCCAACAAAAGGCACCTCCCTTCTGCTCTCTGGCCCAAGAACTCACATTCAGGTGTTAATGAAGAGGGGAGGGGATTTGGGCTGCTGCTCCTGGGAGAGACAAAGGACTTCCTTGATTGAAAAGGTATGCAGATGCAAGTGTCAACAGAAGCCCCTGCCAGAGGAAAGAGGCGGGGATTGCTCCTGAGCCACCAGAAACTTTGGGGGCGGGGACAGACAGTTTTGTTATTCTTAAAGCACAGAAAAGTATATTTTTGAAAAGGAATGACAAAGGACTGTGCAAATTTGTAAAAATTGTAAAATTACAGGATTGTTAATGTGAAATTTTTGGTCACGTTTTATAAGTACACAGAACTCTGTGCGATGTTCAGGGACATAACTGCAGAATTTGTGGTTTTGTAGCAATTGTGGTGATGTCAGAAACATGAAACTTGATATGATTATGCCCAGATATCATGCGCACATATGGGTAAAATTGTGGACAAATCTGACATTGGGTACCAGACCAAAAGTGCAAAGAATTGCCAAATCTAGACTCAAGCTCTCACTGCGACGGGACTTGGATGAATACTTGCTCCACAGAATCTGTGCTATAAATATGCTATTGCTATCAAGTTTGTAAAATTGTAAATATGCATTATAGGAAAAGTAGATTTTATGTGCAAAGACAAAGTGGAGCTTTTCCCTGGTTCATAAAACACATCGTCATGATGACACTCTGTTTTCTTCTCAAATCAAGGGAGAGGAAAGGCCTTAGCCAATAGAATACCAGGGGGTGTGCTTAGGATAATTCAGCATATCCACCCCTTTAGAAAATACATAAATAGAAACAGCTTAGGACCTAGAAAACACACACACATTCACCCACCAACCGATTGCTGGCGGAGCACTTTGCAAGAGAAATCCATATTCCAGACTCCAGAACTTTGAAAGCAGAAAGGCCCATTTCCAAAGCTGAATCTTTCTCCGCTTAGCCTTTAAAAAAATCCAGAAACCAGATTTTCCCCAGACGTCTAAGGGGAACAAAAGAACAGCCTGGCTGTGCTGTACTGCTTTCTTGCTAAGAATTCTTGCCAGAATCCAAAGATCCAACCCAGTAGAACCGTCCAGTGACCAGATAGCTGTGAACCAGAACCAGAGCCTGTCAGATCCAATCCAATCCCACCATGCAGTGTCCAGAGTGCCTTGCTGATTCCAAACATTGGTAGTGAGTATCCATAGCATAGGATTGTCACTAGCATATGTATTGTCCATAAAGTCAGCCCTATCCAAACCCATTTTCATATCCAGAACTGTATTGCTAGAAATCCTTTTGTCTTGCCTGAACTCTTTCTCTTACCCTATAGTCCTTTGTAATAGTAGTGTTAAAATCATCTTTGTGCTGATATATTTTCTGAAGAAAGGCGAGCGTCTCAGCAGGCCAAACCAACCAGTGATATCCTGGTCTGGTGGCTGCGCTGTTGTGTAGTTTGCATCTTCATAGTCTCTCCTAGTGTAGAGAAACCTTGTTTGTTAATTTTAAAAAGTGAAATCTTGTTTTGCTATTTTAACTCTTTCTGAAAATTAATGACCTCTACAAAAACCTTCATAACTTCTTCACCATTCATGCTAGAAACTAAAAGTTTGCCGCAAATGTTTCATTTGGCTCAAATCTATTACATGTGAAATAGCGGTTCATTGCATCCAACCTCAGAATTAAGTTTTCAACTTGCTAGTTACTCAATAATCATTGCTAGTGCTTGTCTGAAACTATACAAAGCGGCTCCCACTAGTATTGAAACCATTTTAGTGAATTAAATCAATTTTTCAGTGTTTTTACCATTCATGCAAAGCCAACTTTAAACCATTTTTGACAAGTTTACAATCATTCCTGTTTCTCTCTCTCTGCGTTTGCTGGGGGGAAATTGGATTCATACTCCTTTGTTAACTTCTGTATTTCTGAAACCTGTTTTCTCTCCTTCCATCTCTTTATATTGCATATTGGGGGGATTGAGTAATGTGCAGGGGGAAAGAGTAATCACATTGCATTTTGTTTGGACCCACACCAAAGTATTATTCTATGCTGCATTATTTTTCCTATCATTACTCAGTGTGATTAAAGAGATTTATTGTGACATCACCCCATTGGTGAACATTGTATAACCATTAAAGTAGTGTGATAGATCTATTGTGAAATACCTAAAATAAATATTGCAAAACAGCCTGCTTCCTGGTTCAGTGTGACCGGTGGGGGGGATTCAAAGAGAGGGGCATGATATAAGGGCACATCATTCAGAAATAAAAGAACTTATAGACATAAATAATTAAGGGTTTTTATTGTGCAACCCATGCTAGGGATTGATTTAGGTGAAGTGCCGGGTTGAAATCACTTACAGTGTACAGGGCACGTTTGCAATGTTTTGTGGCAATGTATGTGCCCTATGAACAAAATCATGATCGATTCCATGATTATGCATGCCCAACACAGTCAAAGTGAGATCTTTCACAAAATCGAATTCCATTTCCTGGTATATTGGCTTGACCAACCATTTTCTGCTTCTTTTTGCAAAGGCCATTGTGTAACGAAGCATCCCAAAGTTTCCTGCATTTGTCGATTGTTCTCTCCCTATGTTTTTGTTATGCGCTAATACCGCTTGTAATGTTCGATATTGCATCCTGTCTATGTCGAAATGCAATCTCTTGGGCCTGTACCTTAGGTACATATTGTGGAACACCTCCAAATCTCCTGTGTGACAGAATTCAGTGAGTCCCTTCAGATATCTTGAAAGAGTTTTATCAAACACGATCTTCTCAAGAGCTTTGTGTGGAGGTGAAGATGGAACCAACCACTTCTTCTTGCGTTCCTGATCCTCCGATAAAGGTCCATGTGCACATTGGTGAAAATGTAGGTTTTCTGTCCATGAGTGAACGTTGGAACAGTGGTGCTTCAATGAGCGCCATTTCTCAAGTATAATTTCCACATATCCATCACAAGTTTTGGAGCTCCACCAAAGATGGTTGCTGAAAGACTGGGACCACTGCAAAATATTTTCAGAAGCCTTTTTTTTTACCAGCAACTGATTTTTTTATTGATTGATTTGGCAACATGCCATACATCAAATTGATGCCGAATGTTTGGAAGCTGCATTCGCATGGCCTTGGCTATTGAAACTTGTCTGTTGGTAGCTATGAAGTCTATTTGCATTCCCCTCGATTGGAGATTTTCCAGGGATTTGATAAAACCATGTTTCTCCATGGACACTGGGGATTTACATTCAGACACCTGCACGACCACCAAACTCACATTTTTTTTTAGTATCCTTGTCCTGAAAGTGGTATGTGCAGTACTTTGCTGAAAATCCGGGGCAATCACACTGGCCATCACCAGCTAGCCTGAACCGTTTGTCAGAGAATGTCCTTACAATTGACATTTGTTCAATTTTCCAGGCTTTACTAATAGCCTGCTTCTTGACTACACCACGCTGTGCCTCAAATAGTAATTGCTCCATGGTGAAATCTGTTTGGCAAGCAGCATCTTTGGTTTCATTTGTTGTCTGTGTCTTTATACTTCTTTTCCTTCTGGGCCTCTAGGAGATGGAGTGTAAAGAAATATTCAATGTAAATCACACATAAAGTACATAGCACTTTAAATAAAAAAACATGTTCTGAAGAAAACACCAGCACAAAACAATTATAGAAATCTTTAATTACCCTGGTTTTCTTGATTTTCTGTGAAACCGTGGTCTTCACTGTAACAACCACACCAGCAAGCTGGTCCACCACCTCTGATCCATGTGCCTCCTCTTCTAATTCCCGACCTTGTATACATTCCTTGGATACAATATTGATAAAAAAAAAAAAATTAAAACATTTTGGAAAACTAAATCATTCATTGCACACATCTCTTATATATATATATATATATATATATATATATATATATATATATATATATACTCTCGTAAACACTGTACGTCATTTGCCCAAAATATACATTTCGATTTTTCACCTGATTGATGGCAAGTGTACTCGATCAGAGATCACGGTGCAATAAATACTGATTGTAATATGGACCTCAAATATTTTGCATTGTATTCTGTATCATGGAGAAATTGTAACGTTAGTACTGAAATAATAAAAGTTTGAAACGCGTTTATAAGAATGTCAACGTCTAATAGTATGCTATGCAGGATTTACTTTCTTTCAATCTAGGCAACTGTGAGTATGCATACCTCAGACTCTGGAGCAGCTCCAAAGGATGATGTCAATGAAGTCGAGGTACCAGCATCCCCCTGTAACACAGTCATTGTTATAGTAATGATGAAAACAGCAAAATGGAACAGAGACAATGGGATGCAGACATTGATGCATTTAAAAAGAAACCCTTAAATTACGCATAGTGTGAAGAACCGACTGGGTACATAAACAATCTCATATTATTTGAAATTTCAAGCACACTACATTCTCGTAAATGAAAAGTGAAATGAACTTACCAGATAGGCGCTAGAAGTTGATGTTGACTCCGGGAAAGAAATGGATGCAGAATCTTGCTCCTTCAATACCAGTGCGTTGTCCCGAGGCACTAAAAGGGAAAATTATATTTGCATTAGATAAGTGGGAAGATCTGACTCTTAATAATATGACCTTCTGATAATCAATAGATCTCACCATTGGTATACTGGATGTGTTGGTGTTGTCGTGACTTGCGAGGGTCTGTGTTACAGTTGGTATGCTATCCTAAAAAAAAAGGCCGGTTTCGAGGCCGAGAGACATATGACCCCGTTTCTGCTCTTATCCTGCATCCCTGTCTACTGACTCCAAAGACTCTACATTTGGGCAACCCTCCCCTCACAATAGCCCCTCTCAGATGCTCATCTCAACTGCCATGTCATGTACCCCTGGTGATGTGTCCTCATAATGGCCCAACATTGATCTCTCCTGGTACTTTTATGCATTGCTTACTCATTCCAAGGATGTAACCAATATTGTTTGTTATACTGCCTGCCCTTCATTTGTTCTGCCACGCACAATAAAATGTTATATAAAAAAAAGGACTTGTCAAGCACGTGATTACAAAAAGATTATGCTTCTTTTGAAGTGCACCATGCCATTGTTTTCTATGGTCATAATTACTTTCCATGATGCTCCATAAACCAGGGACAGATGTGCAGTAAAATGTTGTATAGTTAAAAAGTAGTACAATCTGGTAAATATGCAATTCATCATCCGGGACTCACCTGAGGCACCATGTCCACGAATAGAGTTGGAATTACATTTGGAAGCAATTTACGAGACTTTCTGAGTCGTCGATGCTTTTTTGTGTACTGTGAATGGTCGCAGATGCAGTATCGATTGGCCCTTGAGTCTCCCAAGACACCCATGACTCTACATTCAAGCTCGACCACTGGAAATCCACATCGTCAAACGCATTCTCTTGTTAAATCTATATTCGTCGGGAACTTATGCATGATAGTGCCCATAATTTTGACATAGCACCTAGAACCGCAAACGAAAACCATACAAGCAGGCATTCTTGAAAAATCTGTATAAAAAAAGTACACATAATTTCAAGAAAATTCTACTGAATGCATGAGATTGATGGGATTATATCAATATTTTTTGAAGCAATGTTTCTTTTGGTCAAAGAAGCCAAACCTGTGTAGCGTGGTCGACTATACACAGGGATACATTTCATACAGAATTGACTGATGCGACATAATTCGTAACGTGTTACGAGTCTGTTGAATTTTCTTTTCATACATCAAAAGGAAACATGCTTATAAACATGGTTCCTGAAAGATGCAATCCTATCACAATTGACACTGATGAAATTTGCTATATATCGAGATTAGAACACTTTAAACCGTAGACACTGGTAAAGTCATTGAGATTAATGAACATTACACTACTAGGTACATCCCTTCAGAATTAGATAGACATTTTCAGATCAGAAATAGATGATTAGGTGACCTGCCTTAACTTGTCTATCAAAAAATTGGCTTCAGCAAGCAAAGTAGTTAGTCGCAGGAGAACAGGTAGCACTATCATGAGTTGACTTCCAGTGCTCACAGATGTTCGCAGGATAACTATCAAGGGGTTTATAAAGAATTGGAAAAGTGTGTGTGTATGTGATGCAGAAAAGGACCGGAACACCGTTTATGTGGATTGCAGGGGCACGGCCTTCTTTAGGGGAGCCTGCCTGGAGACACAGGGTCTGGTTAGGCCATGTGAGCAGCGGCCCCTGTGGGAAGATACCTTTGAAGTGTGCATGGTGTTTGGCACCTTGGCTTTTCTCCCCCTGCCAGCTCCCTTGGAGGGGCACGGACAGAGGTACAAACTGTCATTGATACTGGAAGGGGGATGGAAGGGCATGAGGCATGCAGAAAAGGGACAAAACACCACTGAATGGAGACACACCTATGTGGATTGCAGGGGTGCGGCCTTCTTCAGGGAAATCTGCCTGTAAACATGGGGTCTGGCTAGGCCATGTGAGCAATGACCCCTGCGCGGAAGATACCTTTTGAAGTGCGCATGTGTTTGGCACCTTGGCCGTTCTCCCCTGCCAGCCCCCTTCGGGGGTCACGGACAGAGATGCAAACTGCCATTGATACTGGAGGGGAGAGGGAGGGCATGAGGCATGCAGAAAAGGGCAGAACACTGCTGAATGGAGACACACCTATGTGGATTGAAGGGGCACAGCTGCTTCAGATGAACTTGCCTGAGACACTGGCTCTAGCTAGGCCATGTGAACAATGGCCCCTGCGCGTAAGATACCTTTGAAGTGTACATGATGTTTGGCACCTTGGCCATTCTCCCCCTGCCAGCCCCCTTGGGGGGGGTGGCGGGGAGCACGGACAGAGGTGTAAAAAGACATTGGTACTGGAGGGGGGATGGAGGGGCATGAGGCATGCAGAAAAGGGCCGGAACACTGCTGAATGGAGACACACTTATGTGGATTTCAGTGGTGTGGCCTTCTTCAGGGGAGCCTGCCTGGAGATAGAGGGTCTGGCTAGGCCATGTGAGCAATGGCCCCTGTGCGGAAGATACCTTTGACATGTGCATGGTGTTTGGCACCTTGGCCGTTCTCCCCCTGCCAGCCCCCTTGGAGGCGCACGGACAGAGGTGCGAATTGCTATTGATACTGGAGGGGGGATGATGCATGCAGAAAAGGGCCGGAACACTGCTGAATGGAGACACACTTATGTGGATTGCAGCAGCGTGGCCTGCTTCTGAGGAGGCTGCCTGGAGTGCCTGGAGACACTGGGTCTGGCTAGGCCATGTGAACATTGGCCCCTGCGCGAAAGATACCTTTGAAGTGTACATGGTGTTTGGCACCTTGACCGTTCCCTCCCGCCCCCTGCCAGGACAAGTGAGCGTGTCCTTGAATCAATGAAAAATTTAAACAACCATTCATGAAAGATGATTTTTATTTTATTTTTTTGTTGATGATGATGGCACAAATGTACTACAAATTGTATACTTCGGGTTGCAGCATAGTGTGGCAAAATCCCCTGTACTGACCGCTGTCACTGGGAAAGTTGGTGCTCGAATGGCACCAACGACACAGGCGGGTATTACTCGTTGAACGCGGTATCCAAGCCTCCCATGAGCCACCATGGAAACACACAATAGGCTAGCAGCCTGTACCACCTGTGGAAGAGAAACATAAAACTGTATTTAAATGAACATGATAAGTGTACAAACCTAAGTTGAAAATGCAATTGTGTATTCTACGGCATAGTTGCCAGTACAAATGTTACTTCATGGATCAATCGACTTGAGCTTTAAAGTGTAGACACATCACAAAGTGAACACCCATGCAATCCATAATGTTTGGGGGAAAGAGAAATATTCTTTCTTGGTTGTACGTGAAAAACATATAAGATGACCACTATGGTTTCAACAGAGTGTGAGAGATGTATTGAATTGTCAGACTACATTGGTTTGGTGGTGATAGAACAAAGTTATGACAATATAGGGGACAAACATGAAATGTTAGTGTCCTAACTTAAATAGCATGTAGAGCACACTTACTCGTTACTTGGACTGCGAAGGCAAACTGTTGCTCGAAGTTCGTGCATAAGCACCATCATAATCCTCAACACGGACCTTGTGAGGCAGACTGCCCTAAAGTCATGCAGCTAGGTAACACATTGCGGCCGCGTTTCGTCTTCCGCTATGTAGACCAAGCATCCAGAGCTTTCTCTGCAGCAGCAGTTCACCTCCTCGGTTGGCATGACCTTGCACCGATTGCAGTTACACCAGGTGAAAATGTCTTCCATGCGACTAGGCTCAGGCTCATTATCGGGGGATTTTTCCTTGCAACCTTCGTCTGATGCCCCATCTTTTCTGCATCTCTCTCTTTCAACTAATTCCGTCTCGGAATACTCAGGCTCGTACTGGTAGGGCTGTATTGATGCCATTATACGACAAAATTAAAATCAATAGTAATGCTAGTACAAGTATCTGGTCACACAGGCAACGAGCAACAAAGATAGCTGAACAGAGCAGAAACGAGTCACAGGATATACAAAAAAGACAGTGAAATGATTGAAAAAGCAACTCTGATGTTGTCTGATGAGAAGCAGTCTGTTTATACTTATTGAGGAAAGAGGCGTCCTGCCATTTCCATGGAGACACGTAATTCTTGACACGAGACATATGTTCTCATTGTGAAATGGGCTGTACGCATCTAGTGATGTCAGCTTCAGGGGCAGGGGATATGATTTAGTGCCGCAGGGGCTCTTGAACTTAGGGCGATGGATAAACGGATAAGATTAGCACAAGATGGCCGCTGCCTGATTTTGCATGTGTAAAAGTGCGGAAAACTAATGTAAGGCGTATTGGAAATGTTTTTACGATCGATCACCGATTTCTTTAAATCACATGCCGAACGCTCAGGACAATAACATTTTTGAGCGCACTATTCCTTTAATTATGGCTATCCCACCACTCTTTTTTTTATTACCAACAACATTCACATTGTACGCGTGGGATAGGTCACCTTCTGGAGTTTGCTTGGGCATCCCAGAACTAAGCACTTTATACTGCCAAAGTCGCTTCCTGCACCTACTAACTCCTTCCCCACTTTCCCTCCCACTTACTTCGCTTTTGATTATGTGCATCTTCCCGGCTGACTAAGGAATGATTAGCCCAGGCACAGTACACTATTGACAATGGTCAGAACCTTGAGACTACTACAATGGAAATTTGGTGTAGTACAAAAGCAAAGTAATATAACATACATTCCTACAGCTGTGTGTGCAGTCCCCATATACTGTATAGAACATGTGCTAATATTTAGCCTACAAACTGGATCTCTAAAAGGTTTCTATGTTATAATCTCTACTGGGGAAAAGCCACTGGGGGTGGCGATTTCTTATCCCTGCGCCCCCAAAAAACCATCCTTTTCCTATAATATGTGGTGAAAGTGCTTGATTTTCTTGGGAGTCCAAATATGGTGTGTCGCCTCAGAAACATGAAAGTCTGACACAGAACTACTAGGATTTGAACCTGTGCCCTGCAGTTGGAAAAACAGATTTGTCGAGCAGGTGCTGAACTCAAAGAGCTATTTGACTGGCTTCACACTGATATCTTTTTTTGGACAAACCAAAAAAAAAAAAAAGGAAAGTTTGTATTATGCATTAACTTGCAGAGCCAATTAAATACTGATTTTGAATGTTTTGCCATTTCTGATCCAATAAAACATAACAAGTGAGACACGTGCAAGCATGTATAAATGTTAAGATCAGTCCCAACATATTTAGAAAGCCAAATAGTCCACCTCTTTGGAGAATCAGATGGAAAAGTCAGTTTTGTAAAATACAAGCTTTTAAAAGTTCAAAACCACAGGCTTCTGGGCGAAGTATAGTGGGATGGTCGAGTTCGATTTCTTTCACCTCATTGTCCAAGGATGTTACATAAGAGCAGTTACATCCACGCCTACATGATACGTTCTGTAAAGAGACGTATCTGTCCATCACTAGTGGCTTTCTCAAAGCTTGGTTTCCATGAATAGGCCAATCCAGAGGTTTCATTCTGTGGCTGTTCTATGCTGTCCTGTTGAGTCATTTTTTGGGAAACATTTGGCCAGGCACTTAGGTGGTTTGTCCAAAAAGTAGAGGATGCATATGGTCTTGAATGAAATTCTTTGTTGGATTGGCTGGTGCAATGTCTATGGGGTGCGATTCCTGATTTTGAGTACCATTTTTTCTGCTTCGATTTGAAACCGTTTCATTTCAACACTATCTTGAACCGTGTATGGAACAGTATTTGAATGGATTTGAAAGCGTGTTTGGGTAATCCTGGCATCCTGTAGTTTTACATGCCAGTATTGTACATTTATGGGAACGCAGGTCACTTGTGAAAAATAATTCTGGGATTGCCAAAGCAGCTCCAGAAGATAGCATATCCCAAGCGAAGGATGTGTTGAGAAAGTGAATGTTGTTGGCAACAAAACAATAGGGGTTGGGATGTACATCATTAATTGTAAAGGTGCTCTGTGTGGCCCCAAGATGAAAGGCGTTACGGGTAAGCATACATCTTCTTTCAATAAATATATGTAGGTGGTACTGGTAGGAAAGAAGAACATGGATGAAAAGATAACGTGCTTCTAGTGTAGGCATTTATGATATGATATTTCTATTTGTAACGCCCTCATACACAAGTGTTTCAGAGCTTGACAAGGCAAGGGAGGGGAACAGTGGAGAACACAACAACGATCTTACTAGACCCAGTCACATTGAGAACGCGTAAGTGCACATGGGTGGGGGAAGGGAAAAGTGCATGGGAGTGCATATATAGAAAAGTATCCACGCATGAACAGTTATTGTGTTTTTTGGAAAGATAAACGTCTAAAGCTTCCACAGACGACTGTTCATATCAATGAGTGAAACACTGTGTCTATCCAGGGCTGGACTGCCCCAACGGGACACCGGGACATCCCCCGGTAGGCCTCTGGCCTGCAGGGCCTCTTTCGAGCGGATGGATACACACAACAGCACATCCTGTGATTTCGCATCCGCCTGGGTGGTTTGTGTTGAGTTGGCTGCCTGCAGTGCTGGCTGCCACCGCCAACCGAGGGAGGCGCTGCAAATTCTTTTTTTTTTCTTCCAAGCTCTGGACCCGTGCCTGCGCATGATGGCCTCCTGGGCTGGGCACCACACCGATTGGAACTGCACGTGCCAGTGCACACATTGGCAGCACAGTGGCAGGTCAGCAGGGCCTGCAGCCGGCCCGGCTTCATGAGGCCTTGGTAAGACCATCAGGTCAATTGTCGGGTCGACTGAAGGCAAGCAAGATGCTGATGCGATATCACTCCATGAAGGAACTTTTGATTTTCAGGACATTGGATACATGGCTCACTTTCAAGATGAAGTTTAGCTTGAAGATATACAAGGTGCTGGAGCGGCCGCTCTAAACGTATTTAAGAGGCCTTATTACAGAAACCTTTCAGCAATGACAATAAGCACTAGTGCAAACATTGCCTTAGTGCAAACATCATATTCTCTTACGGCATGTTTGCAGCAAGGACATATTTACCTAGTCCTTTTCTCTGGAAACATACATTGAAGTAATGTGTTTGCACTAGGTTGCAACGTTTCTGAAATACCACCCCATATGTTGCTGGCGCGTCCGCTTCTGGGAATAGCTCATAAATTAGGCCGAGAAAGAGCCAAAGTCTCCGAAATCTTCATATTCAGTAACACTTTATATCAAGCGAAAGCCCAAAGGTCATTGGAGTTCATAGTTCACCAGCCCTGATGCGGTAAATAAATGAGATGCTGTACTAAGGTCACAGCTGCACCGCCACAGCCCACTCACCGCATCGAAGTGAAGACACACGTTTATTGGCATATCTTCTTACGGCCTGATGGGTTCAATACACCCCGTGAGGGAGGGGGACCCTCATGACTGCTTCTCTACAGCCTTCAACCGCCCCTCCTGGAGTTTCCCTGTCATTAGCACAGGGAAAGTGCTTACAAGCAAAAGTAGAAAGCAATATGGCTTTTTAAATCACTCTTTCTGAAATGTGTGCTGCAAAAATGCACCATTTCAACACAAAAATAAAAACATTTCTCGCAGACAACCCTCCCTTGAAATCACTGTAAATTAGTTGGGCTCACTTGCTGCACTCGTTCGTGCCATTTCGGAGAAAATGAGTAGGCCCATCTTCTTTGACACTTCACCAGCCGCAACTGAATAACAATAAAAACAAGCATTGGTCATGCCAACGGTTAGGGCTTTTGTTGTAGGCATGGGAAAGGCACTTGCCAGTCACGGCCGTGGTACTATTACATGCCCATGTATGGTAGCAGGTGCAAAATGGTGCCAGGGCATCTAATAGCAGTGCCTGGCAAATGCCTAATAATAACAGAATCCAAAACCACTGGCTTTGCCAATGCTTGTTTTTAACAAGAATACAGTGACGGACCTAACATTTCGTGCTTATAAATCGAGTGGCTGAAGGTAAACCTGTTTAAGAAATGTGTATTACACCAGTAGCACTTACAACTCCAATTAAGTCATTAACTCTCAGAAGACTGGTTTGAAAAAACCCTAACATGCACTGCCAGTGCAACGTTTGATGGCAAGGCTTGATTAAAGTGAGCTCAAAGAGTTCCCATGAGGAGGTGTTTTGGGTGGGGAGGGGTAGGAACCTGGAGGGAATGGCCAAGGGATTGGCATAGCCATGGGCAGTCACTGGGTGGGCAAATAACCGAACAACACCTACATGCCCTGTGCCCCTCCTCATATGTCACTTCTCCCTATCTGTACTCCAATCCAATAGTTTCGGCTTTATAACAGACCACACTAAAAATGATGATAATAGTAAAATAATACTAATAATAATCATAATAAAAGTATTAGGAATGTATATGCAGCTAAATGTGAGATTTCTCCCGCTTCTGCTGCATGTGTGTGTGTTATATAGCTGTTTATGTTATGTCCTTTGACCTTTCTGGAAAGCCTGTGATGCCGTTGCTGCAAGGTCAGCAGGGATTTTTTAATGCCATTTTTCTCATGTTTCCTTTGAGTTGTTTTTAGAGTTTCCTTAACCTTTGCTGCCAAATGACACTGTGAGGGAGTGTGAAATGTACGACCAGTAACATGAACATGAAGGTGGTAAAAATATGAATGACCACAGAGGTCTTTCATAAAGCATGTCATGGCGGTTAATTCCTGCTTGTCCTGATGCAGCGTTTTTGCCACTGACATATAAATAACAATAGCGAGCAATGTGAATTCATCTGAATGCAGGAGCGCGAGCGACGCCACAGGTTGTTTTCTCTGACTTAACAGGGAAAACCCAGATTCCCCCCAAAGCAGTATGCATGCTTTTTCCCAAGTCTTGCTTAAGAAGCTTGCTCACACCATTGTAATCCTCTGAAGATCTCAATGCACAAAATGATTTCTCCTATGATAAGGAGCACTGGAATTCTTGTGCCTCCAGACCAGGGGTGGGCTGGCCTATGGGGAACTCTGGAGATTTCCTGATAGGCCTCTGCACTCTGGACCTTTTTTTGTGTGGTAACCTATTTTATTTCAGATTTCTCTCATAGGAAAAGAGTTGGACTTGCTGAAAATGTGTAATATGGGGCAACTTTGAACATTATTTCCAGGGCCTGTTTTGGTTCCCAGTCCACCCTTGTGTCTATCACATCTGCCCCTGGCCCTGTGACTGCTGTATTTCTTGATTTATAGTGACTTTTTCGAATACCATATTTTCGAAATGCCATTTTGTCGGCACAAATTTGGCGAAAATTCTTTTTTCAGATTTTTTTTATTTCTTTTTTTAAATGGGGGGTTCTCCCCCATCCTCCTGTTTTTTTTATTGACACTTTTTTTACTTACAAAACAAAAAAAAACGAAATAAAAAATAATACATTCGAAAAAAAAAAATTCAGCTAATTGTTTTCGACAAAATGGTATCTCGAAAATATGTTTTCAAAAATATAACCGGATGCCATATTTCTTAGCGCCACCAATATATGATCCATGGACACAGCCTGTGGCCCCCAATATGGAGCTTTGCTGATAATCCCCCCGGCACACCACTTCTCCAGCGATAACAACTGGGATTAAATGACTACTAGTCTGCTGGAATACAAAGATGAGTACTGGCTAACCGATAACTCAGCCGTCACACTAGTACACACCACCAATGATCCCAATCATAAAGGTGAAACGGGCACAGTCAAGAGATAGACCTTCTTGGCATTCATGGAGGGGCGTGGCTAGGCGCCGAAGCAAGATGGCTGCCTAGAGGATCGGCTCCCCCTCACAAAAATATTTAAATTGCATTAGGTTAAATATTACTTTATAAAACTTACCTTATTCTTCGTGCCGAGCACTGCCAACATCCCGCTTTCGCTCGGTGGAACTTCTCCGCGGCTCCGGCGTGCAGGAAAACTTCACACGCTGCAGGCTCCTCTCGCGGGCTTCCGCATCGGACGCACGTCGGAACGCGAACCGCCCCTCGTGAGGAGAGGAGCGGCGTTCCTTATCAGCTGACAACCCGGACTGGGCCTAGACGTGCAGCACCTTCCTACGAGTGCGCCACCTGCTGGGAGCCAAGACAAAGAAAAAAAAAAAAAAAAAAAAAGTAAGGAACAATCTTAAAGCGAACTTAATAACCAGTTATATGAATATATACTGAAGGAAAAAAAAAAAAAAAAAAAAAAAAAAAATATATGCGTGTTTTAAGTTGACAATGACAGTACAAATACAAGTCTTCAACTCTTCAACTATATTTAGGAGACTAAAATAACTTTGAAGGGGCCGGCAGTAAAGTCATACTGAGAATTAAAATTATAATACTGAACACGTTATTCAGTCTCACTTCTGCAAAAACTCTTCTCCCCTGTAAATTTAACACCACTGCCATACCTTATCGCTGCAATTTTCTAACACTGCACAGTCAGACAGGTTTACACGCATCCAACCGGCGTATTCCTACAGCTCAACAGGTGCAAACCTTTTTTTTTTTTTTTTTTTTTTGGATAACAGCTCTAAACAACATATCTATTGTAATTTTCAGTAGTATATGCCTTATTATTCTGGGTTTTTCCATTTTTTGGTCTCTCTAGCTCAGTGCAAAGCCTTAAGAATAATATGGATGTAATAATTATATACTACAAGTCATCATAAATAACTTCTACAAAGAATCATACGCCATAACTACTTATTCTTGTTAACCTTTGCTCAGATATGGCAACCAGCAAAGCCAACCAAAAAAATGGCACCTCTACCAAAGACGCCACCGCCTCCTCAACTAATCTAAAAAGACCCAAAAGTGACTCCCCACCTCCAATTGGAATCTCAGACTCCGCGATTGAAACCATTCTAGCTGAAATAAGGGCACTCAAACCCTTTATGGAAACCACTAACACAAAGTTACAACAACTAGATGAAAGGTGGATGGGAGTTATCAACAGAGTAGATGAGGCAGAGAAAAGAATTGGCGCGCTTGAAGATTTATCACCCAAGGTTGCACAAATGGAGAAATCCATCAAAGAGCTTCAAAAACATAACGAAGATTTGGAAAATCGGAGTAGGCGTAACAACCTACGCATCTCGGGCCTGCCTGAAGGAGCTGAGGGCACAGACCCCATTGCCTTCCTACAAAAATTCCTACCGGCCATACTACATTTGCCTTTGGAAACCACTTTTAATATACAACGTGCCCATAGGATTGGCCAACCCTCAGTCTCTCCCTCAGCTCGTCAGCCACCAAGAACACTCATTTTCTACCTGTTAGAATACTCTCAACTGCAACTTATCATCTCCACAGCTAAAGAACGTAAATCTCTAATCTGGCATGGAAGTAAGTTATTTATCTCACAGGATGTTGCCAGAAGTACAGCCCAAAGAAGAAAGGTCTTTCTGGCGTTCCGGCCTGCCCTTAAACAACTTAATGTCCGATACGGCCTGTTCCACCCTTGCTCCTTTAAAGTTACATACGAAGGACGCTCTGCAGTCTATGATGATCCCGCTGACCTAAGGCTCTTCATACAATCCATCAAAAATGAAAACATGGACACCTCTTCTCCAGCGGCGGCCTCTAATTCATCTACTACTTGAAACTGGTTCCTCATCACTTGACTTTTACACTCATAAGTATCTAATTACCTAATGCATTGAATTTACATTGTTATTCACTATGTGGGGGGGTCGCTCTTTTGGGTCCATCTTCCACAGGAAGTCGCTTCTTCCTAGTTAGCGACTCGGTAGGCGTTTCCTATCCCCCATACATATATCCCCTCAACTCCTTATCCCATGTCCTGTTTGATCCCTAAATTCATTCATTCGTCATGGTATACTACCTGTCAAGATGTGATCAAACCCATATCTCCCTTCCCTGACCCTCAATGTTCCTTCCTTCAGCACAAATATTGGTGTAAACATTATTTCAATCGAATGACAATGGTATATGTGTATTTCTGTATGATAGCTATAAGATGTATGAATATCAAATTTCCGCCAGCTAGATGATATTTAAATGCATAACATGGAATATTAAGGGTTGCAAGAACCCAATGAAAAGATGTAAAGTACTATCTCACTTAAATAAATTTAAACCAACAATAGCTTGTCTACAAGAGACACACCTATCCCTCACAGAATCAATGAAACTCAAGTCTCTTTGGGTGAAGGAAGTTGTTGCTAGCCCAGCTTTATCCAAGAAAAATGGTGTCGCGATACTTATTAGCAAAAAACAACCCTACAAAATCCTTGCCCAAGATGCAGATACAGATGGTAGATGGGTTTGGGTGAAACTGCAAATTGACACGACACAATTATCAATTCTCAACATTTACGGACCTACACTACCAGATCCCTCCTTTTGGAATAATATCAAACAAATGATTTTGAAAAATGATTTCGTCAACCTGATAATGTGTGGCGATGTCAATCAGGTCCTTGACCCCTTTTTGGATCGAAAATCCAGTTGCATATTTAAACCCAACAAAACTCACAAATCCTTTATAAATTGTCTGGGAGAGACAGGTCTAATTGATTCATGGAGGATATCTCATCCTTCACATTTGGATTATACCTACCATTCTCCCCCACACAACACATTGTCACGTATTGATTATATTTTTGCTACAAAAACTCTTTCAGGATCCATTATAGACTCCAAGATTGCCAATATCATTATTTCTGACCACGCTCCTGTCATTACTTCCTTCTCCCTTACAGATATGAAAAAGGGTTCTCCCAGATGGAAACTTAACAATTTTCTTTTAAATGATCCTAAATCTATTCAATCCATCAACGCTTTCATTCAACAATACTTTAACGAAAACCAAGATCAAGATACCTCCACTGTCAATAATTGGGATGCTTTCAAAGCGGCCCTTCGTGGTCACATAATGGCCCTATCAGGCAAGAATAAAAAAATCAGGAAAAAACATCTCGATGATCTTTACTCTAAACTCACTATTGCAGAACAACATTATTATACTGACACTAACTCAGCTAATCTACGACAAGTCATTAAGATACGCTTTGAAATCAATAAAGAAATTACTGAGTTGGCGGCAGGAACCATTCTTAAGTATAAAACTAAGATCTATCAAACTTCTAATAAAGCAGGTCAAATGTTAGCCTCTTATCTAAAAACCAAAAAAGAAAAAGTTCAAGTCTCTCACATTCAAGATAAGCTGGGCAAGATGCATCATAGGCCTGATGAAATATTGGAATGCTTTAGAGGATTTTACACGGAACTTTATACTCCAGAAAGCGCTATTCCCAGAGAAAACATTGACTCCTTTTTGAATAACATCAGTAGAACCACCTACCCTGACATTGATCTATCTCATCTAGAAAAAGACATCACTTCTATCGAAATTACCAAAGCCATTCATGGCCTCGGAAAAGGAAAAGCACCAGGCCCTGACGGACTATCTACAGAATTCTACAACACATTCTCTCAATCCTTAACACCTAAGCTCAAAAACCTTTTTTCATATTTTATCTCACAAAAATGTTCCTCGGGATCATTTTCTGAAGCTTTGCTTATCATTTTTCCAAAACCTGACAAGGACCCTACTCTTCCTAGCAACTATCGACCCATTTCCCTTATCAATATTGAAAGCAAAATTTTTGCCAAAATACTTGCCAATAGAATCGAATCCTCACTCCCCAATCTAGTTAAACCAGACCAAACAGGATATGTAAAAGGACGTAATATATCCTCTAATGCAAGACTCCTATTAAACGCCATCAACCTTGCAGCCAAAGACAAAAAAAGATACACAAGGCTATGCGGCCATTGCATTAGATGCGGAAAAAGCTTTCGATCGTGTCGACTGGAATTTTATGTTTCAAACTCTACGGTGGCATGGTTGTGGTGAAAAATTCATTTCACTGGTCAAACTGCTTTACTCTGCCCCCAACTCGGCTATTTACTTAAATGGTCAAACTTCCTCCTCCTTTCACTTACTGAGAGGAACGCGTCAAGGTTGCCCCTTCTCACCATTACTATATATCCTCTCTCTTGAACCACTTCTAGAATTAATAAGATCTACCAAAAACATCCCGGGAATTCAAGTCGGCGCTTCAATAAATAAAATAGCTGCATATGCGGATGATATTCTTATATTAATTAAAAACCCCAAACTTCACATTCCCAACCTCTTGAGTATTTTATCACAATTCGGTCAAGTATCAGGATATAAATTAAATACACAGAAATCAGAAATTATGCCCTTAAATCCATACTGCCTTAAACATGATATTGTCACTTTTGGCCTCAAATGGTGCAATAGCTCAGTCAAATACTTAGGTCTTCGTTTTGCCCCAACTATCCCAAATACGATCAAACTCAACACTGAAACACTACTGGGCACCCTCAAGGATCTAACATCCAAATGGTCTCCACTATACCTCTCCTGGTGGGGGCGCTTAGATACTATCAAGATGATGCTTACTCCCATAATACTATACTATCTGCAACTTCTCTCCGTCCCATTATCCCTTTCCTTTTTCAAATCCATTTACTCTATACTACTTAATTTTCTATGGGGAAAAGGAAAAAGTAAGAGAATTGCCCTGACAAAACTGAAAGCCCCCTATGATATGGGGGGAGTTAGATTCCCTGACTTTAAATCATATGATCATGCATTTCTTATAAAACAATCTCGTCAATGGTTCATGGATCCTATATCCGCTGATATCCCAACCTGGTGTACATTAGAAAAACAAGTAGTTTTACCACACGAAATCACGGACTACATACACATTTTCAAACATTCAACTAAAAAGATCTCAGACCCTATTAAAGCCTCAATATCTGCTCTGCAAACCTTTCTTTTTCCTCACACTATAGCTCCTAATAAGCATCTTTCCCCACTATTATGGCATAATAAGAACATAGTAATTAATAACAAGATCCTTAACCGCAAAACATGGATTCAAAAGGGTATCAGATTCATCCAACAGATTATAGATGACCCGTATGTCCTTTCCTTTCAGCAATTCTCCACCACTTTTAACATTCCTAAAAAAGACTTTCAATTTTATAACAACTTAATTAATTCCTGCCTTGATGCACTTGCCCAATTTTCCAATGAAATTCTTACTCCAGATGCCCTTAGACTAATGCACCTTACCATAGGTGGTGAAGTTCGAGCCTCTAAAATTTACAATATGCTCACCTCAAATTTTAAGATTTGCCCTATACGTCTGAAATGGGAACTTGATTTGGGCTTCATGTTTGAAGATGAAATATGGCATCGTCTGTTCGCTAAAATCAAACAAATATCGGTATCAGCAAATATATCACAACACTATTATTTCTTCATGCACAGAGCATTTATTACTCCGGCCAAATTGGCTAAGTCTAATTCGAATTATAATGCTAAATGTTGGTCATGTGGCATATCTCCCGCCACGTATATGCATATGTTTTTTGAATGTTCATTTACTGTTAAATTTTGGCAGGAAATCTGGAAGCTTCTTAAATGTATCTTCTGTGTTGATGTGCCCTTTTCCTTTGTTAACATATTTTTAGGAAGTATAGCCATTACAATTTATCTCCCATCTGACTCTGCAAGACTTTATGACTTATTCATCTGTATAGCTTTAAAATGTATTACGGCTAACTGGAAAGACTCTAGTTTACTTTCCACCAAAATCTGGTGGAACACCATTTGTAACACTCATAAACTAGAGATGTGCATGGCCAATAATCACAACGCAATTCCTAAATATAATGCTAAATGGTATTATTTCACCAGGTATCTTAACTGTTTCAATGCAACGGCTCATGGTACATAAATTTACACCCTTATATTAGCATCATTATTCATATTTCCATACTTATTCAGAAATGCTAGAACTTGATAATGTTTGAAATGATTAGATTATTTTGATGAAATAATCCAATATACCCATTCCCCCCCCTATCCTCTTCCCTACCTATCCTTATATGTCTCAAGTCTGTCTCCCGGTACGTCTCCCCCCAAATCTCTATATTCACTACATATAAGTCACTCGTTGCAGACCTGTGATATAATTAATTCTAAACTACAAGTTATATTAACACGGTTTATATCTATTATAGTTCATTTTACATTCGCTGTGAATTTAACAAATGACTTAGCCTTATAGAAATACTATTACAAAGGATCAAAATCATTTACTATGTCATTTCTTTGTGGTTCTTGTTTTATTCAAAGTCTGTAACCTGTTGATATCTGTATCAAAATCAATATTTTAACAATAAAAATCATTAAAATTAAAAAAAGAGATAGACCTTCTTGCTCGTTTGTTCTAACGTGGGCTGTGGGCATGTTGTACTCTTACGAGGAGTGGGAATGTGACAACAGTAGCAACCCAAGTACCAAAGGTGAAATAGTCCAAAATAAAGGAGTCTCTAATCACGGGCCCATACATATATCTATACTTTAATTAAACTCACCAATATGCAATACACTGACCAGAAAAACACAAACAAAAACCTTCCACTGTGGAAGGAACACAGAAAAGGCAGAATGTAGATGTAGCAAGCAGTCTGGGTACTGTAGCAGTGGAGAAAGCAAGTTATTGCAACAATGCCACTTATAAAAGGATATGTCTTTGAGAAAAAGCTGCACAAGTCGGGTTTAGCAGTCACTTGGGTCCCAAATATTGGCCTTTGGGGCTTGGGGCTCTCAACAGAACCGTAAGGAATTTATTTGTGGTTCAACAGCAATGAACTGTATTGCTCAGTGCTATATGTTCATGTGGAACTGGGCTGGAGTGCTGCAAGTAGGGTTGACTGAGGAAGCGAATCAGCATCGGGTCGGGTTCGGAGACACAACAGTTCTTATGTTTCTGCAGTGATGAGCATTTTGTTTGAGTAGGAGTAGGTGACGCACTGTGCTGGTCTGGTGTGGTGAAGAACTGGCATGATGAAGCAACAGAGTGGTTCAAATAGAATAGCAAAGGCAGACAAGTGGGTGCTGAGGGTTCATAGGAATTCAAACATGGTTGACTCGGGCTTGAGACAGTTCAAAGCAGCAGACTACAGACATCCGGCTGCCTTCGAAGCAGTAGAAAACAGACATCCAGCGGCATTGATTTCTTCTGGTGCTGTGAGTCCCAATCAAGCGGCTAGGGGACAAGGGTAGTCCTATTCCCACTTCATTTCCTGTCCGGGGAGGCAGCTGGCACCTGCAGGGGGCCATCACACCCAGTGGGGAGCCTGGGTACCGTTGCAGCTGGCAGAGAGTGTAGGTCTTGGTCCAACTGCAGTCACCCCATTTTCCCTGGGGATAGGACACCTGACTTTACCTCACAACCGGAGGACTAAGCAATCCTGCTGGCCCATCATATGGGTTAAAAAAGATTCAAAGAAGAAGATGGTGACCCCTTCCTTATAAAGGTAAAAGGTCAGAGTGATTGGATAAAAGCAAGCCTGCTTTCAAAGGTGCAATATCTGTGATTGTTACATGTGACTTTCACCTTTGTACATCATATCCAAAGGGCTGTGTTGTGCAGGAAGTGGAAGAGAAAGGAAGGACAAGAAAACCCACAGAAAACCAAGATGGAGGAACCCTTTCCCCTGTGCCTCCCGCTGTGCCGGATTGTGTGAAGGATTGCCATCTGGCAAGGGTGTGGAAGCCCTGGTTTTACTGATTTTTATTAATACTAAAATGTTGAGGGTCATTCTCTTTCATAAAAGGTGATTTGCTGACCATACCTCCCTTGTAGCAAACTCCATGCCAAAAGCATAATTTACACCTGTGTCCTGTTCAATCAGTGTCATGATCTGCAGCACCTGCTTTACAGTAGCAGAACACTGGTATGATGGATCACAGGTGCCTCTGACAGCTGTAGTGACAATCAAGTCACTTCAACCCCTGGGCATTTAAGATATGCACCCCTGTTCACAAAACCAAATAACGATGAGAGTTACTATCCCAGTGGCAATTGTAAATATTAATTATAAGCCATACCTGATTTTAAGGTATAGTGGCTAGTAACTCTCACACGTATTAAAGCCACATACAATTGATATTGTACCTGTATCAGCACTCTAAACTCAGCTCAGCTGTAGAAGGATTATGTATATTCTGTTCAGACAGCCTGGCTAGGAGACCAAATGGCTGGGCCTCTCCTTTGTTCCTTTGTGATTTCTGGTAACTATTCTCTGCAGCAGGACAGCCTCCCAGCAAGACCTGTCCTGGAAAACAGGTATCAAAGCCCCCACCCATTCCGAACAGCAACAGTCTCAGACCAGAGTGCTTCATACCAAAAGGGCCTTTGATGTTATTGACAAGCGAAGAGGGCGGAGCCAGTATAGACAGAGGGAGCTCAGCATAGTTGGATGAAGATTCCGCCATCTTGTTTCTATCTATATTTCTCTCAACTTCCTGTCCTCTACTTCCTTTACCACAAAGCACTTTGGGTATGATAAAATAAGACAAAGATTGCTTGCCTCAAGGACAGAAGTTGGACCCCTTAAAGGAGACTTGCTGAATGGAAGATGGCCGCCACAGGGAGAACATATTCAGAGTAACTTCATCCTCATTGGCCCACAATTAAGCTGAATAAATGAGCAGAGCACCGTTACAGACTTCGGAACACCGGGCTAGCGCCCAAGGAGGTAACTCGCCAATGGATTCCAGCAGGCATACCCAGGGCCTGCGGGGTAGCAAAATTCATTTTGCGCCCAAGCAATTGAGAGCCGACCCATGCCCACTAAGAAGAGCCCGGACTCACTGCTGCAGCACTGACCGGACCTTGCAGAAGCGTAGGTAAGGAGAAGCGACCCAGGGTAGCCCAACGGCAGTGAAAGCATGGGGGTCCAGAGCAGCCCCCTGCTTGATACGAATTGGCAGGGGAACACGCTCAGACAAAGCACTGGAGTGTTAGGGAGCCACGTGGGGCTGCAACCATTGATCACTGCATCAATGCCACGGAGGTGCCTATGAGCCCGGGCCTCCGGTGTGTGAAGAAAGATTAACGGCATCATACTGCAGATGAAGGAAACACAGGCCACCTACAGAAGCAGGCTGCATTTTTAAAGTGGCAGGCATGGAAAAACGTGAGGCCTGACAAGCTTCTCAGAGGGGTCAGTGAGCGTCAACAGACTAGTGAAGGTGGACAGAAGTGGGGCAGTGTGCTGCAGGAGCATTAAAAAGGTAGCATACAGCTGAATGAGCCTGGCCATAACTGTGTTTTGAGTTGGAGGAGATCGTATATCACGGGGGTGTTGAGGAAGGGGAAGGTGAAGCAGCAAAAAAGCAAGACCCCAAGAGTGACAGGTGATGGGATGACTGGGAAGCCCCAACTAGAAGCAGCTGAAAGAAAATGCTTGTGATTGCCTCCCTGCGCTGTAGGAGTGAACAATAATACCCCCTGACATTAGGACCCAGTGCCTCTAGGAGGTGGTGGGAAGAAAAAGGGGAGCACATAGAAGGAGGCACAGGAACAGGAAAGACCATACTCCTGGTGGGTGGTACTGGCATCAGATGATGTCGGAGTAGGTGGCCTAATATCAAAAGTTAAAGGGAACGTATTGGTGGCCAAGCAGAAAGCGCCTAGAAGAAGCTAGCAGGTTGCATATCAAGATACTGGGGGCCAGAGGTGTAGCAACACAGCAGTGAGGTGCGGAGAGGCACGACACAGAACAGCAGGGCAATCAGGCAGAACTAGTCATGGCTTTGCGAAAGGAAGACCTTCAACAATGCTTTAAGGAATTTCAGGACACTCACACAGAAACATTCCAGACCCAGTTCACATTGATGAAAACTGAGTTGAAATAGACCATACACGAATTGAGAGGTGATGTGGCCAAATTGGAAAAGAAGGTGGACACTATGGAAAGAGCCCTACAAGAGATGACATCCGACACAAAGACAAATGATGAACTCTTTGAGCACCTCTCCCGACTGTCTCAAAATCCTGAGCTCTGAGGATTTGAAAAACCTTTTGAGGTATTCGAACATCCACGTCAAGAATCTGCCTGAGATGGAGCTGAAGAGTATGGTACAGCACCTTTTTGATGACCTCCTGGATGGGCACCAAGAGGGAGCATTGCAATTAGATAGGATCCAACATGTGTGGCCTTGCAGGGGTGCACCAGGGTGCAGGCCATACAATGCTTTGGCCGCAATCGCCTCGTATGCCCAAAAAGAGGAAATAATGAAGGCGGATCAGTCATCGGATCGCATAGGATTCAATGGAATGGACATACAACTATACCAAGATTCGGCCCAACGCACGCTGCAAAATAAAAGGGCAATGGGCGATAAAAGTGAACATTCACCTTTAGACTGTTGTTCACCTGGGAGGGCTGTCAACATAGGATCAAGATGTGCGATGAAGGGGCAAACATTCTGCACATGCAGGCAGAGCAAGGAGAGAGCCGAGAGTGGAACATGAATTGCAAGCAATCCAGAAGTAAGCCCTAGAAATGAAAGATGGTGCAGGAGCAAGGGCGGCAGAAGGAGGCTGTGTAAGTCTACCACTGTGCCCAGCCCAACCAACTATATCCACCACAGGCTGATGCAGTATTGGGCAGCAAGTCAAGGACTGATACTGTAAGGCCCCAGCATGAAGGGTAACTGGGGATGGGGTAAAGTGATTCTATCAGTACATCTCTCTCTTTCAACTAATTCCGTCTCGGAATACTCAGGCTCGTACTGGTAGGGCTGTATTGATGCCATTATACGACAAAATTAAAATCAATAGTAATGCTAGTACAAGTATCTGGTCACACAGGCAACGAGCAACAAAGATAGCTGAACAGAGCAGAAACGAGTCACAGGATATACAAAAAAGACAGTGAAATGATCGAAAAAGCAACTCTGATGTTGTCTGATGAGAAGCAGTCTGTTTATACTTATTGAGGAAAGAGGCGTCCTGCCATTTCCATGGAGACACGTAATTCTTGACACGAGACGTATGTTCTCATTGTGAAATGGGCTGTACGCATCTAGTGATGTCAGCTTCAGGGGCAGGGGATATGATTTAGTGCCGCAGGGGCTCTTGAACTTAGGGCGATGGATAAACGGATAAGATTAGCACAAGATGGCCGCTGCCTGATTTTGCATGTGTAAAAGTGCGGAAAACTAATGTAAGGCGTATTGGAAATGTTTTTACGATCGATCACCGATTTCTTTAAATCACATGCCGAACGCTCAGGACAATAACATTTTTGAGCGCAGTATTCCTTTAATTATGGCTATCCCACCACTCTTTTTTTTATTACCAACAACATTCACATCGTACGCGTGGGATAGGTCACCTTCTGGAGTTTGCTTGGGCATCCCAGAACTAAGCACTTTATACTGCCAAAGTCGCTTCCTGCACCTACTAACTCCTTCCCCACTTTCCCTCCCACTTACTTCGCTTTTGATTATGTGCATCTTCCCGGCTGACTAAGGAATGATTAGCCCAGGCACAGTACACTATTGACAATGGTCAGAACCTTGAGACTACTACAATGGAAATTTGGTGTAGTACAAAAGCAAATTAATATAACATACATTCCTACAGCTGTGTGTGCAGTCCGCATATACTGTATAGAACATGTGCTAATATTTAGCCTACAAACTGGATCTCTAAAAGGTTTCTATGTTATAATCTCACCTGGGGAAAAGCCACTGGGGGTGGCGATTTCTTATCCCTGTGCCCCCAAAAAACCATCCTTTTCCTATAATATGTGGCGAAAGTGCTTGATTTTCTTGGGAGTCCAAATATGGTGTGTCGCCTCAGAAACATGAAAGTCTGACACAGAACTACTAGGATTTGAACCTGTGCCCTGCAGTTGGAAAAACAGATTTGTCGAGCAGGTGCTGAACTCAAAGAGCTATTTGACTGGCTTCACACTGATATCTTTTTTTGGACAAACCAAAAAAAAAAAAAAAGGAAAGTTTGTATTATGCATTAACTTGCAGAGCCAATTAAATACTGATTTTGAATGTTTTGCCATTTCTGATCCAATAAAACATAACAAGTGAGACACGTGCAAGCATGTATAAATGTTAAGATCAGTCCCAACATATTTAGAAAGCCAAATAGTCCACCTCTTTGGAGAATCAGATGGAAAAGTCAGTTTTGTAAAATACAAGCTTTTAAAAGTTCAAAACCATAGGCTTCTGGGCGAAGTATAGTGGGATGGTCGAGTTCGATTTCTTTCACCTCATTGTCCAAGGATGTCACATAAGAGCAGTTACATCCACGCCTACATGATACGTTCTGTAAAGAGACGTATCTGTCCATCACTAGTGGCTTTCTCAAAGCTTGGTTTCCATGAATAGGCCAATCCAAAGGTTTCATTCTGTGGCTGTTCTATGCTGTCCTGTTGAGTCATTTTTTGGGAAACATTTGGCCAGGCACTTAGGTGGTTTGTCCAAAAAGTAGAGGATGCATATGGTCTTGAATGAAATTCTTTGTTGGATTGGCTGGTGCAATGTCTATGGGGTGCGATTCCTGATTTTGAGTACCATTTTTTCTGCTTCGATTTGAAACCGTTTCATTTCAACACTATCTTGAACCGTGTATGGAACAGTATTTGAATGGATTTGAAAGCGTGTTTGGGTAATCCTGGCATCCTGTAGTTTTACATGCCAGTATTGTACATTTATGGGAACGCAGGTCACTTGTGAAAAATAATTCTGGGATTGCCAAAGCAGCTCCAGAAGATAGCATATCCCAAGCGAAGGATGTGTTGAGAAAGTGAATGTTGTTGGCAACAAAACAATAGGGGTTGGGATGTACATCATTAATTGTAAAGGTGCTCTGTGTGGCCCCAAGATGAAAGGCGTTACGGGTAAGCATACATCTTCTTTCAATAAATATATGTAGGTGGTACTGGTAGGAAAGAAGAACATGGATGAAAAGATAACGTGCTTCTAGTGTAGGCACTTATGATATGATATGATATTTCTATTTGTAACACCCTCATACACAAGTGTTTCAGAGCTTGACAAGGCAAGGGAGGGGAACAGTGGAGAACACAACAACGATCTTACTAGGCCCAGTCACATTGAGAACGCGTAAGTGCACATGGGTGGGGGAGGGGAAAAGTGCATGGGAGTGCATATATAGAAAAGTATCCACGCATGAACAGTTATTGTGTTTTTTGGAAAGATAAACGTCTAAAGCTTCCACAGACGACTGTTCATATCAATGAGTGAAACACTGTGTCTATCCAGGGCTGGACTGCCCCAACGGGACACCGGGACATCCCCCGGTAGGCCTCTGGCCTGCAGGGCCTCTTTGGAGCGGATGGATACACACAACAGTACATCCTGTGATTTCGCATCCGCCTGGGTGGTTTGTGTTGAGTTGGCTGCCTGCAGTGCTGGCTGCCACCGCCAACCGAGGGAGGCGCTGCAAATTCTTTTTTTTTTCTTCCAAGCTCTGGACCCGCGCCTGCGCATGATGGCCTCCTGGGCTGGGCACCACACCGGATTGGAACTGCACGTGCCAGTGCACACATTGGCAGCACAGTGGCAGGTCAGCAGGGCCTGCAGCCGGCCCGGCTTCATGAGGCCTTGGTAAGACCATCAGGTCAATTGTCGGGTCGACTGAAGGCAAGCAAGATGCTGATGCGATATCACTCCATGAAGGAACTTTTGATTTTCAGGACATTGGATACATGGCTCACTTTCAAGATGAAGTTTAGCTTGAAGATATACAAGGTGCTGGAGCGGCCGCTCTAAACGTAGTTCAGAGGCCGTATTACAGAAACCTTTCAGCAATGACAATAAGCACTAGTGCAAACATTGCCTTAGTGCAAACATCATATTCTCTTACGGCATGTTTGCAGCAAGGACATATTTACCTAGTCCTTTTCTCTGGTGCAAACATACATTGAAGGAATGTGTTTGCACTAGGTTGCAACGTTTCTGAAATACCACCCCATATGTTGCTGGCGCGTCCGCTTCTGGGAATAGCTCATAAATTAGGCCGAGAAAGAGCCAAAGTCTCCGAAATCTTCATATTCAGTAACACTTTATATCAAGCGAAAGCCCAAAGGTCATTGGAGTTCATAGTTCACCAGCCCTGATGCGGTAAATAAATGAGATGCTGTACTAAGGTCACAGCTGCACCGCCACAGCCCACTCACCGCATCGAAGTGAAGACACACGTTTATTGGCATATCTTCTTACGGCCTGATGGGTTCAATACACCCCGTGAGGGAGGGGGACCCTCATGACTGCTTCTCTACAGCCTTCAACCGACCCTCCTGGAGTTTCCCTGTCATTAGCACAGGGAAAGTGCTTACAAGCAAAAGTAGAAAGCAATATGGCTTTTTAAATCACTCTTTCTGAAATGTGTGCTGCAAAAATGCACCATTTCAACACAAAAATAAAAACATTTCTCGCAGGCAACCCTCCCTTGAAATCACTGTAAATTAGTTGGGCTCACTTGCTGCACTCGTTCGTGCCATTTCGGAGAAAATGAGTAGGCCCATCTTCTTTGACACTTCACCAGCCGCAACTGAATAACAATAAAAACAAGCATTGGTCATGCCAACGGTTAGGGCTTTTGTTGTAGGCATGGGAAAGGCACTTGCCAGTCACGGCCGTGGTACTATTACATGCCCATGTATGGTAGCAGGTGCAAAATGGTGCCAGGGCATCTAATAGCAGTGCCTGGCAAATGCCTAATAATAACAGAATCCAAAACCACTGGCTTTGCCAATGCTTGTTTTTAACAAGAATACAGTGACAGACCTAACATTTCGTGCTTATAAATCAAGTGGCTGAAGGTAAACCTGTTTAAGAAATGTGTATTACACCAGTAGCACTTACAACTCCAATTAAGTCATTAACTCTCAGAAGACTGGTTTGAAAAAACCCTAACATGCACTGCCAGTGCAACGTTTGATGGCAAGGCTTGATTAAAGTGAGCTCAGAGAGTTCCCATGAGGAGGTGTTTTGGGTGGGGAGGGGTAGGAACCTGGAGGGAATGGCCAAGGGATTGGCATAGCCATGGGCAGTCACTGGGTGGGCAAATAACCGAACAACACCTACATGCCCTGTGCCCCTCCTCATATGTCACTTCTCCCTATCTGTACTCCAATCCAATAGTTTCGGCTTTATAACAGACCACACTAAAAATGATGATAATAGTAAAATAAAACTAATAATAATCATAATAAAAGTATTAGGAATGTATATGCAGCTAAATGTGAGATTTCTCCCGCTTCTGCTGCGTGCGTGTGTGTTATATAGCTGTTTATGTTATGTCCTTTGACCTTTCTGGAAAGCCTGTAAAGCGACGCCACAGGTTGTTTTCTCTGACTAAACAGGGAAAACCCAGATTCCCCCCAAAGCAGTATGCATGCTTTTTCCCAAGTCTTGCTTAAGAAGCTTGCTCACACCATTGTAATCCTCTGAAGATCTCAATGCACAAAATGATTTCTCCTATGATAAGGAGCACTGGAATTCTTGTGCCTCCAGACCAGGGGTGGGCTGGCCTATAGGGAACTCTGGAGATTTCCTGATAGGCCTCTGCACTCTGGACCTTTTTTTGTGTGGTAACCTATTTTATTTCAGATTTCTCTCATAGGAAAAGAGTTGGACTTGCTGAAAATGTGTAATATGGGGCAACTTTGAACATTATTTCCAGGGCCTGTTTTGGTTCCCAGTCCACCCTTGTGTCTATCACATCTGCCCCTGGCCCTGTGACTGCTGTATTTCTTGATTTATAGTGACTTTTTCGAATACCATATTTTCGAAATGCCATTTTGTCGGCACAAATTTGGCGAAAATTCTTTTTTCAGATTTTTTTTATTTCTTTTTTTAAATGGGGGGTTCTCCCCCCATTCTCCTGTTTTTTTTATTGACACTTTTTTTACTTACAAAACAAAAAAAACTAAATAAAAAATAATACATTCGAAAAAAAAAAATTCAGCTAATTGTTTTCGACAAAATGGTATCTCGAAAATATGTTTTCGAAAATATAACCGGATGCCATATTTCTTAGCGCCACCAATATATGATCCATGGACACAGCCTGTGGCCCCCACTATGGAGCTTTGCTGATAATCCCCCCGGCACACCACTTCTCCAGCGATAACAACTGGGATTAAATGACTACTAGTCTGCTGGAATACAAAGATGAGTACTGGCTAACCGATAACTCAGCCGTCACACTAGTACACACCACCAATGATCCCAATCAGAAAGGTGAAACGGGCACAGTCAAGAGATAGACCTTCTTGCTCGTTTGTTCTAACGTGGGCTGTGGGCATGTTGTACTCTTACGAGGAGTGGGAATGTGACAACAGTAGCAACCCAAGTACCAAAGGTGAAATAGTCCAAAATAAAGGAGTCTCTAATCACGGGCCCATACATATATCTATACTTTAATTAAACTCACCAATATGCAATACACTGACCAGAAAAACACAAACAAAAACCTTCCACTGTGGAAGGAACACAGAAAAGGCAGAATGTAGATGTAGCAAGCAGTCTGGGTACTGTAGCAGTGGAGAAAGCAAGTTATTGCAACAATGCCACTTATAAAAGGATATGTCTTTGAGAAAAAGCTGCACAAGTCGGGTTTAGCAGTCACTTGGGTCCCAAATATTGGCCTTTGGGGCTTGGGGCTCTCAACAGAACCGTAGGAATTTATTTGTGGTTCAACAGCAATGAACTGTATTGCTCAGTGCTATATGTTCATGTCGAACTGGGCTGGAGTGCTGCAAGTAGGGTTGACTGAGGAAGCGAATCAGCATCGGGTCGGGTTCGGAGACACAGCAGTTCTTATGTTTCTGCAGTGATGAGCATTTTGTTTGAGTAGGAGTAGGTGACGCACTGTGCTGGGCTGGTGTGGTGAAGAACTGGCATGATGAAGCAACACAGTGGTTCAAATAGAATAGCAAAGGCAGACAAGTGGGTGCTGAGGGTTCATAGGAATTCAAACATGGTTGACTCGGGCTTGAGACAGTTCAAAGCAGCAGACTACAGACATCCGGCTGCCTTCGAAGCAGTAGAAAACAGACATCCAGCGGCATTGATTTCTTCTGGTGCTGTGAGTCCCAATCAAGCGGCTAGGGGACAAGGGTAGTCCTATTCCCACTTCATTTCCTGTCCGGGGAGGCAGCTGGCACCTGCAGGGGGCCATCACACCCAGTGGGGAGCCTGGGTACCGTTGCAGCTGGCAGAGAGTGTAGGTCTTGGTCCAACTGCAGTCACCCCATTTTCCCTGGGGATAGGACACCTGACTTTACCTCACAACCGGAGGACTAAGCAATCCTGCTGGCCCATTTTATGGGTTAAAAAAGATTCAAAGAAGAAGATGGTGACCCCTTCCTTATAAAGGTAAAAGGTCAGAGTGATTGGATAAAAGCAAGCCTGCTTTCAAAGGTGCAATATCTGTGATTGTTACATGTGACTTTCACCTTTGTACATCATATCCAAAGGGCTGTGTTGTGCAGGAAGTGGAAGAGAAAGGAAGGACAAGAAAACCCACAGAAAACCAAGATGGAGGAACCCTTTCCCCTGTGCCTCCCGCTGTGCCGGATTGTGTGAAGGATTGCCATCTGGCAAGGGTGTGGAAGCCCTGGTTTTACTGATTTTTATTAATACTAAAATGTTGAGGGTCATTCTCTTTCATAAAAGGTGATTTGCTGACCATACCTCCCTTGTAGCAAACTCCATGCCAAAAGCATAATTTACACCTGTGTCCTGTTCAATCAGTGTCATGATCTGCAGAACCTGCTTTACAGTAGCAGAACACTGGTATGATGGATCACAGGTGCCTCTGACAGCTGTAGTGACAATCAAGTCACTTCAACCCCTGGGCATTTAAGATATGCACCCCTGTTCACAAAACCAAATAACGATGAGAGTTACTATCCCAGTGGCAATTGTAAATATTAATTATAAGCCATACCTGATTTTAAGGTATAGTGGCTAGTAACTCTCACACGTATTAAAGCCACATACAATTGATATTGTACCTGTATCAGCACTCTAAACTCAGCTCAGCTGTAGAAGGAATATGTATATTCTGTTCAGACAGCCTGGCTAGGAGACCAAATGGCTGGGCCTCTCCTTTGTTCCTTTGTGATTTCTGGTAACTATTCTCTGCAGCAGGACAGCCTCCCAGCAAGACCTGTCCTGGAAAACAGGTATCAAAGCCCCCACCCATTCCGAACAGCAACAGTCTCAGACCAGAGTGCTTCATACCAAAAGGGCCTTTGATGTTATTGACAAGGGAAGAGGGCGGAGCCAGTGTAGACAGAGGGAGCTCAGCATAGTTGGATGAAGATTCCGCCATCTTGTTTCTATCTATATTTCTCTCAACTTCCTGTCCTCTACTTCCTTTACCACAAAGCACTTTGGGTATGATAAAATAAGACAAAGATTGCTTGCCTCAAGGACAGAAGTTGGACCCCTTAAAGGAGACTTGCTGAATGGAAGATGGCCGCCAGAGGGAGAACATATTCAGAGTAACTTCATCCTCATTGGCCCACAATTAAGCTGAATAAATGAGCAGAGCACCGTTACAGACTTCGGAACACCGGGCTAGCGCCCAAGGAGGTAACTCGCCAATGGATTCCAGCAGGCATACCCAGGGCCTGCGGGGTAGCAAAATTAATTTTGCGCCCAAGCAATTGAGAGCCGACCCATGCCCACTAAGAAGAGCCCGGACTCACTGCTGCAGCACTGACCGGACCTTGCAGAAGCGTAGGTAAGGAGAAGCGACCCAGGGTAGCCCAACGGCAGTGAAAGCATGGGGGTCCAGAGCAGCCCCCTGCTTGATACGAATTGGCAGGGGAACACGCTCAGACAAAGCACTGGAGTGTTAGGGAGCCACGTGGGGCTGCAACCATTGATCACTGCATCAATGCCACGGAGGTGCCTATGAGCCCGGGCCTCCGGTGTGTGAAGAAAGATTAACGGCATCATACTGCAGATGAAGGAAACACAGGCCACCTACAGAAGCAGGCTGCATTTTTAAAGTGGCAGGCATGGAAAAACGTGAGGCCTGACAAGCTTCTCAGAGGGGTCAGTGAGCGTCAACAGACTAGTGAAGGTGGACAGAAGTGGGGCAGTGTGCTGCAGGAGCATTAAAAAGGTAGCATACAGCTGAATGAGCCTGGCCATAACTGTGTTTTGAGTTGGAGGAGATCGTATATCACGGGGGTGTTGAGGAAGGGGAAGGTGAAGCAGCAAAAAAGCAAGACCCCAAGAGTGACAGGTGATGGGATGACTGGGAAGCCCCAACTAGAAGCAGCTGAAAGAAAATGCTTGTGATTGCCTCCCTGCGCTGTAGGAGTGAACAATAATACCCCCTGACATTAGGACCCAGTGCCTCTAGGAGGTGGTGGGAAGAAAAAGGGGAGCACATAGAAGGAGGCACAGGAACAGGAAAGACCATACTCCTGGTGGGTGGTACTGGCATCAGATGATGTCAGAGTAGGTGGCCTAATATCAAAAGTTAAAGGGAACGTATTGGTGGCCAAGCAGAAAGCGCCTAGAAGAAGCTAGCAGGTTGCATATCAAGATACTGGGGGCCAGAGGTGTAGCAACACAGCAGTGAGGTGCGGAGAGGCACGACACAGAACAGCAGGGCAATCAGGCAGAACTAGTCATGGCTTTGCGAAAGGAAGACCTTCAACAATGCTTCAAGGAATTTCAGGACACTCACACAGAAACATTCCAGACCCAGTTCACATTGATGAAAACTGAGTTGAAATAGACCATACACGAATTGAGAGGTGATGTGGCCAAATTGGAAAAGAAGGTGGACACTATGGAAAGAGCCCTACAAGAGATGACATCCGACACAAAGACAAATGATGAACTCTTTGAGCACCTCTCCCGACTGTCTCAAAATCCTGAGCTCTGAGGATTTGAAAAACCTTTTGAGGTATTCGAACATCCACGTCAAGAATCTGCCTGAGATGGAGCTGAAGAGTATGGTACAGCACCTTTTTGATGACCTCCTGGATGGGCACCAAGAGGGAGCATTGCAATTAGATAGGATCCAACATGTGTGGCCTTGCAGGGGTGCACCAGGGTGCAGGCCATACAATGCTTTGGCCGCAATCGCCTCATATGCCCAAAAAGAGGAAATAATGAAGGCGGATCAGTCATCGGATCGCATAAGATTCAATGGAATGGACATACAACTATACCAAGATTCGGCCCAACGCACGCTGCAAAATAAAAGGGCAATGGGCGATAAAAGTGAACATTCACCTTTAGACTGTTGTTCACCTGGGAGGGCTGTCAACATAGGATCAAGATGTGCGATGAAGGGGCAAACATTCTGCACATGCAGGCAGAGCAAGGAGAGAGCCGAGAGTGGAACATGAATTGCAAGCAATCCAGAAGTAAGCCCTAGAAATGAAAGATGGTGCAGGAGCAAGGGCGGCAGAAGGAGGCTGTGTAAGTCTACCACTGTGCCCAGCCCAACCAACTATATCCACCACAGGCTGATGCAGTATTGGCCAGCAAGTCAAGGACTGATACTGTAAGGCCCCAGCATGAAGGGTAACTGGGGATGGGGTAAAGTGATTCTATCAGTACATCTCTCTCTTTCAACTAATTCCGTCTCGGAATACTCAGGCTCGTACTGGTAGGGCTGTATTGATGCCATTATACGACAAAATTAAAATCAATAGTAATGCTAGTACAAGTATCTGGTCACACAGGCAACGAGCAACAAAGATAGCTGAACAGAGCAGAAACGAGTCACAGGATATACAAAAAAGACAGTGAAATGATTGAAAAAGCAACTCTGATGTTGTCTGATGAGAAGCAGTCTGTTTATACTTATTGAGGAAAGAGGCGTCCTGCCATTTCCATGGAGACACGTAATTCTTGACACGAGACGTATGTTCTCATTGTGAAATGGGCTGTACGCATCTAGTGATGTCAGCTTCAGGGGCAGGGGATATGATTTAGTGCCGCAGGGGCTCTTGAAGTTAGGGCGATGGATAAACGGATAAGATTAGCACAAGATGGCCTCTGCCTGATTTTGCATGTGTAAAAGTGCAGAAAACTAATGTAAGGCGTATTGGAAATGTTTTTACGATCGATCACCGATTTCTTTAAATCACATGCCGAACGCTCAGGACAATAACATTTTTGAGCGCAGTATTCCTTTAATTATGGCTATCCCACCACTCTTTTTTTTATTACCAACAACATTCACATCGTACGCGTGGGATAGGTCACCTTCTGGAGTTTGCTTGGGCATCCCAGAACTAAGCACTTTATACTGCCAAAGTCGCTTCCTGCACCTACTAACTCCTTCCCCACTTTCCCTCCCACTTACTTCGCTTTTGATTATGTGCATCTTCCCGGCTGACTAAGGAATGATTAGCCCAGGCACAGTACACTATTGACAATGGTCAGAACCTTAAGACTACTACAATGGAAATTTGGTGTAGTACAAAAGCAAATTAATATAACATACATTCCTACAGCTGTGTGTGCAGTCCGCATATACTGTATAGAACATGTGCTAATATTTAGCCTACAAACTGGATCTCTAAAAGGTTTCTATGTTATAATCTCACCTGGGGAAAAGCCACTGGGGGTGGCGATTTCTTATCCCTGCGCCCCCAAAAAACCATCCTTTTCCTATAATATGTGGCGAAAGTGCTTGATTTTCTTGGGAGTCCAAATATGGTGTGTCGCCTCAGAAACATGAAAGTCTGACACAGAACTACTAGGATTTGAACCTGTGCCCTGCAGTTGGAAAAACAGATTTGTCGAGCAGGTGCTGAACTCAAAGAGCTATTTGACTGGCTTCACACTGATATCTTTTTTTGGACAAACCAAAAAAAAAAAAAAAGGAAAGTTTGTATTATGCATTAACTTGCAGAGCCAATTAAATACTGATTTTGAATGTTTTGCCATTTCTGATCCAATAAAACATAACAAGTGAGACACGTGCAAGCATGTATAAATGTTAAGATCAATCCCAACATATTTAGAAAGCCAAATAGTCCACCTCTTTGGAGAATCAGATGGAAAAGTCAGTTTTGTAAAATACAAGCTTTTAAAAGTTCAAAACCACAGGCTTCTGGGCGAAGTATAGTGGGATGGTCGAGTTCGATTTCTTTCACCTCATTGTCCAAGGATGTCACATAAGAGCAGTTACATCCACGCCTACATGATACGTTCTGTAAAGAGACGTATCTGTCCATCACAAGTGGCTTTCTCAAAGCTTGGTTTCCATGAATAGGCCAATCCAGAGGTTTCATTCTGTGGCTGTTCTGTGCTGTCCTGTTGAGTCATTTTTTGGGAAACATTTGGCCAGGCACTTAGGTGGTTTGTCCAAAAAGTAGAGGATGCATATGGTCTTGAATGAAATTCTTTGTTGGATTGGCTGGTGCAATGTCTATGGGGTGCGATTCCTGATTTTGAGTACCATTTTTTCTGCTTCGATTTGAAATCGTTTCATTTCAACACTATCTTGAACCGTGTATGGAACAGTATTTGAATGGATTTGAAAGCGTGTTTGGGTAATCCTGGCATACTGTAGTTTTACATGCCAGTATTGTACATTTATGGGAACGCAGGTCACTTGTGAAAAATAATTCTGGGATTGCCAAAGCAGCTCCAGAAGATAGCATATCCCAAGCGAAGGATGTGTTGAGAAAGTGAATGTTGTTGGCAACAAAACAATAGGGGTTGGGATGTACATCATTAATTGTAAAGGTGCTCTGTGTGGCCCCAAGATGAAAGGCGTTACGGGTAAGCATACATCTTCTTTCAATAAATATATGTAGGTGGTACTGGTAGGAAAGAAGAACATGGATTAAAAGATAACGTGCTTCTAGTGTAGGCATTTATGATATGATATGATATTTCTATTTGTAACACCCTCATACACAAGTGTTTCAGAGCTTGACAAGGCAAGGGAGGGGAACAGTGGAGAACACAACAACGATCTTACTAGGCCCAGTCACATTGAGAACGCGTAAGTGCACATGGGTGGGGGAGGGGAAAAGTACATGGGAGTGCATATATAGAATAGTATCCACGCATGAACAGTTATTGTGTTTTTTGGAAAGATAAACGTCTAAAGCTTCCACAGACGACTGTTCATATCAATGAGTGAAACACTGTGTCTATCCAGGGCTGGACTGCCCCAACGGGACACCGGGACATCCCCCGGTAGGCCTCTGGCCTGCAGGGCCTCTTTGGAGCGGATGGATACACACAACAGCACATCCTGTGATTTCGCATCCGCCTGGGTGGTTTGTGTTGAGTTGGCTGCCTGCAGTGCTGGCTGCCACCGCCAACCGAGGGAGGCGCTGCAAATTCTTTTTTTTTCTTCCAAGCTCTGGACCCGCGCCTGCGCATGATGGCCTCCTGGGCTGGGCACCACACCGGATTGGAACTGCACGTGCCAGTGCACACATTGGCAGCACAGTGGCAGGTCAGCAGGGCCTGCAGCCGGCCCGGCTTCATGAGGCCTTGGTAAGACCATCAGGTCAATTGTCGGTCGACTGAAGGCAAGCAAGATGCTGATGCGATATCACTCCATGAAGGAACTTTTGATTTTCAGGACATTGGATACATGGCTCACTTTCAAGATGAAGTTTAGCTTGAAGATATACAAAGTGCTGGAGCGGCCGCTCTAAACGTAGTTCAGAGGCCGTATTACAGAAACCTTTCAGCAATGACAATAAGCACTAGTGCAAACATTGCCTTAGTGCAAACATCATATTCTCTTACGGCATGTTTGCAGCAAGGACATATTTACCTAGTCCTTTTCTCTGGAAACATACATTGAAGTAATGTGTTTGCACTAGGTTGCAACGTTTCTGAAATACCACCCCATATGTTGCTGGCGCGTCCGCTTCTGGGAATAGCTCATAAATTAGGCCGAGAAAGAGCCAAAGTCTCCGAAATCTTCATATTCAGTATCACTTTATATCAAGCGCGGTAAATAAATGAGATGCTGTACTAAGGTCACAGCTGCACCGCCACAGCCCACTCACTGCATCGAAGTGAAGACACACGTTTATTGGCATATCTTCTTACGGCCTGATGGGTTCAATACACCCCATGAGGGAGGGGGACCCTCATGACTGCTTCTCTACAGCCTTCAACCGCCCCTCCTGGAGTTTCCCTGTCATTAGCACAGGGAAAGTGCTTACAAGCAAAAGTAGAAAGCAATATGGCTTTTTAAATCACTCTTTCTGAAATGTGTGCTGCAAAAATGCACCATTTCAACACAAAAATAAAAACATTTCTCGCAGGCAACCCTCCCTTGAAATCACTGTAAATTAGTTGGGCTCACTTGCTGCACTCGTTCGTGCCATTTCGGAGAAAATGAGTAGGCCCATCTTCTTTGACACTTCACCAGCCGCAACTGAATAACAATAAAAACAAGCATTGGTCATGCCAACGGTTAGGGCTTTTGTTGTAGGCATGGTAGAGGCACTTGCCAGTCACGGCCGTGGTACTATTACATGCCCATGTATGGTAGCAGGTGCAAAATGGTGCCAGGGCATCTAATAGCAGTGCCTGGCAAATGCCTAATAATAACAGAATCCAAAACCACTGGCTTTGGCAATGCTTGTTTTTAACAAGAATACAGTGACGGACCTAACATTTCGTGCTTATAAATCGAGTGGCTGAAGGTAAACCTGTTTAAGAAATGTGTATTACACCAGTAGCACTTACAACTCCAATTAAGTCATTAACTCTCAGAAGACTGGTTTGAAAAAACCCTAACATGCACTGCCAGTGCAACGTTTGATGGCAAGGCTTGATTAAAGTGAGCTCAAAGAGTTCCCATGAGGAGGTGTTTTGGGTGGGGAGGGGTAGGAACCTGGAGGGAATGGCCAAGGGATTGGCATAGCCATGGGCAGTCACTGGGTGGGCAAATAACCGAACAACACCTACATGCCCTGTGCCCCTCCTCATATGTCACTTCTCCCTATCTGTACTCCAATCCAATAGTTTCGGCTTTATAACAGAGCACACTAAAAATGATGATAATAGTAAAATAATACTAATAATAATCATAAGAAAAGTATTAGGAATGTATATGCAGCTAAATGTGAGATTTCTCCCGCTTCTGCTGCGTGGTGTGTGTTATATAGCTGTTTATGTTATGTCCTTTGACCTTTCTGGAAAGCCTGTGATGCCGTTGCTGCAAGGTCAGCAGGGATTTTTTAATGCCATTTTTCTCATGTTTCCTTTGAGTTGTTTTTAGAGTTTCCTTAACCTTTGCTGCCAAATGACACTGTGAGGGAGTGTGAAATGTACGACCAGTAACATGAACATGAAGGTGGTAAAAATATGAATGACCACAGAGGTCTTTCATAAAGCATGTCATGGCGGTTAATTCCTGCTTGTCCTGATGCAGCGTTTTTGCCACTGACATATAAATAACAATAGCGAGCAATGTGAATTCATCTGAATGCAGGAGCGCGAGCGACGCCACAGGTTGTTTTCTCTGACTAAACAGGGAAAACCCAAATTCCCCCCAAAGCAGTATGCATGCTTTTTCCCAAGTCTTGCTTAAGAAGCTTGCTCACACCATTGTAATCCTCTGAAGATCTCAATGCACAAAATGATTTCTCCTATGATAAGGAGCACTGGAATTCTTGTGCCTCCAGACCAGGGGTGGGCTGGCCTATGGGGAACTCTGGAGATTTCCTGATAGGCCTCTGCACTCTGGACCTTTTTTTGTGTGGTAACCTATTTTATTTCAGATTTCTCTCATAGGAAAAGAGTTGGACTTGCTGAAAATGTGTAATATGGGGCAACTTTGAACATTATTTCCAGGGCCTGTTTTGGTTCCCAGTCCACCCTTGTGTCTATCACATCTGCCCCTGGCCCTGTGACTGCTGTATTTCTTGATTTATAGTGACTTTTTCGAATACCATATTTTCGAAATGCCATTTTGTCGGCACAAATTTGGCGAAAATTCTTTTTTCAGATTTTTTTGATTTCTTTTTTTAAATGGGGGTTCTCCCCCCATCCTCCTGTTTTTTTTATTGACACTTTTTTTACTTACAAAACAAAAAAAAACTAAATAAAAAATAATACATTCGAAAAAAAAAAATTCAGCTAATTGTTTTCGACAAAATGGTATCTCGAAAATATGTTTTCGAAAATATAACCGGATGCCATATTTCTTAGCGCCACCAATATATGATCCATGGACACAGCCTGTGGCCCCCAATATGGAGCTTTGCTGATAATCCCCCCGGCACACCACTTCTCCAGCGATAACAACTGGGATTAAATGACTACTAGTCTGCTGGAATACAAAGATGAGTACTGGCTAACCGATAACTCAGCCGTCACACTAGTACACACCAACAATGATCCCAATCATAAAGGTGAAACGGGCACAGTCAAGAGATAGACCTTCTTGCTCGTTTGTTCTAACGTGGGCTGTGGGCATGTTCTACTCTTACGAGGAGTGGGAATGTGACAACAGTAGCAACCCAAGTACCAAAGGTGAAATAGTCCAAAATAAAGGAGTCTCTAATCACGGGCCCATACATATATCTATACTTTAATTAAACTCACCAATATGCAATACACTGACCAGAAAAACACAAACAAAAACCTTCCACTGTGGAAGGAACACAGAAAAGGCAGAATGTAGATGTAGCAAGCAGTCTGGGTACTGTAGCAGTGGAGAAAGCAAGTTATTGCAACAATGCCACTTATAAAAGGATATGTCTTTGAGAAAAAGCTGCACAAGTCGGGTTTAGCAGTCACTTGGGTCCCAAATATTGGCCTTTGGGGCTTGGGGCTCTCAACAGAACCGTAGGAATTTATTTGTGGTTCAACAGCAATGAACTGTATTGCTCAGTGCTATATGTTCATGTCGAACTGGGCTGGAGTGCTGCAAGTAGGGTTGACTGAGGAAGCGAATCAGCATCGGGTCGGGTTCGGAGACACAGCAGTTCTTATGTTTCTGCAGTGATGAGCATTTTGTTTGAGTAGGAGTAGGTGACGCACTGTGCTGGGCTGGTGTGGTGAAGAACTGGCATGATGAAGCAACACAGTGGTTCAAATAGAATAGCAAAGGCAGACAAGTGGGTGCTGAGGGTTCATAGGAATTCAAACATGGTTGACTCGGGCTTGAGACAGTTCAAAGCAGCAGACTACAGACATCCGGCTGCCTTCGAAGCAGTAGAAAACAGACATCCAGCGGCATTGATTTCTTCTGGTGCTGTGAGTCCCAATCAAGCGGCTAGGGGACAAGGGTAGTCCTATTCCCACTTCATTTCATGTCCGGGGAGGCAGCTGGCACCTGCAGGGGGCCATCACACCCAGTGGGGAGCCTGGGTACCGTTGCAGCTGGCAGAGAGTGTAGGTCTTGGTCCAACTGCAGTCACCCCATTTTCCCTGGGGATAGGACACCTGACTTTACCTCACAACCGGAGGACTAAGCAATCCTGCTGGCCCATCTTATGGGTTAAAAAAGATTCAAAGAAGAAGATGGTGACCCCTTCCTTATAAAGGTAAAAGGTCAGAGTGATTGGATAAAAGCAAGCCTGCTTTCAAAGGTGCAATATCTGTGATTGTTACATGTGACTTTCACCTTTGTACATCATATCCAAAGGGCTGTGTTGTGCAGGAAGTGGAAGAGAAAGGAAGGACAAGAAAACCCACAGAAAACCAAGATGGAGGAACCCTTTCCCCTGTGCCTCCCGCTGTGCCGGATTGTGTGAAGGATTGCCATCTGGCAAGGGTGTGGAAGCCCTGGTTTTACTGATTTTTATTAATACTAAAATGTTGAGGGTCATTCTCTTTCATAAAAGGTGATTTGCTGACCATACCTCCCTTGTAGCAAACTCCATGCCAAAAGCATAATTTAGACCTGTGTCCTGTTCATTCAGTGTCATGATCTGCAGCACCTGCTTTACAGTAGCAGAACACTGGTATGATGGATCACAGGTGCCTCTGACAGCTGTAGTGACAATCAAGTCACTTCAACCCCTGGGCATTTAAGATATGCACCCCTGTTCACAAAACCAAATAACGATGAGAGTTACTATCCCAGTGGCAATTGTAAATATTAATTATAAGCCATACCTGATTTTAAGGTATAGTGGCTAGTAACTCTCACACGTATTAAAGCCACATACAATTGATATTGTACCTGTATCAGCACTCTAAACTCAGCTCAGCTGTAGAAGGATTATGTATATTCTGTTCAGACAGCCTGGCTAGGAGACCAAATGGCTGGGCCTCTCCTTTGTTCCTTTGTGATTTCTGGTAACTATTCTCTGCAGCAGGACAGCCTCCCAGCAAGACCTGTCCTGGAAAACAGGTATCAAAGCCCCCACCCATTCCGAACAGCAACAGTCTCAGACCAGAGTGCTTCATACCAAAAGGGCCTTTGATGTTATTGACAAGGGAAGAGGGCGGAGCCAGTGTAGACAGAGGGAGCTCAGCATAGTTGGATGAAGATTCCGCCATCTTGTTTCTATCTATATTTCTCTCAACTTCCTGTCCTCTACTTCCTTTACCACAAAGCACTTTGGGTATGATAAAATAAGACAAAGATTGCTTGCCTCAAGGACAGAAGTTGGACCCCTTAAAGGAGACTTGCTGAATGGAAGATGGCCGCCAGAGGGAGAGCATATTCAGAGTAACTTCATCCTCATTGGCCCACAATTAAGTTGAATAAATGAGCAGAGCACCGTTACAGACTTCGGAACACCGGGCTAGCGCCCAAGGAGGTAACTCGCCAATGGATTCCAGCAGGCATACCCAGGGCCTGCGGGGTAGCAAAATTCATTTTGCGCCCAAGCAATTGAGAGCCGACCCATGCCCACTAAGAAGAGCCCGGACTCACTGCTGCAGCACTGACCGGACCTTGCAGAAGCGTAGGTAAGGAGAAGCGACCCAGGGTAGCCCAACGGCAGTGAAAGCATGGGGGTCCAGAGCAGCCCCCTGCTTGATACGAATTGGCAGGGGAACACGCTCAGACAAAGCACTGGAGTATTAGGGAGCCACGTGGGGCTGCAACCATTGATCACTGCATCAATGCCACGGAGGTGCCTATGAGCCCGGGCCTCTGGTGTGTGAAGAAAGATTAACGGCATCATACTGCAGATGAAGGAAACACAGGCCACCTACAGAAGCAGGCTGCATTTTTAAAGTGGCAGGCATGGAAAAACGTGAGGCCTGACAAGCTTCTCAGAGGGGTCAGTGAGCGTCAACAGACTAGTGAAGGTGGACAGAAGTGGTACTGGCATCAGATGATGTCGGAGTAGGTGGCCTAATATCAAAAGTTAAAGGGAACGTATTGGTGGCCAAGCAGAAAGCGCCTAGAAGAAGCTAGCAGGTTGCATATCAAGATACTGGGGGCCAGAGGTGTAGCAACACAGCAGTGAGGTGCGGAGAGGCACGACACAGAACAGCAGGGCAATCAGGCAGAACTAGTCATGGCTTTGCGAAAGGAAGACCTTCAACAATGCTTTAAGGAATTTCAGGACACTCACACAGAAACATTCCAGACCCAGTTCACATTGATGAAAACTGAGTTGAAATAGTCCATACACGAATTGAGAGGTGATGTGGCCAAATTGGAAAAGAAGGTGGACACTATGGAAAGAGCCCTACAAGAGATGACATCCGACACAAAGACAAATGATGAACTCTTTGAGCACCTCTCCCGACTGTCTCAAAATCCTGAGTTCTGAGGATTTCAAAAACCTTTTGAGGTATTCGAACATCCACGTCAAGAATCTGCCTGAGATGGAGCTGAAGAGTATGGTACAGCACCTTTTTGATGACCTCCTGGATGGGCACCAAGAGGGAGCATTGCAATTAGATAGGATCCAACATGTGTGGCCTTGCAGGGGTGACCAGGGTGCAGGCCATACAATGCTTTGGCCGCAATCGCCTCATATGCCCAAAAAGAGGAAATAATGAAGGCGGATCAGTCATCGGATCGCATAAGATTCAATGGAATGGACATACAACTATACCAAGATTCGGCCCAACGCACGCTGCAAAATAGAAGGGCAATGGGCGATAAAAGTGAACATTCACCTTTAGACTGTTGTTCACCTGGGAGGGCTGTCAACATAGGATCAAGATGTGCGATGAAGGGGAAAACATTCTGCACATGCAGGCAGAGCAAGGAGAGAGCCGAGAGTGGAACATGAATTGCAAGCAATCCAGAAGTAAGCCCTAGAAATGAAAGATGGTGCAGGAGCAAGGGCGGCAGAAGGAGGCTGTGTAAGTCTATCACTGTGCCCAGCCCAACCAACTATATCCACCACAGGCTGATGCAGTATTGGCCAGCAAGTCAAGGACTGATACTGTAAGGCCCCAGCATGAAGGGTAACTGGGGATGGGGTAAAGTGATTCTATCAGTACATCGGTGATGGTGAGGTCTGCTATTTGGTGGGTGGTCGATTGAATCTAAGAGTTTGGGATTTAATATGCCCTACAAGTGGAGCTCTGGGTTTCAAGTAGGGTCAAGGCTGTGGACTTTACGTCCAGGTGTCAGTAGGAACTTTGACTCTCCCCAGGGCAGCGGGTGATGCAAGGGAGGTTTTGGGGCTGTTGGTATGGTTCGGGGGGAAGTGGAGAAAAGGGGAGTTGGAAGGTTGATGGAGGTGGGGTCATTGAGGGAAGAACTAGGGCAGGCAGAGGAATGAAAAGGAGGAAGGCAGAAAGACAGTGCTGTATCACCCATGACATTCACTGTCACCACACATAATGTGAGGGGTATGAATTCTCCAGTGAAAAAGACAAAATTAGAGGTATTCCTGCATAAGGAGAGGCCAGATGTGGTGATGTACTAGGAGATTCACATAAGGAAAAGAGATAAATAGGGTCTTAAGCTTCAGGAATATTCCAGCATTCACCAAGCCAACACAGTGGATAAAACAGCAGGGGTTTTAATAGCAATCAAAGATGCACTAGACATGCAAGTCAGGGACTCACAAGCAGATCTTGCAGGCAGGTATATTTTCCTCCAGGTCTATATGGGCCACCAGGTATACACAATGGCAAATGTATATGCTCCTAATGCAGGCCAATATGACTTCCTGAGGGGGGTGTTGCTGAGTTTAGAGGGATTTGCGCAAGGAAAAATAATTCTGGCTGGGTATTTCAATATGGACTGCACACCCCAGGTGGACAGGACTAAGGGATCATCTCAGAACTTGCAGGCTCAATCTAAAGCTCTGAGGCAGAGGATGAAGGCCCTGTGGCTACATGATGTCAGGAGGGGCATTAGAGGGAAAGCAAGGGGTTTACGTGTTACTCCCATGTTCACTCTTCTCTGTCTAGAATAGGCTATATATGGGCTTCCACCAGATTAATGGGGAGGGTGAAAGAAGTAGAAATAGGGGCCATTTCTCTATCAGACCACATACCATAAAGGCGAAGATAGACATAACAGGAAGCTTGGGAGGCCTCTGGAGATGGGGATTCCCATCAGATCTCCTGTAATGGTCAAGATCATTAAAGACAAGATAGACACAAACTTTGCGGAAAATGCGACCCCGGGTATGGAGCTGGAGTTGGTGTGGAATGCATTTAAGGAAGTCCTGTGAGGAGAATTGATAGCAATGAAGGCAACAAGGGAGAAACAGAGACAGAGGATAGGCTTCCCTATTGTCAACTAAGGCACTGATTGCCCTATCGCTCATTAAGGCCGAGGCTGGAAGACAATGGACCCCATTTGTGAAATGTATAATGATGCAATCAGGGTCTAAGAAAGAAACTTGTTTTGTCCCTCTATAACTTACTCTCGGAATGTCTGTATACAGTGGCCATATATGAGTAGTTGGGAGAACTCGCTAGGCATGGAGGTCTCCCAGGAAAGATGGGAGCATTTATGCAGCAATATACCTAGGGTGATGCGCTCTATTCAGCTTATGGAAATGTGGTAGAAAATAAAGCTACAGTGGCATTATACCCCAGCGAGAATGCATACCATGTATTCTAAAGTAATTATAATTATAATTGTTCTTTCATAATAAGCTTATTACCGGGGACTAGTTTCTAAGCGTGAGCCCAACATTGAAACCTGTGTTGCTATGCGTTGTCTTGCTTCCAAGACAAACACAATGCCCCTTAGATATCCTCTCGTCCCAAAAAGTAGCATCCGATTGTTGGAGGGGCTGCAATGTCAGGGGATATTGGGACCATATATGGTGGCAGTGCGAGGTTATAGCACCTTTCTGCAAAGGTTAATGACCCAGATGGGGAAAATGTTCCCAGGAGGTGAAGATGCAGAACTGGAAGAAAGAGCCTGCAGGCTATGGGACCCCACCAGAAAACAATGGAGGGGAAACATGGTTCTGCTGATAGCAGGTTGGCTTGTCATTGGAAACAAAAACAGGTTCTGACTGAGTTTGATTGACTGCAAATGGTGTGGAACGTTGTAGCTCTTGAATAGGTCACCTATGGTCTGCAAGGGAACATCAGGACTTGAGACAAGTACTAGCACACCTTAAAAGTCAGTTTAATTAAGCAACATGACCGGAGGCCGGGGCATTAGGCCCCGGGGCATTACCTGAGTTGATAATGCCCCTGCCGCGAGGGTCATATTGCTTTTAGTACCCCGGCCCGCAAGATTTGTGGGACCGGGGCACTACAAGCATTTTTCTTCTGTCCAGAAACATTGCGGGACAGAAAAAAAACAAATAAGAAAATGGCCACCAGCAAAGGGAAAACAGAGTCCATTTTCCCTTTGCATGGTGGCCATCGGGAGAGGACACGCTGGAAACAGAAGTGTTCCCAGAACGCCCGCTCCCGAAAAAAAAGGAGAAGGTAAGTGGGGTTGGGAGGGAGGGAGAAAAAAAAGAAGGAAAAAAAAAACGTACCTGCGTCCCCGGCAGAAAGCAGTCTATAAAATATGGGGTCTCCCTCTCCTTATTGATTTACTCTTGAGCAAACACCTGAGGAAGAATTAATTGGATCTCTTTTGGGAGAGTTGACTTTCAAAAGCCCTCAAAAGCCCTCTACCAGACAGAGCATGCCCCCCCTTTACTTTGCCAAAAAGTTATTCTACACTTACTTATTCGACGTTCACTTTGTCAGCCATCTAGTTTTTCATGCATTTCCTTCTTGTTAGCTTTATTTCGTCTTCATCTTCAACTTTTCCAGGTGGCAATGGATATTATGAGGTTCACTGTAAGTTTAATTTTGGAGTCAATCACTGTAGGGGACAGAATGTGGGTGTGAAAAAAGGTTGTTTCGTGCCTTGAAACACTTGTGTATAGGCGTGTTATAAATGCCATATCATATCCCCCGTAATGTTGAAGTGAATGTTAGAAGAAGTGAAAGTCAGAAGAAGTAAAGGTATGAAGCCGTAAATGTGATATGTAAACGTATGGCATATTGAAAGCAAAAGAAGTAAAGACATTGATCCAATGCTGCAAGCTCTGCTCTCTGCCATCTGCTAGGGCACATTGGGAGGAACCTACTGCTTCTGCAAGATCTGCCTGTTACACTGCTGGCCAGGGCTTCATTATGGTGAAGGACCCCCAAAGGTGTGTACTAGCCTCCCTCCTCTGTGTTGGGAGCCTGAGAACAATGTCTTACATTACACTTGAACCCTTTCGGTCTTGTTGCTCTATCTGCCACACATTATAAGGATGCTACGAGTCACCAAGGAGTTCCTTGATCAACTTGAGGAACAAGGACGAAGGCAGCATTTCTATATAAGGTCACGGTACTATGAGGTGACTTGCTATATCAGTTTGACATACAGTAGGGGGTATTGCATTCCTTAAAATACATGGGAACTATCATGCACTTTAATACCTAGCCACTTGCTTAATCTAATGTCAGTAGATATTCCATTTGTTGATTCATATCATCAATGTAGAATACGTTTGGATTAAAAAAAGATAATATGTAGCTTCTAATGCGTGGCAGAAAAATACCTTTAGCAATTAAACAAAATGCATCGAAAAACGTTTTCATTTTGTGCTTTAAAATAAGCAATATCATGCAGATTCGTGCACATGCATGTTAATCTGGTGCAGTGCACACATGAATCGTTTCACTATAAACAGTTCTTTGTCAATTCATGGCTGTAGAGTGTTACAGAAAACGGTTTTACTAGCAGATTATTTGGTAAGCTTGTCACAGCTTTAAATAGGTGCTGCAGAGACGGCTGGAATTCTTCTCAAGCTGCATGCATTGTAACATCACAACTGAAGCCTAATAAAGGATTCCAGAGCAGTTGTGATGTCATTTTCATATTACAGATCAGTTGTGACGTCACAAGCCTGTAATAAGAACATTATTTCCAGGCTTTTATACAAATAATACAGGCTGCCAAGTATTATATCCGTATAACTTATGGTGGAAGTACTTTATCCCATATATTACAGGATAGTTGAGTTGTGACCTCACTACTGACCTGTAGTCAGTGCTTTAAGTGGGGTAAGAAATTGAGGGGGGGCCCTCGTTTGGGGGCGTGGCCTAAAAGTGCACAAATCATAGTACGGTACGCAAACAAATATATAAATGTAGTAGAGCATTTATATATTTGTATGAGTACTAGAATGGTTTGTGTATTTTTCAAGCCTTCTTTTATAAACATAGCAATGTTACATATTTCTATGTTTATAAAAGGTGGCTTGAAAGTGTACAAACCATAGTAAGTTACGAACACTTGTGTGCTTACCTTACTATGGTTTGTGTACTTTTCAAGCCACCTTTTATAAACATAGACATTTGTAACATATTTCTATGTTCATAAAAGATGGCTTGAAACGTACAAGCCATCTGTTAGGTTTTTACCTGCTCTCTGTCCATGGTATGTGTGCTTGGGTCATGACTGGAGTGTTGATGTAGAATGTTTAGACTGGACCTTGCAGGAGTGTTCCACTGTGTGTGAGTGTTCCTAGAAAAATAGTTGGGACCTGTATCTTAATGGACCAGGGGGCCGGTGGATGTCTCTCCCTGCCTATGTATTTTACCTGACTGCCCTAATGTATTTACCTAAAGTCTGTACCTAGTAAAAACCTGTCGAACCAATGAACGGCTTCACTCGCATACTTTGACTCCAAAGCATGAACATAACATTGGCGACGAGGATGGGATATGGCTTTGACCTTGGGAAAGTTGCTGGAGATGGTTCGGCAAGTGAAAGGAGAAACGCTGAATGACAGCAAAGGAGATCTGGAGACAGAGGGCATATGCAGCACAGAGAAGCAGGCGGTGCACCACAGGAGACATCCACCGGCCACCCCATCCTGTCCCTTGGCTGAGCCGGGAAAAGACTGCAATTTTGATAATTTGGGGGCTGGCTTGCACCTTAATCGGGCAGTGAACATTAAGAGACTAGTATGGCCGGGAAGCAGCTCTCTACACACCAATTTGGCACGTGTTTTCCCCAGTGTGTGAGCACTACAATATGTATATGGCCAAAAGGTTGAGGAGGTGGTCCCTTAAACAAAACAATAGGCTGCTGTGCAGCGTGCAGGAGCACCTACGGCTGGCAGGAGTTGGAAAGTGGTGCGGGTTGTGCCCTCCTTACAGGCAGCAAGGCGTAAATATCCAGGCACTTACCTCTTCTTTATTGGCTGCATTGATTTTGGGCCGTGGAGCCTGTGGCCTTGGGGTGACGGTTGGAGCGGAGCCGTCTGTCCGTGGCCGCTCTCACAATCAGAATGATGACGTCAAATGATTGCTGCGGGTGTTGGTGATGGTGCCTGGCGTAGGTTCTATTTTCCGTATTCCAGGACCTGGAAGCGCAGTGACCGCATTGCTTTCAGATTGACGAAGGTTTAAAGAAAAGGACCTTCCAACGTGAGATACGTGCTCTGCTTCCGTGTTCATATAGGAAACACAACGTTGGACATCAGATGTTTCGGCAGCCACTGTGAACTGTACAATCCCTTTATTCAGGTACTGCAGGTTAAAGGAAAATTAAAAAGAGAACAACCTACGCAGTTCAGGCTCTGCAGCACAGGATGTTATACCTAATGTCTCATTATGTGGGACTGGCTGACAAGCTCTATTTAGAAGATATGTCATTCTTTATGCTCATGTCCGTGTTTAAATGAAAACAGAGACACGCTACAGAGCTATTTGGAATTTCGGCCATGACTTTTGGAAACTTTGTTGATTTGATATTTTGCATCCCAGACTGAATTGTCACATGTGCTAACCTTGCAAAATGTTTTCCATGAACTTATCAGTGGGGCTCTGAGGACTTTAATGCTTGGATTTGGGAGGCATTATTTTTGAATTGCATTATTTCCACTTTTGGGTCTGATTCGTTCCACTGATATGTTATGGGAAGGGCACAGTAATGTAACAATTTGAAGTGGCATTATGACCTGTGAGAGAGAGTCTGGTTTGGGAGATATGTGACATGGTTTGGCACATCAGGTGTCAGCAGTCTGGCATAGTAGGTGCCATTGATTTGGCATAGGTTGTGCCATGGTTGGCACATTAGACGCCATTGGTTTGGCATAGGTTGTGCCATTGTTGGCACAACAATGGCACATTAGATGCCATTGGTTTGGCATGAGTTGTGTATTAGTGCACAAGAAGTGCCATTTGTTCGGCATAGCTGTGCCACGGTTTGCTTTGGTGATGCCATTGTTTTAGCATAGTATCTACACAAGTTGCATTGTAGATGCTTTTGGTTTGGTGCATGATGTGCACATGACGTCACTGATTGGGCGTTAGTAGTACATTTGAAGTGTACAATTTATGCCTTTGGTCTGGCATAAGATGTGCATGAGAGTGCATATTAGATGTGTCGAACTGAATGTAAGGGGAATGTAAATGAATTACTTGTCATGCATGCTATATTAACAAACTATTTTTTCCACAGGTACACACAGATGAAATGTTTGTTTAACCAATTAATAACTTTGCCACATGTACACACAGTAGCTCTCTGCAGGCTTGAATTATGGTTCTATTCCGGGTGCATATTTTGTGTTAATGTTCACCATATTTAATGCTGAATTCGAGGCTGTGTGGAGGTGTGAGTGGAGTTGGTTATGGGTTGCGTGTACTGGACAATCGTCAGCCATGTTGTTAAAATGTGGAAAATGTTGATGGGGCAACCCCGTCAGTTTTATTTGTTTGTGTAACAAATTTATTCCTGGCAGGTGTGCTAGGTTTTGAAGGTGTTTGCGCACACCTTGTAGTTGGTAGTTTGATGATTAAGATGGTTTTACATGTAACATGGTGGTTATGGTTGCCTGGTGAATGAGGGCTGGTTCCCTGTTATTTGACGTCTGTTGGTGGGCCCGCTGCAGAGTTGATGTTTGTCTATGGTTGGTACTTAGCTGTTTTGAGCTAGTGTATGGTAAAGTGAGGATAGCGCATTTTGCTCTGAGCTATAGCTTGGTTAGTCAGAGTTGTATTTAAGAGGATTTGTTGGACCTGATCTCTGTGGTCAGTATCCATTTTCTTAGGTGTTCAGAGCAATTTGTATCTTCTCCCTGTGTTTTTATCCTGTTGTTGTCTGGTTATATAGGGGGAAGATGTGTTAGGTTTTTACCTGCTCCCTGTCCATGCTATGTGTGCTTGGGTCATGACTGGAGTGTTGATGTAGAATGTTTAGACTGGACCTTGCATGAGTGTTCCACTGTGTGTGATTGTTCCTAGAAAAACAGTTGGGACCTGTATCTTAACGGACCAGGGGGCCGGTGGATGTCTCTCCCTGCCTATGTATTTTACCTGACTGCCCTAATGTATTTACCTAAAGTCTGTACCTAGTAAAAACCTGTCGAACCCATGAACGGCTTCACTCGCATACTTTGACTCCAAAGCATGAACATAACACCATCTTTTATAAAGCGTTGAGGACGGACAAAACCCACGGTGGTTTTGTCCGTCGACAAAGCTTTATAAAAGATGCCTTGAATTGTGTACGTTTCAAGCCGTCTGTTATAAACGTAGACATTTTTCTACGTTTATAAAAGATGGCTTGAAACGTACACATTTCAAGGCATCTTTTATAAAGATTTGCCAAAGGAGACGGGCACCTCGGGCTCAGTGATCGCTGCTTTGAGCAGAGATCACAGAGCCAGAGGCGTCTTTCACCCTCTGGGAACCCGCAGGCTCCGTGATATAATTTACATATTAGATCATGGAGCCTGCAGGTTCACAGAGGGTCAGTGACCTGGCGAGGGCAAACAAAGGAACTGTAACTTCCCTGATGACCTCAGATGGGGGGTCATCAGGGAAGTTACAGTGACTGACAGAAGTGCCAGCCAGCCTCAACGACGCTGTGGCTGGCTGGCACTTCTGTCCACTTGCCTAACGTTACACTGGCGGGCGCATCTCCCGTCGCAGCTGCGGCCGTGGCGGGATAATGCGTCCTGCCATGGCGTGGTGGGACGGGGGCCCCAGCAGGGCCCCGGCTCAGCCCCACTTTTTGGAGACTAGCGGGGCCCGGCCCTGGCAGGCCCCGGCCCACTTAAAACACTGCCTGTAGTAAGAACATGGCATCACTACTGCAACTGTAAGAGTTGTGACTTCGCAATGTCTGCTAATTCAGAATTCACAGAGAAGAATTACAGGTGTCGCTGTATCACTTAATGAAAGCTGCAACAGGCTTTCAAATTCCATTTTCCTAAAACAAATTCCTGTGACATTTTACAGCTATTAATTGATAAGACACTGTTTATAGTAGCGTATTATATCTATATTATGCACTGCTGGAGAATACTACAGGAGAATAATTCTATACCTGCATTTTATCATTTTTTTAAAACACCAAACTATTTATAGATGCACATTATAAGCTTCCCATTCCTTTTGCTTTGTATAGCCAAACCTATTTTTCACAATGGCTATATGTATCTCTTACATTACATTAGGCAAACAATCAGGCATTAAAGGGGACCATTAAAGGGGATGACAATGCGTGGTCATGTGCTGTATTAAAATTAAATACACTGTTTCTTAAGATCCCTGGGCACTTATTCCCAAATTTAACATGCACATTTATTTCATTAAGGAAAGTTCGAGGAATAAAACACAGATTTGAAAAACGAGCTTAGTACCTTTGGTAACATCTATTGCCAAACATTCAATCCCCTGAAGTGACTTCATCAGGCTTTTTCAATCTCCCAACTGATGGCTTTCCATATTTCAAGGGAACATTGATCCCCAATGAAAGCCATGTTACTCGAATACAAGGAGTTTCTCAATCTCATGCTACTACAGTGGCCGTCTCGTCAGGAGTCCATTCCCTAGGATAGTTAATGACTCCATATACTTTACTAATGCTGACATGTTCCTAAATGTAATAGCCTAATAATAAAATTAAATAGAGGAAAGGCAATAGAGAAGGTAAATTGAGACAACTGTAATCCAAACAGATTATTGCGATGAACACTATAAATGTGACTGGTTACAATTCAGATGAAGAAGAAGAATTTGGACACATTATTAAGCACTTTGTCACTTTAATTCAAGCCCTTTCAAAGAATGAAAGATACAGTTTGCTTCCCTGTTGTTGTTTCTGATGTTTCTATGCTTACTAGATAAACCATGTTTAACCATGTCAAAATGATAGAGTATTAAAAATGTGTTTAGTTAATATCAGATGTGGTGTAACGCTGAATTAAGTTTATTTAGTGTGATAATCATATATAAAATATACATAATTCAAGCCCAATAGAGCATCATTTTGAAGAAATTGAAAACATTGAATAATTGTATTGAATGCAATAGATGAATTTCTTTAGTTATGAGTGCAGCGTTCCAAGTGTAAGGCTTAAATACTCTTCTGGTATTCATGTGCTGTTTAGAGAGAAAATAATGAATATTTGTCTATAAGCTTCTAAAACATATTAGCATTAGGCTTATTTAGAATAGTTGAATTATACAAATTTAATTGTGATCAAATTTTTACTTTTATTATTAAGCTATTAGACAAATGTCATCATGGATAAAGTATATCAAGTCATTGATTATCAATTCTATTCAATTAAAGAAAGTGATGAGCCTTAAAAGCAACACAACAAATGCAATCCAATGGTAAACTAGTACATAATCACATTGCAAATAGCTTATGAACAAATGAAGTGCAGATGTGCCATACAAATAAACACTTTGAAATAAGATAGCAGCTTGACAGAGAAAGCTTAGCTTCATAACATCAATATAACAAAATTCAATAGGATAAAAATCATCACTGAACAGCTTTGTTTCAATAAATACAGTAAAAGAGAAAACACATTCCATAATGCATAATTTCCCAAATCTCAGTTATTAAATCAGCAATCCTGTACGAAAATACATAATCAAATCAAATAGCAGCAGTATTAGTTATAAACTGTTGGCAAATTGACCAGGACGTCTCCAAAAAAAGGTAAAATAGATTTCATTTAATCTTGGCTCTAGGTCGATTTACAAAATTTAGAGCCCCATGTGTGCATCTAACGTTACGTAAAATAAATAGATGTTTGAGGAATTGCCTTTTGGGACATTTGCAAAGTGGACATATTAACAAAAAGTGACAAATGTCTTCTCCCAATTTACACAGAAAGGACAAGTCCCAGAGTCCTTACTCCAAAGCGAGGCAAAAGGGTGCAGAATTAAAGTGCTCATTCTCATTGTGGTCATTAGGATGTCTGTGTTTCTCTTGCAATTTGCGCATAGCTCCCTTATAATATAATTCGCTAAAGGTACTGTACACCACCATATTATACTTTAGGCCATACATGGGAATTATACCAAAGATCCTTCAGCCCTAAGTTAACCAACACATTTTTAATATAGCCTAGCCATAGCATTTTCAGAGCATTCTGCAGGATTATTTAAGCGCAAATGGCTTCACAATAGGCTTCCAAGGCCCAACAATTTAGTTATTTCAGAAAACATATTCCATAAAGCCTTCCAAATCAAATACAAGTAGAAGTGCAATAAAAAAGACATAGCAATGTAAACACACAGTTAAAATGAATTATAGCAGATTAAAAACAGCATAAAACTGACCAATAGAAGCTATTATTCCACTCTCATTATTAAGAAAACTAATTTCCCAAACTATTTCTAATTCTGACTGCCGTTTAAAAGAAACTCAGAAAAGACGAAGCAATTAGAGATGTATCAGATGTCAACAGATAATAAAAAAGAGGCAAACATTGATTAAAATCTATAGGTTCATAGACTTAGAATAAAAATCCTTTACATGGGGCCCTATAAAGTGGGATAAAGAAACACAGATGTAATAAATATTCATTTTCACCTGTACAAAATAGACAGTTACTATTACACTCATTGGTCCATTTGTCTGTCACATCTCTTAGCCAGAGTAAATTGAATCACGCATGTTTGTACTTGGTCCATAATAACTAGCCAATAATTTGATCAGATATAAAAAGTATATGTCTTCTGTTATACATTTTACATAATATTTTTTCTTCCCTATAGTTTATAGTTCTTCCTATCATATTTTCCTTAATAGTTTTATTTCCTTGCGAGGGATCCTGGAAGTACATTTCTACAATAATACTACTTAGGGAGGTTTAAATATGCAGCAAACAGGGTATTTTCATACAACCATGCTCAGAACGTATGCTATTCATTATATATTTAGTTAAACAAGCATTCTCATTGGCCCAGACTCTCAGCCAAATAAAGATAGATTCTATATGTGTGTTTGTTTGTTTGTTTGTTTATTGATTTGTAATGCACACCAGACCCAGAGGTAGTAGGGTGCAGCAATAATAATATGCAAGGCTTACAATGTTACATAAAATGTACAGATTAGAATGTTACAGTAATATACAGATTATATACTGTTTACAGAAATATACAATTTGGAATGTTACAGAGATGTGCAATTTAGGATTTACCGTGATATACAATTTAAAATGTTGAGAAAATATACAGGTTTGCAGGATAGAGTGTAAATATATGAGGTAGGTAGGAATAATATACATAGGTGCAAAATAATATACATATAGTGCAAAGTAATATACATAGTAGGCACAGTTGTGGATGTAAAGGTTGTGTGCGGTACTTGTGTTGACTGATGTGAAGGTGGCTACGGGTTATTGGAGTTAATGTGTTTGATGAAATTCCTTCTGAAGTGTAAGTAAGGTTGGTCCGCTCTCAGAGTGTGTGGTAGGGAGTTCCAGAGTGTGGCAGCTTTCACGGGAAAGCTACTGCCACCAATTGTGGAGAGTTTGAATCTAGGAACTATCAGGCAGTTAGAATTGACAGTTCTAGTCTCTCTAATGGACAGCTTTCTTTTTATTTTATCCATCAGGTAGCTAGGGGCAGCATTATTCACAGCTTTATGTGTCAGTGAAATCATTTTTAGTTGGATTTTGTTTTCAGTGGAGAGCCATTTGTGTTGGCGCCTAGTGGCAGAGATGTGCTCTCTTTTATTTATGCCGAGCGCAGCTCTTAGTGCATTCTTTTGTAAAATTTGTAACCTTTGGATTATGGTCTTGTTAGCCCCACTGTAGAGTGCGTTACAATAATCGAGTCTGGAGAGTATTAGTGCTCTTGCCAGAATCATGCAGCTATCGTTGGATAGGAAGGGCTTGCCTGCTCTTATTAATTTACAGGTGTAAGCCGTGGTAGATGCTAGTTAATTAACCTGTTTGGTAAATGACATTGTGGAGTCCAGATAGAAACCAAGAGTTTTTACATCCCTGGTTACTTTGATGATATAGCCGTCTATATTAAACGAGGAGTATTGCAGGCCAAGTTTGTTGATGTTGGCATGCGTACCCAAGATTATTAGCTCTGTTTTATCATCATTCAGCCATAGGCCATGAGATGCCATCCATGCCTGAATGATGAGGTAACCCTGGTCACCAACTCCATGTCCTTGTTATGATCCCCAGAAAGCGGGAGGAGAATCGGAGTATCTTCTGCATAGTTGCTGTAGGTGGTCCAAGTCATCGAACATTGGTTTGGTGAAAATGTTGTATAGAGTAGGGGAGACACAGGGGGACTCCGCATGTGATAGGTATAGGGTCTGCCGCTGCTGAGGAGGAAAATACTCTCATCGTTCTGTCGCTCAGAAAGGATTCAATCCATCTGATAGCTTCAGTGGAGAAATGAGTTGCTGAATCCAAATGTTTGCATAGGACCTTGTGATCCACAAGATCAAATTCAGCTGAAAGATCTAGTAGGAGGAGGAGTGCTATCCTACCCTTATCTCTCAACTCATCTATTTGGGTCTTTAAGTCAATGAGGGCTGTTTCTGTCCCGTGTAGGGGATGGAAACCTGATTGTCTAGCACCAAGTAGTTTGTGCAGTTCAAGATGTTTCTGAATCTGGGTGTAGACCACTTTATCCAGAATCCTCAATAGAAAAGGTACTGTAGTAATAGGTCGTAATTAGTGGGGATAAGTGGATCTAATGACTGCTTTTTGAGGAGCGGGAGCACCCAAGATTGTTTTAAATTGGCGGGAATAATGCCCGAGGAGAATGAAGCATTTATTAGTTTGGAGATAAATGGTGATAGTTCTCTGGCAGCGTCTTTAATTATCTGTACTGGGCAGATATCACCTTTACAATTAGATGGCTTAAGTGAGAGGATGATTTTCTCTACCTCCAAGGCGGTAGTTTTGGTGAATGAGAATTTCTTTGTCTGGGTGTTGAGTGTGGCATTAGGCAATGGCTTAGGGGAGATCGGGGGGTTTAAGGATTTTTTTTTTAGTTGATTTTCTTTTGTAAATTATTTATTTTGTTTGCTAACACATGTTGAATATCTGTGCACCAGGTCTGATCCTTGGTGCAAGTGTCTGGTGTGGCTATAGGTGATTCAAGTTCTTTCAATGTGGCGAAAATTTTCTTCATGCTTGAGGTAGATTTAGCAATACGGTCATTGTAAGAATTCTGCTTTGCTAGGCAGATTTCATTTTTATACTGCCGTGAGATGGAGGTTAGGTTGACTTTGTTCTCATTAGTTGGACATAACTTCCAGGCAGATTCACATTTTCTCTTGCTAAGGGGAAGGGCCTTAAGTTCAGGTGCAAACCATTTATTTAAATGGGCTTTAGGTTTGCTTGTACAGAGTTTCAGTGGGGCAATTTTGTCCATAGTGTCGAGCATGATTTTGTTGTATTCATGGACTAGAATACTAGGGTGTAGGTTGTCTGGTAGTGCGTTTAGGGTTGGGAGGATAGCTGGTATAATTTTTTCCGTTGTTATATTTTTCTTGCTTCTAGTTAAGCATGGAGGTGCCAGTGGCATGAGTGTGGTGGATGGTTTAGTAGTTAGTAGATTAAAGGACACCAGTAAGTGGTCAGTCCAGGGTAGTGGTGAAATGGTCATGATGACAGCTGAGCAGTTAGCGTCGGCAACCCAGTCTAATATTCTTCCCTTCAGATGGGTAGGCTTGTTAACTTTTTGAGATAGTCCTAGTGAGTTGATAGTATGGCTATGGTTATTTATTTATTTTATTGTGTATCCGCTAGGTCGTTGAAACCTAGGTTAAAGTCACCTAATAACAGTAGTTGTGACATAGTTTTGACATTATTAGTTAACAAACTATGCAGATCCTCCTCGAAGGTCCCAAGAAGGCCGGGTGGTCTGCAAACTAGGTGAATGGTGAGTGATTGGTTGTTATTTATGGGAAGTTTAGAGGTGAGGGTTTCACACGATTTCAAAGTTTGGAAAGGGGCCAACTTTAATGATAGGTTCGCCCCAGATATGATGGCAATTCCACCACCGCGGGTGCCCTCTCGGTCTTGTCTAGATATGGTTTATCCATCTGGAATAGCCAACATAAATGACGGGCCGGCTGCATTGTGTAGCCATGTCTCGGTAAGAGCAATGAAGTCCAGGTTGGCTTCAGTGATTATGTCCACTAAATCAAGGGTGTGGGCAACTAATGATCTTGTGTTAAGGATTGCTCCTTTGAGGGAATGTGCCTCTGTTTCTAGTTTAAATTGAGTGTGGGTAGTTGTGCTTTTAGCGCTAGACGTAGGCTTGAGTCTGGAGGTTTTGTAAGACATCAATGCATGGCGTTTTTAGGTGCCAACTGTGGAAGGCCAAAGATCTTTTTCAAAAAGCTATTTTCCAAGTGCCAAATAGAGCATTATCAGCAAATCCCCAGATCCCTGTGGTATGCAGTCTTTATATCAAATATTTTATAAAGAATGAACATATATTGAATATTTTATAACGAAATATTTTATAGCAAATGCATTTAGAGGTGGGATAAAGGGTTAAATATTTTTGGGATAAAATGGGATGGGTTTTTATTGGTGGGAAACAAGGGTTTGCGAGGGGACCCCTCAAAATAAAAGAAAACAAAAAAGTGCATTCTCTATAAAAAAAACTTTAATAAAATATTCGATATATGTTCATTCTTTATAAAAATATTTCAGTATAAAGACATGTAACCATCCCAGCACCATATTTAGCCATTGCTTTAGTTTTAATGTTATAAATGTCTAGTAGGATCCTAATAGGTTGTGCTTTTTAACTTTTTTCAAAGCAGGCAACGCCACCAAAGGATTGTCATCGTGTCTCCTAATGTTTAAATATGTTTATCACCTTTAAAATGTGATACAAATGTCACACCCAGGTAGTCATAAGATATCACCATCAGTATTGTTCTTCCTAGTGCCCAGAAAGTGATATTTGTTTGAGTGTTATGTGTCCCAGAAGGGTAACAAATCATTAAGGTCAATTTCAGTACATAATTATCAATTAGACATTGCAAGGACCTAGATGTTCATACTAATAGAACAGTATCGTTTGCAATATGAAAGGAGCACTATAGATATTTTGGCCAAAATGAGGCACATAAGTCATGCATGTTGTTAGAGCATCCGATAAACCAACGATATACAGGTTGAAAAGTAAATGAGCCATGACACAATCCTCCCTCACACTCTATTAACAGGGCATCATGGCTACAATGTCCCATATGCCCAGAGTGTACACAAGCTGTAGTTTAGCCAGGAGTATTATTAAATCCATTGGGCAGTTCATCGACCTCAGGAACTGCCATAGCTTTGATCAATGTACATGGTCAAAGGCAGTACTGGGATCCTTGAATGCAAAGTACATCTTTTCATTTTTCAAATATATATAGTTGGAAACAATAAGATACAAATTCAAAATGGGTTCACTGGTTCCCAGACCTTCTCTAAAATTACATTGAATTTCACTTAAGATATTATGTTTACACCACTCTTGGAGGCGAGCCACAACTACTCTTCCAAAGATTTTAAATTGGAAATCATGCAGTGATTTAGGCCTATTTGCAGCTGATGACTCTCTTGGGCCCTTTTTAAAGATCAGGTAAATAAGAGCTTGATGCCAGTAGTTGAGGAAAGTGCTCAGTGAGTCATATGATTTAAAATAATTTACAAAAAGGCTGTCTAAATTTCTTCTAATAAATGAAAAAGATCTGCAGGTATAGCATCAGGGCCAGTGCTTGCCACTGTCTTGCTTTCTTAAGGCCGAATGCACTTCAGCATAATTGAATTCCATAGAAAGTTCTTGGCTCAATAGCGTTCTTATTTCTGGGTCATTCTACTCCACATTGCAATTTCCATATAAAACAGAAAAGCAGTTAACCCATTCAGTCTCAGGTGCATTACTGGTTGACTAGTGGTTCTTTGTCATAGAAAGTGATCCTTTATTGACAAGACCCCAGAAAGCTCTAGAATTAGTCTGGGCTGCAGCTTGTGAAAGCTGTTCCCAGGCTTTTCCTTCGGGGTCTTATTTCTGGTCACTGGTTAACTTTTTGTACCTATCACTGGCACTTATGATTTCTACTCCGTCTGAGTCATCTGCCTGCAAGGCTACTTTAGCCTGTTTGCACTCACTATTAAACCATCCAACAGGCTGAGGCTTCTTAAGATGGCATAAAAGTTTGAAAAAACCTTCCTGATATTTTTGGGGTGAGTTAAAAATAAGTAGCAAAGACCGCTGATATAAACTATAAAATATATAAACTGATATCTGCACCTGCGCGTTCTCAATGTCACTGGGCCTAGTAAGATCGTTGTTTTTGTTCTCCCCTGTTCCACTTCCCTTGCCGCGCTCTGAAACACTTGTTTATGAGCGCGATAGAAATAAAATATCAATATGAATATCAATATCAATTATAAAATGAAAATGCGGTCCAACTATCTCACTATAATTGTCAGCAACACTAGGTTCCCATCTGATTCTTGTCTTAGTTGGGCTTAAGGCATTATCATGCGCATACTGACTATTCTGTCAAGAGTTACATTGACATTTCCATTTTAACCTTAAAGTAGTAGGGTGGTGAGCTGTAAACAAGTCTTAAAGTCATCAATAGAATTCCAACTTTTTACAGTTACACAGACATAATCTGTGATTGACTTTCCTTGGTGACCAATGAAGGTGTAATTTCCTGGATTGTCATTTGGAAATCTTCCTGGTCTCATTTCCCAGGCACTATACCAAAATGTCACCTAAAAGAATTGAGACCCCCACCATACTGTGCTTTGGGCCCGTATTAAAATACTAACTGCAGTTGCAGTTGGAATTTTGGTTGGGGGTAAACGCAGGATCTAAGCAAAAAAAAAGAATCCCATTACATCGAATAAGGGGAGTGGGGATTGCGGGGGTGTTCCCCACTGCTCTTGTTCTGTTGTTTGGGAGTTGGTGGTTTGCAGGGGTGTCCCCCACTCTCTATTACATGGAGAGCAGGGGACAATAAAGTAAAAAAAGGACTTTGCAGCGCCAGTTCCGAGCCACGTTAGTGGAAGGGACCTGATGCCGCAGGGACAGAGATGACTTGGAAGCACACACAGAAGGATGCAGCTGAAAGGTAAGTAGAGAGGGGAGGGGAAGGTGGGTAGGCGATGCGGGCCAAAGTGATCTATGTGATGAATGCACTGCACCATGATGGAAGTAGGCAATTTGAAATTCGACATTATGGGTGGTGCATTGATCACATAGATCCATTTCCCATTAAACTAAACGGGTATAACATTTTAAACCACTAACACACATTCTGGGTTCAATCATGTTAGGGTAGCAATATTATTTGACAACTCCACCATTGGATAAAAGAGGCCGATAGCTGGTACATTACCAAATTTGAGGTTAAAATGACCTCCTAAAAAATTAAATGTTACACCACCTTCGTTAGTTTCCAGTATAGCTCCTATCATACATTTCAAGTCAGTAAGGCAACCATCTGAATAATCACTATTCATACGGTTATAATAGTTCCCAACATACAACATGTTTGCTGTCCCCACATTGTTTTATAAATTGCAGGTTCTCAGAATTAGTTGGTTGATTAATAACAGTTGGTGGGAATACTGATTAAACAAACACCACTATGACACCCACCGGTCATTCTTTAGGGTTTCAATTGCCTTAAATTGATAAGCAGAATAGCCATCAATATATAGCTCCAAACAAGCCCATGATTCTTGAAGAATAATGATATCAGCAGTCTGTAAAGTTGCTATAATATCCAGATTCTTCAGTTTATTGTTGCAGCCAGCAATATTCCACGATGGTATTTCAACAGTAGCTCAACATGCACCATCTAGACCAAGAGAGAAATGTGCACAAATGTGGAGGGGTAGTTCATTTATTATCTGTGGGCTTGATTCTCAGTCTATTTCCTACAAACCGGCTAAACTTTCAAAGCTGTCCTCAGTGATAACTACGCTAACATGTTTTAGCTGATTTCACTTTGTCGTTACATTGCATTGGAATATTCAGTGTAGCGGCCCTCTCTCCGATCTTGTTCTGTCATTTTGTGTAAAAAGTATTATCAACTGAGGGTTCAGAAAAGTGAGTGTTAAAAGCTTGGTGTTCCTGTTAAAGGTTTCGAAAGCAAGGTTGAGTAAGGTGATTGCACTTTAGTCGGCAAAGTTAACTATGGCTCATCACCAAATGTATTTTTTTTTTACTAACCCAGTGAACTCTTTGAGCAATTTTTGTCTTCTGTGGCCCAATGTTTGGGGCATTTATTCTTGCATCGATCAGGTGGGATATCTTATTTATGAGGGAATGAGTTTATTCTTCCACACCAGTACGTAATGGTTCTAGTTCAACGAGGATCCTACTAAAGGCACAGCCTCAGTGGTAATTGTAAAGTTAACAGGAAGTTCAGATGGGCTTCTCTCTTATTAATACCCAGGCTGACCTCCTGGGCAGTCAGAGATGATACATAGTTTTTGGATTGGGGGAAGCATGTACATCTACGATAGATTTTATCATGTTTTACCTGTGGGTCTAGGCAGATGGTTACTTAAGTATTTTTCGATGTTTTTCACTCCTCCCTTTGAAGAGAGTGGAATTCAATGATCTGATGATATATTCAGTAAAGAGATAGAACTACTATAAGTACAGCTCACATCTTCTATAATGGCAAAAATCCCATCACAATTTATTTTTAAATTCCTAAGATCGTGAATCAAATTATTGATATTCATTTGTAACTCAGTAAGTCTTGCCTTGGTTCTCTTATACCGTGTCAAGAATCCCAGTATCATTAGTAGTTGTAATTGAATGCCACTCATCATTAAAGATTGCATTCTCAGCCATCTGATTAGCCTGCACAATAGCTGCCTCAGAAGACCATGGGTCATTTTGGTTCATTACGTACTTCTCGTTGTTTTTTCCCTGGTACTAATGTGCCATCCATATTAATGTTGTCTACTTTGTCCGATGATATATTGTTCAAATTAGGCTCAGACTCACACTGTGCAAAGGAGGCAGGCATGATTCTGTGTGTGTGCATTTCTACATGTACAATTTAGATCAGAATGCATGTACAATTTAGATCAGAGTCCTGCACCTCCTGGGAGAGTATAGTATGGGGCCTTCTAGCAGAACATCCTTTCTTATGCAGAGCTGGGTGGACTGCCAAGTTGGACCAAGGCTTTCTTGGCCATTTGTATTCTTACAAGTTTCCCCGAGATTTCCTTTAAATATTGGTCCAAAGTACAGGTCCTTGGCTTGAGATGTTTGCTGATTCAACTTACCGCTAGTCCTGTTTTTTTCAGAGTTACAGGGTCCACTTCGTGTACAGCCTTACAGTTGCCCATTCCCCAAAATCACTGTATGAAGGTGTTTGTGGACAAGTATCAAGACAAATATAAGTTATTAGTATCTAAGAGAATACATTTCCTTAAAAATTATAAGGGGGCTAAAAGGTAAGGTAATCTGCAGTCAGTATCTCAATTAAATTCTGTTTTGTGTAGACCTGGAAACCAGGTAAAGATGGAAACTACTCAGCCTGCAACTTGACTGGGGCCATAAGGAGATAGCACTGTAGTGTCCTTAATGCAATGAATGTAATTAGTATTTCCTTAGTATGTTATGTTATGTTATTTGGCATTTATATAGTGCTCTATATATCATTGGTATGACCTCAAAACGCTTGTAGCTTGAACACCCTCGGGGACCGCAGTCCAGGTTAGTAGAGAGAGTAGGTGTCATAGGGTGCGTGGGTGCACCTGTTTTGTGTGCAGCTGATGTAATTGCCTGATGATAGCTGCATCCTAGCGTTAGGTGTGGTGGTGAGGATGTCAGTTGAATGTGTGCAGTCTGGTGGGTGGACACCCAGACAGGATTCTGGCGCAGCTAGGCCGGTTTGTCATGGGATATAGCTGTATTTTATTAGAGTGATGAGGTGTTTGTGTGGTAATATTTGTATGTGAGCTGTTAAGACAAATTTATTGAGGGGTATAGCTGTACTCTGATTGTGTGATGGTGTAGAGTAGAGAGTAAGCACAGTTATATGATATGATATGATAGTTCATTCACAAAGTGACTATGCACAGTGTGCTTTGAAAGCGCTAGGTGACAAGGGGGAGCGAGAGAGAGCGTTAGATACTCCCGCAGGTCAAGCGCAGCACGAATGTGAAGACTAGCTACAGTACTTGGTCTGGATAACCCAGACTGTGCATGTTCTAAGGCATGGACAGGAGTGCATGCCTTTGAATGGTACATGGGGACTGGAGGGCTGGGTAGTTAGCGGCATCGAGCGGGGCAAGGGGTTTACTGTGATACCTGCCTTCAATTAAAGGTTCCAAGGTTCCATAAATGCCATTAACATAAGTTTAAAAAGTGCAAATCTGTAGAAAACACATGATGCAAATGCAGAAGTGGAAGTGCAAGTATATGTCCTGGAAAAGGCCAATGTTTCAGCACAAATTCAATACCAATTTCACGTCCAGCCATATATGGGGGGCAGCCAGGGCCTTTGAAACAAGCCAAGGGGTTATAAAATGTATGACAGGCACCTCAGAGGCAACCACACATCCTCCTAAGTGTATATGAATTAGGAGGAAGACTCAGAGAAGCTGATTTCGGTGGAGAATATTGAAGTTGGTCTATCGGGGAGGTAGAGATTTAAGTGTGCTGCACCACGAGGCATCAGGAACAGCCCGCTCTGGCACCTTTCCGCTCAAGTGGGAACCAGGGGCTAAAAGGGCTAATGAAGATGCACCAGCATCTGAAATCCTCTGCTCAGCACAGCCCCAGTTCCAAACACCCAGCACTTCCTGCTCAAACAGGGGAAATAGCCTGCTCCAGCACCACTTCACCCCAACATTAAATATCTGCAGGCAATACAGTAAGGGCATCCATTCAACAGTATGGGTTATCCCTAATAGACCAAGTCTTATTCCACTAGGTACTGTTGGGGTGCTGTGTGGAAGTCCCAAAAGGCATTTTCAAGGTGTAATGTTCTTCCTTTTCCAAATGGGATCTGTTGGAATGTCCCCAGAACTCATTACCACGTACAGTTGCAGTAATGGCTTGCATCTTGTAGACCTTAGTAGCGTGACAAAGTGTGCAGCCTTTGTAAAACTGCAAAAAGCCAGACACAGCCATGCCTCTTCTAGCTACTGTTGCAGTGCCTTTAGCAACTAGTTCTACCCATTTGGGAGACTGGTGCAATGGTATACCAAGGTAATCATAGCTGTCAACCTCCTGAATAGATTAATTGTTAATAACATAATTAACTTGGTTTCGCTTGTGAAGTTCGGTGAGGGAAAAGGTCATGACCTTGGTGTTCTTGATGTTAATATTCAGCCCTTTTTTTCTGACAGATGTTGTGCAATACATTTAGTTGATTTTACAATCCCGTAGGTGTCTTGGAGGTTAGGATTGTATCATCTGCAAATAAAAAAAGACCCGACTTGGTGCCCCCAAGGTTAGGTTCATCAGTATCAGAACTATTTATTATCGGCGTAAGACAATTTATGTATAGTGAAAATAGCAGGAGGCAAGCATGCACACTTGCCTAACACCCCTGCAAATAGAACCATTGGCTCTTACATTCTGCCCCAGGGCCCCATAAAACGATAGCAAAGTTGCTGTAGTACAATGAGTATATGTTGTCAACCAACAAGCGCTGAACAGCTAAATCATCTAGTAAGGACCATAACTGCTCTCTGGGAACAGAATCAAAGGCAATTTGGCGGTCAATAAACACTGAAAACAAGGGAACCCTCTGCATTGCTGCATATTTTTGAAGGATCAGGACTAATCTGAAAACTTAGTCAGTGGTGGATATGCTTTTCCCAAAACCTGTCTGCGCTGGAGCAAAGTTATTGTTTTCCTATGACCATTGTTCTAGCCTCCATGATAACGTCTTAGCATATAATTTAGAAAGAGAATCGATAGAAATACTGGCTGATTTACACAGGTCATCATGTGAGCACTTTTCTTTTTTTTTTTATAAATAAGGACAATAATTGCTCCCTGCCCATTCCCAGCTTTCACCATTGTTAGGTCTTCTAAACGTTTGTTAGAAATGAAACCCAGATAGCTGTATTTTCTTTGAACAAAACATTAGGAATCAAGTCGAGTCCTGGGGCTTTGCCAAGGCTCTGTGAACTGTCATCTGTACTTTGTCAAAGCTAAACATCTTACAGTTTGTGTATAGTACACAGAATATGTTACCATTTCAAGTTGTCATTGGTTTTGTGTTAGTGGGCTCCTCTGGTTGTACCTGCTCACAAACATTAACAGAATAGCAGTTGGAAATGAATTACCACATTAGTTCTTTGATCATAGTCCCAGCTGTATAAGGTGGATTACCTTTGGAAAATATCTTACAGTACTACTTTTGATTATTGTTTATTGTTGCTACCTAGAGTTCTTCCCATTGTTTAATGAGTGAAGCATCTTTCTTTTTGCATAAAAGTCCTTTGTAGTTACACAGCTATACCTCAAGATCGACCCAATCAAGGACATCCACAAGCTCATAACCTGCCTGTCACTGATTCAATCTTGGATGTCCAATGCATACCTGAAGCTAAACCCGGACATCCAGACATAGAGACCTCGCTATCCACCATGAACCTTGAGCTCTTGACTGCCAAGCTCATCCCTCGTGCCAAGTCCCCAGGGTTCAACATCAACAAACACCTCTCCTTCAAGACACACATAGCTAAGACAACTCAGACAGCTTAGTATGACCTCTCCCTCCTAAGAAAAGTAAAGTCCTTCCTCCCTCCAGACAGCTCAGATCCAACGTTCAAACACGGGTCCTGTCCCAACTAGATGCTCTCGTGAAGGCCTCCTGTTGTCCTCCCTTGTGCATTTGTGAAGTGTCTTACACATGGCCACATGCCTCATCAAGGGTCTACGCAGATACAACCACATCAACCCAGCCCTAATCAAACATCACTGGCTCCCACTGCATGCACACACCATCTTCTAGTATTATTGCATTATCTATAAGGCAGTCACTGTCAAGTCACCCAGCTACCTTGCAGAGAACAGCATCTCTGGCAGACAGTGCACTGCCAGAAGTCGGGACGCATGCAGACTTGAAATCCGCTCCTGCAAAAAGGAAAGGACCAGAAAACAAGCCTTCTCTGCCTACGCCCCAAGGCTATGGAACCTCCTCTCTGTCAGCATCAGACCGCCCACGCTCCTACCATTCAGAAAAAAAACCAAGACCCACTTCTTCAAGGAGTCTCTCCTCCTCAGCACAGAGGCCATCACGTCAACCCTGTGCTACTTGCCTCGACAGACGGCACCCACCCCTCTCCTCCTGACCACCCCGTACAGCTGTACCTCCCTCTGTGCCACTCTGTCTCCTACCCCCTGCTATATTTGGGGTCTGTCGTGTCCTCTGAAAAGTGCTCTGTTATGCATATGTACTGCTGTATACTACTCTAAAAGGTGCTCTGTTATGCATATGTACTGCTGTATACCTCTCTAAAGCTCTCCGTTGTGAATCTGTATTGCTATATACCTTGTAAAGTGCTCCCTTGCTTCTCGAAGCTAGGTCTGTGCTCAATACATGCCAGAAGAAGAACAAGAAGAACAAGAAGAAGAAGGAGAATAATTTGTAGTGCCTACAATTTAATGAAAGCTGGGAGTGGTCATTTGTACTTGTTGATTTTCTTAAAGTGAATAGTTATTTGTTGGCCTGTCTACACTCCGAGTCAAACAAGTACGTCTAAAATTAGACACATGTTTGGGAGCGGGATAGACATAAATGGCTTGATAATATGGACAAGTCAGTTGTAAAAGCTTAGTGGTGTCAAAGAGGTCTCTTCTGCCAGAAATAGTCAGGTAGTAACTTTAACAGTTAATTGTAGAGGCTTGGGAGATTCAAAGCTTTGTTAATCGGGACCCATTTCCGGGTAGGATGGTGGACATCAGATAGGGATTTGATCTGTGAAAACTGGTCTGGATAAACGGGACTAAGCATCCAAATATAGTTCCAGTGTGTCATGGTTGCTCACAGGTCCCTCTCTAACCCGAAATGAGTCTACAATTTTCTAGGAGTACAGACAAACAAGGATAGAGTCAATTTAACTGTGTGTCTTCGCATTTCTAAATGTAGGACAGGCAGGCCGGTCGCGATGAATGTGGTCTTTGCAGGGTGTGATTCCCTGGTGAGCGATGCAGGTCCTCCGGATATGGCGCAAAAGGTTTGAATTGACATTTTATTTCATTTCTATTGTGCTCAGTTTTATCAAAACCTTTCACAATCATATATATCAACAAAAGCTGAGGCAATTACACATTTTAAAAGGTCATCAGTACATAATATTACATCATACAATCACACACATGTAAACAGCGTCACATTCATAAAAACATTTTTTAAAAAATTTCATAGCTTCCATAATAGTATCAACACAGCGAATGGCAGCAATCGTCAGGGCAGTAGACTCTCCACATAAAATCATGCACGACAGTTGAAAAGGCAAAAGTAGTTTAAAAGATGCAAATCATTTTAATAGATGTTTCTTCCTAAAATACATTGTTTCTTTATATTCTAAAACCAGATGTTCAAATGTTTCAGTTATGCTGAGCTCCCCGCAAAGTCTACATGATTGCATTTCCTAGATACATTGGGTCTACTTCCAGCATGGGGTATACATTAAACCCAAGTCTCAGGTACTTTTTTTGAATAAAAGGGCATGGGAATTTCTTTATATAATTCTCCAGAGTTTTATATTTTTATTCAGAAGGAGTTTGAAATCTGTTTAATTTGTAGTTGTTGAGTTCTTCAAATGTCACACACCAATCCTGCTCTCGAATAGCATTTTTAACTTCTTGCGAATTATGAATTACAACTTCTTTACTCTGAAGATTCTTTTCCAGTAAATGTTGGCATTCACAAACCCAATAGGGAAGGCAGATGCTTGCATCCTTATCCATAATATTATTCAAATATACAAATAATGATTATCTCAGCAGAAGAAGGATTTTGGATAAAATGATAAAGGCCTCTATTCCAACCAACTGTTTAAGGAAAGAAGTCCCATTTCCCTTCTGATGACAGCTATCTGCAAGCTAGGATGAAAGAACCAAAGATCTTTTTGCTGTTCCCTCAACATTTGCGTACCAAAGATCACACAACTTGAGAGATTTACTTGTTAACACACGAGAAGACAAACCCAGAATAAACACCTTCACTAAGAGAACTGGCACTTACCCGTGCCTAAATTGCGGGAATTGCAACAGTATAATTAAAGGAGAAACAGTGGTACACCCTTGCACAGGTGAAAAGATCAAATTAAAATGCCATGCAACTTGCAACACAGAGAACTGCATTTACTGTTTACGGTGCCCTTGTGGTACATACTATGTTGGCGAAACAGGATGGAAAATACGTATACGCATTAATGAACATAAATCATGTATACGCAACAAAAACACCAACTCCGCAGTAGCAAAACATTTCAATGAAAAAAAGCACAATATCTCACAACTTAGATTCCAAGTACTGAAATTAATTGACAATACTTGCAGATATACCAAAAGGAAAAGACAGCAGAGAGAAGCATATTGGATCGATCGGCTCGAAGCACTATCACCACGAGGAATTAATGATGAATTTGACCTTAATTGCTTTCTCTGATAATGCTATACGTGACTATGTACATTTCACTGTAATCTGAATCGTGATTGTAATTAACCAAGTTTCTATAAGTATTTCATTATATGTTCATAGTTGTAGAGCATTTTTATCTTACCAAGTCAATCACGAGCTAAATTAGTGCTCCATAAGTAAGTATCAAACAGAGTAGTAAGCATCAAACAGAGCATGACACATTCGCATTTCTATAGGTGACATAAATAGAGTTGCTCTACCACTTATGACTTTCTTGGTCTGCACTATGCATTTAGTTGACAGGAAGAGTATCTGTGAACATCCACTACATACCTACCAGAATGCAGATGGACATTGCCCACTCATTTTTTTCACAACTTTATTGTGCACTTAACAACAACACACAATCCACACAGGTATCTCTTCATCTTTGACATCGAGTGTACTCGCATATACACTCTATAATTATGTTGTGCTTTGGGACAACAAACGGGCATCAGTTAAGTAATATCAGCAGTTTGAGTTAACATTTTTCAGTTATTCACATCAGGCAGATTTTATTAGCCCACACCAAGATGGCCGGTACACTTCGTCACGTTCGGCCATTTTAGATATACACGTTGCCTTGACAATGATTTACTTTTCAGCCACATTCGAGACAGTCAGCAGCTCAGGAGAACACACACGGCAGGACTATACGAACGGATTGTAAAGGAAAGCTTTATAGGTAAGCACGAGTAATGATGAAGTGGTAACCCCATAAGTGCAGCATCGCACTTTATCATGACGAGCACACTAATGTTTGTGTTTGTTTTATTTCAGTAGTTACAGCGTTACTCGAACGCACTTTACAACGTTGACCAGCGCAGGCAGCGCCTGGAAAATAGATACACTTTGAAGGTTAGTGCTCGTAGGTGTAAAGCAAGAATAGATTGCAACAACAATTGGTGACAGTTTATAACACACAGAGTAACTATTATTACATTATGGTACAGTTGCTTCTATGGAAAAATGAGCAACCATTTTTGAGAACATGTAGAATAAGATGTTCATTGCATTTTATGTTGACGTAATATGTGCATTATGTTATGCCATTTAATGATGAGAGTACATTGATCAATTGAAACGTGGATCTTGCAATAACCATCAAGGACTGTATTCCAAGCAACTAATTATGACATATGTGTTTTTCTCTCTTCTTTACGTGTTATTTATGAATTGTCTCTGTTTATTGTGGTTATCCTGTCTTGCTAAATGCCTTCCCAACATGTTTATTGCAACACTAATTTCACGATGTTGATTTTCTTGATTATTGATGAATAATGTATACATGCTTGCATAGTTTTACCCGGCTCTGAAGAAGGAAACTATGATTTCCGAAAAATGCATTAGCCATAGGGTTGTTCATTTGCCTATTAAAACGCAGGCTACAAATTGGTGTTGTTTAACCAATGACAAAAATTCATTGATTGACATTTTTGGTGGATTAAAAAATATCATTTATACATCATGTGAACTGTTTTTATTTATGATTATATATTTTTTGATCAAGTAATTTATGCAAATATTTAACCATTCGTGGGAATTACTGTTGTGTGCCCGCACCGATGGCTAATTAGCCTAGGTCCTTTTTTCTACAAGCTATCAGCAAGCAGTCTGGTAAACCGAGAACCCTACATCATATATAGTTCTCTATTTTGTGCCATTTGTATTCCTTTATATTTGGAATCTCAATGTCGCGCAACAGGGCAGCTATTACCTTGGCCTTGTAGTATTTGAGGGCAGGCATACAGAAAATTAGCCATACTTATTGGTCAATCTTCTCATCTTGGCAGCATAAGACCCAGATTTTTTCTCAGCATTCTAAAATGCTCACCCTTATTTCATTTGTTATAGATAGTAAATCCCAGATCTCTACACACTCTAATCTCTCCACATCAAGCTTCCAAACAAACGTACGACTTTATTGTTGGTACACACCATGTTATTAATCTTATTTATATTGATTTCCAAATTATTTAACCCCATTTAGGATGCAAGGGCCTCCAGGCTCCTTTTCAATCCAATTGGGCTTTTGTATATAAGGACAAAATCTTCCGAATTCTGCCATATAGTCAACTGCTTGCTGGCCTATTTGCAGGGGGGAAGCAGCAATATTAGTAAAATAAGAAATGAAATCTGATAGATAAAAGTTAGAAAGAAATGGGACGAGCATGCAGCCTTGTCGTGACCCACTTTTGGTAACCACAAGGTATGAGAGTGGACCTCTACCATCCAATCTAACAGTCACCTTGATATCATAAGGCAGAGCAACCAGGACTTCAACAAAACCCACTGGGGCATCCCTGGATCTAATGTTCATCCAAAGATGTTCCTTATCCACTTGATCAAAAGCCAAAGTGAGGTCACACATACTAGGTGTAACTGGCTCTTATCATTAATTCTTTGTTTTTGAAGGAGACACTGACTAAAACCATTGGGATGGGTCCCCAAACTTTTCCTGAATGCTGACAGGCTAATGTCCTAACCCCCTATACTTTCCATCCATCCAATCAGATCCTCAAGCAGGATCATCAAACAGATCTTACTCCCAATGGCAAGAAGGTAGATAGGGCAATAATATTTTGGTCTGGACCTATCTCTATTCTTGAAAATGAGATTAGACATCTTTCATGACTCAGGGAAGGTTCTACTCTTAAGAATATTCCTTATAGAGTATGGATAAGATCTCTGCTCAAATTTCAATATTACCTGTCAAGGAGAAGTTGGACAGACTGACAGGGCCAGATGCTCTAGATGTATTAACCCTCCTTAGCCAGTATTCTACCTTAATACTGCTTACATTTTGGTCACAGATCATGGTCCTCTTCAGGTGCTGAATAGAGCTTTGATAGAAGTTCCATCCATTCCGAAATCTTGGAAATCAGCAAACGTGGTCCCAATTTTCAAGAAAGGCGATAAAGGCAACCCAGCAAATTACCGCCCAATAGCCTTACTGGACACCATTGGGAAATTGTTTGGAGCCTTCCTCCTAGACAAATTTAAGAACTGGGCAGTCACTTCCGAATTACAGGATGACTTTCAGACAGGATTTGTAAAAAATATCGGAACACTGGCAAACATAATGTTACTCAGTGTATTGAAAGCCAAGGTGCTAGAGGGACGACCAAAGATACACCTGGCGTTCATAGACCTCTCTCACGCATTCGACACGGTGAATAGAGAGCGCCTATGGACTAAACTGAGGACAGGGAACTGCCCGACATCAATCCTGAACCCAATCATGGAGTTGTACTCTGGAACATCCATGAGGGTCAGACTCAATGGAAAAGGACAACTTTCAGAGGAGATCAATACCTACAGAGGCGTGAAACAAGGTTGCCCACTGGCCCCCGCACTGTACAACGCGTTCATTGGAGACTACCAACACTGGGACCCCAACATTAGAACATTTCCGCCTAGAATTGGAGATGAAATGGTTGGCAGACTACTCTATGCCGACGATATCTTATTACTGGATCAAACCGCCATAGGGCTACAACGCAAACTTACTTCGCTCGCAGAATATCTTGAGACCAACGATCTGATTCTAAACTCATCAAAAACAAAAATAATGACTCTGGAAAAATCTACTACACAAAAAGCAAAATCTAAATGGTTCCTGGCTGGAGGGAAACTGGAGAAAGTAAAATCATTCCGATACCTGGGAGTTACGATAAGCGCAAATCGCTTTGAAACCCCCATGCAGGAATCCTTGATTGCCAAGACCAAAATTATGATAACACAAGCTCGACTCATGGACAAAAAATACGGAAAATTCTCACTGAAACCAGTGCTGAACTTCTACACAGCGAAAGTGGTACCCGCCATTACCTATGGTGCAGAAGCGATGCCCATGATTCCAGAACGGACCTGGCAGAAGTTAGAAGGATTATTTTGGAGGAAAATTCTAATGCTCCCAAACTCTACTCCGATGGAATCTATTCGCAGAGAAATCAACGTCATCTCTTTAAAAGGAAGAGTCAAGCTAAACATCTTAATGCTGAACCGGAAAATTAGACTATCCTCTGTGAAGATCTTCAAGTTTATAAAGAAAGAACTCAAAACAGGAGAGAACAACATCCTAGCCTCTTGGGAGCAAAGAAATACAGAAACCCTTGAGGAAATTGGAAGCTCATGGGAAGAATTAGAAAGTAACCCCGCCAAAACAGTAAAAAAATTTAAACAAATGGATTGGATTAAAACGCTGGAAGAGGCCGCTAAATACAAACTGGCTGCGGACCTACCAGTCAATTACCAAAAACAAAATGAACCCATGAGCTATTTACTACAAGGTCCAAGTAAGCAAATTAGAAACACCTTTCTAAGGGCCAGGCCGAATCTCTTACACACGAAAGAAATCCTATTCATCAGAGGCTCTGCTGCTAATAACCTCTGCAGATTCTGCAACAAACCCGAAATAATAGAAACCTTGAGGCATCTGCTGCTGTCATGCCCGGGACTAGCGGCCAAAAGAATGACACATATGGGCCACTTATCCAAAAACAGCAGTTGCGGGGAGGAGGAATATTGGTGGAATATCCTGATGTCAGGTGGAAATGTAAAATCAGTAATCGCAGTCGGCCAGTTCTTCCAGAACATAAACCTGAAGAAAGAAGATCCAATCTGACAAGTACATTTTCACCTGTCTAGACACAGAAGCGCAATAGATCAGAATCCCTTTGGGAACACAAACTCTCTGAACAACAAACTTTGTTAAAACTGTGAAAACAGTTGAATCAAATAAAAAAAAAAAACAAAAAAAAAAAAATAGAAGTTCCATCCATACACATTCTGCAATGGGATTTATTTGTTTATCCATCTGAATTAATCTACCACTATTCATGAGGGACCACAAATCCTTAATATTGTTGTTACATAAGACCATTAGAATAGACTCTCACACATTCTGCCAGATTTTTATATGTGCCACTTTCGGCAATTCCTAAAATCATGTTTTTTTTAATTTGATCTCCAGTTACTTTCAACTTGACTTGTCTTTGCAATCTTTGAATGTGGTTCCTCAAAACCCTTTTTTTCGCACATGTCTTTATCAAAAGTGTGCAGATGTATCCTACAACTCCAATTCAAATTAAATATACTATTACTAATTTGTATCATTATGTTATTATGTTTGGATTATTACAAACATTTAGGGGGTAATTCATGGACTATTTGCGCCGAAAAAAACTGGATTTGTGTGCCAATCTGCCCGCAAATCCCCATTTGTTAAACAGGGATTTGCAGGCAGAATGGCGCACAAATCCCATTTTTTTGGCACAAATAATCCAAGAATTACCCCCTTAATATTTTCCAATTATTACAATTTGTCTTTTGCAATAAAATCTCAACATCAAGTAATTTCATCAACAATAAAAAGACCATAGTTTTAAAAATGTACATCTTAAACAGCCAGTATTTTCCATTACAATTCAAACAACATCTAAACAATTTCATGAACGGTTAAGAAACAACAGTTAAAAACCTTTAGATCTTAAACAGGCACACAAAGTACAATTTAATCTAAGAATTTCATCACAGCAAAAATCAAGGAGGGGTTCTTCCCAGTTATAAACATACTCCACCAATCATTCACCGTCAATGTTTTAACATTTTTGCAAATGCCAGCTGAGTATTTAGTTCTTATAGATAAATCTTATAGATATTAGGCCACAACTAAATGTTTAAGAATTCAATCACTTCTTAATTTTTGTAGAATCTACAATATGACTCAGACTTATCCATCTGCCTCAGTACAGTTAGCTCCTCTCTAGTCGGCAGTCGGTTCAGACAAAGTTTAGTTTTCTTATTAGTGATTCAATATCATCCTTTTCAAAATTCAATCAACCATTTTTTACCAACTCCATGCTCCTCTCCAAGCTCCTTTAAGACTTCCCAAGTTTAGGCCATGCAAACATGGCTATGAAGTGGGCAATCCAGCCCTCCTCTGAGACCAAAGTAGAGAGTGTTGTTGGTTGGATTATTTCATAGTTTTTAAGAAGTACCCAGAGATTACGTTTGTTGTTCTTGCAAATTGTTTTTAACATTTGCTCCACATCCAATTGTATTCTATGTGCTTTGGAGAATAGCAACCAGTTTTTGTGTTGCTGTTTCCTATTTTTCCTTTACATCACTCTTTCCCCGTTCTGAAGTCTATTAAATTTTCTTAGGTCAGCTCGATAGATTTTCCTGACCTCTAATTTTCTCAGAGAAAATTTTTGCAGAAAGAGGCACAGAGAAACAGAGAAAAGAGATGAAAAATCCTCTCTCCCCATAGTCTTATATAGACAGAGCCTGAAATCATGAAACCACCATCTACTAGAAGCAGTCCATCTAATCCGATAGCCTGCATTAGTAACCATAGGCCCTTGTTCCAAGTTCTTTTCCACAATTTTTATCTTTGATTCACAAACCCTCTGATAATCAGATGGGCACTGTTTTAAGATTGAGATATATCAAAAGCTAGCTAGTCCTGTAGGATGGAAAGGGAGACAAAGATATAATCAATCATTGTGGTCAAGGCCCTCCTTTCCAGGTATAAGCTTTGCATTACTGTTCTAAAGAAATCAAATGTAATCACTTCGAATCCCAGGTTGTCTTGGTGCCATCCATCTATGACCACTTGCTGTCCTAGCTTTATTACTTACATTGTCACTTGAGAAATCTAGAAAGGAACAGCAATCACTGATGAGGACACCAGCAATCACCACCTCCCCACTATTGTTTGTGCCAAACCCGTCTTCAATCACCAATGCTACATGATCAAGAAGGTCAATTTATAACTGATCAACTGGCTTCCAGTATACATTAATGATCATTATATCCCCTTGTCTAAAAAATAGATCTGAGTTTTCATGATGGGACACTGCAGGCACACCAGGGGGCAGCACATCCCTAACATGACCAGCAGCCCCAACCCAATCTTAATAGCTGTAATAAGTCCCCCAACCAGTCTACCTCTTTTACCCTGCCTAGCTGGCTGTATAAACATCAGGAACCCATCTAATGTGGGTTTTCTTTTCAACCAAACTTCTTGTAGGTTAATAATATTGGCTTGCAACAAACAGGGACCAAATGCACCTGTTTTAAACAGATGCAAAACACCTCTCTTGTTTCACGAGAAGCGATTGACAACGGCATTCTATGTACCATGGTGGATCTAGTTGAGTGATCTGACCCCAAGAAGGACAATAGGCATTACTAATCTCTATCACCCTCCGTCCTGCCCCTTATCATCCTGTGTACTGTCAACTGGCCCTCTCCCTGCTGAATTGGTACACCGTCCCTTGAATGTGTACTGCGATGTACACAGATATTCTACTGGATAGAGATCATATCTCATTGTTAACAGCTTCTCACGTTCCTTGAATAGGAACTCAAAAACAAATTTACAGCCAATGGATAGCCACACCACATTTGTATGTTCATCATCCTTAAACTCAACATGTTCCATATCTCGGGAATAAATGTTTCTAAACAGGGGAACATCATGTACCAAATTCTGAACATTTCCGCGGTTTAGCACAATTTTAGGATTATCCTGTAAAAAGTATTCCAAAATTAACACTCTGTAAACACCCTCCTCTTTTTGCAGCCCAAAACATCTAGGTTCTTTGATCTTTTCAGCAATGCGGGTGGTCTGGTCACATCTTGCCACCCTATTTTCATACACAGATCTATTATTATTTTCCCTGAACTATCTTTTTATTACAAGGGGTTTATCAAGCATTGCTCTCAGATCCAGACCTTCCCCCTTACTTTTGCAATATTACCTATGCACGAGTGTTCCTGGTTGTTTCATTCTGGGTTACTATCTCTGCGAAAGTGGAGGATCTGCTTAGTCATATCATTATTCTTAGACCTTGCACAATCTCCAGCCCTTCCTCCAACAATTTAGAGGTGTCCATGATCACACAATGGCCCAGCAATGGGTTCTCATCTATGTCAATCAACTCTTCATCTGCAGACTGATGTCTTCCATCCAACTCCTCATTTACTTCCAATGTTGGTTTAGCAAAGAGAAGCAGAATTGAGCCTCTTTGTTCTCCAAGTAAGACAGAGTATTTCCCTTTTTTTTGTTACTGGTTTGTTTATACCCACGTACAGACTCCACATCCTCCATACTGAGAGCCAGTAACTGACTTGTCCATTTTTCTCAACATTTTTCATATTACTCTGTATGTTTTTAATTTGTTATTTTTGATTGAGATACTCCACCATTCGCGACCATTACAGCCTTTTAGGCCATCGTACAGGATCCAGCCCTGTCCAGAGCACTATCTCCCTCATTACTTGGGGGAATTGAGTGTAACACAGGTACCTCTGCCCCAAATGCAATCTTTTTATTTCTAGATTTCTTTCTGTAGACTTGAGTACTGAAACGTTACTATCCTGAACCTCCCTGTCAATCTGCTCAACAATCATCACCCTCTATGATTCATTTGATTCCTCCTGACTCTGAGAATCTTGTAATATTATACAAGCTGCCGACGTCTAACGAGTTAAGTCAAACATTTCTGATCCAACTTGGTTGTCTTCACTCATCCGATCCATAACTTTAAAACTCAAACCCAGGGATTTATCCTCTGATAGTGACTGGTTTCCTTTATTTATCTGATTGCGTGTCTGGGCCACTATATTGCCTTGAAGGAAGCACATCTTTGAATTTGAAGTTCTTAGGCATTCTTTTACTTCTCTTAGGCCCAAGTTCATATTCTCATAGACCCTCACCAAAGATGTAGGAACAAAATGTGAAGCTCCCATGGTTGATCCACCAGGAATTTTGGGGGTTTCGTAGCTGGGATTCCTAGGAGTTTGAACGTTGGATTTCTGTAGGGTAGACCCGTCGTTAATACTCTTACTGTCATTTCCATTGAATGCTACTCCAATGCTATCATGCTGGGATATATCCGAAAGAGTCATTCAAAATGAGTCTGGTGATTTTTCCAAGAAGAAGGTGACTGATATTGGAATCGTTTTGATCACATGAGAGATTGTTAGGGTGGTGAGGAAGAGTCCCCATGATTACGAGGGGTTCATGTTGCACACAATGTATTGGTAGCAGCGAACTTGGTGAAATGTTGCAATGTTGTATGTATCGAGCCTAGTTAATTATTGATGGCATATGTTACTTTTAGTGTTACTTTTTGTCTAGAATTGATACCTATTTGAGTTGCATGAGCATAGAAATATACAGTGTCAAAACCGCAATTGTAACATGAACACGATCTACACTCAGGGTACCCTGAAATATGTAGAAAGTGGGAGATAGAGAGGGTTTCAATGCGCATGCAGAGGGGTGCCTGTCCTTCGATCCCACAGTAAAGAAGGAATAATATTTATAAAACATAAACACAGAGAAATGTATAAAAGGAGTTTAATAAGGAGTTTATATAAATATGCATGCAGTGGGCTTTTGTGAGTTTATTCAGACTTTGCAGTTAGCAGTTGCACAATTCATTTTGGGTAGCTGGAACATTCTGTTTTTTTCAGGCTTCGAGGTTTGACAGAGGAAGAATGAGTCATTCAGTAGAAGATCATCCTGCAAACAGGACAAAGTTTTATGGTTTACCAGTTCTGTAAGGAACAGCTGTAATCTTGTTCATTGCATTGAAGTCACGTAGAGGGGGTCGACCACTCGATTCACATCATCTCCGTCTATCGCCCTCCTGGTCCCACTGTACCATTCTTTGATGATCTTGGGCAACTCCTTGATTCTCTTTCCACTAAACATCACCTCAATCTCTTAGGTGACTTTAACACTCCCTCTCCAACCACTTCAAAGAAATCTGAACTTTAGTCTTTTCTTAAGGGCCACGCTCTCCACTCTATCGATACCCATGCACGGGTAACTCTTTCCATCTCTTATTCGTCTCCACCTCTCTCGCAGCCACTAATACTACTGCCACACCATCCATATCTGATCACTCGATGGTTTCTACCATCATCTCCTTTCCACATTATAAACTTTCCTCACCACTTGCTTCACCTTCTACCTAAAGGAAATGTAAACCTTCTTCCAGTCCCCCCTTTCTCTCCGACCTACAGTTCTCACTCTCCTCCTTCACACCAGATACCTCTCCACCAACACTGTCTTCTTCAATGTCCAGTCCCTACTATATGACTAGTTCTCCTCTCAGCGTCCTCAACCATGGGTCACCCCATGCATACAGTCTCTTCACACAGACATGCATCAGCAGCTGCACAAATGAAGGCATATCCACTTGCATGAGAACCTACAACTCTAACTCTCAGCCCTGAACTCTCCTAACCTTCATTGACACTCACTCCAACCATACTCCAACCACTCTCACCGGCTAAAGGGTTGCCTAAACTCACTCCTCACTCCTCCTAAGCCTATGACTATCAACTGCACTCTCAAAGTTAATAACCTAGCTGAATACTTCACTGGAATAATTTCCAAAATTCGAGACCCTCCCCTGACCTTCCTCACACTCCCTCCTCCTAAATTGTACACGCTGCCTACTCTACCATCATCCTCTGTCTCCATCTCCCACTTTAGTCACACTAATATTGATGAAGTGCTATTTCTATTGATGAAGGCAAACCCCTCTTGTGCCCCATCAGACCCTCTTGCTCCAGCATCCTCTTTGTTCTCACCAACTATGTTTTCTGTCCTCTCGGCAAGATTATTAACTTCGCTATCAGGACTCTCTTTGAACTACCTCAATTCACTCCTACTTCCCTGTACTGTTTCAAGGCTGGATGTCTGATAATGCAAAACAGGGGCAGATTTAAAGGCCTTCTCCTGGTTCACAAATCTTTTTACAGTAAAGCACCCTGTATCTATCCTCAACTATCAAACTCTATAAGCCTTATCGTAATCTCTGCTCTGCCTCCTTGACTTCCCCTGTGGCTCCTCGCCCTCCCTGCTCCACTTGCATGGAGTTCTCTTTCTTGGGACATCCGAGAAACAATCCACCAGGTCTTGTTCAAAACCAAACTACAAGCCTGCCTCCTCTCCTCTGAGTTACCTTCTTAACCTACCTCGCATCTGCCTGCTAGCTAACATATTTCCCTCAACTCTAACCTGCCTCTGTCTCTCACTTTCTCTGCCTCCATTATAGCCCTCTGCCCATCATGGCCACATCCCCAGCAGAGCTGGCTGTACCACCTACCTGCACTTAGAAATGTCCAATGTTGGTTCTTCTTAATCTATGTATGTCCACTTATGGATTGTTCCCAGTGACTGCTCCATTGTCTCCCCTCCACAACCTGGTCGCAATGTCTCTCAAAATCACCCCATTGTAAGAAGCTCATTGCTTCCCGTCAAATCTGATTGCTTATCTATTGTGCGTTCTTTTGTGATCAAAAGATCACTGTTCCTCCTGTATATAAATAAATAAATACATTGTTTGTGCCTGCAATAAAGATGGGGCCCAAGGCCAGGGTGTCCAGTGTTCAATTGTTTGTGAAATCAGAGGCTGTAGGTGTTGGAGTAGTGGTCGCATAAATTAGAATGTCTTAGAATGCCTTAAAAGGAGTCAGGAGTCTGGGGTGGACAAAATCGCAATCGATAGTTCAAAGAGAAACCTGTTTGTTTAGCCCTTCTTACTATTTCGAATATTTCCGAGTGGACCATGTGCATCACACTTTGGGTTAAAAGGCTCTAGGTCAGTTTTTACTAAGTAATGAATTATGTTATATGTGAATGTTTCATTGTACCATGATGTCACGGCTTACCACGGGCCAATGCCCAGCAAAGGCAGAATTTGAATATGATCTGAAGATTGCAGTAAAGATTGTCGATGACCATTGAGAGAGAATACATTTGGAAACGATAGAACTTCTTTGTAAATGTTTTGTTCAATCATGTTTTAGGGGTGCATGGTAATAAATCTGGGAGTGTTTAACTGTTGTTCAAATGTATAAAAATGTATTTAGTTTGTTGAGACTTGAGTTGGCTTGTTTCCAGAGGACTATCCAACTGCTCCCTGGATAATTTGTACAATAAACCTTGCTTTATGTACGAAACATGCACTTGTTCCTCAGGTGGTCGACCTGGTTTGGGTAGGGGTCTGCTCCTACAAGATGGAATTTCTAATCAAACCTGCACCCGTGTTGGTAAATTTGTTATTACATATAGTTTGGTTTGTTATTGGTGGTACCACAGATTTTGCTGTGCTCTCATTTTCCACTGCATTTCCAAGCAGAGGCAAGATACCTATTACTTGGGATCCCCCAGTTCTGTGCATAGGTAGGAACCTTTCCAAAAAATCTTGTTATCTTTACCACTGTAGATGTGAATCCTTTAGCCAAAGAAGTAAGAGGTTTACTTTGCACCATCATAGCGACTAATATTTTTGGCATAAACAATTACCAGAAGCACTGGTTGGGAAATGTTCTGCTAGCATTTGTGGGCTTGTCGTAGGGGGCCTGTCATAGTCACTACCAGAGCAATTGGATTTGCTTCTTTCACAGCAGGAACAGCTGTCACAGTCAGAGTTTTAATCAGGTTGGCATCCGGTAAGTTCCCCAAGTCTGTTACTGCTCTACTCCGTAGAGCATACATCACTAGTGTAGAATATACAATTAATCACACTCACCAGAGGGATCAGGCAAAGGGCAAACCTTATCAGGAACCTACCATCTGCAACGTTTAAACACTGACTTTGATTCACAGCCGACTATCCCAGGTAGCTAAACTATTGGCTGGAAACTTTGTGCAACCTAACAGCTGCAACCACACTCTCCACAATCAACAGTCCCGGGTCAGCCACTAGTCAATGCTCACAGACAGGAGACATGGATTTTCTCTGCTTCCCTAATTCTCCAGGAAACACCTGTTCCACCTCTGCCGGGGTGTCTAACGGGGGGGGGTCGCAAAAACAAAACCTATGCGAGTTAACATTAGCCTGTTAGCCTCCTCAACAGGGACATTTACTTGCGCATGGGGCCACACAGGCATGTCTTTGTGAACTGCTGGTTGCCCTCTAGACTCATCCGTACTTGTGAGCTACACAAAGTCCTCTTTTTAGGGACTGGGTGGGTGAGGACGGTTAGACACCAAAACTACAAATTCCCACAAACCAGCTTCCTATCCTCTTTGCTAAGAGTGAGTATTCACAGATTCAAACGCATAATGTCATGTTCACCCCCTACTCAAAAATGGAGCAATTAACCATGTGATTTATCAAAAATATACATATTTTAATTTTTCAAAAAACATTGCACTTAACAATCATATTCTAAAAAATGTTTAACAAAGACACCATACAGAATTCATTCCTATGCTTGTATGTGTATTATCTACCTGGAACACCAGTTCTTATACCAGACCCCTTATAAGAACTGGTGTTCCAGGTAGATAATACACATACAAGCATAGGAATGAATTCTGTATGGTGTCTTTGTTAAACATTTTTTAGAATATGATTAAGTGTAATGTTTTTTGAAAAATTAAAATATGTATATTTTTGATAAATCACATGGTTAATTGCTCCTTTTTTTAGTAGGGGGTGAACATGACATTATGCGTTTGAATCTGTGAATACTCACTCTTAGCAAAGAGGATAGGAAGCTGGTTTGTGGGAATTTGTAGTTTTGGTGCCCTCTAGACTCTCCACCAATGTCTACCAAATTCAGTCGCACTATCATGCTCTCACTGCTGCTGATGCTGCAAATGAAAAGCAGAACTAGATGAGTGCACCTCTTGCTGTCAAGCCACACCATTAGAATGACGCGGAACAACTGAGCAATCAAGCCCAGCCGAACATACGCTTTCGATGCACAAATTAACATTTTAGATCACCCGCAATTATAATGTGAGCTTGTTTAGTTGGAGTATGTGAATCTAACACTTTCTCAAGAGTGACATTGAAGACATTTAAGGCATCCTATAAGGGTCTTAGATACACATTCAGTAAATGAATACAGTATCTCCCAACAAATTAGATCCAGTGAGCAAATGCCTAATGCATGATATTTCCTGACTATAGTAGTCTGAATAAAAACCAAAAGCCCCCATTTCGGCTTTCCTTTTAGGGCTTTGGATTTAGGTAAAATAACCTGCCATATCATCGACTATCATAGGGATTTAACCTGTGACAAGAGGTCCACCATAGTACTGTGAGATTTAGAAGCTCATTGTACTCGAGTCACATGACATGCACTGGGTATCAAAGTTCACTTGAAATATGGAAAGCTGTTAGTTGGGAGATTGAACAAGTCTGACGAAGTGCCTGCTGTGGTAAAGAATGCTTGGCAATAGGTGTTCGATCAGATTAACCAAGCTTTTTCTGTAAATCCATGTTTTATTGATCTATGAACATTCATTAATGAAATCAATTTCCACCTTGCTCTTTAAATTTCAGAACGGGTACCCAGGTATCTTTTTTGCTTTACAGTGTTCTGCCCACAAAGGATAGGAGTGACTAGCAGATAGCAGCCTCTTTGGAATAATAAGTGGTTTTCTCCTACAATACATGTTGTCATCAGCTGTTTTTAGGCTAGGCAGCGTAGGAGCTGCTAGACTTCCAACATGTTGAATGAACAGGATGTTAATCAGATCACCATTCCTACAGTAATTGTAAATTGGTATGTGAGAAAACTTAAAATACTGAGACCTCTTTCATTTTAGATTCCAAATATGTTTTTGTAGCAGTAAATTCCCATCATTTAGTCAACATCCATCTGCGTAATTTCTCCCACCATAGCTTTACTGGTGTTTGCTAAACATGCTTTTATGCTCCAACCACAAGGCTCTCAGATTATACTGCACTGATGATCCCTAATACGAGTGAAACCTGTCTCCATTCTGGAGAGCTCTCTGTGTTGGGGTAATTATGCAAACCCACAATGATTTGCTCTTGTGATTCTGGATTTCCAGTGATCGGTACTAGGCAGCAGTGTGGCATGTGGGTCTTGGCTCAATTGACCAAGTCTACTTTTGCATTTCAAGTGGGAGGGATTTTTCAAGCCTTTTCAAACCCAAAATAACTTTTCTGGTGTTTGCTAAATATGCCACAATACTTTAAAGAAAAGGTTGTCAGACTATACTGCATTGATGATCCTTAATAATGGTGAAACATCGTATGTAGTTGTCTGCATTCTTGTGAAGTGCCAGTCTTGGGTTGATTAAGGTATATATAAAATAGCACTGCCCTGTAAGGACATTTTTTGGAGCAAATGGCTTGCATTTGGGCTAATTTGCATACCCATAATGCTTTGCTCATGTGCTGTGGCTCTGAACTGGAGGTGAACTTCCAGCCATGGCCACTGGTTGGCACTGTTGCATTTGTAACTTTGCTCAAATGATGTATTAAAATATATACGTATATATTTATGTGGCGGGCCTTACGGTTGAGGTGGAACCTAGGACCATTGACTTTTGGAAACATCCTATTGCTAATAACTTTGACTTGCTGGGTAGATCTGGCTGAAATGTTCGCAGGGAATGGCCTGACACAGATCATTCTAAACTGGAAAGTATTGGTCAAATGTATCTAATTGTTCAAAGTATTCAGGGTAAAATAAAAGAAAGATTTTTGGACTGAGACACTTACTTTCCCCAAAGAGATTATTATTTATTTTTTTAACAGGTGCAAGGCAAAAAGCGCTGGATGGATTTGTGTCAAATATGAAACAAGTTGGGCACAAAGCATATTCCTTTTTTTAACCTGGCGTAAATACATTCAATAGATATTAAAATTTGACAGAGAAGCAGGTGCCATAGACAGCAAAAATATTATATACATCTTCCATAATGCATTGCTTAATGCTGAGATAGTGGTGTTTCAAAATCAAAATGTCAGTGCCATCTTCTGAGATTGGTCCTTTGAAAGGAATGGAAAAAGGGAATATTTCAGACAAGGGGCCTCATTATAACTTTGCCAGTCCGGAATCAATGATGCCGGTAAACCAAATGACACAGATGTTTCCAAACCGGCAAACTAGAGATGTGCCTGCTGGATCTGCTGTGCCTGACAGGTCTGACCCTGCCGAGCACAGTGGCCACGGTAGGCAGACTTGTCATGGGAGCACCGGCACCATTGTTAACGATGGCAGAGTTCCCATGACTCTATGTGAATGGGGATTAATGAAATTGATGGCACCTGACTTCCCGGCTGCCGGACTGGGAATAGCCCGGTGGCACTGGGAAGTCAGGTACTGTTAATTCATTCCGAGTCCGGCGGCAACCCGCCAGTAGCAGCGTCAGGGTTACCGCCAGACTCGGAATGAGGCCCAAGGTATGTCATTTTTTAAATAAAAAATAAGTGTCATGCTGAGGGAGAAATGGCAGACAGCAGTGTATTCCAGAGAGCAGACAAAACTGCAGTTCGAATAAAATGTTCTTTTGAAGGATGGTCCTTACTTAATAAGCCCTTCACATCAGAAATCTTCACAATCTCCCATGCAATGTAGACATTATCCTGCCCTTTGAAGTTCTTTTCAGGTATTTCATTAATACCTCTACCTATTGTATAATAGTATCAACTGCATCTATGATACAGGGAATACGGTGCCCTCAATGATTTGCTTCCGACGAGAATCGTCTTGTGCACGTCTCTCATTACCCCTCCTCCTTTTTTGGCACTGTACCCCATTAACACCCACTGACTCTTTCTCGTTCCAGTATCCAATTGCCCCACCATACTCCAACTCATCGTAGTACCCCATTAGTGATGCATTACCCCATGTAACTTGTCCCCATGCCAGTCATCCATTACTCCCCCATCATTCTTCCTTGTCACAGGATCCCATTAGTGCTTCAGTAACCTTCCTTGACTAAGTACACCATTATCCCCGCCCCACTCTCTCTCATGCCAATACCTCATTACTGTGGCCTGCTGTTCCTCATCCCAGTACACCATTAATAATTAATGAACCTGCCTTGCACTTTCCCACCCAAATACCTTATACCCCTGGACCTCTCTTCCTCTATCCGGTATCTCATTAGTAAATCCTTACCCTGCCTCATGCTTTTTCGTCCCAGTAACCCTTTAGTAATCCATTACATTATTCCCACCTCCCTCGCCCTCATCCTGGTGCCAAATTAGTAATCCATTGAATTACCCCACTTTCCTCTTCCTTGTCCCAGTCTAGCACTTAGTGATGTATTACATTGCCCCAACTCCATCTTCCCCATCCCGGTGCCCCATTACTAATCCATGACATTATCCCAAATTCCTTTTCCTCACCCTGGTACCCCATTAGTAATTCATTACACTACCTCCAACTCTGTCTTTCTAGTCCTGGTACCCCATTAGTAATCCATTACATTACACTGCCTCCCCCATCCGGACCCACTAAACATTCCATGCATTATCCTTATATTCCTCTTAGTTGTCCCCGTAATCCATTAGTGACCCATTACATCACCCCCTTTCACTCTTCCACTTTTTGGTACCTCATTATTGATGCATTACCCTTCCACTGTCACAGTTTCGTGCGCTCATGCTTGTCATTGTCCCTCATGCGCATTCATTCCAATGTCCCTCACGCACATCCTCATCAAAGTCCCTTGCATACATCCACATCAGAGCTCTATGAGTGCCTCCACATCACAGTTCTGCAAGTGCATCCTCGTCAGACCCTCTCCTCCTCTTCGTTGTTCCAGTGCCTCTTCTTCTTCATTGTCACATTTCCTCATCCTGTGCGTCATCATGTGGCAAAGCGCAGCATGCGGCATAGTTAAAGGCCATGCCTTAGACAAAGCATTCACTGTCCTAGCAATAGCACATATCCCAGGACCCACAATGTGGAGAAGCCCATGGTGCATAGCTTACTAACACACTGATAAGTATGCATAGGACATAAAATCAAGCTATTAAAATGAGAACATTTGTACTGCAGGTGGTGGGAAATATAGCAAAACAAAATCATTTAGATTCATTTGAAAAACGTTTATTAAGAAACAGTGAAGGTGAATCAGGTCAGTGTGATAAAACGCTTGAAATTCAGTTCAAAATCTTTCGTTGAAGTGGCATTAAGGTTCCAGTTTAATGAAAAATAAACTCTGAATTCAGCAGGTGTTGGAAGCTACACCACCTTAACTCCAAGCTGCTCTGCTTCACAGTCCATGAGCACACTTGTTGCATCCCTTAAGACATCACCTGTGACATCATGCATGGCATCAATGTAAGGTAACCCCTGTGCTTCTGGGCAGTGTGACTGCTGTCCAAAGTCTGTGGACATTCGCACAGTTTGCAGACTCCGTGGCTATCATGATGGGGGCAGGGGTTCACTATGATGTAAGGGACATGTAGAAAAATTAAGGGTATCCTGGTAAAATCCCATGAAATTCAGTGAAAAAACTTTGTTAAAGGGACGTTATGGTTAAGTTGCACTGATAAAAACCTATCAAATTCAGTGAAAAAACTTTGTTAAAGGGATGTTATGGTTAAGTTCCACTCTTATGGCTGCTTTCCTTCCCATAACTGGCAAATTTGTGGGTTTTTTTGATTTTACTTGTAACCATAATAACCCTTTAAGAACGTTTTTCCACTGATGTTGTTAGGTTTTTACTAGTGGAACTTTATCATAACGTACCTTTAACAAAGTTTTTCACAGAATATATATATATATATATATATATATATATATATATATATATATATATATATATATATATATATATGCCGCCAAGTTGGGTGATGTTTCGTGCGGGGGAAAAGTTATAGGGGGTCCCAATTTTTATTTGTTTCCATAAACCGTATGGGGAAAAACTTTGCGCATGGCTACAGCCCGAACGGCTGGACAGATTTTCATCAAATTTGCGGCAGGACCGGGGGCTTGGGTCAGAAAGCATGCTTTTGTGTGTTTGTTGGAAATCGGACCAGTACTTTTTTTGCAAAACACTGAACTGTACGTCACAAATAATTAGTGATATCTGGGTTCAGTTCGTGGACCCATTTCCCTGTTCGTTCCGCAGACCGAAGTCTCATTGGCCTGTGGGATGCCGTGATGTCGGCGAACAATGGCCGTGGCTGGTGGGAAGTGAGCTGTGCATGAATGTTTTTGTGAAATGCCACCATGGTGTATCAGAAGATAGTGGTGCGCCGAAAACATGGTTTGAAGAATCGGCTAGTTGAAAGAGGGCGAAGCTAATATATTGGCAATGTTTTCTGCTGTAGCACACGGCTGATGGTGGTTACGTTGACTTGGTGTGTTTGCGTTGTTTTGCGGCAGTGGGTTTGTGGCGAAAGGTTTGCTTGCTTGTCTGACTTGGCTTGTAGTGGCTGTGGGTAAGGCATAGCCTTTTTACTGCATGGGCATGGCATGTAGAAAGAGCCCAGGGCTTGGCCACCACCCTCGCAATGTAATGCCCCAATGCATGTGAGAGCAGTGGGGCATTCAGCGGTCGTATGCGGCGAGTCTGGGCACACCGTTGCTGCAAGGGAGGCCATAACGACATGGAGAAATGGAAGGATTGTGTGGCAGCGCATTGTTGCGATGTGGAGCATTCCCGCAGCTGCTGACATACAATGCAATGGTGGTTAAATGCACAGGGGACTATCATATGTTAGTCAGTGTAAGCACACTGTATAGCGGATGGGGAGTACATTGGAGATAATACGAGAATATTCGCAGTCAGTGTACTATGTTGTGTTGTGCTGCAAAGGCCGTACTGCCTTGTGTGCATGGCTACGTCCCTTGGCCATATCAGTGTGGGAACTGGTTGGAAGTAGGTGCGAATGTTGCCTTGTTTGGGTCCATTAGTGTAGCTATATGTATTTGTAAGCAGTAGAGCACTGTGGGAAATGGTACCATGCATGCCTCTATTGCCTTCCAGTGGGTGTGTAGTAGGACTAGGCAATTGGGTGCATGAGCAGAGGCCGTAGGCATGGGTGTGGCGAAGGAGCAGCCTGTTGCTAAAAAACGGCAACGCAATGCTGCTATGTATGGGAGTACTATGATATTTGTATGTGGATTGCAGGCATATGTACACAGAGTACTTTCACTTTGCCTTAGGTCATTTGCATAAGGTATTATACGCATACCTTGTGCCATACAGTACACTTGTACATATGTAAGTGTTGTAAGGTTCCCGCCTTCTCAGGTCATGATATGTAACTGCAGTGTACACAGTTGGAAATATGTATGTCTCCTGTGGGTGCTTACTGTGACAGCATGGTTGTGGAGGAAATTGTGGAGGAAATTTTGCAGTTGGCACACCAGTAGAGGTGGCGTGAAGGGACTGCACTTGAATATGGTAAACGTCATTGGCCTTTTTCCATTAACATACTGAGATGCCACAATTAATGTACAGTATGGTATACCTCTCGTAATACCCTGTACTTTGAGAGCAAAGGAAGGTAGTGCGACATGACACGAGTTAATACGCATTACACATGTAAAGTATGGATAATGTACAGTCTAACACATACATTTGCAGCCGATAACATCATGAATGCTGTTAAGTCCAGCTATATACAGGATGGCAGGCCATCAGACTGTTACCTATGTTTGGCTTACTTATTCAGATGAGCAATGGAAGCGAGTGGAGCTGTCAGTGTGTGCAATTTTTATGAGTGCATTGCTTCTGTTAGCTATGTCTGTGTGTCGCACACACCATCACAGCAGTTACTGGTGTCAGTGACTTCACTTGTGGACAGTTGTTCCTCACGGCGTGCAGTCCAGGTATTTATTTTATGTGCGTGCCAAGCGTTGCACACTCTGTCATGTGAGCACGTAGCTCTGGAAAAGAACAACATAAACAAAAGCAAAAGCTGACATGCACACACAGAATATACGGTTCCAGAACATTCCATACTTTATTAACAATACATTGAGTGGTTGGAAATGCTTTATTTTGAAAATCCAGTGAGCAATGCCGTCTGTGCAATTCTGTACTTCTGTTCTTGTCTAGCAAAGTGGGAAGAGGAGTATGTAGTGGTGCTTGGTGGCTGTGTGGAAGAAAACATTTTCTTTGAAAGGTAGTAAAGGTAGCATCTGGTGCCTCTGGGATGGCGCACAGAGTAAAGGTTTGCAGGTTGGTTCGTATATTAGGAACCGCAAGTGGACATACCGGGCCATATCGGTTGGCCCAGATAATAACGATGGAAAAGAAATTGCTTATGGTAATCTTCCAATGGTTGGTCCACCAGCCGTCTATTGGACTGTGGAAGGGGGGGCACACGCAGTAAGGTGCAAGATATCTGAGTAGAAAGAGGAATAAGAGTAGATGTAATTAGTGGGTATTAGTTGCAGCGTACAGGACATAACTTCGCGGGAAGGATAATGTAGTAATAGCTGCATGCCTGATGGAGCATGAACTGTGTGTTAGTGTGTAGTGTCATATGTTAACCCACTGCCTTGATCTCTGGTTTGTAGGTCATACTGTGATTGTAGAGCTGCACACAAGAAAATGTCTTTGAAACGTTGGGACTAGATGCTGTTTTCATGTGTTTAATTTTTACAAAAGTTGACAGTGGTAGCGAGTGTCGTTAGACCCACAGCACAATGTGTCTGTGTGTCTGAAAAGAAAGTAATACAATAGGAAATGTTATGGGGGTTACCCCGGATTGCTGGAGAATGGAGGAGTGGCTTTGGTAAGAAGTGCATCAATTGAATGTGAGCTGTAGATGTTTTTGTGCTGGGTGACTGGTGCATGCACCTGTGGCTGTTATAACGTACACTACACTGAGGGTGCGTAGATGTAGTAATTGTGTGAGAGGGCATACAAAGGACAGAACAGGGAATGCAGCAGTGTACGAGTGCGCAGAAGGTGTGGTGCTTTACTGTATGACTTGCGCTTGATGTTCGTCTTGCCTTGTATGTCTCCATTTCCAGGGGGTGGGGAAGAATGGCAGAAAAAGAGAGTACAATGCCAGTTGCAATTTACTGGAAATGGTGGCGACATGGCAGTGTAACAGCATTTTTTTTACTGCTGTCACAAAGGTCTGTGTAGGGTAGAGAGAGGAAGTGAGCGGTAGAGTAAATTGTTAAATATGCATACTGAGGAGCACGTTCAGAAATGTTAATGGTAATACACATGTGATATAAATGTGTACTTACATAATTTCAGCAAATTCCATGCTTCTGTTGGGTAGGCATGACATTGCAGTGTACGCCTTATGGGATTGTTGTTGCAGACTACCTTTGGGACACAGAGACAGAGGAACTGCAGTGTAAGTTCTGTATCTTTTTTTGCTAAACATCTATATGATATCTGAACTTGGAGCTAAACATGCTTTCTGTTCAAGGCTGTTTGATATTGAGCATGTGTTCTGTTGAAGGAGAGGTATGTTAGGTTTTCATTTCCGGAGATGATGTAGGAAAAAAAAGAAGGAATCAGCCGGCAATGTGTTTCGATTGTAGTATGCATTTACGAATGTTGGTAGTGTCATTACAGTGAAGGTAGTGCAATGTAGAAGTTGAATGAACACAGACAGTTCTCAGTCTCACTGCGATGAATAGTGCAATAGTGACAGGTGTTACAAGTAATTCAAAGAAGGAGGGATTTCTCATGACTCAAATGAGTTTAATAACGAAGTAGCCTGACACGTGTTTCGAGTCATGACCGACTCTTCATCTGAGGCTAAACATAATGCACAACATAATGATGAACAAAAATAGTATAGCACAACATAAACAGTTTGAATGAAAGTCGACAATTGTGAAAAAAATCAATAAAACATTGATAAGGACATTAGTACAGACATTCAACCAAAAGGGCAAACACAAGTGCAAGTAGGCCAAAAAGAACAGCAGTTACAGCATACATATTAAGATCAAATCAAATAGCAAAACACGAAAATAATAAAAAATAATAGATAAGTAAGATTGGCACAGTACCATATCAGGAGGGGATTGAATTGAATGTAGGATCCATAGGTTACGGGATGCATGTAAGAAACACGGGTAAAGAAACAAACAAGTTGCAAGGAGTTAGTTATAATGCCTCCACGGAACAGCTATAACAGCGCAGTCAAAGAGGCAAAAGCCGCCCAAAAAACAAAATTGGAATCATAAATAAAAGATACCTGAAAGTTTCAAGAGCTTGCCTAACCAATTAAGTATATCGTGCCCAGTGCCAGATGCACTCTCTAAAAAGGAAGAGAGAAGAAAAGATTTATATTTTATATGAAGTGTTTAAATACGCTGTTCAAGCACAAATGTGAAATTAAGGAAGAACAAGAGAGTGTGACATTAAATGACTAATCATACCTCACTGCTTTGCAATTGCGGAACTCTGTAAGGGAAAAGAAATTCCCTCAGCATCACTTAAACATGGACAAATTAACGTAACAACTGTGATTGCTAAAATGCAGCTACCCGCAGTGCCAGAGGAAACCCAAAACGCAAAAGCATGGCGTGCGTGCGCAAATAAGAATGGGCAAAAGCAAAAAATTGACTTTCTCTAAACTTAATTGAGACGTGCTGATGCACTAATTAGAAGTATCATAGCGGCCAGGGGGCCGCGAAAAACCGTCTTACCTGTGCCATGCTGCTGAACTGAATGAAATGAAAGTAAGCCCAGACCATAGAGATAGAAACAGGACTATTTAAATACACAAGGTATTTTAGAACATGGATGATTAGGTCAGGAAAGAAAACCGCCATATTGGAATGATGGAAATGAAATGAATACCTCAGGAGTGAATTTGCCCCAAAAAGTAAGGAGCTTACCAAACGCCATAAAAAGGCAGAGATTAACCTGTTCTGAATTTAAAAATTAGCAGGGCTGGAATCCACAAAAAGTTATATAAACAGCGTTGCACAGCAAAAAATTTACTAATTGCAAAAAATGGAGCCCCGCAGGGCGCCAAGATAAATATATACTAGTAAGGCCTGAGAACGAAAGGAAATTTGTGCCTTGTGCACCAATTGCTGTTGAGCTGAATAACCAAAAGGAAAAACGGGTTCATATAGATGAAAGGGATTAAACTGCAGAGAATTGCAACTACTAGAGCAAGCTAGTAGGAACCAAATTGGGGAAAGATGTTAAATAAATTGTGCATCTGCCATCTGTGAATGCGCTGCTTTAGAAAAATGTGAGGTAACGGGACTGCAAACAGTCATTGTAGAGGGATCACTAGACCCCACACGATTATAAATGACCACTTGGGTGTAAATAAAGTACTCATGTACACAAAAAAAGGGGAGGGAAAACATGATACCCATGTAAAATAAAGAAGAGAACAACAGTAGGTTTTCACAAAAAGGTTGCAAATTCATGGTCTGAATTTAGATCTCTAAACACAGAAGGATATTTACAGATGAGTCTCACTTCTAACTGGCATAATTTGAGCATCAGATTGCCCCCTCTAGGTGGCAATGACACTTTGCAAAGGCCCACAAATCGAAAGTCGTCCTTACTATCCAATTGATGCAGTTTTTGCCAGTGATAGGCCAGTGGGTATTTGGATTCCTGGCTGCTAATTGTTGCGAGATGTTCCCGAATACGAGTCTTAAGGGACCTGATGGTGCTGCCTATATATTGCAATCCGCATGTACAAATAATACAGTAAACCACGAACTTTGAATTGCAATTGAGGAATGTTTTAATAGTGTGGTCTCCTCTATCTCCAAAGGAGACCTTTGAAGTTTCCAGAGTGTACTTGCACATGCTGTAGAATCCACATTTGTGAAAACCAGCAGCACGGGCAGAGTCTACCCACGTAGATTTAGGAGTGAGTGGACACATAAATGAAGAGCAGAGTTTATTTTTAAGAGATTTCCCTTTGCTAAATGTTATATTAACAGAGGGATCAAGCCAGTTGGCAATGTCAAAATCTAAATGGAGCAGGTGCCAATGTTTCTCTAGAATTCTGTGGATCTTGTGACTATCTGAATTATATCTAGTGATAAACCTGATTTTTTGAGGCAGAGGCGATTTCTCGCGAGTTTTAGTAGTAAGCAGATCCGCTCTTTTCAGCTGATGTACAGACATGAGTGCCTTGTCGAGGCAGCTAGGTTGATAGCCCCTCTCCAAGAACCGGGATTTTATAGCGATACTTTCTTGATCAAAGTACAAGGGTTCGGAACAGTTTCTCTTAGCGCGAATATACTCTCCTTTAGGAATATTCGCTATGACTGTCATGAGCACTACTCCCGAGGAGCCAGGACTGGCCCAGCGCCCCCGGAAACAGACCCTTCTTCCACATCTCCGGACCCAGCAGACCCCTACTGGGGCCCTTTGGACCGTGTCCTGGCGCCTTTGGCGACAGGCTCATAAAGGACTTCAGTCCCAGCGCCATAGGCGCCGGGCTCATATTGATAAACTGTCTAATAATGCTTGGGTGGACTTACCTGAGGCAAACCATGCTGCTTACTTACCCAGAACAATCCAGTCTGGCTGAAGTCCCCAGCCATCAGGGCTGGGAGGAACTATTTCCTCTATTCAGGAACTCTTTTCTTACCTGGGTGGGGCCGGTGGAAGAACACACACCTGAAGCACTTCTCTGCTATTTAAACCACGCCCGATGGAATACACGTGGTTCGCGTTATTCTGCATCAGCAGCAGGACGCTCACCGAGTCGGCTCCTGCATCCTGGCTCCTGACACACCCGCCAACACCCGGAACACCTGCAAACAGACAAGAAAAGAGAAGGCGAGCATTAGAAATAATACTTACCGGAATCCGGCCTCAGCAATCCTACCTCTGACGATCCTGCAAAGGAAAGGTACAAGATTAGCAGCGCTCTCAAACGCTCGCAGCCACGCCGCCTTGCCTTACCCATCCGTGGCCTCGCCGAACTCCACCGCGGCCACGACGCCGGCAGCATCTCGGCACCTGAAAAACAGAAAAAGACAGTCATTAGAGGTGCCCGCTCTAAAGCGGCCACATTTCTTCCACTTACTTACGTGCCTCACGCGCGACAGCGGCTGTGTCGCTGGCAGCATCTCGGCACCTGTAAGCAGAAAAAGACAATCATTAGAAGTAAGCAGTCGCTTTTCTTTCACTTACCTTCCTCCACCGCGGCCACGACGCCAGCTACATCCCAGCACCTGCATAAGAGGAATACATGGTGAGCACTACTAAGCACGGAGAACAAATACTCCCCAAGAGACTTACCTGCTTTAGGTTTCTGGGCCCCGGCTCCTGTGGAGAAAAGACACTCATACTTACGGCTACCGCAGGAGAGACGAAAGGACACAGTATCCGCAACTTTTTCCCATCCAGGGACGTAACTGGATTCTACCCACCCCTGCACCTGAAGCAGGATGGAGAGCTCATCTTTACAATACCTAAGGTGAGAGCTCGCAGAAATCAAGTTGGGGGGTCAAGAAGAGTGAGAAACGGGAGATTGGTGGGAACACATATCCACCCCAGCTGGTATCCAATCCCTTTTCTACCACCTGCAGAAAACTTACTCTACAAGCCAGGCAATCCAAATTCGGAGGCCCCGTCCAGAGCATCGTCCGGGCCCTGCGCCTCACGCTAGAAGAAACGGTAGCAGTCCAGTTCGGGTCAGCGTCTCTGTGGGAATCAGGTGAGTGTTATAGAACGCAAAGCCTACCAATAATCTCCTACCCAGGCGCTATGGAAACTTCTGATACAGATCAACTGGCCCAGCTACTGGGGGAATTAAGGGCTGAAGTTCATGCTGCTCGCCAGGAGACGAACGCCCTCAGGAGAGAGTTAATAGTGTCAAAGGAACAAACTGACGACCTTGCCAGACAGTTATTACAGAGCCAAGCGGGGCAAACCCCTCTGCCCAATCCAGGGGGAATTTTACCCCAGTTACTTCAACCAATCCCGTTCAAATCAACCTACCTGGAAATTTGCCACTGGCACCACCTGAATGTTTTGCTGGAGACCCTAAAAGATTTGCAGTGTTCATAAATCAATGCCGATTGCACTTTCTCTGCAGGCCCGCAGCCTTCCCGAATGACCAGACCAAGGTAGCATTTGTACTTTCGTATCTTAGCGGCAATGCCGCCGATTGGTCAATTCCACTGGTTACACAAGATGATCCAATCCTTCAGAATTTCCAAGCCTTCCAGACGAGTATGGAAAGATTTTTTGCAAGGCATTCCCAGTGGCAGGCCCTGGACAATGAACTCCTTTCCCTACGACAGGGCAACCAGGATCTCTTAGCCTACATTGCATCCTTCAATAGGTTAGTTGTGGAAACTGGATGGCCCGAGGAGAAAAGAATCACGCTATTTCACCGAGGTCTACGCGGCAAACTCAAAGACGTCCTGGCCCAGGTCGTAAATCCACCTCAGGACTGTTCGGATTATATTGATTTGGTGGTCCAATTAGATCACAGGCTTCAAAACAGGAAGGTGGATCGATCCAGGTTTGAAACCCGAATCTTCACTAAGACTCAGAGCAACTCCAAAAGTGTCGATGGCACCGAACCTATGCAGATTGGGGTTGTAAAGGGCCCCTTAACCCAGAAAGAGCGTGACAGAAGACGGCAAATGCACTGTGTCTTTATTGTGGGAACTCGGGACATTTCCTTTGAGACTGCCCTGTAAAACCACCTAAGAAGACCGTAGGAGCTTCCGACAAGAATTCCGAAAAGTCTGAGCCGGGAAACGACCTTGCCCGACAAGCGTAGAGGTCCACTTGCCGAGCTTAAAAACCAGTTCTTTGACCTCGCACTTCATTATGCCAATGGTCCTCGTAAATCCGAAGCAGCCAGAAAGATTGCATGCAATTAAGGCCAACGTGGACAGTGGAGCTATAGGAAATAACGTGGACCGAGGGTTGGCTTCCAGGATGAACCTACCTCTTTGCCCAAAAGCTGTTAAAGATGTCATCACCACTGTGGATGGGACTGAGATCGCCTCCAGGCCGGTAACCCATACCACTACTGAAGTGACATTATTAGGCCAAGACGGGCATCGGGAGGTAATAGTGTTCGACGTGATCAAGGCTCCGCAATTTCAAATAATTCTGGGAATCCCTTGGTTGGAAAAACACAATCCTCAGATTGATTGGCGAGCAAAGACGATAACGTTCCCAGAGTGTGCACAAACCTGCTATCTACGATCAGACATTGGCCTAGCGTCAGTAACGGCCGACAGTTTGCAATTACTGCTAGAGTATCGAGAGTTTCAAGATGTTTTCCAAAAGGAACAGGCTAACACATTACCGCCCCACAGGTCATACGATTGCCAGATAGATCTACTACCCGGTGCAACTCCTCCTTGCAGCAGGATCTACGCCCTTACCGAGCCTGAGAACCTTTACCTGCGACAGTACCTGGATCAGTACTTGGCCAATGGTTTTATTCGTCCATCGAAGTCCCCTGCATCCTCGGCTCTGTTCTTCGTGCCAAAAAAAGAAGGTGACTTCAGAACCTGTATAGACTACCGCGATGTATAGACTACCGCGCTCTGAATCAGATAACGGTAAAAAACAGATACCCTTTACCTCTGATCCCGGAACTCCTTGACCAGGTGAAGGATGCTTGCATATATACAAAACTAGACCTACGGGGGGCTTATCACTTGGTACGGATCAAGGAAGGCGATGAATGGAAGACAGCGTTTCGCACTAAATATGGGTTATTTGAGTACCAAGTGATGCCTTTTGGACTATGTAATGCGCTGGCCGCTTTCCAATATTTTATGAATGATGTCCTCAGAGAGCTCATTGACGTCTGTGTTGTCGTCTACATAGATGACATTCTTGTTTACTCCTCTTCGGAAGCAGATCACCGAAATCATGTTAGAACAGTACTTGAAAAACTTCGCCAACACAAACTATTTGCCAAACTTGAAAAATGTGTTTTCCATGCCACTGAAGTCGAATTTCTGGGTTTTATCCTGACACCCAAATGCGTCCACATGGACTCGCGAAAGGTGGACGCTATTCTCAAATGGCCATCACCTACTTCTGTAAAAGGTGTTCAGAGCATGTTAGGCTTTGCCAATTTTTATCGCAGATTCATTCCGGAGTTTTCACGAGTGGTACAACCCATCACGGCTCTCTTAAGAAAGAATAAACGTTTTGAGTGGTCTGAAGAAGCTTAACAAGCCTTCCAAGAGCTAAAAGCCAAGTTTACTTCTGCACCAATACTGAAGCACCCACGCCCAGATCTCCCTTATATCGTCGAAACCGACGCATCCAGCTTAGCAATGGGAGCGGTCCTCTCACAAAGAGACCCAGAGACTAACCAATTACATCCCGTGGCGTTCTGGTCTCGAAAATTCTCGGCGCCTGAGGTTAACTACGCCATCACAGACAAGGAACTGTTAGCTATTAAATCCGCCTTTAAGGCCTGGCGTCATTATCTCCTTGGGGCCAGACACACCATCACGGTGATCACCGATCATCGGAATTTACAGTATCTGAAAACCGCCAAGGCTCAATCCTCTCGACAGCTCCGCTGGGCCCTGTTCTTTGCCGAATTTGACTTTGTGATCACTTACCGCCCCGGCAGCAAAAATGGCAAAGCAGATGCTCTTTCCCGGATTGGAATGGGAGACACCATTGTCAACCCAGAGCCTGTACCAATAATTCCTGAACAAAGGATCTTGGGCCTGATTTCTTCACAATCCATCGAGGACATTGAGGCAAACGTTAAACAATTTCTGAACCCAACAGACTTGCAGAACTGGCTACAAAAAGGAATGGATTTCACTTTAAACAATGAATTGCCTTATTTCTGATGACGATTATTCCTACCACACGCCGATTTGCAAAGGCAAGTAATCTCCTGCTATCACGATTCTTTGATAGAGGGCCACCCTGGCGTTGCCAAAACAGAAGAGAAAGTGAGAAGACAATTCTGGTGGCCTTCGTGGAGAAAAGACATAAAAGAATTTGTGATGTCCTGTGGTGTGTGCGCTCAAAACAAGCGTCAAAAGAAAAGACTGGCTGGTCTTCTCCAACCATTAGACATTCCACCGTCTCCCTGGCACACCCTTTCTATGGATTTTATCACAGACTTACCCTCCTGCTCTGGGTACAACACTATTCTCGTTATTGTGGATTTGTTTTCCAAGATGGCCCACTTCATTCCGTTAAAAGGCTTACCCTCAGCTTCAGTACTAGCCAGAGAATTCCTTGAAAACATTGTCCGGTTACACGGATTCCCATCGGTACTAATCTCAGATAGAGGAAGCCAGTTTATTTCCCATTTTTGGCGTAGTTGCTGTCAATTGGCTCAAATCGATGTAAGACTCTCAACCAGCCATCACCCCCAGACCGATGGTCAAACTGAAAGAACTAACCAGACTCTCGAACAATATTTACGATGCATGCTACAACAGTCAGAGAGCAACTGGAAGGACATCCTTTGGATAGCTGAGTATGCATACAATAATTCCGTTCACTCTGGAACCGGGCAAAGCCCCTTCTAACTTTGTATGGAATTCATCCTCGAACTTCCAACCTCGGTCCACCTCAAGATCTTGGAACACCCGCCGTGGATCAGTTACACACTGCTATTACCAAAGCCTTCAAAGAAGCTGCTGCACATTTACAACAAGCTAAAGAAGGGTACAAGAGAGGAGCAGATCAACACCAAAGCGAGGCCCCTCAATACCAGATTGGGGACCAGGTCTGGTTGTCCACCAAACACTTATCACTCAAAGGACCACGCACTTTTAATCCCAAATATCTGAGGCCATATCCAGTTACGGCCATAATAAACCCAGTGGCCGTTAAACTAGGATTGCCAGCTCATATGCGAATACATCCTGTTTTTCACGTATCGCTTTTGAAACCCATGCAATCTGGAACCAGACTAACCAAACCTTCAGAACCAATTCAATTGAATGGAGAACCTGAATTCGAGATTAAAAACATTTTGGACTCTAAGATCATCAGATCAAAGCTGTTCTACCTGATTGACTGGAAGGGTTACGGGCCTCAAGAGAGGTCATGGGAACCCTATGACCACGTCCATGCTCCTCGTCTAATCAAGAAATTTCACCGAACCTTTCCAGATAAACCAAAACCCCCGGGGAAGACAATTTTGGGAGGGGCCTTGAGGGGGGGTGCTGTCATGAGCACTACTCCCAAGGAGCCAGGACTGGCCCAGCGCCCCCGGAAGCAGACCCTTCTTCCACATCTCCGGACCCAGCAGACCCCTACAGGAGCCCTTTGGACCGTGTCCTGGCGCCTTTGGTGACAGGCTCATAAAGGTCTTCAGTCCCGGTGCCATAGGCGCCGGGCTCATATTGATAAACTGTGTAATAATGCTTGGGTGGACTTACCTGAGGCAGACCATGCTGCATACTTACCCAGAACAATCCAGTCTGGCTGAAGTCCCCAGCCATCAGGGCTGGGAGGAACTATTTCCTCTATTCAGGAACTCTTTTCTTACCTGGGTGGAGCCGGTGGAAGAACACACACCTGAAGCACTTCTCTGCTATTTAAACCACGCCCGATGGAATACACATGCTTCGCGTTATTCTGCATCAGCAGCAGGACGCTCACCGAGTCGGCTCCTGCATCCTGGCTCCTGACACGCCCGCCAGCACCCGGAACACCTGCAAACAGACAAGAAAAGAGAAGGCGAGCATTAGAAATAATACTTACCGGAATCCGGCCTCAGCAATCCTACCTCCGATGATCCTGCAAAGGAAAGGTACAAGATTAGCAGCGCTCTCAAACGCTCGCAGCCGCGCTGCCTTGCCTTACCCATCCGTGGCCTCGCCGAACTCCACCGCGGCCACGACGCCGGCAGCATCTCGGCATCTGAAAAACAGAAAAAGACAGTCATTAGAGGTGCCCGCTCTAAAGCAGGCACATTTCTTCCACTTACTTACGTGCCTCATCACACGCGACAGCGGCTGTGTCGCCGGCAGCATCTCGGTACCTGTAAGCAGAAAAAGACAATCATTAGAAGTAAGCAGTCGCTTTTCTTTCACTTACCTTCCTCCACCGTGGCTACGACGCCAGCTACATCCCAGCACCTGCATAAGAGGAATACATGGTGAGCACTACTAAGCACGGAGAACAAATACTCACCAAGAGACATACCTGCTTTAGGTTTCTGGGCCCCGGCTCCTGTGGAGAAAAGACACTCATACTTACGGCTACCACAGGAGAGACGAAAGGACACAGTGTCCGCAACTATTTCCCATCCAGTGACGTAACTGGAATCTACGCACCCCTGCACCTGAAGCAGGATGGAGAGCTCATCTTTACAATACCTAAGGTGAGAGCTCGCAGAAACCAAGTTGGGGTTCAAGAAGAGTGAGAAATGGGAGATTGGTGGGAACACATATCCACCCCACCTGGTAACCAATCCCTTTTCTTCCACCTGCAGAAAACTTACTCTACAAGCCAGGCAATCCGAATTCGGAGGCCCCGTCCAGAGCATCTTCTGGGCCCTGCGCCTCACGATAGAAGAAACGGTAGCAGTCCAGTTCGGGTCAGCGTCTCTGTGGGAATCAGGTGAGCGTTACAATGACATGATTTTTGTGACAGCTGTCCGCATGTAATATTGAATTGACAGAAGTGGATTTGCGAAAAGTTTTTGTCACCAACCCATTTGGAGTAATATCAATTGAAAGGTTCAAAAAAATGTATGTGAGTCTGACTGTAGGTCAAAGTAAATTGTATACCCCAATCATTATTGTTGAGATAGGCCACAAATTCAAGCAAGATTTCTTGTGTACCATTCCAAATTAACAAAACATCATCAATATAACGTTTCCACAGTTTCATGTAAGGTAAAAAAGCTTCATTCCCAAATGCACATTTTTGTTCAAATGAATGCATGAATACGTTGGCCAAAGCTGGTGCGAAGCTTGCACCCATGGCCACTCCAATTAGTTGCTTAAAGTACATGTTATTGAAAATGAAAACATTATTCTGTAAAGTAAACAGCAAAAATTCTTTAACCATCAAAATGAGTTCGAAAAATGATGCAGAAAATTCACGCAAAAGAAAGTCCACACTTGCTAATGTTTTGTGATGATCAATAGAGGTAAATAATGCTTTTACATCCCGAGTGACAAGCCAGCTGTTATTTGAAAATCTAAACTGTCAAGAATTTGTAAAGTGTGCATGGTATCTCTAATGTATGTAGGAGTGTTAAGCACCACAGGTAACAGGAATTCATTGATATAGACAGAGATAGGTTCCAATGTACCAACGCTCCCACTCACTATTGGTCTCCCTTCTGGTATATTGATGAATTGTTTATGAATTTTTGGGAGGAAATAAATGGTGGGCATAATAGGTCCGTCTACAGTGAGAAATTGCCTTTCCACATCCGTAAGAAGGCCTATTGTATGCCATTTAGTAATCAGATCCTTGGCTGTCGCATGAATAGTCTTCAAAGGATTATTAGAAAGAATCAAATAACATCCGGTGGAATTCAAGTGCTGCAAGCCCATAGTTATATAATCAGCACAATCCATGACAACAACGTTCCCGCCCTTGTCGGCCTCCTTAATAATCAATTCAGAATTGCCAGACAGATGTACCATTGCTTGAAACTCATCTTTATTAAGATTGTGCTTATAACACGGCTTGCAAATTGCACCATAATCTTGCAATGAATGGATATCCTTAAAGACTGCCTGATAGAAAGTGTCTATGACGTTATCAAAAGGGAATGTAGGAGTAAACTTAGATTTCCTGGTTAATTCCTTGATGGAAACATTTTGTTGAACAACATCTAATTCTTTAAGAACTTCTGAAATGCTGGTTTGTGTTTGTGGTGCAACATCATCTAGGGTCATAAGGACATGAGTAGTAAGAAGTGTTTGCATAGAGATGTGAGACGGAATAGGAGTGGGAGGTAAAGGTTTATAATTGTGAACTTACGTTGCAAAACATTTTTTAAGCTTGAGTTTACGTGTAAACTTAAAAAGATCAATGTGGATGTCCACAAAGTTGTTGGTAGTTGAGGGCACAAACGAAAGACCCTTGTTGAGAACAGCCGTTTCGGCCAAGCAGAGCGGATGTGAGCTTAAGTTAGTAATTAAATGTATTGGTTCAGATTGATTGACTGTTGTAGGGACTGAGACATTGCTCGGGTCTGTCTTCTGTTGGGTGGAGCGTTTCCGCTGCCTTGGCCTACCACCCCTTGTGCCCCTGGTAGTATGCCTGGGGCCAATATATTTGAAGCTACTGGCATTTGAAAACGCACCTTTTTTGCTGCTGCAATCCGATTGCCTTTCTTGAAGCGTCTGAGCTGCTCCAAAAAAGGCAAAGGGCCTGATGGAACCGAAGAATTAGGTTCAGAGTCTAATAACTCGTCTTGTACTATGTCATGTGGTAGAGAATCAGAATGTATGGCATTGCCCAAATTAGATGTTGATGGGGTCTGAGGCTCTGAGTCACTATCTACTTCTGAACTAGCTGGGGTGGATGTCAGGCTGCTAGAACGGGATCTGGAGACCTCATCATATTTGGCCTGGTATGGATAGATGCGATTATCTCTATAGTCGCGATCATTGCGAGAACATTTTCTTGATTTGCGCATTTTTACCTCATCTTGGTGTTTGCGCAGGACTTCATATAGTGTTTTGAAATTTTTATCAATGGTAGCACTCGGTGCATCAAAAAGATTAATTTGTTCTTTCATTTTATCAATTTCAACTATTGTACGTGAATGTTCACGTGTAGCATGCTCAACCAGAAGTTCCAACATTTTATTGGAGCTTGTGGTGAGATTGGTTTGGTGAGATTGGTTTCCCAATCGGACAAAAGATCTGTGCCTAACGGATCCTTAAAATCTGGAAAAATTAGAATTCTTAAACCTCGAGGTATCTTGTTCTCCTGTAGATAGTGATTTGTCATTTAATCTCGCACTCTCTTGTTCTTCCTTAGTTTCACATTTGTGCTTGAACAGCGTATTTAAACACTTCATATAAAATAAAATTCTTTTCTTCTCTCTTCCTTTTTAGAGAGTGCATCTGGCACTGGCCATGATATACTTAATTGGTTAGGCAAGCTCTTGAAACTTTCAGGTACCTTTTATTTATGATTCCAATTTTGTTTTTTTTGGCGGCTTTTGCCTCTTTGACTGCGCTGCTATAGCTGTTCCGTGGATGAATTATAACTAACTCCTTGCAACTTGTTTGTTTCTTTACCCATGTTTCTTACATGCATCCCGTAACCTATGGATTATCCATTCAATTCAATCCCCTCCTAATATGGTACTGTGCCAATCTTATTTATCTATTATTTTTGATTATCTTCGTTTGTTGCTATTTGATTTTATCTTAATATATATGCTGCAATTGCTGTTCTTTTTGGCCTACCTGCACTTGTGTTTGCCCTTTTGGTTGAATGTCCGTACTAATGTCCTTATCAATTTTATATTGATTTGTTTCACAATGGACAACTTTCATTCAAACTGTTTATGCTGTGCTATACTATTTTTGTTCATCATTATGTTGTGCATTATGTTTAGCCTCAGATGAAGAGTCGGTCATGACTCGAAACACGTGTCAGGCTACTTCGTTATTAAACTCATTCGAGTCATGAGAAATCCCTCCTTCTTTGAATTACTTTGAACACCTATCACTATTGCACTGTTCAGCGCAGTGAGACTGAGAACTGTCTGTGTTCATTTAGGTTCTTAAATGTGGGTGGCATCTGGCAGTGCTCCCACACCCCTCAGCCACCTGCAGCTTTAGTACTTCCCTAATTTCTTCAGTGTAAAAGCGCTGTGGACTGTTCTGCCAAACCAATATAGAAGTTGAAATGATGGTGCCGTACAAATGGTCCCGGGAATGCAAAGATGGCTGTGGGTAAGGACTAGGTATATCTGCAGTGTGTTAACAGGCAACAGTGGGTAATGTCAGACTGTGTTCGCTGTTTCAGAAGACGTGGGTGGGTGGTCTATCGTATGCAGTTTGGTGTCGTGCTGCATGACCTTGTTTGGGACTACTGTTCAGGAAAGGAAAGCAGTTATTGTGAACGTTTGTCTAACATTGTAAGGCGGTTATGGGCTTTAAATGGTGTTTCATTTGCACAATGAAAAGGGAAACTGACGTTTAAAAGTTAAGTAGTAAGGCAGTGGTTGCAATATGGCTGGGGAGCTATGCTGTATGAGCTGCAGTGAAATATGGGTTGGATACGTTTCTTGGAAATGGTGTTCATAACAATGAAAATCACCTAACGGCCTGCACAGTGCCAGTGGAAAGCAAGGAGCCAAATGTTGCAGCAGTTAGGACAGTTATGTAAGATGTATTGATGCATGCATGAAATTGTATTGTTGTGATTGTGCAGATTGTAGGATAGCTTACTGTAGGGTTGTTTATTCAGTGTGTGCACTTATGAGAGGCTTAGGTGACCATCATACGTAGGAAACAGGTTATGTATTTTGTGGAAGAAATAGCAGCCAATGTCAACTGTAGGGGCTAAGGGGTAGGTGGCTGTGTAATATGTGGGGTTAGTGGTACGTCGATAGATGTTTGCATGTGTAGTTCTGCAGTGCAGTGGCAATAGTGGACAGGGTGTACAATGTTTAGTGCATGGCTGGAGGACCTACAATGTACAGGGTGTAGTGAAGCATGTAGGACGTAGGCACAAGCTGCACAGTGTAATATAGGTGTGCATTGCAAATGGTGGTATTGGTATGTGCATAGCAGAAATAAGTGCACTTATTGCACTGTGGATATTGTACAGAAGTATAATAGCAATCGTTGAAGACTTACTGTTTGGATTGAGGAAGGCCTACACTGTGTTTTGTGTATGGAGTGTAAAATGTTGTGGTACTGGTTGCTCCATTATCTGTGGGAAAAGAGAACATAGTATGTTAGCGCAGGTATTTGTTAGTTTGCAGTCCACTACATAGCATACATTTCTTTATTTTGTGGACCCCCATAACTAGTACGTCATAAATACTATGCTTTGACCAAGTGTACTGTGCAATCAGCGCAGTTCCTGAGGTTCTTTGCATAATCATTGGGTCCATGGGAAAAAAAATCCATGCTGTATTAAAAAAAAAAACCTTTGCCATTTTGTTGCTACTATGGTACACAATGAATGATAGTGACGTTTGAAGTGCGTAGAGCACTTTGTATGGTGTACTCTTCAAGTAGGAGGAAATGTAATGGTGTACGATATCTGGACTATACATGTTGGTAGGATGGGTGGCGTTGTATAGCAGGTGGTGATTTGTAAATGTTTTCCCTCTTCCTTTTTGTACCACTGTTTGTTTATGCGTTTGGTTGCTGCTGCTGGTTTGCAAGTATTATGACATTGTTCTGTGCTAATGCAGAATTCTGACTGTAGTTACATAACTGTTGGCGTACTGTAACTGCTCATAGTTTGGAAGTGTGTGACGTTATGTTTGTAGCACAGTAGTTGGTGAAGGTTGAGGTGGGTAGTTGTGATGCTGCAATTGACATTGTCGTATTTAGGTTACAGTTACATACCAGGTGGCGTATTCCAACTGTTTAGAGTGACCCGTTTATAAAGGGTATGCAGAGAAGCTTGTGCATTCCTGTGGTTACATAGACATCTGTGTACACTTTCAAGTAGTACTGTCCAATTACGGAGTAACATGGTGGTACGTCCATATGTGTTGAAGATGTATGACAATTCTCAGAGAGCTGCTGACTCATTTGCGTAAGTGGTGATTTTAGAGGTTACTGAGTATAGTTTTGAACCCTCATACTTAGCACTTTCCCTTGCACATTTCAAGTGGAAAATATTGGTACCGTGCTTTGTGTACATGTACTGTTTGTGTGACTGTACTCCTTGGGTTAATTGAGGATAACATTGTCTAACACACACTCTCGTGCATTTCACCAATGCTTCCAGTATGGTACTTTGGTTTAGGTCGATAGTGTGGAAGGAAAAACATTTTTTGTCTACTTACGAAGGTACTGGTTGCTGCTGGGGAGTAAGGTATAGTACATGTGTTCATCAATTAGTACATTTTGGCCACAAGAATATTAAGTAGGCATTTGCAAGATTTGCAGGTAATCTGTGCTTGGGACTGATGGAAGTATCATTGCAGTCTGACCATGATGATGCTTTCTACTGTATGCAGTATAGAGGCCTCCATTGGTGGAGTCCCCTGTGTGGTAGATTATGACTACAGTTGTGAAGGTGTTTTTGCCAAGTGATACCTGTCCGTGTGTGAAGGCAGTAAGTTTGCAGTTTTTTTTGGTGCTGTCGGCATTGTATCTTAAGAGCATTAATATCAGGTATTGACTATGTGAGTGTATATTCTCTATTCTATTGCTGCCTATGTGAATTCATGACCTAGTGATATTTTTTATCGGCCACTAGATGGCACTATTTAGCTTTCTTTTAACGTGACAGCATTACGGAATACGGGTAGAATAACTGAAGAATATTATTCCACATTACAGCCTCTGAGCCCCAGGCAACAATTCCCAATATTATACGTCCTGTTCATGAAAAACTCCATGTTAGTGACTGTCCTCTACCATACAGTTCAAGTTATAATGGGAATAAAGGCTCAGAAGCTTCCCATTTCTGTGACTGGGGCAGGATGATTGCTGGATAGAAGGAAATGGCAGACAAAGAAATAGGAGAATTTCGCTCCATTGAGTGGTTCCTTGTACTTGTGTTCATCACTGGAAAATGTGTAATGTCACCCAAAACAGAAATGCCATCAGTCAATGGCCACTAAGCAGAACAGCAAATACTCATGGAGGGTTGCCTACAGCAATGCCTCTGATTAATTCAAAACCTTACAGCCATCGCTCTTTTGTGTCACACAAGCAAGGGGAGCAGCAATTCACACGTTGACAGACAAGGGACACGCATTGGGAAAAAACACTAAAAATGTGCAGACACTACACAGCAAGTAGAGAGGCGGGATAATAGATGTAGGTACAAATAAGGTTTATTTGCAAAAGAAAAAGAAACCACTGAAAGCGTCCTTATTCTTTTAGAAAACAGACATTAGATATTTCCTGGTTGCTGGAACATTGCAAACCGCACATTACAGACTGCTGCCCGTTTTCATGCTGCAGGGTGCTGCTACATTTGTCAGTCTCAATTAGACAATCTTTTTGCAGGTAAATACTTTGATTTTGCACCATTGAAGATCCTGCTCCCCTCTACTAGGGCCTTCTTTGGCAGTCTTCGGATCCAGAGAACATGAGTAAACCACACTTTGGAAAGAGGGCAGTGAGCGGCTTCCCTAAAATGCAGAAGGGGGATGTTTTTCACCCCCGTCCTGCAGAGCATTTCCCTGTACGCTTTACATTACAGAAACTCTTCCACAAAGTTTCCACATCACCCATTTAGGCTAAATCACTGGCCTAGAGTTGTTAAACTATTCTGAGCATAAAAAAGGCACTCCTTGTAGAGGGTGGCCCAGTTCAGGCCTTTTAGGATTTTGGTTGTCCTGGCTCTGTACTCCAAAAGATGGCATTCTACCCAGGTTCATTTTAATAACGTGTGTGCCTTTTACCAACTCAGCTGGAGCAATCAGTAGAAGAGTTAATCAGTCTGTGTTTTGTCAGAGGAAATGTCATCCCAGAGGTCTTTGAGCTCTGTTTTCACTGCTTTGGTTAAGTAAGTGGTGACATATCGTGCAACAGCAGTGGAATTGTCTGTAATGCACTGTACATCAATATTGGCATTCCATAGGGGGGCAATAATTGCAGTGTAATCATTGATGTACTTTGATGTTTCGCTCCTTTTTATGCAGTATGTGTTTTTAGGAGATTTTCCTTTCACACTGTGTCAAACAGAAGACATGAAGCTGCTGTTGAAACTGGTCTAACCAAAGCGACATTTGGTGTAGTATTTGCCTATGTTCTTATATTTGCGTCGACAATACTTGCCACACTTGTGTCTTTTGAATTGCAAAATGTGTGCTCGTAGGTCACTATGGGTACTTTCCGAAGGGATTTAGCAAGTGACATATTTGTGAATGAACTGCAAAACAGTTTCATCACTTTCATCACAAAATTTAGGAGCATTTCTAATCCACAAAAGCATGCGGATGTGTGGTGCTCCTCTGGCTTGATATTCTTTTCTCCAAAAGAAGTGTTCCACTTCTTCGAGGGGAGGAAGTGCTTTATTGCAAATTAAGTGCAGCATGGCAAGGAAGCAATGATGAAAGTAGCGTGAAACATTTACTGGATCGAGAGAGCACTGCTCTCCTGGTGTTGTCATGTTTATACCTGTTTTGTTTTTAAAACTTCGTCCTTCTCTTGCACCTTTTAAAGTAGACATGTTTTGGAAATGGGAACTTGTTTTTAATGTGTGGGCAACTCAATAACATAGCATTGCTAGTTCACTTTCAAAGAGTAGGTCGAATATGCACTCCACGTGCCGTCTAAATCTAGGGTCTTCAGAATACATTTGTAAACAGCAGTATTCGTATGTTGTTATTTGTGTGCTTCTTTCATCAGTAGAGGAAAGGCTTGTGTTTCCGAACTTTCTTCCCATATACTGATTGGCGCTCCTTGGCTTTCAGCATTTGATATGTTTCTAGTGCATCGTCTATGGTGTCTTTGGATTGCAGTGGGTGAATTGTATAGTGGTCTAAAATACTGGAGGCTGCACTAGGATCTAGATGCTGAAATTGGCCACTTGTTCAGGAGTCCTGAATTATTTTGGTTGTTTCTCTCAGGTTTTCTTGAACGTTTATTTCCTTGTAGTATTCATTGTTTTCTTTAAGGTACTGAAACACCTCTCTAACTTTCATTAAGTCCACTAGGTGTTGCCAAATTATAATTGGGCCGATTCATGGAACAAACGTGCGCCGAAAATCTTGGCGCAAGCAGGCGCAAACGCGAAAAAACAGGCACATGTGTGCGATTCATGGAAGTCCCTGCGCGTGTTTTCCTCGGGATGTGCGCCAAACCCGTGCATGGCGCACATGTCACTGCAGCATCCCGAACGGCGTGCGTGACACGCACAGTGAAAGCGCACAACCTCGGCGCATCCACCAGAAAGTGGGCGGAACACGGGGCGTAACGCGCGGAATGGGGAACAACGCGCGAAAATAAGGGCGTAACTGGGGATGTACTGCAGGGAAGCAGACGGAACGCCCACACGCACTTGAACCACACGTATTCATGGAATCGAATAGGGCAAAGCCGCGCACAGCCAAAGACACGCACAAGCCGAAACACGTCTGCCACACGAAGGCAGGCGGTAGCGTCCCTGCGCATTACAAAAGTGGTAATATACAGCAATGATGAATGTCCCATACTGCGATTGGGCCTGTGCGAGCGGGGCACGTGTATTTCGGGGGTGCGCGGGAAGTTTCACACGCGATTGGGTAGGGTATGTGTATTTTGGGGGTGCGCGGGAAGTTTCACAAGCGATTGAGCGGGGTACGTGTATTTCGGGGGTGCGCGGGAAGTTCCACATGCGATTGAGCGGGGTACGTGTATTTCGGGGTTGCGCGGGAAGTTTCACACGCGATTGAGCGGGGTACGTGTATTTCAGGGGTGCGCGGGAAGTTTCACAGGCGATTGAGCGGGGTATGTGGATTTCGGGGGTGCGCGGGAAGTTTCACACGCGATTGAGCGGGGTACGTGGATTTCGGGGGTGCGCGGGAAGTTTCACACGCGATTGAGCAGGGTACATGTATTTCAGGGGTGCGCAGGAAGTTTCACACGCGATAGGCCTTGGGTGAGCGGGGTACCACTCACCGTCTGCATGTAGAAGAACGCATAGCCAACACCCAACCGCTGTGAAGTAATAGCGTGTGAACCCCAACGCCTGGAAAACACACGCACCGCACCCCGCGGATAGCACATACAGAGCAATGGAAATCCACGTGGGATCTTCAAGCCCTGCCAGGGCAATGCCCGTGCGCGATACGTCACAGACGCGCTTACGCACTAAGGGCCTTTGGTCCAATGAAATCGCGTATGCGTGCAGACACGCTTACGCGCTAAGGGCCTTTCCTTGAATTACACACTGACGTGCAATTTTTTCACATGCCAAATCACTCTGTATCAAGCTGGCCACGTGAAAACACACGGAAGACCACGCTCCTGCCCAAAAGGCCGAATCACTGCCCCCAAGAGCCCCGAGCACACTCCCACCTGCCATCTGCTGCTGCCTGACTGCCTGCTGCCCTCGTGCCCTGCCATTTGGTGCCTGCACATCAGCCATCTGCAGGGGTCCAGTTGCGGTGCCCACCGCTGCTGGAACAGAAGACTCCCGACTGGGATACCATCGCTCCACAGCCCAGCCCCAGGACCCAGTTGCCCACCCACGCCTGCCTCGGGGGTCGCCATGTCGGGGCAAACACCATCTGAGACCACTGGCGACCCCCAGCCAGAGGGGCAGAGGGCCACCAGCTTCAGTCAGAAGGAAGTTGGTGTCCTGGTGGAGCTTGTCCTGGGGCATTATGATGCCCTCTTCGGATCATCACGCGCCTATAAGGAAGGACGGGACAGGATCTGGGATGACTTTGTGGTTGCCATCAACGCGGAGGGGGTGGCAACCCGCAACATCAAGCAAGTCAAGAAGCGCTGGAGGACTTGAGGTCCAGGACCCTCATAAAGGCCCGGCGCCTCGTGGAGGGGGGCTGGGGCAGCATGAGTACCATCCAGATGAGGGTCCTGGAACACGTACACCCAGCGCTCCATGCCCAGATCCTTGAGAGGCAGACCCTCCTGGAGTCGAGCGGTAAGTGGCCAAGCATTGCTGTGTGAGACAGGGCATGTTGCAGTGTGCTGGTTGTCTGATACTTGCCTGTATGTGTGACATAGGCCATGTACGCATGTGTGTGTGCAGGGACATCATGGTCATGCATGTGGGACCAGTAATGTGCGAACCACACGGTTGGTGCATGTGTTTAAATGCAACATGGGGAGCCCTATGCGGAATGGACACATGAGAACATGCCAGTCTCTGTTCCTGGACATGGGTGGGGGTGAGGGGTGGGTGCTGATGCCATGTGCATGTATGGTGTCCATGTCTGTGTGTCTGACCTGCGTGTCTGTGACTTGTGAATGCCATGGATGCATGACACATGTCTGTGACAATGTTAAGATTCACTGATGCAGCCTAGCGATCCTTGCATCCACTGTGTCTGGGGTGTACGAGGCCAGATGGATGAAACGACGGTGAAGTGTGTCCATGTGATAGGCATGACCCATGATGCATGTGAGTTCCAAAACAACATTGTAGGTTTCAAGAGTCCCTTGGACATGTATGCTAATGTCCATAGCATGCGCCGTGCCTGTTACTGCATGTGTTTTGCCTGCACTGACCCATGTGTTGTGGAGGGACATGATGGAAGTGATCTTTGACAGTGCCACTCATCTGCTATTGCTTCCTCTCTAGGGGACTACTGTACAGTACCCTGATGCTTGTGTTCTATGTCTCCCTCTACACAGCGCCAAGTGAAGAAGAGGGCAGAGACGGCCTGCTGGCAGGTGCCCCACACTGCTGGGGGGTGGGGGTGCAAGGGGACATGAGTTGGTGATCAGTAGTGCAAGGAGACATGTGCCTTTGCTGGGGGGCATGCCCATGTTGGGTGGGCTGCCTACGGCACATGACCAGGGGTGCAGGGTCATCCCCTGTGGTGTGGGCTGCCTGCAGGGGCCGTGGAGGGTGTACAGGGAACACCTGGGAGGACCCACACTGCCAAATCACGTGTAGGACTCCCTGGCACCCCTGAAATACACGTACCCTGCTGAAATCGCATGTGAAACTTCCCGCGCACCCCTGAAATACACGTACCCTGCTGAAATCGCATGTGAAAATTCCCGCGCACCCCTGTAATACACGTACCCTGCTGAAATCGTGTGTGAAAATTTCCGTGCACCCCTGAAATACACGTACCCTGCTGAAATCGCGTGTGAAACTTCCTGCGCACCCATGATATACGCGTACCCTGCTGAAATCGCATGTGAAACTTCCCGCGCACCCATGATATACACTTACCCCGCTCGCACAGGGCCAATCGCGTGTGAAACTTCCCGCGAACCCCAGTAATACACGTACCCTGCTGAAATCGCGTGTGAAACTTCCCGCGCACCCCTGAAATACACGTACCCTGCTGGAATCGAATGTGAAACTTCCCGCGCACCCCTGAAATACACGTACCCGCTCGCACAGGGCCAATCGTGTGTGAAACTTCCTGCAAACCCCAGTAATACACGTACCCCGCTTGCCGTGCTGGTACAGGGTTAGCGCAGCCCTTTGCGCTGGATTGGGGATTTTGATGGCTTTTCCCTGCGCGAGGGGCGCTCTTGGGGGCGTAACTGGCGCTGCTGCAGGGTCGCTGCGCCACTGTGCGCCACGGCTGGTTTTGGTAGCTGAAATCCATGAATACGCTGTGCGCGTAAATGGATTTTAGCGCACGTGGCTGGCGCAGAGATTCGCTCACACACACTGTGCGCCAGCCGCGTGCGCCACTTGTGCACTAAATTCTATGAATTACCCCCTTTGTCTTTTGTAGGTACACCATTCACCAGGATAATCAAAGATGTGTGTATTGGCCTTTGCACTCGTAGAGTGTCTACATTTTCTTTGAGATCTAAAGTTAAATAGACTACTTTACCACAATTCAGTGGGAGGTAATTTTGCAGTTTTTGGTTGAAGACGTATTATTGCTTGAAATGGTTGCACTGTTTGTATTATAATGCTCTCATGCAAAGTAAGCTGCTGAAGTGCGTTTGGCAGTGGAAATAGTTCCAAATTATTCCTAATTGCCCATAAAGGCCTTTGGTTATTGTCAAGTTTTGCAGTGCAGTATGTGCACAGTATGGAGGTGTTGGTAATGTCGTACTTTTTTTTGCTAGAAGGTACAGAGCTTATTGAAACCATTAGGATTCTTCATTGCCTTCTATTTTCTGCATGATATCTACAGTTTTGGTGCTCTTTTTATAGAAAGTTCTACGACAACACACACACACACTTGGTTTGGCATTTCAGTAGAAGTGCTTTTGTACTTTTGTATTTATTTTCTGTATGTGTGATATAAAAAGTTGAGAGCTGCATTGTTGTCAGTACTGTTGTCCAAAAATGTTGGAGTGTGTAACTGCTCTTCAGTTCCACAGTATTTCCTTTGGATGTGCTGAATTTCATCGAGCACTTGTTTGGCTGTGCCGTGCAGGAGAATATCATTTACATGTTGAAGGGCTAAAGCTGCAATTTTTGCATAGTACAGTTTGTACACTAGATTTCTGACTGCTGAATGGTGGGTTGCTAACATTTCAATACGGTGGAAGGTGCTTTTGCAAGCTGGTCCAGAAATACAGGCTAAGGAATGTCCTTGTATTCCAGTGTAGTTGCTCACTGGACAGGAGTCCATAGTTTGCAGTATTTTCATTCTTCTTTTGTCTTTGCCTTTGGCATACTGATTGAGGAATTGCTGAACATTTTTGTTTAGGCTTTGGCGAACGTTGCAAACTGATGTGCAAGGCCATTTGTAGGTGAGGCATGTTGGTTTGGTGGATTGGAGAGTGACGTGTAAGTTTGATGGGATATTTCCGAAAGCAGTGTTGCCTCTTCCATTATGGTATTGTGTATCTTTTCATACCCTCGTCTAATTTAAGGCAATTTGGTTAGTTTGTTGTCTGTATGATTCTTCATTCAAGTATGGCTCTGTGTTGGTGGTGTGACTCTACTCATCTGTACAGATGTGGTCAAAGGTATATATGCTCACGTTGCATTTGTTTCGAATTTGTGCTTGCAATTTACTAATTAATCTTGTTAGTGGTTTCATTCTTTTCAAAATTACTATAAACAATTTCTGCTTCACTCTTATAACACTGTCTACAAGAGCTTCTACAATGACTTTTCTGTGTTAGGTTTTGAGGGTTGAGCGGGATTTCTGCCCTCTACTTGTATGGTTCTGAAGGACTCTGTGGTGGATTTTGTTTTTGTAAAATTACTTTTTAGGGTGCTTGCTTGTGATTACGTGACCATTTGTATGTGCTCTCTTAGCAGTAGTGTGTGTTCCACTGTATGCAGTGGTTTTCTTTACATTCTCACATTTTGCCAGATCGCCTACACTGTTGTTACTGGTAGATGCATCAGTTTTCCTTCATGACTCAATTACATCTTTTCCTTCACCTTTCTGTACATGTTGAGCCTGCAGTGGATGGATACTTGTTGTGTTTGTAGGTTGCATGGTTATCTTTATGTCTTGCTGTCTACGGAATTGCCATCTGGTAGGCATTGTGTAGTAGCTGTTGGCAAAGAAAGGGAAGTGTGCAAATGTTCACATGTGTATGTGTGTAATGTGAGGCAGTGGTTGAATGGGAGGGTAGTCAGCTATTTAATTGCATGTGTGTGGCTGTACAGTAGTGTGTAAGGTTAGGTTGGGGACACTATGTTAGTTTGTGGCCATTACTCTAATATTGGCGACATAACAAAAACTTAGCACCTGTAGAGGTGTAATAAGTAACAATGAAGTACATATTGCTGGGCGGGCAAACATTTATATGCTGCAGTACAACAATAGTGCACTCGTTTAGTAAAATATACAAAAGCATGCTGATATTGTACTTACTTTGTTGATTGCAGAGAGTAGGTTTATTGTAGGATGTATTAAAGGAAGGTGTACAATATGGAGGGCGCGTGGGAGCGTAAGCATGTTTGTTAAGGGAGTAGGTGGGTTATTTGGGAGTTTAGTGTACCACTTGTTATGAAAAACGTGTGTGTATTAGTGTAGGTCTATTTACTTCACAAATGTAGTAGTGCAGATTGTGAAAGGATAACAGAAGAGGTGTGGAAAGATGTACTGAGTGCAAAAATGATGGAACAAAAGAACAGAGTAACCTTTTTGTATACCAATGCCTGTTGTGGGCAAATGTTACCTTTGGAACCACCTACCACTGTAGGAGGAATTTTATGGTATGTGATGAGAGACTTAACGATACAAATTTTTAGCACGTTATGTAGATTTCCTCCTAGGTACACTGCTGCTATGCACATATAACATAACACAGTTGGAACTGTACTGTACAAAAAATAGTAATTCCTACTGGGTGTGGTGATGGGTAGGGATGCTGATGTGTGTGGGTGCAGAACGCGTAGATCATTGTGCAGTACTTTCTCATGCAGGTGCTTTTGATTTACAATATATTTCACCTCTGTGTGTTTAACAGCTGTTACTCACTGTTCAATAGATGTGATAGCATTACATAAACAGTTCTTGGATGTAATTGGTGGATGTGTATGCATTACTTTAACAGTAGCCAATCAGGGAGTGCTGCTGAAAGAGTACTTGAAAGGGAAGAAGGAATGGCCCTGATTTACTGTGCTACGGAATTCACGGTAGTTGTGGAAATCGCACGTGCTACATGCTGTCCCTCGTAATGTGCTTGCTATGGAAATGGGAATTAGGTTTAGCGATTCACGTATGTGTCTGCTTTTGTGTTCCATGGTAGGATGTTCTTTTGTGCCCATTACAACGCTAGTGCTTGTAGTGTGATGTTTGTTAGTAGCTGTGGAATTTTTTTACCTCTATTTCAATTAGTAAACTGTTGCACTATATGCAATGTACGCTGCAGACACACGTGTAGTAATGTACGGAGGACAAGCCGAGAGGCACCCTTAACAAGGAGCACCCAAAAAGGTGTTTATTTACAGATACCTTTAGCAAAATTAGAAAGAAAAACATCTTGCACAACTTCTACGAAGACGCTCACTTTCTACGATGCTTAAAATGTGTTTGTGCAGCCCCGTATACAGGGAAATATGTTGGCGAAAGCCACGCCTTTTGTGGCCTGCACGTGCTACATCCGGGTCTTTTGAGGGTGGCTGCAATGGAAATGGGACTGTGCAGGAGTTGGGATTGGTCAATAAGAATTTGTGGGTGTGGTGTGTAGCAACAAATTGTGCCAGAATGTATGTTTGCCAATAGGAGTGGACATGACTACGGGGACGGGTGTGCCGTTAATTAGGCGGACTATATGGCTGTTGGGTGACTCGTGGATACATTGGGTACAAGTTTACGCAGAACGTTGTGCACTAGCAGCACACATTGGTTTCCATAATGTCAATGTGACTGATACGGAATACGTGGGAGGCAGTGGTTCCATGCAAATCCTCTTTGTGCCAGTTTGGTGACACTTGCTCATCCAGATGTTATTGTTGTTCATTGTGGAGGCAACAGTTTAGGGTGTTTTACTGGCATTTCACAATTTTGCAATGAAGGAGACATTTCGGCAACTCATGGAAATGTTTCCAAAATCACACATATTTTTTTCTCGCATTGCCCAGAGACAGATGTGGCTGTGTTCTTCCTTCTGTGGCCCACACATGAAGAAAGTGCGGCGCAATGTGAACAAGGCTGTTTGCACTTTGTTGTGCAACGTTGGCATGTACTCCTTCCACAATGAAAACATTATGTTTAGTAGTAGGAACATTTTTCGTTCAGATGGAGTTCATCTGACTCATGCTGGCAATGAGATCTTTCTGTGTAATATCCAAAATGCCATGCAGTGCTTCCTGCAAGTATAGGAAGCATTTTCCCTGTGGTTATTCACTGCTTTTACCGTTGAAAATACAACCAGCACAAAAAGGCTCTTTTAAGAGCCACCAATTCTTTTAGCATGTGCATACAATGCTTTTGACGTCATCCCTCCGCCCATTGTTGCCATCTCTGTACGCAGTGCTTATAGACAGTGTTACCGCCTGCATGCTTGCAATCAACTTCTATTTTTGATCAGTGGAAGGTGGCTCTGAAAAAAGCATTTTTGTTCCCCACACTTCTAGCTGTGTAACATTTTTCCTGTTGCTATAAGACATGCCAGAAAAGTCAGCAGTGGAAGGGAGATTTGGCAAAGGGTACCAACCACAGGGATAATAAATTGGACGTGGAGAGCAGAAGATGTGGGTTGTACCTTACTTGGGTAGGGGGCAGTGTTTGCCATGCTCCCAGACAGAAGCCTCGAAATTACTTTGTAAATGTTCTCCCCTACACAGTACCGCGTTGCAGTATATGCACAATATAGCGACCTTTGAAAGGTAGGGGTCTGTTGCACTGCGTATGTCTTTCACGACTGCTTGCGGAATGAAGTGGCCTACTGGAGTGTCCCTAGTGGTGGCAAGAGCAGATGCAGAAGACCCTGTAGAGGACAATAACCTACTGCCTGCTTGGAAAGGAACTAGCCTCCGAATAGCTGCCTGGTGGTGAGCTTTGAGGTCACACCGCATGGAGGTGGTGCCATAGCTGTACAAGCCAGGTTTTCCGCGGCTGAGTACTATGTTGCACTCAGCGGACTGCACTTGGTTTGCACAAGATTTTGGCACATCTCCAATGGTCCTAAATAGTTTCCACACCCAGGATTGACGTTGGCTGTAGGCAATTGGGATTGCTTCCACTCTTTTCATGTTTCGTTTTCGATGTCCCTCCACATTATGATGCCTGTCCCCTTGCTCAGGACTTTCAGAAGGAGGTGTTGGTGGTGAGGGTGTGGGTGCTCCTGAGTCAGAGGTAGTAGCAGAAGCTCTGGTGGCCATTACTTGCAGAAGTAGTTTGCAGGCACACAATCAGTGAGAAAGCAATTTCTGCCCCAACCAATGTGCGCTGGTGGTCTTCTCTAGAAAGCCAAACAGAGCACTTGTGGGGTGTGCACTTTTATAGGGTTGATGTGGAGCATGCGACACTGCAAAGTGGCACTGACTCTTTCCCTACAACATCTACATGTAGAAGGAAGAGTGGAGGATATCTGTAAGGGTGCATTATCACTGTAACACTCCATACAGTGCAGAATAATGTCCTCTTTCGATGTGTATGGATCTGGGGAGTGTCCGCCAAATAAGGGACCACGCGCACCATTGATCTGTTGCCATGGTGATGTCACCATTGGTCTCCATTTGCAAGCTTGTCTGCCAGACGTACATTAGCTGTTATACTTTGTGGCCACGTGCATAGTTCTCCTATCTATACTCTTGCCATCCCCGGACTACTTAAACATATGGCACATGCACATTGTACATTTCTACATACGCTTGCGTGAGCATGATACAGTAGGTGGATTGTTTACGTGCATAAATACTCGCAGGACATGGGTGCACTCTTCCACCTACTACAAAAACATCACACATTTATTTGCATATGTTCACCAGGGACTGGGTTGCCAGGCGTCACAGGACGATATACGCATGTGCGCAGTTGTGCCACAGATAAACGGATGCTCATGCAACTATTTACAGGCGGTTGTGTGCATGCAAACATGCGGCCCATAGTGGTATTCCTACGGATGGTTTCATTGTGATTGCACATAGAAAACCCAGGTGCGTCGATCGTCTGCCTCCTCCATTTTTCATACTTGCAATCATCCCAACTAGTGCTAAGCACTTCACATTTACGATGGCCTTGTTAAATGAAAAAAAACGGACATACACAACCAGTACAAATTAACCTATCAATCTTTATTAGCACACATTCATAAAACATAATACATTTGTGATGTCATCTTTGATGTCATGGGTGTTAATCCTTGCAGTGCACAGTGGTAGCGTGAGTTATGGTTGCCAACCTTACCATAACGTGTGAATTTCTGTTTTTTTTAGGTTTTACCTGTAACAATAACATCCATGTAGTAATGTTTTTCCATTGAATTTCATAGGTTTTTTTGTAGTGCAACTTAACTATAACATCCCTTTAACGTTTTTTGTTAGTGATATATATATATACATACATTTCCCAGAATCATAATTATCTTTTTATTATTATGTTTTTATTCCCACCTGAAAATTAAGGTGCACCAAGCAGTAATTATTAGTAAACATTCACAAGATAATTCATAGAATTCAGCGCACACGTGGTGCACGCGGCTGGTGCACAGTGTGCGCGTGCGATTTTATGCGCCAGCCGCGTGCACTAAAATCCATTTCCGCGCACAGCGTATTCATGGATTTTAACATCCAAAACCACCCGTGGTGCAGAGTGGCGCAGCAACCCTGCAGCAGCGCCAGTTACACCCCCAAACCCTCCCCGTGCACCATGTACAGCGCACAAATCCCGTACATGGCGCACAGGCTCACAACCACGAAAATGCCTGTAAAACTCCCCGCGCACCCCTCCGAATACACGTACCCCGCTGCGCAGATAGTCTCACATGCGATTGGGCCTGTGCGAGCGGGGTACGTGTATTACTGGGGTTCGCGGGAAGTTTCACACGCGATTGGGCCTGTGCGAGTGGGGTACGTGTATTACTGGTGTTAGCGGGAATTTTCACACGCGATTGGCCCTGTGCGAGCGGGGTACGTGTATTTCTGGGGCTCGCAGGAAGTTTCACACGCGATTGGCCCTGTGCGAGCGGGGTACGTTTATTACTGGGATTCGCGGGAAGTTTCACACGCGATTGGGCCTGTGCGAGCGTGGTACGTGTATTACTGGGGTTCACGGGAAGTTTCACACGTGATTGGCCCTGTGCGAGAGGGCTACCTGTATCACTGGGGTGCGCAGGAAGTTTCACATGCGATTGGCCCTGTGCGAGCGGGGTACGTGTATTACTGGGGTGTGTGGGAAGTTTCCCACGCGATTGGCCCTGTGCGAGCGGGGTACGTGTATTACTGGGGTGCGTGGGAAGTTTAACACGCGATTGGCCCTGTGCGAGCAGGGTATGTGTATTTCTGGGGCTCGCAGGAAGTTTCACACACGATTGGCCCTGTGCGAGTGGGGTACGTGTATTACTGGTGTTAGCGGGAATTTTCACACGCGATTGGCCCTGTGCGAGCGGGGTACGTGTATTTCTGTGGCTCGCAGGAAGTTTCACACGCGATTGGCCCTGTGCGAGCGGGGTACGTTTATTACTGGGATTCGCGGGAAGTTTCACACGCGATTGGGCCTGTGCGAGCGTGGTACGTGTATTACTGGGGTTCACGGGAAGTTTCACACGTGATTGGCCCTGTGCGAGAGGGCTACCTGTATCACTGGGGTGCGCAGGAAGTTTCACATGCGATTGGCCCTGTGCGAGCGGGGTACGTGTATTACTGGGGTGTGTGGGAAGTTTCCCACGCGATTGGCCCTGTGCGAGCGGGGTACGTGTATTACTGGGGTGCGTGGGAAGTTTAACACGCGATTGGCCCTGTGCGAGCAGGGTATGTGTATTTCTGGGGCTCGCAGGAAGTTTCACACACGATTGGCCCTGTGCGAGCGGGGTACATGTATTACTGGGGTTCGCGGGAAGTTTCACACGTGATTGGCCCTGTGCGAGCTGGGTACGTGTATTACTGGGGTGCGTGGGAAGTTTACACGTGATTGGCCGTGTGAGAGCGGGGTACGTCTATTACTGGGGTGCGCGGAAGTTTCACACGCGATTGGCCCTGTGTGAGTGGGGTACGTGTATTACTGGGGTGCGCGGGAAGTTTCACACACGATTGGCCCTGTGTGAACGGGGTACGAGTATTACTGTGGTGCACGGGAAGTTTCACACGCGATTGGCCCTGTGCGAGCGGGGTACGTGTATTACTGGGGTTTGCAGGAAGTTTCACACGCAATTGGCCCTGTGCGAGCGGGGTACATGTATTACTAGGGCTCGCGGGAAGTTTCACACGTGATTTTGCTGTCACAGCGGGGTATGTGTATTTCTGGGATGCGTGTGAAGTTTCACACGCGATTTCGCTGTCAGAGCGGGGTACGTGTATTTCGGGGGTGCGCATGAACTTTCACACGCGATTACGCTGTCAGAGCGGGGTACGTGTATCCAGTGTAGTGCGCGGGGAGTCCTACACATGAATTGGCAGTGTGGGTCCTCCCAGGTGTCCCCTCTACCCCTTCCATGGCCCCTGCAGGCAGCCCACACCACAGGGGACTACCCTGCACCCCTGGTCATGTCCTGCAGGCAGCCCATCCACCATGGGCATGCCCCCAAGCCAAGCCACATGTCACGTTGCAATATGATCACCAACTCATGTTCCCCAGCACCCCCATCCCCCAGCAGTGAGGGGCACCTGCCAGCAGGGCCCCACTCATGTCCACCAGCACCCCCACCACCCAGCAGTGAGGGGCACCTGCCAGCAGGCCCCCACTCATGTCCCACTCATGTCCGCCAGCATCCCCACCCCCCAGCAGTGAGGGGCACCTGTCAGCAGGCCCCCACTCATATCCCACTCATGTCCCCTGGCAACCCCACCCCCCAGCAGTGAGGGGCACCTGCCAGCAGGCCCCCACTCATGTCCCACTCATGTCCCCCAGCACCCCCACCCCCCAGCAGTGAGGGGCACCTGTCAGCAGGCCCCCACTCATGTCCCACTCATGTCCCCCGGCACCCCCACCCCCCAGCAGTGAGGGGCACCTGCCAGCAGGCCCCCACTCATGTCCCACTCATGTCCCCCAGCACTCCCACCCCCCAGCAGTGAGGTGCACCTGCCAGAAGGACCCCACTCATGTCCCCCAGCACCCCCACCCCCCAGCAGTGAGGGGCACCTGCCAGCAGGGCCCCACTCATGTCCCCCTGCACCCCCACCCCCCAGCAGTGAGGGGCACCTGCCAGCAGGCCCCCACTCATGTCCCACTCATATGCCCCAGCACCCCCACCCCCCAGCAGTGAGGGGCACCTGCCAGCAGGCCCACACTCATGTCCCCCAGCACCCCCACCCCCCAGCAGTGAGGGGCACCTGCCAGCAGGCCCCCACTCATGTCCACCAGCACCCCCACCCCCCAGCAGTGAGGGGCACCTGCCAGCAGGGTCCCACTCATGTCCCCCTGCACCCCCACCCCCCAGCAGTGAGGGGCACCTGCCAGCAGGCCCCCACTCATGTCCAACTCATATGCACCAGCACCCCCACACCCCAGCAGTGAAGGGCACCTGCCAGCAGGCCCCCACTCATGTCCCCCGGCACCCCCACCCCCCAGCAGTGAGGGGCACCTGCCAGCAGGCCCCCACTCATGTCCCACTCATGTCCCCCAGCACCCCCACACCCTAGCAGTGAGGGGCACCTGCTAGCAGGCCCCCACTCATGTCCCCCAGCACCCCCACCCCCAGCAGTGAGGGGCACCTGCCAGCAGGGCCCCACTCATGCCCCCTGCACTCCCACCCCCCAGCAGTGAGGGGCACCTGCCAGCAGGCCCCCACTCATGTCCCACTCATATTCCCCAGCACCCCCACCCCCCAGCAGTGAGGGGCACCTGCCAGCAGGCCCCACTCATGTCCCCCAGCACCCCCACCCCCCAGCAGTGAGGGGCACCTGCCAGCAGGCCCCCACTCATTCCCCCCCAACATGTCAACATGACCTACAATCATGGCGCTCATGGCCACCAAAATCCCACGGCACGCCACCCCTGCCCAAATAACCAACCAAGCATAACATACACCCCACATTGAAATGCCCATTACATGAAACAACCCAAATGGCATGTATGTACATCAACACATGTCCGTCACACACACACAATGGGTGCCAGTGAATGTGAAAACCCTCATCGTGACATGCATGAAACCAATGAGAGAATACCACACATTGAAGTACGGGAACAAATGTATTGAACAAAAAATGTGGTGAAAGAAAATCAAATACCAAACAATGGACATAAGGAAAACAATTCAGAATGTCACATAATGATAAAAAAAGGAAATCAGAATCCAAAATATATGAAATCAAAAATGTCTCCAAAGTCTCCTTCCAATAAAGCAAATCCAAACAGAAATGAAAAAGTAAAATCCATTTCTCCATGGAAAAATCAAAAAAGAAAATGCCGACAAATCCACACTCCAACGATTTACAAGGATGAAATCCTGGGTTGATGAGCCCAACTGTCCAAATGAAACCTACAAAAATACACTAACTAATGAATAACTATATACAAAAATGTGGGGTATTGTCCAAGCGCCCCAAACAAAAATGAAAACCAAAATGAAACCTAACACTAACTAACTGACTAACTATTTACAATGGCAGCGAGCTAGTCCGACGGCTCACTTTTAGAGGTCCTGGGCTAGGGCATCATCGAACTCCCGCTCAATGACCTGGAGGCGGTCCTCTTCCATGGCCCCGAGGGTTCACAGGGACGATGACATGTTGGCCTCCAACTCCCTGCGAACTGCCTCGAGGCACTCGGCCCGCCTCAGTGCCCTCCGCATGGAGTTCTCCGCCCTGACCATTGTGAGCCGTGCCTCTTCTGCCCGCTGACGCTGCGCATCTATGGCGTGGCCCAACCACTGCCACATGGAAGACACTTGCAATCCTGGGTCATCCTGCCCTCTGGCCGTTGCCTGCCACTCCAATGTTGGAGGCCCTGAGCCATCATTGCTCCCACCATGTTGCTGCTGCTGCTGCGCCTGCGCCCTGGCTCTTGCTGCCTGCACGTCCTCCTCCGGCTAGGGTGCAGTTGTCGTGGTGGCCACCCCTGCTGGACTTCCGACTCCCGACTGTGGCAGGGATGTGTCCTCCACCAGCCTGGCCGCTGGGTCAGAGGCAGCTCTACAGGGTACCCAGGTGAGACATGGCTGGGAAGATGGCATGGAGGACGACTGGCGTGTAGGGGGTTCAGGTGAGGAGGGGGTTGCAAGAAGGTCCAGCACACAGGGGAATCCAGCACTGGTGACCCATCCCAGTAGGTCAACGCAGTCAAAGAGGCATCCGAGATGACGTGCAGTTTCTTCACGAAAACACAGCAGGTCACCTCGCATGCCCCGTTGACGCAACGCTATCCCAGCCAGGACAGGCTCAATACGGTCCCGGATAGCCACGTCCGCAGGGAGAGGAAGGCCAGTTGTTGTGCGCCCATCCCCTCCCTGAAAACGGGTCTGCTCTGTTAGGCAGAAACCTGTGCAGTTCCCTTAGGGACCACTGCAAAAGGCTTAGGACTACAGGTGTTGGCAGTAAACCCAATTGGTAGCAGTCTGTACCACCCAGATTTACCTGGTAGCTGTGGCTGAGCAGCCAGACTTCTCTCAAGAAGAGTTAGACAGTATATAGAGTATACAAGATAGGTACCAAAATACAGTAGCACAAGCAAACACTGACCAGAGCTTGGGTATAAAAGTATATAATTATGTATTTAAAAATACACTTTGTGAAATACACTAACACTAATATGGCAAGCAAGTTCAAACACAGTCCCTATTACTATATATACATCCCTGATTACTTATTGAACAAGTCTCAGTTAAAACACCACTTATTTGCAGACAGAGGTGAGCGCTTAACCTAAGATGGCACTCCAATAAGTTAGTTAAAAAGGGAGGGAAAGAACTCTGGCTACCAGGGGGCGCAGAGATGAACACATTCTCTGTGTGAGCTCCGTCAGCAATACCCCGGAAGATGAGTTGAGCCCCCTCTTCCTGGTACTCCCCTGTGAAAATTCGACGAGATAGTGTTGGCTGAACACCCCCCTCGGCCTGGGAAAAATCCCGAGGAGAAACGGACCTCCGCACCCCCCGAAACAGCCGGAGGAAGAAGGGCCCTCGAGACAACACCACCACACGCGCAGGCAGCGTGTCAACGAGACCCGAGGCCCCGCGTGTATGCCCCGCGGAGTCACACTACGCTGACAGGGACCAGCTTCTGGCCCATACGAAGAGAAGGGGAGGGCCCACACCCTCGGTGCCCGGAGACAGCATCCCCGAACGTTGCCGCGCAGAAGATATACTGGCCTCCGTAACACCATCCCCCCGACACGACTCCCCGGAGGGAAGCCGCGGCGGAGCCACATTACGCGGCGCGGAGATCACTTCCCTCTGAACTCCAAGACACACAGGTACGTCGCCGACCGCCACGGACCCCACTCCTCAATGATGAATGGGCTGAACCCGAGACTAATCGAGGCCTAGACACCTGCGTGTTGTGAAGTGTGTAGAGGTCCGGATGGACGCTTTCTGCCGGCCTCCTCTATTGGACTCCTTCGCCCTCACAGGAACTGTCAACAGGGACCTGCGGTGTCCTCTGCCCTATCCCGGCACCTCAAGTGGAGCAGCGTGCACTTGCGCCCGGACCCTCGGGCCCGCACCCAGACATGAACAGGGGAGTGGACCACAGTGCGGACCTTGGACGGTGCGGCAGACACCCACACCTGGGCCGACCCCCGCCCCATGGGCCCACAGTGTGACATGGACGAGGGAGTAGACCATGGTGGGAACCCACAACGACACGTGTAATCAAGCAACAGCGGTCTCCGACCTTCCGGCGACCTCTCAAGGGGGTGCATTACTTCATTACGCCCTCACCATCGTACCTCCGCTGGAAGAAGGAAGCCTTGGACACCGTTCTGCGAAAGAATCCTACGGCATTCCATGGCTGATCACGCTCCCCGGGGCTCCCTACGACGTACCAGTAGCAGAAGCCATTACCATCCTGTTCACCCCACGCACTGCCCGTTCCACCCAGCCATTGGAAACGCTTATGACCGCTAAACACAGGCTGTCGCACTTCGCCTACGCCCCTGCTTCACCTGCACCTTCTGAGCCCCCAATGGCGAACAGCAACACCACGGGGAATGACCTGGCGGCGGCGACAAAAGGAGACATCGCTGCCCTTCTGGGTGAAATAAAGAACTTGTGCACTAACATAGGAGGCAAAATAGACAGGATTATGCAGTGACTTGACAGCATGGAGGATAGACTCGAAGGAGTGGAGAACAATCAAGCCTCCATTGATACTCTCGAAACACAGCTCGATCACAGGATGACGGAGTTAGAATGCCGAGAAGAGGACTTTAAGCTTAAGCTTGATGATTTAGAAAACAGAGAGAGACGTAACAATATCCGCATTTTTGGTATCCCGGAAAGAGAAGGCGAAACAGAGGCGGACCTCAAGGAAACTCTACACAATATTATTAAGCTTCTCACAGCTGATGATGAGGTGGACGAACCAATCACGGAACATATTCACAGAGCGGGAGGCCCCTCGGGCGGACCACGATCAGTCTTGGCCCGATTCCACCGCTTTCGGGACAAGGCCCGAACCTCGAAAAAGCCAGGAAAAGTAACACGATCACACTAGGAGGATCCCAGATTGCGATCTATCAGGACTTATCTTCGCTGACGCTCAGAAGGATGTGTGGCCCCCTCACTAAGAAACTTAAGGAGAAAAATGTCAGATACAGGTGAGGCTACCCTTTCTCGCTAACGTTTGAATAAGAAGGAACCAGACATAGACTAAGATCCGAAAAGGAGATAAAAGCATGCATCTGCGACCTTCTTGGCCCCCCTGACGGCGATCCTAATCGAGATGAGAAACAAAGAGAAGATCAAGAATGGCACACTCAGGGTGCCTGGAGGAAGAAGGTGAAGGGATCGCGGAAATTCCGAAGAGGCAACCTTTCCCCAGAGGGGGAAAACTGAAGACTTCACAATACCGGTAAGATCAAACCAAAGCAGTGAACTATATTGCACATGTAATAAGTGTTGACATTGATACAACCCCGCAACCCTAATGACTACAATTAGGGGGGGACCATGAAAGGGCTCAACTCAAACAATGATGGCATATTTGGACAAAGGGCGTGATGTAACGGCCCCTATGGGTGGTTCGATACCGACTTGGTGTCCTTGCCCGGGTACGATCGAACGTCACCAACCGGAAATGGGTAAAGAAAAGGGGACATACAAGGAATGGTTAAAGAACTTTGTAATGGTCAATGCAGTACTCACTGTCTCGTATACATACCAATGCAGTGGGATCTAGAGCAGACATGCATCAACGAGCAGTCAATAGCAGTCATCTTCCTTTGAACGCAATCAATGGCAGCAAACACTGATGCGGGGCATGCCACCCCCCTGAGAGTAGGGACACTCAATGTTAAAGGCCTTAATTCTCCAACGAAAAGTCACTAGCGGCCAGAGAATTCCGCAGGGCCCAGCTTGATATTCTTCTCCTGCAAGAAACCAAGTACATGAAAGGCGAGGAATGGCGAATCTTACCGAAACAGGTCGGAATAGAATTTTGGGGCTCCGGTCCATTACGAAAGGGGGGAGTCGGGATTCTCATCAGAAAGGGCACCGAATTTGAACTCACCAAGTCATGGTCCGATGTAGAGGGCAGAGCACTTCTAGTGAGTGGCCACATTGGGAAAATAAATGTAACCATTACGACCCTCTACTCCCCAAATACAGGTCAATCCAGATTCCTCACTAAGACTGTCCCGAAGATTCTTCCCGAGGCACCCGGCCATGTCATTCTAGGTGGCGATTTCAATCAATGGGCCGATCCTGTCAGAGACCGTAAGCCCGGCAACCCCAATGTAAAACTCAACGACAGAACCGACCAAACCGGGCTTGCTGCCATGATGGAAACGTACAACATGAGGGATGTGTGGAGAGACCATCACCCAGACGAACAAGGCTTCACTTTCTACTCCGCCCTCCATAATACATACACCAGAATCGACTACCTATACACAACTAACAAGCTCGCAGAGATGGTATCACATTCAGAGATTACCCCGATCTCTTGGTCTGATCACGACATGGTCCGCACAGACATCCAATGGATACATTTACCTGCCAAGAGTGGAAAATGGCGATGCAATGAGACCCTCTGGAAAGACGTGGCCTTTAAGGCTGAGATGGAGTCTGAAATCACACAGTTTTTCGACACTAACGACAGTGGCAAAGTATCTAAGCAAACTGTATGGGAAGCCGCTAAAGCCACCTGGAGAGGGATCCTGATAAGCGAAGGTGCGTCAAAAAAAAGAGAGAGAAACATTATTGAACACAGGTTACAAACCAAAATCACTCAGCTGGAGTCCAACAACCGGGGAGAATCAGAATCCGACCGAGCAAAACTGAACGAAGCAAGGGGAAAAAGAAACAAACTGAAACTCTTAGAGCACAAACAGATTGCACACAAGCTGAGATTTTTGAAGCAAAAATGCTATGAGAAGGGAGACAAGGCAGATGCGCTTCTTGCCGCCGTGCTTCGAGAACAAAGAGCCAAATGAATGGTACTACATATATTCGACGACGCTTCCTCCAATTCACGCCCTTGTCCCACTATCCCAGAAAGCTTTGCCAACTTTTATGAAGCTTTATATTCCTCCGAGTCAGACCCCGACCAACCAGAAATAGAATCTTACCTGTCTTCAATACACATGCCCCGCATCCCCTCCCTAGATGTTGAACTGCTGGAATCCCCCATAACTGATTTGGAAGTTCAGGCTGCTATAAAGAGGCTCACTTTAGGCAAGTCACCGGGAGAAGACAGCTACACAGCCGGATTCTACAAAACCTTTAGTTCTCTCCTCACCCCCTTCTTAACGGAACTTTTCAACGAAATCATCGATACTGGTAAACCCCCCGACTCCTTTGTCAGGGCTCTCATCACAGTAATCCCCAAAGATGGGAGGGACCCGACAAAATGCAGCTCTTACCACCCCATTTCACTACTCAATTTAGATGCAAAGATCTACGCAAGGGTACTGGCTGCAAGGCTGGAAACATTAATGCCCCAACTTATACACTCTGACCAGGTTGGGTTCATACTGGGGAGACAGGGGGCCGACACAATGCGCAAGACCCTACATTTGATTTATGCATCCCAAACCATGGGCAACAACCCTACTCTCCTATCCATAGACACAGAGAAAGCTTTCCATATGGTTGAATGGGGATTCCTGAAAGCGGTGGTGCGTAAGGTTGGAATGGGCCCCAGGTTCAGAAGGGCAATACAAGTGGTATACACAGACCCTAGAGCGGCAATATTTGTGAATGGCGAATATTCTAGATGGTTCAACCTGGAAAGAGGGACTCGTCAAGGGTGCCCCCTCTCCACGATCCTCTTCGCCCTCTCCCTAGAGCCCCTAGCGATGGTAATAAGGACTGACCCAACAGTGGAGGGTATTCACCTGAGGACGACAGAATATAAAGTGGCACTTTACGCGGATTATATCCTCCTCCACGTCACCAACCCTATGACCTCAGTCCCCCGAGCTCTCTTCCTACTGGATGAATATGGCAAGCTCTCGGGGTTCAAGGTGAATAAACAGAAATCTACCCTCTTCCCACCCCAAGGTCAGGAAGAGGCTAACAACACCAAATTTTCCATGCTGGGCCTCAATATTGAACACGCAAAACTGTGATACCTAGGGATATTGATCACTAAACATCTTGACGATCTTTATGAGGCGAAATTTCCTCCCTTATTACAGCAGTTCCGGGCCGACCTGGTGAGATGGGAGAAGCTCACAATTTCATGGCTGGGTCGACTCAATGCGATCAAAATGGTGTCCCTTCCCCGATTCCTGTACCCTTTCCAAATGCTACCGATCAGAATCCCAGCCAGCTTCTTCATTGACATTAAAAGGGCCATCCTCAAATTTCTCTGGCAAGGAAAGAAAGCAAGGGTCTCGTATAAGACTCTAACACTCCCAAAAGAAAAAGGAGGTGTTGGCCTCCCCAACCTGCAAAAATACTACAAAGCTTCCCAACTAGAGTCCTGATCCCCCACCTACGCAACCTCACGAGCTTACAATGGGTCACCATGGATAATCATTACTTCGCACCAGCCACGGTGTCAGTACTTCGCACCAGCCACGGTGTCAGAATGGCTCTGGTCCCCCATGCGGTTGATCTCCAGGAAGATCAAAGATCACCCAGTACTCAGTACCATATGGGACATTTGGACTCCGGGCAAGAATATGCTCAACATCACCAGATGGCCCGCTCCTCTGAGCCATCTATGGTCACCCGGAATCAACGACCACAGAGAGAGTTGGACAACTACAGAGAAAGGACTCTTTCATATCCTTTCCAGAATTAACTGAAGCCCTCGGAATTGGCCCCCTGTCCACATCCACTACATTCAAATAAAAGGCGTTTTGACGAGACCGAGGAGGAAACAGTACCTGATGAGGGACCTCACACCCTTGGAGAAGATATTGGACTCGAGAACAGAGATAAAAGGCCTAATATCAGCGATGTATAAAGAATTGATAGAAAGCGAGGGGGGGAACACTGACCTATTGAGAAACAAATGGGGAAGAGACTTTGGTGAACAGTTCACCCCAGAGTTATGGGAAACCATATGCAAAGCAGCTACGCAAACTTCCATTGCGAACCAATACAGATTTCACGCCATCAAATTACTCCATAGGTGGCAATATGATCCCATCAAACTATCTAAGATGTTCCAAACTACCAGTCCCGAATGCTGGAGAGGATGTGGAGAAAACGCAGATAACTGGCACATGTGGTGGAGCTGCACTCATGTAACAGTCTTCTGGAACGAGGTCCTGGGCTGGATAAAAGAAATCGACGGCATCACCAGAACGTTAGACCCCTATTTTATTTTATTTGGCCTCGAAAAAAATGATGACGACTTGACTAGAGTGAGAGACCTGACCCCACAGTTACTGCTAGCAGCTCGAGCCGTACTTGTTACGAAATGGAAATCAACTTCACTGCCCACCAAAAACGAATGGGCTAACGTCGCCACCAATATATGCATAATGGAGCATATCACAGCATCTCTCCATGGAAGGTCAGCGCAGGTAGAGGGCCTATGGATGGGCTACAAAACCAAATATCTCCCCAACGGACTCTATCGAGGTCCACCATCGACCCCTCCCGTGTAAACCTGAAAATGAAAATAGGAAGCGACCCGCTATGATGCATCACCCTACTCTCACCAATGAAGCTGTCACTTTGACAAATGAGAGACCATGACTGCCATTTGTAAAACGCTGCAATGATCAAACTGAATGCTGCATGACCAACTGGGGGTGGGGGGTGTTACGGGGAATGGTGAAGTCGGGTACTCATACAGGACTTAATCAGAGACAATGGGCTCGTCAATACGAGCATCTGCTGTTATTGAGCTTCACTGATTTGTCTTGTATATCAAAGCCTTAAAGTGTTTCTTTTTTCTGTTTTTGTACCATGACTTCTGTTTGTAAAGTGAATAAAGACACATTTAAAAAATAAAAAAAAAAGATGGAAAAAGGCAGAATTTGAAAAATACACAATACCAACACTTTAAAAGAACCAGAGCAAGTCAGAAAAGGCAGAGTCTACTGAGGAACAAGAATGTCATAAGCCAGGCCCACTCTTGGAGAGAGCAAGGCGGAATGCGTCCAAGATCACACAGTTGAATATTACTTTAAAAAGTCTTTGCAGATAGTTCAAAAAGGGTTGGATCAGTTCAGGAAAAGTTAGTTAGCAGGTCCTAAGTCACCCCAGGATAGAGAGTCAAGGATTTACGGGACACCTTGAACAGTCTGTTGCAAGGGAAACCAGGCGGGACACAGTACCTGAAATGGTGAGAAAGCTCCAGCGGGGGCAGTTGTTCCTGGCAGTGGATGCAAGTCAGTGCTTCATCCAGGGGAAGAGAAGATCTCAACGTGGAGGAAAGCTGGAGGTCGTTGCACTGCCAGGGAAGAAACCAGCCGCAGAGTTTCCCGGTTAAAAGGTACTACCCTTTTATTCGCAGTAGTGGTGAAGCGTGGCTATCCGGCCGCCAGGGTGCTTGGCACGGCGATTCGACCACAAGACGATCCAGGAAGGCGAAAAAGAGGGCAAACTGGTTATCCCCACCAGTTCAGAGGAAGAAGACTCTCCAGGATGAAGATCTTCTCTGTCGTTGGGAAGTGGTGAGACGGTTCAGCAGGGCTCCACCGGTGGTGTTGTCATTGCAGGTCGGCTTAGCTTCTCCCTCTTCGGATTCTTTGGTCCTGTGGCGACTTCTGAAGTTCCAGTCCCCAAAGCCCTGCTTTTATGCAGAAAACCTACAAAAACAGAAAAGAGCAGGGAAACTCTGTACTCTGGACCAGAGTATTATTGTACCACAGAAATCCGGAAAAATTTGTTCAGAGAGCAAGACTGTGTTGCTTACAAATTGCATCAATTTTATTTAGTCATGATACAGGAATTTGAAAAAATTATCAATTAATGACACAGTGCTTTAACAAACATATTATTCCATATCACAACAATAGGAGTACATCTAAAACATGGCTAAAATTAGTCCATCATCCAGACCATTCATAGTGCAGCATTCAACCCATACAACATTCAATGTGACAATCATCCAGGCAACAATAGCTAAAAATGACAAAGCTAATTCATAATGGGGAGCGAGCACAATCCTCACAGCCCAGCTAATGATTTTAATATGTTTTTTTTGTTTTACAGAAGCAGAAAAACACACAATAGAAACAATTATTAAAACAATCTATCACAAGGGCAGATCTAGAAATGAGCATGTAGTGTGGATCACATCCCTTGGGGACTAAACTCAACCGGTTTTGACGTGGTATGTCTATTGCACAACGTCTTCATCAGGAGGTATGGAACAGAAGACTCGCACAGTCAGCCAGGCACTGGTACGATAAATGAACAGAATGTCTTTGCTGAAGAAAGGGGCCCTGCCGAAGGCTAAGGCTGTCCATGGGCTGTCAAGCCAGAAAAACTATGTATGGTGGTGCCCATCGTAGTGGAGTCTGATGGAGGAACCTACTAGGCACAGGATACGAACAAAGGGCTCTTTGTGTGATCTACACCGTGCTGAGTTTTCATTCAGTGGAGTTCGCGCGCGGCTGTGTTTGCAGGATGCAACGGTGCCGTCCTACGCTAGTGGGCTGATGGCAATTCACACAGCCACTTGATTCCTCATACCAGCGCATCCCGTTACTAGTAAGCTCTCCCAGGCTTGCCAAGTCGACAAAGAGCCCTGTGTTCGTTACTATGACACCCCTGTGTTACTGCACTGAGGGTGCTGTGTAACACACTTACCAAAAATACATGAAACCCTATGGAGTAAAAGACCCCATAGCCCAGAAAACACATTACAAAGTCAAAGGATATCTCAAATCATGTCTAAGAGTGGGAGAAAAAGAGTCTCACTCTTAGCAGGAGAAATAAATAAACCCCAAAAATCCAGCAAAGCTGCTGGGGGACTCACTAGGTTTGGGAAATTAGCCTTAACAGAGAATTCTCCCTAACATGGACGTAGGCATCCCTGCTGGATGATGCAGTCACAGGATCAGGGACAGGATTACACACAGGCACCTCCGCTGTGAAAACATAAAAATTGATATGAGGCTGGGAAACCCAAAAGAAACACACCAACACAGGTTACAAAGGACATACAAGTGCTTTATTAAAAAGCTACAACAGTTACCAAAGTCAATTGACAAACGGATAGCTATTCGGCTCTCAGAGTAACGTAACGAACTTCAACGAAGGTTCGATGCATTAGTAGAGAGACCGTACATTTGAATACTTGGGCTTTTATATCCTTTATCCAGCCCTTGGCCAACCCCCCTCGCGGGTTAACCATTCTTGGGACCAGGCCTAGGGTTCCTTGCCAGGTCAATCCTATAATGTATGCATTTTGATCAGTTCCACTGATACAGTTGTTCATTTACACATAGGTCAGTGATAGGACAAGGTCTCAGTTCGCGACCCCGACAAGTGGCCTGCAGGCATATTAATTATTCGTGTGTGCGGAGGTCACAACGGCCAGAATCTCACTCAGAATGTTATTCGGCCTCCATTTTGATGTTCAGGGTGACTTCCACTTTACAAGAGAAGCTAAAATGGCGGCTAAATCCAAGATGGCGACTTACATAACTTTTCGTTAAGGTCAAGACCTTGCCGCGTAGTCTATTTACATGATATTTTAGACAACTTGGCGTAGGCCAATACACATTCAAATACTGCGATAGGAGGCATAATATCATTTCAATTCCAACAGACCCTCCTTTTGGCCTATGCCAAGTGCTAATATCATTTCTAATACTTTTGCAAATAACTCCATGTGCTGTCATCCATACATCCCGAATCATTGTCTGTAATATCTATAGCCATTAGGTCGTTCATTAGAACCTCTTGTAACACAAACTCTTTGGATGCTGTATCTGGGGCATACATTCTATGCCCTATTGTGCTCACTGCTTGGGCACAACATCCCCCTAGCATTCCACATATACTCGGAAGACATTGAAAACAGCAACAAAGGAATAGCAGGATCCCCAAAATAACTAGAATAACAGAAAGCACCTTCCAACCACAAGATCGTAAAGAATCCCAGAACCAGGTGCTAAGATTCCAATCTCCTACAAGGATATGTACTTCAGAACTAAGAATATGCAAGTTCTGTATTGCTTTAAAAATTGTCGGCGAGGAATCTGGTACGAAAACACAGCAAGCGGACCCCACCAATTTGCATACTCCACCTCGTTCCGCCAAAATGACATCTAATGCCATCCGATTTTGGAGTGCTACCAATCTTATTGCTTTTTGTTCTAGTGTCATATTGTAGAGTATGTCCGTGGTCCGGTTGATCGTTCTCTCCAGTACCCTTGCTAATCCCCTAATGTTCTCAGAGTTTGTTATTTGTCCACAAAAGGGCACAGCTGATTTTGCTATATCTCCCAATACTTGCCCAGGGGTATCTCCGTTCTTGTCCCGCCGTGGGCGAGCCTTAGAAACCTCCAATGTACTAGCTACAAATACCCCGGGTAACAGGATTCCTAAATAACAGGTTCCCTGCGAATCCTTGGGCAACCAGGGAAATGCTAAACTACCACAAACAAAATAAACAGGCCCCTCTACATACAGAGGCCTGTTTTCTCCAGTCAAATTTACAATGTTCATACAACCTTCAAAATCTCCCATTGGCCGAGTGCCGTTTCTTTGTACACAAAAGGGGACCGAGTCAGGGCTATGATTTATAGAGTAGGAAGGAGGCACGGCGTCCTTATTGCCTATCGGAGCCATTTTAAAGGAAATTAAAGTTTGAAAAGGAAGAGACAGTTTATCAGACGGCCTAATAGAAGCAACATTAGGTTTACTTCTATTTGCAAAAAGCGAGCATCCCAGGGGAGTTAATTCATGTTTCTCGAAATCATTCAAATTAGTTCCATCAAAGTTCCCTGAGATGCTATCATTCCAACGGCCAAAGAATAGTGCTCTAAGAGAGGCATAGCAAGCAGTCGTTAAAGGTAAAGGGTGAATATACCATCCTAGTCCCTTGTTCCCATGTTGCGGTAAATGAGTGCAAATCCAACAATTACTCTTATTAAAAATGGCATGCGTTGCATTCATTACTATCATTAGAGTGTTGTTATGATACTTTTGTCTATGTTGGGAGTCTCTAGGTGACAGAGTGTGAAGGTGTACAGAGGGAGTCAAAGCAGTTGGTACAATCTCGGTCGGTAGTAGAGGTTTTAGAGGATAGATTTCTTCAAAGTACCAAAGTCCTACAACAGTAATTGCAAAAATAACAATTATCATTATCAAAACACAGCAGTACGTTTTCGGGGCCCAGGCACATTGTTCATTGTCCAAGTTGGTCACCCCCTTATTCACAAGTCCAGTGCGGGGAGCAGCAGTGGAGGTGGCAGGCATTGTAGTTCCTCAATCGACGACCCCAATGTTTGTTGCTGGCGACGCTACGGTCGCGCGATTTCTTAGTCCTTCCCAACCCTCGCCAGCAGAACCCCTTTTTTGTTCAACAGAAACTTTCTTATACAAGAGAAAACTTCCAATCACTTCCCTTTCCCAAATGCACGGAAAACCCGTGCCGTAGTTCTATTTTCTTCGTCGAAGGTTGTACCTGGTGGTAGCCAAGATTGTTTGATCCGAAAATAAGGTGTCGTCACTTCCTGAGGGAAGCGACGTGTCGGAGGCGACGGAAGTCGCAGAACTTGAAACAGTGTTTTCCGGAAGTGATTTTTCAAGAGAGTGCGGAGACGAAATGGACTGTTCCCCAAGCTCCACGGGCTCAGAGAGATTCACCGACGCACTCACAGCGCTGTTTGCTACTCCAACATCAGAGACTGTAGCATCAGCGAGGGGTTCTGCTTCTTCTGTAACGTGTGGCGTCGGGTGAGGAAGTTTCTTGACATGCGTTGCGTGGATCCAGTGTTTCTTCCCAGCCACCCGCACTGCTGTCTGGGTGACCAACAGCACCTGGTAGGGTCCCTTCCAACGAGGAGCGAGACAGGAAGACCTTTCGTAGGCCTTCACTAGGACCCAACTTCCAGGCTGTATATCATGTCCTGGGCCCGTGAACCGTACAGGTAAAGCCAAATACACCTGGTGATAAATGAAATACAGGTTTTTAGTTAACTGGTTACAGTAGTCTACAAGCAATACATTTTCCACCTCTCTCAGGGCTTTAGGTTTTGGGAGACCCCAAATGTTAGCAGGTCTCCCCATCACTACCTCAAATGGAGAAAGCCCAGTCTTAGTTTGAGGTGTGGTACGCATAGCCAATAATACAATAGGTAAGGCATCTGGCCATTTCAGTTTGGTATCGGCACATGTTTTTGCAAGCTTATTCTTTAAGAGACCATTGTGTCTTTCCACCAACCCAGCACTCTGAGGATGTCTAGCTGAGTGAAATCGTTTCTCAATATGTAAAGCTGTGCATATCTGCAAAATTACTGCTGCAACAAAATGAGGACCATTGTCCGACCAAATTACCCTTGGGAGCCCAAATCGAGGAAAGAATTCTTTTACCATAATCTTTGCAGTGGTCATGGCAGTAGCATCTTTAACGGGGAAAGCCTCGACCCATTTACTGAAGGCACAAATAATTACAAGAACATATTTAAGATTGTTACATCGTTCCATCTCAATAAAATCAAAGTAAATGACCTCGAAGGGAACAGAAGGGGGCCCAAAGCTTCCCCTTGGAGTTACTGTCCCCTTACCCACATTGTGCTGTAAGCAGATCATGCAATTTCGAACATGTCTTTTTGCCGTCTCTCGAATCTTGTTATTCACCCAAACTTGTTCTAACATTTTCGTGATCTGCTGAGCACACACATGTGTAGGACCGTGTGCCATCGTAACCATTGCCAGTACATATGAATCAGGGAGCAACCATTTTCCTTCAGATGTATCCACCCAACACCCATCATCATCTACTTTCCCCATTCCTTCAGCCCACCTTTTAGATTCTTCTACTGTGGCATCAGTTTGAATATCTCGCACAGACCCAATACCTTCATCCATTATATAAGCATCTTTCATTTCCCTCAAAGCATACATGTCCGTGCTAAGGTCTGTGGCCATTTGCCTGGCTTTCAGGTCCGCAAAAGCGTTCCCTTTTCCCACATCATCTATGACCTTACGATGGGCTGCACACTTCATGATCGCTAACTGCCTAGGGAGTGAGAGTGCGGAGAGCAATTGCACTATCAAGGGGCCATGCTGAATCTTGGTCCCATGTGAGGTCAGGAACCCTCTTTCCGACTAGAGCCTCCCAAAGTTGTGAGCCACCCCAAAGGCGTACTGGCTATTAGTGTATATATTTACTATACGCCCTTCGGAGAGTTCACAAGCTCGGGTCAATGCTATAATCTCTGCGGCCTGCGCGGAGTTATGCGAAATTCTCTTAGTTTCAACAACTTTACTCAATGTAGTAACTGCGTAAGCAGCTGTAGATGTACCATCTGAGAGTTTGAATCAGGAGCCATCACAAAACAGCTCCCCTTCTGCATTGTCCAAAGGAGTATCTATAAGATCTATCCTGCCCTTCGTTTCTTGCTCAGTGGTATACAGGCAGTTGTGTAATTCTTCGCCACCGCAAACAGTGTTTTGCAGGAAAGGTAAGAGTTCAGCCGGATTAAGAACACAACACCTCTTAATTTGAATGTGCGGGGCAAACAGAATTAATTCATACCTTGTTAACCGTGCAGAGGTGAGGTGTTGCGTTTGGGTTTTGTTCAATAGGATATCTACAGAGTGAGGTACCATCAAAATCAAATCATGGCCAAGGACCATTCCCTCACTCTGTTTTACAGACGCGGCAGCAGCAGCGACAGCTCGCAAACATCTTGGCAAAGCGCATGCGACAGGATCAAGGGCGGAGGAGTAGTAGCCGCACGGCCTATTCTTCCCTCCGTGTTCCTGTGTTAACACAGCCAAAGCACATCCATCACATTCATGCACAAACAACACAAAGGCCTTGTCATAATTTGGAGTACCCAGAACCGGTGCAGAGCATAACGCGGTTTTGAGAAGCTCAAATGATCGTTGATGTTCCAATTTCCATGGCAGTGGCAGAGAAATGCCCTTCTTAGTCAAAGCCAACATCGGTTTTATCACTAGCGAAAAGGTCGGGATCCACAACCTACAGTAAGAAGCCATACCTATTAAGGCTCTGACTTCCTTCTGTGTATTTGGAACAGACATGCCAGAAATGTGTTTTATTCTTTCAGGTGTCAATCTTCTTCCCTCCTTTGACAGGAGGTACCCTAAATAGGCGACCTCCTGACAACAACATTGACATTTTTTGAGCGAAGCTTTATGACCATTTTTGGCCAGATGAACAAGCAACAGTATAGTGCCTTCTTTACAAGCACTTTCAGAATCTGCAGCCAAAAGCAAATCATCGACATATTGAAGCAGTGTACAAGTAGGTGGAATTTCAAGGGTGTCGAGCTGTTCTTTCAAAGCTCTACTATAAATGCTTGGACTTTCAGTATACCCTTGAGGTGCCCTAGTAAATGTAAATGAGCGTCCCCCCAAGGTGAACGCAAACAAATATCTACTTTCCTTATGTATAGGGATGCTAAAGAAAGCATTTTTTAAATCCACAACGCTGAAGTGCGTAGCCGTAGCAGGGATCATTGTCAATATCGTCGTCACATCAGGCACGATTGGAAATTGTGGGGCGACAGCTCTGTTCATAGCACGAAGATCAATTATGAACCGGTATGGGATTGCATTGTCGCCTTTCCTATATACAGGCAAGATCGGACTGTTACACAAACTACCTGTAATCTCCTCGATCACCCCACGATGCACAAAATCAGAGACAATGCATTTCAAAGCACGCTCGCCCTCAACTGATATTTTATACTGCGGAATGCGTGGTAGTTTAACTCCATATTTCAAAACTATCTTAACGGGCTCAATCTGCAGTACCCCGACATCATTGTCGTCAACCGCCCATAAACATTCCGGGACAATGCTAAACTCGGGAGGAAAAGGTCGAATCAGAAACTGAGAATTAGGAAGTTGCTGTTGTGAAACCGTCAGCCGTACTCCATCAGAGGAACAATGAATTACTGCATTCAATTTCTTTAACAAATTCAACCCCAGCAAATTCTCTCCACAGTTTGAAGTCAGAAGAAAAGGGCAATGGTCCGTAAAGGGACCCAAAGAAACAGACACCGGTGAAGAAACCGGACAAACAATTGGTATACCAGAAAACCCTAGGGAAACATTGGTTTGCCCTGACAGTGGAATGTTTGGAACCCGAGAATGATCAATGGAGCACTTCTGTGCTCCAGTGTCTATCAAAAACTGGTGTTTCCTATTCCCTACTAATAATTCAACGTAGGGGCCTTTCTGATTAATGGGAATAGGTGAAGGTTCCAAACCCTGCTTCGGGCAGTCCTAATGAAATAGAGTATCGTCAGAAGGAAGCTCTTCAGAAAGGTAGACAGCAGAAGGGTGATCAAATATGTTCCTCGAGTCCACACTCGAGGTCTGATTTTCCCGTGAAAAAGGTTGCTGAGGATCTTGCAAAAACTGACCTCTATCAGGGCCCCCTGCTCCAGAGCGGCCCCTGGGTCGTCTACCCATACTCCCAAACGCACTGTTTGACCTTTGTCGAAGGACGGGGCACTGTGCTTGCCAATGACCTTCCTGGCGGCAATAAGCACATTGATTAAGATTCACAGAACCCAAAGGAGCATTTCCTTTTGGGACATACTGACCTCTGGTCTGTGTCGTGCCTCCTCTTGGGTTTCTAACAATTTGTTGTAATAATACAACAAAGTCTCAAGTCTCCTTTCCTCTTTTCTATTTTCTCCTTCTCATTATTAACACGGTTCTCATAATACTGAGCCATGTGCAAAACCTCAGATTGAGATTTTGCCTACCAAGCGCTCGCAGAGGACATAATCTGTGACTGGATGTCGAGCAACAATCCACGCACAAATGTGTCCACAAACAACCTTTTCCCAGACTCTGTACCCAAATCCTGCCCACTGAAGTCGGAAAATACCTGCTCGAATCTATTAAAGAATTTGGTGGCGCCTTCAGTTTTCCCTTGAACACAGGCCGTAAGCTTGTCCCAAATAATTCTTTTCTCTGGAATTATAGTTTTTAATTTTGCGACAATTCTATCAGGCAAAGTAAGTATTACCTGTGGTGGTTTCTCACCTGCTGGTCTTTCCCCATCAATCCTAATCATATTAGCCCACGTATCTCCCAACCCTGGCACATCGTCTATTGTCCGAACCTGCTTCCATACATCTACGGGTAGGAGTACAGGGAATAGCAAGTCAATATCACTTAAGGTGAACACAGAGGACTGTAAGACGGACTCTATCTCTTTGTAAAACCCCGTCGGGTTTTTCCTGATATCGGGAACTGATTGTCTAATAGTGTTCACTTCCTGTCGTGAAAACGGGACGTGAACGAATTGTGATACATAATGTGCAGGGATATCCACAGCGGGTGCACCAGTCCCAGCGTTGGCGGGAATCTCAACCTTTGGGACAAAGGTCGGAGGAACCTCTCTCATAGGCAACTGAGATATAGGTACCTCCGGCTGCTTACTAAGCAACAGAGCCAGGTCGAGCGCTAAGGCAGCCAAAGAAGTGTCGGGCGAAAAAGCCCTTTTACAAATCCCCAACAATTCTATGGGGCAACTAACCTTCTTTCTTACACATTCTTCTTGCAGGTACTGTACCATTACCTGAATTACCTTTCTTTGCATTTCTACTGTATACTGACTATACGTGTCATAAACTTCATCTGGCGGAACCGATGAATCCGAGATCCATCGAATCGCATCTTTGGTACAAATTCGTACTTCCTCAGGTGCCGATCTACGATACGGAAGGAACCGTTTCTGTACATACATACTGTCGTCTTCATCATCCTCATCTCATGCTTTCTCAAAGTCCCTCCTATACTCAAACAATCTTTCAACATGACCATGTACTTTCTGCTCTGTGTCCCTCGAAAGTGCCAAAGCATTTAGATCTCTCACCCCTTGTGGAAGATCCGAATTCTGTAATCTACCCCACATCACACATAAATGAGTCCCCAAGCCTTCGATAAAAACATTTTTCTCGGGAAAACTGTTCAAATTAGATAATGTGGAAAAAACATTAATTTGATCACCTTTCTCCATACAGTGCTTAGCCCATGCAAACAATTCCTGTTTCTTATCTGCAGAAACAGTATTACGAGTGACTATCTTTGATCCTGCACCTTGATCAACTTCAGTCAATACAGGACCACTCGGGAGCGGAGGTGCAGGTAAATTTAATAAAGGTGCAACTATCGGCGCAGGAGGAAGGGGTGGTGCGATAGGTGGAGGAACAACAACTAGAGGAATAGGAACAATAGGTTGTACAGGGGGAACGGGAATAACAGCAGGAACAACAGCAGGAATGGGCAGAGCGCCCAAGAAAGGATCATACGGAGGCAGCGCAGAGGCACCAGGCCTGCGTTCGTTTAACAATTTTTCAATAAATTCTTCGGAAACATGAAAATCTTTAGAGGGGTAAATTTTCTGGATTCCAAGTGAAAAGGCCCTATCCATATTTTTAACTGATTCTGAATGTTTTTCTTTATCATATAACAACGCTTTTTCGGCATTTGTTTTATGACGGCGTGCATGTTTATCCCTACTTTTAAGCTGCTGTAACGCTTCTTTTTTCCAATTCTGTAAAACATCAAGGGCTGCAGGTCTAGCCTTCTTTTTTAGCAAGACCGATTCTAGGTATTCAATACGGGAGATCTAAAAACTGCCATTGATTGGCCACTGAAATTCGGAGGCATGTCTGGTCTGTCTGTGCCAAATATCATTAAATACTATACTATCAATGCCATACTTACAGTACATAGTACATGCCGGCGACCCCTCCTGTGGTGCCGGGCGGCTAAATTCCAAAGATTGTCGATCGCTGCGGAACAGAGCCCTAAAGCAGCTAGACAATTTCCCAGGCATTTCAGAAAAAATTGATGTTACCTGGTCAATAATTGTGTCTGCAGATACAATACGCCAAATTCAAATTGTCAGGGTTAAATTAAGAGCCGGGTCACGACTGCACCTGACCAAACCTAAGGAGGACCGTACAGTTTATCAAAGAACTTACCTAACGAATTTTACCTTGTGTCTGGTGGTTTCGACAAATCTGCCCGCCTCAAAAATGGACCCTCGTCAAGATGCCGTGTCAGACCACACGACTATCGTCCAAGGATCGGATCGTGCAGCGCTGCTGAGGTATCACGTCTCGTTCAGTCGGGCCCGCAGAATCACACCGTCCGATCCCGGTTCGATAGTCTGCCTCAACCTTCAATGATCCGGCATCAATCTTGAGGGTTCCTGTTCGGGCGCCAACTGTGAAAACATAAAAATTGATATGAGGCTGGGAAGCCCAAAAGAAACACACCAACACAGGTTACAAAGGACATACAAGTGCTTTATTAAAAAGCTACAACAGTTACCAAAGTCAATTGACAAACGGATAGCTATTCGGCTCTCAGAGTAACGTAACGAACTTCAACGAAGGTTCGATGCATTAGTAGAGAGACCGTACATTGGAATAATTGGGCTTTTATATCCTTTATCCAGCCCTTGGCCAACCCCCCTCGCGGGTTAACCATTCTTGGGACCAGGCCTAGGGTTCCTTGCCAGGTCAATCCTATAATGTATGCATTTTGATCAGTTCCGCTGATACAGTTGTTCATTTACACATAGGTCAGTGATAGGGCAAGGTCTCAGTTCGCGACCCCGACAAGTGGCCTGCAGGCATATTAATTATTCGTGTGTGCCTCGATTTTGATGTTCAGGGTGACTTCCACTTTATAAGAGAACCTAAAATGGCGGCTAAATCCAAGATGGCGACTTACATAACTTTTTGTTAAGGTCAAGACCTTGCCGCGTAGTCTATTTACATGATATTTTAGACAACTTGGCGTAGGCCAATACACATTCAAATACTGCAATAGGAGGCATAATATCATTTCAATTCCAACACCACGGCGGCCTGTGCTGCCTCCTGTCCCTGCCCCTGCACTGCACCACTGGCACCAGTGGAATCCCCACCTCCAGACACCTCCAGACCCCGTGTGTGTCCCTTCCACGGCCTCCTCCTCCTCCTCCTCCAAACCCCCCACCAACCTGGATGACTCCATGCCATCTTCCTCTGTCGGACCCCGTGGGGTCTCAGCTGCCCCTTCTGCTGCCGAGGAGTCCATCTCCAATCTCCGCCTCTTGGACCTACCCTCAGCCGCTGCGGCCTGGGATGCGGCACCAGACTCCTCACTCCCCGAAGAGATGACAATCTGGGAGGGGAGCCGGGCCTTGTGTCTCCGCTGGTGGTGCGATCCCTGCCACTTTGCTCCACAGCACCCTCTCCGCCCTCTTCATCAGTTGACGCTGCAGACAGGGAGAGATAGAACACAGGCATCAGGGCACTGTACAATGGACTGAAACACACATGACAGTTGTACATGAGTGGCAGTGTCAAACTTCAGACATGGCATCACACTCCCTAACACACATGTCATTTCTACTCACACACATGAGCAATTCCACAGCAATATTGCACCAGGCAGCACCATCCATACACATACAACAGCATCAGCATCTGAAGGTGAGCCTGACATCACATGAAACACGGGGAGTACACAACACATGCACACACACCAACACACTTACATGCATGTGTGCACGTCCACCAACTGTCAGAGTGATGAGATCGCCATCCATGTCACATCTGGCATTCAGCCTTCTACATATCAGTGTCACATGATTCCATGTTGCATCACAGTCACAGTTGCACACTTGTCAAATACACACACATGCACATGTACACAGTGCAGATACATGCAGCTGGAACCAACATCCATGTGTGACACCACAACCATGCCAACGTACATACACAGTAAATCAAACATGTGTGCTCCCACATCTGCATTTGGCCTGCATGCTTATCCACACATACACCATCTATGTGTCTCTCACATGAGAGGACTCGCATGTATCAGCCTTACGCCCCTGTACATACACATCCATACATGACCCTACAGAAACACATGTGCAACCTGCACACTACTGGCACACCACGACACGCATGACGTCCAACCAGTATGCATGTACACTTACCGCTCGACTCCAGACGGGTCTGCCTCTCAAGGACCTGGACGTGGAGCGCTCGGCTTATGCGTTCCAGGACCCTCATTTGGTGGTCGGACAGGTGGCCCCGGTGCCCCTTGGCATCCGCTGCCTTCAAGAGGTGCGGGGCCTTGTCGAGGGTCCTGGACCTGAAGTCCTCCCAGCGGTTCTTGACATGTTTGATGTCGCGGACTGCCACCCCCCTCCTCGTTGATGGCAGTCACGATGTCCATCCAGATCCTGGTCCGTCCTTCATAGTCGGTGCGAGAACTTCCAAAGAGGGCATCCGACTGCCCCAGGACTTGCTCCACCAGGACACCAACTTCCCTGGCACTGAAGCTGGTGGCCCTCTGCCTCTCTGGCTGGGGGTTGCCAGTGGTGCCAGATGGTGGTGTGCCCGACATGGCAACCCCAGAGGCAGGTGTGGGTGGGCAACTGGGTCCTGGGGCTGGGCTGTGGACCGATGGTATCTCAGTCGGGAGTCTTCAGTTCCAGCAGGGGTGGTCACAGCAACTTCACCCCTGGCTGATGTGCAGCCAGCAAATAGCAGAGCACGTGGGCAGCAGGCAGGCAGGCAGCAGCAGATGGCAGGTAGGAGCGTGCTCAGGGCGCTTGGGGGCAGTAATTCGGCCTTCTGGGCAGGAGCGTGGTCTTCCGTGTGTTGTCGCGTGGCCAGCTTGATACGGAGTGATTTGGCACATGAAAAAATTGCACGTCAGCGTGTAATTCGAGGAAAGGGCATCCCTGTGACGTTACGCGCGCAGGCGTTTCCCTCGTGACGTGGGCATAGTGGTTCAGGGCGTGTGAAAAAATAGCATGTCGCATGTGAATGCGTGTAATTCGAGGAAAGGGCCTACGCATCTGTGACGTGACGCACTCAGGCGTTTCCCTTAACACGGGTGCATGTTCATCATACACGTCCAAAAACTGCACGTCCGAGTGTCAGCTCGTGTAATTGGAGGAAAGGGCCTTAGCGCGTACACGTGTAAGTGACGTTGTATGTGTTGGCCGGTTTAAAAGGTACGTGTAGGACCCCATTTCCTTGTATATGCTTTTCGTGGAGAGCGAGTGGGTGAATTCTGTACTTCTTGTCAGTTCACACGTGATTACTTCACAGCGTTTCAAGTTCGTACTCCCTGTTACCTCTGACAGCGTTCATTTTTTTTGTTGGGCCTGTTTCCTCAAACAGCGTTCACTTCTTCTTTTGTCCTGTCTCCGCAGACAGCGTACAATTCTTCTTTTGGCGGGGGTGTTGCCAACGTGCACACGCATGTCTTTTTCACGTTTTTTTCCAGGCAGACGGTGAGTTGCGCATGTATTTACCAACTGTGCTTGCCCCTTGTGTCGCGTACCCCTTCAGAGGTCATTGTAGGCTGCGTGTAACATGCGTATGCTTATTTTTGTGTTTCTGGGTGCCACAGCGTAGTGCGGGTTCATTTTTCCACACACGTGGTCTATGAGGGGTTGCGTGCACGTTATTTTTTGTTTTCGGGGTGCCTGTGTTGCTTGACCCGTCATCTTCCCCCAGGGGTCACAGACAGCCTTGCTAGAGTATTAGGGTATGAATTCCATCTAGTACCCTACCCCTTTCACCCCCAATTGCCCAGGACAATTGTTTACTGCTACTCCCATACGCACAACAACACCAGTGCCATGGTTGGAAGGCGACCAAGTGGTAAGGGAGGCAAAGGTGGCTGACCTCCAAAAGGTGGGCGTGGTGGCGAGGTAGGGGACATGGCCATGACTTGCAGGGTGCCCCTAGACCTCCATGTGTGGAGGAGCAATCGGGGATGCCCATGCCCCCCCCATGGTTGTGGGAAATGTAGCTGACACCATCCCAGCTCAGCCCTTGTTGGACCAGCCCATTGTGGCACCTGAACCGGCACAGGATGACTCCCAGGCTGACTTCCAGGTCAGCAAGTCTACGCCACGTGTGGTGGTGCAAGTTGGTGTCACCAGGCCACGTGGATCTGGGGCAGCTATGTAATCGGCTGCCCCAAGTAGGCAGGGTGGTGAGGCTGCAGGGGCAGCTGCAGCGCAATCCACCCCAGCTCTGAGTCTCCCAGCCGGGGCAGTGCCGGTCCCGGTCCATTAAACCGACGTTGCCCCTGCCAACATCAGCCTGCAGCCAATGTCTGCACCAAGACCTATGGTCATTGTGCATTCGCACACTCCTAGTACCCAGTCCACCGGCGCTTCTGCCCCTACTGACCAGAGCAGCATAAGCCACTCAGGATCCGCACCACCTTTGAGACCCCAGACACGGCTACACACTCCGGCACGTCAAGGAAGCCTAGCTTTAATGACGCCGAACTTGATGCACTAGTGGCCTATGTGTCAGCACATAGCTGCGAAATGGTGGTGACTGCAGGGTGCAAGACCACACCTGGTCAACGTAAGGCACACTGGCAGACCATCGCGGACATCATTAGTGCCCTTGGATTTGTGAGGCACTCAGCTGATGATTGCTACAAGCGCTGGAATGACCTGAAACGCAGAGCAAAGAAGAAGCTGGCCTCAAATCATGCTTCTACTCTGGTGACTGGCGGTGGGTCTCCACAAGAGGACAACCAACTCACTGAACATGAGTCTATTGCTGGAACCTTCGTCACAGAGGAACAGATCCAAGGTGTGGGAGACCTACCAGATTACGACGCATTGTCCGGTGAGTGCCCATGCATGTGTGTGTAATCCATGTGTATGTTGTGTGGGTGACGGGTTCTGATTGAGTGCCAGGTGAGGGTGTGTGCACCTGAGTGGTATGGGTCACCCATGTGCTTCCTCCAAAACATTCACTGGCCTTGGATTTGGGTATGACAGTATCCCTTCTGCCCACAGTAGCCATTTAGCGCCACATTACTGCAGTTGCCCTTGAACTGTCATCTTGCAAGAACATTGTTCAGAATTTTCCAGTGTTCATTCAGGCTGATTGTTTCAATTCTCCCACTTTTGAAACGCATTTTTCAGCCCTATTGTCACATATGTGACATGCTTCTGTCATTGATTACACCCCACAGTGGCCCACATTTGTTACCTTGTTATGTGAATGATTAGACCATTCAGGCTGATTGAGTATTGGCCTGCTCACATTGATTTTTGGTGCATGTTTGTATGTGGGACTTGATAGTTGTTTCCTGTGATGTTTAAGTGACCAACCATTGATGTGTACATCTGCCTGCAATGTCACGCTCACCTGATTCCCACGGAGGCGCAGGTCTGGCTTCGAGTGCTGATGCTTCTTCAATGGTGAAGCGCAGGACTCTGAAGATGGACAGGAAGGACCCCTCTACTCTGGCTTTTCTGGCTCGCAGGAATATTCCCCTGTGCGTGAAAAGAGAGTATTACCTACTGACGGAATAATGCTCAAGCCTCCCACTCCCTTCCAACCCTCCACGATACCCTTCCACGATTCCCCGTGAAGTCTCACCTTAGGGTCTGGAAGGATGAGTTCTCCATCCTGCTTCTGATGCAGGGGCGCGTTGAAACCCAGTTACTTCACTGGATTGAGGTTTGATGGGAGTTCAAAATAAGCTTGACTATTCAGGTGAGGCGCTGTAAGAGTTCTGTTGCAAGTTCAAAAGTTCAAGCTTACTAATAATGTTCATTGTCTTATTGCAGCAAGCGCTAATGCTTATGTCTTTTTCCCCTTAGGGGCCGGGGTTCGGAATGCCGGAGATGTGGCGCCGACCCGAAGTGAAACGTGCAGTTCCAGTAAATGACAGGTAAGTTCTGGATGAGCGTTCAGGTAATGTCTTTGCATTCGCTCATTCAATGTCTTTGTCTTTTTTCCCCATAGTGGCCGGGGTCCGGAATGCCAGGAAGCGGCAGGACCCGAAATGAAATGGGAATGACCCAACAGGTAAGTCTTAGAAGGAAACTGAGCCTTTCCTATTCCCTTCCTTCTCTCACCTTGTTTTCTTGTCTTTTTCTCTCTAGGCTCTGGGAAGTGGGTGCGGATCCGGATGATCGCTGCTGAAGATGGTGGCGCCCAGGAAAGGTGAGTGAAATGCAGCGCTGCAGCGATCGAAGCGAAATGCTTTTAAAATGATGTCTTCCCTTTCAGGATCGTCGGTGTGATGTCTCCGTGATGCAGCTTTAGCAGGTAAGGTCTTCTTTATCTCCAATTCTCTCTTATCTCCCTTTGCAGGCGACCCAGGATGCTGACAGGCGCGGCTGAAGTCCAGATGCAGGAGCTGACATGGTGAGCATCCAGCTGCGAGGAGCAGAACAACGCGAAGCGTGAGTTGCTGATCGGGCGTGGTTTAAATAGCTTTGGAAGAAGTTCCAGGTATGTATCCTTCCACCGATCAGGTATGTATCCTTCCCCGACCACACCCAGGTGGAAAGTAGTCCCACAGGTAAAGTAGTTCCATTCAGGCCTCAAGAGGGCCTGGATGTAGCAGCATGGTCTGCTCCAGGTAAGTGCACATTAAAACACTTGAACACATGTCTAGCTTTATGAGCCTGGCGCCTAAGGCGCCAGGACAGGGGTCCAACATGAGCCTGGCGCCTAAGGCGCCAGGACTGTGTCCAAAGGGCCCCAGCTTGGGCCCGCTGGCACTTCCCTGGGGGGAATGATGCCTGCCTCTGGGGTTGCTGGGTTGGACCTGGCTCCTTGGAGGTAGGCATCATGACAGTACCCCCCCTCAAGGCCCCTCCCAAGGTTGTTCCCTCCAGGGGTTTTGGCTTGTTCGGAAATCTCCGGTGGAACCTTTGTATTAATCGAGGTGCGTGAACATGGTTACTAGGCTCCCACGATCTCTCCTGAGGTCCATATCCCTTCCAGTCAACAAGATAGAAGAGTTTCGACCTTAACACCTTGGAGTCTAAAATGTCTTTAACTTCGAATTCCAATTCCCCTTAAATTTGAACTGGGTCTGGAGGCTTGGACAGTCGGGTCCCTGGTTGTACTGGCTTCAAAAGTAATGCATGAAAAACTGGATGAATACGCATGTTGGACGGTAAATCCAGTTTAAAGGCCACAGGATTGATTATAGCCTTGATGGGATAAGGTCCTATGAATCTGGGATTGAAGGTTTGTGGGCCCTTGAGGGGTAAATGTTTCGTTGCTAGCCATACCTGGTCTCCTACTTGGTAAGGAGGAGTTTTACTTCGGTGCAAATCAGCGTTTTCTTTATACTTTTTCTTGGCTTGCTGTAAATGAGTTGCAGCTTCTTTGAAGGCTCGGGTTATTGTGGAATGCAGATGATTTACTGCGGGCATTTCCAGGGTCAGAGGTGGATCTAGGTCAGAGGTCCGAGGATGGTGACCATACAAAGTATAAAAAGGAGTTTGTCCGGTTCCAGAATGCACTGAATTGTTGTATGCATATTCTGCGATCCAAAGGATGTTTTTCCAATTTAACTCGGATTGGTGTAACATGCACCGAAGATATTGCTCGAGAGTCTGATTGGTTCTCTCGGTTTGTCCGTCGGTCTGGGGGTGGTGGCTGGTGGATAACCGCACATCTATTTGTGCTAGTTGGCAACACTTCTTCCAAAAATGGGAGATAAATTGACTTCCACGATCCGAGACTAATATGGAAGAGAAACCATGTATGCGAACTATATTCTCCAGAAATTCCTTGGCCAAGGTGGAAGCTGAAGGCAAACCTTTTAAAGGGATAAAGTGGGCCATTTTGGAGAATAGATCCACAATTACTAGGATAGTGTTGTAACCAGCACAAGGAGGCAGATCAGTTATAAAGTCCATTGACAAGGTGTGCCATGGTGCCGGTGGAATATCCAAGGGTTGAAGTAGGCCGGCTGGCCTTTTCTTTTGACCCTTGTTTTGGGCGCAAATTCCGCAAGACAAAACAAAATACTTTATGTCTTTTCTCCAAGAAGGCGTTTGATTTTTTCCTCCGTTTTAGCGATAGCAGGGTGTCCTTCCATTAATGATTCATGATGATGGGCAATAACAAGTTCTTGCAATTCTTTACTTGGCAGAAACAACTGCTCCTGGAAGTAGGGTAAGTCATCGTTAACGGTGTAATGAGGACCCTTTTGACTCCATTCCAGTAAGGCTGAAGAGTCTAGAAGTTGTTTAACTTGCGTTTGGATGTCCTCAATAGATTGCAATGAAGTTAGGCCTAAGATTCTTTGTTCAGGTATGATTGGCACAGGTTCTAAACTCGAATTGGGTTCTTCCATGCCAATCCGGGATAAGGCGTCCGCTTTACCATTCTTGCAGCCAGGGCGATAGGTAATTACAAAATCAAATTCCGCAAAGAATAGAGCCCATCGGAGTTGTCGTGAAGATTGAGCTTTAGCCGTCTTTAAATACTGTAAATTTCTGTGATCCGTAATTACGGTGATGGTGTGTCTTGCCCCGAGAAGGTAGTGACGCCAAGCCTTGAAAGCAGATTTAATAGCCAGTAACTCTTTGTCGGTAATTGCGTAGTTGATTTCAGGAGGAGAAAATTTCCTGGACCAAAAGGCCACAGGGTGTAGTTGGTTAGTTTCTGGGTCTCTTTGCGACAGGACAGCTCCCATGGCCGAACTGGATGCGTCGGTTTCCACAATGTAAGGGAGATCTGGGTGTGGGTGCTTCAATACAGGTGCAGAGGTGAATTTGGTTTTCAGGTCCTGAAAGGCTTGTTCGGCCCCAAGAGTCCATTCAAAGCGTTTGTTTTTCTTTAGGAGAGCTGTGATGGGTTGGACTGTTCGGGAAAATTCCGGGATGAATCTTCGATAAAAATTGGCGAAGCCGAGCATGCTCTGAAATCCCTTCACCGAGCTAGGAGATGGCCATTTGAGGATGGCATCCACCTTTCGCGAGTCCATTCGGATTCCTTGAGGTGTCAGGATGAATCCGAGAAACTCAACTTCTGTGGTATGAAAAACGCATTTTTCGAGCTTTGCAAATAGTCTGTGCTGGCGCAATTTCTCAAGAACTGCCCTAACATGTTTTCTGTGATCGGATTCTGAAGAAGAGTACACCAGGATGTCGTCAATATAAACAATGACACAGACATCGATAAGTTCCCGAAGAACATCATTCATAAAGTACTGAAAGGCGGCAGGTGCATTGCACAACCCGAAGGGCATCACCTGATAGTCGAAGAGCCCAAATTTGGTGCGAAATGCAGTCTTCCATTCGTCGCCTTCTTTTATACGCACCAGGTGATAAGCTCCTCGGAGATCTAACTTGGTGTACACACAAGCGTCTTTCACCTGGTCGATAAGCTCAGGGATCAGGGGCAGAGGATAACGATTCTTAATCGTTATTTGATTTAGGGCGCGATAGTCTATACATGTTCTAAGGTCATCCTCTTTTTTCGGTACGAAGAACAGAGCTGAGGAGACAGGAGACTTAGACGGGCGAATAAAACCATTGGCTAGGTACTGATCTAAATACTGACGCAAATGCAGGTTCTCAGGTTCTAAGAGCATAAATCCTACTACAAGGTAGTTGAGCATTGGGTACCAGATCGATTTGGCAATCATAAGACCGATGGGGAGTTAACGTGTTAGCCTGTTCCTTCTGAAAAACGTCTTGGAATTCTTGGTATTCTGACGGTAGCTGTACAGGGGTGGAAGTTGCTGAGGCTAGACCCATAGCTGGATTTCTTGGATAACAAGTTGATTCACAATCAGGAAAACGTATCTTCTTTGCTCGCCAGTCAATTCTGGGATTATGTGTTTCTAACCAAGGAATTCCAAGAATTACTTAAAATTGTGGGGCCTTGATCACATTAAACACGATTGCTTCCCGATGTCCATCCTGACCCACCAGTGTCACTTCAACAGTGGAATGGAATGTGTTACAGGCCCTGAGGCTATTTCAGTTCCATCTACTGTAGTAATGACATCTTGGGTTACTTTCGGGCGGAGAGGGAGCTTAATCCTGGAAGCCAATTCACGGTCTATGTAATTTCCAATAGCTCCGCTGTCGATGTACGCTTTTATAGCATGCAACTGCTGAGGCTGTTTTGGGTCCACAAGCACCATTGGCATGACAAAATGCGAGGTCAAAGAGTTTGTTTTCAAGCTCGGCAAGCGGACCCCTACGCTTGTCGGGCTAGGTCGTTTCCCGAATCAGGTGTCAATAAATCGTTATCAGTGGCTCCAACCACCTTCTTAGGTGGTTTGACTGGACAATTTCGAAGAAAGTGACCGGAGGTCCCGCAATACAGACAAAGTTGCATTTGCCGCCTTCTCTCTCGTTCCTTCTGCGTTAATGGTCCTTTAACACCGCCGATTTCCATAGGTTCGGATACGTCGGTACTCTTGGAGTTAGCGTGGGTTTTGATCGGTACTCGGGTTTCGTACTTGAACCGATCTGCTTTTCTATTTTGAAGTCTGTGATCAAGTTGAACCACCAAGTCTATGTAGTCTGCGCAGACCTGGGGTAGATTTACAATCTGAGCTAGAACATCCTTAAGCTCTCCGCGCAGGCCTCGATGAAACAATGTGATCCTTTTGTTTTCTGGCCATCCAGTTTCCACAACCAGTCTATTAAAGGTGGCAACGTAGGACAGGAGATCCTAATTACCTTGTCGTAAGGATAGCAGTTTGTTATCAAGGGCCTGTCCTTGAGAGTGTCGAGCAAACAATCTTTCCATGCTGGCCTGGAAGCCCTGAAAATCCTGGAGAATGGGATCATCCTGATTTACCAATGGAACAGACCAATCGGCAGCACTGCCACTGAGGTAAGATAGTATAAAGGCTACCTTGGTCTGGTCGTTAGGGAAGGCCCCGGGTCTGCATAGAAAGTGTATACGACATTGGTTGATAAAGACGGCATATTTCTTGGGATCCCCGCAAAACGTTCAGGTGGGGCCAAAGGCATGTGTCCAGGTAGATTGATTTGTACCGGATTATTCAAACCCATTGATGTGGAAGTACCTCCGGAATTAGGTAAAAGAGTGTGCCCTGCCTGGGCCTGCAATAACCTTTTGGCCAGGTCATCTGTTCTTTCCTTTGATAGGATCAGTTCTCTTTTGAGAGCGTTAGTCTCCTGGCGGGCTGAGTGCACTTCTGCCCGTAATTCCTCCAAAAGCTGGGCCAGCTGATCTGTCTCGGAAGTCTCCATAGCGCCCGGGTGGGAAATTGTGGGTAGGCTTCGCGTTCTGTCACGCTCACCTGATTCCAAAGGAGGCGCAGGTCTGGCTTCGAGTGCTGATGCTTCTTCAATGGTGAAGCGCAGGACTCTGAAGATGGACAGGAAGGGCCCCTCTACTCTGGCTTTTCTGGCTCGCAGGAATATTCCCCTGTGCGTGAAAAGGGAGTATTACCTACTGACGGAATAATGCTCAAGCCTCCCACTCCCTTCCAACCCTCCACGATACCCTTCCACGATTCCCCGTGAAGTCTCACCTTAGGGTCTGGAAGGATGAGTTCTCCATCCTGCTTCTGATGCAGGGGCGCGTTGAAACCCAGTTACTTCACTGGATTGAGGTTTGATGGGAGTTCAAAATAAGCTTGACTATTCAGGTGAGGCGCTGTAAGAGTTCTGTTGCAAGTTCAAAAGTTCAAGCTTACTAATAATGTTCATTGTCTTATTGCAGCAAGCGCTAATGCTTATGTCTTTTTCCCCTTATGGGCCGGGGTTCGGAATGCCGGAGATATGGCGCCGACGAGAGGTGAAACGTGCAGTTCCAGTAAATGACAGGTAAGTTCTGGATGAGCGTTCAGGTAATGTCTTTGCATTCGCTCATTCAATGTCTGTCTTTTTTCCCCATAGGGGCCGGGGTCCGGAATGCCAGGAAGCGGCAGGACCCGAAATGAAATGGGAATGACCCAACAGGTAAGTCTTAGAAGGAAACTGAGCCTTTCCTATTCCCTTCCTTCTCTCACCTTGTTTTCTTGTCTTTTTCTCTCTAGGCTCTGGGAAGTGGGTGCGGATCCGGATGATCGCTGATGAAGATGGTGGCGCACAGGAAAGGTGAGTGAAATGCAGCGCTGCAGCGATCGAAGCGAAATGCTTTTAAAATGATGTCTTCCCTTTCAGGATCGTCGGTGTGATGTCTCCGTGATGCAGCTTTAGCAGGTAAGGTCTTCTTTATCTCCAATTCTCTCTTATCTCCCTTTGCAGGCGACCCAGGATGCTGACAGGCGTGGCTGAAGTCCAGATGCAGGAGCTGACACGGTGAGCGTCCAGTTGCGAGGAGCAGAACAACGCGAAGCGTGAGTTGCTGATCGGGCGTGGTTTAAATAGCTTTGGAAGAAGTTCCAGGTATGTATCCTTCCACCGATCAGGTATGTATCCTTCCCCGACCACACCCAGGTGGAAAGTAGTCCCACAGGTAAAGTAGTTCCATTCAGGCCTCAAGAGGGCCTGGATGTAGCAGCATGGTCTGCCCCAGGTAAGTGCACATTAAAACACTTGAACACATGTCTAGCTTTATGAGCCTGGCGCCTAAGGCGCCAGGACAGGGGTCCAACATGAGCCTGGCGCCTAAGGCGCCAGGACTGTGTCCAAAGGGCCCTAGCTTGGGCCCGCTGGCACTTCCCTGGGGGGAATGATGCCTGCCTCTGGGGTTGCTGGATTGGACCTGGCTCCTTGGAGGTAGGCATCATGACATGCATTCACTGTATTCTTGTACACTGGATGTGTTGCAGTGAGTGTCACATGCGTATTTTGTCACACTATGTAGCTTTGTTCATCTCATCGTGCCCATCTGACATAGATGGCTGACAGTACTCATTCACTGACATATGGCTGTACTGTCAAATGTACCATGGCTATGCTACATGCCATCTGTGTGCTGGCATGTGTCATGTATGTGTATTGGACATGCCACTCACAGGCTAATGTCTGATGCCATTGCTACCCAGCATGCAGCAAATGTGTTGCTTTTCCATCTTGGTGTCATCAGTGTCTGCTTTTTGCCTCCCTTCCAACTCAGTGACAGTGCATGCATGCCAGGGTTATATTCATGTGGGACATGTGTAAATCATGTACTGGATCTCTGGCTTGTCAGGCCTATGTGTGTGCTATGGTGCTAATGCCTGTTTCCATTTTTTGTGTTTCATGTTTTTGCAGGTGATGACGCACTTGATGCTGTTGAGGTTGAGGATATGGTGCAGACCCAGGAGGAATCTCAGGCACGACCGGGCACCAGTGGGGGACGTGGTGTAGTGGTGGGTGAAAACCCTTTCGTAATGCAGACCATACTTTCCAGGGGTGTCTCTGGGTGCACCTCCCCAGACCTCTAATCAGGTGCTGAATCGGATGATGAGACTTATGTGCCCTCGCAGGTGAGTGCTTCTGGCAGGAATTCTGTTCTGTCCAACCCACCATCACCAGGGGTAGAACCCTCCATGGGGATGTCAGTGTTGGTAAATCCGCCTTTGGCGGTTACGGAAGCAGGGTCAGACTCCACAACATCTGATCCTGTTCCCGGGCCAGCTGATCAGAGGGGGAATGCAGTCCTGCAGCCTCAGGCAGTGCCAGCACAGCAAGGTGCAGATAGCCTTGCCCCGAACAGGTATGGTGCCCGCCGACGCGGTGGCCGTACGCCACCAGGCAATACTGTATGGGAAAACTCCATGTACGGTATGGCAACTCAACAGGCAGCATCAGTTGAAATGATGGCTTAGGCAATGGAGAGGGTGGCCACTTCCATTATCCCCCCTGAAAGGCGGATGGAGCAACAACAGCAGGCAACAGACTCCATTTGCCGATCACACAGGGAAGACATGTTGGCATCCAACAGGGACCGACGGGCGGCATTGGAGACTCTGCGGGAAGCCATTTCTATAGAGTCACAGGGCCACAGGGAAGCCCTGAGGGTAGAACTCCATAACCTCAGGGAGACTCTTGTTGAACTTGAGGCTTCCACAAATTTGAAGACAGAACAGCAGCTGGAGCGGCTCACACGTTCACTCTCAGCTGAGCTGCAGGCAACTCGGGAGGCGATCTGGGCATCACGGGAGGCCATGCGTGCAGAAATGCAGGCAACCCGTCAGGTGCTGCATGGGGATCTCCGTACTATCATCCTCCAGAACGAGACCTTCCACACCCGCATGCTTGCTGCCATGGAGGACCATACCAGGGCTTTGCGTGGGCTGCCTCCCATAGCACCACCACCTCCTGTTGCATCAACAGAGGGTGATTAGAGCAACAGCAGCACTTCTACCACAGTAGCGTAGCCGTGCAGGCCATGAGCCCATGGAGGTGTTTTTTTTTTTTGCAACATCCACACAGGTGGGTGTTGCTGTGCACCCTGTCCTCGGACCTCCTGGGTGCCGCCCCGGCCCCCACATGGCCATTTTTGATTTTTCTTTTTTTTTTTACAGTGTGTTGCCTTGTGTGGCTCCCGTGGGCATCCACTGTGTATTCCGGCTGGGCACATGCAGGCTTGTCCTGTGTTTGGGTTAGATGCTTGGGTTCCTGACACACACACCCCTCCTGCTTCCCGTTTCCATGGGCTTGCAAAGGGTGTGACCAAGTGACAGTGACTTACACAGTGACATTGGGCTCCCATGAGCTCTGAGGGCAGTCTGTAGTCATAACTGTGTGGACATCCCTAGTGGGGTTTGTTTTTGTATTGAACACTGCATGGTGTATTGATATGTGCTTGTGCATCCATGTCTTCCCCCTTATCCGCAGGTACCTTCTTCATGTCTTCACAAGGCCGTCTCCTTTGCAGATGCAGTTCATGTTGTATGCAGTACACTTACACATTTGCCTGACAGCAACACTCTGGAGTTGGAAGGGGTCGCTGTGCTGGCTTATTGAGGTTGTATGACTTACATTACTGTCATATTCTGGCGATGTTTCATGCTGTTTTGCTGTATTGTGTTGCTGGTAAGTATTTGGTCATGTGTGCTGTTTGTTATTGATTACTGGGAGCATATTGTCTGTGGCCTGTTTCCATTTGGGACAGTGCACTTTGTGACACTTGTGTCATGTGTTGTGCATTCCTTTGTTTGCTTTCACATTGCAGGACATACCATGGTGTGTTGGGTGGCGGAGATGGGGAGGGGTTGGGTGACATGGCGCTATTTTCATGTTGTATTTTTCAAGGGGGTAGTCATTCATGCAGCATAAATGTGTGTCTTTTTGTGACACAGCATTGGTTGTCTTTCGGTAGATAGGAATGCACACAATGTAACACTTCCAGGTGACCAATCTCAGGCTGGTATGGTTGTGACAGTTGACTGTCCCTTATGTCATCATCATTGATTGTCAGCTGGTATGTGCCAGGGCTGTGTGCACTCCAGAGGGGTGTGATTTTAGGTGAAGTAATTAGCCACGAGCTGCGTACGGGCTGCCCCACCGCGTGCCCTTTCCCCTCGCATGCGCAGCGGCCGTGCTTGTGGTTGGGGATGTGGGGGCACCACAATGTCCACCGGAAGGCCCCGGCGTGTTGCAACGTTGTGCAGGACACATGCTGCCACTATGATCCTGCACACTACTGGGGGCGCGTATAGCAGCTGCCCACCAGAGCGGTCAAGGGAGGGAAAGCGTGACTTGAGCGGTCCGAATGTGCGCTCCACTATTCCCCGGGTTGCAATATGGGCTGTGTTGTATCTTACCTCGGGTGGTGTGGTGGGGTTCCGAATTGGCGTCATCATGTGGGTGCTCAGAGGGTAGGCACTGTCCCCTGGGGAGGTGATGATGGGTATCATTAGTGGGGTTGTGACATTACCCAGTGTCTGACATGCATGCATGTGCAGGGGCATTTATACTCACCAAGCAGCCATGCATCGCCATGCCGCCTAGCTTCTAGGTCCCAGTTTAGGGTTGACATTCTGTAAATGAAACTGTCATGGGTGGATTCTGGATAGTTGGCATATACTGAGGTGATGATTCCCTTGGCATCACATACTACCTGCACGTTAATGGAATGCCAGTGCTTCCGGTTTCTGTAGATGTGCTCAGTTGCCCTGGGAGGACGTAGAGCCACATGGGTGCAGTCAATGGCACCTAGCACTTTGGGGAAGTGTGCTACCACGTAAAAATCCTGGATGACAGCCTGCCTTTCTGCAGGTGTTCTGGGCAGGTATATGTGCCTGCGGACTGATGGCCATGCAGTCATGATGGCCAACACCTGGTGCAGGCAGTGTGACTGCGTGGCCTGTGACACCCCCCCCACTATGGCACTTGTCCACTGAAATGAACCAGTGGCCAAGAAGTGCAGTACATTGAGCACCTTTTCCAAGGGGCTCAGTGCTTGGAAGCACAGGGTGGGTGATGTGAGGTCATCCTCCCACTCACTCACCAGGTCGAGTATTATGTGAGGTGGAAGCCTGTACCTGCCATACACGTGGTCATCAGGCATCCCAAAAAGGCTGGTTCTGGGTGTAAAAATTCTGGCCCTGACTATCCTCCTCCTCCTCCCGCGGTATGCCACAACCACTGCTGCGAGGAACGGTATATTCATCTTAGCGTCTGAGCTTGTTTGTTATTTGCGCGCACTTTTATGCTGCGCGGGTCTATGTACGCCTGCTTTCTGCTGGTGTATGTTTTTCCGGATTAGCGTGTCTTTTTTGGTGCACGCGTTAGCCCCCGTTCGATTCCATGAATACGTGTTGTAGGCGCGCGTGTGGGCGTTCCGTGCATTTGCCTCCTGTACTTCCCCCGTGACGCCCACATTTTCACACGTTGTTCCCCATTCCACGTGTTACGCCCCATGTTACGCCTACTTTTGTTGTGTGTGCTGCGCTATGTGCGCTTTCGCTGTGTGCGTAGCGCACGCTGTTTGAAGACGTGTGCGCCAGCGTGCGCCACGCAGGATTTTATCGCACATCCATGGATTTACACGCACACGGACTTCCATGAATCGATGTGCGCGGGTTTCGCTGCGATTTACGCACCTGTGCTGCGATTTGCACGCTTTCGCACACTTGCGCTGAAATTTTCAGCGCCCATTAATTCCATGAATCGGCCTGTCAATATTTTTTTTTGTAACTGATTCAGCTTCTGAAAATTGTATGATGCAAACATGTGCATGCAAAATCTTTGCTTAGCTAACTGTTGCAATGCTATATACAGGCGCCTAACTGTGGGTAAATAACATCCACAATAATATAAATAATATATTGTGCATATTTCATTAAGATTCTGTTATGGAAAATCTGAATTCCTTCAATGAAAATGCAATTAGTACATGTTTTAGCTGATATCATTGCTTGAAATTATATTGTATTCTATAGTTTCTTATAGCAATTCAATGATATTACTGCAGACATATGTATTATGGGTGAACTGTATTTAACAGATTTCTGTTTTTTTTATTTTTTTATTTTTTTAGGTGAACTTTGTGGCTTCACAGAAATAACAAATGGCAGAATAAGTCGCTGGGCCTATTACAATTTCCCGAAACTCTATTTTCCAACACAAAAAGGAAAACAAATTAACTATTACTGCTATGATGGTTTTAAAACAGAATCTGAAGGTGGACAAATTACATGTACTGAGGATGGTTGGACTCCAGCTCCAAAATGTCTCCGTGAGTATTTATTATGCTGCGGGTATAACTCAGTGTGGGTGAAGATTATTATTCTTATTATTACTAATAATGTTTCACTTATTCGGTAAGATACTTTAAACCCGTGAACTGTACAAGTAAGTTATGCTGAGCGACATATGTAAAGACTACCATGGCATCCTCTCAACTTTTTACATGTAAAATGCAAAATCACATTCCAATGTATTCACGTCACCATAAAATACATAATTATCATGAAATGCATCAGCATTCAATGAGGCTGGTTGAACATCATTACACAAGATGATATTAAACACACCACATAAACTCGAGGGTATGTTACAATAATATATCATCGGAGCAAAACAGAAATGTGATGGCTGGAAGGTTTTGAATGAATTATAACCTTAGGCATTGCTTTGGGGAACCCTCCAGACAACCGTTCTTCGCCTGCCAAGCCATTTTACAAAAGGGCAAAAACCATGTGCAAATCAGGCTTGGACCCACCCCAAAAGGGGCCGTCTAGACCGAAATGGTAGGTCACATCCCTTCTGCACTAGACCACACGCATCCCCAAACACGTTTCAGCCTTGTTGGGCCTAATCAGCAGCTTGGGTCTCTAGGCCCAGCTGGCACGGGACCCATGTCTGGGCATACCCTTCCCACTTGGGGTGACTAAAGCAAAACAAAAGTGGTGATCGCTGGTAGGTTTTGAATTAATCGTAGTGTCTGACATTGCTCTGTGCAACCTTCCAGACCACTGTTCTTTGCCTCCTAAACCATTACAAAAGGGGCTGTCCAGCACAACCTGCTCGTTCACATCCCTTCTGCAGGAGACCACAAGCATCCCCAAACATGTTTCAGCCTTGTTGGGCCTCATCAGTGTGAAGAAGCTTAGGTCTGTAGGCCCAGCAGGCACGGTACCCACCTCTGGGCAAACCCGTCCCACTTGGGGTGGCTAAAGCAAAGCAATGCCAGTGGTTCAGATTAATTAAAAACCTACCACCTATCACTTTTTTGGTTTCAGTTTGTATCCCTATGTGAGAGAAGGTATGCTACGCCATAGGATACCAAGCTGCACCTCACTGGGGGGGGGCAACAAGGCCAAAACATGTATGGGGTTGCTTGTGTTTCCGTGCAGAGAGGATCTGGGATAGAAGTTTGGCCAGGGCTGCTCCTATTGGTGGCAGTACCTGACTGATTTGGATATGGCTGGACCCCTTTTGCATTGGCGCAGATGGGCTGATAAACAGTGATGTGGAAGGTTGCCCAGTGCAATGCCAGTGGGTCAGATTAATTCAAAACATTCCACCCATCACTTTTTTGGTTACAGTATATAATCGGAACATACAGTGGCCCAAATATGACTTTATTTCTCATCAACCTATATGCATCAAGTTAATGTATATGACTTTGAATCACTGTGCACCCCCCTCCACCCCAAACCCCCAGCTCGTGTGAGCATACACTACCTGAGAATGACAAATCTCTTCTATGGCACATAATTTCACATGTTTGTAAGAGAATTCTCTACCCCTAGAAATAGTCTGAGGAGGAGAAACAGGCTCAGGGAGATCATAGTGAAACTGAGGATCAGGTACTCTGAGGGAAAGACAAAGAGAAATATAGAGAATGAGTGACTGCTGCAGTTCTGGACTGAGAATGAAAAACTGCTAATGGGATAAGATGTGTTTGCAGGAGCACGGCATTCGGGCAATATTGGGGGAAAAAGCGTGGGCGTTACATACTGTGCACAAATAGACATTTACCAGGTAAACTAAGGAATTGAAACAGAAAGGCAAATAATGATTATGAATGCAATAACATTGCTATTCTGGGTAGGTGGAGCCTTTTGGTTAGCTTTTGATGTTCACATATTGTGGTAAATTTCTGTTTTTTGAGGTACATATGCTGGTTATCTGGGAGAAGGGAGTCAAATGAATATAATGACATATATAAATCCATAGGCAGCATAGGGTCTCTTTATGCATCCTAAGGGAAATTTGCAAGTGTTCCAAACATTTTTTTCCAAAATAAAAGCATATGCAACAGAAGATTTCCTGTGTCATATAAAAAACAAAAGTGTGTTCATTTAAAATAATGTATCCCAAATGTATTACTAGACATGTTTTAAAAATCAATAAATACATAAGGGCATGTAACTCATTGTTAAAGCAAGCATAGAAAAGAAGCTTCTTTTGACAACATAATCAAACAATTTGCAGTCATCTTATTAATATCTTAATAGTATTGAAAATATGTGAAACAACGAAGAGAAAATCAAAGGGACTCATTGTGGCAGTAATTCAGTGGTAAATCTGCTGAATTACCACCAAACATGTTTACCATTAATGCCACTTAGTCCCATGGATTTTCTAGGGGATTTAAAAGGATGGTATTTATCCCCAGGACTCCATGGGAATTAAGTGGTAATTCCACTGTAGTAATTCATCCGATTTGGACCTTAACATGGCAGGTTTGCCTCCAGCATGATGCTGGAAGAAAATCCTTTGCTTTAAGATGAAACGTGGAGTTGAACAGTGCATTAAACATGGCAGTTATTCCACTGACACCAAAAAAGAGGTGGTAACAGAATAATCACCTTTTTTCTAAATTCTCCTATTTTGCAATATAATTATTTTTATTATATTTTTTCTGATGTTCATCGTGTTTCATCTTATAGCTGTTGCAGCATTGCTTGCAATATATCTTCATTGTATTGTATTTGTCATTTATATAGCGCCCTTTCCCCATTTGTATGGCCTCAATGCGCTTTGTGGTCAGAACGCCCTCGGTGACTGCAGTCCGTGTGCAGGAAGTTCAAAAAGTTTGAATTAAAGATGCTTGTATGCATTGTTGACGGGTTAGAACTTAGGTGGGCTGCCTAGGCTCCAGTAAGCAGCCCAAAGGTCAGGCACATGGGTGGGTTCTGTTGGTATATTAGGATAGGGTTCTACTGCTGAAGATTCAATGTGTGCCCAGCCAAACCACATTTTTGTTCTTTAGTTGTCACTTTATACTAACGGCAGAAGTTGTTGCGGTACGTCAGGGGTTTCAGTGTGGACAACTATGTGTGCTGATAGGCCGTAATAGCATAGCCATAGCTGCATTCTAGGGTGAATGGATGTGTGGCTGGGCCTGTGGCCTATGTCCACAGACATAGTGTAAGGTATACATATTGTCGCCTTGGCTGTAGTTTGACTGCTTTCTTCTTCTTCTTGGTCCAGTGTGATTGGCTGGTGTTGTCACTCGTGATCTCCCTGGAATGAAAGTCTAAGCAGTGGGGGAGGACCCAGAGGGATGGCGAACAGGGTTGAGGGAGGGTGACAGAGGCAGAGAGACACCTGACTGTTCCAGTCAATTGCAAGGGGGAAGGTGGGGTCAGTGAGAATGCCAGAAACAAACAAAAGACTACAACCCAGAGACTGCATACTCTAGATGCAGACCAGCTTAGAAAGCTCAGAAAGCAGGGTGTGAGTCCACAAAAAGCACAAGATAAACCCCACAGAATACCACAAACTAGGCAAAAAAACGATTGCAAAAAACACACAAATCCATACACAAAAGCACCTGAAGCAGGTCAATACGGATTGAAATCTATGTAAAACTATTCACTGGGCATCAACCAGCCTCTAACACTGCTCTTAAAGTGGTTTTCTTGTAGGATGGTTCTAGATTACAGTCAGGAAGGCAAGTGGAAATGGCTGCCAGGAACAGAGGCAGAGAGACACTTGACTGTTACAGCCAATTTCGCGGGGGAAAATGTGGACAGTTAGAAAACCAGAAACAAACAAAAGACTACACCCCAGAGACTGCACACTCTAGATGCAGACCAGTTCAGTAAACGGGGTGGGCGACACAAGATAAACCCCACAGAATACCACAAACTAGGCAAACAACGATAGCAGAAACCACACAAATCCCTCCAGAAAAGCACCTGAAGCAGATCAATCAACGTAAAACTACTCATGAACAAGTAGTTTACTTAGGTCATCCCCAAGTGAACACAGGTTAAATTATTGTAAGGTAGGCCCAAAAATCCATCTAGCAAAAAAATAAAAAAATCAATCCAATGAACAATAAAAGTGCTTGAGTAGAAAAAAAAGCAAAAGCTTATTAAAGGCAGTCTCGGACAGGAAGACTGCAAGCACCATTCATATTGTCATCATTACATGACTGGTTTTATAGGAGTGAGTGACATCATAGCTTTGACAATGTTTTAAACTACATGTAAGTTCTTGTTAACCGATTGGTTATTCATTTTGACCCTCGACATATGTACATTACTATACATTGCCTAGCCCTATTTGCCTAACCTACTCTTGTGACCAAATTAGTAACCTCCCTCTACTAATGATCTAATACTCAGGTTATCCAGACTTCTTCATTCTCATTGGCTGTTGTGCACTGGTACATTTTGCAGAATACGGATCACTTCCCTGTTGGTTATCCCACCTGTTCTTTGGGAAGTTACCCACTCGGGAGGGTCTACAACCACATTTGTATTGCCGCAAACCTAGGATACGTCATCCCTCTGATCAATGGAGAAAGAGGGCCTTGACTACTTTTTCTGGCTGCATTACCACAGTTGGTACCAACACCTGCTGAGCCAGCACAAGAGATGCCCATCTGATTATCAGGGCTGGGGTAAGCAAAGCCAGCACCTAACCTCCCAGGGTCACTGTGCACACATTAGTAAATAAATCATTGATATATTCTGGTGTCCCGTCATCCTGGCTACCATTCTGTTTCTCATCAGTTTTTTGAGGGGATATATCAGGGTGGATGACCCAGCCATGACAATTCCCTGCTTACTCCCTTATTAAAAAGATAATTTGCCCTTTCATTTGTTCATTGGAATCCTTCAATCCCCTATTGTCTGATGTATTCTGAAAAATTGTTCCACTGCCAGCCTTGTGGCATATTCCCCAATTTCTCAGACTCACCTTTTCCTTTTCCTTTTGCTCCTCTAGGGTGCGTCACAAAGCCACACATCGTTTTAAATTAAACGTACCCTCTAACAGAAACTGAGTATGTCGATTATCCTGCATCAAGACAGGTCAGACACTGAGAAACTCACATGTAGCCCTATTGTAGTTAGCGTGCATTAATTGAGCAGGTGTGTCTCTTGGTGTTGCCTCCATTTACTTAGACTGTCCTTTGCCGCCATCTGCCTCTTGGAACCTCATATAGTGGCATTCCTCTCTGTATCATCTATACTCTGTTAAGTGGCCCCATCTGTCCCTATTTAATTTGACCCTTCCCCCGAACCCATTGCATTGTGCCCATGTTTACTTCCGTCCACTACTCAAATACAGAACCAGAAAAACAGAAACGTTTGTGAGGCACAGACTTTCACCAGACCAGAACAGTAATCAGAATTTAGCAGAGCCCACCGCTTTGACCAGATTAGAAAAACCGACAGCTAAGAAATACTTTACAAGATTCATACCAGGAGACAGTATATATATACTGAGCGGTTTGAGCTGTAGACGCAAGCAAACATTTTCCCCATTCAGTCTATGGGAAAAAAAAAAGTTTTGAGACCTCCCTATAACTTTGCCCCGCTGGACGAATCCTCACCAAACTTTGCAAAAAAAATTCAGAGTGACCCAAATACTTTTTATGATATATATATCATGGCCACGGTAGTGGCCATGTAGTTGTGGTTAAGTTGGTGTTTCCATAGGAAGAGCACTTTTTGGGCGGCTTATAACTTCACTCGCCCTGGACGAATCCTCACCAAACTTTGCAAAAAAAGTATTTGGGTCACTCTGAATTTTTTTTGCAAAGTTTGGTGAGGATTCGTCCAGGGGGGGCAAAGTTTTTTTTCCCATAGACTGAATGGGAATTTTTTTTTGCTTGCGTCTACAGCCCAAACCGCTGGACGGATTTTCACCAAATCTGGACCAGGAGCAGCGGCTTGGTCACGAAAGCGTGAATTTGCAAATTTGGTGAAAATCCGTCCAGTAGTTTTTTAAAAATGACCAAAAAGTAGGTAAAAAAAAAATGTGTGATATCTGTGTCCGCTTCGCTCAGCAGGAGCGGGATCTGCTGCCTGCACAGTAAGACCCCACCCCCGCTCATGCCCGCGTCTGTCTTCTGTTCCTCCCACCCCCCACTCATGCCCCATGTGTCCTTCTTGACCCCCCACTCATGCTCCGTGTCTCCCCTGTTCCTCCAGCCCCCTGCTCACGCCATCGGCACACGGTGGCCAGCGGAGGGCCGAGGAGCGGGATCTGATGCCTGCACACAAACTCAAGTCCGCTCATGCCCCGTCTGTCTCACCCCTCCCTCCCACCCCCGCTCATGCCCCATGTGTCTCTCCCCTCCCGCCCATCCCCCACTCATGCCCCGTGTGTCTCTAGACTCCAGCCAACCCCCCGCTCATGCCCTGTGTGTCTCTCCCCTCCTGCCCACCCCCGCTCATGCCCTGTGTGTCTCTCCCCTCCCGCCCACCCCCTGCTCATGCCCCATATGTCTCTCCCCTCCCGCCCACCCCCCGCTCATGCCCCATGAGTCTCTCCCCTCCTGCCCACCCCCCACTAATGCCCCGTGTGTCTCTCCTTCCCTCCCACCCCCGCTCACCCGCCCCCCGCTCATGCCCTCTGTGTCTCTCCCTCCCACCCACCCCCCGCTCATGCCCCGTGTGTCTCTCCCACCCACCCCCCGCTCATGCCCCGTGTGTCTACCCCTCCCGCCCCCCCTGTGTGTCTCTCCCCCCAAACCCCGCTCATTCCCCGTGTGTCTCTCTCCCTCCCGCCCACCCCCCTCATGCCCCATGTGTCTACCCTGACCGCCCATCCCCCGCTAATGCCCACCCCTCCCGCCCACCCCCCGCTCATGCCCCGTGTGTCTACTGTTCCCGCCCACCCTCCGCTCATGCCCCGTGTGTCTAACCCTCCCACCCATCCGCCAGCTCATGCCCCATGTGTCTATCCCTCCAGCCCACCCCTTGCTCATGCCCCGTGTGTCTACCCCTCCTGCCCACTCCCCGCTCATGCCCCGTGTGTCTACCCCTCCCGCCCACCCCCCACTCATGCCCCATGTGTCTACCCCTCCTGCCCACCCCCCGCTCATGCCCTGTGTGTCTACTGCTCCCGCCCACCCCCCGCTCATGCCTACCCCGACCGGCCACCTCCCGCTCATGCCCCGTGTGTCTCTCCCTCCCACCCACCCCGCTCATACCCCGAGTGTCTCTCCCTCCCGCACACCCCCCGCTCATGCCCGTGTGTCTCTCCCTCCCACCCACCCCCCGCTCATGCCCCCTGTGTCTACCCCTCCCGCCCACCCCCCATTTATGCCCCGTGTGTCTACCCCTCCTGCCCACCCCCTGCTCATGCCCCGTGTGTCTACTCCTCCCGCACCCCCCCGCTCATGCCCACCCATCCCGCCCACCTCCCGCTCACGCCCCGTGTGTATCTCCCTCCCAGCCACCCCCTGCTCATACCCCGAGTGTCTCGAACCTCCCTCCCACCCCTGCTCATGCCCCCTGTGTCTCTCCCTCCCACCCACCCCCCACTCATGCACCGTGTGTCTCTCTCTCTCCCGCTCACCCCCGCTCATGCCCTGTGTGTGTCTCCCTCACGCCCACCTCCCGCTCATGCCCCGTGTGTCTCCCCCTCCCCCTCACCCCCCGCTCATGCCCCGTGTGTCTACCCGTCCCGTCCACCCCCCGCTCATGCCCCGTGTGTCTACCGCTCCCGCTCATGCCCCGTGTGTCTCCCTCTCCCGCCCACCCCCCGCTCATGCCCCGTGTCTCTCTCCCTAACACCCACCCACCCCCCGCTCATGCCCCGTGTCTCTCGACCTCCTGCCCACCCCCCGCTCATGCCCCGTGTGCCTCTCCCAAAACGCCCACCCCCCGCTCATGCCCTGTGTGTCTCCATCCCGCTCACCCCCCGCTCATCCCCCGTGTGTCTACCCCTCCCGCCCACCCCCCTGCTCATGCCCCATTTGTCTACTCCTCCCACCCACCCCCGCCCATGCCCCTCCCGCCCACCCCCTGCTCATGCCCTGTGTGTCTACCCCTCCCGCCCACCCCCCTGCTCATGCCCCGTGTGTCTACCCCTCCCGCCCACCCCCCACTTATGCCCCGTGTGTTTACCCCTCCCACCCACCCCCCGCTCATGCCCCGTGTGTCTACCCCTCCTGCCCACCACCCGCTCATGCCCACCCCTCCCGCCCACCCCCCGCTCATGCCCCGTATGTCTCTCCCTTCCGCCCACCCCCTGCTCATGCCCCGTGTGTCTCTCCCTCCCGCCCACCCCCCGTGTCTCACCCCCTCTCCCCCAACCCCGCTCATGCCCCGTGTGTCTACCCCTCCCGCCCACCCCCCGCTCATGCCCCGCGTGTCTACCCCTCCCGCCCACCCCCCGCTCATGCCCCGTGTGTCTCCCCCTCCTGCCCACCCCCCACTCATGCCCCGTGTGTCTCCCCCTCCCGCCCACGCACCGCTCATGCACGGTGTGTCTCACCCTCCCAGCCACCCCCGCTCATGCCCCGTGTGTCTCTCCCTCCCGCCCACCCCCCACTCATGCCCTGTGTGTCTCTCCCTCCCGCCCACCCCCCACTCATGCCCCGTGTGTCTCTCCCTCCTGCCCACCCCCGCTCATGCCCCGTGTGTCTCTCCCTACCGCCCACCCCCCGCTCATGCCCCGTGTGTCTCTCCCCTCCCGCCCCCGCTCATGCCCCGTGTGTCTCTCCCTCCCACCCCCCGCTCATGGCCCATGTGTCTCTCCCTCCCACCCACCCCCCGCTCATGCCCCGTGTGTGTCTCCCTCCCGCCTACCCCCGCTCATGCCCCGTGTGTCTCTCCCTCCCGCCCACCCCCCGCTCATGCCGTGTGTGTCTCTCCCCTCCCCCCACCCCCGCTCATGCCCCCCTCCCTGCCACCCCCTGCTCATGCCCCGTGTGTCTACCTCTGCCGCCCACCCCCCGCTCATGCCCCGTGTGTCTACCCTCTCGCCCACCCCCGCTCATGCCCCGTGTGTCTACCCCTCCCACCCACCCCCTGTTCATGCCCTGTGTGTCTACTCCTACTGAGGTGCCGCGCACAGAGCAGAATTGATCTGCCGGGCTCACGAGGGTGGGGGTTGTGTTGCTCGGAGCAGACTGCTCCGAGCAGCACAGCCCCCACCTTTGCAGGCCCGACTGTGTACTCTGCTTGGCTGTGGTGCCTGCATGAAGAACTTGCAGGACATTTATGTGCGGCCAATTCGGCTCCTGCGCCGAACCGGCCTCCCTGAAATGTCCTGCTCCGTGACCCGTGTCTCTCTCCTGTTGCCCCCCACCCCCCGCTCATGCCCCGTGTCTGTCTCCTGTACCGCCCACGTCCCCCCGCTCATGCCCCGTGTCTGTCTCCTGTTCCTTCCCACCCCCTGCTCATGCCCTGTGTCTCTCTCCTGTTGCCCCCCACCCCCCTGCTCATGCCCAGTGTTTGTCTCTTGCTCCCCCCACCCCCCGCTCATGCCCCGTGTCTGTCTCCTGTTCCCCCCACCCCGCTCATGCCCTGTGATTGTCTCCTGTTCTCCCGAACCCCCGCTCATGCCCTGTGTCTCTCTCCTGTTGCCCCCCACCCCCTGGTCATGCCCTGTGTCTGTCTCCTGTACCCCCCACCCCCTGCTTATGCCCCGTGTCTTCCTCCTGTTCCCTTCCACCCCCTGCTCATGCCCCGTGTCTTCCTCTTGTCACCCCCTCCTATGATGCCCCTTGTTGACCTCTTGTTCCCCCCACCCCCGCTCATGCCCCGTATCTCCCTTCTTTCCTCCCCACCCCCCGCTCATGCCCTGTGTCTTCCTTTTTCCCCCCACTCCACGCTCATGCCCCGTGTCTCCCTTCTTTCCCCCCCACACCCCGCTCATGCCCCGTGTCTGCTCTGTTGGAACAGTGCAGACACGGGGCATGAGCGGGGGTGGGGGCCCCACCTTGCCCTACCCTCGCTCATCCCCGTGTCTCTCCTGTTCACCCCCACCCCCGCTCATGCTCCGTGTCTGTCTCCCTCCTTTTCCCCCCGCTCATGGCCCGTGTCTCCCCTGTTCACCTTCACCCCCCGCTCATGCCCCGTGTCTGCTCTGTTGGAACAGGGCAGACACGGGGCATAAGCGAGGGTGGGGGCCCCACCTTGCCCTACCCCCGCTCATGCCCTGTGTCTCTCCTGTTCACCCCCACCCCCACTCATGCTCTGTCTCTGTCTCCCTCCTTTTCCCCCCGCTCATGGCTTGTGTCTCCCCTGTTCACCCCCACCCCCGCTCATGCCCCCGTGTCTCCCGTCTTTCCCGCTCATGCCCCATGTCTCCCTTCTTTCCACCCCCTGCTCATGCCCCGTGTCTCCCTCGTGTTACCCCCCACTCATGCCCTCTGTCTCTCTCCTGGTCTTCCCGACCCCCTGCCGATGCCCTTTTGTGTTCTCTTTATACACCCTGCCTTCCCTTTCCCTGGTGTCCATCTTGGTAAAAGATTTTCCTTCCTACACAGGGACGCCTGCCTGCAGTGTCCTGGTTTGGGAAAAAAAATCTTTTTTTTACCACCCCGGGTTCCCACTTTGAGAACCTAGGATGCTAGTGGTCTTCCTCCATTGAAAAGGACGTTATGGTTACGTTGCACTAATAAAAAACTATGAAATTCAGTAAAAACGAATGTGTTAAAATGACTTTATGGTTAAGTTGCACAAATAAAAACCTATGAAATTCAGTAAAAAAACTTTGTGAAAGGGACGTTATGGTTAAGTTTCGCTACTAAAAACCTATGAAATTCAGTAAAAAAATGTTGTTAAAGGGATTTTATGGTTAAATTGCGCTACTAAAAACCTATGAAATTCAGTGAAAAAACTTTGTTAAAGGGACGTTATGGTTCAAAGTAAAACCGAAAACCCCCTGAAATTCGCCAGTTATGGTAAGCTAAGCAACCATAACTCGCGCCACCACTGTGCACTGCTAAGACTAACACCCAGGACATCAAAGATGACATCACAAATGTCATTGATGACATCACTGATGACCTCACATGGCTGGCTCCCCCTTTTTTCTTTTACTAACATATATCTAGGCCACATGGTTTCCTTCAGTAACAGTCAGGACCTAAAAATTGAAAACTTACTATATTTGTACACTTATCCTTCAAGTATGTTCTTACAGTAATTCCCTTAGGGTCCAGTCATATCATATGAAACATATACATAGGGGAAGACACAAGCTTGAAAGACAGCAATCCTTTCTGTGCATGAAGATAATCAGTAGAGTTATCAGCACTTTCTGATAGATCTGTTGTTTTTTTATTACTGTACTTTCCCTCTATATGCTCATATTTGTACACATTGTACTCACATTACTTTCCTTAGGGTCCTGTCACATCATATGATACATACATAGGGTAAATAACAGCTGTGAAACAGAGTAATCATTTCTCTGCATGAAGATAATCAGTTAGGTAATGAATTATTTCCGCTACTACTTCTGCTTTTTTTACTTCACTTCTGTATATACCCATATTTGTATGTGTTCTTTTCTCTTTGTGTTTTGTCTATAATAATGCAAGTATGTAGTAAGTGGGTTTTATTACCTACTTACACATGTTTCACAGTACGCAAAACTCTAATAAGAAAACAGTTATCATTTCACTATTCAAAATGGCAAGCTTATGAATATTGCACCTCCATCATGTATGCTGCACACAATGCCTATGTTTCTACATGAGTACCTTAGTATACTGGATGGAACTTCATAATAGAATGCTATTTATAGCAATACATTGCTTAATGCACTAATTAGCACTTGATATGTATTCCAATGATCCTTGACACTTTTTTTATTAACATTACAATAAGAATCCCTTGTACAGACTTTTCATGAAAGGTAAATGCACATGTGATGTCATCGGTGATGTCATCAATGACATTTTTGATGTCATCTTTGATGTCCTGGGTGTTAGTCTTAGCAGTGCACGGTGGTGGTGCTAGTTATGGTTGCTTAGCTTACCATAACTGGTGAATATCAGGGGTTTTTCGGTTTTACTTTGAACCATAACGTCCCTTTAACAAGGTTTTTTCACTGAATATATATATATATATATTTACATATATATATATGTTTAAAAAAAAGAAGAAGTAGTTACACTTCTCCCAAGGAGGGACGGCACTCTCCAAGTTACAGTCGTTGAGAATTCCTTGAAATTAGTCACAACCACGAGTATCTTCAAATATCCAGTTTTATTTTGGCATCATCATGGCAGATATATCATTTTTTTTGTTTTTTTTTCCCCGAATTATAATCCTATTTGTTGTTATTCCCATCTGAAAATTAAGGTGCACCAAGCAGTACTTAATAGTAAACATTTCATATTTTGTATGTAACTGATTCAGCTTCTGAAAATTGGATGATGCTGGGGCTGTCAATTACTCTCTTCGGATATAGCTACATGTGCACGCGGACATTATTAAGTAAACACAAATAGTTTATAGGATGTAAAATATTTCATTGGCTATCTGTTGCAATGTTATATACATTAGCCTAAGTAGCCTAACTGTGGTAAATAACATCTACAATAATAAATTGTGCAGATTCCCTCAAAATTATTTTATCCAAAATCTGAATTCCTTCAATGAAAATGAAATGAGTATATGGTTCAGCCAATATCATTTCTTGAAATTATTTGGTATTCTACAGTGTCCTATAGTACATCAATGCTATTAATACCCACGTACATATTACGATTGAACTGCATTTAATAGAGAATAACACATGGCAGAATAAGTAGCTGGGCATATTACAATTTCCCAAAACTCTATTTTCCAACGCGAAAAGGAAAACAAATGAACTATTACTACTATGATGGTTTTAAAATAGAATCTGAAGGTGGACACATTACATGCACTGAGGATGGATGGACTCCAGCTCCAAAATGTCTCTGTGAGTACTTTAAATGCTGCGGGTATGCTTCAGTTTATTTTTTTAATTTCTTGTATTTGCATAGCGCACAACAGCCCGTAGGCATCGTGGCATTGTTACATAAGTTAGAATAGCTTAGTTACGATGGTACATACAAAATAACCAGGTCACAGCTCAATGATTTAGTGTGGGTGTAGATTATTATTCTTATTACTACTAATAATGTTTCACTTATCAAGTAAGATACTTTAGGCAGGGGGGGGGGCGCTGTTGTGCAACAGAGCCGTCATGGCAGACTTTGACTGAGCTCTGCTTGGTGCAGGAGCATTCCGTCATTTATTATCTTATAAATCTGTGGTTGTGTTTCTGAAAACCACGTAAGGCGTCCTGCAGCTAGTGGTCGAAGCTGTCTTCCAGTGAGGAGGAGCAGGGAATGTCCTGCTCACGTCTTGTGACCAGCCGAGCTGCTGCTCTGCCGCTCTCGCATCCTACTGTGCTCTAGTGTGCCTGTCATGTGGGAGTTGCGAGGAATGAGGTCTGGTATCACCCTCCCCAGTCCGGGGTGGGTGTTTGGCGACAGGATTGTGCTGTGCTCCGACAGAGGTGGTACAACTGCAAGCTGACATTCGAGTTGCTGCCCTGGGATGGGCCCATTAGCCCAAGAGCCATTGAATCCGTTTGTATTACTACTCCAGGTGCGCCAGTGAGGCCATTTGGACACTGCTGTGTATTGTCATCTGCTGAGGCCTGCATCTGCCTATGGCCTTGCACAGCTGACGCTGGCATTTTTGACCAACCGTTTTTGTTACATCTGCTTTGTGAGAGGCGCACGGAATTGGCTCTGGCTCCCACTGTGATGATCCATCTAGCAGCTTTCATGATGGTGTTGTTTTGTGGGCAATGATGCGCTGGCACTACGGCAATTGACAATCCTGTGGTGGTTCTGTGCTCCTGTTAGCTGCGCTGCTTGGTTTATTTTTTCCTATTTCTTACATTGCAGCCCTTGTCGGTGTCTTCTACTTGTGCCCCAGGTTTTTGGATAACATCTGTGGGTCGTGACTGCTGTGTGTTGCTCCACCCATTGGTGACCAATGCAGTTATGACATACTGGCAATGGAAGAGGTCCCTTAGTGTGTACTCGCATGGCCACAACTGAGGCTTTTTATCCGAAGGGGCCGGCGGTATGGAGGTGCGGGTGCTCTGGCCTGACAGCATGCCCCACAGCTGTTGTCCCTGCAACATTGGGGAGTCATCCCCATCACTGGATGCACCCTGTGATGACCTGGAATCTACGTCTTGCAGGAACAATATTTGTATAATAGGGGTCCCAGAGAAGGCATTTCGTGGGAACATGGAGGTGGTGGTTCAGGATCTTCTCTGAAACATGTTGGATAATACCTCACTATCACTGCATTTGAAAGTGGAGCAGAACCACAGTGCTCTTATATAGAAACCTAAGCCTGGCGACTACTCTAGGCATATCATTGCATGTATTTGAACTATTGTGTGACCGCAATGTAATACTATGTCAAGCTAGCGAGAAGAAGGAGTTGCGGTTGGACTTCCAGTTGATTCACATTTACCTGTGGCAGTCCAGCAAAAGGGAGCAATGCATGATTCTAGGAGTTAAGAAAATGCACTGTGAAAGAAATACCCCTTATGCAATGCTTTTTCAGGCACAACTCAAACTTCAGTTTAATAGTAAGTTGTATTTTTTCTGAGTGCGGGAGGAAGCAGTTTCTTTCATTGAGTCCAAGATCCCTCTGGGGGTGCTGAGGAAAGTGAAGCTTCTGGGCTGAGATGAGTCTTGGCTGAATATTGGTTGGCACATATTATCGCTCTATACTTATTATTGTATGTGTTCATTGCAATATGTTGAAGGTCGAGCCTGGGTTTACAACCACATTCTGGATTAGTTATCCGGTTAGTTATCCGACATTGATGTAGTTGGGGCCCGCATTATGCTAAAACAGTTGTTCCCTTTTGCAAGTGCAAGTGGTTATGTATGATGTTATGTTGGGGAGGATGTACACTGCCATAATAGGAGGTGCAGTGTGGGTGGTGGGGATGGGATCCAGGGTGTTGGGGTAGTTGAAAATGCACTTGGTGACAGGAGGCACAGGTCGAATGCACAGAAAGATGGTTTCAGTTTTTCAGGTTTGTTCTCCTTGTACTCTCTGTCAGCACCTCATAGGATGACCCAACCTGAATCCCTTCTTAGTTGGAATGTCTGTGGATTGGGCAACCCAATTAAGGCTCGCAAAATGGCATCCTATGTTAATCAAAAGGGTGTAATTATTTTGTTTTTGCAACTGACACATGCACTGGGGAAGCAGGCCATGCCCTTTGGACAACAATGTGGTCCCCAACACTATTATACGTCCTAGTCTTCACATGCCAGAGGAGTAATGACATTAAACACTGATCTATTCAGTTTACAATTTTGGACACCAATATCCATGAAGAAGGGTGTTACATGGTGGCGCATGATATATTACAGTGACAAGAGGCACTGCTGATTAATATATACGACCCTAACATCGATGATCCTGATTTTTATGATGGGGTGTTTCAGTTTTGCACTGTGTATCCCATGGCCAAAATACTCTGTGGGGGAGACATCAATACATTCCTTGATCCCGCACTTGATTCCACAGGCACTGATGTGAGGTCATCCACCAATGCCACTATGCGTATCTGTTCACATATGGCTGCCATGAATATCAATGCCTAGTGCACCCTGCATAGAAGTCAGGAGTATTAATGTTATTCATCTGTGCACGATATGCACTCTTGTATAGACAATTGGCCTATACCTAGTTCCCTTTTGTACAGAGGGGTACCCCATTGGCTACCGGCAGGCTTCAGCCAGCCCACCGCACACAAGGCCCACTGGAATAAGGCCGTCACTTGTTTGATGCCTGTGGTCTTCCCCACAGCACCCAGGTCGGGAACAGGAGCTCCCTGACACCGACCAGCCACTGAAGGAGCAGCTGGCGTCCCGCTCGAGGCTCAGCTAACACCTGCCAGAATAACCAAGAGCGTAGTAGGAGCTGCCCTCTGGCCCTGATCTGCACTCTTCCAGCAGCCACTAGCACATAGAATCCATTTCCTCTACGCCAGTTGGAGGAAAACACCCGCTGCCACCTCCACACAGCAGTAAATGTTGTAATCTAACCTCCGCTGCCATTCCGGTACATGAGGTATCCAGCCATTTAAAGATGGCCCATCGCCTTCACTCCGCCGCATCCAGCACCTAACCAGCCCACAGCCTGCCCCGCTCCAATTGGCTGATCAAGGCCTCTTCTACCCCATTGGCTACCGGCAGGCTTCAGCCAGCCCACCGCACAAAAGGCCCACTGGAATAAGGTTGTCGCCTGTTTGATGCGTGTTTTCTGCCGAAGCTGCTGTCTGCCAGTCCCCCTGGCCCCCACACCGCCTCCTCCAAGGTAACATTATTGCTTCCGCCACCTGCGCATGCACTGCCGCAGCACCATGTACTCGGCAGATCTCGCCTGTCTTATCTCTTAACCTCTGCCTACTCACGAGCAACCGATTGCCATCCGTGACGCCGCATTTACGGGTCACGAGGTATCTTTGCCAAGCAAGTACCTGTAAAGCCACCCTAGATTATTAGCGAACCAGCACAAACTGTCCACTGCTAATCCACCTTGCACCGGCAACACAGGCCCTCTATGTCACCAACATAGGCTCCATGACTCGGCCTGCTCATCCATCTACACACAGCTATACCAGTTCTCTATGTTGTGTCTCAAGCCCCCCTATTAGAATCTGCCTCTAAAAAAAAAAAGAAAAAGTGCCTGAATCTCCCTGCCATACCACATTTCGAATTTAGATGTGCCTGCTTTCTGTATTCCTCATTGCAAAATTGACTCTAAATGTGCTCAGTTGTTGCCTGCCATACCACATTTCGCATTTACATGTGCCTGCTTTCTGTATTCCTCATTGCAAATTGACTCTAAACGTGCCTAGTTTTGCACACCATGCTTCGACATTGACTGCTATTGACCGCTGCATTTTGCACCGGGTTGCACTTAGCCACACCTGTCCCTGACTGTCTACACGGTCATTGCTCGCTGCACTTTGCACATGCCTGTATTGCCTCGATTTATTGCCACTGCTGTTGCACTCTACACCTAGCTGCTCCTCCCCTGACAGCTGCTTCTAGCACCTAGTTACTCTGCTACTCAATCTAAGCTACCTTGACACCTTGTCCAAACCTGGGGCGCCTATAAACTGATCGGCTCTTTATGTATGTTACATTGCTTTTGCCTGATAATGTTCGATGTGTTATGCCCAGCCTGATGCGCCACACTTTTTTAACTGTGCCTTGTGTATGTTGCACTGCTCCTTACCTGATATGCCCACATTTGATGCAAGCCTTAGTGTATCTGCATAGCCCAAATTGCAACGCCTCACAATTGTGTGCCCCATGGATGCTGCATTGCCCCTCGCCCGATTTGCCCACACTTGTTGCTAGCCTTAGTGTATCTGCACTGCCCTATTTTGCTGTGCATCATAATTGACAATGATATTGATTTGCCCACACTTGTTGCTAGCCTTAGTGTATCTGCATTGCCCAATTTTGTTGTGCCTCATACTGACATTGATATTGATTTGCCCACACTTGTTGCTAGCCTTAGTGTATCTGCATTGTCCAACTTGTTGTGTCGCACTATTGATTTGTGCCCCATGTATGCTGCATTGCTCTCTGCCTGATATGCCCACTTTTGTTGCAAGCCTTGGTATCTGCATTGCCTTTGGTACTTCTGATTTGGATGTGCCCCCACTGCCTAGATTGCCGCATTGGTACAACCAAACCCCAGTCTTAACCCGACTGCCTTTTGTACCCATCTCTTACAAGTAATTTAACCCATGAGCTCACACTGCTTAGCCAAGTAGCTCCTTCAACTTTAACCAGCGACTCCTACACAGACCTCGTGCCCCACTACCTCTCCAACTTTGGTAACATGTTATCACGCCTGTCCACCGTAAGGTCTTTGATTTCCTTATTACAAGTACCACTTTTAGTGTGGATAACTACCTGGACGCTCTACCTTTCATCAACTAATTTAGCTGCACCCTGCACCTTGCATACTACATCCATGGCCTCCACCTACGGACTTGCTGATACCTATTCAAGTACTGTACCTCAGAACCACAACATCTATCTTAATGCTCCGGCCTTATGGCTTGACCACTTCGCCAAAAAACCTACACCCAACCAACCTTGCTCCACTGCCCAAAAAAATAAAAAAAGACTGGGCTCTAGACTTATGGGCAAGAAGGGTCATCCTATGTACCCGAGCCCTCATTTGAAAACCCCGATGCTCAGCCCGCCCCCACTAAGGCCCACCTCACCTACTCCCCATTGCCTTCAGACCAACCTTGCTTCAACAAGCAACGTCGGCTTAATCAAGGCCGAGCTGATCAACGCAAGGTCCTTAGCTGCCCACTCTCTGGACATTGCTGATCTTATCAAGACCCAGGAACTTGACCTCATCACCATCTCTGAGACTTGGCTACATGCTGCTTCTGGCCCTGCACTCTCTGGCCATCCCCACAGATTACTCCATCATCAGATGTGACCGCACCTCGAGAGGTGGAGGAATTGCATTTACCTATAGAAACTCACTAGGACTCAGAACCATCCCAAGCATTAAGGTTGAATCCGCAGAGTTACTCTCTTTCAAACTCCAACTTTCATCCAACCAAACGGTCACCATCCACCTAATATACAGACCCTCTGGTCCTCCTACATCCTTTGTGGATGACATCTCTGCCTTAGTACTTCATAAAGCAAACTCTAACTCTCAAACCATCATTCTTGGTGACCTTAATCTAGGCTACCAAGACCCTAATGATCCCGCGGCCCTCGACCTCGCCAACACCCTAACAGATCTAGGATTCTCACACCATATAAAGGAACCCGCCCACATCAAAGGGCGGTCCCTTGGCTGGCTCAGTGACACCAACTATAATATCTGTGTACTCTCGAGCGCCCCTTGCATCTGGTCTGATCACCACATCATCACCTTCAGTCTTGAAGCAGCCTCTCTACCCACGCCTCTTGTCACCCCAGCCACCCTCACTAGAAATAAAAAGAACATGACCACTGAAAAACTACTCCCCCTCATCCTTCCCACCCTTAATAATGCTCCTGATGCTTGTTCGGACCCTACCATCCTAGCCGACATGCACAACCAGCCAGTGCGTGCAGCCATCAACTCTATTGCCCCGCTCAAACTGAGGAGACCTAAACAACGCGCTCACCTCAACTCGTGGTTCACTCCCCAGCTCATGGTGTTACGCAAAGAGAAACGTATTGCAGAGTCACGTTGGAAAAGCCACCATTCTGACGCCCATAAGGACAGTCTTCTTCTAGCCACCCTTAACTATAAAGAAGCCTTACTCCAGGCTAAAAAAGATTCCTACAACAACCGTATTGTGTCAGCCCAGTCTAACACCAAGGAACTTTTCAAAATTCTTAAGGAACTTGAGACACCTGCAGCCCCCCTGACTCGTGTACCAAAGAGTACTTGGTGCATGAATATTCAGACATCACTCCTGGGTAAAATTGCCACCCTCCAAACTAAAATCAGAGACAAACAAAAATCCCTACAGTCTGACCAACCACTGACCACACCTACACCTAATACTCACCAAGCCAATCCCTCTCATAAACCTTTCTCCTTCTCCCCGCTCACCACCCTTGAAGTAGAAGGAATCATAAACAACCTCAAATCGTCCAACTGCCAAGGTGACTCTTGCCAGGCACCTATTATCAAGGAAGCATCTCACGACTTAGCCCCTTTCATCACAGTATTCATAAATGCCTCCTTCAAGACGGGTATAGTCCCCGATAACCTAAAGGATGCATGGGTAATCCCACTTCTCAAAAAACCTTCCCTTGACCCTAACATCCCAACCAATTTTAGACCAATCATTACAGTCCCGTTCCTGCTTAAAATCCTGGATCGTGCAGCCTACCTGCAGATTCAAGACTACCTCGAATCCAACAATCTTCTGGGGTTAAGACAATCAGGATTCCGTCCTAAAAACAGCACTGAATCAGCCCTGATTGACCTGAAAACTCAGATGGAGACATTAAAGGAGAATGGGAAGTTAGCTCTACTCCTTCTCCTTGACCTCTCTGCAGCTTTTGATTTGGCCAACCACCAAATACTCTGCCAACATCTTAAATCTGCAGCCCGCTTCTTTGATTCTGCCAATGCCTGATCCATTCATTCCTGAGCAACAGCTCCATGAGGGTCTTCTCACCTACAGCATCAGCAGACCCCTCCCCCATTCATTGTGGCATCCCTCAAGGCTCTTGTGTGTCCCCTATGTTGTACAACGTATTCACCAAGCCCCTTTTCGATGTTCTTGACTATCTGGGTGTCTCCTACACCAACTACGTGGACGACACCCAGATACTCATTCCTATCACGGGTGATTACACAGCCGACACCAAAGCCTTGAATGATGTCTACCTGGTCATTCAGGCCTGGATGGCACATCACTAACTTTGCCTTAACGATGATAAGACTGAGCTCTTACTACTAGGATCAAGCCATCGTCTTAACAAATTAGATCAAACTTACAAGTCCTTCACCATCGACGGCAATTATATCAAGGTCTCCAAAGACACTAAAACTTTAGGCATCTATCTCGATTCCACGCTCTCCTTGAATAGACAAACAAATGCAGTAAGGTCGGCATCTGCCTATACTCATAAACTTATCACTGTCTGTAGACCCTTTCTAAACTCTATCAACTGCATCACCCTCGCCAGAACACTCATTATGGCCAAAATTGACTACTGTAGTGCTCTCTACCTAGGGACCAGTCAGTCCAACCTCAATAAATTGCAAACGGTACAAAATAATGGCTTAAGGGCAGCCTTAAACATCCCGACACGTTCCCATTTCTCCACCATCAGATCTGACTTACGTTGGCTCCCGGTAAAACAAAGAATTGCCCTGAAAACTCTAGCCTTGACCCACAAATGCCTGAATAACAATGCCCCACCCTACCTCTCCTCTCGCCTTACACTCCACACCTCCTCTCAACCCACTAGATCAGCCCAAACTCACAGCCTCACCCTGCCAAGATTCAAACTCCAAAAAGCGGGTGGTGTGAGCTTCCCTGTCCTAGCTTCCAAACTTTGGAACACTCTGAATCGTCGTTCCTAACCTTCAAGAACAACGCTAAAACTTGGCTATTCTCTCATGATTTATGAAGCCCCTCACTCAGTCCTGCCTCCATGAGTAATATAGGTTTTGTGTATATACACCTCTTATTGTACTTGTATTATAATCTACTAATGGTATTTTTCTCTGTATATTGTTGTATATTTGTGTACATTTTTTTGTGTATTTACTGATTATTGTAACCCATTTTCAAGAGTGTGTGCCCGGTTGCCACTGGACCTGGTTTGCGCTTTATAAATAAACAAAACTTCAAACTTCAAACTTCAAACTGTGAGATTCTGCCACATACTTTGTTGGATCATGCTCCCATGCAATTGGCTGTGGAGCTTTTTCCTGGGGGTGGGCATCGACCGTCGTGGCGATTTAAACCAGCAGCGCTGTTGGACACGGTCTTCTTGCACAACCTGCACAAACAGGTTTCCTCGTATTTTGGCATTAATGTGGGAACGGTTGACTCAGTAGCAACTCTTTGACATGCATTTAAGTCAATTATATGACCAGTGGCCATATCCACAGAATTTGGGGTCCTTAGGAGTATACGGGGTGAACTGGACTCCAGGGAAGCCAAACTGTTGACACTGCAGCTTCATTATGCGATCAGCCACTCACCCACATTTAGATACGCAATTGAGACTGAGCTGGATGCCTTTTGTGAGGCGGCACAGGGAGAGGTGAAATATTTTGAAAGACCTGCACTTACTAGGATGTATGGCAAAGCTGAAGACGCGGCAGGGTCCTTGCATGCCTGATGAAGGTGGAAGCTGGCGGCGGGCACATACCATTCATTATGCATCAGGATGGCACAATGGCCTATACGGATGAGGAGATCAATAGCATTTTCTTCCAGTTTTATGCCACCCTGTATCAACCTGTGGGCAGTGCCTCCCCCTTGAAACAGAGTTTTTAATGAGATAGCGACTACTCTATTATCTGCCAAGCTGAGAGAGACTGTCAAACATCCAATGACGGTTGAGGAGCTCAATGCAGCCATAATGGATTTGCCGAATGGCAAAGCTCCGGGATTCAATGGAGTCTATGCAGTAACCAATTTAAAGATACTCTTGCCCCTTATCTATTACAGTTGTATTAGGAGGCTTTGCTATGGCGAGTGTTGCTTGATACTATCTGTGAAGTGATTATCATTCCATTGTTGAAACCCAACAAAGCGGCTGGGGTTTGTGGTTCGTAAAGGCTGCTGTCCCTTATAAATACTGATGCTAAGGTATTTGCTAAGGTCCTTGCAACCAGGCTGTCTCCACTGATGCCCTATATGGTCCATATGGACCAGTCAGGCTGCTAGGCCCTGAAGACCCTCCGCATGTGGAAACTAAGGCACAATCACCATATACTAGTGATACGACAGACACAAGGTTTGATTTTCCAAGTACTATGGTTTATTGCAAAAATATTCTCAGTTGGCCGACTGGGTCTAACATCTCGCAACGTGTGTCACCCAGACCTCGTGAGACGCAAGAGCACCAACATCATTCAAACAGTCACATATACAAAAAGTAAACCTTCTAAGCACATCAGAACTGCCCATAATGTATCTTCTTGAGCTAGTGTTCGGTGATTGACAATTATGACAAATATGACACATTATGACAAGTTTCGTATACTTAGCAACAGTTGCAGACATAGTTCTTTGTTATACAGAACATAAAGCACTTGTTCAGCAAGGATATCATGTTCGCGAGAGAGACACATTCCAAAGCACATTATCTACTAGTTTCTATTCGTGAACCAGGGTCAGCCTGTTCTAAGGAAGACCCATGAAGGAGGACCGCTAGAAAAGTATAATTCATGCTTTAACTGCCTATTTCTACAGCTTTAGTGAGACAGGCCGGCACCTGGGCTGTTGATTAAATGCTGTTTCTGCTTCCTCTCAAGGACTCAGTGAGGGAGGAAAACAATGTATTTCTGTACTGTTTGGCATTCCTGTCTGGGCTGATCTTTCAACATGCAAGCTGTGGCCTCGTACCATGTATGAGCTTTCAGAATATAATATGTTTTGCAAAGCATTCTTACAGAAAGGAAAAAAGCAAAATGGCAGATGTTACACAAGATGGATGTCCTGTGGTTTTACCGACGATTCTATCTTTGCGGTGTTGGATATGTGATACGATTGGTTTTTGGCCAACATAATTTACCTTCTGTACTTGGTCAGGGTTGTTTCTAGCTTTATAAGGCTTCATTCCAGGTCACTCAATGGCTCTGACTCTGAGGAGACTTTATGGTGTGATGATATGATATGATGATATAATATGATATGGCATTCATAAGGCGCCTATATACAAATGTTTCAAAGTGTGATGAGGCAAGGGAGGGAGATCAGAGGGAAGACAGAGACAACAATCTTACTTGGCCAGGTGACAATGAGATTGTGCAAGTGCAGGGAGGGGGGAGAAAGGGAAAGAGTGGGTAGCGCGAGGGGGCAGTGCAAAACATAGGATCAATAGTAAAAAATAAATAAAATAAATAAAAACAGTAGGTAAAAATGCAGCCAGCTAGTGGCAAGTGCAGGGGTAATTGCAGACATCAAGTGTCAAGAGCTGGGGGTACAGAAACAGCCCCCAAGTTCAGGGGTTGCCCGGGAGGCAGTGCAGGTGTGCAGCTGGTGGGTAGGGGATCTGGGCCCGAGATGGGAGCGTACTCAGGTGACCAGTGCAATGTCAGTCAGGAGTTCAGCAGGGGAGAGGAGGAGAGAAAGCAGAAGCAAAGAGGAAGGTCTTGAGGTGATGGTTCTCTTCAAGTTTCAGGGAGGCAGTGAGGCTGTTCCAGAGGGAGGCCCCAGCTGAAGAAAGAGATCTACCACCAATGTGTTGCTTGGAGAAGTGACTGACCCTGAGGGAGTTGGAGGCGAATGAGTGAAGAGCTTGAGAAGGAAGATATTTAGGAAGAGAGATCTGGAGGTATTGAGGCCTCAGGCCCCAGAAGGCCTTGTGGACAATGCAGAGGGTTTTGAACTTAATCCTTGCAGCCACTGGGAGCCAGAGCAGAGATTTCAGTCCTGGAGAGATAAGATCCCTGGACCAAGTCTCACATTCCTGTTCTGGATGAGTTGCAGAGGACGGAGAGTAAAAGCAGGCAGATTTAGAAAAGGGCTGTTGCAGTAGTCCAGCCTAGAGAGAACCAGAGCTCTACAGACAGTGAGCTTCTGGGGGAAGGAGAAGAAAGGAAGAATACCTCTGAGGAGGTGCAGCTTGTAGTGTGACTTCTTAGAGATTTCAGAGATGTGGGGAGAGAAGGAGAGAGTGGAGTCGAAAATTACCCCAAGGTTTTTAGCCTCACAGGTGTGAGAAGGAAGAGGGACAAGAGAGGCTGGCCAGAGAGCCACAGGAAAATAGGGAGCAGGTGTGCCGATGAGGAGAATCTCAGTCTTACTGGCATTAAGGCAGATATCATTGGCAAAACACCACTCCTGGATGGCAGAAAGATAGAGATGAGAGAAGGACAAGTGGTGGCGGAAGGAATCCTGAAAATGAGCTGCGTATCATCCGCATAGCACTGAAAGTTAGGTCAGAGAGCAGCAATGCGGTGGGCAAGAAGTGTCAGGTATTGGTTGAACAGCCACAGAGAGAGGTTACACCACTGTGGAACACCACAAGTAGAGATGGAGATAGAGGAGAGGAAGGACACAAGTTGTACCTGCGAGAGTCGACCAGAGACAAAAGAGTTCAGCCAAGCCAGGGCCTGATCAGTGATACCCAGGTTCTCGCAGAGATGGTTGAGCAGGATGGCATGGTTGTCCGTGCCAAAGGCAGAAGAGAGATCAAGTAAGATGAGGACACATGGGTTATTGGAGTCAAGATTGGAGAGTAGGTCTTCACGATGTTCAGCAGAGCGATTTCCGTGCTTCTGGCAGCTCTGAATCCAGGCTGATGGTCATGGAGACAACCAACCAATTCAGTGTGAAGATTAAGTTGGGAGATGGCCAGCTTTTCCAGGAGTTTGCCCAGGAAAAGAGTGATGGAGATTGGGCGGTATTTAGCATGGCAGGAGGGGTCAGCTGAGGGTTTCCTAAGAAGAGGATGCACAAGGGAGTGCTTCTGGGGGGAAGGGAAGACTCCAGTGGTGAAGGAGTGGTTGCAGAAGTCTGCCAAAGCAGGAGCCAGGGTGTCAATGTGATCCTTGATTGTTTTAGAGTAACAGGGGAGAACATTTTTCGATGAGACTTTCATAGATCGGACTTGTCTAGAAACCTTGTCTGGGGAGAACATGGGAAAGGCAGAGAAGGAGGGAGGAGAGGTGGCCAAAGAAGGGCCAGAGGAAGAGAGGAGAGGAAAGCTAGGAGGAGGAGAAGAAGAGAGGACAGGATATCTAGAGTTTTAGAAATTAAATGAGAAGCCAGGGCTGTGCACAGGGTCTGGGAGGGTACAGGCGAGATGGAGATTTTAAAAAGTTTGGCTGAGTTGTTTGGTGCTGCAGAGATGCGGGATTGGATGAGGGCTCTCTTCTTGGTGTCGATAGAGAGCCGGTATTGCCTTTGGAGCAGGTGGCTGGGCAGTTTGTCAGAGGTTGTACAGGAAGCACACCATTTCCTCTCAGCCACCCTGCACTTGCGTTTAAGGGTGGCGAGGTCTGAGTCGTACCAGGAATTGCTCTTGGCTACTGTCTTCAAGTGGATCCGCATGACGGGGGCAAGAACATCAAGAGGATCAGATATAGCAGAATGGAACATAGAAAGAGCTGTGTCAGGGTGTGAGTCAGCCAAAGGGGGAGGGGGAGAAAGTGGTGGCAAAAACCTCAACTGACACACACTTCATGTGTCGGATAACCGAGAAGGTAGGTAGCAGTGCTGGAGTTGGCTTGGCCTGAGGGGTGGAGAGAGTGAGCTGGGAGGAAAGGATACAGTGATCACTCCAGAAGAGAGGAGTGGTGAGAGAGATAGAAAGGGGAAGGTGTGTAGAGATCAGAACATCCAGAGTGTGTCCTGCAGAGTGAGTCCGGCCCCAGGGGAGGATAGGAAGTGAGAGAGAGTTCCAGATGTTGCAAAAGTGTCTCGAGGAAGGACATCAAGCATCCAGGTGGATGTTAAAGTCTCCAAGAAGGAGTAGTTGAGTGGTCCAGACCAGGAGCGAAGAGGAGAGGCCCGCCTACTCAGATAAGAAGGAGGAGATCTAACCAGGTGGCCGATAGATGGTAGCCACAGTAAGGGAATGGCTAGGAGAGAGAGAGAGAGAGAGAGCCTGCAGACAAGGCATTCGAAAGAGGAGTAGGCCTGCGTAGGAATGACAGAGGCAGGAGTCCAATAAGAGTAGATCAGGGCTACACCCCCTCTGGAACGATTGGACCTGGACACAGAGGGGATCTTGTAGCCATCTGGGAGGAGATTGTCATAGCGCATTACAGAGCTAGCCGTTAACCATGTCTCAGTGAGACCGAGGACATCAAGGTCAAGTTCTTTAAGGAGGTGGCAGATGTCAGCGGAGTGTTCGACAGCTGAGCGAGAGTTGAGAGTGGCAATATGGAGAAGGTTGCCGTCCTTGAAAGACTTCCGGGGAGGGGTACAAATCAGAAGTATGCCCTGCAGAGGTGTAGAAGAAGCCTGAGGGGGGGGGCAGAAGAGGAAGGAGGAGAGGGTAAGGTAGCCAAGGCGGAGACAACAGGGGGAGGCGAGGAAGCCATGGAGGGAAGAGAGGGGACAGCAGGAGAAGAAAGGAAATTGATGAGGCGTGGGAAGCGTCTATCAAAGAGGAGAAAGTTGGCCTGAGGTCCTTGGACCAAGAAGGTACCATTCAGGCAAACATTAATGATGACATTAAAGGAGTGGAAGGAGGCCAGGAGAGCCTCCCACTGGGTGCCACCATTAATGGGAGAAGAAGAGAAAGGAGAAATCACAGAGATCATATGGGGAGTCCACACGTCTGGCGAGGGAACGACAAAGAGGATGTCGGTGAGGGTTTGCCTAGAGGAAGCACTGGTATTTGTGTCAGTGATAGGGAAGCCTGGGCTGGAGACCAGGATGTCATTTTTAAACTCGCGTTGACCCCCCTGAAATGTTTGCAGTGACAGTGTTGCTGGATAGGAAGAAGGCTTTTGACATGGTGTCCTGACCTTTCCTGTACCAGGTATTGTACAACTATGAGTTTGGATGCCAGTTTTTATCTTGGGTTAGACTTCTGTACACTTTCCCATATGCTACAGTGCGCACAAACGGGATGCCAGTAGTGAAATTATAGGGTGGCACCAGACAACACTGCCCCCTCTTGCCTTTGCTCTTTGCCGTGATTCTGCAACCTCTGGCGGACAGGATAAGAGATATACATGCCAGAGCATGTATATGGTCGGAGAGAGGCCAGAACTCACATCTCTCTATACAGACGATATCCTCTTATATATTCAAAATCCAGAAATCCATTTGCCTACGTTGATCAATGTAGTTAATGACTTTGGCAGGCACTCTGGACTACACCTTAATGCAGATAAGTCTGAAATATTCCCCCTAACTGCTAACACCACAGTAGTATCAGACACCTAGTCTTTGCATACTTTTTGTTATTTGAGGATGCTGATAGCTATGTCAGTGGAGCTCAAGTTGACCTTCAAATACACTTCATACATGACTATCATGATAACCAAACTTAAAAAATGGAGTCATATACCTATGTCATTAGCAAGAAAGTTATCCCTGATGAAGATGATAATTCTGCCTAAATTGTTATATCTATTCTGGAATATTGTGCTGTGACCCGGACATTTTATTTTTACAGGCTTAGCCAGGGGGTGCTCCTCATTTCTGTGGGCCAATGGTCAGGTTTGCATGCAGTGGACACATCTCGCTAGGCCATATACTGTTGGCGGTATGGCAGCTCCAGTGTGTTAATTGTAATACTTGATGGAATAGGTGCATTTTTCAATGCTGCTTGTCTGCAATCAGCATCAGCCTTCTCATCCCCTGGATCCAGGAGGGGCCACGTGGACAAGTCCGGTGGAGATTTAATGCTGGGCATTTTGGCCCCACGTGGCAAGCAAGTACCATTGTGGGGATTGTCGGTGGTGTCGCCCACAACTGACGGAAACATTGAGAGAAGCTGGCACAGTGCGCACATTCTTACTATTGGTGATTTGCATGTTGATTACCGATTTGTAGATTGGAATGTTATTACGATCCACACAGGTGATGATCCATTACAGTTGTTATTCTACTTTCATATGAGAGCTGTTTTCATGGCACTCTGGCTGGAGTTCCCAGCCGAGTCTCCCTCACATGCCTGTCTGAAATACATACTGTATAAACCCTGGTATCAAGAAGGATGTCTCTACACTCTACTCACTGGCACTGGCCATGAACACAATGGCAGGGCCGAAGTTCAGGAGTAAGTGGTGTGCAGATCTACAGGCAGAATTTAGTGATTCACAACGGCAGAATATATTCAACCTGTCAAAGGGGGTTTAATTGAATTCAAAATTCTGTCTAATTTATTGTAAGACACTTAATAGACTGTATTACCCACCTGCTATGATTAACAGATTTGGATCTTCCAAGACTAAGGGCTGACCCATAGGTCATGAGGTGAATGCCACGCTTTTGCATATATTTTGGGGGTGCCCTAAATTGGCTGCATACTGGGCATCAGAATGCCAGACTCTGGGGTATACAGGCAAGATGGCAGTGGTTATGCAGCGATGTTTTACTTTGTGGCTCCTGCGTGATATGAGAGCCATTTTGCTGTGAAGGTCCTGGAGTGGCCTGCCTATTCATGAGAATTTATTGAATGACGTCATGTTGGCGAACGGTACAGAGGAACTGTATTTGTCATTGCTGCCAGCAATGTGCCGACCTAAGAATGGACTTTTGTCATATTTGATGAGAAATGATACACCCTCTGAGCTGATGTCAGAATTGTTTGATACATTACCCGACATATTGGTGCGTTATTCTTTTGCTGTATCTGAATGTTCTTTTTTATTTTTGTTGGATTGTAACTGCCCTGTTGTTGGTTGACCAAGTGTTTAATAAAATAAATTTAATTAAAAAAAAATACTTTAGGCGTTGTACAAATAATACTGAACTGCATGCCCTCTGCTCTGCACACGTAAAGCCTACCATGATATTGTGTTCTGTTTATTTCAACTTTTGATATGAAAAATGCAAAATCACATTCAAATGCACTCCCATCACCATAAAATACATAATTAACATGAAATGCATCAGCATTCAAAGAGTCTGGTTGAACATCATTACCCGGGGGCGCTCAAGAGCACAAGCAGCATGGCCGCTCAAGCCCGAGCTCCTCTCTTGACCCAGAAATCCTGATAAATATCCTGCGGTTCCCGTGAGCTGTCAGCCCTGAAATTGTTGGTGTTCGATACGCTTCACTTGTGGAACATTTGGACTAAGTTTTGGGCCAAGTGGACCAGGGGATAGCTGGCCGCACACAACGCTGGTGGCGGGGTGGCTGAAAGGCCAGAAGACCGAGCCTGGACGATGCACTTTTGGCGGCCGATACAGAGGGGGCTGCATGGTGTGGTGGTGGTGAACAGCCCAGCAGGGCTATAGAAGGTGGGTCAGGGTGGCCGGGGCTACCCCCCCTGGGGTCTGCAGTGAGAACGGTTACCAGCAGGTGGCAGAGCCATCCACACTGACTGGGATGGCACAAGAAGGAAAACGTCTTCAGGGTGGCAAACCAAGAGAGGCAGGACCCGGCTGGAGCATGAGGATATCAGCGGGGGCTGCAGTGCATACAGCCCGCCCCACAGACTGGGGCGGGTGCAGCCAGGAGCACAGCCCTGAAAGAGCGAACAATGTGAGCAGTGATCTGCAGAAGGATGGCTGCAGGCAATGAGGCAGCAGCTGGAGGAATGTCAGTGTCAGCAGCCTAGGTGTGGCAGGCTACGCTCGCTCTTGCTGGCCTGGCGCTAGCTGTGCAGTCTTAGGGTGCCCCGCTGAAGAGAGGAGGACAGTTGACAGAGTTTCCAGGTGGTGCTTGCTGCAGTGCTGAGCAGGGGAGCCAGATATTGAATACAGAAACAGAGTAATAGAGGACAGAACAAGGGAAGGGGAGCCTCTGTTGGAGAAGTCCCCAAATGAGGGTTGAGTGGAGAGCAGCGCACAGGTAAATTGGGACCTGCTGAAGAAAGGGGCACTTTGAGAGGTGTGGGGCTGCCGGCATAAGGACTATAGATCCACACAAGTGGCTGACACAGGCCAGGGGGGCATCTGGAAGAAACACCCCAAAGGGGTGCCGGACTGTCCTGGGTGGAGAGCCAGAGCATCAGGACGGTTAATGGGGAGAGGAACCGACACACCCTATCATTTGAGGGAGAGATGGCTGGAAAAAGGTCTAAAGCTTAGGAGGAGCCTCCTACCTAGGCCAGTAGGCGAAGTTGTGCCACTAAGACACCGGGGGACACAGATTTGATATGAGGAAAATCCTGATACACTCCAAGGAAGCTATAGGGTAACTGACACCAAATGAGATGCCCTCGATACCAAGGTTGATCTTAAACAACTGCGCCTGGATAAACATGGTGACAGACTCAATGAGGGGGCAGAACAAATGTTCTGAGCTTGAAGATACAGTGGCAAAGGTCCTGATCAGGCTGGCGGCCTTGGAGGTGCACAAAGTAATTACGGCCAATAATGAAGATTTGGAGGGCTGAGCAAGACGTAACACAAGGCGCCTGGCTGGGGTCTGAGAGCAAACGGAGCGAGCCGCATGGAAGACTTTGTGGAAAAACTGTGCAAAACACTGTTTGGTAAAGATGAACACTCACCATTGTTCATTGTAGAACAGGCTCAAAGAATTCCAGGATTGCACCCCATAATTGCAAGAATCCAGGGAAAGGAGTAATCTTGCCTTTAATGGAGATTGCATGCAGATATCCCTGGATTTTTTAACATCAGTGCAGGTGGTGAGAAGAACCTTTACGGGAGTGAAACATATGCTCCGGGACCTGGACATCAGATATGCCATGCTATTCCGAGCTAACTCCGGATCCGGTACACTGGGAAGGAACATTTCTTTGTCACACTGGATGAGGCCAGCAGAGGCGTTGCTGGGTGTGTGGGGGGGCATAGAGGGGCGATAGCCCCTGGTCTTTTGGTTGCAGCCCCGAATAGAATCTCAGGAGCTACAACCAAAAGGCTAGCTAGGCCCCAGTCCCGACAGTTCCAACATTAGCGTAGCCCCAGGTCTTTTCCAGACCTAGCAACACCCCTGGAGGCCAGTATGTTTCTAGATGGAACTCCCAGGAAGGGGACGAGCACCTCAGAATCCCAACCAAGAATCCGCTGGGTCACCCCAAAGTTATACTTCCCAAAGCCAGACATGACACTAGACGGTGATCTGTGGGTGTTGGACACCGGATATATTTGGGAAGTATATGAAGCTGAAGACCATGATGGGGAGAGCTGCCACTGGGCATGTCTGATAGGGTTATTGCATTTTTGGGTAACAGCGTTGATTCCATTCACCCTGTGAGACTAGTGTAGACCAGGAGTGATTGTCCAGACATATGGGTGAACTCTACAAAAGCATTGTACGCTGGTTATGATTTAACAAGGGAGGTAGCTTTGGGGTCCATTTGTGGGGGGCTGCTTTCAGCCAGGCTCTGATGTTGCTTGTTTAAGGGTCGGGCTGGGTGGAGGGGCGAGGGCTCAGTGTGTTCTTCACCAATGTTGGTTGGGGGGTGGGTCAGGGGAATTCCAAACTACTTGGGGTGTTTTTCAGCAGGGCGGTAGCATGCATGAGGAATGGGGAGGTAGGGGTTTGTGGGATTGTACATGTTATTCAGAGTGTTCTTTAATATGCAAACTCCAGTACGGTTCTTTGGCAAAAGTCTGGGTTGGATGGTGTGAGATCAACCTCTCTGCGGATGCTGGAATTTGTGTGCACGGCACCCTTAAAGTTTACTGATAGTCATGGGGGAAAAGAGCTGAAAAGCTTCAAGATGATCACCTGGAATATATATGGGCGGTAACCGCCCAGAAAAGATCAGGAAGGTCCATCTGTATATTATGTGACATGTTATAGAATTGGCATTTCTTTCCACTTGCCCCTGAGTCTGGCTGATACATTGTGGGGCCACCATGCTGTTTGCCCTGTGTGAATAGTCTAGACCAGGAGTGGTTGTCCAGACATATGGGTGAATTCTACATGAACCTTGTACGCTGGCTATAATTTAACAGGGGAGGGAGCATTAGGGTTCATTTAGGGGGGATGCTTGCAGCCAGGTTCTGATGTTGCTTGTTTAAGGGTTGGGGCTGGGTGGGGGTGTGAGGGCCCTGTGTGTGCTCTACCAATATTGGTTGAAGGGTGGGTCAGGGGAATTCCAAACTAGTTTGGGGTGTTGTTCAGCAGGGAAGGGGCATGCAGTGGGAATGAGGAGGTAGGGGGTTGTGGGATTGCTCATGTTATTCAGAGTGTTCTTTAATATGCAATTAGTACAGTCCTTTGGCCAAAGTCCTGGTGGGATGGTGTTGGATCAACCTCTCTGTGAATGCTGGATTTTGTGTGTACGGCACCCTTAAAGTTGACTGCTAGTGGTGGAGGAATTGGGTTGAAAAGCTTCAAGATGATCATCTGCAATATACGGGCGGTAACCGCCCAGATAAGGTCAGGAAGATCCTTCAGTATACGAGTGACATGTTATAGAATTGGCGTTTCTTCAAGAGACCCATTTAACAGGTCAGTGTGAAAGTAAATGGATGGCACAGTGGGAATGCTATAGATATTATTCATAATATTTCTTGTATGCGAGAGGGTTGCCCATCTTGATCCATAGCTCCCTCTGGTTTCACCTTCTACAGATGACAAAAGACCAGGAGGACAGGGTAACGTTTCTGACTGGATACATAGAAGGGTTGAAGGTCTTGCTGCTCAACACATATGCCCTAAATACTGACGACCCAAGATTTGTCAACTGGGTCCCATCACATTTGTCCCTGATGCCTCACTCCTTAATTCTCTGGGGGGCAACTTCAATGCCACCTTCAATGAAGACCTGGACAGGTTCACTAGTGGGATACACCAGCAATTTAAGGCCAGTTGGAAAGTATTGGATATTTGCACCGTATATGGACAGACAGATGTGTGGCAGGTGTTGAACGCCACAGTATGAGATTACAAGTTTCACTCTTGGGTACAATACACGGCTTCCTGAATAGACCTATTTCTGGCCGCCAGGAAATCGAGAATACATCTGGGGTCCTGTGAGATTTGGAAAAGGACATTGTCAGATCATTCTCCAGTGATGCTGGAATGCCTTATTTCTGTGGTGGTTGTGAGAGGGGAGAACTGGTGTTCGAAGTCGGAAGCGCTTAGGGACACTGTTTTTCAGTATGAGCTGTTTGCAGACATGCAGGCTTTTTTCGCCACCAATGGCTGCATGGTTGACTCTCCTGGGGTACTGCGGGAAACCTTCAAATGTTACATATGTTGGATTTACTTAGGGAAGGAGGCAGGGATACTGAGATTGATTACAGCAGAGTTAGAGGCCATTAAAGTCAAATTGAAGGTTAAGGAGCAAGTGCATCAGGAGATAGGAAGTGAGGCTGTGTTAGCGGACATTAGACATGACAGAAGAATGTAGTATTGTTGGCATGGCTCCTTGCAGATGAGCGCTGACCTACTCAAGTTGATCATATAAGGAATTCCTGAGTAGAATCCATTTTTGAGACAGCAGACATCGGGGAAACATTCTGTGAATATAATATTGCTCTCTATTCGCCAAAGTGAACGCACTCTGAGGTTAGTATAAGGCAATACCTAGGGTAGGTGGAACTGGACTGACTGTCACTAGAACAAAGGGAATTCTTGGACAGGGAGTTAACGCTGGAAGAAATTAAAGGGTTCATTAAGGACCTGCCCGTAGCCAAATCTCCAGGCCCAGATGGCCTTACTTGCAAATATTATAAAGCCTACAACAATATTGTTACTCTGTACCTGCTCCAGGGATATCAGGAGGTAGTGCAGAAGGGCACCCTTCTGCTGACACTTCGGGAAGCCACGATAATAATCTTGTGCAAGGAGGGGTAACCGGCAAAGAATTGCTCCTCATATAGTCATATATCCGTCATTACTTTGGATAATACAATCCTGGCCATATTGCTAGCATATAGGCTCCTTCCCTTTATGCACAGCTTAGTTCTGGTGGAACAATCAGGCTTCATTCCTGGCAGGAACACCACTTACGGGTTTCAGCCTTCTCAAAGGGGTGGATCAGTAAGCGGCGAGGATTGTGGTCCTGTTAGATGCCGAAAGGGCATTTGATTTTGTCGAATTGCTATTTATATTTAGTACTCTCTGGCACATGCGCTTGGGTCGCAGATTCCTGGATTTCGTAGCCTTATTAAATGCCTCCCTATTAGCATTGATAGCCAATAATGGAGAACAGACGGCACCCCTGCAAATGGTGAGAGGGATGCGCCAAGCCTGCCCTCTCTCGACGCTTTTATTTGCACTTGCTATTGAGTCGCTGGCTGCAGTGCTGATGGAATGACACTTAGAGAGAGGTATTCAATTGTGCTCACACAGGGTTATTCTTATACTTTATGCAGATGATAAAGCTCTATATTTGAAAACGGCAAGAGAAAAAACCTTAACCCAGTGATGAAGCAGATATTTCAATTCAGAGAAATGTCTGGGTTAAAAATTAACTATGATAAATCAGTGTTATTCCCTCTCACAGCCGGGGTCCTGGCGCTCCCAGACTTTGAAGATTATTTATTGACGGCACAAGCCCACTTTTTATCCTTCTGGTATGAGACGAGACCCAGTAGGCCCCACGTCTAAATTGAGAGATCGATTGTGGCTCCACATCTTCTGCAGGTGGAGATTCTGGGAAAGTCTAGCTAGAGGAGAGGAGGCAATGGGGTAGTCGCTAGCACGTGTGTGGCATGCAGAGATTGGCACATACGGTAGGGGTGGCATTGTTGTACTCTACGGCACTCCCAATTAACTAAATCCAAGGTTTGCAAATCACCAATGAACGGTATACACGGCCTTAGTGGATAAACTGGGAATTGCAACACTGTGGGACTTTTACACAAACATCTTTCTGAGCCTAGAGGACTTTAAAAGTAAGGCTGGGGTAACCTCCCTAGATGTATTCCTCTGTTTTAGGATTAGGATTAACCACCTGCCTTCCCAATACTACATGAGGTGATAGAGACCCGTGGTGAGGGGAGGTTGATCTCCCATATTTATGAGAAGATGAGGACCTTAATTCTGCACATAGGGGTTAGGCGAAGCAGAGGAGGGAGAGAGCGCTAAGAGTGGAGATTGCGGATATGGCATAGAACTATATCAGGGCTCAAACTCACAGTGTGTCACTTAATGCTCGATATAAACAAATACACTTTAATTACATACTCCAGACCTATTACACACCATCCAAATCGCAGAAGTACTACACAGAGGTCTCTGGGGAGTGCTTACCTTGTAAAGCAGTTGGGGCACATTTTGTCTGTCTCTCATGGAGGAGCCTCCCAATATGCAATTCTGGGGGTGTTTGTAAATCAGTCAGCTATAATTATAAAAACAGTGATGCTGGACCCCCTGATGGCACTTCTAGGTCTGACAATCGGTCTGGCTCGGCTGTATAGACGACTTGCAGGCCTACTGGTAATTTTAGCCTGATGAAGAATAGCTATGACAGGGTGGAAGTGTCCGGGGCCAAAGAAAGAACAATGGCTAGAGGATATTGCCTATTGCCATGATTTGATGTGGCTTACATTCATACCTTACCACAGCATGCCCGTCCTCCTGATGTCTAGGGACTGCATGTTCAGTTTTTGCTGAGTCTGGAGTGCCAGTTTCACTGGACTGATTATGCTGGAAGCAGACAGACATTATGAGGTGCTGGGCGGAAGGTGTGGATGTAGTCTTATTGTACGGGCTGTCATAACGCTCTGAAGTGTTGGGATATGTTGGTTAGCATATGTTGCTGTTTGCCTCATCGACTGATACAGCTACAATGAACAAGTACTTTTTGGGTACTGGAGGAAGATGCGGATATGTTCTTCTTTTATCTTGCTGTAACGATACTCTGAATTTTTATGTTATGTTGTGTTTATTTATTTATTTATTTATTTATTTATTTGTAGGGCGCCCTAAACCCTTAGGTAGCGGGCACACAGCATGACAAGAATACTTAGGACTTGGTTACAGGTATAGGCAGGTACAGAGAATGCTTACAGTCACAGTTACAGAAGTTAATGGCACAGGTTAGAGGCAAGGCAGACACAGTTACAGAGGTTGACAGTGCAGGTAGAGGCAAGGCACTGAAACAGACAGCTGAAGTAATTGGTCTAGAGGTCGTTGAGGCATAGCCAGGCACGGGTGTTGTGTCTAAAGCTATCATAAGACTGATCCCTTCTTAGGGCCACTGGTAATGCGTTCCAATGCTGGGCTGCTTTTACAGGGAAACTGTTGCCTCCAGTTTTTTTTAGACGGAATCTAGGTATTTGGAGGCAGTGGGAATTGGCTGTCCTAGTCCGTCGTGCTGATGACTTTCTAGTTATTCTTTCCTTTAGGTGTGGGGGGGCAGCGTTGTTCAGGCATTTGAAGGTTAGTGTGACAGTTTTAAAGAGGATTCTATCACTGATTTTCAACCAATTGTAGTTTCTTCTGGCATTAGAAATGTGCTCTCTAGTAGGGAGGTACAAGGCCATTCTGAGCGCGTTATTTTGCAATCTTTGTAATTTATTAATGATGTATTTATTGGCTCCTACATACGGTGCATTGCAGTAGTCCAGTTTTGATAGGACGACGGCATTGGCTAAGGTACTGCAATTTACTAGTGAGAGGAAGGCTCTGCATGCTCTAATAAGTTTGCCAGTGTAGGCGGTGGATGAGGCCAGGGAGTTTACCTGTTTTTTAAGGGATAGTGTGGAATCCAGATAGAAGCCAAGCGTCTTCACTTCTTAGGCAACTGTGATTATATTGCTGTCAATGTTGAAGACGCTATAATTAGAGTCAAGTTTCTTTTAGGTTGTTGGCCGAGCCAAGGATCAGGATCTCTGTTTTTTCGTCATTCAGGCACAGGCCATGGGTTGCCATCCATGCCTGAATAAGGATGTACATTTTGTTTACTAAGACAGTATCTGAGGTGAAATTGCCCGAAAGGGGAATGAGGATCTGGGTGTTAACTGCATAATTTGTGTAGGTGACGCCCAGTCTGTCCAATTTGTCAAATAAAGGCTTAGTAACAATATTATACATAGTTGGTGAGACACATGAGCCCTGGGGAACTTCACATGTTGTTTGAATTGGGTCTGCAGATGCTGAGGTGGAAAAGACTCTTTTATGCTTCTGTTGTCTAGAAAGGATTGCACCCAGGCAATAGCTTCACTTGAAAAGTGGGCAGCCGATGCTAGGTGTTTGCATAATACTGCATGGTCCACCAAGTCGAATGCTGCCGACAGGTCAAGGAGAATTAGCATAGCTGTTTTTCCTTTGTCATTAAGCTCATCGATTTGGGCTTTCAGGTCTATTAAAGCTGTCTCCATGCCGTGCTGAGGTCTGAACCCAGATTGACAGGAGCCTAAGAGTTGGTTGGTCTCAAGGTACTTCTGAATTTGAAGATAGGCCACTCTATCTATTATCTTCAGGAGGATTGGGACCGTTGTGATAGGCCTGTAATTTGTAGGGATGTATGGGTCTAAAGTTTGTTTTTTAAGTAGGGGTAGAACCCAGGATTCTTTTAAGCTGCTTGGGACAGTGTTAGATAAAATGAAGGTGTTAATGAGTTTAGAAATGAAGGGGGCTAGATCTCTGGCTGCATCCTTAATTATTTGGGCTGGGCAGTTGTCACCTTTGCAGTTTGACGGTTTAGTATATGTTGTCAAAAACAAACACAGTTTAAAAAACAAAAAGAACATCATTACTCGAAACAATATTGAACAGTGTCTCAACCTGTATAATTAAACACACCCTGTAAACTCCAGGTTATGTCACAATATATCATCGGAACCTACTGTTGAAGGGGTATGCCAGAGGTTTTGAAGGTTACTCCGAGCTCATCCATTAAGCTCCCCAGGGTCCAACAACCCTGCCCACAGAATAAACGGAGGACTCAGCCAAGGGCAAGTTACAACTGTTGTTTATTAGGAAAACTGACAGGGAAAATACAGGACATTCAAAAGATCTGAGTCACAATTCCAACGAACATGCCACCCGGTTTTGATGCAGAATGGCGTCAGCACCTGGGCCCTCCCCTGAAAACCTATTGCCTGTGTTAATTGGGTGCTCGGAGTGGTAGGCAACATGGATCGTCTATATATTTCTTACTATATCGGACCTTCCATGTCAGGTGGCTGGCCTGCCCCTTCCCCATGAAACTATTTATTACATTGTTGCAGGGTCACAGGTATACCATTGGCCCTTGCCCCCTGCCATCCACCCCTGGATTTCTGTCCCTTTATTAGCTGGGACTCAGGCCTGAGACCCAGTTTGTTTCTCAGCCCTCTGTGCACATCTTCAAGGTGGTGTGAAATTACTATGTGTTCCCAATATATCTGTTAACAATATCACTTTTGCCTATGAGTGTGCTCTCCCAGTTGCAACATTGTTAACTTGTTTGTGTTTCGCTTCTCGTCTCGGTGGCTGAGAACTGTTCATCTTCCCATCGCGTGTGAATATCCATTGTCTAGCTCGGCCGCATCACGTGGCTGAGGCCTACAAAATCGAGCTCTTCTCACCTGCAATTATGAGGATGTATCCTGTTTTTCTGCAGGTGGTTCATTGCCGTCTTAATTATGGAATGTGCTGATTCTCCATGACCTTGGCTGCGAGCCCTGGCCTTCCTGCGTTGTGTAGCCTGGTTCTGCTTTTCTCTCGTCTCTTGTCCTGTGGTGAGGCCTTGTTTGTTTTTCCTTTCTACTAATACTATGATTTCTGCCCATTTATATAGTGCTATATTGCCTCTAGGTTAGTCCTACTTGGTCCTGCCAGTGTCCTTATGTGTTCCTTCAGTTCCACAGGGTTAGTTGCCATAAGCATCTGAAAGCTTTCTCTGCATCTCTTCGTTACCTTGCGTTCAGCGTTTCTGCACTTAGCGAATGAGAAAAATAATAAAAGCTTTGACAGTATGTATATGTATCTGTCCTCTATCTACACAACTGTGTGAGCATGTTCTTCATGTATACGAGTGTGTATTTGTGCAAAGCTGTGCATGGTTGCGAGTGTACTTCATGACTAATGTGGCTACATCGTGGTTTCACTAGTGATGTCAGCACCGTGGTTTCTTTGCATTTTTAGTCAACGTCATTCATCATGGCATTTGGGTCTATGACCACTGTTGTGGCACCTGTATCCATAAAGGCATTTACTGGATAAGGTTGGAATGGCTATCTGAGGGAATTTCCCTTCGCTGCATTTGTGTCAGTCACTGGTGCTCCTGGGGGTTGTCTGAATAATGAGTGGGTTCATGATTTCTTGACTCTTCGGGCTGTCATGGTCATGGGGGTGCGGGGAGGCATCCCTGGCACCCTCTCTTCAATACAGTGGAACAACTGTGACTTTTATTTCTCATCAACCTATATACCTCATGGTAATACATATAACTTTGAGTCATTGTGCATCCCCTGTTCGTGTGAGCATATCCTACATGAGAATGATACAGATGTCCTTTATGGCACATGACTTCGAAATGTGTTTGTAAGAGAATTATCTACCTCTAAAAATAGTCTGAGGAGGAGAAAGCGAGGATCAGGTACTCTGAGAGAAAGACATAGTGAAATATAGTGAATGAGTGACTGCTGCAGTTCTGGACTGAGAATGAAAAACGGCTAAATGAATAAAATGTGTTTGCAGGAGCATGACATTAGGGACATATTTGAGGAGAGAAGCTAGGGCATTACAAACTACGCAAAAATAGACATTACAAGGTAAAGTAAGGAATTGAAACAGAAAAGCATTGATCATGAAAGCAATGACATTGCTTTTCGGGGTAGGTGGAGCTTTTTGGTTAGCTTTTCATGTTCACATAGTGTGATAAAATTCAGTTTGTTGAGGTACATGTGGTACCGATAATTTGGGAGAAGGGAGACAAAATAATTTTTACTGGACATTTGATGTTGATATTTTGTCTCGTGCAGAAGGGATGTGACCAAGCAGTTCGGGCTGGACTGCCCCTTTTGGGGTGGGATAAGCCTGATTTGTATATGTTTTTTTCCCTTTTGTAATGGCGTGACAGGTGAAGAATGATGGTCTGCAGGGTTGCCCAGAGCAATGCCAGAGGTTAGGATTAATTCCAAACCTTCCAGCCATCAATTCTTTTGTTTTGTGTAAGTCACCTCTAGTGGGACGGGTATGCCCAGATGTGGGTCCTGTGCCTGCTGGGCTTACAGACTCAAGCTACACATTACTGATGAGGCACAACAAGGCAGAAACATGTTTGGGGATGCTTGTGTTCTCATGCAGAAGGGATATGACCAAGCAGTTTGGGCTGGACTGGCCCTTTTGGTGAAGAATGATGGCCTGGAGGATTGCCCAGAGCAATGGCAGAGGTCAGGATTAATTTCCAACCTTCCAGCCATCACCTCTTTTACTTAGCGTTAGTCACCCCTAGTGGGACAGGTATGCCCAGACGTGGGTCCCATGCCTGCTGGGTCTAGAGACCAAACATACCTGGGGATGCTTGTGGTCTCAGGCAGAAGGGATGTGACCAAGCAGTTTGGGCTGGACTGCCCCTTTTGGGGTGGGACCAAGCCTAATTTTCATATGGTCTTTTCCCTTTAGTAATGGCTTGGCATGTGATGTACGATGGTCTGGATGGCTGCCCAGAGCAATGCCAGAGATTAGGATTAATCTTAAACCTTCCAGTCATCACCTCTTTTGTTTTGCAATATTTGGGGGACAGGCATGAAATATGTGAATTGTTTAACATTTACGAACCTCACTTTGCAGTGTTTTTGAGATTTATGTGAGCTGTTGAATCTTATTCATTGTAGCAAATTCTGTCTAATTGTTTTGTTTTTACAGAAAGATTTGGCTGGAAATATATACAGGGGTAGACCCCCCCACAGCCACAGCCCCCTCCTTATCTCCCCTACATTAATTACTCTCCTAAACCCCAACATACATTTGTGGCACAATCCGACAATCCGACAAAAGAAATTCAACAAAATCTACTTCGTCAAATTCTACTGCGGCAAAGACTTCCTATCCCGTGTTTCTGTGGGCATTGTAATGCTGCAAGGTTTTATTTTCTTTCTGAAATTAGCACACTTAGGCAATTTATTTTAATCAATCTATGACTCTTTTTAGAATGCACTATTTTGCTCACTTTTTGAAAAGAAATCTTAGAGAATACATACTTAAATTAAAATGCACATTTTCTTTGGCCGGCAAAGAGGGACAAAGCATAAACCTTTGACTGCTGTCCCTCCCCAATCAAGGGGGTTCAACTGCTTGGAATATAATGACATATATCAATCCATAGGCCAAATAGGATCTCCTTTGTTGGACATACATATATATTGAGGGAATTCAAAGGGGAAATGTGCAACTGTTCCAAAAATCATATGTAACTTCATATTTCTTTTTGTCATTTTATAACAAAAAAGTGTGTTCTTTTAGAAACATATATCCCAAATGTCTAAGTATACATGATTAAAAAAAAAAAATAAGGGCATGTGGGGCGCATTATAAGTCAGTCGGTAACCTGCCGGTGCTACCAGTGGTTTTCCGCCGGACTGAACCACCGTTTCCACCGCCTGATATCCCAGTGCCACCGGGACATAACAAGTCCCTGTGGCACGGGATATCAGGTGAGGGAAAATGTTGTACCCCATTCCCATGGAGCCCCATGCGATGGGAGTGGGGAGACGGAAGCACCGGCCTGTTGCTAACTTGTAATGAGGTCCAAAGAATATATACAGAATGTTAAACAATTGAAAAATCAATATCTGTGCACCAATTGGGATGACTAAATTCTCCTATTTTGCAATATAAATATTTTCTTTATATTTCATCTGATGTTCAGAATGTTTTAACCCTTAGCTATTACAAAATGCTCGCAACATATCTTCATCATAAACAAGTAGTTTATTTAGGTCATCTCCGAGTTAACACAGGTTAAAGGATTGTAAGGTAGGCCCGAACATTAATTTAGCAAAAAAACAAAATCAGTCCAATGAAAAACAAAAGTGTACAAGTAGCAAGAAAAACAATAGTTTATTAGATGCAGTCTTGGGCATTAATAATACAAGCATCATTCTAATTGTCATCATTAGATGGCAGTTTTTACAGGAGTGAGGGACATCATAGCTTTGACAATGTTTCAAGATAAATGTACATTCTTCTTCACTGATTGGTTATTCATTATAATCTCCTACACATTACTGTACATTGCCTAGACCGTTTGGCCTAACCTACTCTCATGACCAAATTAGTAACTCCTTTTAATAATAATCTAGTATTCAGGTTATCCAGACATGTTCATTCTGATTGGCTGCTGTGCACTGGTACATTTTGCAACATTTGGATCACTTCCCCATTGGTTATCCCACCTTCGAGTGTTCCATGGTGGGGTTCATCCTTCTCCGTTGACCAATCATTTTGTGAGGTGCAAACAGTGTGGCAACAAATATGAATGCATCATCACCTTCTCATGAGACCCTAATGTTGGCACCCTCTGAACGTTCTCAGCCTTTGGACTGTACAATATGGCAGTTAATATTGTGACTTCTCCACGGAAACATGGTTCACCTTCTGGGAAATATCCTTACTTTCCCATCATGGGAACACACAATCTCCTAAAAAATATTTCTACGTCATCATTTCAGGCCAAAGGACAATTCTTGAATATGCATATGTATGTGTGTGTGAGTGTACATGTGGTGTCTTGGTTTTATGAACATAGTCATATAAGGGATAACACAAATAATTATCTTTCCCCCACCCTTCCATGGCATCTTTACTTTGTCCCCTGTATTAATCAAGTGCTTCTTTGCTACTAGGGTTCCTGAATCCTTTCCCCCAAAATTCTTATTCATCTTTTCCTTATTGCTTGGTTTTGTAGTTGCAATCTTAAGTGCCCATTCTCCGCAAGGGGGCAGTGTGTCTCCTCCCTGATCAACTTCTACTAACCACATCCCAACTCCCTACAGCATAGCTCTCAACCATTTGTGTTGCAAAGGCGGGTGAAATCACCCGATTTTGTTTTTGGCGGGTGAGACGCCCATTGAAATGCATGGGCATGCAGGAGGCTTGGCGGGTGAGTCAGCCTTTTACAAGGCGGGTGTCACCCGCCAAAAGCGTGTGAGTTGAGATCTATGCTACGGTGTTCCCACTGAAATGCTACCTTCACTTGTGCAAACTTTAAGGAACACTATTGTTATAATTTCTCTTGTTCTTAAGCTTGGTAACCTGCTTCGCTCTGAGCTTCTATTCAATTCTTGCATGTCTTTCTGCCACTTTCTTCGAGGGCTCTGATCTTTGTCTCTTGCAGCACCTGAGACAGGCAGAAATGTAGTGTATTTTACCAACATAAATCGAAATGCTCCTCTGCGGTCTAGATTTCTAATTATCGCAAAAGCTGCTCTTTTACAATGCTAATTATTATAAAATGGCACATCTTCAATTAACAGATGCCAGCTTGCCAACACAAGTTTCTACACATTCCCAATGATTTCCTATTCTATTTAAGCAATATGCCCAGCGCGGCGGGGTCATTACTGAGTGAGGGAAAGCCCTGGGGCCCATAGTTATAGGCCCGAGCAAAGCGAGGGGCATATTGCTATTAGTACCCCGGCCCGCAAGATCTGCGTGACCGGGGCACTAAAAGTATTTTTTTTCTGTCCCGAAAAGGTGCAGCGTTTTGGAACAAAAAAAAAAACAGGAAAATGGCCGCCGGGAAAGGGACGATGGTAGCCTCCAGCTGTGTGGAGGCGGGGAGCGGGGATGGCCCCCGCTTCAAGCGTCCACACGGCTGGAGGCTGCCACGCCACCCGCGGTGGACGAAGGAGGCAGAAGATAAGTGGGATGGGGAGGGCAGGGAGGTGGGAGGAAAGGGGAAGAAACAAAAAACCTTACCTGAGTCCTTGGCGGAGCCGAAGGCAGCTTCTCAGCCGTGGGGGAGGCTTGGAGCGGGGATGGCCCCGCTTCGAGCCTCCTCATTGGCTGAGGGACTGCCACACCCCCTGCCATGGCGGCTGGAATCCCGGTCGAGAATCGTGGGGTTCTCGGCCGGGTAATGACCCGGCGAGAGCCAATCAGAATGCGTGTTGCATTCTGCTTGACTCTCGCCGGGTACTAATCTCTATTATGCTTCTAAGAACAGTTTTTCTGTCTACTGGTTGTGCCCTGAGCACTGTTCTTTCCCTACATGTTTATCCTAGTCCTAATATGCTTCTACAGACTAAACACCTCCATTATTCTATGTGTTTACACTCTCTATATGTTAAATGCTCTGGGTTTCTACTCTGTATTTCTTCATTGCATGCGATCAGAAATATGTCTAACCCTGTGTAACCTTCTCTTGAGGCCTAAATGTCAGGTAAGGCTGCTGACATTCGGCATTACTCATATTAAATGCTATATATAAATGCCGGACAGCAAGCCAGCCAATCACGCCAGAGTGCATTCAGGTCTCCTAGGAGACTAAGCACAGGGAGTTTCGGGCACCTCCCTCACATCCTGTCCACCGCAGACACCCTGCGCCAGAGGAGGGCTTCAGCACTGAAGCCCGCCAAAGGACAACAAAAAAAAGGGACCAAACCTGGTTTGGCGCACAGAGACAAACACAAGAAGGACCTTTACTAAAAGAAATGGCAAAAAAAGTTGACCAGAGTCTGTTTTTACAGATAGGTCTTGGGCGCCATATTGAAAAACATGACTAACCCGATTTTTAGCTACCGCGCTTTGCGGTGGGGAAAAATCATGGTAGTTTAATCTAAACCACTGGCACCATTCATTTCAAGTAGGAAAGGGTAACATTTGACTGTTACATGAGTGTTTTGACTCGGGGGAAGCTAGGCAACCCCTCCAGCGCACTATAGGAAGATAGTGTGTGCTGGGTCAGTAAATTTAAAGCGACTAGCATAGTCAATTTAACTTTACATGCTCTGGGAGACAGTAGTCAGTCCCAGAGAAGGTGTTTAAACCTTGGGGAGTCTGAAAAACACCCCTGTGCCACTGCAGTGAAGGTGCTGTGTGACACACAGAAAAAGATTATGCCATGGAGTTTGTTTAAAACTCCCTAACTGGCATGCTGGTATTGTTGGACCTGTCAGCCACTTGATTTAATGGAACATTCATGTTTTGTGGACCTATTATGTTCTCATGTACAGTGCTCGACTGATAATACCAGCTGGCTCTCTTCTTTCTTGGGTAACAGGAAATCAAGTGTGCGTTGGGACAAAGCTACATCCGCAACTGAACACATTACGGAATGTATTCTGCAGGGTGCCTGCTTGTCCCCCTTTCTATTTAATTTATACATTAAGCCTTTATGTGACTTGTTAACTTCTTTGAACATCTATTATTCAAATGATGCTGACGGCACTCAGCTCGTACTGGAGTTCAGTGGTAATTATGGCTCTGACTCAGCCCAGATACAACACATCTACGGACTTATCATTGACTGGATGAATTTAAGCTCCATGTGTTTAAACCCCTCCAAGACCAAACGGATGATCTTTGACTCCACTCAAGCCAGAACAAGCTGTGCTCTGACTATTTCAGCTTGTCCATTGATAACATCATAAAATTCCATAAAGGCAAAGTCAAAATAATTGGTGTTCACATGAATGCAGCTGTGAATTCTACTGCTCATGTTCAATGGTACCCAATACCACCTAAAAGTACTAATACATGCCAAACTTTTTCTGTCACAAAGAAATCGTGCCATTCAGGCAAGAGCAATTATTCTATCCCTGTTAGACTATTGTAATCTCCTTCTTCTTGGGCCCAACTCCTGCTGCATCAATTTACTGCAGATTGTGCAAATTTATGCTGTGCATGTAATTCACAGCATCCCCAAAAGAACCTGTATCACAGGCACTAGAAAGAAACTACACTGGCTTCCTGTGCCAGCAAGGATACACTTCAAGGCCACCACCCTAATTTATGAATGCATCTACAGCGATGCCCCTAAATATCTGAAGGAAATATCCTATTTTATAAAGCCCATCAAGACAGCTTCACTCGAGTACTAGTGGTCAGCTTACTATCTGAAGAGTAAAGAAAACCAGAGGTTTTGGGAGATCTTTCACTGTACTAGCAGCACAAATCTGGAATGCACTTCCCTCCACACTGAGAGAAAAACCTAACTTGCTGCGTTTTAAAAACTTCTGACTACCCACTTATTCTCTTAAACACTTGGTACAATCCGCCCTTCCTTTTTCTTGTTGTCCCGTCTTCAAAGGTCTCTTGTGTCCATGTAGTGCTCTAATGCCTAAGTGCTTTGACGCTCTATAAATAAATAAAATAAAATTAAAATAAATGTGTGTTCATTATCGAATTAGGCTCACACAGTATAATCTGCATTCTGTTTGAAGTAAGGCCTACATTTACCACAATAAATTCTGCCAGCGTGTGCAAGGTTACATTCATTTTTTTGTGTGAGTGTTTTTAGTACACAAAGTACCTTACATAACTAGAAAAAATAATAATAATCAAATACAGGATCAAGAAACACAAGAGAAAAAAATATCTAAATAAAAAATTGACAAAAATGTAAAATGCACAAATCAAAACTATCCTTTACAGACATTATTATTTAATGCCCACTAAAGGTTAATATCATTGAACTTCATTACTCAATCAAAAAGATGTTAAACAGATTTCCAAGATCTAATTTTTAAAACCCTAAAAATAAGTGACCTTGTTCTATTACTGCATGCAGTTCTTCGAAAGATTTATTAAGGCATTTTGACAAAGCCAAAATAGTTGTGATAATCCTATTGCAGAAGCTAGTTTGAAAATCTCTAACGCTGAATGCACCTAAGGACCCATAAGTTGAAGCCTAAGTTTATCCAGACTTGGACATTCCACAACCATATTATGTATGGCTTCCAAGCACTTGTTCTTATATAGTGTAAAACTTTTGAGCTGTTTGGGAATCCCCAATTTCCGCCCAATGACCTGAAGTGTGGGTACACAATTTAGCATAATTTTAGGAACTATCACTGTAGTAATTTAGGCACACATTTCAGAAGATAAGGTCTGAGACCATTGGTAGGCATATAGTATATACCATTATTTTTATATAGTTGTAAACTTAGATGGTCTTCCAAATCAGATATTCTATCACAGCTTTTGATTTTAGTTTGCATAACAATCTGCGAGTCTGTAGTGGATATATCTGCTAACTCCATGAATCTCAGAAACTGTTTATAACATTTTTGCAGAAATCTGTTAGAATTATTCACCAACATCTCACAAATGTAAGACTCTGAAAGAACAAAGAAATATCGAGGCTGAGTACCACAAAGGAAATACAACAATCACGGGCTAAAAGATTCACAGATCTTTTATTACTGTACAGTTTACAAAGAAACAGATAGCTATCTGGCTCCCAACACCTCGCAGTGTGTACCAGCCGACAAGGAGAGGTGAGAGAGTGCTGGACATCGAAACATTCGTGCTTTTTTACAATTTAGTGTAATATTGTCCAGCCTCTCTTCATGTTAATAATTTGTGGTCTAGAGTTTGTGCCTAGTTCACACACAGATTATACAATATTATGCAATGAAGACACAATTCAGATGTATGTTGTCGGATCCTGCGGTAAGCCTTGTTCCAGATTTCTACACAATGCAGTTCAGCCAAAGCATACGCTTGAGGTTTGTTCTTCATTGTCCCAATATTTATACAAGGATGAGGCTTGTGAGCGCAGACAACACTTGAATGACAGTTCATAGGAAGCACAAGATCTCTTTGCTTAATTAAACAGTCGCCTCTCGGACAGCCTAAACATTAACAGAACTCAACGGTCAGAAGGCTTGGCTGCGAGTCGTTTACACAGACCACCATTTTAGAATATGGAACACAATTGAAAATCAAAATGGCAGACGTATCTCAATATGGTGGCAGTTAAACCCAAATATCAGAAATTTGCAACGCGGTTTTCCGTGTAAAGCGATTGGGCTTAGGCCAATATAAATACTAAGGAGGCACTACATAATTGCTGTTTAACAAACCCTCCTTTTGGCCTAAGCCAATAGCTTACTAAATATATTCGCTTTACTCACAACTCCACGCTTCAATGTCCATACATCCTGAATCATATTCGTCAGAAATGATGATTGCCATTAGATCCTTGACAGTAATATCTTCATTGCCACAATCAAAATAAATGGAATCATCTACATACAGAGGTTTGCCCTCACTAATCAAATTCGCAATATTGGTACAACCCTTAAAAGTACCCACTGACTGAGAACCATCTCTTTGTATGCAGAAGGAAACAGAGTAGGGGCTGTGATATATAATGTAAGAAGGTGGAGTGGCATCCCGGTTGCCTACGGGAGCCATTTTGAAAAGAGACTAATGATTGGAAAGGTTTAGAAAGCCTATCAGAAGGCCTAAAAGAAGCAACGTTAAGCTTGTTCCTATTTACAAAAAGAGAACATCACAGAGGCATCAGGACTCGCCTTTCAAACTCCTTCAAGTTAGTGTCATCGCAATTCCCTTAGATGCTGTCATTCCAACGACCAAAGAATAGTGCCCTCGAGAGGTGTAGCATACAGTAGTTTAAAGGCAAAGGATGAATATACCAGGCCAACCCTTTTTCCCGTTTTGTGGCAAATGCGAACATATCCATTAATTAGTTCTATTCAAAATTACATGGGTCGCATTCATAATTAACAAATGTGTATTGTTGTAATAACCCTTTCTGTGTTGGGAATCCCTAGAAGATAGAGTGTGCAGATGCACGAAAGGAGAAGACATAATAGAAACACTTATCAGTGGGTATCAAAGTTTCAAGTGGACGCACCGCCTCAATATACCAAACCCTAAATCGATGATTACTGTTAGACCAATTAACAAACTCAGGAAAAAACAATAAGTCCTCAAGGACTATGATTTTCTTTTTTTTGTCCAATGTCTTTGTTAGCCACACAATCGATCGGTTGCTTCGTATGAGTAGAAATAGCGACAGGCATTGTTCCTCAAAAATTTGTTTCGGAAGGTTTCTGTGACAGACTCCTTAAGTTTGCTCGTTGGTGATCTCCTGACCACGTGATGTATCTTGATTGAAGATAGCTTTGCTGGTCCCAGCCCTTACTTATATTTCAACGAAAGAATGATAAAGGACTAGCTCAACAGTCGTTTCCCGTGGGCACAGATGTGCTGTGCTGTAAGTCTAATGCCGTGGATGCAGATCGTACCTTAAGACTCCAGGCACTGTGTGATCTGCGAACAGAGTGTCGTTGCTTCCTGATGGAAGTGGTGAAACAGAGGAAAGATTGCTCAAGGGTGCAGAAAGATCCCAAGAAGATTTCAAAGACAAAGCAGCTGTCTCCCCAGGCCCCACGGGCTCAGCAAGTATCTCTGAAACACCCTTGATGTTGTTCAAGACAGATTGATCACCAAAAACAGAACAAGTGGTTTCCTTCTCTTCTTCTTGATCGATTGGCAAAGGAAAAGGTATTTTCTTGATATGCGTCACGTGGATCCAGTGTCTCTTTCCTGCTACTTGTACAGCAGTCTGTGTGGCCAATGGGACGTGTAACGGTCCTCTCCAGCGCGGTGCGAGACTGGATGCTCTCTCAAATGACTTTGTGAGCACCCATTCACCTGGTTGAATTCTGTGACCTGGCCCCTCATACTTAACTGGGAGGGATTCCCGCACCTGTTGATAAATCAAATACAAATTTTGAGTTAACTGGTCACAGTATTCAGTAAGAAGCAAATGCTCTACATCTTTTAACACTTTAGGCTTTGGCAGGCACCAAATGTTAGCTGGCCTCCCCAACATGATTTCATCCGGGGAGAGTCCAGTTCTAGTCTGTGGGGTCGGCCGCATGGACTGTAGCACTATAGGTAAAGCATCTGGCCATTTCAAATTATTGCTGGCACAGACCTTGGCAATTTTGTTCTTTGAAATACCATAATGGCATTCCAAAATTCCAGCACTCTGAGCATGTCTAGCCAAATGGAACCGTTTATCAATCTGTAATTCCCGCATACTTGCAGAATAACAGCAGCGATAAAATGTGGGCCATTATCCGACCAGATGACCATAGGCAAAACAAACCTCAGAAAGTATTCCTTAAGCATGGTTTTTGCCGTTGTCATTGCTGTAGCATCTTTCACAGGGAAGGCTTCAACCCACTTGCTAAAGGCACAAATGACTACCAAGGCATATTAGTAGTTATTACAACGCTCCATCTTGATGAAGTCGAAATGAATCACTTCAAAAGACACAGAGGGGGGCGAAACTACCCCAGGTGTCGACATACCCTTCCCCGCATTATGCTGTAAGCAAATCATACAATTCTGGACAAAACGCTCAGCAGTTTTTTTTTATGTTGCCATTTACCCAGACATATTGTAGCATTCTACAGATTCTCCTAGCACATATGTGAGTGGGACCATGAGCCATTGTGATCATAGCAATGACATATGCATCGGGTAGCATCCATTTTCCTTTTGAACTGTCTATCCAACACCCTTCCTCATCCAAACATGCTAAAACCCTCAGCCCAGTGTCTAAGCTCGTCCTAAGTGGCATCAGCTTGAATGTTCTTTATCGAGTCAATCCCTTCATCTACTGTACAGATATTTGTAGTTTCTGTCCTGACTTACATTTCTCAGTATAAATCAATAGAGGTCCGTTTAGCTATCCTGTCAGCAAAAGCGTTTCCTCTCCCTACACCATCTACTACCTTTTGATGTGCGGCGCACTTCATGATTGCTAGTTGAGTAGGAAGGGCAAGTGCTGAGTGTAGCTGAACTATCAAGGTGCCATGTTGGATTTTTGTTCCGTGTGAGGTCAAAAAACCTTGTTCTGCCCATTGTCTACCGAAGTTTGTGAACCACCCAAAGGCATACCAGCTATCTGTAAATATATTTACTCTAAGCCTTTCGGAAAGTTTAGAAGCTCGAGTCAGTGCAGTAATCTCTGCGGCCTGCACAGAGTTATGTGAAATTCTCCTGGTTTCCACAATCGTGCTTAGTGTAGTGATAACATAAGCAGAAGTGGGTGTACCATCCGGAAGCTTGAAGCAGGAGCCATCGCAAAACAGATCCCCTTGTGGATCATTCAAAGCTGTATCATTTAAATCAATCTTGCCATTAGTTTCTTGCTCTGTGGTATAAAGGCAGTCATGTGACATTTTGTCACTGTAAACAATATCTTGCGGGAGAGGTAACAATTCAGCCAAATTCAATACGCAACACCTTTTAATTTGAATATGCGGTGCAAATAGGATCAGTTCATATCGTGCGGAAGTAAGGTGTTGCGTTTGCATTATATTTAATAGAACGTCCACAGAGCGAAGTACCATGATGGTTAAAGTATGACCTAGAACCATACCCTCACTTTGTTTTACAGACGCAGCAGCAGCGACAGCTCTCAGACATCGCAACACAGCGCATGCAACAGGATCAAGTGTGGAGGAAAAAATAACTGCACAGTCTATTCTTCCCCCCATGTTCCTGCGTTAGCACAGCCAAAGGACATTCATCACATTCATGCACATACAACACAAAGGCCTTATCATAATTTGGTGTGCCCAAAACTGGTGCTGAACGGAGTGCAGTCTTGAGCAGTTCAAAAGCTTTCTGGTGTTCCAAGTTCCACGGTAGTGGCAAAGAAATGCCTTTCATTGTCAATGCCAACATTGGTTTTGGGATCCACTATCTACAGTAAGAAGTCATTCATATCAAGGCTCTAACTTCTTTCTGTGTATTTGGGACAGACATGCTAGAAATGTTTTTTATTCATTCCGGTGTCAATCTTCTTCCCTCCTTTGACAGGAGAGAGCCTAAATAGGCGAACTCCTGTCAATAATACTGAAACTTTTTTAATGAAGCTTTATGTCCATGTTCTGCTAGATGAATAAGCAATAACACAGTACCCTCTTTGTAAGCACTTTCTGAGTCTGCAGCTAAGAGAAGGTTGTCAATGTACTGCAACAACGTACTAGTGGAAGGCAACTCAAGTGTATTGAGCTGCTCTTTCAAAACCCTACTATAAATGCTCGGACTCTCCGTGTACCCTTGTGATGCATGGGTGAATGTAAACAAGTGTCCCCCTAGGGTGAACGCGCACAAATATCTACTATCCACGTGTATGGGAATGCTAAAGAAGGCATTCTTAAGATCCACCACACTAAAATGAGTAGCAGAAGCTCGAATCATTGTCAATATCGTTGTTACATCAGGCACAATTGGAAATTGTGGAGCAGCAATCTTATTGATAGCACGCAAATCGTTAATGAAAACGGAATGGAATTGCATTATCCCCTTTCTTATACACTGGTAAAATTGGGCTATTGCACAACCTTCCTGCAATTTCTTCGATTACTCCACAATGTACACAATCGGAAACTATACACTTCAAAGCTTGCTCACCATCAACTGAAATCTTATATTGTGGAATTCGTGGCAACTTAACTCCTGGTTTCCAAACACTTTTAACAGACTCAATTTGTAAAATGCCAACATCATTGTCGTCAACCGCCCATAAACAAGCCGGAACTTCACTAAATTCTGGCGGCAAAGGTCTAGTCAGGAACTGTGAGGCAGAAAATTGCTGAGGTGAAATCGTCAAACGCACTCCATCTGAGGAACAATGAATAACCACATTTAATTCTTTCAACAGATTCAACCCCAACAAATTCTCTCCACAGTTCGTTGTCAAAAAGAAACGGACAGTAATCCTTAAATGGCCCCAGTGAAATCAGTACCGGTATAGAAATCGGACTAACCACTAGCGTACCAGAAAACCCTACAGAAACGTTATTCTGCCCCGACAGTGGAATGTCTGGAACCGGCGAAAGATCCATGGAACACTTCTGTGCTCCTGTATTGATCAAAAATAGATGCTTCCTATTCCCCACCTTCATCTCAACGTAGGGACCTCCCTGATTAACGGGAATAGGCATTGGTTCCAGACCCTGCTTCGGGCTGCCCTAATGTCACAATATATCATTGAAGACAAGATCTTCAGAAAGATAGGCAGTTGAAGGATTATCGAAAATATTTCTGCTATCTATACTAGGTTGCTGATTATCTTACGAGAATGACTGTGGATTTTGAGCGAACTGGCTTCTACCAGGACCCCCTACTCCACAGGGCCTCTGGATCCTCTACCCATGACACCATATGTGTTATCTGACCTCTACTGAAGGATCAGGCATTGTGCTCTCCAATGACCCTCTTGTCTGCAATATGCACATTGGTTCACGTATACAGGATCCAACTGTGCATTATTCTGTGGAACAGACTTACCTCGAAACTGCGTGTTCCCACCTCTAGTCCCTCTAACTATCTGAATCTCAACTTTAAGAACAAATGTCGGAGGACCCTCCCTCATAGGCAATTGAGAAGTAGGCAACTCCGAACGTTTGTTGAACAATAAAGCCAGATCGAGCGCTAAAAGTGGTGGGAACAGTATTGGGTGCAAAAAGGCTCTCTTATAAATAATCATCAATTCTGCGGGACAACAAATCTTTTTTTTTAATACACTCATCCTTCAGGTATTCTACCATTACCTGTAACACTTTCCTCTGCATTTCTGGAGTATACTGACTATACGTAGCATATACTTCTATGGGAGATATCGACACATTCAAAATCCATCTAAGCGCATCCCTTGTGCAAATTCGCGTTTCTTCACTTGTTGACTTACAATGAGGAAGGAACCGTTTCTGCACATAAAAAGCATCCAAACTATCACCATCTATTTCATTGTTCTTTAACCGTTCTAACTCCCTTCTTAACTCAAAAACACTATCGACATGCTCATGTACTTTCTCAGCAGAATCCCTTGAATAGGCTAAAACATTCAAATCCCTCAACCCTTGTGGGACATCGGTGTCCATCAATCTATTCCACATTACAGCCAATGTATCCCCATTCTCTCAATAAAGACATTCTGATCGGGAATACTTTCTAGATTAAGGAGTCTAGCTAAGACAGTAGATTTTTCACCTTTCTCTATACATTGCTTAGCCCATGCATTCAAATCTCTCCTCTTCTCTTTGGAACCCATGTTCTGCGTTACAACTTTTAATTCAGTACACGCCCCTTTATCAGCTACAAGTGGAGCAGAACCGCTTGGTAAAGAGAGAGTAGGCAAATCCTGTACAACAGGTAGTGGAGACACTACTACTGACAACAAAGACGGACTTACTGGAACAGTAACAGTTGGCAAAGGTGGAGGTACAAGCAGAGGAACAACAATAGAAGTGAAGCAATAACTGGTGGCGGAGGAACAACAGGAAGAGCAGGAATTTCTATGGGAGAAGAAGCGACATCAGGAAGAGGTAAGACAGCAGGAAAAGGTACATAAGGAGGTGGTGCATTGGCACCAGGCCTACGTTCATTTAAGAGTTTATCAGTTAGTTCATCTGAGACATGAAAATCTTTAGACAGATATTTTTCTGTATATCAAGTTGAAAAAGCCCTATCCATGTTTCTAACAGACCCTGACTGTTTTTGTTGATCATATAATGATGTTTTTTTTTAGAATTTTAATATATGATGACGAGCATGCTTCTGTTTACTCTTAAATTGCTACATAGCTTCTCTTTTCCAATTCTGTATTACATCAAACACAGCAGGTCTAGCATTTTTTTTCCTTTAAAAATATAGTTTCTAAATACTCTATTCAGGCAATCTCAAAACTACAATTGACTGGCCACTGCAATTCAGAAACATGTCTAGTTTGTCTGTGCCAAATATCAATGAATACTATAGTACCAAATGCCGTTCTTACGGTACATAGACATGCCGGCGACCCCTCCTGTGGCGCCAATCAGCCAAATATCAAAGATTGTCTGTCTCTACGGAATAACGCCCTGGAACAGGAAGACAATATCCCAGGCATGTCAGATTACTGGTGTTACCTGGCGTTGTTTGTGGTCATGAGGACAAATCTGCAACCAAATATCAGGATATTTAGGAATCGGGGCACGACTCACCTGATTACAAAGGACAAAGGAGGTCCGATCGGATTACAATGGACAAGGGACCCACGTGGTTTGTGATTTCGGCAAAACTGCCCGCCTCGCTATATGACCCTTGTCAAGATGCTGTCTCGGATTGCGTGCTCACCGCCTAGGGATCGGATCGTGCAGTACTGTTGAGGTATCTCATCTCATCCAAAAAGGGGCCCCCTTTTCTCACCATCCGATCCCAGTCCGATAGCTGTGTCTTTCCTTCAACAAGGTGGCATCAATCTTGAGGGTCCCTATTCGGGCGCCATCTGAAAGAACAAAGAAATATCGATGCTGAGTACCACAAAGGAAAAACACCAATCACGGGCTAAAAGATTCACAGATCTTTTAATACTGAACAGTTTACAAAGAAACAGATAGCTATCTGGCTCCCAACACCTCGCAGTGTGTACCAGCTGACAAGGAAAGGTGAGAGAGTGCTGTACATCGAAACATTCATGCTTTTATACAATTCCGTGTAATATTGTCCAGCGTCTCTTCATGTTAATAATTTGTGTCTAGAGTTCGTGCCTAGTTCACATACAGATTATACAATATTATGCAAAGGATTACATAGGTTTGTATTTCCATGAAGACACAATGGTGATGTACGTTCTTGGATCCTGCGGTAAGCCTTGTTCCACATTTCTACTCAATGCAGTTCAGCCAAAGCATACGCCCGAGGTTTGTTCTTCATTGTCCCAATGTTTATACAAGGATGAGGCTTGTGAGCGCAGACAACACTTGAATGACAGTTCATAGGAAGCACAAGTTCTCTTTGCTTTATTAAACAGTCGGCTCTCGGACAGCCTAAACATTACAGAACTCAACGGTCAGAAGGCTTAGTTGCGAGTCGAAAACACAGACCACCATTTTAGAATATGGAACACAAGTGGAAGTCAAAATGGCGGACCAATCTTAAAATGGCGGCGAAGTTAAACCCAAAAATCGGAACTTTGCAACACAGTTTTCTGTGTAAAGCGATTGGGTTTAGGCCAATATAAATACTAAGGAGGCACTATATAATTACCATTTAACAACTCAGGAGAACATTTCTCAGAATTTAGTATGTGTCTATGTAAGAGATATTTTTTTTTCATATGCTGTGCCCAGCAAGACACCAGACCCATCTCCAACCTGATGACACTAAGAGATACTGACTGTGGTACACTCAAAACTTCCTTAAAAATCCTGGCTGTCAGAGAATCAATATACTTTCTAGTTGGAAGCAGCATTATTTCTGACCCATACAAACACATAGGTGTAACCTTCGTACAGTAAAATTCTAGCAGGGGGGCAAAGAAAAAGCACAAAACCTTTGGTTGATTACTTTTGTGGAGGAGCAGGTGGACATGTCATCCCCAGCTCTAGCCCTATCACCTCCGTCATATTGGAACAGTAGGAGAAGAGCCCTATGTGGGACACCAGGTATCATCCCAATAGTACATCGAGTGTATGAGAGATGATATGCACTCGGACAACCGTATTGAATGAACCCTCGCAGTTAGAGGGAGGAAGGATGTATGCACGCATCATTGGACATTATAGAGCAATGAGTGAAATCTGACAAGAGCAGAGTGACGTCATAGAGGAAAAATACTGAGACTCACTGAAACAATATGGAAATACTCAAGGAATAAAGATGTAAGTGAAGTAACAAGAGAAACATGTAATTGAATATGAATAAAACATATATACAAAGAAGATAAAGTAACGTGCTGACTAATAAGTGTACACACACAGAAATGCAAGGTAGATGGGACATATAGAAGCTTGCTACAGAGGAAAACATAACATGGCTAGAACGGCATGATGGAAAGATGGACGTTGGACTGGTATTAAAACCAATCAAGCTACCTCAGAGGCAGGCCAGCTTTGTGTGAGGAATAAAGAGGAGTATATTGGCTTTGGATCAAAGAATAATTGCAAGGCACAAGGGGAGTAAAAAGGATAAGGTGCTTGGTGCTTTGCTTTCCTGTGGAACACCATCGTAAATATCCTCTGCTTGTAAATGGACATGTAAATATCTGCCGCATGTAAATGGACTTATAAAATGATAGGTATATATATCTTTGTGTTGACCTATGTAACTGTAACCCTAAGAAATGTGCCCGGATGCCTTTGGACCAGGCATGCTATACACAATAAACAAAATACAAATACACAATTCAAGACATGTACATAAGAAATATTTCTCTAAGATTAAACAAAGGAGAACATTTCTGCAAGTATTAGACAATTAAAGATGCAGCAAACCTATGTAAGATGGGGTGAGCAAGTCTCCAGAGGCCAAGAAGGGTAATGACACCCAGCTCAATTGAATCAAATAGCAGTAAATAGGTTGAGATTGACACATTTGTGGTCTTCTTACACATGATTCAGAAGTAAAAAACAAGGGCTATTCATTAAGCCCAAATGAAGATAATGGTGTGCCTACACTCCCTTGAATGTCCCAGAACAGAGAACTGGCTTCAAGGTCAACTACAAAGGAGAAGCCTTGGCTTGGGGCCTGCCCGATGAGAGTTGATGGACTAATTGGAAAAAGTGGGGAGTAGTCTGACGTTGCTGGTGGCATCTGAGTTTTGTTTTGCTTACGTGCTACTAACGAGCCAAAAGTCCAAGGTTGGGAAAGCTTGCCAACTAATCAGAGGGTCTATGTAGCAACATGCTATACAATGTTGCAAAGACCAACCCACTGCCATTTTTCCACTATACTCCGTATTATAAGTATTTAGAGGTGGTTCAAGGGGTGCCCACCAGATAAGGGGCAGCCAATGAAGTTATTAACACTTATACATACTATAGTTACATATGTTCCCTTAACCAATCCCTCCCTTCAATAGGTTTTAGTTTTCCACATGGGATGACGTCATAGATGACGCATATCAAGGAATAAAACATTTGTATAATAGCACTTGGGTGTGAGGGTGTGAATTACTGCCTGTTAGTTGCCAGATTGTCTTACTTTATTTTTATGCTAATAATGAAGTAGTACTTTGCCATATTCTGTCCGGTTAATTGGGTCAGAGATCATTATTGGTAATTCCATCTAGTACATGAGATGCTTCAGGGTGCTAGAGCACATTTTGGTAGCAGAGGATGATTCTGGTCTAATCGATCAAGGCCCAGATCTAGATTCTCGGATTCTCGATTGATTCCTCCACTAGCCAGAAGACTGTAGAGCTTCCTGTGGAGATCGGGTTGCAAATACACATGTGTGAGAAGAGTTGGTTGGCAGGTGCTCCTTTGATGAAATGCCTGTCCGGTCCCCGAAGGTTCCCTGTGGACTGAAGTCAAACTTGTAGATTGGGGAAGAGTCTATGCTGAGGGACTCCAGCTGAGCCACGGATGTAAGTAGAACATTGAAGGTGGTAAAAATAGGGGGAGGAACAGTATTTTTTATGTATAGAAATAATGGGATTTTTGGGGATTAGAAAGAAGAGAAATAGATAACTCAATTCCTGTTTCCAAATAGGGGTATTATTTAAGGATTCCTGATGCAAGACCAAACAGAAGAGTGTGTATCAAACTCCAAAATGGGGTAAAAAGTGAGATGAGATACATTTACTAAAGATAGTAAAGGATGGCGTACGCAGAAAATTTTGGAGCACACATGTGTATGGTGTTATAAATATGTCAGTATAAAACTTATATTGTGTCTAGATTAGGAGATCAAAAGTCCGGCAGTAACCCTTAAAAGTGGCGGTAACAGAATTAAAAACCAGCACTAATACCGCTGAAAACAGCATGAGGTAAATGAACAAATGTGCCTGAAATTAAGCCACAGGTGATCCCCATCCACCCCAGTGGGCTACAAAAGGCACACACCTACCCCAAACAGTGTTTCCAACACCATGCTTCCATTAGCCACTTTGAGCTGGGACTGGCAGCTGATTATGCTGCACCTGGAAGTAGAGTGGCAGGACAACCAGGCAAGGGCACGGGAGGACAGGGGGTGGGTGGTGAGGAGGAGGAGGAGAGCAAAAGCAAGGCATGCCCTGATCCCCAGAGTTAGGCCCTCACCCTGGACATCACCAACAGCCAGTTGGTCACCCTGTACCGCCTCAACAGAGAGACCATAATAGAGCTGCTCACCACAATACAGGACAACATGGGGAGCAGGATCAACATCCGGACAGCTGTGCCCCCACTACTGAAGCTAGTGTCTGTCCTACAATTTCTTTGAACTGGCACCTTCCAGCACTCTGTGGCCATGATGCATAGCATGGCACTGCCCACATTCTGCAAAGTGTTGGGCCAGGTGCTTGAATCCCTCCTGCATCAATTGGCATGCCACGTCTCACTGCCTATCACCCCAGCCATGATGGCACAGGTCTATGCCATTACCCTAATGCCAAATGTGATCACTGCCCTGGACTGCACCCATGTTGCGCTGGTGGCTCCCCAGGCCCATGATGCAGTGTACCGAAACTGCAAGCACTACCAATCCCTGAAAGTGCAGGTGACCTGCGATCCCAACCTGTACATCACCCACTGCTGTGCCTGATACCCTGGTTCCACCCATGATGCCATGGTCCTACGGAACAGCATACTGCCAGGATACATGGAGAGGCACAGAGGACAACAGACCTGGAAAGTGGGTGAGTAGAAAAGCCTAATGGGGCTGGGGGATGCAATGACTGCACAAGGATGGCATGACAAGCAAATGCGAAATCTGTACTTCATCACCTCCCGCACCATCGTCACAGTACAGGCCAGGGGGCATGCACATGTCAGACTTACCTGCATGGAGAAGCAGTTGTACACATACAGTAGCAACCATATACACCAACATGAATAAAGGTACCACAATACAACATGCACTTACCAAATCAGTGCTGACAAATGGCTACATTGCCTCACACAACATCTGTGCCAGCAACACAGCCATACACCCATGTCTGGCCATCCACAATGCCCACCCTTTGGCATCAGAGGTCCAGGAAGGGCTCGTGGTGATCCCAGCATGCCACATGCATGGTGGAAATACACTACCACATGACATCCACCATGTATGCTGGACATATCACCGACAGACACCTTACGTAACAATTTCTGCAAGGGAACAGGGTGCATGTGAATAACAAACAATGCATGACATGAGTGATACTGCATGTACACTCATAGAATAGACACAAGCTGTGAAATGAAGGTCCATGTGCATGCACAAGTAGTCCATTGACCTGATATTGTATAAGTCCACCCCACACCTTACACCATGTCCAATGCATGTGCTTCCCCCATGCAGGTATCTCCAGATACACACAGCTGCCCTGGCGTATGATCCCTGTGTGTGATCCACAAACACCACAGGAGACTGCCTACAACCACGCTCATAAAACAAAAGAGGTGATGGCTGGAAGGTTTGGAATTAATCCTAACATCTGGCATTGCTGTGGGCAACCCCCCAGACCATTGTTCTTTGCCTGCCAAGCCATTACAAAAGGGGAAAGATCATATGCAAATTAGGCCTGGTCCCACACGAAAAGGGGCAGCCCAGCCCAAACTGCTTGGTCACATCCCTTCTGCATGAGACCACAAGCATCCCCAACCATGTTTATGCCTTGTTGGACCTCATCAGTGAGGAGTATCTTGGGTCTCTAGGCCTAGCAGGCATGAGCCCACATCTGCTGGGGTCCCTTGCCGGCATGGCAGACAAGCCACAGGGAAGTACACGTCCCATACACCGACATGTGCGCAGCCACCAATAACCATTTGACAATGCAGGCGGGGCATCCACCTGGAAGTGATCTGTCAGCCTTTGCAGGGTGGTGGTGGCGGTGGTGGCAGACCTTGTGGGCCTGGATGTGTGCCGCCCTGATGGCCCTGCATCATCCTCCTCCTCTGAAGCTTCTGGTGATGCATGAATGCCTGCAAGGCATAGGAAATGTCATCAGTATGGTTCTTCCACATAGGATGTATGTGGGCCCAGCGTCATGGAGTTGCTTGTAGCGATGGGTGTGTGACCCATGACCTGTTGGTCATTGGCCTGTGTTTGGGAAGGGCAGGGTGTCCATTTCGGGGCAGCTTATGTCTGACTTGCATGCTTGTGGTCCTTCATGGCCCCACATCCCCTCCCTGGGTGTCACTCACGTAGTGGGATGGCTTGTTACATGGCACTGTCATGGGTCTATGGGGCGCTGCTGTGCATCCAACCTGGCGGTACTGTGGTGCACAGTGATTGGCAGGCTGGGCACATGTCAGTGTATGGGACGTGTATTTCCCTGTGGCTTGTTGCCATGCTGTCATGGGGCAGGCCTACTGGGCCCACAACATGCTGGTGTTACTGCTGCACTGTGTGAGGTTGCTCAAGCACCTCAATCCCGCCAGCATAGGGTGTGCCAGTAGGGGTGTGGTGAGCATGCCATTTGTTTAGTTCACTTCAGTGCCCTTGATGCTGCTGTGATACTCAGGGGTGCCCTTGGTGGCCTGCCCCATGGCTGCTTTGGAGGGTGACTGATTTGCCACCCTGTCACTCTGCCCTGTTGGCAGACCCAGCTTCTGGGTCTGCTGACTTGTGTCCCTGTCAACTGAGGCATCTTATGCTGGGATATCATGTGTGCATGAGGGGGTTTGACTCACCTTCTGCCTCCTGGTTGCTGGAACCCGCCTCTACACAGCCGACTCTCTCTATCCCCTAGAGGTCCAGCACCTTACTAGATTTCTCCTCCCAGGCAGTGAGGACCAGTGGCTCAATAGTACATCCTCCTGTCGCCAAGGACTCCTGGCGGTGTTGGGACAGCAGTCCCCTGAACCCTAACCTGCAGGTCGTTCCACCTCTTGAGGCAGTGCTCTCCATCACGGGGTACACTTCAGACTGCTGTCACCTTCTGGGAGATTGAGTTCCAGATGGTGGCTCTGCACTTCCCAATGGTCTTCCGCTGGCGACTTCCATATCTTTGAGCATGACCACCTCACCCTCGCAAAATGTGGGTTTACGCAGGTGATGTTCGGCCCCCTGGCCTCTTGTCTACTCTTGGGACATTTTTGCTGCTTTCTGCAGGAAGTGAGATATTTAATTGATTGGATTTTTCAATATGGCCTCATCAATGCTTTCTGTTCCAGCAGTGACACAGTTTCCAACAGGCGCTAATAGTGCCGGATTTGCCAGTGGTAGCGTTATTAGCATTGCTTTCTCGGAGGTAGCCCTTGTTCCAATGCAGTTACATCCAGGCGCTAATAGCATTTCCGCCAGAGTCTGGGGCGTGTTATCACCAGGTTGTGATGTGGTGCTGATTCCTCTGCAGAACCCCGTACAAACACTATTAGCGCCCGGCGGTAATTGCACCATTGTTCCGCCGGACTTGTGATGAGGCACATAAAACGATAGTAAATTATTAAGGTGATCATCAGATTTTTAAATCAAGAGATTGACATCAATCAGGAGGGCAGAGGTCAAAGGAGAATAATGAATAAATAAAGAAGCAACTCTTAAAACATCAATAATAAAACAACGAAACAGTTAAAATTGATGGAAAGTGTAAATGAAGGAACAAAAAGAACATCATTGCATAGAACTTTAAAGTGGTTAAAAAAAGATTTTGGGGTAATAAACAGCGATTAATGGTGCCTGCTCAAATTAATCAGTGTGGTATACTTGACCAAATAAATAAAAGAATAAAAGATCTGGTAAGTATTGACAGCCGAGATCGAATTGTCATCATGAGTGGTACTCCTTTTCTACACCTATGCAGGACACTGCCAAGATACACACCCAAGATAAGACAGTATCACGTGGAGTGGGTCAGAGGCATGACTAATAGGACACTCATGCCATGGCCTCAAGAGTGTTCATTGTCAATAACAGTATTGCAACAAATGACAACATATTTGCATGCTACATACAAGAGGAAGAAGTTAGAGAAAAGATTGACTGTTTTAGAGTTGTGGAAAATGTATCAGAGCGAGAAAGAAGATCCGCCTGAGAAAGAGTGGATGCATAATCTGCATAAGGAAGAGGATATAATGCCTTTAGCTCCTCTTTCCACTCCTGAAAAAAACTCCTCTTTCACTTTCTGAAAACAAGTGCACAGATACTGAGGAACAGAGATTTTATCATTTAAAGGAATTGAAAGCAGCAGTGGGGTATGTTGATCCGACATACAAGCCGCCCGCTTATAACAGTGAGGATAATGCGAAGAGAGCAAAAGTGGAGAATGCACATAGATGCCAACACGCAATGAAAGCCAACGGAATGATGAGCGAAAGGACAGATAGATGGAGATAGAGGAAGAAGAGATAAGGCTACGGGAGTAACAATAGTACAGAATGAATGGATGGGAGGACAGATATTACTTAAGTTAGATGATAAGAACATTGATGAGGTACAAGAAAGGGAAGAAAGAAAAGAGCGGGAAAAGAGACAACACGAGAGAGCATACAAAGAAGAGAAGGAAAAAGAGAGGAAGTGAAAGGAAGAACAAAGAAGATAAGAGGCAAGGAAAGAAGAAGAGAGACTAGAAGAGAAGAAGTGAGAGGAGATAGAAAGACAGATAATGTAAGTACACAGGTTGCAAAAAAGGCAAGAGGAAGAAGAGAAAAGAGATTAGAAGGAAAGATGAGATGAATAGAAGTAGGGGACTAAAGTATGATGATATATATTATCTATTTCAAAGAAGCATTGTGCCGATCGAAGCACGAGAATGATTTGAGGAAGAGATAGGGTCACTACAGCCACGCAGGGATCTGCAAGGGATAAAAAGAATACAGACATGGGCTGACAAGCATGAAGAAGAAAACATAGGGAAGAGGATTGGAGATTTATATAGGCAAATGAGAATTAAAGATGGAAAAAAAAACAAGAGGATGTTGAAGGATCTTTATCGAGGGAAACAGGAGGAAGGTCAGGTGAAGCATTAACAGATGAGTATAGAGTGCTGTCTTTAAGTAGACTAAAACTTCTTTCACTGATGACGCAATAGTGTTTTCAACTACAGGGATACATTATATGAATGTGAACTAGTTCATATTATCATCCACAGGCCAAAAAGACTTATGAAGAGACCCTTTAGATCCTTGGGCAGTCCCTGATATAATGTGGTAGAATAATGCTACTTTTTTATCCCATGGTTCTCTCTTCTCAAGATGCCATCTCTCTTGAATAGCTTGAATAAAGGCAACAGGATCTTCATCCTCGCCCATCCTCTTAGTCATGATTGCACCCATATCTGTGTATTGGAATATTGGACCTCATCACGAGGTGGGCGGTATCTGGGCTCTAATACTGCCTAACTTTATTAGTGTTAGTGCCCACCGGTCTGGTGATATTACCACCGGATCACGAGTTGGGCGGTAACTATAAGTCCCCATTCCCCAATGGGTAATTTTCCACGCAATTACCATGCGGTAATACTGCTGGCAGTAATTGTGCTGAAAAATTAGCATTTTCTCTCTGTGTTTACCACCAGCTCCGAGCTGGGTGTAAACACGCCAGACTCATGATAGGGACAGCCCTTAAATTCAGCGGTAATACCGTTACTATTGCATCTAAAGGCTACCACCCAACTAATGATGAGGCCCATTGTACTCGAGTGCTCGGAGAGCTTAGCCATACATCTGCTTTGCAATTATTTTATTAAATGGCACACCATCATTTGTCATGTTTTGGGCAGTCACACCCGCATATCCTGCTCACTTCCAAATGTCATCAGCCCTTTCCCTAGCATGGCTACTAGCAGGCATTTTATGTCACCTATAGCTAACATCATTCTTGATGTTATTCTATCTATCTATCTATCTATCTATCTATCTATCTATCTATCTATCTATCTATCTATCTATCTATCTATCTATCTATCTATCTATTTTTATAACAAAACTGCTAAAAGGCCTCAGGGCACTCACACAGCAAGCACCATTAGAAATGCAATAGGCAGAAGGACAACCACAACAAGTGCATATGCAAGCACAACAGATACAGACACAACAAGCACAGACACAACTGCCATGGTAGCACAATGGAACAGAAATGTAGGAATACTGTGAATACCTGCACCTAAACTAGGGAGTGTTAACGTGGTAGGAGGAAATCCTTTCAAATGTACATGGATGAGTTAATATCCATAATAGGACAGCCCACACAGCGACCTGATGTGTTCAGTACTGTGACACCAGACCCCCCTAAGAGGAACTAAGGGTCAAGGAAATGATAGGAGCCAAGACATGTTTGTTTCTTGTAGACACTGGAGCAACTTGTTCCTGTGTCCGGGATGGAAAATACCCAATATCAGGCATTGCCATGGATGCACTAGAATTTTCTGAGGTGATGAGTTTAGTTTTACAGACAAATTACCCATCTCTATTGGAGAACATGACATGTTGATGCCCTTGTTAAATTCTTTGCAGACACAAGCTAACATATTAGGACGTGACTTGATGACATTGTACTGGAACGAGAAATGCTCTGGCGGCCATCTTTAAAAACACAATCCATTGCAATCCTCTACAGACAGGACCTGTGCAGGCAAAATCCCAAACACACCTTGAAGAAGATGTCCAAAGCTACCCAGAAAGGCGCAGCTCGCTTGCAGAAACCGAGATTTAGTGACGACAAGCTAAATATGTTAGCGGACATGCTAGTGGAGCAGGCGGACGTGGTATTCTGTGCAGACCTGAGGTGTCCAGCACAGCTAAGGAAGAAGCAGATATGGGAGGATGTTGCAAGGAAGGTGAGTGCGTTTGGCACCACCGCACGCACCGTGAAGGACTGCAAGAAGCAGTGAGACGACCTGCGCCTGCAAGTACGCAACATCTTGTTGGCCAATCGCAACCAGTGGCAGGCAACAGACAGCGTTGCCCACTCCCCCATAAAATTGGCAAGGTGGGAAGAGACCAGCAGCTTAGTAATTGATGTGGAGGCCATCAAAGGAGTTGGTGGAGCGGAGTGCGGAGTCCAATCATCGGCTGATGAAGGTGAGTGTCCCCACAAACACCTGACATCCAAAGTACATGGTTGTCCAACAAATGTGAATGTGATGCGAGCCAATACATGGCCCATCATACACACATTCACATATCCCTGTCAAGATGCTGGCCCCACCACTGTAACATCAAAATGCATGCTGCATGCCGCTCCCATACCCAATACACACTCGATTCACAGAAAAACAGCACGTGTCACACAGCATGCAAGACACAACACACCCATAGGCCCCACAGCAGACACCATGGTGAACATGTCAACACCTGAGGGATGCCAATACTCCCCCCAATTTCCTGCATGCACCCTGTCCACTGTAACAACAAGTATGCAACGATCCACATGGCACAAACTGCACGAAGACCCATGCATGCATGATACAAGTACTACTATCACTGATGCCCTGCCTCTCTCTGTCCCCCACAGGCATGGATGCAGACAGCGATGAACATGATGCAAGTGCACAGGCCAGAACAACTGCCAAAAGGTCCAGGGGCCGTGACGATGGACATCCACATCCAGGGGAACAAGGACGGAGCAAGTGGCACACAAGGCACACACCAGCTTTGCAGCCCCCAACACAGGACCAGCAAACAACTGCCCCTGCACCCCTGGAGATAAACGTGACACAGGATGACAGTGCACAGTGCCCATATACCCCCACACCCAGTGCCCAGATTCCCACATGCAATGCACCCTCTGCATCCCGGTGCATCAGAAAGAATGGTCTATCACTGATTGACGCACAGCATGTCCCTCATGTGTATCGCGACCTGGCCGATGTGCAACATCTTCTCCTTCCTCATCTTCATCTTCACCTGGTGGTGGCTGGTCCATGTCAGGTGGCAGAGGTAAGTTCCGCCGGATGCACATTTTGTGCAGCATGGCACATACCATGATGATCTTGCCCACCTTCACAGGCCCGTAAAATGATGGCGCCACCTGACCTTCAACAGGCCAAAGGTCTGCTCTATGACCACACGAGTGCGTGTATGGGCACGATTGAAGTCATCTTCGTGCAAGTTCTGCGGATTCCTGACAGGTGTGAGGAGCCACAGCTTCAGGGGATAGCCAGCGTCACCTGCATGGGAGCAAAATAAGGTATGTGTAAGGGTATTTCTTCAATTCCATTTGTGCTCAGCATGTATATCGTTCATTCTCACATGCAGTATATCGTCAATGGCAGCTATTGACTTCACATCTGCGCAACTATCTGCCCTGTACACAACTTGGCAATCCATGGTGCTGGTCTTGGGTAACGTACACCACTTAGGGGCCTTGACATTGGAATCACCAACCACCCGCATGGAGTGACAGGGTCCATGAGGCACTCAAATGTGAGGGTTGTGTGGCAGGGGATGAGACCAAATACATGTTGGGCAATGTTTGATGCTTTAGGCTGATGCCCAACATGCTACAGCTTGTGTAGACTATCATGCTTTGGGATAATTGTTGACGCCATGCACATGTCCCTCGACATCTTCACACTAGTCACAATGGCACTATGTGATTGTTGGTAGTGTCCGCCAGTGTAGGGATGTGTTCCTTAGATGATGCAGGGTGTCGACTTGCATGCTGGTACTCATGTGCTGTGGGTGATTCCCGCACCAATCACACCCATGTAGGTGTTGTTTACTACTTGATGGGTCCAATTTGAAGCATCCTTGTCACATGTGTTTTCCCATTTGTATTCATCTGCACATGTTGCCATGGTGTTATGCAGTGTCATTGTCGGGGAGGGGCAGTGACATGAGATTTCCCTAAGTGGGAATTCATACTGCGCACTCATGGATGCATGACCTGCAAGGTGCTTTGATACGGTCATGTGTATTCAGCTTTGTGACTGCATGATGGTGCATTTTGATACTGTGGGTATGGTCAGGTGATGTCCAGTGGACAAGTTGAAGGGTGTGCGCTTATTGTGAGTCTGACATTTACACATTGGTGTGCGGCCAGAGTGTGTCGGCCTCCATTGTCTGTGTCATGCATCTTATTTGAATGATTATGGGCACGGTGTTTGCCAGCATGGACAGTGTCCAGACACCCCATTGAGGACACTCCCATGGCCCAGGGTGCAGACAGGTTGAATATACATGTATCCCCCAAATAATATCCTCTTCCATGGTCCAGAGAGTAGACAGGTTGCATATGCATGTACCCCCCACCCCTAAAATCCTCTCCCATGGCCCAGAGAATAGACTCACCCAGGAGCCAGGCACGTCGGGCAGTATCTCGTTCCATATAGCGGGGTAGCGAGGAGTTCCACAGAATCATTGCATCATGCATGGATCCTGGGTATCTGGCACAGCAATGTGTTATCATCTTGCTGGCATCACATACCATCTGCACATTGATGGAGGGGTATAACTTCCGGTTGCGGTACTCCACCTCCATGGCATGTGGGATTACCAACTCCACATGGGAGTCAAGGGCACCAATGACATTGGGCATGCCTGCCAGTGCATGAAATGCTGTTTTGGTGTCACTCACCTCCTGTACTGTTCGTGGTAGGGATATGTAGGTCCTTGCGTACTTTAGGAGTGCATCCAGCACTTGGTTTAGCACACCGGAGACACATGGTTGCGAGATGCCATGCAGCTGGCCCACTGTGTGCTGGTAGGTGCCTGTGGCCAGAAAGTGGAGCACATACACCACCTTCAGCAGAGGGGGAATGGCGGTGTGGATGTTGATCAGGCTGACCAAGTCTTCATGTATTAGATCCACTATGGTGGTGCTGGTGTCCCTGTCCAGGCGGTACAGGGTGTGGATCTGTGCTGGGGTTAAGTTGAATGGATGCAGGCATGTCCTCCAGCTCCAGTATCGCAACTGCAAGTGGTATCATTTTGGCCTTGGAAGAGGTGTGGTGTGTGCTCCTTTTGTTCAGGGCCAGGCTCCATTGCCTCCACCTTTGCTGATTGTGTGCACCTGTGGCAGTTGGGAACACAGCAGTTTCCTATTAACGGGTGATTCACGATGCCGGTAATGCTGGCATCATGGTGGCCCTTCTTACCGGCATCTGGAGGCCAGTATCTGCATGTCCATGTGACTCGTAATGTCCTTTTCCTTGCAGCATGCATTGTTACTGGCACGGTGCTCGCGTGCACGCGCGCATGGCGGTATGGCAGTGCACGGTAGGTAGGACCGGCATTGCAGGTCGTGATGGGCCGGTCCGGTAAACAATGCTGGTAAAGGCCTTACCGATCAATATTACTGGACCGCCAACCTTGTAATGAAGCCCAATATCTTTTACTGACGAGGGAATAGTGTGTTGCACTCCAGGCATACATTATACGAATGTGAACAAATTCATATTAGCCTTCACAAACCAAAAAGCATTAAGAGAAGTCCCTTAAGATCCAGAAGTATTTTGTATAGAGTGACGGTTTTATTATCGTGGTTACCTAAATTGGTAGGTAAAATATTGAGAATACCTGAAGAGTTTTTGTTTAGACCAGAAATACGCATGGATGATGAAGAAAGACATGTTATCCCTTAAGAGTTAGAAGCAGCAGCGGTCAGGGAGTAAAGAGTAGCTGTCCATTAAACAGATGATGAGGGGAGAGGCTGGAGGGTTGTGATAGCCCTCAGTGAAGGATATAGGTTGACAGACTTCACAGATGAATGGCCTTTTAGGGATGATTATTCTCATGATGAATTAGTATTTTTCATAAGTTTGACTTATTGGATTAAAGTGGAGAATAGAGAAATACCACAGAGAAGGGCAATGGTAAAAAAGAAACCGTCATTTTTCCAGGAAAATTTGAAAAAAGTGTCAAATATTTTATGGACCACCAGTCCATATGAATTGGGCCTATTGAAAGGAGTAGGATTAGTTAGAATCAAGCTTAAAACAGGAGCAATTTTTCTAGGAGCAAAACAATATCCCATGTATTGAATAGCGGATGAAGGTATATTTGAGACCATTTCTGCTTTAACGAAGCAAGGAATATTGGTGCCATCTGAGTCCCCATGTACCATGGATGTGTACCCAGTGTAGAAAACAACAGGGGGGTCAAGGATCTTCGCCCTCGAAACAATGTTGTTGAAGCAGAGTTTCCTTTAGTTCCAAATCCTACCATGCTTTTATGTAATATTCCATCTAAGGCTAAATAGTTTACATTTAAAGATCTAAAAACACTTTCTTCTCAATTCCTCTCCATAAGGACTCACAAGATTTGACATCCTTTTTGTAAAGAAATATCCACCTGAAACACACTTGTTTGCCCCAAGGGTACTCTGAGTTCCTATCAATCTTTAACAGGGTCCTTCAGATGGACCTGGGTAATGTTCAGCTCGAGAGTGCAATAATTCAGTAAAAAGATGACATATTGGTGTGCACTAAGACAGAGGAAAGGCGCAGGGAAGACTTAGTGCAACTCATGACCATATTAGCACACAAAGGAACAAGGTAGATAAAGAAAAGTTACAATATTGTCAGGAAGAGGACCTGTACATAGGACAGATAATCTCTCAAGAGGGCAGAAAAGTGACACCTGAAAGAGCAGAATAAATTATGAAGACTTCAGAAACTAAAGCAATGAAATGACTGAAGGATTTGAGGAATGAAAAAAGGCAATTAGTACAGACACTGTGCTAGGAATTCCAGAATATCATGAAGCATCTTACTTATTTTCTCATTGAAATTGAGAAGTTATGACAGCAGTTCTCACACAGAAAACAACATTAGGACATGGACACAAACTATTTGATTATTATAGTGTGATTTTAGATCCAGTTAGAAAGGGCATTACCCTTGCAAACAAGCTTTAGCTGCTGCTGCATTTGCAATTGAAAATGCTTCAAGTATTACAATGGAGTGTTCAGTAACATTATTTGTTGAGCATGCATTATTTGCCACTCTAGAGAAACCCAAGTACATTGATCATACAAAGAGCATCAGGATACGAGGTAATTATCTTGAACCCTGCGATCAAAATTGTTGGATGCAGAATAGAGAATCCATCAACATTCATAGTGGAACCAGTAGGGGAGGATGATTATGTACATGCATGCACAACGTATACTGAATTTTATGATGACATTCGCTGTGCTGGATAAAATGCTCTTGGGGTGGGGGGAGATCTCTTTATTGATGGTTCTTCAAAAATTTACCAAACTACTGGTGAAAGGCTTACTGGGTCAGCAATAGTAGAGCTGAAACAAGAGGGTTAATTTGAAGTAGTTACAAGCGCAAGATTTCCTTCGCATTGCTCAGCACCGGCTGCAGAAATAGTGGCGTTTATCGCTGCACTCCAAAAATATGAGGAAGAGAAAGTGACGGTTTTATCTGACTCCGCCTATGTGACGTCAACTGTGCACGCAGGTTTGTCATGCTGAAAAAGGAGTGGCTTCCTCTGTGCAGATGGCACCCCAGTGCAACATGCATCCCTATCGGATAAGCTTATTGAGGCATTAAAACTCCCATTGACTATCGCTGTCACAAAAATGTGCAGCACAAATTAAAATAACAGACATAATTTCTCACGGAAATGAAGGCGCAGACTTAGAAGCCAAAAAGGCAGTATATTTTGCAAATATTTCTGATCTTGTAGTAAGAACTATTAAGCAAATAATAAGACGATGCATGTTCGTAAAGGAGGACTTTAACATTCTAACTATTGTTCAGTTAATTGAAATACAAGGTCAAGCCGCACACGTGGAGCAAGATTTATGGAGAAAACAGGGGTGTTCTTTAACCCCCACTGAGGCAATCTGAAGGCAGGATAGCACTGGAAAGCCAGTTATTCCTCTAGCATTATTGAGGGTAGCCCTGGAGCAGTTACACTATCACACACATACGACTCAAGAGAGTCTTGCTGCTACAATTGCAACAACATTGGTTTTCACCAGGACATGTGGCAGGGTGTATTGTGAATTGCATCATGTACCAGAAATGTACTGCAGGGCACACTTTGCAAACAGTGAGAGGAGCAATCCCTGGATCCAGAGGAACATTTCAGCATCTACATATCTGTAACGGTTATAGTTATAGGTACAGGCTGGTAGTGGTATGTCCCTTTTCAAGAAAGATAGAGGCAGGTCCATGTACACACCCCAATGCTACATGCACCACCAAGTACCTTGTGTGTGAGGTGTTTCCAAGATGGGGTGTGTGCAAAGTGCTATGGTCGGACAATGGACCTCATTTTGTAAATGAACTGTTTGAGCAAGTAACTCTTTTATTAGGTATAAAATAGTTGTCTTCTGCCTATCACCAACAGGGATTTGTAAAAGATTAAAGGGATTCTGTAAAGAGAGGAAAGCAACAATTAATATAGCTTTGAAGAAGGGGTGGTTGCACTGCTTGCTCCTTGTGCTATATGCACTGTGAAATCAGCCTGGCTCAGATCACCAGCTAACTCCTCATGAGTTGGTGACTGGACGCCAAATGAGAACAACCCCTGCTCCTCTAAATAGGGTAGAAACTGATGCCTACCCTGTAGCGAAAATATTAGGTGATGATATGCATGAATATTTTGCAACTATGAATGCTAGTGTCTCTTTTATTTCTGAACAGATGAAGAACCGCAGGGAGGGGTCAAAGAGGTTTTAAGAAGAAAGGTAGCCAAATGATCCTGACAACCTTTTACAATAACCCAGTTTATATCCAGGGGACCAGGTATTTATACGAAAATGTGTCCACACATGGAATAAACCCTGCATCGAGGGACCTCACAAAGTGTATGCAGTTAGTCCCAAAGTTGTTCAGCTGCAAGGAAGGAGAGCCTGACTGCATCTGAACAACATCAATCTTGTATAAGGGAGAAAGCTCGACCCATCATGCATCTAGTGACAGTGAAGCAAGATATGAAATTCTGCGTATCCAGACATGATCAGTAACCAAGAGCAACAAAAAAACAGTTTATGGAATTATAAAAATACCCTTGAAATAAAGAGCGACATTTCTTAAATCCATTAAGAAATGAATGGACTTGCAGCTATCCTGGAACATTTTAAGAAAGGCACAAAGAACAATGCATTGATGCACCAGAGCCAAAGGACAATGAATACACTGCATCTACTATGCAACCCATCATAATAGCATTACACACATTCGTGTATGCTATTTTCACCCACACATTGCAGTCTTAACCAGCTCTGATAAGCCGACATGTGCACACCGTAACTTTTTTTGGCAATCCTAAAAGCAATCACATTATATTCAAATCAATGTGGCAAATATTTTGCAGTTCTATATATAAAATTGTGATTTACAGAAGATAACACAATTACATATTGAATTAAATAAAATGGGAAGGTTTCAAAATATGAGAGACTCACTAACATCAAGAAAGTCAATATATTTTTCTGGAATGATAATTGAGATTTCATTTTGTCTTATGATTTGTCTTTTCATCCTTATTATTATGCCAGTTAGATACATAATGATTAAAAATGCAGATACTGTGGGGGACAATGAAGTATCCTTTATAATCGATAGAAAAAGCACAAGCAGCATCTTCCCTAATTTTACTAAACAAATAGTTCAACTTAAAAGAGATGTTGAAGAAGATCATGAAGGCATACATACATATCTTGATAATTCAGCTCACTTAAAGAATAACCTATGGTATCCGCGCATTAAGGAGGTGGGAGAGAGAATGTCAGATGAAAGTTGCTACGTGTGTTCTCTCACCCCCTATGCCAAGAACGCAGCCAGAACATTTATTGCAAAAGTGATATCTGCACATGATACAAAGTGCCTCAGTCATCTAGCAGCGTGCACAGCCAGAGGACAATTCGAAGGAAAAATTGGCAACCCTAGGTTGGCGATCAAGCGGAACATTTCCATATGAAGATACTTATGTGAAAACACAAAGGATGGAGAAAGGGATGGGTTGGAAGAGCAAAAAACCTATGTATCCATCCTAGATTGGAGAACGAATAAAGGTTGTTGAAATTAGGAGGATGGAATGTTCAGACCTAGTGGAAAGATCAGAAGTAGCAGGATGCTGGGAGAGACCTCTACTATTGGTGTATGGACGAGTTGCTACCAGCACAGAATGGGAAGAAGGAATGCTATCTTGCCCCGCACACTTATTAATGAAGGAACCAGTAAGCACAGTACAAATCGTGAGTGATATGTGTTTAGATTCATGGGCCAAGTTCTCTAAGCTACTAACATGGGTTGACAGTGAAGCAGGACCAGTATCTTTAATGCCACAAAAAATGTGATAGAATGTTCAAGAATGAAGGCCTGGTTCTGGTTGGAGAAAATAAAGGATGTAAGCAGGTGCTCGAAGTGCCAGGAATTAATGGAGGAACTGCCGTGCTGATGGATCGACATTTGGCCTTTGGATCCAGAGCTTACACGATGCCTGAGGGCTGCTGCGTGCTTTATAAATGCTAATAAATAAATGCAGTGGCCTACAAATTGTGGAGGAGTATGCTCCCTTGTGGTTATACATCTTCCTGCATTAGTGATTCCTCAAAGTGTCCTCCATATTGATGAATTTACAAACAATTGATTAACACCAGAGAAGGAAGAGGTTGCTCAACCTGTGCCAACTGAAGTGGGAAACTAGTTTTCATCAAAATCAATAGAAGTCTATAACGACATACCAGATGAGCATAAATTATTCAGCAAGATGGAAATGATAATGACATCGATATACATGCCAAGATGCCAGACTGCAGTGAGTGCCAGTGGCCGCAGATCACCAGGTGGGAGCTGCTTCACATTATCAATGCAACAATAAAAGGATTTAATGGAATCAGAAAAGAACTGAGCACCATTAGGCTTATGACCCTCCAGTACAGGTATGTCCTTGACTTAATTACCACAATGGAAGGAGGCGTTTGCACCAAGGTTGGGCCTTCTTCCTGCACAGTCAACCCTGCATGCCAAGATGGAGGATGAAGTTGATAAGACAGCAGGAGATGACTGGTTTTCGTCTCTGTTTTCATGGATTACAACCTGTCTGGCCAATGCCTTCAAATTACTTGGAGCAATACTAGTTTTGGTATTGCTAGGATACTGTCTCATAAGGATCATTTTGGGACAATGTCAGCAAACCGCCAAGAAAGCAATCGGGATGAAGATAATGATTGATGTGAATGTAGATCATACCCCACATATTGAAGGTACTGTCCATGAGAATGAAATAACTTAAGAACCTCAGCACTTCAATTAGGTTCCAACACAAGTTACTTTATTCTGCTTGAGTCAGTTAAATGAAGATATTAACAGAGATAACCACTGGTTCCCATCACCCGGGTAGGAGCTCTCCAACAGACACAGCATGGAACCTTCACACTAAGAATTCCCCCACTCACAACCTAACATTCTCTCTGAAACACCAACACTCTCTCTTACATCACCAAGCACCTGCATGCATGCCAAGCACAAAGAAACACATTTCCCTTCTTTCCAAATCACACAGCATCACAACAAAGCACATAACAACACATCTCCTCTCATCACAAAACATAAATATCCTTCACACACAGATCCACTTGAGGAAAACATTTGGGGAAACACTCACACAGTACACCTTTTTAATGAGAGGCGCATCTCAGAAATAGATGGCGGAGGGCATCCACCCTAACTAGTCTGGCTGTTTCTCCACACATCAGCCACTCACAGCTTGTGGAAGGTGTCCCCCCTATCTACCCACACTGGGTCAAAACACAAATCAGCCACTCTCACTAGTCAGAAGGCACCCCCCCTTTCTTCTCAAACTGCATAATTTCCATCTCTCACATCATCTTTTCCAATCTCCTATGTCCATATGTACCAGTGACCATACCTCACACCGGAAGAGTAGTCGCACACAATAACATACACACTCACAACGTGTGCTGGGTGCGGTGTCACCCAAAACCAGTAACCACCCCTCATACCGGAGAATTCCCATACCATCCATACCTCACTAAAACCCATCTCCAAGGGTAAACACTACCACTCTTGAAATACCCACGCAATGACATTTTAACTTTTTGACATTGTTAATCTTACCCACACTCTTAACACCCAACAATTTAACTTAAAAGTCACTTAGCTTTTAATTGTGATAAAGTTTGCAACCTAAAAGTCCACTGCTGAACACAGATCTAACCCTGAAATTCCTCAATTCAGGTTAAACTAGCGCACTCTCTCATGACTCTCTTCTTCCCCAGCTAGGCAAAATATTCACACTATGAAAATGTATTCATTTGATCACAGCCCTAAAAGTCCATAGCTGAATATTGCTCTCAACCTGAATTTCCTCAAATCAGGTTCATTTTATCACACTCACTCACACACACCGATCCACTCTGACTACATGTCATTAAAATCCCCAGAACATGTCATCATGGGTTAATTTTAGCAATCAAATGCCTTAAGGTTCAAAATATAAAAGTCCATAGGTGGCTTGCACCTCTAATCTGCAGACCCTGTTAAGATTAATGTTAGTAACTAACATCAACGTGCATCAACATTGTACTACTGTTTCTTTAAAGGTAACCTTAATAATGCATTTGAACTACACTGTCGCTCTGTACTGTTCACTTACAATTTACCTCCCCAGCTATGCACAAGAGAAAAAGGATTAACACCAATTAGAGCTAGCAGCCGACTGACGTAAATTGGGAGGCAATAAATCACCATCCTGCCACCCATAAAAGCAAGAAGGTCAAATACATAGCAGCGCTTCCTAGAATACTCAGCCAACAAGAACTGGGTGCTCCAGTCATCCTTTAGCCCATGCTAATTCGCACTGCAGGTTTCTTGCATCACCATGTATAAACAGTAACTTTATTTCTGTTAGTCCTCTTTAACATAACCTCCTGCACAGGTTTTCCATTATTGTCAGCCTGGCACATTGCGAATATTCCAAATACATTCTGATCTTATCAAAACTGTTTCACCCCCCACAGTGACCGACTGGCTGCATGGATTTACACTTCATTGCCTTTCTTCTTCGCATCGTAGCACAGCTCGTAGCTCTGACTTGTGTGAAGGTAATATTGCCTTGATGCGACGTGCGTGAATGGACGTCACAAACACAGGGAAGGTTGATACGTCCCCTCTTCTAACTCTCATATTGCAACAGCACCAGCTGCAATCCAAATACCGCTAGCAAAATCACTGACTCCCTCACCAGCCAGAGGGCGTCACCACTCGCTTGGTGGGCTGTTATATGTTTTATTGTTACTCTGTTCCACCCAGAACGGAGAATGCTGTTTCCCCACGTTCCACCACGGAACGTAACGCCATTTTCCCCACTGACTGCCCCAGCTTCCGGGGGACGTAAAATAAAGCTCTTAGTCACTTACCCTCAGCGTCAGAGTTTATTACAATTGGCGACAAGGCCCCTTTTCCTTTGGACACCCCGGCCCCCAGAGCTCCCCTGCCAGTGCTCCAGCCATCTTCCGGTGCCTTCGCCGCCTCCCCAGCCTTGCTATCTTGTGGGGAAGGGGCCGCCCGGCAGGCACCAGGTACAAGAAAAAGCAAAAGCAGGTACCAATTTCTTCTAAATTGTACCATAAATCACCTTGGGCCGCTAGCGCTCATAGTGCATCTTTTGAGCACCAGCCAACGGCCGTTTGAGGAAAGGACCTTATTACGTGCCCTGCGTGTGGCCATTTTGCCTGGGCCAGCCCTTGTTCCTACGCTCATCAGCTGTATCCCATCAGCTGTCCTCAGCGACCACAATAAGGCCACGCACCACAGCGCCCCCACAGGTTGCAGGGGGCAGAGAACAGTAAAGCTGTATCTCATCAGCTGTCCTCGGCGACCGCAATAAGGCAGCGCACCACAGCGCCCCCACAGGTTGCAAGGGGCAGAGAACAGTAAAAGCGTTCCCACGCCCTGCTTGTCTTCAGCTGTCCTTGGCGACCGCAACAAGGCCTCGCACCACAGCGCCCCCATTGACTCCAGGGGAAAGTGAATCTTATATTCAACTACATAAGCTCCCCTTGGCTCAAAAAAATAATAATAAATAAATAAATAAAAAGAAAGTAGAAAAATAGCACGGCACTGTGCCAACACGCATTTCTTCAATAAACACATTGAGATTACAGGTGGTGTCAACCATCCACGGTGCCAGTGCACCCATCACTGTCGATCTGGCACTGGCCAGAAATTTGGCTCTAGAGCACAAGCACACCAGCCAACCATGGAGAAGACAAAAGAGATACCAGCCGTTCAGTGATGCTATAACCCAAACCATCAGTGGACCACAGCACACATCACATCTCTGTCTCCCCAACCTTCCTCCACCAGCTGTACAGTTCGACCGCAAAGCCTTCATCATCCACAAAGCCTTCATCATCCTCACCAGCCACCATGCAGAACGTGCCGCACCCCACCAAATTTCTTCCCTGCCCCGGAACCCCGACCTGCACCTGGGAGCAGTGGCTTGACAGCTTCCAAATATATCTCAGGGCCATTGGCGGAAGTAAATTTAGTGACAACCTTAAGGAAGCAACCCTCCTGAATTGCATAGGAACCGAGGGTCTGAGGTTATTCAGGGCGCTCCCAGAGCCAGACGGTGCAAGTGGAGACGGCAATCGAAGGTTTGACACCGCATTGACCAAGCTCACTAAGCACTTCGGCAGCAAGACAAACGTAGTGCTAGAAAGATATAAGTTCTTTTCTCGGAAGCAAACGAAAGGCGAGTCTGTCGACGCATACCTAACTTCCCTCAGAGTACTGATGTCTACGTGCAAATTCACAGGTGTCAGTGACGAGTACTTCAGAGACCAGCTTGTCCTCAATGTGGCAGATCCCCGCATACAGCAAAAACTATGGCAAACAAAAAATCCCTCGCTGGACCAAGCCACTGAAATAGTGAGGAGCATGGAATTTGGGGACCGTTGTATTAAGGAGAGACTGGTCCTGAAAGAGGGTGCTGCTGTGGAAGTGAAGTCTGTGGAAGGCAGTTCTGACTACGACCAAGATGGGGCATTAGTAGCAGCTGTGAAAAATGCTCCTCAAAGTACCAGAAGAAGTTCTAGAAGGGGGAGAACATCAGCTTACGATAATCAAAACCCCACGCGCTGTCAGAAGTGCGGATGGTATAAACGCCACGATGCTGGGAAGATGTGCCCAGCCAATAATGTTGAATGCTACAAGTGTGGCCAGTTAGGCCATTTTGCCAAACTCTGTCGAAACACCCGAGGGAGACCACGTGGATCTGGCAACAGCAGCAGACGACCCATCAACAGATATGGGTCCGTGAAAACAGTGGACTATGATCAAATGTCAGACAGTATGCTATCTGTCAATCAGACATACCCACAGGTACAGATCCTCAAAGTTACTTCCTTCCAAGAGACGAATGGTCCATGGGTTAACATGTACGTCAACGACATACCCTTGAGAGTGATGGTAGACACCGGGTCCCCCTATACCATGGTGGATCTTGAAACCTTTGTAAAAGTGCTTTCTGGCAAAGTCCATGATCTACGGAGCTCTTTGGTAAGAGCCACAGGGTATGGGAAAACACCCATTGACATCATGGGATACACGTTGTCATGCATTCCGCATGGCGGCGTTTGTGGGACATCTGGAAGCGCCATTAGCGGTTCCGTTACATCGGCGGCCATTCGGATTCAACGGTCTAGTTGTTCCCCAAGATGGCCGCCGCATCCAGTAATGCCGGTCCGGTCCTTTCCTCCTCGCGTTGCACCTTCTACGCTCTGCGAAGGTAACGCTACCGTGTGTGTTCTTCCTTCGTTTTCGCTTCCCTACTGCTATTTCTTCTCCCTCGAGTCTCTCTGTCTCTTGCTCGCGACACTGCTCGCGTCCCTGCCATTCAGACCTGTTATCCGTCCCGGATATCTTGAATTCCCCTCCTGTGTATCCCTCCTGCTTTACCTTCTCTTCTTTGCTTCCCGGTCTGGGTTCCCTCCTCTCTGGGCATACTTACCTCACAATCCTCTTGTTGGAATCTCCCTTGCATCTGCTCCATTATCAGCTCCAGTATCTCCTTCACACCAAGTTTCTTTTCATCCGGACTCTGCTCAACTACACACGTCTCCAACCTGCCTGCACACAGTGGAACCAACTAGCATGTTTTTTTCTGCCGTGTGGCTTTTTCCCTGCTCCGGAACTGGCTCCCGGGAGTCCCCCATGTCTGGTTATCTCATATACCGACAGAGTGGCATCCCAGGGAGCTCATCCCTTTTTGCACGATAAAAAGACCAGGAAGAAGATAAACACAGAGAGGCAAGAGAGACTGAAGAAGAAGACAGAGCACCAAGACGGTTCCACAGATCTTTCAGGTGAGGAGGAGGTGAAGGGAGTTACTTCAGAGCCTGACACACGTGGGTCAAGCTCAAGTTTCATGACAGACAAACATACTTCAAGTTGTTTGTAGCCAAGAACGGGTCCTCTGTAGTAGGATGGGAAGAGCAGGCGGCTCTCCAAGTGAGAATCCATCCCGGGGAAGATATCCCCATACTGAGTGTGCTCAAAAACGATGCCGACATCAAAGCTAACTTGGCTGAACAATTCCCCAAAGTGTTCTGTGATAAAATTGGATTGCTCAAGGGCTTCCAGCACAGAATAATCTTGAAAAGAGGTGCTGTTCCCGTGGTCTATCGAGTGCGTGGAGTACCTTTTGGGACCAAAGCGGCAATCAAGGACGAACTCACACGTCTATGCAATGAGAACATTATACAACCCATAGAGAGTTCTGAATGGCTTGCCCCCATCTTCCTTGTAAATAAACCCGACAATTCCATATGCATGTGCGTTGACCTAAGGGACCTAAACAAAAACATATGGGTCGAGAGCCACCCACTTCCCAACATAACAGAACTTCTTTCAACCATGGAACCGGCAAGTTTTTTTAGCACCTTAGACCTCTCCTCGGCATACCACCAGATTGCCTTAGATGACAGTTCAAAGGCCCTCACTTCCTTCGTCACACCTTTGGGAGCATACATGTTCAACAGAATGCCATTCGGTCTTGCTTCAGCCGCGGCAGTTTTCCAGAGACTCATGTCACATCTTTTTGGAGGCCTTGATGGGGTACGATGCTTCCAGGACGATATTCTTATATCAGCCAAAACCGAGGAACATCATGATGCCAAACTAATGGGCGTGTTACTGATGATCCAAAGAAGTGGACTCACCCTCAAATTAGAGAAATGCAACATAAAGTGCAGTCAAGTCTCCTATCTTGGCCATTCCATCAATGCCAGAGGCATCCGTCCCAAGAAAAAACTATTAGACACAATATTGAGCTTAGCTGAACCCACCAACAAAGACAAGTTGAAATTTTTTTAGGAATGACGGAGTACTACTCCAAATTAGTGAGTAACTATGCCAACAGGACAGAAAACATGAGGAAACTCATGAAGAAAAGTAACAGATTTGAATGGTCCATAGATTGAAAAAAAGGAATTCGAGAGCCTCAAGTCCGACATCAATCGAGCTCCAGCCTTAAGCATGTTTGATTATAAAGCTAAGACAATAGTGTCAGTAGATGCCAGTAAGATCGGCCTTGGTGCAGTACTAGAACAACAACAGAAGGGCAACATCGTGACCATCGTATTTGCATCGAGAGTGCTAAGAGGGGCTGAATTGAACTATTCCACCATTGAGAGAGAAGCCCTGGCTGTCAAGTGGGCCCTACAACATTTCAGAAATCCAATTTGGGGCCTACCCATTCTCTTAAAGACTGATCAAAAACCCCTTGTCAACATCCTACAATCTAAAATGCCACACCTCATATCTCCCAGAATAAGGCGCTGGTTCCTAGACGTGATGCAATACAATCTTCAGGTTTTCTACAATCCTGGTCCACTAAACCAAGTAGCAGATTGTCTCTCCAGACTAACCACCATTCAAGACAAAGTAGACACTGAAAATGAAGTTCAAGACGAAGACATCATAGCCACCATATATCCTGCCATCCCCTCCGATGAATGGACACGCATCACCAAAGCCGACACAGAGCAACAAGAAATCAGAAGAGCCATGATGAGCGACTGGGAAGGTGTTGGACAAGAGTTGGTGAATTTCACTCCATTCAAAGATGAGATATACATGAACGACAATCACATCTTTAGAGGAAGTAGAATAATTCCAGCTGTGGCACTCAGAAAGAAATTACTTGAACTAGCCCATGAAGGACACCTGGGAAGGAGTCTGACAAAGAACAGGATAAGGAACAACTACTGGTGGGCCAACATGTGGAAAGAGGTGGAAGAGACAGTAAAAAACTGCAGTGCCTCTGCTTCCAGTGACAAATCGAAAATCTTAAGGAAAACACCACTTCAGCCTGTAGAAACCCCCAAACACGTATGGTCAAAGCTGGCAATAGACATTATGGTCCCTTTTGAAAATCTGGAAGCAGTAAAAATATTCATCATCGTGATCGTGGACTACACATCCAAATGGACTGAATGGGGTGTAGTAGAAACCAGCGCAACCACAAAAAAGGTCATTGACTTTCTAACGGAAATATTTAACAGGGAAGGTGACCCCAGAGACAAAGTCTCAGACAACGGGTCCCAGTTCACTTTGTCGGAATTCCAAGAATTCCTTGTAAAGAAATCCATCAACCACATCACCACATCACTCTACCACCCAATGTCCAACGGATTGGTGGAAAGAATGAATAGACTAATAAAAAGTGTCATCCAACTAGCCACAGCCAATGCTATGCCATGGAGAGAAACCCTCAAGGAGGCCTTGCATGCATATAGAACAACGCCGCACTTCACCACTAACTCAGAACCCTTCACCTTGATGCGAGGCAGAACAGCAACCAACCAACTGAGACCAGCATGGATTTTCTTAGATACTGGTGAGGCAATAATAAACACGGAATGGAAGGTGGACATGGAACAAATCCACAAAACTATAAAAGAGAAACAAAAGAAGTACAAAACTTACTATGACCAGAAGAACAGAGCAAAACAAATGACCCTGCAGAAAGGTGACTGGGTCTGCGTCAGAGAACCCAAGAAGATACTCAAGGGCGAATCCAAATTTAGATCTCCACAAAAAGTCACGCGTTGCCATGGAAAATCCGTCACATTAGAGGATGGCAAGAGATGGTCCCACGACGAGCTCGTGAAAATAACCAATGACACCTGCAGACTGAGCACTTCCAAAAACAACCACAATGATACCTGGTCAAGAGAGGATGTGAAGAGAACAAACACTGACACTTACAGACCCAGTACTTCTACAGATCCACATGTTGGCACAAGCTGGCACAACGAACACCGTCCCAACGATGAGGAAACATCTGCCAGAAGTCTGTCGAGAAGGAATCGCAGGATCATCCGGAATTTCAACAATGACTTTGTTTACTATTGATCAGCAACTGTCCACCCTGTCTCACCCCGCACCTTCCCTCCCCACCCTGCCTCCCCTTCCTTTCCTCTCTTTCCCATAGATAAGGAGATGTTATATGTTTTATTGATACTCCATTCCACCCAGAAAGGAGAATGCTGTTTCCCCACGTTCCACCACGGAACGTAACGCCATTTTCCCCACTGACTGCCCCAGCCTCCGGGGGCCATAAAATAAAGCTCTTAGTCACTTACCCTCAGCGTCAGAGTTTATTACATAGGCTCTGATGGGTGCAGATCTCTGGTGCTCCAACTTTAAGCTGGCCCTGTATGTTTTCGCTGTTTCAACCACCACAACAGCTGGCCCTGAAAGTGCCCCTGTGACACCAAAACCAGGTGCAATCCGCTCTGCAGAGGATGCTGGGGTCACACCATCAACCCTCCCAGGCTGGGCAACTCTTTTCTCACTGCAGTATCCATCAGCAATGTGCCAACAGATCCTCTTAAAATCAGCCAATAACCATGGCCAATGTTGTCCCCATTGGGCCCTTCTTGAGCATTGGGCATTGCAATGGGTCATCAGTACTTCCTTTTTTTTCAACCTAGTCTTTACAGTGTCCTCAAGAATATAAGGACCCTTTTCTTATCCTGCCCTGGGCAATGGCACTGTACACTGGTACTTGGGCCCCTTTTCTTCACCCTGCGTCTCTTATTGGGGCAGAGCTGTTCATTTTCTTCGCCCAGGTGACCTTCTGCCTTGGGAAATGTATATGTACTGGGTCTTACACTACGATGCAGCTCCCCTCTTTTCTCTTTTCTTCTTCTGTGCCATCTAATGGGCCAGCTAGCCGTGGGTGATGGGACTTACTTTTGGGGGAAGTGGTTCCTCTTTCTTCTTCTCTGAACCCCCTGCAGCAGACTGGTCAGCTGAAACATGTTCTCTTGGCACCTAGGTTCATCTACAGGCCTCAAACCTAGACCTACTCATCTCCAGTGAAATAACGTAAGATCCTCAGCACTTCAGGCAGGTTCCAACACAGGTTACTTTATTCTGCTTCAGTCAGTTACATTAAGATGTTAACAGAGATAACCACTGGTTGCCATCACCCAGGCAGGAACTCTACAACTGGCACAGTATGGAACCTTCAATCCAAGCATTCCCTCACTCACAACATTACATTATCTCTGACCCTCCAACACTCTCTCTTAAATCACCAAGCACCTGTATTCATGGCAAGCACACTACAACATATCTCCCTTCTTTCCAAATCACACATCACAACAAAGCACATCACAACAGAGAACACAAAGAAAAGTCCCATGGTACCCGCAGGAACAAAGTTCTACTACCACATGACCTGGAGTGTGGATGAGCATAGAAAGAATGCAGGTGACCTGAGGGGGGTGACGAAAATATGATCCCAAAAAAACCTAGATGTGAAGAGATAATGAAGAAGATTGAATAAGAGGAGTTGGTTGAGGACTCAACCAGAGGGGGGAATGTAGAGGGTCAGGAGGACATGCCATCCCTAGCTACTGCCCCCTCAACTCTGTCATACTGGAACAGTAGGAGAAGTGCCCTATGTGCAACACCAGGTATCTTCCCGATACCGCGATGAGTGTATGAGAGATGATATTCATTTAGACAACCGTATCGAATGTACCCTGCCACTGAGAGGGTGGAAGGATGTTTGCACACACCATTCGACAAAATAGAACTATAAGTGAAATCTGGCAAGAGCAGAGTGATGTCATAGAGGAAAGATACTGAGACTCACTGAAAAAATATGCAAATACTCAAAAAATAACGATGTAACTGAAGTCACAAGAGAAACATGTAATTGAATATGAAGAAATCATATATATGATATGATATGATAGGTGATTTATATAGCGCCTATACACAATGTGTTTCAAAGCACTTCAAGGCAAAGGAGGGAACAATGGAAAATACAATGACATTCTTACAGGCCATGAACAGTAATGATGTGAAATTAACTATCATACTCGGCCTGACAACATTTCTGGTAAAGCCGTAGAAGAACAAAAGGTGAGGGAGAGAGGTGCAGAAAGGCAGTGGAGGAACATAACAAGCAACTATGGTACTAGGCCTGATGACATTTCGGACAGTGCTGGAGGGGGGGACAAGTAAGGAGAGCAGGAGGAGACAGATGAGGTTGCTATCATAGTAGGTCCAGGGACAATGCTGATACAGTAAGTGCATAGAAGAAAGTATGGGGAGGAGGTGAGGAGATTGGAAAGGGAGAGGAGGAGAGAACAGAGAGTAAGCAGTCAAAAAGAGTGGAGAAGCAAGAGGGGAGAGCAAATACAATTGCAGAAATCAGTAGTAACACATAGGGCCTCATTACGAGTGAGGCGGAACGGGTTAACGGGCTCTGCTAAAGGAGATAGACCCGTTAAACCTGTTCCACCTCATTACAAGCTCCCCTCGCGGGACCCGGTAAGTAACGCCTGGTCAAACCAGGCGTCCTTACTGGGTCCCACGAGGGGAAGAGGGAGCAAACAACGGGCTGGTCGTAATCGGGCCGTTGTTTGCTCCCTCTCCCATTCCCATTGAACCCTATGGAGGCTCAGATGGGAATGGGGAAGGTCCGGGCCCAGATTCCTGGAGGGAGGAATTACCAGGCCTTTGTTACGCTCACCTGGCTCCCACAGAGGCGTTGATCTGAACTGGACGGCTGCGGTCTCCACCAATGTGACGCGTAGGGCCGAGATGACCGACTGGACTGGCCCACCTAGCTTCGTTTGTTTGGCACGTAGGAATATTATTCTGCAAATGGAGAAAGGGAATTAACCACCCGTGGAGTTGAGTGTAAATCCCCCCACCCCCGCTGTTCTCCCCACATATCACCTTTGAAGTCCCCTCTTATAGTCTCACCTGATGGTTTGAAAAGATGAGCTCTCCATCCTTCATTGAGCGAAGGGGTGTGTTGATAACCAGTTGCTTCACTGGCTATAAGGAATTGGTGAGTTCCAGAACAATATTGACTCCGAAAAGTATGTAGTTCGTAAGAGTTCAAAGGCCTGACTTTCATTCTTGTCCGATTCCTTGCAGGTTGCAGCTTGACCCTAGTGAAGAGTTCCTCGTGGCAACCGGTAATATTCTGGTAAGGATTTGTATTTCCAACACAGTTCGATAAATAATGTCAATATGTAACCTGTTGCTTTCTCCTTTATTCAGGCGCTGAGAGAAAGTATGAAGTCTCAGGGAATAATACCTCAGGCGGTAAAATCAGGTAAGTCTATTGTGGTGAGGAGGGTTCCCCTTGATAGTCCCTTTGTTTCACCTTGCTGTCCTTTTGTTTCCCCTTAGGGGCCGGGGTTCGGCGAAGATGCAGTGGAAGCTGCGCCGACCCGTGAAGAGGAATAGTACCCCCGGTGGTAAAATCAGGTAAGTCTATGGGGGGGTAACTAATATTCCTCTGTGTATTCCCTTGGCTCACCTTGCTGTTCTTGTCTACTCCTTAGGTGCCGGAATGTGGCGGGAACATGCAGGAGGATACGGTGGAATGTGAAGATGCTGCGAAGGCCGGTGAGTTCAGCGCGGCGCTGCAGCAGGTGAGGCGACGCGCATAAAATAACTTCTTTCTTCCAGCTCGAAGGCGCGATGGATCGGTAATTCAGGTAAGGATCAAAGGTATTGTTCTTGTTCTAACCTTTTCTCTTGCTTTCTCCCTTTTTCTAGGAGCTCCAAACTCGAGGCAGGCGTGGCAGAAGACTGGATGCAGACTTGCACGGTGAGCGTTACGCTGCTGGATGCAGAATAACGCAAAGCGTGTGCTGCTCTTCGGGTGTGGTTTAAATAGCCTCCAAAGTAGCCCCAGGTAAGTATTCCTCCCCAGCCCCACCCGAGTAAAAAAAATAGTCCCTAGGTAAAATAGTCCCTTCCAAGCCTCATTTGGCTTGGAGCTCTTGCAGCATGGTCTGCATCAGGTAAGCTTGCAGCATGGCCTGCATCAGGTAAGGTCTACTCTATGAGCCTGGCGCAATAGGCGCCAGGACTGACTCGCCATATGAGCCTGGCTCCATAGGCGCCAGGACCGCACCCAAACAGCCCCTAGCAGGGGTTTTTGGGCTTGCTCAAAATAACTTGATGCCTGCTTCTGGGGTTGCGGGACCTGGTCTGGGTCCCCAGGGGTAGGCTTCATGACAGCCTTCCAAACTTGGAATGGCCCGGTAATTCCCCATTTTGTGAACCCGACCCAATTTCGGCGGCAGCCATGCCGCTAATAGCGGCATGGCTGCCGCAAAGGTTGTAATGAGGCCCATATGTTGCAAGCCAGGATACAAGATGAAGATGGGAACAGCATGATTCAGGGCCACCATGAGTACAACATGCAAAGGAAGTCTATCATGAGAGTTGAGATAGAGTGACCCACCGTTAATCAATAACATCCATAAAATTCAAATCCAGCATTGGCCACAAGACAGTGATGGTGAAACCAGAATGTATCTGGACGGACTCTGGCAGAAGTAGGCTGGGGGGGAGCAGGGTAGCAGAATCAAGAAAAAAGTCAAAACCTGAGTGCGAGAAGGGAGAGGGGCACAAGGGAACATCCTTGCCTCTCCCCTCCCTCCCTGCCCCTTCTCTTGCTCCCTCTTCAACTCCTTCTCTAACACCTCCGCAGGGCATACCTCTGATCTGTAACCCTCCCCGGAAGTATTTCAAAGGTGGCAACCTTCTCCACATTGCCACTCTAAATGCTCGCTCTGCCATCAAGCACTCCTCTGATATCTGTCGCCTTCTTGAGGAACTGGACCTCGACGTCCTCGGTCTCACTGAGACATGGTTCACAGCCAGCTCTGCCACCAGCTTCGACACACTCCTACCTGACGGCTACAAGATCCTCTCCGTGCCCAGGCCTAACCGTTCAGGGGGTGGTGTTGCCCTTATCTTCCCTGAGTGGATTCCTGCCTCTGTCACTCCTACGCAGACCTACTCCTCTTTTGAATGCCTTGTCTGCCGACTCTCTCTCTCTCCTAGCCATTCCCTTACCGTGGCTACTATCTATCGACCACCTGGTCAAATTTCCTCCTTCCTCTCTGAATGGGCTGACCTCTCCTCCTCACTCCTGTCCTCAACCACCCAACTCCTCTTTCTCGGTGACTTCAACATCAACCTCGATGCCTCCTGTCCCCCCACTGGTCTCTTTCGCGAACTCTGCAACTCTCTCTCACTCTCTATTCTCCCGTCTGGGCCTACTCACTCTGCAGGGCACACTCTTGATGTTCTGATCTCTTCTGACCTTCCCCTCTCCCTCCCTCTCTCCACTCCTCTCTCCTGGAGCGATCACTTTCTCCTATCCTCCCACCTCTCCCTCCCTACCCCACAGGCAAAGCCATACTCTTCACTGCCACCCACCTTCTCGGTCATCCGACCCATGAAGCGCGTGTCAGTTGAGGCTTTCGCTGCTACCTTCTCGCCCCCTCCTCCCCCCTCGGCTGACTCCCACCCTGACACAGCCCTCTGCATGCTCTATTCCTCTATATCTGATACTCTCGATATCCTTGCCCCCGTCATGAGAATCCGCCTGAAGCCCAAAGCCAAATGTAACTCCTGGTATGACTCGGATCTCGTCACCCTAAAACGCAAGTGCAGGGTGGCAGAGAGGAAATGGCGTGCTTCATGTTCATCCTCTGACAAACTGGCCTGTCGCCTGCTCCAAAGGCAATACCGGCTCTCCGTTCTCACCAAGAAGGGAGCCCTTATCCAAGCCCGCATCTCTGAGGCATCTAACAACTCGGCCGAACTCTTTAAAATCTGCAAGGAGCTGGCCAACCCTGCTGCAGTCTCTACCTCTCCTGTCCCCTCCCAGGCCCTCTGCACTGCACTGGCCTCGCACTTCATCTCAAAAACTCAGGACATCCTGTCCTCGCTCTCCTCCTCTCTCCCCCCTCCCTCTCTTCCCGGCTCTTCCTCTTGCTCTCTTGCAGCCGCCCCTCCGCCCTCCTTCTCTGCTTTTCCACCTTTTTCTGCTGATGAGGTTTCCAGACAAGTCCGATCTATGAAAGCCTTGTCTAAACAGGTTCACCCCTGTTCCTCCAAAACCATCAAGGACCACATCGACTCCCTGGCTCCTGCCCTGGCTGACTTTTGCAACCACTCATTCGCCTCTGGAGTCTTCCCATCCCCCCTCAAGCACTCCCTTGTGCACCCCCTCCTCAAGAAACCCTCTTCCGACCCCTCCTGCCCGGCCAATTATCGCCCAATCTCCATTACTCCCTTCCTGGGTAAGCTCCTGGAGAAACTGGCCATCTCCCAGCTTAACCTCCATGCTGAATCTGTTGGTAATCTTCATGACCATCAATCCGGCTTCAGAGCGGCCAGAAGCACGGAAACTGCTCTCCTGAACATCCGTGAGGACCTGCTCCTGAACCTCGATTCCAACACTCCCTGTGTTCTCATTCTGCTCGATCTCTCCTCTGCCTTTGACACTGTCAACCATGCCATCCTGCTCAACTGTCTCCGTGATAACCTGGGTATCACTGGTCAGGCTCTGGCATGGCTGACTTCTTTCCTTTCCGGTCGACCCTCCCAGGTCCAAATGGGCTCCTTCCTCTCTGACATCTTTTTCTCCACCTGTGGTGTCCCCCAGGGTTCCAACCTCTCTCCCTGGCTTTTCAACCAGTATCTGGCACTCCTTGCCCACCGCATCGCCGCTCTCTGCCCCTACTTCCAGTGCTATGCAGACGATACCCAGCTCATTTTCAGGCTACCCTCGGCCTCCTCCTCTCCTTCCCTCATCTCCGACTGTCTGTCTGCTATCCAGGAATGGTGTGCCGCCAATGACCTCTGCCTCAACGCCAGTAAGACTGAGATTCTACTCATCGGCACACCCACTCCCTCCTTCCCTGCAGCTCTCTGGCCGGCCTCCCTTGGCCCCCTTCCTGCCCCTACCTGTAAGGCTAAAAACCTCGGGGTCATCTTCGACTCCACACTCTCCTTCTCTCCTCATATATCTGACGTCTCTAAGAAGTCACACTACCAGCTGCACCTTCTCAGAGGTATTCTTCCCTTCCTCTCCTTCCCCCAGAAGCTCACTGTCTCCCGTGCCCTGGTTCTCTGAAGGCTGGACTACTGTAACAGCCTCTATCTTAATCTGCCTGCCTCCACTCTCCGCCCTCTGCAACTTATCCAGAACAGAACTGCGAGACTTGTCCTTGGCCTCAAGCCCAGGGACCGTATCTCTCCAGGACTGAAATCTCTTCACTGGCTCCCAGTGGCTGCGAGGATTAAGTTCAAAACCCTCTGCATTGTCCACAAGGCCTTCTGGGGCCTGGGACCTAAATACCTTCAACTCTCTCTTCCTAAATATCTTCCTTCACGAGCCCTTCGCTCATCCGTCTCCAACTCCCACATGGTCAGCCGCTTCTCGAAGCAACGAGCTGGGGGTAGATCTCTCTCCGCAGCAGGGGCCTCCCTCTGGAACAGCCTTCCTGCCTCCCTGAAACTTGAGGAGAACCATCTCTGGTTCCGGAAGCACCTCAAAACCTTCCTCTTCGCTTCTGCCTTCTCTCTCCCTCTCCCCTGCTAAACCTGCTAAACTCCCCACTGAATTCAGCACTAAACCTGCATCTGGGCCACTCTCAGCAACCTCGGTCCAGGGCCCAGCCACTCTCCACTTGCACTGCCTCCCTGGCTCCCCCTGCACTGTGGGACTGTCACTGTATCCCTACAGCCCCCTTCCCAGCACTTGCTCTGCACTTACCTCGCACTTGCCACCAGCTGGCCCTTTTTATTTATTATTTATTATTTATTATTTTTTTACGCTACTTACCTTGTACTGCACTTTCCCCCCCACCTCCTCCCCCTGCACTTCCTCCTTTTCCCCTTACCTCCGCACTTGCGCGATCTGAATGACACCTGGCCTAGTAGGATCGTTTGTCTGTCTTCCCCTTGTTTCCCTCCCTCCCTGCCTCGTCGCGCCTTGAAACACTTGTGTATAGGCGCGTTACAAATACCATATCATATCATATCATATCATATCCCGGGGGGACCAGAGGGGGCGGGGATGGCCTGTGGGGACAGAGGGAGTAATCCCATGTTGGTGCATGCTTACCTGCTGTCTGAGCAGGGGGCCGGGCCCTGGGTGCTGCTGGACTGAACAGGAATTGCCATTTTCTTTGTCTGCCTTTCGCTTTGGGCACCAGGGCAAGCGACGCCCTTGATCTAAGAGTAAGGAGCAGGAAGGAAGTGGCAGGTCTAAGAAGTTTAGGCCAGGTGACCTAGATCCTCTTGCACCTGCTACCCATCTGCAAATGAAAAGAGGCTGGAGGGCTCCTTAAGTAGGGAAAAAGAGCAGCAACCAGGAAGGCACCAGGTGGGCCGAGCTTGCTAAGTGGGAAAAAGAGTGGCAACCTGGAAGGCGCCAGGTGGGCGGGGCTTAGGCCAGGTGACCTAGATCTCCTTGCACATGCTCCCCATCTGTAAAGGAAAAGAGGCTGGAGGGCTCCTTACGTAGGGAAAAAGAGCAGCAACCAGGAAGGCACCAGGTGGGTGGGATTTGCTAAATTGGGAAAAAGAGCGGCAACCAGGAAGTCATCAGGTGGGCCTGGCTTGATAAATGGGGAAAATGAGAGGCAACCTGGATGGCACCAGGTGGGCTGGGGCTTAGGCCAGGTGACCTAGATTCCCTTGCACCAGCTCCCTGTCTGCAAAGGAAAAGAGGCTGGAGGGCTCCTTAAGTAGGGAAAAAGAGCAGCAACCAGGAAGGCACCAGGTGGGCCGAGCTTGCTAAGTGGGAAAAAGAGCGGCAACCAGGAAGGCATCAGGTGGGCGGGGCTTGCTAAGTGGGGAAAAAGAGCTGCAAGCACCTGCTCCCCATCTGCAAAGGAAAAGGGGCTGGAGGGCTGCTTAAATAGGGAAAAAGAGCGGTCACCAGGAAGGCAAAGTTGGGCGGGGCTTCCTAAGTGGGGAGAAAGAGTGGCAACCAGGAAGGCACCAGGTGGGTGGGGCTTGCTAAGTGGGGAAAAAGAGTGGTAATCTGGAAGGCACCAGGTGGCCGGGGATTTGGCCAGGTGACCTAGATCCCCTTGCACCTGCTCCCCATCTGCAAAGGAAAAGAGGTAGGAGGGCTCAAGTAGGGAAAAAGAGCGACAGCCAGAAAGGCACCAGGTAGGCAGAGCTTGCTAAGTGGGGAAGAAGAGCGGCAACCTGAAAGGCACCAGGTGGGTGGGGCTTGCTAAGTTGGGAAAGATCCCCTTGCACCTGCTCCCCATCTGCAAAGAAGATAAAGTAACCTGCTGATTAATAAGTGTATATGCGCAGAAATGCAAGATAGATGAGAAATAGAGAAGCGGGCTGCAGAGGAAAACATGACATGGCTGGAGCGGCCAGGATGGAAAGATGGGCATCGGACTCATTTTAAAACTAATCAAGCTACCTCTGAGACAGACCAGGGCTGCAGAGTCAGAGCCAACTGGAAAAACAGCTTTGTGTGAGGAATAAATATGAGTCTATTGGCCTGGGATTAAGGATCCTACTTCAAGGAATTATTGCAAGGCACAAGGGGAGTCAAAGAATAAGCCATGTATGTAAAACATATTTCTCTTAGATTAAGCACAGGAGAAAACATCTGGACGAGCCAAGTATTAGACAATTAAAGGTGCAGAAAACCTATGTAAAATGGAGTGAGCAAGATTCCAGAGCCCAAGAAAGGTAATGACACCCAGCTCAATTCAATCAAATAGCATGAAATAGAATGTTGAGATGAACACATTTGTGGTGTCCCGACACGTGATTCAGAAGATGAAAACAAGTGCTATTCATTAAGCCTAAACAAAGATAATGCTGTGCCTACACTCCCTTGAGTGTCCCAGAATAGAGAACAGGCTGTGAGGTCAACTGCAAAGGAGAAGCCTTGGCTTGGAGCCTGACCGATGAGAGATGATGGACTAATTGGGAAAGTGGGCAGTTGTCTGACATTGCTTGCAGCATCTGAGTTTCATTTTGCTTACGTGCTCCGAACAAGCTGAAGGTCCGAGGTTGTGAAGGCATGCCAACCAATCAGAGGGTCTATGTAGCAACATGCTATACAATATTGCAAAGACCAATCCGCTGTCATTTCCCCGCTATAATTAGTATTATACCTATTTAGAGGTGGTTCAAGTCATGCCAAATAAGGGGCAGCCAATGACGGTATTAACACATATGCATACCATGGGTACATATGTTTCCTTAGCCAATCCCTCCCTTCCATAGTTTTAGTTTTACACGTAGGATGATGTCATAGATGCTGCATATCGAGGTATCAAACCTTTGTATAATCACACTTGGGTGTGCATGCGTGAATTACTGCCTGTTATTTGCCAGATCTTTCAGTCTGGCTGGTCCTAGATCATTATTGGTAATTACATCTAGCACACAAGACGCTTCAAGGTGCTAGAGCACACTTTCATTAAAGATAGACTTGACCTAACCTTCTCTTCCACTTTCATCTTCTATTTAGACAGTGTGCCCTTCACCTAAAACACAAAACCCAAATAAATGAAGGAACCCACCTCCCTCACTACTGCTTCATTTTTAAACCACTTGTGCCTCTTCAATTTGCTCTTGGCACTGACCGTCATCACAACTTATTTGGTAACATTTATTTCTAAATGATTATTTCTGATGTAAGCAGTTGCTCCATTTAGGCAATGTTGCAGACTAGCAGGTGTAAAATCTATCAGAATTAGGTTGTCCGCATATCCAATACAGGACACATGCAAACTCCCACATTTTGGAGGATATCCACCCCACTTATTACATTCAGACCATAAGTTGGCCAAATACAGATTGAATAAAGTTGGTGTGATTACGCAAGGTTGTCGGACTTCACGATTCAACGATACTGGGCTAGACTATGTGTCTGAGGTATTTAGCCCAATCCTGGCCACATTGTTTGTATATAGCAGCCAAATCATGCATAGTATTCTTGATCTATTCCCCACACTGTAAGTTTATAGAACAAACTTGTCAGATGTACATGATCAAAAGCAGAGGAGAGATCCAGGACCACCAGTTAGATTACCTTGCCCGTCCCCTCACTAGCCAGAGACATGATAGAAGCCAGTACTAGGCCACTCTCGATGATTCCTACACCCCTTCTATAGCTTGTCTGAAACAGACTAAACAACTTAATGCTCTTGGCCCAATTCATTAATTCCTTCAAAACAACTGATGGCAAGATTTTTGAAGAGGTGTCCGTCAAAGGGCTAAGGCGATTGCTAGTCAGATCCCTTTGTTTGCCTTTCTTATAGAATGTCACAATTATTGTTTGATTCCATGAATGAGGAAGTACACCTTCAAGGACTACCTGCACAAACAATCTAACCAAATTATCAGCCCATAAATTACTGTTATTAGCCCGCAATCCATTCGGTCCACACACCTTAGATTTGTTTAAGTTACCTATAAGGAGTTCAATTTTGTCAATCACTAACCTATGGGTTAATTGCCATCGATTGTCATCGTACAAATCTGCATGGTTCAGTGGAGTAGTATGCACACCAAATTTTGCAGAGAAATTCTTGATCCAATCCGCCTCCATTACACATATGGATTAAGCTAAAGGTTGTCCTTGCTCTTTCTGATTCAAGGTCCCCCAGATGAATCTAACGTCCCTCTTTGTGATAGCTGCAAGAAGCTAGGGACTGATCTTAATAGTTTTGCGATCTGTACAATTTTAGCCAGTTTCTGCTTCATTTTACGCCTTTCTTTTTTTAAATCTTTCCAATCAATAATTTTAGATAATCACACTTTTCTTAAATCGAAGCACAAAAGTCACTTCTTGGCATTTATAGCCATACTTAAACTCTCTATTCTCAACAAACACCCATTATTTCCAAACATTTTCTGTAGGAGGCACAGTTATTAATTTACCAAGCAGGGATTTAAATTCAGAGGGAGAGGTTTATGTGCGCTTCTCATTCTCTGTCAAATTATTCCACCATTTCGCAAAGTTCACATTCACCTTCACACTGTTTCTCTATTTCCTATAGAATTAGTGATCAGATTACTACAACTCTGTTCCAGCGTCTTGTCATGACCAAACTCGTACAGAGTGTCAAGCATTGCATGGTCACCAAGATTTGTCCTGGCTTCCTTGAAAGATCTTACGCTCTTTTGTTCCACATTAGCAAAACATATGTAATCAATGGCTGAACTAGATAACATTCGAATCAAGGTGGGGCCAAGAACAGGCTCTTTCCCAAACAATGTATTAACCTGAACAGAAAACACAGGGCCAGAAAATGCACCCAAATCAAGCCATCTTGACTCTTTTTACCATGGGTCTCGGGATCATCCACGTTTCCATGGTCTCCATCAAGACCTGCCAATTCATTCTCAACATAAGGCCAGGTAAAGTTGAGATCTCCTCCCAAAGGTATGATGTTAGACATCGACCGACCATACCAAAAAAATATTTTTCTACGACATTGATGTCCTCTTCTACTCCTACTTGAACAGGATAGTAGTCGATGTTAAGTATTAAGGTATGAATCACAGAAGCTTTATGATTATCAACAACCTCTCCTGTCAATACTGCACCTGTGTTGGTTTTGAGTTCTTTAATGGACCGGCCTTGTACATTTTTATGGCAGTAATAAGGCCACCGAAGGGTTTTTGCTTTTGTCCTTTTCTTGAATTCTTCATAGCTACAGAGTATCCGTCAATGACTGGTTGCTCACTTAGCCATGACTCCTGTAACAGAATAATATCATATGATTTCAGCATAACACTCATTTGGGAACCCAAAAAGCTTTTATATTCCCTCAAGTTCAAACAAAATACTCTTTGTTGTTTCGTCTCAAAAACCTGGTCTGAAGCCCATTTCGTGGGGAGTGATGATGACAACCAACCTCAACTACCTTGTTGTGACCAAAACACACCGGTCTTCGACTTTCCTTAGTAATCAAGCATTTGATATTGGTATGCCCAGACCCAGAAGATTTAGTTATCTCATTTTCAATCATGTAATTATGCTGAACACAATAACTTTCAAAGCCTCTCTTAAGTATTTTGTCGTATTTAGCATGAACAAAGTTTCCTATCAACTTTGAGTAAAAAAGAACCACACACTTCCCTGGATGCGTGCGGTCAAACAGATGAGCAAAAATGAATATCTGAAGAAGTAATTACCGTTAAGTCAGTGATTGTTTCAAAAATAGACATGATTTGTGCCCTATTAGAGGGCACTTGTTTCTCTGTCTCAAACACAGTTTCAAACATTATGGGTGATAAATGTGCGTGTTTACACCTGTTAGCACCCTTTATAGGATTAAGCTGTGACTTCTCCCCTAACTGTTCCACGGTAGAGGTTTTCATTAAGCTTGGACCTTTCTCCAACCATCCCCGAGATATGGGGAGTGAGTCCATTTGTCGACTATTGGCCGGTACACAAATTGTGTTCCGTTCTTGGGTTTTTTCCATCGTTATGTCCTTCGTCAGATGCTCATGAGTGTCATCCACACTGTTGAAACCACCACTTGTAGGTTGCAGAAATCTTCTGATTCCTCCCTTTTTATTTTATTTTTTATTTTTTCTTCTTTCCACAACTCTTCAATGGGGTTCCTCCATGTGGGTCAATTGGTGTATTAGTGCTTTCTGACCCGCTATTAATGTGAGCCATCTCCTCTCCGATACAACTCATCACCTGAGCTGAGCCAGTTTTTGTGTCATTTATTGTAATAATCACTGAATCTTGAGTTATTATCATCACATATTGAGTGCTCACTTGCATCTCCCCTCTTTGTTGCATTTAACCTAGTTCGTAAATCATTTCTTGAACCTCTGTTCTGGAGTTTGGCCCAACCTTTAATATTCTTATTTTTTTTAGTCTGACTGGAAACAGCCTTCTAGTTTCGGAGTGTCCATTATCCACAATGGCCCTCTATGATCATTCTATACATACCACCTCCTGTAGCTTGTCTGCAACAACTATGTTTATTTGGAATCCGGATATTAATGATGAGTCTACTGCATTCAGCCTGGAAATAAGAGTTCTCAGATCATTTTCTAATAAGACTGGCTTTATTTCTCTTAGGACCTTTGAATTTTCCCTTATTTACAGCACTACAGTGTTGTAAAGATGTATAAAAGATTGCAACACAATATTTAAAGCTACCAATGGGCTAGTGGAACCATCAATCACATCATTCTGCACCTTAGTCTCAGTTTTCAATGGAAAATGAGAGTGTTCCCCTACACTCCACTGCTCATAGGAGTCGACATCTTGAATAACGTCCTTTGTAAAGTCTTCAATATCCGGATTATTGAAGAGTTTAGGAGACATGCTCAGTCTAGGTGACTCTGCGTCCAATGCCTGTATTTCTTCCTCAAGGCTCGTGCACACATCCATACATGAAATACTTGCATGCCTTTCCACATCTGATATTACAGGGCCAGAAATTTCAATTCCTTCTTGAAATTCCATTCCAAGTCCGACGATCAAGGAATCAGGTATCGATCGATTGGAATTATTTTCTTGGAGCACGTGACTATATAGCTTTGATGGACCTGGTCACTACATTTAATTTTCTGACCATCTCTTTGTCCAAAGGTGTTTGGTCCGAGATCGCAGATTATATCGTTTTGATTTCCCTTATATGATGTTACAGTTATTAATCCAACAGTACATTCCCAGAAACACAGTGAATAAATCCTACTACGTCCACAATCTCACCTTCTTGGTTCAGTATTAGAAGTCACAACTGTCAAATCTCTGTGCTCTTCACTCCTCTGAAGCCACCCAAACCACTCACCGTGGACTGCAGACTGCCTAGTCACTAGTCACCTTGCACTCCACTTCGCGACCCACTTTATGGACACCCGCAAGGTTCAAACTGCAGAGGCACCGGTACTTGCACAGATCACAGGTCACGAGCAAAACCTCCAATGGAAACGCCACAGCATTCATAGACTGCAGACTGAGTAGCCAGGGGAGCCGATCTATGAATTTCCCTGGGGGTGCCCAAATATAGGAAGTGACATCACCAGCAGTTATGACCGTATTTGCACGTAGTCGCCAACTTGGTGAAACCGGGGTGGGGACGCAGAACAGTGGAAACATTGGCTAGCATGTACTGCATATACTAAAGTTAAGTAAGAAGGAGGTTTAAGCCTCCCAATAGCATTCCAGTTAGCCATCACTGCCCCTACTCCGAAGTTTCCTGATTAAAAAGGACAACAGTACGTTATCATGATCTACATCATACCCTTCATACCGCAGAATGACCATCACCCCAAAGGTGGTCTAAATGCCCACCTGAAGCTATGGCAGGTTTTTAGATCATATTGCTGTATCAGAAGGACCCTCTGGAAGTTGGTCACTGTAGTGCAAGAGACTCTACTAGTCCTGAGAACCAGGCAGACTTCCTATTGGACAGCAATATTGTTTTGGGTCCACCTTCTGTGTGAATATCTATATTAGGTTTTTTACCCATTTGCTGTGTTTTTGACTAACATTAGATGCTATCAGTATCTTCACTACAGTTTCAGTAAACCACTTGCATTGTAGTGGCTTTTATACTCAAATAGAAACACATTAAAAATGGTCATTTTTGTTTAGTATTTATGTATATTTATTAACTTGTAAAGATAATGTATGAGCATTAAGAATGGTATAGTCAAATACACAGTTCACTTATTGCTAATATTAGCGAGTAGATACCAAGCATCCATTTTTACGTGAAAAATATTTAAACTACCAAGCCAGATGTGTGTGGTGCCATAGCCCAGTAAAACTTCAACAAATCAAACTTACAATAGTGCTGCTGTAGATTTGCCAGCCAGGACAACAGGTGAGCCATGTTTCATTGCAGCACCTTCCCCATGCAAAATGTATTTTTACATACAGCAGTTTGTTGAATAAATTCTTCTGCAATGGCTACAACATCCAGATGTGCAGCTTCATCTTTGTGTCCATGTAGTAAATTAACAGCATTTAATCGAGCTTTGCCTATTGTAGCTCTTAGATATGTTTTGATGCGCCGAAGACAAGAAAATGAACGCTTTAAAGAACAAGAGGATACAGGGCTAGTTACTGCAATTTGAAGTAGTCGTGCCAGTTCTGGGAACAAATTGCGCATAGGACGACTCCTTTTTACATTGGAACAAGTCAAAGACATCCTGAAAACACATAACCGAAGTCTTGTCCCTTTGTACAATTTCAAGGAACATATTTCTATGTAGCTCTAGACTGCATTCATGGAAGTCAGTCTTATAAAAAATCATGGCATATTCACTGGGGGCGTTCCCTGTAACAAATGTTTCTGTGTTAACCATATGGTCACATGCAGTTGTATTGAAACATTCTGACAAAGCTACCAATGTACAGTCCATGAGTTCACAATAGCCTCGTCTATAGAGGTCTTTGCGAGACTGGAAAACATGGAGAACTGACCCTTCACCAAGGCGCTATGGAATTTTCCTTCTTTTCACAAAATGTTCCTCTAGTTCCACATCTAACTCATCGACTCCTGATGTGGTTTTTGAGAAGAAGTCTTCAAATCCCACACGCAGTTGTGCAATTATGGTTTTAAGGTTTTCAATCATAACCAATGCTTCATGGAACCTTAAATTGACCTTCAGTAGAGCAGTGTTCACAATTTCAACATGGGAAAATACCATGAAAAGAAGATGAAGACCTAGAAAGGTTTTGAGGTTTATGGAGCTGCAAGTGCAACCCATGGGCTTTTGTTCCCGCTTCATTGTAGGCACCGGCTGCAAGTCCCAGAAAGTCTATTATAGAACTGTATTTAGCGAGCACAGTCTTCAAAGATTTTGCTTGAACTGTCCATCGGGTAGGACAGAATGGAAGCAGTTTGATACTACCTTCCTCTTGTCAACGTTCAACACAAGCGAGGCGCTTTGCGGAATTTCAAATGAACCCAATCAAGTCCCTTACAAAACCGAATAGATCCCCAAACTTGTTGATTACCATAGCTACATCCTGAGTTATTAAGATTAGATTGTGTGCAAAGCAGTGCACATAAATAGCTTGTGGTGCCACCTCCTGTACCAATGTCTGCATACCATGTCGATGTTCAGCCATATTAGAAGCACCATCATAACAAGTTTTCCATTTTATAGCCAAACCTCAGGAGAACATCTTTTTAAATGGTTTGTGAAGTAGTGCTAGACGTTTGATAAAAGTAAAAAAAAAATCTCCTCTACGTGAAGATCTTCTTTTGCAATGTGAAAGACTACAGAGACCTCCTCTTGTATTGATAAATCAGCAGCCTCATCTAAAATAATAGAAAATAATGTTGCATCATGAATCTCTTTCATCAGGCCACGGAGCAAATTATGTGACATAATTGCCAGCATTTCATTTAATGCCATGTGACATCCATTTGTACTCCGTTCTTTGAAGCCAAGGTTGCAGTTCTGGGATATCTCTGCCACAAAGTGAGAGAATTGCTTTTAGATTAGAGTCCTTATCAGTATGGCCCCGAATTGCAAGACCTTTCCGAGTTAAAGCCGACAATGTGGTCAAGATATTCACCAGCACTCGTCTGTTATCCCTCATCTGCTTGAGGTGGCCTAACAGCAGGGATGCTGCAACATTCTTACTCCTTTTCACAGATGCTAGTGCCATTGCAGCTGCCCGATGATGATTTGAAGTCTGATGGCTGCTACATCTCTCTATGGCCTTCCTAAAACTGTTAAAGCCATGTTCAATAAAAGCATTCCAGGCATCCTTATCATGGCTACTTTTTGGCAATGGCACACCCTTTTTATTAGCAGCCTGGCATACCTTACAGAAAATGTTTTGAACAGACTCATCATATGTAAGCCAATTATAGGTTTCTAACCATTCCTTTTTAAACGTGTGGTCCTGCTAGGACTTAAAACCATTTGATTCACTCATGTCTGGGCAATATTCCTATGTCACATTGCTGCTGCCAACATCACTGAATGTAGGCACATCAGGTATACTTTCCAGGCATTGTGCTTGGGAGTTTGATGCAACTGTGGAGCTCGAAATTGCAACAAATGCTTTGTCAGGCACATGGGAGCTCTGCTTTGGTTTAGCAGGGGTTATTGTAATAAACCTCTCCAGGATTGCTTCGGGGTTTCAGATGTGTCATTTCCAGGGGACTTGGGTGAAGCGGTCCCTGCTAGGTATAATGTCTCAGAAAACATCTAACTGGCATACAACTGTAAGAAAGAAAATTGGTTGCTGTAATCCATGCAAAATGTATCTCTTGTTGCAAGACGTTTTCTTATATTCCTATTCGAGTTTACTGATTTTATATTGTATGAGGTTTAGTTCATCATCAATCAATGTATCGCCTTCAGGGGTAATGTTTACTTTTTTGTCTTTTTCCTAGGGGCCACAAGGTCCATATGCCCGACGATTTCACAGTAGATACCCATAATTTCTCATGATTTGATGACATATGGTTCTCCCACTTGGGAACAAGAAGCTAGTACATAGCATCCCACAAATCGTGCATATCATGTTGCCCATTATTTATGAACACATATAGTTTAAATGCTGTATAGATGCAACCTGGCTATTATGGCTGACCACTCTTCTTTTAACCTATTGAAATTATGCTGTGCACAAGTGATAGTTGCTAAGATGTTACCTCTGGGTCATCAGATTCGCAAATGGGATACAACTTTCTCTTAACCTTTCAGTGGACACATCAGATGCTTCCGATTAAGTATAACTCAATCACGTGTGGTTTCAGACTTGGGGGAGAGCGTTAACTGCTTTTAACATTGTAGTTTACCAGAAATTCTGGTAAAGTAGTGTGCAATGTTAAAAGCAGTTACCTAGGCTCCCCCTGCAGCAAAGTGATGTTTGCGACTGATGGAAGTACTTGTGTCTAAAAGCTGTAGCCATGGTCGTCTACATTTTTTAATAAGACCCACTTTCCTGGTTTTCAACATTCATTTGAAACACCCCTTATTTAAAAAAACAACGTAGTCAGTAAAACAATTATACCCCACTTATGGTTAATAACATCTTACCTTCCAAGACACAAGCATACAAATCTGTATACTGCCTTACTGTATTCACAACACAGAAGCCACTGCTTCACACAAGCATCGAGAGAAAATATGAAGCATACAATGCATTGTTAACACAGTTTACATATGCACAAATTAGACACTCATAGACTAGTCATTGGTAAATTAAAAAGGTAGGGGGGCAGCGATTAAATTGTGGAAAGGCCGGGGGACCAGGAAATACAGGGCAGTGAGTGGGGAGAGCTTTCTGACCTCCCAGGGGCGGTCTGAGCACTTCAAAAAAATGCAGGTAACATGACAATTACAGAATTACAGGGGGAAAAACATTGTTTCGGCTCAGGCCGGACATTCAAGCACTGCCAGTTTCCCCAATTCACAGCTAGGCAGACACACACAGTGTCCGTGGCTCTGCACATCATTAAGGAGCACAAGTTTCAAACACTGCCTTTCATATGCATGATGGAACATTTCCAACTAAACGAGCTTGCAAAGCACCACCTTGCAAATCAGTGATAGTTAAAGGAAATGGACAGATGTACAAATACACCCAACCCAAAACGATGTTACCTCTACATTTGTGCACCCATCTTGCTTTGCATCTGTGCCACCATTTTTAAAATCACTTTGGGTTGGGTGTACCACTACATCTGTGCACCCCTCTTGGCAAGAGGGGTGCACACATTGTTGGGTGTCCTGACCCACGTTTGAGCTATCATGCAGCAACATTTGGTGCTGTGGGCTTAGAAAATCCAAGATAGCCAAAAAGCCCACATATCCGCCAGAATCCAGGAGAACCACGCAGTTTGTGCGCACACCAAGATGGTCACCCAAGGTGCCACCCATTTTTGCCTATGTTGTGAGCACAGAAGGGCACAGAGCCTAAAACCATTGTAAAAGGGGCAATGCTGATTGCCAAAAGCAACCCATAACTGTTGGGAATTCGTTTTCTTCAGGTCAAACATGGCTAATTTATGGGCACAAAATTATTTTACTGCAGAACTACACCAATGCCATTTGTTGAACCTGGACAATATACTTCCATGTAATATCTCTTGTTTGAAATGCTTGAATTCAAGACTGATCCAAAAAAATGCATGCAGTACCTGCTTTTGACTGAGGGCGGCGCTGGCGGTCTAAACTCTGACAGGGAAACTGCATGTCAGGAGTTGCAGGAGAGGCCTTTACATCAAAGGCTGGGAGTTAATTAAAATCTTAACCGCATGCTGTTCCCAGAAGACAATCTGATTTAATTAACAGGCCAAAGGCTGGGAAACCTCTCACCTCCAGAGATTCACACCAGGAGTCAGAATCTCACATGACCCCTTGATTGATAGAAGGCAGACTGGCTGGCAGCCTCCTGGAGACCACACAATATGCTCTTGCACTTGAATAGAATATGCTGATGTTGACTGTTGACTGTACACAAAGAGCTCGCAGCAGAAGACACATGTGATCACTGACCCACCCAAGTCTTGGAGGCGGACTCCAACACTCTGAGAACTGAATTGAAGGCAAAATATATGTTTTACGGAAACACTGATAACTCTTTGTAATCAAATGACAGGAATGTATAACTTTGAGAGCCTTAATTTAAAAAATGTACCTTCGATTCAAGCCCAAACTCCAATTTGTGTGATGTTCTGGGGCAAAACCCCGCTATTTATGGATACTGCAGATTCTGTGTTTGGGCTAGAGACATGGGAATTTACTGGAGTATGTATGGACAGGCCGTGTATATGTGTGTAGTTTTTGGTGAAAGACCAATATTGCAAAACCAGTTAAAAAACACAAAATGTTGCCGTTTCTGAATGCAAGCTCTTAGAAACATCAGAGTTTGAACAGAGTATACCTCATGTGATATGTGATGGGTGCATGTAATTTTAAACAAATGTGTACCTGTGCAAATATGTATTTGGGTCAAATATAGATTTGTGTGCAATTTGACAGGGGAGTATCCTTTCTGCAGACCATAAAACAGCATCACCATGACACACATTTCCTTCCCCCAATCAAAGCAATGCGGAAAGCTTGACCAATGGGCAGTTGAGAGAGGGGCTGGCTAGTGATGCTGCACACACACCCACTTTCAAAACACATAAAAAGAGAATGCTGGGACAGGTAGAGACATTAAATTCCATTTGCTGCGGAGCATGCTGACCGACGACTTCACATCCAGAGATCCTACACTTAGACTTCCAAGCTAAACAGAGACTACAGAACTTTGAACCAAGAAGGCCCACTGTAAGCAAAAGTATTTGTCAGCAGGCCCAAAAATCATTGCAGACTATTCACAGCCCGACCCAGCTGTTGATTCTGGCCTAAAACCCTGTGCCAGAAAGATCCAGAAGCAGTGCTGTACCCAGAGAAAGCAGAGCAGTATCCAGAACCAGAGGCCAGAGATCCAGAGTGACCCAGACTGCTGTTAGCAGAACCAGAGAGCTGACCCAGATCACTGTGAAGTGCCGATACCAGAACCGGAGTCCAGTCCAAAACCTGACCAGATCCGTGGCGAGGCCTATTTCAAAAATATATTGTGAGTACCTAGCAGAACTGTGCTCTTAGTTAAAATAATCTAATCCAAACTATTTTAATCTAACCAGAACTGCCTCCTAACTGTCACCTGTCATTTGCAAAGCTGTCACATGTCATTTTCTAGCTGCAAAGCTGTAACCTGTCGCTTTGAACTTTTAAAATTTCAAATCCGAAAAACAACCTTCACCAAATCGTTCATAACTCTGTAACCGTTTGTGCTAGAAACTTAGAATCTTACCTTTCCAACAAGCCTAGAACCGACTTCCTACTCCTTATACTTTCTCCGCAATCACGATTCACGCATTCGCGAATTTTGCCGCGATTTGCGATTTGGCCCGATTTCTTTACTTGTAAAAAGATAGCTGCTTTTGCCTGAACTGCTAAATTTCGTTTGCCTCTTAAGAACCATCCCTGAATCATTGCTAGAGTGAGCCTGAACTCATATTAACTAGATATCACTCACCCTGAACCTCCTGAAGGGATTAAAACCATTTTCAGCATATTCCTCACTTTATTGCCAGCACACATAAAAGCATTTTGGGCCTGTGTTCCAAACTTCTGTAGTCTAAGCTTGCTGGGGTGAACTGAATTACATTTGATTGCATTTCTAAGAACTGTGTGCTCTCCTCTTCATTTCCTTACATTGCATAAGGGGGGGGAGTGGATTGCCAGAGAAAGGTGATTACATTGTTTTGTTGAAAGCATATTGAGTATTTTCTGTATTGCATTTTCATTCAACATTGCATCCCTCTGAAACTAGATAAAGCATTCTCTACCACCTTATTCTTCTGTTCCTATTCCCAAGCGTGCTACCTCATCCTTTATACTACTTCTGAGTAACCCAATTAGTTTGTTAGTAGAACATTACCCATTGTTGTTAACTGCTCATGTTCTGAAGTGTGATATTAATTATTAATTTATCATAAAAGTGTGATATATATATATATTGTTTAATTTTTCTCAAATAAACCTTTTAAACTTGCAAAACAGAACTACTTCTTGGCTCAGTGGGGTCAGGGGGATTCCAAGAGAGGGGTGTTATATAGGGGAAGTCATCCAGAACTCATGAACTGGACATAAAGATATATCAATAAGGGTTTCCATTCAGTATCCCAGACTAGGCATTGATTTAGCTGTAGTGTTGAATTGAATCCTCTTACAAATTGGGGGCTCGAGCCGGACGTTTGGGTTAGATCTATCACTTGTGCAGCTTAATACAGCGTGCTAACTGACGGGATACATACATCCGGTCGGATCACCACGCTGTTTTACGCTGTAAAGCACTCTTCAAAGGGACACTCTAAGAAAAAGGTCTGTTTTGCAAAAATAAAATACTAATTTCTGTAAGTCAGGACAGAGATCAATCTCTAGAATGACGACCTTGGTAGACATGAAAATAGCGAGAGAGCACTTCTTACATAAGCTATTTGTGAGAGGTGAGTGGACTCATCAGCACCAAACGGTCTGGTTGCAGGCAATCGCGCAACAGGTCACTGAAACAGGGTCAGATACATGGGGAGATCAGGGTCCCCTACATGTGGCCCTGAGTGAACTATATATGGCCCCTAAGGCCAAGGATGAGCACCACAAGATTGCCAGGGTAGCGGCATATTTATATTTACATATGGGAGCCATGCAGGACAAATGTGCTGAAGGCCAAGATCTGGCGAGTAGGCAACTGCTGGCATTACACAAGGCCCAATCTGATCTGGACTCTTCTGAGCAGAGGCTGCACAGAAGCCAGGAGTCCGAAAATGAGAGTAGACAGTACATCATTAAAATAAAGAAGGATATGGATATCCTGCAACAGGAAAAGGCTGACCAGGATACCAGAATTCTGGCTTTGCAGAAGGAACGCCAAGACAGTTTGGACTCCCTACTGCAGAGCCAGAAAAAGCTGGAGCAACAGATCAATTTCAACAGGGCATGCACAGAGCAGGTAGCCACCCTGCAAATCCAACTAGACAGAGAGAAAGAGGAGAGCAATAAACTGATCCTGAAAGACCTGGATACCCAGGCAGAGTTTGATCAGGAGCGCCAGAAAGCTGGTGCCTTCCAAAGGCAAAGGGACGACCTGGCGTCACAAATTCAAGCTCTTGGTCAGGAAAGGGACACCTTAGGCCAGGAAGTCTGCCACTTAACAAGAAAAATGGAAGAAATCAACTGGCCCACCAGGGACTGGGTGACCTCCAAAAAGAACACCAGGACTTGCTAGAGCACACCAGGAGGGTGGAGGAGGCTCTGGCAAGAAAGGAGCAGGCCAATAGGGACACAGCTCAGGAGGTAACCCTCCTGCAGCAAAGACTGGCCCAGTGCTCCAGGACCAATCAGGAAACGCAGAGAGAGAATGAGGCTCTCTGCCAGCACAACGATAGGCTCCAACAGTTAGCGATGCAGGAGAGACTGATAGAGTCGAGTAAGGCCTTAACTGAGGAACTGAAGGCGCAGGCTCTTGCATTGCAACAGGGAGCAGGGGCGGATAGAGACCAGGTTCGCTGGGAAAGGATAACTCCTGAGCATAACCTCAGGAGCCCTAGTACCAGAGGCCTTTATCTCTCTCAGCCCCTCGACTCTGCCACCCCCATGTCCCCTGTCGCCCATGAGCACCGGGCCACAGGGATGGCAGATTGCTATCCAGCCAAAAGCATGGGGCTCATAGGCCAGTACCACCCAGGTACGGAGGGGCGGGCATCCGGGTATGGGCACCCAAGCACAGTGCAATTTAGTGGGGAACCCCAGGAGAGTAGGCCCATTAACGGCATCCTGAAAACCTCTGCCCAGTTAGGTCAGTGGGGGGGTACCCATCAAATCCTGGCAGCAAAGAGGAATCTGGAGACTCCTCTGAACGGTACAGGACACAGGAGACCAGGTCCCCACATTCTGCCAGCCACTCCCAGGCTTGCAGAATACAGGAAAACCTGGAAGATCAGACAGGAACCTCTGGGAGCAGTGCCTCTGAGTCAGAGGATGAATGGACCAGGGTTACCCGAACCAAAAAGGCCAATAAGGCAAAAAGGGCCTTGCTTAAGGACCCATTGAAACAGATTAAGGCAATCAGGAGTGTCATCACGCCTTATCATAAGAACGCCAAGTATTCTGTTTGGGAACACTTGGAGCTCTATGAGCAAATGATGGAGACCTTTCATTTGAAGGACAGCCAAAGCTGTATTCAGTATGTAAAGTGGACATTCTCCCCAGAGTACTCCAGTTTCTTTGCGGGGCTGGAGGACCAAAATCATTCAAGGTGGTCCACCTATAGGGCGGCCATCTTGAAACATTTTTCTGTCCCCAAGAGGCTCGCAAGGCAGCCTACAATTTGCAATGTGGGGAGGATCAGGCCCCACAAGAATTTGTGCAAGAACTGAAGCGTGCTTTTGCGCAGACCACCAGAAGGGTGCGCACAGACAGCAAAGAGTTTGTCAATACATTTTTCCATGCTCTCCCTAAATATATAATGACCCAGCTCGTGAGAGATTTTCATGAGAAAAGATCTTTAGACTGGGTCATTGAACAGGCTACCCGGATCTATGAGGTGCAGAAGCCCATCGAAAATAAAAATAATGCGCCGAAAAACCCCAAAACCAACAGCACCCCTGCTGCTGCCAAGGTGGCAGAGGTAAAGGTTGCCCCGTTTTAGATTTGGAGATGGGGGGGGCCTAAAAACCTGCCTGCACCAAATAATTCACAGCCCAGAAGGCCCTGGGGCCAGTCACAGACAGGGAGTCGAGGAGGTAGTCCCACAAATGGGGTCCCCCGCTCCCCTGACTATGTAAGTCCCCGCTACAAGGGAAACCGACCTATCCTGGGTTATGTGTGGACTCCTCCAGCCCAAGGGGGGGGGGTCCAGCCAAGCACCTGACCCGGGGAACTTACCTCCTAACTTCCCCCAGAAGGGCAGAAATTCTCCAAATCCTGGGCAGAACTTTTTCCCCAGGTATCCGCCCAATTTCCAGCCCCAAAATCCTCCACCCTTCTATCCCCAATTCCCTGAGCCCAGACAACCTAATCCGGGAGAGGGGAGGCCAAGGGTGGAGGGGTACCAAAATCTTCCCAACCAGGGGTACTACCAGAGAAGGGATAGCTACCCTTCCCGGGATCAGCCCAGGGGAGGAAATAGAGCCCCGTATCAGCCTGAGGGGGTTTCCCAGTTAGAGCACCAGGTCCAAAATATGGCACGGGATCTGGGTCACATACTGAGGGCTCAACAGAACCCTCAGATGAGCATGCCACCACAGAATGCCCCAAACTCTGGACCTGGTGCTCCAGAACAATGACGGGGGTAGCACCCCGATAACACACCGGTTCCCAGGGAGGAGGCACAAGGGGAAGGGGGGTGTAAAGCCTAGGAGGAAGCTTCCTTCCCAACTTGTAAACAGCCTCTGGAAAACCAGGAACCGGAAACAAAATCTCCTGCCCCTGAAAGCCTGCCTTCCAAGGAGCAGACGGGGGGGGTAGGAGAAACAAAGGACCCAAACAGACCCACTTTGTGGAGGAGGTACAGGTCTTCCAATTCGTGGGAGAGGGATCCTCAGAAGATCCTGGGAAAAGGATCTTCTCCTTCAGAGATGGGGGAACTCCTCCCAAGGAAAAATGGGTCCCAAGGGATGTCAATTCAGACTGGGGAGATATGGAGACTGAGCTACGGCCGCCCATCATCTCATCCCAGAACCCCCAATACCGAAATCCCCTGGTTCAAACCCATCCTGGTGACTGCCTCCAAGAAGGGGGGGGCGGCCCAGAACCGGAACCAGGGGAACCCACAATGGCTCTGATCTCCAGTTGCCAACTTTTTCTTTCAGATTCCCAAGACTCTCCACAGAATTCTGCCCAAATCTCTTCTCTAGCAATGTCCAAAACCAGAAAGTTAGCCCACCAGTTGTCCACAAATGTGCATTATCTGTGCCCCCTTGAGGAGAAGGAGGGAAGATACTATGCCCCGGTACAAGTACAGGGGCAGGGTACAATTTTGGCACTGGTGGACACTGGATCCCAAGCTACCCTTCTGTCCAAAAGGGCCTTTGATGAACTAAATGCAGGAAAGGGGGAGAATTACCGTATTCCTCTCACCTCTCATCCTGGACAACTGCAGAACTTTGACGGGAAGGAAATTCCCGTTGAGGGGACTGCAGACTTGGACATTAAAATTGGGCGACACAAGGTGAAACACACGGTCATAGTAGTGACTCCAGAGGGCACCCCTTGTTTACTAGGGAATGACCTCCTGAGAAGGTTGTCACCCCTAATAGATTGTGTAAACAAGGTCCTCTGGACCCAGACTAGCCGACCAATAAAATTAAAACAGAGTGTCAACCATGTTAGTTTAAACGGCACCTGCCACATGGTTGAACAAAAATCTGACCAAGTAGAATTTCACTTCCAGAACAACCAAACTCCCGACGTGACAGTAATAGCAGTAGGACAACAGACTGGTGATGGGGGGTCCTCTCTATTTCTGAAAATCAACCTCCCTTCCAGTTTAAGGTGGTATTCCACACTGGAAGGAAACACCCTGAAATTCTTTACTAATCCACAATCAGAAACTCTCACTCCTATAGTCCAGAAAGATGTGAAATCAGCTCAGAGCCTGGCTGATATTCAGCAAATTGGAGAGCAGTTGTTCATCCCTGTTCAGTTAAATGATGGGAAGGACTCTGTTCTCGCTCGAGTGTGTGTGAACAACGCTAAGAGTTTCATCAGCGAAGCCATGTTCCGCCAACTCCCAAAAGATCCAGCCATTCCCACATTCAAACTGATAGACAAATGGGAAATGGACCTGGAAGCACCCAATTCCAAACATCTCCTGCCAAGCAGGTGCATGCTCAAAATCTACATTGGCAACAAGAGCATAGTCCACAATTGTTGGGTCGTACGAGACGTCACTGCCGCTTTTTACTTAGGCAGTGACATTCTCAATCGCTTTGCCATTAGTTTGGACCTAATAAACTTCAAAGCCTGGTCCCGATTAGCGGATAATCCCATGGGCTTTGATGATCCAGAAAAAGCATTTAGGTCAGCTCAATTGCTACCTTATGCAGTTGAAATTCAGATTAAAGAGGAAGTCACCATCCCAGAAAGGACCCGACAATTCTCCCTGCAAGTGAAAGTTAAAAGAGGACAATATTTGCAAAACCCTGATGCTTATATACATCTAAATGCTTCTCTCCAACAGCAAGGGTTGGGGGTAAACCCAACTCCATTAGTCAACATAGAACATGACACCATCCCAATAGAGGTGGATAACAGCGACTTAAAGAGCATTACTCTAGCCGCAGGCACCATTATTGGAATGGCGGTTGATGACCGACATTTTTCCATTGATCTAGGAAATGAACTGTTAGGACCAATCCCCAAGGACTGTTTTGACAGTGACAGTGAGGACAATACAACACCAGTCAGGATTTTTACCCGGCATGGGGGGAACTTCCTGGTGTACACTTCCTGCCCCTATGGTAAGGAAGATGTGACTTGTGACTTCAGGAGGGATGAGGTGATTTTCCAGGTCTATGAGGGTTGCCTTTCCCACCTGAGGCCTCCAGTCCAAATCAGCACTCAGACCAGGGACTTCTCCACCCAGTTGGAGGAGGCCGCTGAGATAGCCAAACCAGAAGTCTTTCCAGGCTTCAGGCAGATGGTGGAAGAGAGAGTCAACCTAGCTGATGCCTGTGTGACTCTGGAACAGAAGCAAAAGTTGAAACAAGTTTTCTTGGATTTCCAAGATCTCTTTGCGGTAGACTCATACGACTGTGGCCGCACCGACATCCACACAACAACAATCCCCACGGACCCTGGCATGACTCCAGTGTTTGTGAAGCAATATCGCTTGCCTCTCGCATCAATGGAGTCCCTTACTGAAATAATTAAGAACCTTGAGTCCCGGGGAATAATCCGTCCAATATACAGCACCTTCAATAATCCGGTGCTGGGAATAGTGAAGCCAAACGGCCAGTGGAGACTCTGCGCCGACTTTAGGGAGCTCAACAAACGGGTCCATACTTCCCGATGGCCTCTGCCCTACATTGACCAAGGGCTGGCCCAGATCCAGGGGTCACAGGTATTCACTGCAATAGACCTGACCAATGGATACTGGACCGTGCCTGTCAGTAGGGAGGACCAATACAAACTGGCTTTTACTTTTGGGAGCCAGCAGTACACATGGACCCGGACTCCCTTCGGATACCTCAACTCCGGGAATGAATTCAACATTTTCCTACACAAGGCCATGCCTGACCTGGGTGCAAGGGGTAACCTGGCTTATGTAGATGATGTCCTCATCAAAAGTTCATCTGTGGAGAAACACATAGCGGAGATCCGTTATGTTCTGACCCAGTTGAGGGCCGCCGGAGCAAAACTTTCCTTTCAGAAAGCACAGTGGTGTATAACCTGTGTTAATTTCTTGGGGCATCGATTACTGAAAGACACCCACAACTCTGCGGGAACTAAGGAGCCTCCTTGGACTGACTAATTACAGCAGAAAGTTCATTGAGGGCTACGCAGAGATCACCAGACCCCTGATTCATCTCCTGAAGGGGGGGGTCAAGTGGGAATGGGGTCCAGGACAAGCCGAGGCAGTAAGACAACTCAAAAGAAGCCTCTCACAAGCGCCCTGCCTAGCTTACCCTGTCAGAAACAAGGAGTTCTTCCTGGAGATAGGGTTCTCTAAATCGTGCTTGACGGCAGTATTATACCAAAAGCATGACAAAGCCAATAAAGTAATCTCCTATGCGAGCAAAACTTTATCCTCTGTGGAGGAAAAATTCAACGATTGTGAGAAGGCACTCCTGGCAACGGTGTGGGCATTGAAGAATTACCGCCCGTTTATCCAGGGGGAACACATCATAGTGGAGACTCCACACCAGCCTCTGCAATATCTCCAAAGTGACAGAATCCGGGCCGGAAATGTGAGTAATTCCCGAATTACTTCCTAGATTCTGTCAATGCAAGGCTTTCCTGTGGAGGTCAGATATGGCCAAAAACAAGAAGAGTCCCCTCGCGCAAGGTCTGGCTGACTTGCATGATTGTGCCAGAGAAAACTGTCTCGAGGACGAAAGTCTAAAAATCAAGGACAACATGGAGGCATACCTTAATTCCCCACACAAAGTCTTTGAAGAGGACAAGTGTGAGGGAATGCCCACTGTCTATGTGGATGGATGCTCTTACCATGTTGACAACAACGGGGAGAAAGAACTGGTGGCCGGCGTAGGGAATGCATGGGTGAATGAGTCCCCAGAACCCTCCGCTGGATACAAAATTGGTCCCCGAAGTAGTCAGGTGGCAGAATTGATGGCTGTGCATCAAGCCATCCTCACTGCTGTCCAACATCAACTCCACAAACTGGTCATAATCACAGATTCTGATTATGTACGGAACGGGTTCGTGGAACAGCTGGTTAATTGGAAAACCAGAGGCATGTTATGTGCTAACAACAAACCCTTGAAACATGGGAAGTTAATTCAAAACATTGATGATCTGGTCACCTCGAATGGGATGACCATCTACTGGAAGAAGATCAAGGGTCATTCCAAAGTAGAGGGACCAGACAAAACTGGAAATGACTTAGCTGATCAGCTGGCCAAAACCGGGGCCATCCAAGGGGATCTAATAGTGATTGAGTCCCTGTTGGGGGAAATTCAGGTCACTGCTATCACTAGGTCCCAGACAAATGCTCACAATGATCTTTCAATTGCACAATGGAGTAAGGAGACCCCTGATGCTGATTTGATTACCGCTCAGAAGGGGGATCCAATAATTGGTAAATTTTACCAACACATTGAGGACCCTGAGAACTTTCCCCTGACGGATACCGATTACAACGGGAAAAAGGACCTTAGAGTGTTGATGAAATGTCCAAAAATGTTCCGGATCCAAGACGGTTTGTTGGTAAGGAAATTCCAAGCTGGCCATGATCAGTGGGTGGTTCCTACCTCCTTCCGAAGCCTGATGTTATGTCACGCCCATGATGCGGCTACCGCCGGTCATAGGGGGTTTCATACAACACTTGAGATCTTAAGAGAGGTTGCCTACTGGCCACACATGGGCCAGGACCTCTACCAATATTTGAAGGGTTGTCTTGTGTGTGCACAATTTCAGCCAACATCCCTCACACACCGGGCGCCTCTCCAAAAAAGGGGAATGACACTCCCATGGTCAGATTTAAAAATCGACTTTGTAGGCCCTGTGATTCGCTACGCTAGGGGGAATAAGTACATGTTGACCGTTACATGCTTGTTTACCAAGTGGGTGGAATGTCTCCCAGCCCCAAACTGCAAGGCAGAAACAGCAGCTGCCCTGAGGATTAACCACATCTTTTCCCGTTTTGGTCTACCTCAAAGGATTGAGTCAGACAGAGGTAGCCACTTCACCAGTGAAGTGATGACAAAGATGTGGGAGATACTGGGGGTCAAGAGAAAGCTACACATTGCTTACAGGCCAGCTTCTTCTGGAGCAGTGGAACGCTACAACCGGACAATTGTGAGCATATTAAAGAAGTTTGTGGCAGATTCTGGGCCAAGTTGGGATATCCGATTACCTCTGGTCCTAATGGCCATCAGATCTACCCCTTCATCTGCAACCAAAATGTCACCATTCGAGTTGATGACTGGACGCAAGATGGTGCATCCGCAGCATTTGCTCTACAGGACCCAAGAGCAGAGTATGTGGAGAATTTAAGGAAACACCTTCAACATGCTTTTGCCTATGCTCAGCGGAATCTAGAAAGATCAGCTGAGAGTATGAAGACCCACTATGACCTGAAAACTTCCAGGAAGGAATATCAGGTGGGGGACCGGGTCTATTTATACAATTTCCAAGGGAACCAGGCCAAACAGCGAACATTTTTGACTACATGGAAGGGACCGTTTGAAATTTTAGACAAGATCTCCCCTGTGGCCTACAAGATCCGCATCCCCAAGGCGGTTTGGCAGAGGGGGAAGACAAGTGGGTCCACATAAACCAGTTGAAGTGTTGCCATCCCAGGCACACTTTGCAGCAACTGGAGGAGTCCTCTGCAATCCCAGAGGGTACTACTCCAGAGTAATTCAATTCCAACCCTAAAATATCCTACATATAACCTATCAAATTCTGTGTTTCTCAAGTTTATGTGTTCCTGTCGCTTAATTTAAAAAAATGTGCATGTTCATATCTGTTGAGTTCTAAAATATATATGCCACCCCACTATATCAATGGTGGGGGAGAAATGTCCATGAATAGGTATTGCCGCTCTTCCTTTGTCGTCCTAGGAGAAAGAAAACGTGGAGACTGGCCAAGGAGGACGATCCGGAGACCGGGAGCAGAGACGCAAGGGGCCCGGGGTACCGCCCAATATTCCCATCAGGACCGGCGAGGAGAACCGATCGATCAGTACCGGATGGAGGAAAAGATGCTGAACTGTGCCATTTGCAGAATTGGGAGAAGATTATGCGGACATACCAGTACATGGGTCAAAACACTCTTTGCACCCGACTCCCCATCGACTCAGATTTAAAGTGCAGTCGGGTGGGGGGCTTTGTTGGGTGTCCTGACCCACGTTTGAGCTATCATGCAGCAACATTTGGTGCTGTGGGCTTAGAAAATCCAAGATGGCCAAAAAGCCCACATGTGCGCCAGAATCCAGGAGAACCACGCAGTTTGTGCGCACACCAAGATGGTCACCCAAGGTGCCACCCATTTTTGCCTATGTTGTGAGCACAGAAGGGCACAGAGCCTAAAACCATTGTAAAAGGGGCAATGCTGATTGCCAAAAGCAACCCATAACTGTTGGGAATTCGTTTTCTTCAGGTCAAACATGGCTAATTTATGGGCACAAAATTATTTTACTGCAGAACTACACCAATGCCATTTGTTGAACCTGGACAATATACTTCCATGTAATATCTCTTGTTTGAAATGCTTGAATTCAAGACTGATCCAAAAAAATGCATGCAGTACCCGCTTTTGACTGAGGGCGGCGCTGGCGGTCTAAACTCTGACAGGGAAACTGCATGTCAGGAGTTGCAGGAGAGGCCTTTACATCAAAGGCTGGGAGTTAATTAAAATCTTAACCGCATGCTGTTCCCAGAAGACAATCTGATTTAATTAACAGGCCAAAGGCTGGGAAACCTCTCACCTCCAGAGATTCACACCAGGAGTCAGAATCGCACATGACCTTTTGATTGATAGAAGGCAGACTGGCTGGCAGCCTCCTGGAGACCACACAATAGGCTCTTGCACTTGAATAGAATATGCTGATGTTGACTGTTGACTGTACACAAAGAGCTCCCAGCAGAAGACACATGTGATCACTGACCCACCCAAGTCTTGGAGGTGGACTCCAACACTCTGAGAACTGAATTGAAGGCAAAATATATGTTTTACGGAAACACTGATAACTCTTTGTAATCAAATGACAGGAATGTATAACTTTGAGAGCCTTAATTTAAAAAATGTACCTTCGATTCAAGCCCAAACTCCAATTTGTGTGATGTTCTGGGGCAAAACCCCGCTATTTATGGATACTGCAGACTCTGTGTTTGGGCTAGAGACATGGGAATTTACTGGAGTATGTATGGAAAGGCCGTGTATATGTGTGTAGTTTTTGGTGAAAGACCAATATTGCAAAACCAGTTAAAAAATGCAAAATGTTGCCGTTTCTGAATGCAAGCTCTTAGAAACATCAGAGTTTGAACAGAGTATACTTCATGTGATATGTGATGGGTGCATGTAATTTTAAACAAATGTGTACCTGTGCAAATATGTATTTGGGTCAAATATAGATTTGTGTGCAATTTGACAGGGGAGTATCCTTTCTGCAGACCATAAAACAGCATCACCATGACACACATTTCCTTCCCCCAATCAAAGCAGTGCGGAAAGCTTGACCAATGGGCAGTTGAGAGAGGGGCTGGCTAGTGATGCTGCACACACACCCACTTTCAAAACACATAAATAGAGACTGCTGGGACAGGTAGAGACATTCAATTCCATTTGCTGCGGAGCATGCTGACCGACGACTTCACATCCAGAGATCCTACACTTAGACTTCCAAGCTAAACAGAGACTACAGAACTTTGAACCAAGAAGGCCCACTGCAAGCAAAGGTATTTGTCAGCAGGCCCAAAAATCATTTGCAGACTATTCACAGCCGGACCCAGCTGTTGATTTTGGCCTAAAACCCTGTGCCAGAAAGATCCAGAAGCAGTGCTGTACCCAGAGAAAGCAGAGCAGTATCCAGAACCAGAGGCCAGAGATCCAGAGTGACCCAGACCGCTGTTAGCAGAACCAGAGAGCTGACCCAGATCACTGTGAAGTGCCGAGACCAGAACCGGAGTCCAGTCCAAAACCTGACCAGATCCGTGGCAAGGCCTATTTCAAAAATATATTGTGAGTACCTAGCAGAACTGTGCAGAACCAATCTCTTAGTTAAAATAATCTAATCCAAACTATTATAATCTAACCAGAACTGCCTCCTAACTGTCACCTGTCATTTTCAAAGCTGTCACCTGTCATTTTCTAGCTGCAAAGCTGTAACCTGTCGCTTTGAACTTTAAAAATTTGAAATCCGAACAACAACCTTCACCAAATCGTTCATAACTCCGTAACCGTTTGTGCTAGAAACTTAGACTCTTACCTTTCCAACAAGCCTAGAACCGACTTCCTACTCCTTATACTTTCTCTGCAATCACGATTCACGCATTCACGAACTTTGCCGCGATTTGTGATTTGGCCCGATTTCTTTACTTGTAAAAAGATAGCTGCTTTTGCCTGAACTGCTAAATTTCGTTTGCCTCTTAAGAACCATCCCTGAATCATTGCTAGAGTGAGCCTGAACTCATATTAACTAGATACCACTCACCCTGAAGCTCCTGAAGGGAATTAAAACCATTTCAGCATATTCCTCACTTCATTGCCAGCACACATAAAAGCATTTTGGGCCTGTGTTCCAAACTTCTGTAGTCTAAGCTTGCTGGGGTGAACTGAATTACATTTGATTGCATTTCTAAGAACTGTGTGCTCTCCTCTTCATTTCCTTACATTGCATAAGGGGGGGGGAGTGGATTGCCAGAGAAAAGTGATTACATTGTTTTGTTGAAATCATATTGAGTATTTTCTGTATTGCATTTTCATTCAACATTGCATCCATCTGAAACTAGATAAAGCATTCTCTACCACCTTATTCTTCTGTTCCTATTCCCAAGCGTGCTACCTCATCCTTTATACTACTTCTGAGTAACCCAATCAGTTTGTTAGTAGAACATTACCCATTGTTGTTAACTGCTCATGTTCTGAAGTGTGATATTAATTATTAATTTATCATAAAAGTGTGATATATATATATTGTTTAATTTTTCTCAAATAAACCTTTTAAACTTGCAAAACAGAACTACTTCTTGGCTCAGTTGGGTCAGGGGGATTCCAAGAGAGGGGTGTTATATAGGGGTAGTCATCCAGAACTCATGAACTGGACATAAAGATATATCAATAAGGGTTTCCATTCAGTATCCCAGACTAGGCATTGACTTAGCTGTAGTGTTGAATTGAATCCTCTTACAACATCTAGAAGTGCACCCAACCCAAAAAGATTTTAATAATGGAGGCCAAGCAAGAGGGGTGCACAGATGTACAAATACACCCAACCCAAAACGATTTTTAAAAATGGAGGCAAATCAAGAGGGGTGCACAGATGTACAAATACACCCAACCCAAAACGATTTATAAAAATGGTGGCAAAGCAAGAGGGGTGCACAGATGTACAAATACACCCAACTCAAAACAGTTTTACCTCTACATCTCGTCACCCCTCTTGCTTTGCATCTGTGCCTCCAGTTTTAAAATCATTTTGGGTTGGGTGTACTTAGCTGTAGAAGTACACCCAACCCAAAACGATTTTAAAAATGGAGGCAAATCAAGAGGGGTGCACAGATGATGAAATGCACCCATTGCAAAATGATTTATAAAAATGGAGTCAAAGCAAAAAATTATTTTACCTCTACATCTGTGCACCGCTCTTGCTTTGCATCTGGGCCTCCATTTTAAAAATCATTTTAGGTTGTGCGTACCTCTACATCTGTGCACCCCAGGGCTGCACAGATCTATAAGTACACCCAACCCAAAACGATTTTAAAAGTGGAGGAAAAGCAAGAGGGGTGCACAGATATAGAGGTACACCCAACCCAAAACGATTTTTAGAAATTGAGGGACAGATGCAAAGCAAGAGCCTCTTGCTTTGCATCTGTGCATCCATTACTAAAAATCTTGCCAAGAGGAGTGCACATGATAGACACTTGCACAATCAGATTGTACAGAGTGCACAGATGTAGAAGTATACCCAACCCAAAACGATTTTTAGAAATGGATGCACAGATGTAGATGTGGGGGAAGGGAACAGGGGTGTTGGGTAAATAAAATAACAGCGGTCGGGGGGAGAACAAAAAGTAGCGGGGGATAAGGAAAAAGAGAGCAAAAATGTAAAGGAAAAAGAAAACATACCTGCTGCAGTTGCTGCTGCTTTCCAAACGTGGTGCTCTCTGCTTTGGCTGGTGGCATTGTGTCCCGTGTGCCTGCTGCTCCTGCCTTAAACACGGGCAAACCGGAAGCAAAACAATACCTTTTACCCGGGCCAGAGAAAGACACAGTATGGATGGAACAAAGGGCCATTGATACTGCGTCTCTTCTCTCTGACTCGGGAGGGAGGCTCAGCCCCGACTACATTCTACCGCGGGTGCCCGGGCCCTGCAGCACGCGCATACTCGGCGACCATGTGCATCGCCACTTTTCCCTCTGTGGACCTTGCAAGGTTTAAACTGCAGGGGATGGGTGCTCACACAGATCATGGGCAAAATGGCCAGTGGAAAAGCTACACTACACGTAGACTGCAGACTGGGTAATCACTTTGCCGTCCACTTAGCCAATACAGTCAGCAAGTGTGTGTGAGTTAAACACTGCTTCTGTATGCCAAGATTCACAACTCCTTTCTAACAGCAAGCTCATGTGTATTTCAAAATGGTGGAACGCCCTACCACCGGCCCTGAGAGGAAACAATCCTATTGGTCTTTCGCAAACATTTGAAAACCTGGCTTTTCACCTAGAGTATATATAAGAATGTCTGCTTTCAAACCTGTATTGTAACCTGCTCGAAACCTGTACTATAACCCGTTCCTTAATGCCCCTGGGTTAAGTGCACTTTACAAATGTAACATTAAATAAATAAGATGTAAGCTTTTGAAACTTCATCGCATTCAACTGCATTTTTCACTCCACAATCTGATTGTGCAAGTGTCTATCATCAAAGGGACTGAAAGAAAGGTTTTCCAAAGTTTATATTGCAGCCATAAGATGGCGCTATGGACCAGCAAATGTCCATAATAGGACAGGTTATCCACGCCAGCTAGCTTGTGGCCTGCATGACATAAAGAACGAATCTGTAAAAACCTTGTAGGAAACTGAATATCCAAAGTGGTTGTGAACCAGATAGTGCTCTGTATGTGTACATGATGTATTCATTCACCTGCAAGTGTGCTCGTGTGTCAGTTAGCCCTGTAAGGTCTCATTCGTGTATTCCACGAATCACTGGAAGGCCTGAATTCATCATGCTGAGAGCAGCATCAGGTTTTCCTCAGTGCAAGATGGACTGCGATGCGAAATTCCGCTCCCATGCCCCAAATGTATTGAAGACTTGGTTAACTTGCTGAGTATGCGTGCAGGGCAGGGCAGCGGTAGCGCAGAGACCATGGAGAATAGTGTCCTTGTATTCCTCCGTGCCTCGTGTGATAACCTAGCCTCTCTCTTTGACTGGGGAGCGGCTGCAGGGTAGGGAAGGTCACTAGAGTATGAAACCCCTTCCAGTCCCCTTTCTCTCTTCAGTGTCCCCGCCCTTATTGCTTTGGTTACCAGGATACAAGGAGCTATAGAGGATGCGGAGAGCAGAGATGTCAGAGGACAGCATCCTCGCTCTTACCTTGCTCCGCTTGCTTGCTCATGGTTTTCCACTTTCTCACCATTATATGAGGTGACTGTGGCCGGGCATACAATTGTCTCAGGTACCAATGAAAAAGTGGCCCACTGTTGCAAATGGCAATTCATTCCTTTTGTGACAGATCCCTTGAGTAGTACCAAAGGGGGAGGTTTTTAATAACATGTGATGCAAACTGGGAATTTTAAAGAATATTTATTCAGGAACACTGGTTAAAACTACTAGCCACATGGTGAAGTAACTTATGAAACTAGCCCACATTGGCCAGAAAAGTGGCCCTCTTTGACCCAAAAAAACTTGTCCACGTTAGCATTTTGCGTTTTTGGTTCGGAATTTGCCTTATTTCCTTAGAAGCCAGTCTGAGCCTTTTCCCAAGGGCATTAGCATGCGAACTCACTGGTCTTCCTGTGCCCTTGATGCTCATCATACGATAATTTAAGCAAATGCACCTGTTGCACACTGTCTTTATTTGGAAAGACCAATTTAAACTTGCATATAAAACCAATATTTTCAAAAACGTTTCTATTCTAATTTTTAGGAAAATGTGACCAGGTCAGTTTAAATGATATGAACATCTTGTACGAGGACTCCACATATACAGAAGGGACAACTGCGTCATACGAATGTCACAGTGAATTTGGCACCCCAGAAGGAAACAAAGGTGGAATAATAGAGTGTCTTCCAGACGGACAGTTTTCCAAAGCAGAGTGCATTGGTGAGTGACCTCATTCTGTTTATCACCTCTAGATGGACTAAACTGTTCGGTGGGCTGAAATAAGAGTGCCACACTCCTGCTATTTTCATTGCCAGCTTTAGGGTTGTATACAATGTGAAGTACGCAGTGTGCAAGTGTTCGACAAGTTTTAGTGACTGCAAGTGTTCGACAAGTGCTAGTGACTGTGCGATTGAAGGGTATGGTTTACTCTTGGGGCCTGATTCTCAGAAGGGTTTTATAATGGCATAATCCCATTGGAAAACGCTCTGTTAATGAGGCCCGTGGACCTCTAGGTGATCATTGTTTTTAGGAATGTCCAAACCGAATAACTAAAACTCGGACCCCAATATTTGAGAACCCCACTTGACCTTGCCAAACGTTCAGATTACCCATTGGTTAACCGCAACACATGTTGTTCTCCTCTGGCTGGAACATCTCCATTCTTGCAGAAGTGAGCTCGTCTTCTGTAAAAATGTCAAACCTAACATACCCATGAGAGGATATGAAGTCGAACAGCCATTATCGGAGACGTGCTGCATTGTCTACCAAACCAGTAACCAACAAGCACGTAAAGATATTAGTTTTTTTTTTTTAAAAGCAATGTGGATGCATTTGCCAGGCATGGCCAGCATATGCCTAAGTACTGGCATCATTTGTCAGGTATTGTTATGATATGCTGTGCCTCAAACAACATTGCCGTGTGCTGCCATTAGATCACACCACTGTTTGGTAGTGACTTCACAACCCCCAGTCAAATACTCAAACAGTGCCACTATTCACAGCATTGCCAGACACTGACGTCATGTGCGAGGTGCTCACATTAAATGTCATATTTTGAGACATCATGCCAAGCAACTTACCCTCATTGTCCAGTTATCACACCATGCACGCGCATTATGGTCACAATGTAGTACTACGGTCTTCGGGAAATGTATTGCCAGCTTGATGTATTCCCATATAGGGCATCGTAGTCAGATTTCATGATGTCAAAATACCCCATTAAAGGCAGGTTCAATTATGCCAAGCTGCCTGAGCATGGCCATCATATTGTATGCTAAGTGTGACCAAGCTCCATTACTCCCATTCAGTACAGCATGGCTGGTGTACAACAGACTCAGCACCGCATGTCTGGTTTATATGACTTTGAGGTGGCACATTATGGATAGTGCATATTATCCCCAATCACATCCGTAGTTACCTATTCTCTAAATCACAGTTGGCACAGCATGGTCAGGTTCCATTTTGCCTTGCTGCCACAGCATTGTCTGATACTGTTTTAAGAGTTAGCACAGTAAAACCTATGTATATGTTGGACAGTTATCACAGAACAACCAGATCACATTATTCTCTACCATCATAGCAAGCCATGTGTACTTTATACCCACCTAGCACAGAATGACCAGTATGTATGCCCAGTTAGCACTGCAAGACCATCGTCCATTATGCCCCACTACTAAAGTAAGACCAAATTCGATAAGGCCCAGTCTCAGTACAGAATGATGAGTTATAATAGGCCCAATGTGCAATGCAATGTTAGACTTCATTATGCCCAGTAACCACAAACAAATATGATTAAGATATGTGCATCAAGAACAGCAAAGGCTGATTACATCATGCCTAGTTAGCATAACAATGACTGAATATATTTGGTCCAGCTGGTCCAGAATGTTCAGGATCTACTTGTGACAAATTGGATTCTGCTCCCCTGGAGTACTGGATGAGTAGGGGTAAAATGCTGCACTCAGCCCTCACACTTCTACAAAATTAAAGACAAAACATTCATAAAAGTAAAACAGGGACTGTTAAGAGATATAGCTCCTTTGCCTTTTGTGGTAATGTGGGCCGAGGGAAGTATAAAGTCTCAAGAGGCAGAGGCGTAGCCAGGATTGTCTAGCAAATGGGGCCTGATGCTAATGTAGTTGGGCCCACTGCACTGACAAAAATATCTGTAAATAACCACACAGCGCTGCTGAGTGGGCATTTACAGATTTTGGGTGGGCCTCGCCCCTCAGGCCCTACCCTGCCTACGCCTCTGTCAAGAGGTGAGTGAAGGTGAACCAGTAGTGACCCAAACAACACAGTATCACAGTCCATAATAAAGGGAATGTCCAATCAATCATCAATCTATATATATAAAAGTGAAAATGTGTGTGTTTGTGGGGGGATTTGCAGCAAAGTGTTGTTCCTTATGCAATTCCACACAGTTTCACCAATCTGTACCAAATTTGACATATTGCCTGTTGGCAGCCTCCGGACATTTCTGGACACATGAAATGTGGACACCCCACCCCTTCCCCTACATTTCAACAAAAGTGAGCATTTGTTTGTGGGTTTTTGGCTTGGTGGAGAGTTGTTCCTTATACATTTCCACACTGTTTCCCCAATCTGCACCACATTTTGCATAATTACCTGTTAGGACCTTCCGGACATTACTGCCTACATGACTTTTCGACACCCCTCCCTGTTACATGGATTTTAGCACAAGTCAAAATGTGTTTGTGGGTTTGTGGCTTGGCGAAGTGCTGTTCCTTATACAATTCCAAACCGTTTCACCAATCTAAACAGCATTTTGCATAGTTACCTGTTAGGATCCTGCAGACATTACTGGCTACATCACATTTGGACACCCAACCACTTTCCCCAGATTTCAGTACCTTCACAAATGAGACGGTTGCCTGAAATCGGTGAAACATCAATGTGGTGGTGGAAGGGTCAGTCCCGACATGAGGAACAAAACTTGAGGTGCTGGCCCTAGCATGCACGGTTTCCTAGATATTTGCACCATGATGAACTGCACCATGCCAGGGTGAGGCGACAGGTGGGGAGAGAGCACATAAGTTCCCAGTATGCAGCAGCACACCAACTCTTGCCTCCCCCATCATCTGCTCCAGGGTATGTCAGCCAGTCACACGCACCCATTCTTCAGGGTGCAAAGCACATCAAGTGATAAGCAAATCTGAACCGTGATTTACAGAATTAGTGTTATCATGTTTGTAAAGAACCTGTTCGGAGAACAGGTACTTCTGCTAGTGTTCTATACAAATACACATACTTCAATTAAACACACCATCTGCACGAATAACAAAAAGAGATTACTATACAAAAACCCACCCCCATTGGAAGGACAGAGAAGATGCAACAGACTGGAGAAAGTAGCACGCTGAGCATAGTTCCAAGGGTGGTAGCTAAGGTACTACCATAAAAGGATATCTTGTAGAAACGGGAGCAATCATGACCGAACCAGTCCCTATGGAAGTTGACCGAGGGGGCAGTCCAGATTCAACAGTACATGGATTCAGTTCTTGGTGGGCAGACACAGTCAGGGCCAGAGTAGAATGAAGATACAAGCTGATCAGGCACAGTTTAGGCACATAGGATTGTGGAGGCCCTGGCAGCAAGTGGGCATCAAGTAGGGGCGAATGCAGGTGCTTCTGTGGTAGAATGGTGTCTCTTCAATGATGCAGGTTGGACCGTCCCAGGAACGCTTCACAGTTGGCCAGGCCGAGTCAGGCTTTAGCCGCTGGGATAGTCGATGAGTGATGATCCAGCAGTTTGAGTCAGTTGGCTACGGTCGTCTAAGTGGTGATATTGGGTGCGTTGGTGTGCGATCAATGAGGCGGCCGTTCAAGGGATAGGTGGGCTGAGCCGTGTTTGTAACCTCCGGACACAATGCTGTGTCGAGCTGGTTGAAGGTGCAAGCAATGTTCGATGGATGGGGGAGCACAGCAACCAGCACCAGTGACTTCCCTCTTGTACCAGGTGCAGCTGAGCCGTGTTTGTAACCTCCGGACAAAATGCTGTGTCGAGCTGGTCAAAAGGTGCAAGCAATGTTCGATGGATGGGGGAGCACAGCAACCAGCACCAGTGACTTCCCTCTTGTACCAGGTGCAGTGAACACAGAGCAGCCGTTTCAGTGTGGTGAACAGGATGCTTTGGTTGAACTAGTCCTCTGATTGCTTTGAGCGCTCTAAGGGGGACTTGAGGATAGGATGATTCCATTTCCGGTCTGCTATCCCAGATTAAGAGATTCTGGCAGCAAGTGTTAGGTCCTGATCGACAGCAGTGGTTACTCCTGATATGCCCTGGGAGTGTTAGGGGACAGATCTTCCTTCTCTCCTGGATGATTGCGTCTTCACCTAAGGCTGAGGGCTTTGGAGTGTATACCTCTCCCAAAGGAAGTCCAGTGAGTTCTTCAGAACAAATTTGCGGCCTTGAAGGATCTGAGAGGAATGGAGCGAATCTGCTGAAAGGGTGGAAGGTCCTCAGGAGATTAGACTGAAGATGGCCTGCCTTAGTGGTGCAATTCTTGCTCTTGAATGGAGTGGACTTTGCCCTTCTGATGTGCTTTACACCAGAGGAAGGTGAGGGGACAGGAAAGAGAGAAACAGTGAAAAGCAAGATGGTGGAAGCCCCCTTTCCTTGACCAGAGTCCTCCTGCTTATCATGATCCCACCCCCTTCCCTTCTTATTGAGATCAACGGCCTTTAGACATGCAGTACCCTAGTATGAGGTTCCCCTTTTTGAATGGGTGTGCTCCCTTGATTCCCGGGCCCAGGACAGCTCCCTGCCTTGCAGCTTTCTTGAGTGGAGGGTGTTACCTGTCCTCTCAAAGAGATCAACGAGGAGGCCCAGCCCTCCAGGTTTTTGTCCTGCAATTTGACAGTTTACACCCGGCTAACCAGAATACACATCACCTTCCACAGCGGAGCAGGCTCACAGGACCGGACATATGTGTGATATCAATTGGAATGTGGCAATCGTGATCAGAAGTAGCACCTTGGACGATGACTGATTGTAGGCATAACCTTTATTTAGAGTTTACCCTGCCACCAGAATGGGCAACTGACTCATTATCATCATAGCTTTGGGTTCAGGGGTACATATCTTAAATGCTGCCTCAGGAGGCTTGGATGTCTCTGAGGCTGTCAATTGGGCATCCTGTGACCTTGGAACCTGCTCAGTGCCACAAGTAGAGCAGGTTCCAAGGATCAGACTACTGATGTGTCAGGGCATGAGGGCATGAGTGCACAATGCTTTTTGGCAGATTATCCCTTTTTGAGATGGAATTACCCCGATCATTCTTTTTTTAAATAAAAAATAAAAAAAGCCAGGACCTTGCACCCTTGCCAAATGGCAATTCTTTACACTACCATACTTAATTAGCAAAACAAAACTACATTTAATTTCCACCATTGAGCACAGCAAGTTTGGGTGCATTATGTCTAATGATCACAACACATCCTGATTTGTTTCTGAGCAATTAACACAGCATAGTTCCATTCCTCTCAGGCCATTTAGGAGGCAATACTGTATTTCATTGGGACCATGGAATGTTCAGAGTCCATTACATTGTTTTAGTGCATATAGGCTACATTAGATTCAATGGTGCTCAAATAGCATAGAAAACTCACATTCAATTATGCAAAGTAAAATAACAGCAAGCCCTAAACACATGTATGCAAAAATCTGATTCCACTGAGAAGGGTTGCCATCTGCTGATGGTGAAATATCCTGAGATTATCTTTATTAACAATAAAATAATGTTGCTAATTAATCTCGGAAGGGTGGTCTGTTAATCAGACAACCCTTTCATAAATCCCATGCCAAAAGCATAGTGTATACATGCACCCTGCTGCATCAGTCTCCTGATCTGCAGCACCTGCTCTCCTGTGGCTCAACGCAGGTTCAGAGGAGATCACAGGCACCCTGATGAAAGCTGCTGTGACAGCAAAATCACTGCAGTGCAGATGTGACATGTATATTTTCACCTCTGTTCTGAATCCATGATAATATTGAAACTATCATCTGGCAGCATGGTAATCTGGAAATATAAGCCTGCATTTTTGTATGATGGCTGATAATTGCATAATTATTAAAGTCATATTAAATTGGATTCACACCAGTGTCAGTCCAGCTATGGGAGGCTTTGTGGATTTCAAACACCTACTTGACTGCATTCCAGTGAATGAGACAAAAAACAGGATGTATGCCTCTGTTGACTCTCTGAAAGGAAGGTTAACTCCTCCCTTGACAATCCTGGGATCTCCCAGCTGGAGATCTCCTGAGAGCATTGCTTCAAAGAGGCAAATCCATCACAAGGGCCTGCTCACACTAGTGGGCAGCACACCAGAGAGCCTTTGAAGCTGCAGGCAGAGAAAGGTAGCTGGGTGTTCTCTCAGACAGCCCTTTAAGATGAGTAGCTATACCCTGAAGATGGATGGGATGCAGATTTTATTCATACATAAATAATAAAGACGACTCAATAGTTTGGCACAGTGAGTCCATATTATTAACATATCTATAAAAAGGGGAGCACAAAGAACATCAGCAATCACTCGATCTTCTTACTCTCAATACTTCATAAAAATCTAGGCTTTTATACCCAAAATTAGTCATCACGGACATTTTGACCTGCGTCATTACCAACATCATCCTACATGGCAAACTACAAAAACCTAATGGAGGGTGTGATTGGGTATATGTGCATGTCAAGGTAAGAGTTCTATATCTGTATAGAACAGTGGAGGAAGTTGGTAGGATAATTAACATCAGGTGGGGCAACTAAGCCCTCCCCTCAAAATGGCCACTATGAACGTCACTAAATGTACAACGTCACATTGGCTACACAAAATATAGGACCCCTAATTACGTGGCCCTCTACAATTGGTTGGCTTCTAACCACGTCAGTACTTTTCCACCTACATCTAGCAGCACGCAGGCTGAACAACCAGGTGCGGATGAGCTCGTTTTAGCACTAGCTTCCCACCAATTACTGTAGCAATCCATCATCACCTCAATGGTTCAGTGTCAATTATTACTTTGAATATTGGCATTTAGTTTGTACTGTGCTCCTAGAATTTCAGGGAGTATGGGCACCAGCCAGCCTCCGTGCGTAGGTGTGACCACCTCGACCGTCCAACTTCCTTCTACCACATGACTGGACACCATGAAATCAAGCTTTTAGTTTATTTGATTTTATTCTCCAATAGTCCTCTGGCGTCTTTTGTTTTTGCTTGACCTTTATGAACAGCAGCCTCTGTTCTTTCACACTAATTGTATCCAATGTCAGCCCATTCCAGTTTGATAAGACTTTGGGGGGTCATTACGACCTGGGCGCAAAGGGATACCAGGCACCGGTAATGACACCGGTGCCAGTAATCCCTTTGCGCCCTATTCCGAGGTCCCTTTGCAGGTCCCTCCCTTAATGCCTGGTTTTACCAGGCATTAACAACGGGACCCACAAAGGGGTACCGGGTCAATAATAACGGTACCGCAATTTACGGTACCGTTATTGACGCCTTCCCCCTTCCCATTGAGCCCTATGGGGGCTCATATGGGAATGGGGAATGGCTTTTCAAATGGGGACTTACCGGTCCCGCCAAGGTTGGACTGGACCGGTAAATCCCCATACCACCAAGTCGGTGGCGGTACCGGTATTGGTGCTGGTCATGGCGCTAATAGCCCCATGACCAGCACCAACCTCGGAATGAGGGCCCTTGGCTTTCTTGACTCTGTCAACTCCTCAGCTGAGCTTTTATTCTGTTTAATTCAATTGCTTTTCTTAACTGCGACACTGAAATGAGGCCTTCCTGCTTCATAACGTAGTGGAATCATCAATCCTTTACTGATCCATATGTATCTATATATGTATATATTGGCGCCTGCCGCAATATATCCATTTAAAAGCATGTGGGTAGCTTCATGATTATTTTGCTGCTTGTGTTTCTGTAGCATCTGTACATGTTTAAACTAACTATCTTCATTAGGTCTGTGGCATAAGCTTCTTCACCTTGATCCCAAGATGTCACTTATCCTTACTTCATCTTAATATTTCATAGATTGTCTGCATTCTCTGGTCTGTTTATCTCTTATATGGGTGTCAATTCAGTTTGTATGGCATCACAATTCGCCTTCATGCGTCATCTTCAGGGATTTCATTCAAATGGCCATCATATTGTCTTAAATGTAGGTATGGTTTTCTCAATGGGTATCTTGCTTTCTAGATTCTTGTAGGTATGGGTATTCTTATGGGTACTGCACAGAGCCCACGCTCTGCTCTTTGCAGGTTCAACTGTTCTGTATACATAATATACTTCAATTGCCATTCAATAGGTAATGGAGGCAGGGCAGTTGGAGTGGGGGTACTTGGCTCCTCCTCTACACTCCCCCCTCTGAGTGATTCATCAACCACTCTCACATCATCCTTTATCTCTAGACATCCTGTTTTGAAGCAATGCTTCTTAGGGATCCATATCTTTATGACTCCCTTCAGGCATCCGGCTGATTTCACATGCTCATCCTTATTCCATGTAATGAGCATGCACTGTCCACTTGGACTGCAGTAAATCCATTTTACCTCATATTTCCTATGATCCTTTGGATACAGGAACTTCGTTCCCTCAGGTGCATGGATGCTGGCCTTCAGAAAGTCCCCGATTTCTTCATCAGTCAGATCTTTGGGCTTCCATACTAGTTCAACATCGATCATGATCTTCATCCCTATTGCTTTCTTTCCTGCCTTCTTGCACTGTGAGATTATTATCTTCATCACACAGAATCCAAGCATCACCAACACTAATAAGGCTCTAAGGAACTTGAACATGTCTGCCATTGTCCATTGTGGAACCCAAGAGAAAAGATTTACAAACCAGCTGTCATCAGCAATGTCTTCTACTTTGTCTATCATCTGGCAATGGAGTTTTGTCATCATATCTATGGCCTCTGTCAAGGTACCATTCTAGTCATCGTGAGAAGGTATGAACGTGCAACATGATTCTCCGATTTTTGCACAAACACATCCATCCATAGCTGTGATCATGTCCAAGACATATCTGTTCTGCAGTGTCATCAGTCTTATAGCTCTTCTCTTTTTTCTGATTGCATTGAATCCTTTTATGGTAGTGTTGATTGTCTGCAGCAATTCCCATCTGGTTATCTGTAACCATTTGGTATTTGCTCCAACCTAGATTGCTGGTAGAAAGATTAATGAAAATACTGATGACGTCTGACTGAACAGTCTGTGCTCAAATGTGATAGCATCAAAGGCTTCGATTGATTTTACTGAAAAGTAATTCTCCCTTTTCATCCTCTTCATAAGTTCCAGAGATCTCTCCTTCCTCAGGTGAGCATCTGCTTTTGGAAAACTGTCAAGGTTCAGATCACTTTTTGGAATCACCAATGCTGGGACATGGACATTCACAAGTGTGCAGATTCCTTCCCAAACTTTAGGTAGCCTTATGTATGCTTTGGATCCGCAAGCCCAATAGTGATCCATGATCACTGCTGTTCCATGCACCATTCCTAATGTATCAAAGATACGATCGCAATTCTGATTTTCTCCAACTTTCCTTGTGCCATTCTTCTGAAACACAACTTTGAGCTTTCCAAAGGCACTATTTGCAGGGGTCCTCCTCTGTCTTCGACCCATGACAATAGTTTCAAATGTTTTGGCCGCGGTGGTTTGCATGGTTCATAGTCTATACATCGACAGCCAAACCGCCTAATGCAATACCATTGAAAAAAAGCATCAGAAAAAGCATCAAATGCATTTAAAAATAAAAAGTTTTTTAATGGGGGTATTCTCCCCAACCCCATTTTTTTAACCTTTAAGACCCATTTTTATTTAAAAAAAATGAATTCAAAGCTTTTTTTCGAGCATTGTTTTCAATGGTATGGCATTCAACGGTTTGGCAGTCGATGCAATGACCAGATACCGTTTGCATACATCCTGTACATTCAAAATAGTGGATTCAGGACGATTAGTTACCATCCAGGCTCTGCAGATTACCACTCCTTTTTCCCATCCATCTGGTGATAATACTGATCCCCAGATCTGCATCTGACCCCTGTCTTCCATATTCGAATATCGTCTGCAGATTTTCCTGCGGCCTCCAGTTTTTTGTTCACTTCTCTTCTGATTTCAGCTCCTTTTACTCCAAGTTTCTCATATCTGATAATGATACTCCTTGTTTTTGCATAGTTTCTTGTCTTTATATCTTGGATATAGTCATATTCATCTTGATCTTTCCTTTCAGTTGCCCACTTAAGAGAAACAGCGCTTCCCACAAACTGTTCTCTTGTTTTGCAAAGTGCTATGTGTGAAAGACAATGTGCTGTCTGGACGTCTATTTAAATTGCTATGAAGATTTTTGATTTCCCCATACTGTATGGCAGGAGTGCACATACGAAGCATTCTTCATTTGACGTACTTCTTCCAACTTCTTTCATATGGTGGTACCATATGTTATTTCCCAGGTGTGCTGAACTGTCCAGGTAATCATTTAATTCGTAATCTTCCTGCGTGCTTCTTTTAGGCCTGATCCTTTTTGCGTGAGCTTCCATGATCATGTCATAAAGTGTATCCATGTAGCTTATTCTTTCAGGAGGAATCATAGGCACATTCATCAGTAGTCGGTGTACACCCCCAGGTGATTCTTGAGTATGTGACAGTTCAGATTGTCTAATTTGTTCAGCAGCCCATTTGGGCATGAACATGTCTCTCAAAATCTCTCCATGTGACTTTCTTTTAGGAATTGGTTTTGGGTCAATTGTCATGGGACCAGGTGTTTTGGCATGCATTACTCGTGTAAGTTCAACTGTTATCAACCCCTCACCTTGCCTGATCCACCGACTCTGTCTCTTGTGTTTAAACGCATCCATTAAGGCAAGTGTTGTGTGTGAGTTATTACTAATAACATCCATATCAAGCTCAGGGAATTTACCATTCTTTCTTGGAACAGGAATAACTATGTAGGGTCTAAGCTGCCTTGTAGTTGCCACATGTACATTTTCCTTACGTTCAGGAAGATACACAGGATTCTGAGCTCCATTTTCACCTATGTAAAATGCAGTTCTCACAGTCAATGAAAGCAGTATGATTATAAACACAATGGAAGTGTAGATTATGCAATGGTAAGTAATCTTGCACCATCTACTTCTTGGGCAATATGAGCGTCTGTCTTCATTGGGCAGAACCATGTTGCTACTGAGGTTGCCCATCTTTGATTACCTAAGGAAGAAAAAACTTATTTTAATAGGTCTGCATGATGATTTGCTACTGGAAGCTGCTGTCTTGATTCAGTGTTTCGTCCTTTATCAGTTGTCTGCTCACTGGATGATAAGAATAACTTTTCTCTGTGTGTCTGGAACCAGTTTTTTCACCATTCGTGATGCAAATATTCTATATGAAGAAAAATGACCACAGCAAGTCTTGTATATGTTCTGCTACGTAGATCAGCTCCCAGTCAATGCCTCGAATCTGCTTCAGCCCAAATGACATGTTGCTTCCCTTTCAGCATGAACAAAGTTTGTCTTTTACCAGCACTTCTCGATCTGTCCCTCGAAGGAAAATTTCTATACTGTTCTGTGATTTCGCTCAGAATAGATGCTCACTTGAATGATAATGCCCTCCAAGATTACATTCAGATTTGCAGTGTTTCTTGGATCTCTCAGAAAATTGCACACATCAGTGTGCCTTCCGACAAGATATGGGTACTCCTCAATCAGATGAAAGAATACCACACTGGCTTCCGTCTTCTGATAGGTGCATTTGTTTCTCTCTCACTGTGTTCTGGCAGCAAGCTGGAATGCGACAAGTTCTCTCCACCAGTGAAGGATACAAGCGCAACATCAACTCGAAATAAGTCAGTAGTTCCTAGAAAGGTCATCACTGGGTAACACCATAGGTAGATCCAAACAAGAACTCAGTGTGGAACGAATCAGGGTACTGTACCCTTTTCCAATTGCTGTATCCACAGTCAGAATCTGGTATAATCCTCTTTTTATGAAGGCTTTGAGTGTGCCTCAGTCCAAAGTAAATGAGCTACTGTGGCTTTATGAATGCAGATTTTCCCTTTACTCTGAAACTAGGATGCACAGAGTGTTCACATTTATTTGCTTTAACCCTTTCAGAAATTGCTCAAAAGGGAGCGTCCAGAACGAAGGCACAGTCCATTAAAAGTTCTTTAAGCTTTCCACTTGAAAGGTTATGCGTCCTTCTTCCTCGTCATACATCTTGTCTGCACGTGCTGTGATTCTTCCCCGATGTTTGCAGTCTCTACGCAGAGGCGTGTAGACAGAGGTGTTTCTCCAGAGAAAATCTTTACGTTTCCCAAAAAGATCCAGACGGTGTAATGTCTTCAACAATAAATGGACCGTTGAAGGGAGGTTCGTCCCACTTTTTCCTTGTGTGGTTTCGTACTAGGACCGCATCTCTGGGGTAAAGTTGGGGAAGACGAAATTCCAGAGGTTGGCTTGTTGAAGCATTTCCCTCTGTGTTCTGTACTGCCCTACACCCCTGTCACTGCAACTATCCTGAAATGACAGAAATACTGGAAGTCAAACAGTTCAAATAGTTATGCAGTTCCAATCCTAGCCCTTCTGCTGTCGGCAGAGCATCACCTCTAACTCTGAATGGAGGCATTAGGGGTGTTCTCATTCGCCTTCCTGTCCCAATTTCATGAGGCGTAAGATGGTGGTCAGAACCTGGTTGGTTCCTTAATGCATATAATGCCAGTGGTAGGCAATGCAACCACCCTTTCTTCAGAGTAAGCTTCAACTTGGCTATCCTTTTCTTAAGCGAGTCATTGAGCCTCTCACAGATCCCATTTCCTTGCGGATGATAAGCTGAAGAAAACCTGTGCTTTATACTAAGCAACAAGCTGACCTGTTCAAAAACTGTGTTAACAAAATGAGGACCATTATCTGACCTCATGACTTCACATACTCCTCATCTAGGAAATACTTCCCGCACTAGAAAATTGGCCACACAAGTGGAGTATGGGTGTGTTGTCATGATGCCTACCCCCGGGCATCAGGACCAAGCCCATCAGCTCTGGGAGCAGGCATCCAGATTCTTATTAAAGCCCCAACAGCCCCGGCTGGGGGCTGTTTGGGTTCAGTCCTGGAGCCTTAGGCACCAGGCACATCATGGAAATCAGTCCTGGCGCCATAGGCGCCAGGCTCATAGACTTTACTTACCTGATGCAGACCATGCTGCTAGTGAGTACAAGCCAACGTGAGGCCTGGATGGGACTATTCTTCTACAGGGACTATTTTTTACTCGGGCGTGGTTCTAGGGAACGTCTTACCTGGAACTACTTTGGAGGCTATTTAAACCACGGCCGATCAACAGCACACGCTTTACGTTATTCTGCATCCAGCAGCGTAATGCCCACCGTGCCTGCAGTCTGCATCCAGTCTTCTGCCACGCCCGCCTCGAATCTGGAGCTCCTAAAACCAAGAGGAAAGAAAAGGACAAGATTAGAAAACAAACTATTTTGAATTCCTCACCTGATTTCGGATCCATCTCGCCTCCGGACCTTGAAAGAACATCATTTCTGTACGCGTCGCATCTTCAGCTGCAGCCCGCGCCCTACTCATCAGTCCTCGCAGCATCTTTCGATTCGGCGCTGCCTCCATCATTTCTTCGCCGAACTCTGGCACCTGAGGGACAAAAGAAAACAACAAGGTGAGCCGAGAAAACCAACAAATAAAACACTTATCATCATAGACTTACCTGATAACCACTGGAGGCATTATTCTATAACTCTCCACATCTTCATGTGCCGCACCTGCAAAGGGAGAGAAAACAACACATTAAACACCGGCAACATTTACCGGACGGCGTCGGGTAATACAGACTCTTACCTGAGCGCCACCAAATGCCACGAGGGGTATCTTCTCACAGTTTTAGTTGCAAGACAAGGAAGGAAGGGGGGAACAAGAGTGAATTATCGGACATATTGAACTCTATGAACTTGATACTTACCGAACCTTGCCAGGAACCTCAGAGTCAATACTCTCCGACACTCTCCCACGCCTTCAAACCAGTGAAGTAACTGGCATCAACGCGCCCCCTGCAATCCACGCAGGATGGAGAGCTCATCATTTAAATACATAAGGTGAGGTTCCTAAAAGGGGATATCAGAGGTGACAAGAAGGGAGAACGAGAACAGTGGGAGGAAGCTATCACTCATGTCCACGGGTGGCTAAATCCCTTTCTCCACTTGCAGGAGAATACTTCTACGGATCAAGCAGACGAGATTAGGTGGGCCAGTCCAGACAGTCATCTCGGCACTACGCATCACGTTGGTGGAGACTGCAGCTGTCCGGGTCCGATCGACGCCTCTGTGGGAACCAGGTGAGCGTAACAGAACACAAAGCTTATCTACAAATCCCCACCCGGGCGTCATGGAAACCTCAGAAACTGACCAACTAGCCCTATTTTTAGGGGAACTTAGGGCAGAAGTGCACTCGTCGCGCCAAGAAACTAATGCCCTCAAGAGATAACTGATTGTCTCAAAGGAGCGCACTGATGATCTTGGTAGACAATTGCTGCAAAACCAAGCTGGGCAAAAACCATTACCTGGACTTGGGGGGAATCCAACTCCTGTTTCATTGAGCAATCCTGTGCAAGTGGTTCTACCAGGGAGCATTCCTTTAGCTCCACCTGAACGTTTTGTTGGGGAACCGAAAAAGTTCACTGTATTTATGAACCAATGCCGATTGCACTTTTTATCCAGACCTGTTGCTTTTCCGAACAACCAAGCCAAAGTAGCCTTTGTACTATCATACCTTAGTGGCAGCGGAGTGGATTGGTCAATTCCACTAGTCAACCAGGATGACCCTCTTCTTCGGAATTTCCAAGGGTTTCAATTGAGCATGGAGAGACTATTTGCCAGACATTCACAGGAACAGGCCCTGGATAACGAACTCTTATCATTATGACAAGGTAACCAGGATCTACTAACCTATATCGCAACCTTCAATAGGTTGGTGGTGGAAACCGGATGGCCAGAGGTAAAACGAATTACATTATTTCATCGTGGACTTCGGGGTGAACTCAAAGATGTTTTGGCCCATGTTGTGAACCCACCTCAGGATTGCGCAGAATATATAGACTTAGTGGTCCAGTTAGACCACCGACTTCAGAATAGAAAGGCTGTTTGAGAATCAGGTATTGGTTAAAACCAATGTTACCCTCAAAGGAACAGATGCACCAGAACCGATACAGATCGGGGGGATCAAGGGACCCTTAACTCAAAAGGAAAGAGAAAGGAGATGGCAGATGCAATTATGTCTGTACTGTGGGGCCTCAGGACATTTTCTATGGGATTGCCCTATAAAACCATCCAAAAAGGTAGTCGGAGTTGCTGATAAAAATCAAACAGAGCCTGATTCGGGAAACGACCACGCCCAACAAGCGTAGAGGTCCGCTTGCCGAGCTTGAAGAAGGACACTCAGACCTCGCACTTCATCATACCAATGATCCTTGTGGATCCAAGACAGCCATCACACATGCATGCAGTAAGGGCATACATTGATAGCAGGGCCATAGGAAACTATGTGGACCACGAATTGGCTGCTAGGATGAATCTACCTCTCTGCAAAAAGACCACTTCAGATGTCATCACCACATTCGATGGAACTGAAATTGCCTCCGGGCCTGTAACTCATTCCACCGCAGAGATGACATTATTGGGTCAAGATGGGCATCGAGAGACTATTGTGTTTGATTTAATCAAAGCCCCGCAGTTCCAAATAATACTGGGGATACCTTGGTTGGACACACATAATCCTTGTATTGATTGGCGAGAGAAGAGAATAACCTTCCCAGATTGTGCACATACTTGTTACCCGGAAAAACCCCTTGAACCAAGGGCTGGCCACAGTTGCTACTCCAGTCGTGCAGTTACCTCAGGAATATCAAGAATTCCAGGATGCTTTCCAAAAAGAACAGGCCAACACCTTGCCACCTCACAGATCATACGATTGTCAACACGATCTCATACCCGGTGCACAACCTCCATGTAGTAGGTTCTACGCCCTTACGGAACCCGAAAACCTTCACCTGCGACAATACTTGGACCAATACCTTGCTAATGGCTTCAATCGTCCATCCAAGTCCCCTGCATCTTCAGCTTTGTTCTTCGTGCCTAAAAAGGAAGGTGACCTCAGAACATGTATAGACTACCGCGCATTAAATCAGATCATGGTTAAAAACCGATACCCATTGCCTCTGATCCCCGAATTACTAGACCAAGGAAAGGACGCTTGCATCTACACTAAATTAGATCTCTGAGGGGCATATAATCTGGTACGTGTAAAGAAAGGCGACGAATGGAAGACTGCCTTTCGCACTAAGTACGGATTATTCGAATACCAGGTGATGCCCTTCGGGTTGTGCAATGCACCAGCAGCCTTCCAGTATTTTATGAACAATGTCCTTTGTGAACTCATTGACGTCTGTGTTGTCGTATACATAGACAATATTCTAGTGTACTCCTCCTCAGAATCAGTCCATGTGAAGCACGTTCGTGCAGTCCTCGAGAAACTACGCCAGCACAAGTTATATGCAAAATTGAAAAATGTGTTTTTCATGCTACAGAAGTTGAATTCCTTGGATTTATCCTGACTCCAAAAGGAGTCCGAATGGACTCTCGAAAGGTGGACGCAATTCTCAAGTGGCCATCGCCCAGTTCAGTTAAAGGGGTACAAAGCATGCTCAGATTTGCTAATTTCTATCGCAGATTCACTCCGGATTTCTCACATGTTGTGCACCCTATCACAGCACTTTTGCGAAAAAACAAACGATTCTTGTGGACCGAAGAAGCTGAAAAGGCCTTCCAAGAGCTGAAAGCGAAATTCACGTCTGCACCTGTCTTAAAGCATCCACGCCCTAACTTCCATACATAGTTGAAACTGATGCATCCAGTTTAGCCATGGGAGCTGTCCTGTCCCAGAAGGATCCTGAAACCGGTCAACTTCACCCAGTAGCATTTTGATCCAGAAAGTGCTCGGCACCCGAATTAAACTATGCGGTTACCGATAAAGAGTTACTAGCCATCAAATCCGCCTTCAAGGCTTGGCTGCATTATCTTCTCGGTGCCAGGCATACCATTACTGTAATCACTGATCATCGAAACCTGCAGTATTTAAAAACAGCCAAGCCCCAACCGTCGTGCCAACTTCGATGGGCATTGTTCTTTGCCGAGTTCGATTTCATGATCACTTATCGACCAGGCTGTAAAAATGGCAAGGCAGATGCCTTATCCCGAATAGGGATGGGAGAAGCATATGCGAACCCTGAACCGGTACCTATAATTTCAGAACAAAGAATTCTTGGCATAACTACTGTACAGACACTAGAGGATTTTCAGGTAAAGATCCAACAACTCTTCGATCCAACAGCCCTGCAGGATGGGCTAAATAAAGGCCCAGACTACTCAGTCATCAATGATCTACCTTATTATGAAGGGCGACTATTTCTACCACACAAGGAACTACAAGAACTAGTCATCTCCAATTATCATGACACCCTGATGGAAGAGCACCCAGGTATCGCAAAAACTGAAGCTAAAATTAAGAGACAATTCTGGTGGCCTACCTGGCGAAAAGACGTAAAGTCATTTGTGATGTCTTGTGGCATTTGCGCCCAAAACAAAAGTCAGAAGAAAAAAACAGCTGGCCTTTTACAACCTTTGGCTATTCCACCTACACCATGGCACACCTTATCTTTAGACTTTATCACAGATCTACCTCCATGTAATGGATTTAACACCATTCTAGTTATTGTGGATCTGTTTTCCAAAATGGCCCACTTTATTCCTTTAAAGCGATTACCTTCTGCATCAATTCTGGCCAAGGAGTTCGTCGAAAACATTGTTCAAATACATGGATTTCCTTCCGTATTGGTCTCTGACCGAGGTAGTCAATTCATTTCACATTTTTGGAAGAAATGTTGTCAATTGGTGCAAATCGACGTTAGGTTATCAACCAGTCACCATCCCTAGACAGATGGTCAGACGGAGAGGACCAAGAAGACCCTTGAACAGTACCAATGTTGCATGCTACACCAGACCGAAAGTAATTGGAAAGATATTTTATGGATTTCCGAGTATGCATACAATAACTCTGTACATTCAGGAACCAGACAAAGCCCCTTTTATACCATATATGGACATCACCCTCGAACTTCAGAACTAGATTTGCCACAGCATCTAGAAATGCCCGCAGTTAGTCATTTACACTCAACTATTACACAAGCCTTTAAAGAGGCAACAGAACCTTTGAAACAAGCAAAAGAGAAATATAAGAAAAATGCTGATCAACACAGAAGTGAAACTCCACGAAACCAGATTGGGGATCAAGTTTGGCTGGATACAAAACACATATCTCTGAAGGGAACTCGGACTTTTAACCTTAGATATTTGGGACCTTACACCATTAAGGCCATTATCAACCCGGTGGCCGTCACATCGGAATTACCCTCTAATATGCAAATTCATCCTGTCTTTCATGTTTCACTTTTAAAACCAGTTCAACCAGGAACAAGATTAACCAAACCACCCGACCCCATCTTGATAGATGGAGAACCTGAATTCGAGGTAAAAAATATCCTGGACTCCAAGATGGTTAAATCAAAACTTTTTTATTTAATCGATTGGAAAGGCTACGGACCACAAGAAAGGGCATGGGAGCCTAGTGACCACGTTCATGCACCTCGGTTAGTGAAGAAATTCCATCGAGACTTCCCAGACAAACCAAGGCCAAGGGGAAGAACAACTTTAGGAGGGGCCTTGGGGGAGAGTGCTGTCATGATGCCTACCCCTGGGCATCAGGACCAAGCCCATCAGCTCCAGGAGCAGGCATCCAGATACTTATTAAAGCCCCAACAGCCCCGGATGGGGGCTGTTTGGGTTCAGTCCTGGCGCCTTAGGCACCAGGCTCATCATGAGGCTCATAGACTTTACTTACCTGATGCAGACCATGCTGCTAGTGAGTCCAAGCCAACGTGAGGCCTGGGTGGGACTATTTTTCTACATGGACTATTTTTTACTTGGGCGTGGTTCTAGGGAACTTCTTACCTGGAACTACTTTGGAGGCTATTTAAATCACGCCCGAACAACAGCACACGCTTCGCGTTATTATGCATCCAGCAGCGTAACGCTCATCGTGCCTGCAGTCTGCATCCAGTCTTCTGCCACGCCCACCTCAAATCTGGAGCTCCTAAAACCAAGAGGAAAGAAAAGGACAAGATTAGAAAACAAACTATTTTGAATTCCTCACCTGATTTCGTATCCATCTCGCCTCCGGACCTGCAAAGAACATCATTTCTGTACGCGTCGCATTTTCAGCTGCAGGGCCGTGCCATACTCACCAGTCCTCGCAGCATCTTTCGATTCGGCGCTGCCTCCATCATTTCTTCGCCGAACTCTGGCACCTGAGGGACAGAAGAAAACAACAAGGTGAGCCGAGAAAACCAACAAATGAAACACTTATCATCATAGACTTACCTGATTACTACCGGAGGCATTATTCTATAACTCTCCACATCTTCATGTGCCGCACCTGCAAAGGGAGAGAAAACAACACGTTAAACACCGGCAACATTTACCGGACGGCGTCGGGTAATACAGACTCTTACCTGAGCACCACCAACTGCCACGAGGGGTATCTTCTCACGGTTTTAGTTGCAAGACAAGGAAGGAAGGGGGGAACAAGAGTGAATTATCGGACATATTGAACTCTATGAACTTGATAGTTACCGAACTTTGCCAGGAACTTCAGAGTCAATACTCTCCGGAACTCTCCCACGCCTTCAAACCAGTGAAGTAACTGGCATCAACGCGCCCCCTGCAATCCACGCAAGATGGAGAGCTCATCATTTAAATACATAAGGTGAGGTTCCTAAAAGGGGATATCGGAAGTGACAAGAAGGGAGAACGAGAACAGTGGGAGGGAGCTATCACTCATGTCCACGGGTGGCTAAATCCCTTTCTCCACTTGCAGGAGAATACTTCTACGGATCAAGCAGACGTGATTAGGCAGACCAGTCCAGACAGTCATCTTGTTGGTGGAGACCGCAGCTGTCCGGGTCCGATCGACGCCTCTGTGGAAACCAGGTGAGCATAACATGTTACATGGACCTGCCTCTATTCATCTTGAGAAAGGACACACCACAACAATTAAATATCTGTATCCCTTACATACTTGTATCATGTTGACATAGTCAATATGCAAGTGCTGAAAAGGGCCATTAAGTCTCGGAATGACTCCCCTAACTGTGCACAGTGTATGCCCAGCTGTGAACTGTTGACAAACTCTACAGTTTACCATGAAAAATGCAACATGTTCCATCAAATTCGGAACAAGCCACTCCTCAGCAATAGTTGCAGCTAGATTCTCCCTCATTGTATGCGCAGGGTAGTCTAGCTGTTCCAGCACCACCCTTAATAAGGCTATAGGCATCACTGGTTTACCAGTGCTGACTTGTCGCCACAATGCTTCAGAGGGGTTTAAAGAACACCCTCTTCGCGTCTATAAGTTATTTTCCTTTTGAGGTGGCTCCCCCTGGATCTCCACTATCTGTGTTTTGGACATATGGTTATATCCTTCAACCATCATCATCATTACAGTCATTCTTTCATTCACATCACATGTTTCAAAGTTCATCCTTCCTGTATCTGCATTGGCTATGCGCTTGGCTTCAGCGTCTGCTGCTTGATTTCCGTGTGAGATAAAACCTGTCCCTTTTGTGTGAGCTGCGCATTTAATGACTGCTATGCCAACTGGGTGTTGTAGTGCCTTAATGAGCCTGTCTAATAAGGCTGCGTGCAGATGTCTGTTTGGAGGTAACCCCTCCTTTTCCAGCACGCTAATCCTGCGTGCACCGTCCACGTCACATAGGCGGAGTCCCTGTACACTGTTACTTCCTGGTCTGTGTGGTTCTCGAGCGCGAGTATCAACACCAATAATTCTGCAGCTTGTGCTGAGTAATGAGATGGTAGTTGAGTACTAACGAGTACCCGAAACGCCCTATTTGCCAGGTGCTTTACCACAGCAGTGCCTGTATATCTCTGTCCATCATTTTGATCAATTCTGGAAGAACCGTCAATGAAAACAATCTCTCCCCCTGCCAATGCATTCTCCTTCATTCTAGGGATTTCATCATAGAACTCTTCATAGTTTGCTCAATCGTGTATTGGCTCTCCTTCTGTGATTGTCTCGGCTATAAACATAGCTGGATTCACTATTTTGCATCAAACTATTTTGATTGCCGGATTTGATATAACTACCTCATAGGCAGAAGCCCTTTGAGAAGTCAACGTGCCTTTCAGTTTTTCTAAAATGGCAAATAATGTGTGCTCGACAAATAACATCATAGAGCATCCCATCACTATGCTTGTAGCCTTCTCTATGGTGAACGTTTCAGCTGGCAAACTTTGTTCGCACGGAAAATGACCTCTCATCACTGGGTCTAAAATTCCACTTTAATATGCAACAGGGTTGTACCCCAACGTGGTTCTCTGCGTGAGCATTGCTGTCATAACAGCACCATCTGTATGCGAGAATAAAAATTATTCATCTGCATAATTGGGGATCCCTAAAACTGGAGCCTGCAAATGGCTTTTTCCATTCATCAAACCCTTTGTCCATTGCCTCAGTCCACACAATTGTTTCTTGTGTTGCCTGTGCTTTTCTCAAGGCCTGTAAAAGAGGCCTTGTATATGAGCTATAGTCAATGACCCATGCTCTGACGTAATTACATAGTCCTAAAAAACTCTACATCGGTTTTATCGTGTGTGGCTTAGGTGTTTTTAAAATTGCCTCAGCTCTTTCAGGAGTAACTTTCTTTCCTTCATGCAAGATCAATTGGCCTATGTACAGCACTTCTTGTTGACAATATGGTAACTTTTCCTTGTCAACCTTATATCCTTTGTCAGCAAGTGTAATCATCAGCTGAACAGAATCACATCTACACTTTTCCTTTGTGGTGCTGCAAACTAAAATGTCATATATGTATTGCAGCACAATGCTTTCTAAGGCAATATTGCTCAAGTCCATCTGGAGGACTCTATTGAAAATCATTGGGGACTCACTGTACCCCTGGGGCAGCCGTGTGCTGTTCAGGCAAACTTGACTGAAAGTAAACAAAGTCAAATCGTGTGAGTCTTTGTGCAACGGGATTGAGAAAAATGCAGTTTTCAAGTCAATCACTGTGAAATATCGTGCACCAACAGGTATATTACATAGAATTGTAGACGGGTTTGGGACTAGAGGGAACTCAGCCTCTACAATCTGGTTTATCAGCCTTAAATCTTGTATTAGTCTCCAAGACTCACCTTTACTTTTTTCACCAGGTACACTGACATATTACATGGTGATGCTGATGTCACTAAGATACCTTGGTCCATCATGGCAGAAATTGTCTTGAAAATTCCTTCATCTGACTCTCGAGACATGGGATACTGCTGTGCTCAAGGTAAAATTGCTCCTGGTTTTAATTGAATCTTCACTTCCCCGACCTTCTTTAGTAGGCCTATGTCATAGGAGACAGTGGTCCATAATGAGACTGGCACTTTCGCCATGTCTTTGTTCAAAATATTCAGGGCATTTCTGTGCTAACATCATTCTCTGAGGCTCTTCTCTTTTAATTGCTTTTACCCAGTAAGTGATGTTCATTTCAAATATTACTTTGTCATCAGATGGGTGATCGTCAAACAGATCATCATCCGTGATGTCAGTCAATCTGTAACCTTCTCCAATGGCGATTACTGCACACCATTGCCTGCCCTCATCATCACAGCCATCAAGCAATGCTATTTCTCCTCGCACTATGGCTGCTTGTATCATTAAGGGAAATACTTGTCCCTTTTCTTCAAACATAGGTATCCTTGGTCTATACAAAAACTCACCAGGAGTTCTAATTGTTTTGCCTGCTATTCCTGGCAGCCAGGACAACAATATGCGCACACCATATTGAAAAATCTCTGGTTCTAATGGGATTGCTCTCATAGCCATTCGTCCTGTGTATGCCATAATTATTTCACACACATTTAAATAATGCATTCCTGGTGTTGAGCATATTATGGCTTCATCAGTGAACGAGATTGTCATATTTAATTTAGTCATCAGATCTCGTCCTAATATATTACCCAGCGTTTGCCTCGAATAAAGCAGTGGCACATTCATGTCACATTTTCCTATAGATACTGGTAGTTCTTCGGTGAAAGGAACATGACTTGTAGCTCCTGTGAATCCCTGAGTATTCATGGCATTCCCAGACAATGAAAATGTGCTTGTGCCTTCTCATATACATGAGCGCATTGCACCCAAGTCCAATAAGAACGAAGAAACTTTGCCTCCTATACTGACTTCCACCCTTAGCTCCCCATGAGGGTTTTGTGTCACGGAGAATATGGAACACATCAGGTCTCCCAGTGAGCTGTCCTATTCCATGTACAGCCTTGTCCCATTATTTGTTAAAGGATTTCCTCCATCAACAGTGACACTCCCTACTCTAGGATTCGATTCCTGTCCTGTAACTGTGTTCTGTTGGAGCTGCATAGGGGACTGCTGAGATTGTCCCTGCAGTGGGTTACCTGTCATCTGCAGTGGTTGCAAGCCTTGATGCACTCTCGGTGCTTGCTGCTGCACTGTTTGATTTTGCGCAAATCCATCTAAATTCTGCTGCGAATACACAGTTGGATTTGACATCCCCCCTCTTGAAAACTGATAATTCTGTACCATGCCTTGCCTTCTACATGTACAAGGAAAATGTCATGTCATTCCAAACATTCAACATATAGGCTGTGGTCTTATCATTTGCCCATTTTGCATACCCTGATTGCCGTTTTGCATATTTTAAAACCCACCTTGATTGCTCTGAAAACCTCTCCTATTATTCTGCCAATTCCCTTGATTATCTTGCCAACCTCTTCCTCGGAACCCCTTCCTTGTGGAGCATATCCATTGTTACTTTGATCAAACTGCCTTTGACTATTCGCCTCTGGCCTGTTCGTTATCTGTTGTGAAATGGATCCGTCTGTACTAGTTAACATTGCCCCTTCGATGGCATACTTGGACACTTTTTTCGGAACTAATTTTGCCTCCTCGCCTTTTCGAGTATCATCTTTTTTTGCGATTCTTTTCCTGCAGAATTCTGCAGTAATGTGCAATGGTCAACTGAATTTCCAACCACGGTTTAGCTTCTATACCCACTCATTTCTTTAGCTGCTTCTGCACTTGCTCTGGCAGTCCTTGGCATAATATATGATAGAACACAGGTATAGATTTCACCCAAGATTCACAAGTTTCGAGTGCCCAGGCATCTTGGAAATTTTGAATTTAAAGCAAAGTATCCTCTCCTTCTTTCATCTTTTTTGTCATTATAGCTCCCATATCGGACATGTTCGGATATATTACTCGAAGTGCCTTCGAAACTGCTGCTCTGAAATTGTTAAGCAGCGCTCCATCATGCACAGTGTTGACTTTAGTCACACTGGGGTAGCCTGCCCATGGCTATACATCGTCAGCTCTCACACCAAGCATGGCGATCAGAAGACCTTTAATGTCCCCTATTGCCAATGTATTTCCTCCCGTCCTCTTTTCTAACTCATGTATCCATTTCCCAGTACCAGAAGTCAAAATCGGGAGTTTACACCTTAGATTATCTCTGTCCATTTGAGGCCATGGTATATACTCTGGCCTCGTTCCTCCTTTTTCTAGCAAAGGGAACTGTGACATGCCAAACGCATTCTGATCTCTCATCATTTGTCTATTCACCACCAGGGTGATATTCCCACATCGCCGTCTTCTTGGCATTGATCTTAACCTACTTACATAAGGCGGAGACACCCCCTCTGACTGTGGGGTTGCCCCCCGGGTCAGTTCAACTGTGTCAATGGCTCTGATGCCTTGGGTACAGGTACATTTGAATCTGACCATTTTACTCCCCTATCCATAGAGAGACATCCCTCGGGGTCACAAACATTATCTCTCTTCCCCTTGGAAGGTTTACCTATCTTCGTCTGACATTGCCTGTACCCAACTCGTGCACCTTCTCTCGTCTTAATTTCTATCTAAAGACAGCTCCTTATGTCTCATGCTACATGAGGTTTCCTCCGTGTCATACAGCTGAGTGCTCTCGAGACGATAATTTTTTCCTTTCCCCTGAGCTTCCTTCTGAGCTCTCATGTCATGCTATACTTTATCAATCGCTTCCCCAATACTTCTTGAGTCAAATTCATCTTCTAGATTCGGTTTAGATGGGCCTGGTAATGACTCTTATTCGGCAAAATATTCCTCTATATCTTCCCATTCTACAAATGGATCAGGATTTCTTACTTCTCTTTCCAAATACTTGAGATCGCATGCTCTCTGCCTTAGTTTATAGTCCATACCCTCATTGAATTCTCTATGCTTTCTCGCTTCTTCTCTCACTTTGTCCTCTTCCTTCCTTTTTGTATACCTTCCTTCATTTGCCCTTCGCATCTCTTCATCCTTCCGTCTCTTTATTCTTTTCTTTCTTATCTTTTGCTCTTCTTTGTCTATTCTTTTCTTTTCTAGCCTCTCCTGCTCATTAGCTGTTCTTTACTTATTGTCACGTTTTCATTGCTCTTCTGCTCTCTCTTGTTTTTTAGCTTGTTCATCTTGATATAACTGCTCTCGTTTCTGTCTATCCTTTCTTCTCGCCCCTTCATATTTCAATCGTTCTTCTCTTTCCCTGTCTTTTTTATCCTGTTCGTCTTGATCTCCCCTTTTTCTTGCAACCTCGATGCCTTTCACCATCAAGTTTAAGTAAAATCTGACCTCCCATTCATTCGTTCTGTTAGAGCGCTATCTCATCAGTTTTATCTCTGTCTCCTTTCCATCTTTTTATTTCTCTTCCTATATGTAGAGATGTGCTTGCTATATCACTTCTCTCCTTTTCACATCTCCCGTTGTCCCTCAAGACTTTGGAGGTTTCCTCTTTCTCAGCATCTTTCTCTGGACTCTCGTCACTACTTTGCATAGCTGACTCATATAAGGGATTGCTATATCCCGCTGCTGCTTTAAGTTCCCTTAATGGGTATAACCTATCGTCTTTCTTAACTTTGTCTTTCGTTTCAGACAGGGTGGGATGGAGCGGAAGGCTCTTCACCCCCCTGTTTGCATAGATTAAGTATCCAATCTAAAGGAGGCTCCTCCTCCTTTTCTTGTTGGTATATTTTCCAAAGTTCTAGACTTGCTAGGCGCTTTTCTAGCTTCTTTCCAGTATGCGCTGCATGCAAATATGTCATCATATGCTGCATGACTGCCTTCGATAATGATCAGCCTTGAGGCCATGGCATAAGCATTTTATCTGTGGTTCCTTTAACCCATTCTGTACTGTACTGTCTAAGTTTGGGCGCATGTTTTGGCAGCTGCTTGCAAAGATGCACTAATCGATTAACATCCTCCATTTTTAATTTGTCTATCTTCGCTTGTTTTAGCGCTCGTTTATTTTCAATCACAGATTTGAACTTAAACCTATCACTTTCTGGATCGTCTTTAATCAATCCCGTCTCCTACGTCATCCAGTTATGGGACTCTAGATAAAGGTTTCTGCTAGTACTCTTTAAAGTCTGGGAACAGGGCATTCTCTTATCGTGGCCTCACTCACGATTACTCTTTATGTTATATTGCTCGGCCACACTCAAGGCAACATCTCAATTCCCATATCCATATATTTTACACTCTTACTCTTACGTTATATTTTATCCCACCTCCCTCCGTTACGCTCCTTATTTGCTTTACATATATTCCTTTGCCACACTTTTTAGTCAATTTACTCACCATTCGCATGTTTTCTTCTTCGGACACTCGGGATCATCGCCTTTGTTAACGCCTCTTCGAGCTGCTTTTCGATCTGCTTCGCGTAGATGTGGGAGGGGTTCCTATAGAAACTAGGGGTCCCATCAACCATCCTTGCAAGGAATTTTGGGATTAAACTATCCACTATCTACATGAAGCTTCACGTCCTGCCAGCCGAATTACAAAGTTTGTGCAATATTGCAGAGACTCTAAAGTTTACTTATGTAGATGGCCGATGGTTATTTTATCGAACCATCCTATCTCTGCTACCAAGTGAGCTGGGTGTTCTCTCAACAGCCCTTTAAGATGAGTAGCTATACCCGGGAAATGGATGGGGATGCAGATTTTATTCATACATCAATAATCAAAATGACTCAATAGTTTGGCAAAGTTAGTCAGTTTTATTAACAAATCTATAAAACGGGAGCACAACGAACATCAGCAATCACTTGATCTTCTCACTCTCAATACGTCATAAAAAACAAGGCTCTTATACCCAAAATTAGTCATCACAGATGTTTTGACCTGCGTCATTACCAACGCCATCCTACGAAGCAAACTACAAAAACCTAACAGAGGGTGTGATTGGGTCTATGTGCATGTCTAAGTAAGGGTTCTATATTTATATAGAACAGTGGAGGAAGGTGGTAGGATAATTAACATCAGGCAGGGCAACTAAGCCCTCCCCTCAAAATGGTCACTATGAATGTCACTAAATGTACAAAGTCCTATTGGCTACACAAACTATAGGACCCCTAATTACGTCGTCCTCTACAATTGGTTGGCTTCCAACCCCATCAGTACTTTTACACCTACGTCTAGCAGCACGCAGGTTGAACAACCAGGTGCGGATAAGCTCGTCTTAGCACTAGCTTCCCACCAATTACTGTAGCAATCCATCATCACCTCAATGGTTCAGTGTCAATTAGTACTTTGAAGATTGGCCTTCAGTTTGTACTGTGCTCCAAGAATTTCAGGGAGTGTGGGCACCTGCCAGCCTCCGTGCGCAGGTGTGACCACCTCGACCGTCCAACTTCCTTCTACCACATGACAGGACACCATGAAATTGAGCTTTTTGTGTATTTGATTTTATTCTCCAATAGTCCTCTGACATCTTTTGTTTTTGCTTGACCTTTCTGAACAGGAGCCTCTGTTCTTTCACACTAATTGTATCCAATGACAGCCCATTCCAGTTTGATAAGACCTTGGCTTTTTTGGCTCAGTCAACTCCTTACCTGGGCTTCTATTCTGTTTAATACAATTGCTTTTCTTAACTTCGGCACTGAAATGAGGCCTTCTTGCTTTGTTCAGTACTGCTTCATAACGTAGTGGAATCATCCATCCTTTACTGATCCATATGTATCTATATATGCATATAATGGCGCTTGCCGCATGTGGCTAGCTTCATGATTATTTTGCTGCTTGTGTTTCTGTAGCATCTGTACACGTTTAAATTAACTAAGTATCTTCATCAGGTCTGTGGCATAAGCTTCTGCACCTTGATCCCAAGAAGTCACTTATCCTTGCTTCATCTTAATATTTTATAGATTGTCTGCATTCTCTGGTCTGTTTATCTCTTATATGGGTGTCAATTCGGTTTTATATGACATCACCATTCTCCTTCATCCGTCATTTTCTTTGCTTCTTCAGGGATTTCATTCAAATGGCCATCATATTTTCTTGAATCTAGGTATGGTTTTCTCAATGGGTATCTTGCTTCCCAGATTCTCTTAGATATGGGTATTCTTATGGGTACTGCACAGAGCCCACGCTCTGCTCTTTGCTGGTTGAACTGTTCTGTATACGTCACATACTTCGGTTCCCATTCGACAGGTAATGGAGGTGGTCTGTTGGAGTGGGGGTACTTGGCTCCTCCTCTACAAAAGGGTGGAGGTAGGACATCGAGGGAAGCACAAGTGGTTTTGAGGAAGGGTTTCTCTGTGCTGATTTTATGTGGGCCTTTCTCTCTTTTCTATGTGCTCTACTTCCTGCAGAACAAAGCACTCTGGGAATGACATCAGGAAGCAAGGATCACTTTTTCAGGGACAGTGATTGGACCCCTTAAAAATGATTGGGGTCATCCAATTGCCCATAGAACTTTTCCTGTAAAATAGGAGTTCTCCCTCTCCTTGTTTGATTCACCTTTGGATCTTCAAGGACATATTAAATAATTTATCTGAACCATGTTAGAAAAGCAGTCCTTCCAAAGCACTATGACAGAGGTGAAGACAGATATACCAAGGCAGAGGAAGGATCTGCTCCCTACCTATACCCAGGGCACATTAGGGGTGACTTTGTTCAGTACCAAGGCATATCACTCTGCGATGCTGGGAGGGCACAGCCTGAAAATGACTCACCTTTCCCTAAATCCCACTGCTGTTGGCCTCTCAACATCCTGAAAGCCAGAAGAACAAGGATCCCTGATTTCACAGTTCAAACTGATTTGAGTAACCTTCGAACCATGCTTAGCACCTTCGACTCAACAGAACCTGCCATTCCTGCTTTTGTTACTCACTCGAGCTTTGAACCACCAATGCTTGTATCTGTTGGATCGGCTCGATGCTGCATCACTACCACAGAGCAAGTCACCTTTCCTATTTGAACACCAATGTGCTGTGACGACCTTTGAACCACTGCACCTTCAAACCCGCATCGAACCACCAGGACTTAACATCAGAGCGTGACTCGAACCGCCAGATGACCAAATCCCTCATTAATTAAACCATGCATGTATGCTGTTGGGCCCCCACATGTACATTGTATTACTGTCGAAGCAGTGTATAAAAGTAAAAAGTAAAGAAAGACTATATCACCTTTGCTTTTTACTTTTACACTGTGTTTTGAGATAAATGAAACACTGCTTGAAACATATGCTTTTCAGGCACTATTTTATAATGGATTCCACTGGAATCTGCCTGTATTTGAATTTTATTGAATTCCTAAAGCGCATTCACCAAAGCGCTGGAGAAAACAATCAAGTGGTACAAAAATTCATGTGATGAGTACACATTTTGAAAAGGACATGGTAAATCCTATCTTTCAAAGATTTAAGGCAGGAACGAAAGATATGTAGAGAAGGAGCAGATATATTGTCAGATGGAAGTGAATTCCAATGATTGGCAGGCAAGCGGGAGAAGGACCAGAATGAGATTGGGCACAGGGGGGTTTAGGAACATACAGCAGGATTTGGTCTGAAGGGATCGAGAAGGTACATAAAAATAGGGAAGAGCGATAGCGAGGGGCTAGACCATGAGTGGTTTTATAGACACAGTAAAGAAATGAAAGAAAGAACATACGATTAACGAAAGAAAGTCAGGAAAAAGAGTGATGGTAAGAGACACAAGTGCGAGGAAAGAGGAGACAGAGGGTAGGGATAGCTTAGTTAAAGATAGAGTGCAGTGGGGCAAGACTGTGGGAAGGAAGACCAATTAGAAGGGAAGTGCAGTAGTCTAGACCTGAGAGAACTAGGGTACAGATTAGTAGTTTTGTGGCATGAAATTTCAGGTGGGGACGGGCCTTACGGATATTTTAGCAGGTGCAAATGCGAGGTGTATTCCATATTTCATTGCAATCCATTGGTTTTTCACCTGCATGAAAATCTCATGCATGCGTAAAACTGTGTTCTCTTCTGAAATGAAGGAGGAAGGCAAAGTGGTGGTACTAACTTCTCTTTGCTGCTCTCCTGCACCTCACAAAAACACAAACTGAGATGGAGTAGAAACTGAAAGCATAAACGCACTTTTGCATTTTCATTTTCCTCAGCACCCATTATAGCCTCCTTTGGTTATTTATGCTCATGGTCAGATGCTTGAGTAAGCATGTAGACGTTCACATCTTTTTTTATTCTTTTTGGGGGCTTATAGGACTTGAGAAGTTTCAGAGATGAGGTCCTAGAATTGTTCGTTTTTTTAACTCCAGCACATACATTTTGGAATCTGGGACAGCAGAGTATGTGTCTATTACATGGTAACATATTTTGTGAGGGTAATAGGACGTAGAGAGTTGCTCTTGGTATTTTCAGGAAAAGCATTATTATGACGTATCAATGAGGTAAAAGATTTTAAAAGTGCTTCTGTACTCGATCAGTAACAAGAAAGACATTCCATTGGTGATATATGGTACCGTAGTCCTATCTCTTTAAGGAGTCTGTTGGCATTATCTACAACAATTTGGAGTCACCCAATGAGTTTCTCAGGGGTTAGAGAGAGCAGGTCATTGCAATAGTGTAAGTGAGGGAGGGGTTCATCAATGATCTGAACATCTCTAATTATTGTTGAGGCTCCAGAAAGGGAGTAATAGTTTTCAAAAGGTGGAGTTAGAAGTTTGCTTTTATGCATATTACATTGACCTGTCCATTTTGAACGGAAACGCCATGTTTCCGTTCAAAATGGCTGCAACATTTCTAGCCCTATTGGAGGGGTTAAGGAACTCTAATGTGAAAAGGCATTGGAACAGGAGTGGCTGTTCATTAGTCTGAGCAGACATACTTTTCTCAGTTTTGTCTCTATGTATGGGCTACTGGTTGTCATCTGATTGAAGATATTGGAGATGCATCTTGAGATTGAATTGTGGTGGGTCATGTTGGGCTTCAGACTGGTGAAGATTTAGAGATCATCAGAGAAGCATTGGAATTAGAAAGGGAAGAAATCCAGGAAGGATGTGAGAATTTGAAAGACATTACAGAGCCAGGGTGATATGGCTGTTCCTGGAGGAACCCAAAAGGTAGAGAGGTGAAGTGACCCAACGTAATCAAAATAATCTGTCTTTCATGAAGGATTTGAACCACCTGATGCTATACATGTGTTTTTCTGGATTTGTTGGATGTGGCTGCTGTGATCCATCATATCTTAAGTTGCTGAGAGGCCAGTAGGATCATCTGGCTGGGTAGTTTTTTTCAAGGTTGTTTTGGATGATTTCCTCGATTTTGATGGGTGTTGGTTTATTTCCACTAAATGGTCCGAAGCTGGGCTAGTGATGGTGTAGGAGATGATTGTTTTCGGAATAGAAGTGAAGGGAATATTCACAATGTCTGTGTAGTTGGTTAGGGGGGGTCTATCTTGTTTTTCCTTTAATGAATGGGGGTTATACATGCATTTTTACGTGCTGCTGGAATAGAAACAGATGCAAGAGAGGTATACAGAGCTAAGCAATGACTGGGAAAACTGCATCTTTTTGTAATTTGATGAATGACACTTGACAACAGTCACCTTGTGTGTCTGAGACTTGTGTGATATTGATTATCTTGTGGATAGCAACATCCGATATGAACAAGTCAATTGTTTCTAAATCAGTCAGTGGGTTCTGCCATTCTCTCGCTGGTTCCCTGCCTTTTCCTTTCAAGTTGCATATGTATTTGTTGAACCATTTCTTGGAAGGTTTGGGTGGGGATTATGTCCTAGTTTGCCTACAGACCGAGAATGTCAAGCATTTTGCAAATTGCATAAGGTTGGTCAGATTGACATGGAGTCAGGGGATGTTGTTGACTGGTTCAGGAGTGGAGGCCATGTAAAATGGTTGGCAAAGTATTCTTGGGAAATGTTTTTTAAGGATCATAACTACATTGGGTGGTGGTGTTTTTCCATTTGTGTTTACTTTGCATCCATTAAGAGGAACATAATGAGACTTTGATCTAACCATGAGTTCAGCCCTACAAAGTATTAGAAGATAGAATCACGCGGATGTTCCATTTGTATGTTGGCTTTTTGGGCGATTGGGAGAATCCCAGGCAATTCATGGTGATAAATGAGGTCTTTGGTTGGTACCATAATTAGGACTGTATAATCATAGATTAAAAGTGCCAGTTTCTGAGGTTATAAGGGAGGATGGAGGCTACTCTGTTGTATATTTTAGCTTTCCCTAGTTTGTTACAATATTTATGTAGTTGTCCAACATATTGCTTATAAAGGTAGCAGAGAACCACATATTGATAATACCTATTATGGTCAAGTTTGAAGTTTTCAGGAGGGACTAATTGTTGGTGTCATTTTTTAATAGCATATCAAGTAAAGATTAGGGATGATTTCGGGGACATAAAAGGACATTCCTAGGTGTGGGGACACTCTCTGGATCTCCCTGAGTTAGGGGAGATGTGAGTTATATTTGGGTTCACTCACCTGCAGAGAATTTTGTGGGTTCAGCAGTTAGACAGTTTTGGGTAGCGGGCATGGAGGCGGAAATACTGTCTGGTTAGACATCTGTCTAATAGGGATTGTGGGAGAGAGATTAATAGGGTACTACCTGATATATCCGGTGTTGCCCTGGATTTCATTCCCTCATAGGTAGAGGTAACTGTGCAAAATTTGGAGAGGTTGGTGAAACGGTGTGGAATTGTATAAGGAACAACGCATCACCAAGCCACAAACCCACAAACACATTTTTACTTTTGCTGAAATCTGGGGAAAGGGTGGGGTGTCCAAATGTCATGTAGCAAGTAATGTCTGGAGGGCCCTAACAGGTGACTGTGCAACATTTGGGGCAGATTGGTGAAATGATGTGGATTTGTATAGGGAACATATGCAAAGCCACATACCCACACACACTTTTTCACTTTTGCTGAAATCCAGAGAAAGAGTTGGGGTGTCCAAATGTCATGTAGCCAGTAATGTCTGGAGGGTCCTAACAGGTGGCTGTGCAATATGTGGTGCATATTGGTGAAACAGTGTGGGATTGAAAAGTGAATATACGCGAAGCCACAGATCCACAAACCCAGAGGCTTTTGCTGAAATCCAGAGAAAGGGGTAGGGTGTCCAAATGTCTTGTAGCCAGTAATGTCCAGAGGTTCCTAACAGGTGACTGTGCAAAATGTGGTGGAGATTGGTGAAACGGTGTGGAATTGTAAATGGAACATATTCAAAGCCACAAACCCACACCCAAATGTTCACTTTTGTTGAAATCCAGGTAAAGGGATGGGGTGTCCAGAGGTAATGTAGCCAGTAATGCCAGGAGGGCCCTAACAGGTGACTGTGCACAATTTGGTGCAGATTAGTGAAATGGTGTAGAATTGTATAGGGAACATACGCGAAGCCACAAACCCACAAACCCACAAACCCACAAACCCACGATATATACAGATGTACTGTTTGAAAGAGAAGGTTGTGGGAAGTGGTTTAGACAATTGTGGTTGGCTGGCTTACAGCATGAGTATATGGTTGTTCTAATAGCTTACAGTTATTTTGTTATTTTGGGGGATGCACTCAGTGGAGTGCAGAACAGATCCCCCTTCAATAATACAGATAGGGTTGTTGAGGATGAAAGGGGATCTTGACCTGGTCATATGGTTGGCAAAAAGAATGAGGTCTGGCATTTTTTGCTCTGCCTTTTAATTTATTGCCTTATCTGAAAATCTATGGTCTGGGTTTCTACTGAGAAGAGATTAGTAGAAACCTTTAAAACACCTTTAGTCATGGGACTAGATGGGTAAATGATCTAGGTATGGTCCAACAGCATGTGGGTTGGCGTTAATAACAGGAGAATTTATGGGGATATATATACGGTTGCAGAGTGGCTACTACTTGGAATCTGAGAGTCTCTCAGGGCAGATTCCATGCATCTCGAAAGAGCCATGGTCAGTTAGGACTCACATTTCACCAGTGAATATGAATATCTAGGGCCATGAACCCACTGATAGGAGTCTCCCAGTGTGGAGAACTCCTCCCCAATATGGGGAAATGTAGAATAATGTATAGAATATGGTCTACTAACTGGATTCTAGGTGGGGTCAATTAACTTGATGTGCCCTGAGGGATGATGCTGAGTGTGTAGATACCGCTGAGAATAGAGGGTCCCTCAGACACCTGCGATAACTGGGAGAAGAGGTCTACATAATCCGGAAGTTGGATCGGGAAGGAAGGACTAGTGGATGGAGGAGCAGGATGGGCTGAGAATCCTAATTTCTCCTCAGGCGTAGAATGTTGAGCATGCTCAAGAGCTACCTATTGTTGGGACATGGAGGTACTGTTCTATTGGTTCAGAGGTCACATAAGAGTAGGAGCTAGCCACTGGGAAGGTGCAGGCGGGGTTGCACCACCATTGGGCAGTAGGAAGGAGCATTGTGGTTATTAGTGTGCTAATTTAACAGTGAGGTGAGCCCAGATTGGGTTCTAGTACAAACATGAGGTGTAGGGTTAGTACTGATGCAGGTGTTATAGGTCAATATGGTACATGAAATCATGTAAAGCATGAGAAAGGTTAGTATCTCATCTCTGCCAAAATGATTTGTGAGAAGGTGGGTCGGTCACCATCCTAGGAGTCACATGCATGTGAGGCCGGGCTCTGTGAAGAGGCTTTATCTTTTCCACCTTCACTTCACTAAGCTACCCAGCCAAATCTATGCTGATTGCATTGCAGATGGGGAATTAAGGCCCGGTCATATGGTCTCCTCCCCACCAATCACCTTGCTGCACTTGGGATGAGTTAGGATAGGGAAGTCTACAAAAAAAACTTTACCAAGCTGTGGGTTGGTCTACCTTCTGAATTTCACCAAGTTGCACATCGGCACTAGCTGCTTGGAAGATGTGCATAGGGCCTTTGATTATAAAAACCACTCCTGCTTCAATCTTGTGGAATGACCTCATGATCATGAGAATGTCCGAGATGTTCTGAGAGGCCAATGCCAGCAATGTTATGATGGTAGGAAGGACTGATCCCCTAATCTCTGCTGGAATAGTAGATCACCAGAAATAGGGCCACTTGACCCTGGGCACATGGTCTCCCAAACACCAATCACCTCACTGCCTTTGTGATGATTTAGGGAACAATTCAAAAAATCCTTTCAGAACTGCTGGCTGGGATATCTGCAGTAAGTCACTGTGTAGCAGCGAGGCTCCAGATGCCTGAATGATGTGCGTAAGAAGCCTTATGTTGGGAGGCAGATGTATACGTCACCCACAGTTTATGCTCTGTCCCAATCAAGTTTCTCACAGGTGAGAGGTATTACTCACTAAAACAATGATACCACCCTTATCCCTGGCAGGTACAAAAAGACATACAGACAATCTAGGCTGAAGATGACAAATGCAGTCTAGATAACATTGCACCAAGTAACACACATGCATTAGACATAAAGCAAATGTGCACTCCACACGAAGAACACGCACAGTAGGTCAAATATGCATTTTTATTTTTTCTATTTGCATTTGGCTCTAAAAAAAAGCCTTTTGCCAGTACACACAGTTATCATCATTTTCCCATGCATGTAGGTTAAATGTCAATTAATGTCCCACATTACAATGGTCCCTATATGAAATAGCACTAAACCAGTCCCTTAGTGCTATAAATTTGAATAAAAATCTCTGATTGAAAATTAACCAATGCCAGTGTCGGTGAAACCCTGTCACCCTGAATCAACCAGGACCACCATTGGTCTGCTGATAATGTTGTGTGCTCACTGATGAACCTGCCCAATATGTTAGTCCTCTTTATGGTCAGGTGTGGGCAGAACATAAGTGGTACAAGTATTCTTCAGAGTTCATGTCTTTGCACAGGCAACATGTTAAGTCAATATAGCCCCTCCTTCTTCTTACTATCAAAGTTTCACTTGTGGGATGTTTGTTCAGTTGGAAGCGCAAACACTGGGCACAGTAGTACTTATTTGTGAATTGTGTTAGGTATTTATGAGTTGTGTTTAGTTTCTGCACCTTCTCATACAGTTTGTATCTGGCGTATTGATCCAGTCGGCTGTCCATAGTTTGCATTTTACCCATGCCGGGTTGTTAAGCAGGGTTTCTTCTGTTGTCCCCAGATTTGATCGGGTTGTCATACAGCTGTTCTTCCATTCTTGCAGTGTTGTTTCCGCGCTATCTTTGAGAGCTTTTTACAGGATTTGGAAGCACCCTGGTGAGTTTGTCTGTAATCATTTCCTGTATATGGCTAAAGTCTTGCAAACCACCATCGCGTATAAAGAGGTTAAGCCAAGTTCCATCGTAAAGGCTTGTAAAGGCTAAAGTACTTCTTGGTAGGTTTAGCACCCGTTTCCAGAAGATACCCTTGGAATTAGCCAAACACCCGCAGATAGTGCGAAGAATGAAATGTATACATGGAAGATATTAACATAGCAACCACAAGACAGGAAGAACATTAACATAACCAGTGCATAAGCTGAATGCAATATGAACGATATGTGAGTGTTGCACTAACATAGAAGCCAGAGAGTAATAAGGCAGGCATCCTCTTTAAAATTGATGCTGCAGCATGCTTTTAAATAGGCCCAGGCCTCAAGACTTCAAAAGACCTCGAAACGCTGAATCTAGAGAAATACTGAGCTGTGCAGAGCTCAGACGGTAGTTAGTAATTAGAGCCAAGGTTACAGAGAGATTGTGAGGATGGGAATAGCAGAGCGAAGGCAGTAGACTGCAGTTCTCAAGGCGCAACTGGATACACCCAAAGTCATGAAAAAGTTTATATGAAGACAACCACTCTTTGTTCGCCAGGTGCACGGGAATAGAGCACCTGGCGAACAAGCCAACAAGCTCCATGAAGAATAACTCAAGTGAGTCCCTGGGATAAATCGAACATATGACAAGCACTTTAGAATTAGCTAAAATCAGAATGAATAGGAGTTAATTTCACTTCATACATGGTCCTCTAACACGTGAATTATCATTGAGAACACTGTCTATTCATTACGAGCCAATAGATAAGGACACCTGTGGTAGTGCCTAAAAGCACACATGGAACATTAACTGCCACACAGGGCCGAGGAATGAGGGATCATAGCTTCTTTAATTAATAGAAGGCAGATAGATAATAATAAAGCTGAAATTTGCTTTGCATTTTGTCTACCCCCTCCTTGAGTTTCGTTTGGATTGATTTCAATATCTCTGGCATACCTAGGACTTCTGTGGCCACTTAACACTTATATATTATGTTCTCCTACTGCTTGATTTTCATGTGCTGGTCCAGTAATCTTGGAATTAACTGGATTTTCAGGAGGGGGTGGGGGCAATGATAATGTGGCAGGAAGGTGTGTGCCTCCATTGTCTGCTGGAATCAGAGACCTCTAGGAATGGAGTAGCTCTGCCTCATTCATGTGTCTCCCATACAACAATAACAGTGATGCCTTTGGAAGATTTGGGAAATGCTTCTGCAGTACATGGATGCACACTGGGCTATCCACAGTTCCTGCAATCTTATATTGGTGCTGAAGTTACATTGATTTACTGAAAAGGGTCTTTGCTCCTATACCACCATCCTGCTTCTGTCTCATAGGCTGGCCCTATGATCTTGTGAATACTCTGGATGTTCTGTTTGGCCAAGAACAAACATGTTGGAGTGGAAGCAAGGATTGTACCTCTGATAGCTTCTACAGTCACTGAATTCCAGAAGTGGAGCTACTTGACACTATCCACATGGTCTCCTGAACATCATTCACTTTTGTGCATTTGGGATGTTTTAGGGAAGACTGCAACAACACGTTATAGAGCAAGATGGTAGGCTCTGAATGGCTCTACCTGCTTATATGATGTGTATTTCTGCTGAAATGGTAGCCAGCCAGGAGTGGAGCTGCTCACCCTTCATCACATGGTCTCCCGACAATACTAATCCATAGCTCTCAACCATTTATTTTGCAAGGGCGGGTGAAAACACCCAATTTTATTTTTGGCGGGTGAGAGGCTCATTGAAACAAATGGGCGTGCAGGAGGCTTGGTGTGTGAGTCAGCTGTTTACAAGGCGGATGACACCCGCCAAAAGCATGTGAGTTGAGAGCTATGACTAATCCCCTTGCTTCCTTGTGGATTAGTTAGGGAAGACGTTAGACCATCTTTAGAGGGTTGTAGAATGTACCAGTTAGCACTGCAAGTTCTGATTGCATTATGTCCAGTTAAAATGGCTATGCCTGTTTCAACATGGGCAGTTGACAATGCAAGGCATATTTCTACTATAAATAATCAATTAGTTCACTTGGCCACAATCTATAAAAACAGACACAGTGGTACTTCGATGTATTACATCAGTTGGTAAATCTTAGTAAAACATAGTATACTCAGATCAGAATAACTACACACACAATTCATCTGTCAGAGATACCATACTTAAGGGCAATTTCCTATGAATGCTTTACGAAATATATACTACATTACACAAGGGGAGGAGAAATATACAGCCTGATTAATGGAATTATTTGCGCCTAAATCGCAGATTTGCGTGCCTTTCTGCCCGAAAATCCCTGGGAGAACTGGGAGTGGCATGTTTTTAAAGCTATGCTAAGTGAGACATTCCTGGTTGCCCAACAATTCATGGCTCTACAGTGCCGACTGCTATGCTGAATGCATGTTATCAACAGAATGGTTTTGCTCTTTCAAAAAAGTGTAGGAATTAGTTGAAACTTGCACTACACTGACCGTTCCCTTAACAGCAGTCGTGTTTGTTTGGGGGTTTGGATTGCACATGTCAGAGGCATGTCGATGGGCTTTGTGTGGAGCGGGGGCAGCCCAGCAGGGAACATAGTTCCACTACTTCTTTTCGTACACTTCGACCACTGATCCACACAAGTAACATGCTGGTGATCCTGCCTCAAAGCCACCTTTTGCACAGCCCAATAAAATTCTCTACACAGTAGAAACCAATCCCAATGGAATATTTTCAAATTACTGTATAATGGTGCATGTTGAAACCTGAAGCTTTGGTTTCTGTCAGTGCTTAGAAGAGTTGCGAGCAGAGTGTTTTTTTCTGCCACTTGTGTGCAATACAAATGAAATTATTTTGTCATGTACCTTACAAGCAGACTCCGGTATCATTCAATGTAATTATTGTGAGGTACACTGCAGAGGTGGACTCCCTCATGCATAATTGCTCGCCTCAGACATGGGACCAGCCTGTATGTCTGTTTGGCAGAACTACATGCAGTACCCTTTGGGCACACTACACACAATTAAGACTACAGGTGTAAGCATAATCTGACCTTTGGTATAAGTCTGTACTACACAGTTTTGTGGTAGCAGGAATGAGCAGCCAGGCTTATCTCAAGAGGGATGTAAGTAGTACAAGGTGTTACACAAAGGACTTGCAATCACAATGGTTCAAACAAACACTTACTCAAGGTTTCTTGGTAAACCATTATTAATTTATTTACATTGATTTAGTTAGAACACATTCCACTAGTCATAAGCAGCTCAATATCACACTATAATACACTCCAGTACCAAACCAATACGTTTCTGAACAAATTAGGCTCCCCTGAAGTGGAAGCAAAATGGCACTTCAGTAGCTTTCAAAAAGGGGTAAAAAGACAAAGGTTATATGAATTAAACACAAATACTTTCTCAGGCAGGGCAAATAGTTTCAGTCACTACAAGAGGCAATTCAGCTCAATAGGCCTGGTCCAAAGTCAATGGATCAGTGGGGGTAATTCCGAGGTTGGAGGTAAGTAACTGTCCTTACCGGCATGGCGCAAATAGCGTGTCCGTGTAGTCAAGAGCCTGCTAATGGAGGGCTGTTAGGACTTTGCGGGCACAAGCTTTGCTCTATGCCGGTAAGGGCATTACCGCCATGCCGTTAAAGGCACGAAAAATGCCCTTAGCGGCATCATGCATAGTGCAGATAGCACTACCGGCATGAACCAATGCGGCATTAGCGGCCACTGTAAATAAGCGGAACCGGAAGTAGTGTCATTGCACCATAACGGGAAGGAGCACGGTGGCCATATTTAAAAACACAATCCATTGCCACCCTCAGCACACAGGACCTGTGGGACACTGCTGTTCGTGGAAAATCATCATCCAAAACACCACAATGCCAAAGGCCATTAAGAAGGGCACCTCCCGCCAATGCAAGGAGTGCTTCAATGAAGACGAGATGGAGATGCTAGCTGGGACCCTGCAGGAACATGCCGACATCGTGATCGCTCAGAGCATGACAAGGGAGGCCATCATTAGAAAAAAAGAGATCTGGGCACTTGTGGCGCAGAAAGTGAGCGCAGTCGGGAACACCCCACGCACCATAAAAGACTGCAGGAAGCATTGGGACAACTGGCGGCTGCGAGTACGGAACATACTCTCTGTGAACAGGAGCCAGGCAACGGCAACAGGCGGAGGAGCCAGCTACCCCATCAAGCTGCCCCGATGGGAGGACATCTGTGCCAGCCTGATTGGCATTGAGGGGATTGAAGATGTCGGAGATATGGAGTGTGGCGCCACAACATCGGCGGATGGAGGTGAGTGTCCTAAGAAAACACAGTAATGCAGAGTCTGATGAAAGTCAACCAATATTTCTGGCCAGAGAGGCAAGCCATGGCCCAACACACACACACTCCCAGCAAAGTTGTCGGACACATCACAGAAACATGCAGATGCCTGCAGCAAGGCAATACCGTACCTGACACATACCACACAAAATGTAAATGCCATAAGTCACACTGTATGCAGGTCCCAACAAATATGCATGTCACATACCATAGGTCTTGGCCAACATGAGTGACCCCGACGTATGCCTGCATCACCCACCCATGTATCAAACAACGTGATCATCCAAACTCAAATGCCTATTACCCTCGATTGTGTGGACGATCAATTGTACAAATGTATGTATGATGCCTATCAATCATCACTCATGCCGTCCCTCTCTTCGACCCCCATAGGCTCAGAACATGGCAGCGATGCCGAGGACTCAACCCCACAGAAAATCACACCCCGGAAGAGGGCCCGGGATGAGGCCAACCGGCCTTCAACCTCGAAGGCCCAACCCAGGGGCCGCCATGCACCACCAGTGAAAACACCTCAGTTTGCCAGGGCACTGGTGCTGCCAAGGGCCGCTGAGGAGGTAGTGGCAACACCTGTTGCACAGCCACAGGAGACAGCCGAGGCTCAACATTCGGCAGAGTCCAGTCTGGCTGGGGAGGTGGCAGCCACAGCACCCCAGGCTGAGGAGGAGGCACAGGGAGAGGTATGGGTGCCCGTGAGGATGATTTCTCAGAACCTCCCCACACGCCTAGTCCACTGCCATCCCCACAAATCACATCACTTGAGTCGGACCATGGAACCACCACGGAGCAGTCTGGGGGGGAGTTAATTCAAGGGGCCATTAGTCCCATAGTGGAGAGCAGTGAGGTCGAGCATGGCACCCAGGCACCATCCACCTCCACAGGTGCACCCGCAGGGCCGCAACGTTCTGAGCAGCTGACTGTCATGATGCCTACCTCTAAGGAGCCAGGCCGGGCCCAGCAACCCCAGAGGCAGACATCATTTTCCCCAGGGAAGTCTCAGCGGGCCCAAGTCGGGGCCCTTTGGACTCAGTCCTGGCGCCTTAGGCGCCAGGCTCATAGCGGACCCCAGTCCTGGCGCCTTAGGCGCCAGGCTCATAGAAGAGGATATGTGTTTAAGTGCTTGGGTGCACACTTACCTGATGCAGACCTTGCTGCTTCATCCAGGCCCTCTTGAGGCCTGAATGGGACTACTTAACCTGTAGGACTACTTCACCACCCGGGTGTGGTCGGGGAAGGATACATACCTGATTGGTGGAAGGATACATACCAGGAACTTCTTCCAAGGCTATTTAAACCCCACCCGAACAGCCACACATGCTTCGCGTTGTTCTGCACCTAGCAGCTGGATGCTCACCGTGTCAGCTCCTGCATCCTGACTTCAGCCACGCCTGCCAGCACCCTGGAACACCTGCAAGGGGAGAAAGGAAGAGAATTGGAGAAGAAAAGCCCTTACCTGCTAAATCTGCATCCCGGAGTCATTTCTCCAACGGCCCTGAAAAGGAAGACATCATTTTAAAGGCATTTCGTTTCGATCGCTGCAGCGCTGCATTTTACTCACCTTTGCAAGGCGCTTCCATCTTCAGCAGCGATCTTCCGGATTCAGCTACGCCCCGGCGCCTAGAGGAAAAAAGACAAGAACAAAGGTGAGAGGGAGAAAAGGAATAAGGAAAGCTCAGTTTCCTTTTAAGTCTTACCTGTTGGATTATTCCCACTGCATTTCGGGTCCTGCCGCTTCCTGGCATCTCCAGGCCCCGGCCCCTATGGGGAAAAAAGACAAAGACATTGAATGAGCGAATGCAAAGACATTACCTGAGCGCTCATCCAGAACTGTTTCACTTCGGGTCGGCGCCATATCTCCGGCACTCCGAACCCCGGCCCCTAAGGGGAAAAAGACATAAGCATTAGCGCTTGCTGCAATTAGACAACGAACATTATTATTAAGCTTAAACTTTTGAACAGAACTTTTACAGCGCCTTACCTGAACAGTCAAGCTTACCTGAACTCCCATCAATCCTCAATCCAGTGAAGTAACTGGGTTTCAACGCGCCCCTGCATCAGAAGCAGGATGGAGAGCTCATCCTTCCAAACCCTAAGGTGAGGCTTCACGGGAAATCGTGGAGGAGGTATCGTGGAGGGTTGGAAGGGAGTGGGAGGCTTGAGCATTGTTCCACAGTTGGTAATACTCCCTTTTCACGCACAGGAGGGTATCCAACGAGCCAGGGAAGCCAGAATAGAGGGGCCCTTCCTGTCCATCTTCAGAGTTCTGCGCCTTCGACGCCGCGCCTCCGTGGGAACCAGGTGAGCGTTACAGAACGCGATGCCTTACCACAATTTCCCACCTGGGCGCTATGGAGACTTCCGAGACAGATCAGCTGGCCCATCTTTTAGGGGAATTACGGGCAGAAGTGCACTCAGCCCACCATGAGACTAATGCTCTCAGAAGGGAACTAATCCTATCCAAGGAAAGAACTGATGATCTGGCCAAAAGGTTATTGCAGGGCCAGGCAGAGCACACTTCTTTACCTGTTTCCGGAGATATTTCTACAACAATGGGTTCGAATAACCCGGTACAAATCAATCTACCTGGACACATGCCTTTGGCCCCGCCGGAACGTTTTGCGGGGGATCCCAAGAAATATGCCGTTTTTATGAACCAATGCCGTTTACACTTTTTATGCAGGCCCGGGGCCTTCCCCAACGACCAGACCAAAGTAGCCTTTGTACTATCTTACCTCAGTGGCTGTGCTGCCGATTGGTCTATTCCATTGGTAAATCAGGATGATCCCATTCTCCGGGATTTCCAGGGCTTCCAGGCCAGCATGGAAAGATTGTTCGCTCGACACTCGCAGGGACAGGCCCTTGACAACGAACTGCTATCCTTACGACAAGGTAATCAGGATCTTTTGTCCTATATCACCACCTTTAATAGACTAGTTGTGGAAACCGGATGGCCTGAAAATAAAAGGATCACATTGTTTCATCGAGGCCTGCGCGGAGAGCTTAAAGATGTTATAGCTCAGATAGTAGATCCACCCCAGGCCTGCGCAGACTACATAGACTTAGTGGTTCAACTTGATCACAGACTTCAAAATAGAAAAGCAGATCGGCTCAAGTATGAAACCAGAGTACCTATCAAGGCCCACGTTAACTCCAAGAGTACTGACGTTTCCGAACCTATGCAAATTGGCAGTGTTAAAATACCATTAACGCAGAAGGAACGAGAGAGAAGGCGACAAATGCAACTTTGTCTGTATTGCGGAACTTCTGGTCACTTTCTTCAAAGTTGTCCAGTTAAACCACCCAAGAAGGTGGTTGGAGCCACTGATAACGAGTTATTGACACCTGGTTCGGGAAACGACCTAGCCCGACAAGCGTAGGGGTCCGCTTGCCGAGCTTGAAAACAAACTCTTTGACCTCGCATTTTGTCATGCCAATGGTGCTTGTGAACCCAAAACAGCCTCAGCAGTTGCATGCTATAAAAGCATACATAGACAGTGGAGCTATTGGAAATTACATAGACCGTGAATTGGCTTCCAGGATTAAGCTTCCTCTCCGCCCGAAAGTAGCCCAAGATGTAATTACTACAGTTGATGGAACCGAAATAGCCTCAGGGCCTGTAACGCATTCCACAGTTGAAATCACTCTGGTGGGTCAGGACGGACATCGGGAAGCAATCGTGTTTGATGTGATCAAGGCCCCACAATTTCAAGTACTTCTTGGAATCCCTTGGTTAGAAACACATAATCCGAGAATAGACTGGCGAGCAAAGAAGATAACTTTTCCTGATTGTGAACCAACCTGTTACCCAAGGAATCCAGCTATGGGTCTAGCCTCTGTAACTTCCACCCCTGTGCAGCTACCATCTGAATACCAAGAATTCCAAGACGTTTTTCAGAAAGAGCAAGCTAACACCTTACCTCCCCATCGATCTTACGATTGCCAAATCGACTTGGTACCCAATGCACAACTACCTTGTAGTAGGATTGATGCTCTTACTGAACCTGAGAACCTGCATTTGCGCCAGTATTTGGATCAATACCTGGCCAATGGTTTCATTCGCCCATCAAAGTCACCAGTCTCTTCCGCTTTGTTCTTCGTACCTAAAAAGGAAGGAGACCTTAGGGCCTGTATTGACTACCGCGCCCTAAATCAGATAACGATTAAGAATCGTTACCCTTTGCCCCTGATACCTGAGCTTATCGACCAAGTAAAAGATGCTCGTGTGTACACCAAGCTAGATCTCCGAGGAGCTTACCACCTGGTACGTATAAAAGAGGGTGACGAGTGGAAGACTGCATTCCGCACCAAATTTGGGCTCTTCGAATATCAAGTAATGCCCTTCGGTTTGTGCAACGCACCTGCCGCCTTTCAGTACTTCATGAATGATGTTCTTCGGGAACTTATCGATGTTTGTGTCATCGTTTATATTGACGACATCCTGGTGTATTCCTCCTCAGAATCTGATCACAGAAACCATGTTAGGGCAGTTCTTGAGAAATTGCGCCAGCACAAATTATTTGCCAAGCTAGAAAAATGCGTTTTTCATACCACAGAAGTGGAGTTTCTCGGATTCATCCTGACACCTCAAGGAATCCGAATGGACTCGCGTAAAGTGGACGCCATTCTCAAATGGCCATCTCCTAGCTCTGTGAAGGGAGTGCAAAGCATGCTTGGCTTTGCCAATTTCTATCGAAGGTTCATCCCGGAATTTTCTCGAACTGTTCAACCCATCACAGCTCTCCTAAAGAAAAACAAACGCTTTGAATGGACTCTTGAGGCTGAACAAGCCTTTCAGGACCTGAAAACCAAATTCACCTCTGCACCTGTATTGAAGCACCCGCGCCCAGATCTCCCTTACATCGTGGAAACCGATGCATCCAGTTCGGCCATGGGAGCTGTCCTGTCGCAAAGAGACCCAGAAACTAACCAACTACACCCTGTAGCCTTTTGGTCCAGAAAATTCTCTCCACCTGAACTCAATTACGCAATTACCGACAAAGAACTACTGGCTATTAAATCAGCTTTCAAGGCTTGGCGTCACTATCTTCTCGGTGCAAGACACACCATCACCGTAATTACGGACCACAGAAATTTGCAGTATTTAAAGACGGCCAAAGCTCAATCTTCGCGACAACTCCGATGGGCTTTATTCTTTGCGGAATTTGATTTTGTAATTACCTATCGCCCTGGCTGCAAGAATGGTAAGGCAGATGCCTTATCCCGGATAGGCATGGAAGAACCCAATTCGAGTTTAGAACCTGTGCCAATCATACCGGAACAAAGAATTCTGGGCTTGACTTCATTGCAAACCATTGAGGACATCCAAGCTCAAGTAAAACAGCTTTTTGACTCTTCTGCCTTACTGGAATGGAATCAAAAGGGTCCTCACTACACCGTTAAGGATGATTTACCCTACTTCCAAGAGCGGTTATTTCTGCCAAGTAAAGAATTGCAGGAACTTGTCATTACCTGTCATCATGAATCATTAATGGAAGGACACCCCAGTATCGCGAAAACAGAAGAAAAGATCAAACGCCACTTCTGGTGGCCTTCTTGGAGAAAAGACATAAAGTCATTTGTGTTGTCTTGCGGAATCTGTGCCCAAAATAAGAGTCAAAAGAAAAGGCCAGCCGGCCTACTTCAACCTTTGGACATTCCACCAGCACCTTGGCACACCTTGTCAATGGACTTTATAACTGACCTGCCTCCTTGTGGTGGTTACAACACGATTCTCGTAATAGTGGATCTATTCTCCAAAATGGCCCATTTTATCCCTTTAAAAGGATTGCCGTCAGCTTCCACCTTGGCCAAGGAATTTATGGAAAATATAGTGCGGTTACATGGTTTCCCTTCCATATTAGTCTCAGACCGTGGAAGTCAATTTATCTCCCACTTTTGGAAGAAATGTTGCCAACTAGCACAAATAGACGTGCGGTTATCCACCAGCCACCACCCCCAGACCGACGGACAAACCGAGAGAACCAATCAGACTCTCGAGCAATATCTGCGGTGCATGTTACACCAATCCGAGTTGAATTGGAAGGACATCCTTTGGATTGCAGAATATGCATACAACAATTCAGTGCATTCTGGAACCGGACAGACTCCTTTTTATACCCTGTATGGTCACCATCCTCGGACCTCTGACCTAGATCCACCTCTGACCCTGGAGATGCCTGCAGTAAATCACCTACATTCCACAATAACCCAAGCCTTCAAAGAAGCTACAACCCACTTACAGCAAGCCAAGAAAAAGTATAAAGAAAACGCTGATTTGCACCGAAGTAAAACTCCTCCTTACCAAGTAGGAGATCAGGTATGGCTAGCAACTAAACATCTACCCCTCAAGGGTCAGCGAACTTTTAATCCCAGATTCATTGGGCCTTACCCCATCAAAGCTATTATCAACCCAGTGGCCTTTAAACTCGATTTACCATCCAACATGCGGATTCATCCCGTTTTTCACGCATCTCTTCTAAAACCAGTACAACCTGGAACCAGACTGTCTGAGCCCCCAGACCCTGTCCAAATTGATGGAGAATTAGAATTTGTAGTAAAAGACATTTTAGATTCCAAGATAGTTAAGTCGAAACTCTTCTATCTTGTTGATTGGAAAGGATATGGACCTCAGGAAAGATCTTGGGAACCCAGTAACTATGTTCACGCACCACGATTAATTCAAAGATTCCATCGAAGATTCCCGCACAAACCAAAACCCCCGGAAGAAAAGACCTTGGGAGGGGCCTTGAGGGGGGGTACTGTCATGATGCCTACCTCTAAGGAGCCAGGCCGGGCCCAGCAACCCCAGAGGCAGACATCATTTTCCCGAGGGAAGTCTCAGCGGGCCCAAGTCGGGGCCCTTTGGACTCAGTCCTGGCGCCTTAGGCGCCAGGCTCATAGCGGACCCCAGTCCTGGCGCCTTAGGCGCCAGGCTCATAGAAGAGGATATGTGTTTAAGTGCTTGGGTGCACACTTACCTGATGCAGACCTTGCTGCTTCATCCAGGCCCTCTTGAGGCCTGAATGGGACTACTTATCCTGTAGGACTACTTCACCACCCGGGTGTGGTCAGGGAAGGATACATACCTGATTGGTGGAAGGATACATACCAGGAACTTCTTCCAAGGCTATTTAAACCCCACCCGAACAGCCACACATGCTTCGCGTTGTTCTGCACCTAGCAGCTGGACGCTCACCGTGTCAGCTCCTGCATCCTGACTTCAGCCACGCCTGACAGCACCCTGGAACACCTGCAAGGGGAGAAAAGAAGAGAATAGGAGAAGAAAAGCCCTTACCTGCTAAATCTGCATCCCGGAGTCATTTCTCCAACGGCCCTGAAAAGGAAGACATCATTTTAAAGGCATTTCGTTTCGATCGCTGCAGCGCTGCATTTTACTCACCTTTGCAAGGCGCTTCCATCTTCAGCAGCGATCTTCCGGATTCAGCTACGCGCCGGCGCCTAGAGGAAAAAAGACAAGAACAAAGGTGAGAGGGAGAAAAGGAATAAGGAAAGCTCAGTTTCCTTTTAAGTCTTACCTGTTGGATTATTCCCACTGCATTTCGGGTCCTGCCGCTTCCTGGCATCTACGGACCCCGGCCCCTATGGGGAAAAAAGACAAAGACATTGAATGAGCGAATGCAAAGACATTACCTGAGCGCTCATCCAGAACTGTTTCACTTCGGGTCGGCGCCATATCTCCGGCACTCCGAACCCCGGCCCCTAAGGGGAAAAAGACATAAGCATTAGCGCTTGCTGCAATTAGACAACGAACATTATTATTAAGCTTGAACTTTTTAACAGAACTTTTACAGCGCCTTACCTGAACAGTCAAGCTTACCTGAACTCCCATCAATCCTCAATCCAGTGAAGTAACTGGGTTTCAACGCGCCCCTGCATCAGAAGCAGGATGGAGAGCTCATCCTTCCAAACCCTAAGGTGAGGCTTCACGGGAAATCGTGGAGGAGGTATCGTGGAGGGTTGGAAGGGAGTGGGAGGCTTGAGCATTGTTCCACAGTTGGTAATACTCCCTTTTCACGCACAGGAGGGTATCCAACGAGCCAGGGAAGCCAGAATAGAGGGGCCCTTCCTGTCCATCTTCAGAGTTCTGCGCCTTCGACGCCGCGCCTCCGTGGGAACCAGGTGAGCGTTACACTGACTGCCCTTGTGCGGCAGTTCATGGATGATAACGCCCAGGCTAGGCAGGAGAGGCGGGAGAACATTGCCTCTATAGGCAAGACAATCATACACAACACCGCCTCCATGGGCAAGATAATTGCAGAGAATACTAGCCGTCTGTGCGAGGAGGTATCCACCCTGCGGCAGGTACTCAGCTGCATAGTCGATGCCATGGAGTCGGAATGTCCGGCAACCCAATTTGAGCAGGTGGCCACACCATCCTCGTCAAGCTCTACCCAGAACAGCCCACTCCGCAGGTCGTCTCGCACCCTGCGCCGGCCAGACATGCCACCACCAGGTCCAGGGAGTGCTAAAAAATAGTCTGGGCAGCCTGATGAAGGCATTGGAGACTTGTTGGGACATTTGTGGGGGAGTTGTGGGGGGAGGTGGAGGGGGTCAGGGTGTGTGGGGGAGTTGTGGGGGAGGGGGATGGGGGTGAGGGTGTGTGGGGGAGTTGTGGGGAACGGGGGAGGAGGAGGGTGCGTGGGGGAGTTGTAGGGGAGGGGGAGAGGGAGGGGGTGAGGGTGGTGGATAGTTTTCATTGTTAAATTCAATACACCTGTTGTGTCAAAAGCAAGACCTGAGTGGACATTCATCATTGTGCATGTGTCATTTAATCATATACAGTGCATAGTGTGCATGTACCCCCACAACCAGTGCCCTCTGTCAAACTATCATGTCACCCTCTCCAGCCATGTGTGTCAGTAATATTGTGCAATCACTGACTGACCTACAGCACGTCCCTCCTGTGCATCGGCAACGCAATGATGTTCAGTCACTACTTCTTCATCCCCTTCATCATCACCAGCTGGTTGCAGTTCAATGTCAGGGGGCAGGGGCATGTTGCATTGGATGCTCATGCCGCCAGATTATCGTTGGCCACAAGCACATGTCCCTTGATGTATGCACACCATTTTTATGGCTTCAATGTGTCCTGTGCCATGAAATAATGGTGTGGGTTGCATCTTCAAGATGATACATGGTGTGCTGTGCCGTCTTGTTGCTCATGCATTGTGTACGCATACAGCTGTGTCCGTGTCCATTTAGTGATGTGTAGCGTTCTGTAGGATTTCCTGATGGGGAGCGTTGGCAGTAGGCTCTGCAATGTTAGGCATACGGTGCTAATTTTTCCCATGCTGACATGCAGCATTCCTGTGGTTGATCCGGGATATCAGGCACAACAATGTGTGATGATCTTGATGGCGTCACCTACCATCTGCACCTTGTTAGAGTGGTATTGCTTGCAATTGTGGTAAACCACCTCCATGGCATGCGGGGCCACCAACTCCATGTGGGTGCAGTCAAGGGTACCTATACAATTTGGCATGCCTGCATGTGCATGGAGGCCACCTTTTTTTTCTAGAATCTCCTGGGCAGTCCCTGGTAGGGATATGTATTCTGTTGTGTGACGATGCGAGTGGATAAGGGTGGTGATATGCCATGCATGTGCCCCATTTTGTGCTGGTAGGTGGCTGTGGAAAGGAAGTGGAGCACCAACACTACCTTCAGTAGAGGGGGGATGGCGGTGCGTATTTCAATGAGGCAGACAATCTTGTATCATGTCCACGATGGTGTTGATGGTGTCCCGGTCCAGACGGTACAGGGTGTGGTCTGCTCCGGGGTTGGGTTGAAAGGACTGGCTCTGATGTTTGGGATTGGGGGCTGCATGTGTGGTTACGCTGGCTGCACTGGTGCGGCATGCTGGGCCAGTCTAACCCTCCTTCTCCTGCTGCATCTCCTCTGTGGTGCCTGCTGTTGCTGTTGTTGTTGTTGTTGTTGTTGCTGGTGTTGCAATGCAAGCATGTCCTCCAGCTGAAGTATTGATGCTACTATTGGATTGATCCTGGTGTGGAAAGGGGTGTGGTGTGTGGGTGTGCTCCTTTTGTACAGGTCCAGACTCCATTGCCTCCACCTGTGCTGATGGTGTGCACCTCTGGCAGTTGGGAACACTGCACATGGCATTTTATGGCTGGTCAGCGATGCCGGTATTTATGGCATGCCAGGATCCACTTTTAGCGCCTTCATTATGCCGGTCTTTGCATGTCCGCTTGACTTGTGATGTCCTCCAGTTTACGACATGCCGCTATTGGCGGTATGATGGGCCGCTTGTCCACGCCCATGCCGCTATTAGAGGCACTGTTATTTGGATGGTCGGAACAGCCCGGAGTGGTAAGCGATGCTGGTAATCCTTTACCGGCATTGTTTTTCCCTTATCTCCAACCTCGGAATGACCCCCAGAGTCTTGGATAGGATAGCACAATTCTGGTACAAAACGGTTACGTCTTTGCCAATTTTCTTAGAAGTAGTTTGCACGCGAAATAGTTCAATGTTGGATTAGGAGCGAACAAGAATCCAAAGTTGGGAAAGTTTCACAAACTTTCACGGCGGCAGAGAGGATTTCTCAACCGCGTTTGCACAGTACCTTTGTATGAAGAAAATCTGTAGCTGAGGCAGATGTTCCTAGCAGTGCCTGCAGGTCTCGCTGTTCCTGGGCCTCAGTCGTGGGGACAAGAGGGAGGACATCAGGAGTTCCTGCACAGGGAAGGATCCACAAGCTTGGCAAAACGTTGGTTTAAGGTATGAGTGCCTTAAAGTCCACAAACTGGTATCCCTCTCACTGGCTATTCGGTTTTCAACAGCACTCTGAAGATGGTTTCCACGTGGCTTGCGAGTTGGTTGTTCCCACCAGCTCAAGGGAAGAAGTCGTCCTTGAAGGGGCTTCTCTGACGAGGGAGTTTCCGGCTATTCAGACCTGCAGCAGGGCTTCACCGGGCAAACCAACGGTCCAGGAGATGCAGCAGTCGTCTTCCTTCAGCTCGTCTTCAGTTCTTTCATTCCAGTGGTCGGCTCTGCCTTCCAAGTCCCAGAGGCCTGCATTTAAACAGTTTTCTCCCATTCATTCCAGCCTAGCTGTCACTCACCCAGCAGAGTGGCAGTCCTTGCCGGACAGTCAGCCAGCCAATCACACCAGAGTGCATTCAGGTCTCCTAGGCGACTAAGCACAGGGAGTAGCGGGCACCTCCCTCACATCCTGTCCACCCCAGACACTCAGGCGCCGGGGGGGGCTTCAGTACTGAAGCTCGCCAAAGGCAAATGAACAAAGGGGCCAAAACTGGTTTGGCGCACAGAGACAAACACTAGAAGGACCTTTCCAAAAAGAAATGGCAAAAAAAGTCGATCAGAACCTGTTTTTACAGAGGAGGCTCAGGCCCATCTTGAAAAACATGGCTCTGGTGGATTTTAGTTACCGGAGCGTTTAAACGGATCGCGGTCGGGAAAATCGTGTTAATACCACTGCCGCCAGCCATTCTGATAGCAGAGGGTAGCTTTTTGAGGGCTACATGAGTTTTCTAGGCATAGGGAATACTAGGTATTCCCTCCAGCACTCTGCTGTAAGGCAGTGTGTGCTGGGTCTAGCAATTTAAAAATACTAGCAGAGTCAATCTAACTTTACATTCACTGGGAGACAGTAGTAAGTCCCAGAGAAGGTATTTAAACCTTGGGAAGTCTGAAAGACATCCCTGTGCCACTGCACTAAGGGTGCTGTGTGACACACAAGAAACAGATGATGCATATGGAGTTGTCTAAAACTCCATATCCAAAGAACACAAAAGTAAAACACACATCAAAATACATGAAAGAGTGAGAAAAAAGGCTCACACTCTTTCCAGGTAAATATTAAAGTCCTAGAAATCCAGCAAATTTGCTGGGGGTCTCAAAAGGTAAGGGAAATTATCACATTTATGAGAATTCTCCTTAAAACCCGTCCCCCCCCCAGACTAAGGGACAGGAGGATTTAATCCACTCCTGGATGAATCTCCTTACTCCAGTCAGTCAAACATCCTGGAGAGACCATCAGCATTTTGGTGGTGACACCCTGACCTGTGTTCAATGGTGAAATCAAACCCTTGCAGGCTGATTGACCGTTTTAATAGTTTAGGATTTTCCCCTTTCATTTGCATCAACCATCTCAAGGGTTGGTGCTCTGTCTGAATCACAAAAGTAGATTCATACAAGTATGGTCTAAACTCCTTCGGTGACCACACAACAGCAAAACATTATCTTTCAATGGTTGCCCACCTTATTTCTGGTACCTTCAGCTTCCTGCTAATGAGCAAATGGGGTGCTCCCTACCTTTCTCATTGAGCTGACTCAGAACTGCACCTATACCTGTATTAGAAGCATCTATTTGCACAATGAAGGTTTGGTTGTAGTCAGGAGCTCTTAAAACTGGAGCTTGACAAAGGGCTTTCGTAAGTCCTTCAAATGCTTGAGTGCACTCCTCATTCCACCTGACCTTTTTGGGAAATTTGGGTGTGGAGACGCCATTCAAAGGAGAAGCTATTGTCCCATAGTTCTCTATGAAGTTCCTATAGTAACCAGTGAGGCCTAGGAAGGCTCTCACGTGGGATTTGAGTAGTAGGGGTGGCCCAGTTTTGTACAGCTTGTATCCTGCCAGGCAATGGCTTGATTTCACCTCCTCCTACCTCATGACCAAGTTAGACCACTTTACTCTGACCAATTTGACACTTACTTGCCTTTATGGTCAGATGGGCCTGCTCAAGAGCCTGCAAAACATATCCTAGGTGGTCAACATGTTCCTTCCAAGTAGGGCGGAACACTGCAATGTCATTTGAGTATGCCATGCAGATGGCCTCCATCCCATTCAGAACTTGATTAACCATCCTTTGGAATGTTGCAGGTGCATTCCTTAGTCCTAAAGTCATGACTTTAAACTGGTAGAGGCCTGCTGGGGTGGAGAATGCAATTTTGTCCTTGGCATGGTCTGTCAGGGCTATTTGCCAAGAGCCTGACGTGAGATAAAATGTGCTGAGGTACTTGGCTGAACCAAGTTTGTCCACCAGTTCATCTGTCCTTGGTAAAGGATGGGCATCAGTCCTTGTGACTGCATTAGGAGCTCTATAGTCCACACAGAATCTCAACTCTTTGGATCCTGCCTTTGGCACTAGTACAACTGGACTAGACCATGGACTGGTAGATGGCTCTATTACCCCGAGATCAAACATCTTGTTGACCTCCTCCTTTATGTGGGTTCTTACATGATCTGACATCCTGTAACCTCTGCTTTTAACAGGTAAACAGTCACCAGTGAGAATATCATTCTGGCCCCAAGGGGTCGAGCCTGGTGATAGTGAAAACAGACAGGCAAACTGATTTAACAGAAACCTTCACTCGTCCTGTTGTTCCATTGTCAGATTAGAAGAGAGATAGACTCCTTCTATCTTCTCACCTAAAGGCTGTCCTCTGAGTAGGTCAGGTAGAGGTTCACCCTACTCCTCCTCTTGAGCTGAAGCTAGAAGTAAAGCTCCTGCTTCTGGTCTTGAAACATACGCTTTTAGACGGTTGGTGTGAAAGACTCTGGGAGCCTCCTTAGGATTGCCTAAGTCCACCAGATAGTTGACGTCTGCAAGTTTTCCCACAACCTTGAAGGGTCCTATCCATTTGTCCTCTAAGGCCCTCTGCCTTGTAGGTACCATAACTAAAACTTGCTGGTCTTGAGTAAACTCAACCATGCTGGCCTTCTGGGCATGCCAATGCTTCACCAGAGCCTGTCCAGCTTTTAAGTTATCTGAGGCTTCTTCCATCATGTGTGACATTTTCCTCCGGAGACCTATCACATAGTCAGTGACTCTCACTGGCTTAGGGGAAGGAGCACTCTCCAACCCCTCCTTAATTAGGGCAGAGGGACTGTTAGAATTCTCATAAATGGCTGATTTCCCTTATCTAAAGAGTCCCCCAAAAGCTTTTCTGGATTTCTAGGATTTATTTCTTTCACCTGGTAAGAGTGGGAGCCTTTTCTTCCCACTCTTACATGTGTTTTGCTGTTTCTATTTTCACTGTTTATGTGATCTTGGGCACTGGAGCCTCACCTAATCCATGTGCACCACTTTTTGTGTGTGTTACACAGCACCTTCAGTGCAGTGACACAGGGTTGTCTTTGAGACTTCCCACCGACTCCATTTTTCTGGGGCTGACTACTGTCCCCCAGAAACAGGTAAAGTTGCCATTAACTTTATATAGTCACTTTAAACCACAGACCCAGTACACCCCATCTTACATGGAGTATTGGAAAGGGTTAACTCATCCCTTTTTGTCTGTGCATCTTGGAGCCTTGTTTCGCTCCCTTAATATTAAGACTTGGCTGGTGGCAGTGGTATCTACCCTAACTTTTCTACTGCAATTATTTTATATAAATGTGGTAATGTTTTAGGCTATTATAGTAGCCTCGAATATAAACCCGCTTGACCAAATACAGTTTATTTTGGTTCTGGCTTGGTTTAGTCGCCATTTCTTTTTGTTAAAGTCTTTCTCGTGTTTTACTCTGCGCGCCAAACCGGGGATGACTCTGTTTGCTGTCTTGTAGGCTGGATGTGAGGGAGGGATCTTCGGACCCTTGACATGGGTTCCCTTGTTAACCCAAGTCGCACTCTTGTCTAATTGGCTAAGGAGACTGGCCTTGCCAGGCCAGCCACCCTGCTGTGTGATTGACAGCCAGGCTGTATGAATGGGGGAAAACTGCATAAAAAGCAGGCGCAGGACCCTCCAGTCTTCCTACTTCTGGTCAGTCTGACAGTCGCTTCAGGACCACCGAAAACGTCCGCCTCAGCTACAGCTCCCACTCCGTTTTAAGGTACTGTACAAATCTGGTTGTCCTTTTCGTTCAACCACCGTGAAAGTGTTTGAAATCTTTCTCCAATCCGAGGGCTTGTCCTTCTCTTCTCTTTAAAGTAACGTTTCTTCCAACCAACCTCGTCCGGAATCTGTGCCACAAACTTTACCGCAAACTACCCTGAACTGTGTGATCTTGAGCAAAAGACTTTTGACCCATTGGGGGTCATTCCGAGCTTGATGCTAAAGGAACAACGATGCCGGTAAAGGAATACTGCATACATTACCGCTACAGGCTATTCTGACCAGCCCGACCGCTATTAGCAGCATCGTAAAAAACAATGCCGTTAATAGCAGTCTTGGCGTAGGCACGCGACTCACCATGCCGGCATTAGCGGCATGCCGTAAACTGGAGGAGATCACAAGTGAAGCGGACATGCAAATAACAGCTTCATGAAGGTGGAAAAAGTGGTTACCGGCATGCCGTAAATATTGGCATTGCCGACCTACCGTAAAAGGCCCTGAGCAGTGTTCACAACTGTCACAGATTCACACAATCAGCACAGTGGATGTAATGGAGCCTGGCACAGTACAAAAGGAGCACACCCACACACCACACCCCCTCCTACACCAAGATGATTCCAATAGTAGTAGCATTACTGGAGCTGGAGGACATGCTTGCATTGCCACAACATCAGCAACAACAACAACAGCCGCCACCACAGAGGAGAAGGAGGGTGAGAAAGGGCCAGCATGGCCAACCAGTGCAGCCACTGTTACGTCGGCAGCCCCCAATCCCTCGCATCAGAGCCAGTCCTTTCAACCTAACCCCTGAGCATATCCACACCTGTACCGTCTGGACCGGGACACCATCACCACCATAGTGGACCTGATACACAACGACATAGTGAGCCTCATTGAAATACACACTGCCATCCCCCCTCTACTGAAGGCTGAAGGTGGTGTCTGTGCTCCACTTCCTTGACACAGGCACCTACCAACACACAGTGGGGCACATGCATGGCATATCACAACCCTAATTTTCCCGGATACTGAATCAAGTGCTGGATGCCCTCCTCAAGCACACAAGGGACTACATATCCCTACCACGGACTCCCCAGGAGATATTTGATAGAAAGGTTGGCTTCCATGCACTGGCAGGCATGCCAAATTGTATAGGTGCCCTCGACTGCACCCACGTGGAGTTGGTGGTCCCGCATGCCATGGAGGTGGTGTACCGCAACCGCAAGCAATACCACTCCATCAATGTGCAGATGGTTTGCGACGCCAGCAAGATCATCACACATCGTTGTGCCCGATATCCCGGATCAACTCATGACTCTATGATCCTGCGGAACTCCACGCTACCACACTTCATGGAGAGACATGCTGGACGACGTGCCTGGCTGCTTGGTAATTTGCATGACTGGCACATGGCATTGAACTGGGGGGAGAGATGCACACACCACCATGCTGACAACGTTGATATGACTGCATGATGTGCACATCACCGAACACTGTGCCCCAAAGCATCACAAACGGTACATGACACCCAGATCCCATAGGAGTGAAGTAAGGTTGACACCTATCACTACATGACTAACAGGAAACCACCCCACATCCCACAACACGTGCACCACTCATCAGCGGCCTTCACCCTCCGTAACGCCATCCTGCACCATGCAGTGCATATGCACTATGTTGCTGTCTCCAGCATATCACCACACAGGACAAGCATCCCTGTGAGTGCATCAAACTGAACCTACTAGGGAATCCACTGTCTGGCACAGGGCCGGCACACTCACAGGAATGCTGCATGTCATCATGGGAATGATCAGATGATCAGCACCGATTTCCCAATATTGCACAGACTACTGCCAACGCTCCCTCTAAGTAAATCTCACAGAACACAACACCTCACTAATTTGACACTAACACAGATGTATGCGTACAAAATGCATGTGCAACAAGACGTCAGTGCACACCATGCGTCATCTTGAAGATGCAACCCACACCATCAGTCCATGGCACAGTACACATTGAGGGACTGAAAAAGGCGTCAATACATCCAGGGACATGTGCATGTGGCCAACGTAAACCTGCAGGCATGTGTGACTAGTACAGCTGTCCATCATGATTTGCCTGACATTTACCTTTAATTGCCTCTCATGCAGGTGATAGTGGCTATCCATTGAAGCCGTGGCTCCTCACCCCTGTCTGAAATCCACAGAACAGGCACGAGGAGGACTACAATCGTTCCCATACCCATACCCGTGTGGTCATCGAGCAGACATTTGGCCTGTTAAAGGCACGATTTCGCTGCCTCAGCCGGTCGGGTGGGGCACTCCTCTACAGGCATGAGAAGGTGGCCAAGATCATCATGGCATGTGTCATGATGCACAATATGTGCATCCACCGGAACGTGCCCCTGCCCCCTGACATTGAACTGCTACCACCTGGTGATGATGAAGGGGAAGAAGAAGATGTGGCTGGACATCATGGCGGTGCCGATCCACAGAAGGGACGTGCTGTGCGCCAGTCAGTGATTGCACAATATTACTGACACACATGGCAGCAGAGGGTGACATGATGGTTGGACAGAGGGCACTGGGTGTGGGGATACATTTACACTATGCATTGTAAATGAATAATTGACACATGCTCAATGATGAATGTCCACTCAGGTCTTGTTTTTCACACAACCGGTGTATTAAATGTAACAATGTAAACCCCTCCACTACCCTCAACCCCCTCCCCCCCTACTCCCCACACACCCTCACACCCATCCCACTCCCCCCCAAAAAAAGATTGAATTAGTTGAAAAGTTGTTAAGGAACCAAAGTCTAGGGAGTGGGTCTGAAATACCTGATTCTCTAGCAAATGTGGAAAGTATTGCAGATGATGCTAGGTCTGTTAATGATGAGTTAGAAGAGGAAGATGTGTCTCCTAATGTAGGTCTCTCTGCTCCCTTGCCTGCTCAGCAACCTCAACCCTTGTCCACTGGGAGCCCCACACGTCCTACACTCAGTCCTGAATTCATTGCTCTAGATAAAATGAGACTTGAACTGGAATTCAAACGGTTAAATGCTCAAACTGAACACAAAAATCAAGAACTGAAACTCAGAGACATGGAGTTGAATCATGAACTTGAAATGAAAAGATTGTGGGCCTCATTACGACCTCGGCGGTAGCCATGCCGCTATTGGCTGCCGAAATCGCGTCCCGGTCCGGGTTCCCAGAATGGGTAATTACCGGGCCATTCCGAGTTTGGAGGGCCCGGTAATTCCGGCCCAGACCTTCCCCATTCCCATTTCAGCCCCAATAGGGCTAAATGGGAATGGGAGAGGGAGCAAACAATGGGCCTATTACAAGTGGCCCGTTGTTTGCTCCCTCTTTCCCTTGCGGGACCCGGTAATGACGCCTGGTTGTACGAGGCGTCTTTACCGGGTCCCGCGAGGGGACCTCGTAATGTGGCGGAACGGGTTTAACGGGTCCACCTCCTTTTGCGGAGCCCGTTAACCTGTTCCGCTAGGGTTGTAATGAGGCCCAGTCTCTTGAAAATGCTTCTCTCGCAGAGTCTTCTAGTTCTTCCAGTCCTAAGAGACCCCATATGCCTAAAGAAATTGTGGGTATGCATGAGGTTAAGCTTGATATTTTAGATTGGTTGGCAATGTTTGAATATAACCATGGTATTAAAGGTCTCACAGGGAATCAATTGCTTCCCTGGCTCTTCTCTAGGCTACCCACTGTTGCATCTGATGTTGTGATGGAGTTAGGGGAGGTAGATAGACTGGATTATGAGTGTGTGAAGCTATCTTTAATTGCTAGATTTGGGAAGACCCCTTCCCAGTACCTTCAGAGGTTTAGGGCCCTCAAAAAGCATGATGGATCCCCTTGGGCTATCTGGGTATGTGATGGTTTGAACATCTTAGATGGTTAGATTAAGGGTTACAGAGTAAACACTTATGAAGGAATGAGAAATCTTGTTATGTTGGAGTCTATTTTTGATGTCTGCACTCCTGAGCTCAGACAGCACTTGGCTGATTCTAAGGAGATAGATCCAAAGAAGTTAGCTAAGGCTGCTGACTTGTGGGTTGCCAACCGGGCTACTCACAAGGATTGTGGTGCTACGCAGAAAAAGGATGAGGGAAACAGCCAATGAAAGACAACAAAGAGAATTCTAATACCTCCAATCTAAAAGAGGGCCACAAACAAGAAAATAAGGGTAAACCACAAGGGAGACCAAATCAGGCTAGTGCACCATCTGGACCCATACCAGATGGAGGTCAGAACAAGCCCCTATTCATCAAAACGTTTGGGAAAATTTATGTTTGTGGGTCAACTGACCATTTGAAAGGGGATCTCAGATGTAAGGGTACACCTTCCGGGGTCCACACTGTCTCCTTAGCCTTCTCCCCAGAGGAAGAAGTACCTATGGCAAGTGGAAACTTTCACTTACTGGCTGATGAACCCATGAGAGTCTCAGCCAGTGTTTCTTTAGTGTCCCTGGGCTTGTGGGAACTACAGAATTTAGATGTCTATAATGTCATCCCAGATAATACTAAAGAGTATTATAAAGACAGTATTCTTGAGAATGGCCAGGAAACCCCTGCCTTCAGAGACACTGGAGCCAGAATAACTGTGGTGGATTAATCATTTTTCAAGGTGGAGGCTGTTGCTAAGGCACCCAAGCGCCTCACCAAGTTAGCTGGAGGCCCTATGCAAATGCTTCCCCAGTTACCAGCTCTCATCCAGTGTAATGGTATTACTGTCAAGATACCTGTTAGTGCTCAGAGTGAAGTGCCTTTGAGAGTCCTGTTGGGTAATGACCTTCAAACTCTTTGAGTTGTGTCAAGCACCCCCAGGCCTCCGAGTAAAAGGAAACAGGAGCTAACAAGGTCTGCAAGGGAGAGAACCAGGAGAGGCTCTCCGGAGGAGATGATGGAAGAAAATATCACTCCCACTCCACAGGAGTTGCTCACTGCCATTTCTAGAAAAACAGAGGCAAAAGGGAAACCCAAGACCTCTAGGAAAAAGTCAGACAGCACCCCTGTTCTACCAACAAGGACATCCCCAAGATTGTCCAAGGTCACACCTGTGACTACTCCACCTGCTGAGGCAGAGTGTGAGGTGCAACCGTGTGTGGTTGAAACAGCATCTGAAGAGTCAGATCTAGAAGAAGACACTGTCTTAGTTGGAAATCTTGACCCCGTTGAACATCCTGAGCTGCAGTCTTTACTGGCAGAAGGTGGACCCAACAGGGCAGACTTTAGCAAAGGACACAGAGAGTGTCCTACTCTCGAAGGTCTTCGACAACAGGCTGCTAACCATCTTGATGAGCAAGAAGTTTGAAAGCACAGGTTAAGCTGGGAAGATGGCCTCTTCTACAGTGAACCGACTGAGTCTATCCCTGCGGACTGCAAAAGAATTGTAGTGCCCCTTGCTAACAGACTCCAGTTCCTACAGTTAGCCCATGAGATACTTTTGACTGGTCACTTGAGTTTCAAAAAGACCAAGGAAAGGCTCTCGCTCTACTTCTACTGGCCTAAGATGGGTTCAGAAGTGGACAAATTCTGTAGGAGCTGTCACAATTGCCAAAACTCTGGCAAGAGTGGAGCCACGAATGTGGCACCCCTGGTACCTCTCCCAGTGGTGGGAGTTCCTTTTGAGAGGGTGGGCATTGACATTGTCGGTCTCCTTGACCCTCCCACATCTTCAGGGAATAGGTTTATCTTGGTTGTAGTAGACCATGCTACAAGGTACCCAGAAGCTATACCTATGAGAACTGTTACGGCTCAGGCTGTGGCTAAGGCTCTACTTGGTATTTTTACCGGAGTAGGGTTTCCTAAGGAAGTGATATCCGACAGGGGATCCAATTTTATGTCCCACTACATGCAAGCCATGTGGACAAACTGTGGTATCACTTACAAGTTCTCTACAGCCTACCATCCACAGACAAATGGACTGGTAGAGAGGTTTAATCTTACTATGAAGAACATGATAGGTGCTTTAGAAGAACCCCTTAAGAAAAAGTGGGACCTTCAACTGCCATGGCTTCTCTTTGCATATAGAGAAGTCCCTCAGGAGGGAGTTGGTTACAGACCCTTTGAACTTCTCTATGGCCATCCAGTCAGAGGTCCATTGCCCCTGATCAAGGAGGGGTTGGAGAGTGTTCCTTCCCCCAAGCCAGTCAGAGTGACTGACTATGTGATAGGTCTCCGGAGGAGAATGTCACACATGATGGCAGAAGCAAGTGATAACGTGAAAGCAGGTCAGGCTCTGGTCAAACATTGGCATGACCAGAAGGCCAATATGGTTGAGTTTACTCAAAACCAGCTTGTACTAGCTATGGTGCCAACAAGGCAGAGGGCTTAGGCGGACCTAAGGAGGCTCCCAGAGTCTTTCACACCAACTGTTTAAAGGCTTATGTCACGCGACCGGATATAGGAGGTTTGCTTCTAGCTTCAGCTCAAGAGGAAGAGGAGAGTGAACCTCTACCTGACCTCCTCAGAGGCTAACCTTTAGATGAACAGATAGGAGTTAATCTCTCTTCTCAACTGACTTCTGAACAACAGGAGGAGTGCAAAGTTATGTTGAATCAGTTTGCCTCCCTGTTTTCTCTAGCACCAGACTTGATCCCTTGGGGCCAGCATGATATTCTCACTAGTGACTGTTTACCTGTCAAAAGCAGGGGTTACAGAATGTCAGAACATGTGAGATCCCACATCAAAGGAGAGGTCAACAAGATGCTTGATCTCGGGGTTATAGAGCCCTCTACAAGTCCATGGTCTAGTCCCGTTGTTCTAGTACCAAAAGCAGGATCCAAGGAGTTGAGATTATGTGTGGACTATAGAACTCTAAATGCAGTCACTAAGACTGATGCCCATCCTTTGCCAAGGACAGATGAGCTGGTGGATAGACTTGGTTCCGCCAAGTACCTCTGTACATTTGACCTAACCTCAGGCCATTGGCAAATAGCACTGACAGACCATACCAAGGAGAAAACTGCATTCTCTACCCCAGAAGGCCTCTACCAGTTTAAAGTACTGCCTTTTGGAATAAAAAATGCACCTGTTACATTTCAAAGGATGGTTAATCAAGTTCTGAATGGGATGGAGGACTTCTGCATGGCATACTTGGATGACATTGCAGTGTTCAGCCCTACATGGAAGGAACATATTGATCACCTGGGATATATTTTGCAGGCTGTTGAGCAAGCTCATCTGACCGTAAAGGCAAGCAAATGTCACACTGGTCAGAGTAAAGTGGTCTACCTTGGTCATGAGGTAGGGGGAGGTGAAGTAAGGCCATTGCCCAGCAAAGTACAAGCTGTGCATAACTGGGCCGCCCCTACTACTCAAACCCAAGTGAGAGCTTTCCTAGGTCTCACTGGGTACTACAGGAATTTCATTGAGAACTATGAGACCACAGCTTCTCCTTTGAATGTGATCTTCTCACCAAAATTCCCTAAAAGGGTTAGATGGAATGAGGAGTGCACTCAAGCCTTTGAAAGCCTGAAGAAAGCCCTCTATCAAGCTCCAGTCCTAAAAGCTCTTGCTCATCACCAACCCTTCATTGTGCAGACAGATGCCTCCAAGATAGGTATAGGTGCAGTCCTTAGTCAACTGGATGAGAAAGGTAGGGAACACCCCATTTGCTTCATCAGTAGGAAACTGAAGGAACCAGAAACAAGGTGGGCAACCATAGAGTGTGAATGTTTTGCCATTGTGAGGAGTTTGAAGAAGTTTAGACCATACTTGTATGGATCTACTTTTTTGATTCAAACTGACCACCAACCCTTGAGATGGTTAATGCAAATGAAAGGGGTCAATCCGCCTGGAAGGGTTTGATTTTACCATTGAGCGCAGAGCAGGATGTCACCACCAAAATGCTGATGGTCTCTCTAGGATGTTTATAACCGACTAGAGGTAGAGATTCATCCAGGAGTGGATTACATCCTCCTGTCCCTTAGTCTCGGGGGGGCTAGCGTTAGGGAGAATTCTCATAAATGGCTGATTTCCCTTACCTAAAAAGTCCCCCAGCAGCTTTGCTGGATTTCTAGGATTTATTTCTTTCACCTGGTAAGAGTGTGAGCCTTTTTTCCCACTCTTACATGTGTTTTGCTTTGTGTATTTTCACTGTTTATGTGATCTTGGCCACTGAAGCATCACCTACTCCATGTGCACCACTTTGTGTGTGTGTTACACAGCACCTTCAGTGCAGTGACACAGGGTTTTCTTTGAGACTTCCCACTGACTCTATTTTTCTGGGGCCGACTACTGTCCCCCAGAAACAGGTAAAGTTGCCATTAACTGTATATAGTCACTTTAAACCATAGGCCCAGTACACCCCATTTTACATGGAGTATTGGAAAGGGTTAGCTCTTATCCCTTTTTGTCTGTGCATCTTGGAGCCTTGTTTCGCTCCTTTAACATTAAGACTTGGCTGGTGGCAATGGTATCTACCCTAACTTTTCTACCGCGATTATCTTCTATAAACCTGATAATGTTTTAGGCTATTATAGTAGCCTCGAACATAAACCCGCTTGACCAAATACAGTTTGTTTTGGTTCTGGCCGGGTTTAGTCACCCTTTTTTTTTGTTAAAGTCATTCTCGTGTTTTACTCTGCGCGCCAAATTGGGGATGACTCCTTTGTTTGCTGTCTTTTCGCGGGCTTCTGCACAGAAGCCCTCCTTAGGGCACCTGATAGTCTAGGTAGGCTGGATGTGAGGGAGGGATCTTCGGACCCCTGCCACAGGTTCCTTGGTAACCCAAGTCGCACTCTTGTCTGATTGGCTAAGGGGACTGGCCTTGCCAGGCCAGCCACCCTGCTGTGTGATTGACAGCCAGGCTGTATGAATGGGGGAAAACTGCATAAAAAGCAGGTCTCTGGGACTGGAAAGACAGAGTCGCCACTGGAATGAAAGAACCAATGAGGAACTGGAAGAAGAGGACCCAGACCACGACTGAACTGCCCGGTGAAGCCCCGCTGCAGGTCCGAATCGCCAAATCCGACGACAGAGAAGATCCTCCAGGAAACTTCTTCCCTTGAGCTGGTGGGACCAATCAGTTCACCCAAACTACAAGCCAGGACCCCTCCTCTAGTCGAATTCGCTGTACAGAGTTACAGTGGGCCCGATAGCCAGGAAGGTCGGACCCTGCTTGTATTTTAAGGAGCGCACCTTTTATTTGTTGTTTTGCTCTGCTACTGGCTTCTTCCCTGGGTGGCGGAGGACCCTCCAGTCTTCCTGCTTCTGATCAGTCCGATAGTCGCTTCAGGATCCGGGAGCCTGCAGGAACCAGCAGGAACGTCCACCTCAACTACAGCTCCCTCTCCGTTTTAAGGTACTGTGCAAATCCGGTTGTCCGTTTCGTTCAACCGGGGTGAAATTGTTTGAAATCTTTCTCCAATCTGAGGGTTTGTCCTTCTCTTCTCTTTGAACTAACTTTTCTACCAACCAACCTCGTCCAGAATCTGTGCCACGAACTTTAGCGCAAACTACCCTGAATTGTGTGATCTTGAGCAAAAGACTTTTGACCCATTGACTTTGGCCCTAAGCCTTTGCCATCTGATCTCCTCACTGTAGTCTCTCTTGTTCAATCGCCCTGAGTACTTACCTGTTGGTGTTGCCTAATTTCTAATAACTTTGTATTTCCCTCCCTTTTAAATTGCTGGAGTGCCATTTTGCTCCCACTTCATTTTGTGAGCTTAACTTGTCTGGAATTTAAGGGAAGTGGTGTGGTGTATTTATGATTGTGATTTTTAACTTGCTTAGAATAGTGAAATGTTATACAACTTTGAGTAAATAAATATAGATTCTTTTACTTAGAAACCTTGAGTCAGTGTTTGCCTGAACCATAGTAATTGCTGTCCTTTGTGTAACTATTTGTATTACTCACTTACTCTTGAGCTGCTCCGCCATTGCTACCACTATAACTGTGTGCTTGTACCAAAGGTGAAATTGTACTTTTACTTATAGTTTTAATTGTGTATAGTGTTCCCAAAGGGTACTGCATATGATTCTGCCTAACAGGGTCCTCTAACTGGATGGCCATAGAGATGCTCAAAGGGACTAAATCCAACTCCCTCCTGAGGGACTTCTCTATAAGCAAACATAAGGCATGGCAGTAGAAGGTCCCACTTTATTGTAAGGGGTTCCTCTAAAGCACCTATCATGCTCTTCATAGTACAGTTAAACCTCTATACCTACCCATTTGTCTGGGGATGGTAGGCAGATGAGAACTTTTAAGTTACGCCACAGTTTTTCCACATGGCCTGCATGTAGTGGGACATAAAATTGGATCCCCTGTCAGAGATGACCTCCTCAGGAAAACCTACCCTGGTAAAAATACCAAGTAGGGCCTTAGCAACAGCCTGAGCTGTAACAGTCCTCATAGGTATTGCTTCAGGGTATCTAGCAGCATGGCCTACTACAACTAGGATAAACCTGTTGCCTGAAGAGGTTGGAGAGTCTAAGGGACCAACAATGTTGATTCCTACCCTCTCAAAAGGGACTCCCACCACTGGGCGAGGGACCAATGGTGCCACATTCTTGGCTCCACTCTTGCCAGATGTCTGACAAGTGTGACAGCTCCTTATGAATTTATCTACATCAGACCCCAATTTAGACTAGTAGAAATAAAGAGAAAGCCTTTCCTTAGTCTTCTTGAAACTCAAGGGACCAGCCAAAGGAATATCATGGGCTAACTGTAGGAACTGATGTCTAGTCTATAGAGGCACTACAAGTCTCCGTAGTCCCCTGGGATAGACTCAGTTGGTTCACTGCAGAAGAGGCCATCTTCCCAGTATAACCTATGCTTCCCTGGCTCTTGCACTTCAAGCTGGGAAGCTGCCTGTTGGCGAAGGCCTTCAAGAGTAGGACACTCTCTTTGACCTCTGCTGAAGTCTGCCCTACAGGGGCCACCTTCGGCCAGTAAAGACTGCAGCTCAGGGTGGTCTTTAAGATCTCCAACAGGGGGAAGGTCTTCTTCCAGCTCTGAATCTTCAGCAGCTGATTCAACCAGTCCTGGTTATTCCTCACACTCAGCTTCAGCTGGTGGAGGAGTCACAGGTGTGACTTTGGACAGTCCTCTCGGGATGTCCTTGTAGGTAGCACAGGAGTGCTTGCTGGCTTCTTCCTTGAGGTTTTAGGTTTCCCCTTGTCCTCCTTTTTCTTGGAAATGGCAGTCAGTAAGTCCTGTGGACTGGGGGGTTATAGTTTCCTCTGCAATTTCCCCTAGAGAGTCTTTTAAGGTACTCTCCCTGGCCTTCCTTGTCTGCTCCTGTTTCCTTTTGATGGGAGGCCTAGGGGTGCTTGATATAACTCCAAGAGTTTTTAAGTCATTCCCCAACATGACTCTCCCAGGTACTTCACTCTGCACACAAACAGGTGTCTTGACAGTCATGTCATTGCACTGGATGAGAGCTGGTAACTGTGGAAGCATTTGGACGGGGCCTCCAGCAAGCTTAGTGAGGTAGTTTGGGTGCCTTAGCAACATCCTCAACCTCAAAAAAGATTCATCGACTACAGTAATGCTGGTCCCAGTGTCTCAGATGGCAGGGGTCTCCTGACCATTCACAAGTACACTGTGCTTGTAATATTCTTTGGTATTGTCTGCGATGGAATTATAGACATCTAAGTTCTGTTGTTCTCACAGACCCAGGGACACTAAAGAAACACTGGCTGAGACGTTCATGGGTTCCTCAGCCAGTAGGTGAAAGTTTCCACTTGCCATTTGTTCTCCTTCCTCCAAGGAGGAGGCTAAGGAGACAATGTAGATCCCTGAAGGTTAACCTTAATCAGGGATCCCCTTTCACATGGTCAGTTGACCCACAAGCAAAACCCTTTCAAAAGGTTTTGATAAATGTGGGATTGGCCTGACCTCCCTCTGGTTTAGCACTGGAAGTTTCACTAGCCTGATTCGGTTGTTGTGGCCCTCTTTTGGATTGGAGGTATTGGAATTCTCTTTGTTATCTTTCTTGTGCTGCTTTTCCTCATCTTTCTTCTGAATAGCCCCAGAATCCTTGTGAATATCCCTGTTGGCAACCCATAAGTCAGCAGTCCTAGCTTACTTCTTTGGATCAATTTACTTGGAATCAGCCAAGTGCTGTCTGAACTCAGGAGAGCAGGCATCATAGATAGACTCTAACATGAACAGACTTCTCATACCTTCATAAGTGTCAACTCTGTAACCCTTAACCCAACCATCTAAGTTTTTCAAACATTCACACACCCAGGTAGCCCAAGGGTACCATCATGCTTTTTGAGGGTTCTAAACCTCTTAAGATACTGGGAAGGAGTTTTCCCAAACCTTGCTATCAAAGCTAGTTTCACATTTTCATACTCAATTCTGTCTATTTACCCCACCTCCATTACAGCATCAGTTGCAACCTGGGGTAGCCTAAACAAAAGCCAAGGAATCAACTGATTCCCTGTAATTTCCAGAATCCCATAGTTATGCTTAACCTCATACATACTGCATCTTTGGGTATGCGAGGCCTCGTAGCACTAAAATACCTAGAAGACTCTGAGAGAGAACCATTCGCAAGAGATAACCCTTCATTTCAAGAGCATGTTGTAATTCCATTTCCCTTAGTTTAAGTTCTTGATGTTTACTTTCAGTTTGTGCTTGGAGCCTTTTGAATTCTAACTCAAGTCTCATTTTCTCAAGAGAGACAAACTCTGGACTCAGTACTGGACGTTGTATGGTCCCTGTGGCTAAAGGTTGAGGCCTAACAGCAGGTAGAGGTGCAGTAGGGCCTACATCTTGAGGCTCCTCTGCCTCTTCTAACTCATCGATAACATTTGAGTTGGACTCTGAAACATTATCATCCTCGTCATCAGTTTCCACATTTTCTACAGAAGTAGGTATAGCAGACCTATTTCTCAGACTTTGACATTCCAACAATCTTTCTATCAATTCATTCTTTTTGCCTTTAACAGTGAGGTTCCTAGTTTTACACATTTCGTTTAGTTGATCAACTGTTAAAATGACTAGGGCCTCCTGACTGTAGTTATCCATATCTGGCATGATAAAACAATTCCTTTCTAGTGGTGCTTAGCTTTGTGAAGGTCATTTGAACAACAGTAAGAGCAGCGCTCTCAATGTAACAACTATACTTTATCCTCACCACTTGCCACCAGTGATAGGCAGAGTTACATGCAGTACCCTTTGCAAACACTACACACAATTAAGACTACAGGGGTAAGCACAATCTCACCTTTGGTATAAGTCTGTACTACACAGTTTTGTGGTAGCAGAGCTGCACAGCCAGGCTTATCTCATGAAGGATGTGAGCAGTACAAGGTGTTACACAAAGGACTTGCAATCACAGTGGTTCAAACAAACACCTACTCAAGGTTTCTTGGTAAACCAATATTAATTTATTTACATATTTAGTTAGAAAACATTCCACTAGTAATAAGCTGCTCAATATCACGCTATAATATACTCCAGTACCAAACCAATACGTTTCTGAACAAGTTAGGCTCCCCTGAAGTGGGAGCAAAATAGCACTTCATGAACTTTCAAAGATGGGTAAAAAGACAAAGGTTGTATGAATTAAACACAAATACTTTCTCAGGCAGGGCAAATAGTTTCAGTCACTACAAGAGGCAATGCATTTCAATAGGCCTGGGCCAAATTCAGTGGATCAGTGTCTTGGATATGATAGCACAGTTCTGGTAGTAAACGGTTAAGTCTTAGCCAATGTTCTTAAAAGTAGTTGGCACACAAAAGAGTTATATGTAGGATTAGGAGTGAACAAGACTCCAAAGTTGGGAAAGTTTCACAAACTGTCACCACGGCAGAGAGGATTTCTCAACCGCATTTGCACAGTACCTTTGTATGAAGAAAAGCTGTAGCCGAGGCAATTGTTCCTGGCAGTTCCTGCAGATCTCGCTGTTCATGGGCCTCAGTCGTGGGGACAAGAGGGAGGATGTTGGGGGGTTCTTGCATTGCATGGGGAAGGATCCACAAGCTTGGCAAAACGTTGGTTCAAGGTGTGAGTACCTTAAAGGCCACAAACTTGTATCATTCTCACTGGCTATTTTGTTTTCAACAGCACTCTGAAGAAAATTCGACCAGTATGGAGATGGTTTCCAGGTGGCTTGCGAGTTGGTTGTTCCCACCAGCTCAAGGGAAGAAGTCGTCCTTGAGGGGGCTTCTCTGATGAGGGAGTTCAGGCTATTCAGACCTGCAGCAGGGCTTCACCAGGCAAACCAATGGTCCAGGAGTTGCAGCAGTCATCTTCCTTCAGTTCATCTTTGGTTCTTTCTTTCCAGTGGTCGACTCTGCCTTCCAAGTCCCAGAGACCTGCTTTTAAACAGTTTTCTCCCATTCATTATAGTCTAGCTGTCACGCACACAGCAGGGTGGCTGGCCTGGCAAGGCCAGTCCCCTTAGCCAATCAGACAAGAGCGCGACTTGGGTTACCAAGGGAACCCATGGCAGGGGTCCGAAGATCCCTCCCTCACATCCTGCCTACCTAGACAATCAGGCGTCTTAAGGAGGGCTTCTGTGCAGAAGCCCGCAAAAAGACAGCAAACAAAGGAGTCATCCCCAATTTGGCGCGTAGAGTAAAACGCGAGAATGGCTTTAACAAAATAAAAGGGTGACTAAACCCAGCCAGAACCAAAATAAACTGTATTTGGTCAAGCGGGTTTATGTTTGAGGCTATTATAATACCCTAAAACATTATCACGTTTATAGAAGATAATCGCGGTAGAAAGGTTACCCAATTACACCAGAATGCATTCAGCTCTCCTGGGAGACTAAACACAGGGAGTTTCGGGCACCTCCCTTACATCCTGTCCACCCAAGACACTCAAAGGCAAATTAACAAAGAGACCAAACCTGGTTTGGCGCACAGAGACAAACACTAGAAGGACCTTTCCAAAAAGAAATGGTGAAAAAAGTTGGCCAGAACCTGTTTTTACAGAGGGGGCTAAGACACCATCTTGAAAAACATGGCTCTGGTGGATTTTAGCTACCGGAGCGTTTAAATGCATTGCTGTCGGGAACATCATGTTAATAGTCAGTCCCAGAGAAGGTATTTAAAACTTGGGAAGTCTGAAAGACATCCCTGTGCCACTGCACTGAGGGAGCTGTGTGACACACAAGAAAAAGATGATGCCTATGGAGTTGTCTAAAACTCTATATACAAAGAACACACAAGTAAAACACACAACAAAATACATGAAAGAGTGGGAAGAAAAGGCTCACACTCTTTCCAGGTAAAAATGAAAGTCCTATAAATACAGCAAAGTTGCTGGGGGTCTCAAAAGGTAAGGCAAATTAGCACATTTATGAGACTTCTCCCTAATAATGTCACAAGTTCAAAGCCTGCACAGCCATTGTAGGAGCTCATATTTGACTCTCCTGAATTTTTTTTGTCAGGGACCTGTAACATTTGAACTTTTGCGTACACAGGCTCCTACCACTGAATTTTCCTCATTTTCACAGCAGAGTGGAAAAGGGTAACATACACACTTGAATGCCACCCTTTTGAGCACCGCTGTGCAAATTACATACACTCTGCCTGCCATGAATGCATAGCAGGCGGCGTTTACAATGGATTCCTATGGAGTCCAGCCGTGTTTTGCTGGTGAAAAAATCTGGCAGACTCTTTATGAATCCCCCCCAAGTGGTTATTTGTATAGTGGAGAGGAAGGGGACTGCAGAATCATAAGTTACGATCCGCCCCTTCTCTCTGCCATCCAAATTAATCAAAATAGGGTGTACCAGAAACAAAAAGGCGTAAAAGCCTTTGCTTTTGCACATTTTGTTTATGGTACGCCGAGTCAGATATGAGCCCCTTAGTCTTTGATCCTTCAGAGGTCAGTACATTGAGTATCATCAAACTGGGTAATAATAACAGCAATTTTTTGAACATATAGAAACAGGAGGAATTCTGTGCAAATCGTACATAACAACTAAAGCTGTGCAAGCCCAGAGGCGACCGAGCCGGCCTGGGTCAGAACTTGGGCTTTGGCTTGACCCACACATTGATTGGCTGGGACGGAACAGGAAGTAAGGTGGCCAGGACAGGAAGCTGGGCAAGCCTGCTCATGTTGTGCAACAGCAAATTTGTTTTCTTTCTTTTTAAAATTCTATTGTTTCAAAACAAACCGACAACAAAAAACAGAAGCCCAGCAATTCACCTCCTCCATACAGTACAGTGTATGTCCCCCCTGTGCATACACAGAAAACCTCAATGCTTTCTTCAGCATTATCCAACTGCTGTCCCAATAACAATCAAAACATCAAACAGTATGTGTCCCTTGGCATCCATCATCTTTAATATGTTTCTTTCTGATATTATCCACGCTTTCGAGAACGTATCTTCATTTCCACTGAAGATACATGGAACGCATGTGAGTCGGCGTATGTATGCCGACAACCTAATTCTCTTGAACATAACACCAATTGGATTACAGCGCAAGTTGGATGCTGTAGAGGCATACGTCAAGGACAATGGCCTACAATTTACCAAAAACAAATGTGAAATACTTGTTTTCCAAAATCTAAGGAACATCAAGAGAAGCAAGAGGAAAACATTTGAGTGGCGGGAGGAAGGGAAAAATTGAATATTGTAAACAATGCAAGATACCTGGGAATGAAGATCAGTTCCCATATAAATGATGGACCGTGGGTCGAAATGGCCAAAACCAAGTGTCGGCAATTAGCATGCCAGGCAGCCATTTTGACAGAAAAATATGGCAAATTCTCATTAAGACCTGTGATCAATTTTTATAATCAAAAAGTGGTGCCAGCCCTTACATTCGGAGCAGAAAGTGCCTTTGAATGTTCTTACAAGCTGTGGGCCACACTGGAAAACATCTTCTGGACTAAGGTGCTACGGCTTTCCAAGGGCACTCCAACAGCGTGCATGCATTATGAGCTAGGGCTGATATCAATCAATGCACGTGTTTGTTGGAACATGCTAGCACTTTTTCGTAAAACAACAATGAAAGATGCTGCACCTCAATTTCAAATCCTGCATAACCCCGGCAATGGTGATGCAAAGAGCCTTTTGACCCGATGCAAGGCTTTACTCAAAGATCTTGAACTGACATCATAACCTTACACTGCAACCCGAATCAAGTCAAAATAAAACTTTAGAGAACGGATTGGATCTCAACTGGTACACAAAGGCTCAGACACAGAATAATGAAGGATGTGCCCTTGCGAAGCCAGACCATTCAACAAGCCACAAAAATATGTGGAACTTTTTCCAGACCAGTATCGTAGAGGTCTGTATCTTAGTGTTTGGCTAAATGCATTCAAAACCAAAGAAAGACTAAACATTTTGGTGAAAAACAAACCTACCGATTTAACCTGCAGACCTGCAGACAGTGCACTCAACAAGAAGAAATGTTAAAACATTTTGTTCTTTTTTGTACTGCACTATATGCACCCAAAGGACAAAAAACCTGGGATGAATACTCAAAAAACAGCAAAAACAGCAATTGCTAAGCGCCGAGGACTGGTGGCAAAGGTTGTTTATTGGTGCAGAACAAAAACAGATTTTTGCATTGTCCTTTTTTTTGGAAACTATACGAGATGCAATATTAGATGCACCTAGTGATGGTTAGTAAACAACATCAGGAAAGCACATGAACTCATGTAACTAAATAGATCTAGAGGTTAAAGAGGACATGGTGTTGGAGGGGTGATTGAGTTAAATCAAGTGGTATTATGTGTAAAGCGTTGATGTGATAATTGTTTTGTTTTTCTTTTTAAAGGTTTTAATAAACCATATACAAATAAAAAATAAAAAAGTATGTGTGTACAAACCCATGTTTTGAGCTGCCCCGGCCTCTGACTCTGAACCAGTCTCCTGCGACAGGGTGATAAGATATTGTTTATAGGGTCCGCAAATATCCCCGGGCCAAGCAATAGGATGCACCATAGTACCATATTCCATCTTCATCTCATTGCAATAGAGCATGTCCTCTTTCCACCTTTCTATTGCAGGCAGCTTTCTCGTACCCCATACCATTGCTACCCTTCATTTTACCAATATCAATAGCCCATCAACCTCCTTACCTTGCCATCTGACCAGTGTATCCCAGCAATACCACTACTGGTGTAGGGTCTACCCGCTCCCCAATGATGAAACGGAGGACATCAAAGACATCTTCCCAAAACTGTAACACAGGGGGTCACCTCCACACCATGTAAAAAATGTGTGCGGTGTGAGGCCACACAACCAACACAGTCGGTGTTGATAGCCATGAACAACACAGTCGGTGTTGATAGCCATGAACAATGTATGTAGAATTGTGGGTGTATAAAAAAAGAAGATATTTAAAATGGACTCCTGCTATTAAGATTATTTTTTGAGTCTCTGTGCAACAGTATTGCCATAGCTCATCAGTAATGCTGTAACCCAGAGTCGTCTCCCATTTGCCCCGGGATGCCTGCACCCACTTCACCTTAGTAGCCACTAATTTACAATAGAGACTGGACACAATCCTGCACACATAGCTACCTATCACCCCATCCAGGATAGTAGCCACCTCCAGTGCACTGGGAAACATCAGAAACAGTTCCTTCAAGGAGTTTCTCAACCGGAAGTACAAAAATAAATCCATGGATGTAACATTCTCCTTCTCCCTGAATGCAACTCTAGAGAATAACTGCCCACCAGGAAATAAATCCTGAAATGTAGAAAGGCCCGTTTTCCCTATATACTGTGTGAAACAATGTTCACTGGTCAACGGCAATTTTGTAATATACGTGACCTGTAATTTAGGAGAATAGAGGATTCCTCCTCCCCCTGCCTTTAATGCATACCTAAGATCTGCATCTCAACTCTACCATATCCCTTCACCTGGACAGAGCATCAGGAGTAGTAAGTATAACCGTGCTCAATAAAGATGGAGCCGCCAGGGCCCTCTCTATTTATATACAAATCAATTGAGTGTTTGAGGCATGCTTATTTCCCGATGTATGTGCACCATGAGCTGAGGCCAAACCACAAGGAAAATACCTTAACAACATAGGACAAGGTTAACGTCTATATATATAGCACCTTTTGATTTTTAAATTTCTCACTGCCAGGTGACACAAACAACTGGCCTACATATGTCAGTGAACAATATCAAGTGGCACATATATGTGATGTCATCAGTGATGTGATCAACAGCTTTTTCTATGTCATTATTTTGTCCTGGGTGTTAGTCTTAGCAGTGCACAGTGGTGGTGTGAGTTATGGTTGCTTAGTTTACCGTAACTGGTACATTTCAAGGGTTTTTCGGTTTAACCATAACATCCGTTTAACAAAGTTGTTTCACTGAATTTTGCTATATAGTGTATGTAGTTAAAGAAGCTTACCCACGTGTAGAATCCTACATCAACAGTTGATGTCACAGAGATCTTCAAATGGGCAAGAGCTCAGAGAATGTTGTATTTTAAATAGGAAAGTTGGAAACTGCTGGTGAGGAGGAATGGCTGCATCCCTTCAGCTGCGAAATCAATAAAGACTTTCTCATACCTTCATGTCCAGAGTTGGTGTTTACTTTAAATGTAATAGGTTTTTATTAGTGCAACTTAACATAAGATCCTTTTAACAAAGTGTCTTCACTGAATTTCATAGTTTTTTTACCAGAGCGATTAATTTGCTACAAATTCCTTACACCTATTTTTAATGAGTACACATAAAAAATCACACTCACCCAAAATATAACTGCTCGAGAGTCTGCGAACAGAGTGAAAGTCTGCAGACATCAGGTAGCATCAACAAAGTCCAGGAGCACCTGGGACAACAGAAAATGTACTCTTCAGCGCATAAAAATATATACATTAAATTATATTACTTATATTTACTACCCCCAAATATACCTTTGTATACAATTCAACATTTCAAAATGTGAAAACTATTTTTTTCATTTAGCACACAAAATTATGGCATGCACCAAGTACAAACCATAATTGTACACCTCAAATTACCAGTCCAGTACAACTCTTCATACAGACTGAGATAGACCAGCAACCCATTCCAAAACAAACTCTCACCAAATAGTAAGTATAGTGCATGTATTTCTCTATTATTACCATTCATTATATAAACAGTTGTCATAAGCAAATACTACAATGTTTTATTTTGACAGAAATGGCAAGCACATCTGAGTGGCTCGAGGAAACCTTTCTAAAAGAAGAAATGAGTTATGATACAATCTCTAATGGTAAACAATACATCTTTCAATATAAACAAATAAAGTAATTTATATACAGCTCAATGAAATAATAATGTCTTCTTTTCTTGTAGTACATACTTTACTTGAAGCAAGTACACCACCAAATCATTATGAATATTCACAACAATCCCAAAGACGATCCCAATCCCCAACTGCACGTAATGAAATAATGATCTTGTCTGCAAAATTGGATGCACTTATTGACTTCAAAGACATTTTTTATTGTGTAAAAAATCAAAAAGAAAAGCAGGTGGAAAATATTTGTGGAACATTTGTAAGTGGCACAAGGTGTGTGGAAGTTTAATATGTTTGCAGTACATGCATACTTGCCAATATAACTCATTCCAATCCATAGGTGTTCATCAAGCATTTCTTTGCATTCTGGGACTTCTAATTCCACTTCTCCCATTACAAAATCTGGACTACAGAATGCAACAAAAAAAACAGGACTGAACTAGAAGATTCAAAAGTGTGATATTTATATGTAATGAAAAATGGAAAATGCTGTGTGTTTAAAAATATTTCTTTTTAGGAGCATTTTCATGAAAGTAAAACAAATGCATATGTGCATTTATAGCACCACTGTGTTAAACGTATTTCTAAGAGAAATTGAAACCCTATGTAAAAGATGTGTAGACCATTTTTAAGTGCCACTTGATGTGTGGAAGTTTAATATAATGGCAGTACATGCATACTTGCTAACATGACCCCGTTCCAATCTGTAGACCTTAATATTGCATGTATTTCTTTCTAATTGTAACAATATACTTTAACCATTTATTAGCCTAGAGTATTCTTTTTGAGTCAACAACATTGATTTCACTCTTACTCATTATATGGTAACATTCACACTCTTTCTATTCCCATCTAAACATTGCTCTTTATTCAATAGACCACCCATTCCTTACTGGCTAACAACACATCCATCTCTCATCAACTTGTATACCACAATTTGACTTCTTTACTAGTCCATACCCCTATCCACATGAGGCCCTCATTCCAATCCAACAAGTTCCACACTCAATGCATTAAAAATCACTATCATACCTTACCACACATACACACTTCCGCACCCATTTACCATTAAACATACACAACCCTCATACCTATGCAATAAATCACACATTAAAACAACCGCTGTTTTCATCAAAACATCATCAAAACATTAGTCCCTACTTATTCAATCAAATCACCACTCCCTTACTCACTAACCCAAGCCCATCACACCTGTTCAAACTATTACTCTAACAAACTTCCCAACCACACCTATCATCCCACTACACAATCACCCAGCACTGTATCCATCCCTACAATCACAATCATGCACAATACATGCATATACATTCTACAACTTTCAAACCCAAACTTTCCTTTTTCCCGACAGACAAAACAGAATGCCTACTAAAAATCAACTCCATAGAAAACAAAGAAAAAATAGAGCAGATAAGAATAAAAGCAAGCCATATTGTAATCCACCTCTGAAACAATTTACAGAAAACATTAAAACAAAACAGCTAGTAACCTCATTCAACAAAACTAAACCAGCCACCACTAAAAAAGTAAGGCCCCTCTTGCAAACACTAAAATTAAAAAAAGTTATACAAAGAAAAGCAGACCTTGCACCTAATACTATAGCTAGCAATGTTAACGTAGCCACAGTAAAGCATTCCAAAAAAATATTTTACTAAAAATGTTTCACAGTAGAGTTCTTCACAATCTTATAAAGAAAGCTAAAAAGTCACGGTCTACCCTTAAAAATGAAAGCAGAATACTAATCCTTGTAGATCTAATTGACAGCTCATTTCTACTAAAGAGAACGTTTTTTATATTGATTTGAAACAGAATGAAACCACTAACTAAATTGATCAATACATTACAAAAACTACTTCTAAACATGTAAAATGTCAACATTGATACCTTTTCAAACTTCTGTGAAGATGAATGGATTCACACAAGCAGCACAGAACCATATTTCAATGAAGAGGCTTATAAACAAGAACAAAACCCCCCAATTGCCATAGACAGTAATGGCCGAGGGTATGAAATGGCACCATTATGGAAAAAGAAACCCTTATAGAAAAAACATCCCTAACAAACTTTCAACCAGATGTTCATTTTGCCCAAACAACCCGTACAGTGTACAAATGGATATTCAGCTCAATATTTAACGTACGCCAACAATCCTTCAAATTTTTACAACAATTCATCAATTCCTAATCACTATGTGAAACTAAAAGATAAAAGTAGAATGAACACTTTACAAACCAAACTCCTGCCCAGTGCACAACCATACTGGACTGCGAGGACATTGATTAGGCTACATTTCAGAAACTGCACGCAAAACACCTTCCACCACAACAAAATGTTAGCATTACACCATTCTGCTATACAAAATCTTGTGCATAGACTGTACTATGCAGAAAGTCCTGCTCTAGAACTCCAAAATGTAAATAACATTTTCCTACATTTAACAGCCAAAGAAATCCTTCAAGAAATAGAGCACATCCAAAGTAAATATTTTGGAACTGGAGTTGACTTACAAAATTCAGTAACTTCACAAAACATTAGCGAAAGCCTCACAAACACCAACCTCCTAACAAAACTATACAAACAAGAAACAGCTACGTTTCAAAACACATCTGCTGAAATACCAGACCAAGTATGTGTCTGTAAGAACTTTTAATAAAAAGAGCACACAAATAGTAGATATGGCCTACAAAATAGAGGACAATGAGGAATCCCAATAGTTCCAATTAAGTTAATATCTACCATCAGAAAATAAACACAAAATAACGTGCATATACTTCAATACAAAGCTTGATAGTAACCAAATGCCATCACATGCTGTCACTAACAACTTAGAAATATCCCCACTTCCGAAGGCTCACCAACAAATTAACTTGCATGAGAGAATTATAGTCCAAACAGTACACCCATTTCAATCAATAATACGCCTTCAACCGAAAACAGTCAAATTGCTTCCATATGAGTTACTAAAAGGCATTCATGGCAAAGTAGTATATTTGCCATTAGATCTTACTTAAAGAAAATGTAGGAACTCAAGCAATACAACAGCCAATAGATCAATCTTTGATTGTACTAGGTAATGAAGTACCAACAAAAGACAAAAAAGTGACAACTAGTCGACTTAAACTAAGATAGACATAGCCTACAATATCCCAAAGAAAACAATTAATACTACGAAGATATAAACATAGAGAAAAAACTTAGAGAAACCACCCAAATAATTCAAGATTCACCACCAACAGGCCAAATTCAACATCTACATCCTGTTACTGCAGCCAATATTTTACACCAGTATACAATTCACCCACTACACTGCAAAGACACCATAGAAGATGCATTCAGAAACATAAAATGTGTCAAGCCAAAGGATCCTCAATGAGAATATGGGAGAAAAGTGTAGAAGCACCTTCTTTTCCTCTACTGTTTCCTGCAGGAAAAGAAGGGGGATATGATGAAAGATCCACACAAATTACTGAATCAGAATATTGCTCTTTACAAATATTTTCTGAAGACTCCAGATTCCGACAAAATGTAGAATACGTTTTCCACCTCCTTTTGGGAAGTGAACTAGCAACTCTATATTATGGAGTTGCACACACAGTATAAACAGGCTCTACTTGTTAAACATGTCCGCTACTTAACTGCTTCAAATGAAAAACGACAAAGATGAAGTTTTGCAGTCAAGTATCACAAATCTATTGGCAAATATGCATGGTACAAATGAATACTGGTTCTGATGTCATGTTGATGTACATTGTATGCCAAGGAAGCTAGGCCCACCCACGTGGTGTGTTACTTTAAGTTATGCAGAATATGCATCGGATGACTTGCACGACTTCTTATGCACTGCAAACCAAGAAAAAGAGGGAATAGATATGAAAGCACTCGGAGAACTCTGCTTCTTGACCCTGTCAATGTATCAAGATACTTTCACCATTGCTTCATTGCCATGCTGCACTTCATCTGCCAAAAAACTACTCCTCCACTCCGAGAATTTGAATACATCTTTTAGAGAAAAGTATATCGATCCAGAGGAGCACCACACATCCATATGCTTTTGTGGATAAAAGTTGCTCCCAAATTTAGCCTTGACAGTGATGCCACTGCTTTACAATTTATTGACCAATACATTACCTGCAACATCCCTTCAGAATCCACACATAATGACCTACGTACATAAATGTTACGCTTCCAAAAACATAAGTTTGTCTAATACTGCTGATGTATCTATAAAAACAAAAATGAAAACTATACCAAATGTTGCTTTTGATTTCCCTAGATCAGTTTGTGCAAAAGGACAAGTAAATAGCTTAATGAATCGTGCTACCGGCGCCGTTGTTAGCTCTTTGCAACATTACAATTTCTGCTTGCCGGTGCCGGACTGCACGCGTGGTCTGACCAGGCATGCAGTCCGGCACCCGCAAGCAGAACTCGTGATTGCACCGGCACTGTTATAAACAGTGCCGGTGCAACCATGCTCCCGACCGCCATTCTGCCCTGTGGGGCAGAATGGGGCAGAAGGGGGACCGGGAGGCCGGCCATACTGGCACCCGGGAATGGGCAATTACAGGCCCATTCAACTCGTGATGGGCCGGTAATGACCCATTTGCGGATGCCGGGCCGGTAGAGAGTTTGGCGGTAGCCATGCCCTTAATTTGAAGCTGCATTCAAAGCAAATGAAAGCAGTACAACAAATCTCAATTTCAAACAATACAAACAAATGTTGGACAATGTATGCCAAGAGGAAGAAATCATAGCTCTACTAGCTAAAGACATTCCTGAGGGCAGTCAACCTTCCCTTACAGGAATCCAACAACCACTTTGAGAACCACTCCTTCTGAATGAAGCAGAAATAGCCATGACTGAGATAGAATATACCATATATCAATCTAAACAATATGAAGAAGACTTATCAGTGTTCAAATCATGGCTAAATACTGAACAACACACCATTCACCTAGAGGTCACTGAAGAAATTGAACATAGTTTTAAACATGAAACTAAAACTTGTAGCTGTAAAAATTATAAACCTCTGCTCCTATATGTAAGTGGTGAATCTGGTTCTGGTGAAACGTTCTTAATTAAAATAGTCAGCACATGTCTACAAACCTAACAAACAACCTTTTAAGCCCCCACAGGTTTAGCTGTCTATAACATAGAAAGTTCAACTTTACACTTACTACTGCTCCTCCCAGTAGAACACCAAAACAAATTAGATTACTACAAATTATCAGCAGAAGCTTCTACTGAAACAAATGAAATTGCTCCTGATAGATGAAGTAAGCATGTTTCCAACCTCATGCCGGCTTTAATTCATCTCATGATGCAAGAAGTCCTAAAAACCGACTACAAAGTACTTTTTGGAGGAAAACGTGTTATTGTTTTCAGAGACCTCCTACAGTTAACACCAGTAAAAGGTCAACCTATTTTCAAAACATTAGGACACAAATAGTGCCGGAACACACTCCGTAGCATTGGAAATGTAGATTTCTGGCTACATTTTCCCTACTGAGAACTAACTCAAAACATGGCTCAGTCTGTAGATCTCACGCATGATAACATTTTAAAGAACATTAGAACTGATCTGCTTACTAAAGATGCAAAATGCATCTTAAATACTAGACTAATCCATGAGCTATATGGGAAAAATACATCTGACCCAATGTCATGGAACAATTAACTCAATAAAATATAAACTGCATGTCCTTAATGCCAACCCTTGCAAGCTGTAGTCAATTCAATGATACAATGTTAAAAAAGAAATGCAACCCATACTGCATATCAGCTCCACAGAAGCTAGAAGTGCACAGCATTACACTCCCTATGTGGCAACAAGCAACAGCATGACTAAATAGCTTAGGAAACTGCAGAGCAATTTTAAAATGTAACCTATATGTAGAACATCTTTCTATGAGTTGAACAAATTAACCAAAAATCAATGATCCGGTAGGTCGCTGTTTCGATTCGCTTATCGTGTTTTGCACCATGGGGTAAACTGCACTGAGAATGGGCGTGTGGTTGGCTGACATTCCCTGGAGCAGATGTTGGGAGGAGGAGAGAGTTGGTGTGCTGCTGCATACTGGGACCTTCTGTGCTCTCTCGCCACCTGTTGCTTCAACCTGGCGTGGTGCAGTTTGTTGCGGTGCATTGTGGTGCAAATATTTCAGAAACCATGCGTAGTAGGGACTTAAAATGTGGTTTTCAAGGTTCCATAAGGACCTGGAGTTTTGTTCTTCATGTCAAGACTGGTCTTTCTGTGACCACAATGATATTTCACAAATTTCAGCCAACTGTCTCATGTGTAAACATGCTGAAAGCCAGGGAAAAGTGTGGGATGTCCAATTGTCAAGTACCCAGTAATGTCTGGAGAGTCCTTACAGGTACCTATGCAAAAGCTGTTGCAGATTGGTCAAAAGGTGTACAATTATATGAGGAACAACAGTTTGCCAAGCAACAAACTCACAAACAAAGGTTGACTTTTGCTGAAATCCTGGGAAAAGGGGTATGGTGTGCAAATGTCATGTAGCCAGAAATGTCCAGAGATAACTAGCAGGTAATTCTGCAAAATCTGGTGTAGATTTGTGAAATGATGTGGAATTGTATAAGGAACAACTTTTCACCAACCCACAAACCCACATTTTTATTTAAGTTTTTCTGAAATCTGGGGAAAGGGCACAGGTGTCCAAATGTCATGTAGCCAGTAATATCCAGAGGGTTATAACAGGAAACCATACAAAAAGTGGTGCAGATAGGTGAAACGATATATAATTGTACAAGGAACAACGCTTTGCAAAGCCACAAACCCCAAAACCCACAAACACATTGACTTTTGTTGAAATCCAGGGAAAGAGATGGGATGACCAAATGTCATGCAGCCAGTAATGTCCTCAGGGTTTTAACAGGTACCTATGAAAAATTATGTTGCAGATTGATGAAATAGTGTGGACTTGTATAAGGAACAATGCTTTGCCAAGCCATAAATCAGCAAACAAATTTTGACTTTTGCTCAAATCCAGGATGCGGTTTGGGTGTCCAAATGTGATGTAGCCAGTAATGTACAGAGAGGTCTAGCAGGTAACTATGCACATTTTGGTGCAGATTGGAGACACAGTGTGGCATCGTATAAGGAACAACGCTTCACCAAGCCACAAACCCCGAAACCAAAGTTGACTTTTATTAGTTTAGTTTAGTTTTGTTTATTATTTGTAATGCGCTCCAGACCCGAGGGTATTCAGGAGCAAGTCACAAGGATATTCGAAGCTTGGTTACAACATGTAATATACATTTGTGTGCCGGTGCCGATTGGTTACATGTGGGCACAATAAGGTTACGATATATATAGGCAGGTACATTGTGGCATGAATAATTTTGCAAAGCAGTCGATGCGGTTGGTGCATGCAGTGTAGAGAGGGGTGCCGGGTAGAGTCAGCAAAGTATGTGTCTCGATGTCGACATCTTTGAGCCAGCTAGTGATGCGCTGGCGGAACTTGTGATAGGTTTGATTGATTCTTAGAGGGGGTGGTAGTGAGTTCCAGAGGAGTGCTGCCTTGACCTGGAAGCTGCTGCCTCCGATTTTGGCGCGTTTGTATCTGGGGACCCAGAGGTAGTTGGTGTTGGCGAGTCTGGTGATTCTTGTGGCAGGCTTCAAAGTGAATCTGTCTGGTAGGTAGCAGGGTGCTGAGTTGTTTAAGCATTTGTGGGTGAGTGAGGCAGTTTTTAGTTTTATTTTATCAAGAGTGGAGAGCCAATTGTTGGCTCTTCCGGTGTTAGAGATATGTTCTCTTTTGGGGATTCCTTGGGCTGCTCTCAGTGCATTATTTTGTAGGATTTGGATTTTTCTGATGGTTTGTTTATTGGCTCCTATGTAAAGAGCATTGCAGTACTCCAGCCTGGATAAGATGAGGGCTCTGGCTAGGGTGATGCAACTGTCCTGTGACAGGAAGGCCTTGCCGGCGCTAATCAGTTTGCATGTATATGCTGTGGCTGAGGACAGGGCATTGACCTGCTTGCAGAAGGAGAGAGTGGAGTCCAGATAGAAGCCCAGAGTTTTAACCTCCTTGGTGACGGTGATGATATTGTTGTCTATGTTGAATGCTGAGTATTCAGGGCTGGGTTTTTTGAGGGTCGAGGGAGTGCCCAGGATGATGATCTCTGTCTTGTCATCATTCAGGCATAGACCGTGGGTGGCCATCCATGCCTGGATGATGAGATATATCCTGTTCGCCAAGGCCAAATCCTTGTCATAATCACCTGAAAGCGGTAGGAGAATCTGTGTGTCATCTGCATAGTTAGTGTAGGTGACACCCAGCAGGTCCAGATTATCGAATAGGGGCTTGGTAAAGATATTGTAGAGGGTGGGTGAGACGGAAGATCCCTGGGGCACTCCGCAAGTTATGGGGGTGGGATTGGCTGCTGCCATGGGGGAGAAGATGCTCATAGTCCTGTTGGTTAGGAATGAAGGTATTCATGCTATGGCTTCTTTGGAGAAGTGAGCTGCCGAGTCAAGGTGGCTGCATAGGACCCTGTGGTCGACCAGGTCGAATGCAGCTGATAAGTCCACGAGAAGGAGGAGGGCTGATTTCCCTACATCCCAGAGTTCATCTATCTGTGACTTGAGGTCTAAAAGGGCTGTTTCTGTCCCATGTTGGGGCCGGAAGCCTGATTGCCTAGTTCCTAGTAGGGAGTTGGTTTCCAAGTATTTTTGTATCTGGGAGTATGCCATTTTGTCTAAGATTGTCTAAGATCTTTAAGAGAAAAGGCACTGTAGTAACCGGGCGGTAATTGGTGGGTATTAGTGGGTCTAAGGACTGCTTTTTCTGTAGGGGAAGCACCCATGATTCTTTGAGGTTGGATGGGATGGTATTAGTGGAGAAGGATGAGTTGATAAGTTTCCTGATAAAGGGGGCCAGATCTCTGGCAGCATCCATGAGGAGTTGAGCAGGGCATAGGTCGCCTTGACAATTGGTGGGTTTGAGAGATAGTATGGTATTTTCTGTTTCTTTTATGGTGACTTTGGTAACCTTAAATCTGGGGTGATTGGTAGCGTTACTTGGTTGCTCTAGGTTGACGCTGATGGGTTTGTTGTCTGCGAGTGTGGCTTTTTTCTTGCAATTTTTGTTTGAAAGGTAGTGACTTTGTTGGCTAGGGCTTGCTGTATGTTGGAGCACCAGAGTTGCTCTTCGATGCAGTTGTCTGGCACAGGGATGACAAAGAGTTATTTTGTGCTAGAGTTGGCTTGGGCAATTCTAGTGTTATAGGTTTCACGTTTAGCTAGGATGATTTCTTTTTTGTGTAGGGCTGTGATGGAGTTGAGGTTGGCTTTGTTTACGTCAGAAGGTTGTGCTCACCAGGATGTCTCACAATGCCTTTTTTGTTTGCCCAATGATTTAAGGTAAGGGGTGTACCATGAATTGAGATGGACTTTGGGTTTGCTTTGTCTAAGTTTGAGTGGTTCAATAGAGTCTAGAGATGTGGTCATGAAGTGGTTAAATTCATTAAACATAGTTTCGGGGTCCAGGTTTTCTGGGATATCGTTGAGTGTAGGGAGGATGAGGGGTAGCAGTTTGTCACAGGTGATGCTTTTTTTGTTCCGGGTAGGAATGGACGGCGCTATTGGTATGGGTGCCAGGGTGGGTTTGGCGGTAGTTAGGGTGAAGGTTATGAGGTGGTGATCTGTCCAAATCTGGACGGATATGGAGGCTATCGTGGCATTGCAGTTGTAGTCTGCTACCCAGTCAAGGGTTCTGCCTTTGTTGTGTGAGGGGGTGAACACTCTTTGGGTAAATCCTTGTTCCGCTAGGATACTAGCCATGTGGGAAGCATGTGTCTTTGGGGTCGTTATAACCTAACTTGGGAGGAGTTTTTTAGGTTATTCGAGATGATATTTGATATGTCATCTTTAAAGGTCCCAATGGAGCCTGGAGGTCTGTACATCAAGTATATTGTGAGCATCTGGGTGTTATTTATGTTTAGTTTGGCTGTCATGAGCTCGCATGAGTTGATGACCGGGGATGGCACTAGTCTGCAGGGTAGGTTGTTTCTCGTTATGAGTGCAATGCCTCCACCCAGAGTATCGGTTCTGTCTGATCGCAATATGGTATATTCGTTTGGTATGCTGCGGCGTGTAGCCAAGATTCGGTGACTGCTAGGAGGTCTAACTGTTCAGAGTGGATGATATCTGCTATCTCTGTAGCATGTGTAACTAGCGATCTAGAGTTTATTAGTGCACCCTTGAGGCTAGGATTGTTTGTCTTGGGTAAGGTGGGACTAGCTGTAGTTTGGGTCTTGGATGGGGGGCTGTTGGTGGTGGTCAAGTTGGGCCAGTGTTTATTTGTTCATTTGTTGGGAGATGCCATGGTTCTGGCTGGTGGTTCATAGAGTTTTGCAAGTCTTGAGCGGAGTCTTCCGTTCCTCTCAGAGGTAATGCAGGGTAGGGTGTTTTGTGTCTGGTGTTGCTGGGGCAGTCAGTTGGCCAGGGTTTGGTGGCGTGGTTGAGAGGTATTGACATGTTGTTGTAGTGAGTGGAGTGGTATTGGTGCGTTGCTAGTAGTAGGAGCAGGATGTGTATGATACTTGTTATGTGGGAGGTGGGGAGCAGGTTGCGCAGGGATGTGTGCATTGTTGGTAGGGGTTTTATAGGGGGAGTCTGTTTCAAGTTCTGAATCGGTGCGCTAACTAGGTCTGGTATGGACTGTGTGGCTTGAGTGCAGAGTTCAGAATGCAAATACGGGAGTAGTCTAGGTGTAGTGATTGTAAAGGGTACTTATTGACAAGGTACAAAGCTCAACTATGCAAATACAAATACATTTACAGCGCTTCAATACACAGACAATGGAACACCTACATTCAATTTTGCAGTGTGAGCCTAAAATGCAGCAGTTCAATACACAGACAATGGAACACCTAGATTCAATTTGCAGAGAGGATGGGGCAATGGTGTAGGTGTACAATAGGATGCAGCGTGCAGGCTCAGGTATGCGATTGGAGTCACAATATGTAATGGGATTTGTTGCAGAGAGTTGCTCAGTGCTCCATTAATGTGTGGTAAAGGGGCATCTGAGTCCAGTTGTACATAGTGGGCTTGGGGTGGTAGTAGTAGGCAGATAGTACACAATCAGAGGACAGGCATTAAAGCTGTAAGTGAGCACAGGTTATTGAAGCAGGGGTTGGCGCTGCAATAAGGCGGCAAAGTAAATGTGAGTTGACTGTTAGGTAGGTGGATAAGTTCCAGGTATCATGTGTTACTCACAGTTTCGGGAGCAGGAACAGGGGGTATGGCCCTGGGCTCTGGTCAGCTCGGGACAGTCTCAGGACAGTTGCTGGCCTTGCCTTCAGGGCCTTTACAGGAAGGGCCGGCTCACGCCTGCCGGCTCCTGATAGGCTTGTGGAGTAGGTGCAGAGGCCAATCAGTGGCAGGCATCACTGTGCTGGAGGGGCTGAAAATGGTGGCCAGGGTATGAAGAACGGGCAGCCATCTTTGAAGTGGAAAACACCTTGCATGTTAGAATGGTGGAGGTGTACTGCAGGCGCTTAAATCTGCCAGTACATCTCATGTGCATCACGAGCGCCTCTTAAATAAAATGCTCGTGTTTGCAGAATTCTCTCGGCTACCACGCCTAGTGCGCTAAGAATAGCCATGCATTTCAAATAAAGGCAGCTGGCAGCATACCTTCGCTTTGGGGACCCAGTATCCAGAGGGGAACGTTGCCAACTGCTCCTGCAATGGTTCAGAGCTCCTGCTCCAGGTGGGATGCCAGTGACTTGGGAGTCTGGCAAAATAGATATAGTCCCATACTTACAATCCTTGGTTTTAATACACAAATATCATAGAACAATCTTTCCCATTAGAAGCCCAATTTATACAGACAAAAATATAATTGTCTGAAATGTCATTCTCACTTCAGTGCATCAGGGTTTGTACCAGTGTGTAAAATATATAAATAACAAGCTTTTGTCCATCTAGGGCTGAATGAGGAAACCCATAGCCAAAATACTATTCTCATTGATTTTTGAGGCAATATTATATTTAGATAAACATGGTTTATGTGGATGATTGACTGTATGGCCAGTCTATCAGAAACCTTACTATTGTTCCTGCAACCTTAGTTTAACCTCATTGGCACTTTATTGTCCGAACTTGGGGATTAATTTTGTTGAGATATGTTGACACTTAGGGCCTCATTGCGAGTCGGGTGGTATCCTGGCTGTAATACTGCCCAACTGTAATAGAGTTAGCGCCAACCGATCCATCGCTATTACCACTGGATCATGGGTTGGGCGTCAACAGTATATCCCCATTCCCCATTGGGTCCGTAAGACCGAATGGGGAATTTTTGGCAAAAATACTGCGTGCTAATACAGCCAGTGGTAATTACACCAAAAACAGGGCACTAAATGGGATTTTCACCTCCAGAAAAAAGCTGGAGCTAAAACAGCCCATTTAGCACTCTAATCGTGATAGGGCCAGCCCTTAAATGCAGCGGTAATACTGTTACCACCATATTTAAGGGCTACCACCCAACTCGTGATGAGGCCCTAAATCTTCCAGCCTTAATGTCTGAGGTACACACATCCCATATGTCCCTTCTAAGACTTGTGGTAAATTGTGCTGTCATCATATTGTTCCCAGATTCTCTTCCAATCAATTTGACAATGTTAAATGTGTTATGCCATTCAGGGTGGTCACTGCATCTCTATCCTCTCTAGTACTGATATGACACGCTCACATAAAGGCAGGGAATATATTCTCTCCTGCCTCCAAATGATTCTGTCACTTTTCTCTGAAAGCAGTAAATATTAGGTCTGGCCTCAAAAGATGACACACTGAGTTACAACTATAGAACATATAATGAACTCCTTCCCAAGTAAGCAATAAGTATTTGATCTACCTAAATACAAATCTAATATTTTGAATTCAGAACTTTTCATGCAAAGGTTATTTGGTCTGCACCAAAATGTTGGCATACTGCTTTACAGACACTGAATATTATTTGATCCTGCCTCCAAAAGAATTCAAAGACATGTCTGCTTAAGTTAGAGGTATCTGGTCTGATGACAAAAAGATGGGAACTCCAAAGAATTGTCATAATTTTTTACACAAGAAAGTATTTCAGCTAGCTACAAAATGATAACACACAGCTAGTTACAGCACTGAATGCACTCTCTTACCCCAAAATAATTCTAAAACATATTCCCAACTTTGCAAGCAACAAGTATTTGGTCAGGCTACAAGGAGGTCTCACGATGTTTAGAGACACTGAATTTCATCTCGTCCTGCCTATAAACATAAGCAGCAATTATTTGGTCTGGACACTAAAGGATGATACACTAAGCTATATACACTGAAGGTACACTCTTCAATTAAAAGGGTTCAAATACTTTGGATTCACTCGTTCCTAAGCAACAAGTATCTGACCTAGTCACAAAAAGTTGGTGCTCTCAGTTATAGCAATTACATGTGTTCTCCTACTGGCTTCTGCTCTTAAACATTTCTGCTCCTAACAATTTGACAACAAATTAATTTATGTCATAATGGTTGTCACTGGCTTTCTCTCCTATTTCATAATAAGATAGCACATTCACAGTCACTATATAACATCTCCTGTTGCCTTTAAATATTTTTTTTTGACTTTTCAAAGTAAGCAAGACGTTTCTGTTTGTGATGCAATAAGTTACAGCCAATGAATATAACCTGTTCCTTCCCCCAAAGAATTACACATTGCTTCTATAAAAGCAAAATGTGTTTGGTTTGTTCTCAAAAGCTGACACAATGAGTTACAGCCACTCAATTTAATCTCCTACTATCCCCAAAAAATAAGCCTTTTCTTCACATGCAACAAATATTTAATTTGTACACAAACAGATGACAATTTTAGTTACAAATTCTGAATGCACTCCTTGCTTAAAAAGAATTGCAAGACTTGTATCTGCAACTTTGCAAGTAACGCATTTTTGGTCAGACCACAAAATATGGCCCTTTGAGTAACAGCCACTGAGAAAAGTTTCCTACTGTATGCAAATAATGAAACAGCTGTCCTACACAAGCAACACGTCTGTGTTCTCTGTATAAAAAGACGACATTCTCAGTTACATACACTGAATGTGCTCCCATGCCAAAAAAGATTCTAAGGCTTTTTATTCACAGCTTTAAAATACAAAACAATTCGGTCTGGCCCCTTAAAGATCACACGCTGATTTACAATCACTCAAAATATTTGTCACTGCATGCGATATTTCTACAAGAAATGTACTTATTTGAACTTGCCACAAAAGGCTGGCACAATAGGTTTCATCTGCATCATCTAATCGCCACTTGTCTCCAAAGAATGATCAGACTTTTCTTTGCACTTGATGAGTATTTTGTTTGGCCACAAAACTATGATACACTCAGTTACAGACACTGAATACAGCTTCTTTCCTAAACATAATGCTAAGACTTCACAAATAACAAGTATTTGGTCTGGCCCCAAAAATAGAGCACTGAGTTACATGCACTGAATAGGATCTCCTGTCTTCTTCTGCCTCCAAATAATTCTGTGATGTTCTTCTGCTCACAATGTGTGCTATATCATGCAAGGTAAGTATCAGTCAAAACAAAGTCCTGCCATATTTAAATTCCTACCACTCCCTCAACTAAGTCCTTTTCTAATGTACTACCTCTCCTTCATCTTAAATTCTACTTCAGTGTTCTACCTCTCCCAGACCTAAGTCCAATTAAAATGTTCTACACTCCCCTCAACTAAATACTATTAATTTCCCACATCTATCCCCACTAAATCCCTTCATTTTCCAACCAATCCATCAACTAAAGCCTAATCCCTCAACTTCTTTGAATCCTACTATCTCACAATACACAACGTTAATTCAAAAATTCAAAAATGCATCGCCTATTTACATTGATAGTTGGCTGCTTAGGGTGGGGTGCACAGCCCCCCTTAATTGGTTACACTACAGTTGCATGCAGTGTGCAGGCATTAGGAACTCAGTCAATGAAGCCAGTGGCGTGCTGCCTTGGGGAACACATAAATACATTGTCTGTTGACTGCCTGCCTGCTGGACTGGCTGCTTGCATTCAGTGGCATTATGTGCAGGAATGGGGGCATGTCCCAACCACAAAGGTGTTGTTTGTGTTCCATGATGAACTCTTTGTGCTCCACACAAATGGCATTACTGTTGGAGTTAGAAGGCTGAGGGTGCCAGAAATGTGACCACGGCAGTATGCTCTCATGCACAAACACCACAATTGTTCAATGATTTTTAGCTGTGATTGTCAGTCAGATACATAATCAAAATTCATTAGCTGTTGAACAGGCAATTGCATTTGATATATGCAATGAGGTGCTAGGCCTCTGATTGGTGTTGGGAGCAGCCTGAGGAGATGGTCATCCATGAGGAGCTGAGTTCACTGAGCCACCTGCATGGGGCCAATAAACAGGAGGAGAAGAGGTGTGTTATTTTAACAGTGCAATCTACCTTAAGCCCTGGGACCACATTAGCCACGCCCTGACAGTATCAAATAAGGTTGTGCAAGTCAGACGTTAGTGCTGTGTGTTCTGTCCCAGAATCAAACTGAAACACGTAGAATTTCGACTGTGATTTAATTTCAATTCCCAACGTGTGTGTTGTGTTGATGGTCATGATTTGCTAATATTTAGCTCTCTGTTCTCTTGGGCAGCATTCAATTCCCAACGTGTGTGTTGTGTTGATGGTCATGATTTGCTAATATTTAGCTCTCTGTTCTCTTAGGCAGCATTCAATTCCCAACGTGTGTGTTGTGTTGATGGTCATGATTTGCTAATATTTAGCTCTCTGTTCTCTTAGTCAGCATTAATGTTTAAATGCTCAACTGTCACTGCCCACGCATAGTGGTTGAGCAAGCTGCTGTTCCTACTATTTAACAAAGGGGTGAGACTGCAGTGGGCCTAACCTCACCCCATCCCTTTCTGTCCTTGACCCCAATGTATGCCGCATGCCAACTCATGTCAGTAATCACTTTATGAGGTCTACTTCTGTTTGTGTTTCATGGTTCAATACTTCACATCTTCTTCTGTCAACATGCCTGCTCTGATATTCACATGGCATAATTCACTGCAGACATGACCAGATGAGAAGTAAACAATACGACTACTCTGTTGCCTATAACCAGGGAGTATTGCATTGTTTTACTGATGTTGTTGCTGAAATAATTACTCTGAAAACGAATCTAAATATGTATGGGGTAAAGGGTTAAAATGGGTGGGAGGGGGTTTGCGGTAGGGGTAGGAGCATAGGGAAACGAGGGCATGGGGGACACCTCAAAATAAAAAAAATAAAAAACAAATCGATAGGTTTTTCCGAAGTAAATATTTTGACAAAAATTACTTCGAAAAATGTGCGTCTATGAAGGGACAGAGAACCAACCAGAGCCCAAAAGAACAGCATCTATGTTTTGCCACTGTGATCATGAATACGATTACACAACGGTGTGCCACAGAAACTGAGTGGCACATACATGCACTGTGTTCACATACATCAACGGTGTTCTGAATATGTATTTGTAGTTGGGTTTGTTATAGTGGATACCTAGAACTTTTTACATGTCTTTGAGGGTAGCATATGAGGCAAGGCGGGTATTTCAGTAAGTGGTGCCTGGGTATTGACTGAAGAGTGACGTCTTGAGTTCCTTTCGGAACTGCAAGAGCAATGGCCCCATCCAGATTGACACCAGAATGGTGTTCCAGTAGACAGGGGTGTAACAAGAGAAGGCCTGTTGTCTGTTTCTTTTTCTTGCTTGCTGCTTTGTCTCAAGCCTAGTGAAAGCCTGGTTTCTGGAAGAGTGCAAGACACCTTAGAAATAGAGATTTGCAAATAGATAGGCTGGTGTGTGGTCAGTGTTTGGCGTACAGGTGAGGCAGGCTGACTTAAAGAGTATTCTGGCAGGCGTGGGAAGACAATGCAGCTCCTTTAGAATGTGAGAAATGTGGTTGAAATTCTTCTTTCCTGCTTGCTATAAATCATACCTCCCTGTGTTGACAGTCCCCAAGTGGAGCCAGGTGCATTGCCAAAACAAACGCTGGTGAGGAGGGTATTTCTTCTGTCGATGTGGGAGATTTCCAGGGCCTGGACTGTGGTTCTGAAACCCGCAGGTATAAGGAATAATGAGATTTCGAAGACATATTTTAGTTAACCTCTCATTGGAATGGAGACCTTCCATCTCTATGGCTTCCATATTGACTCTGAAGCTGAAAATGAAGCTGTTTAGTAGCAGACTTGCATATGGGAAGACATGGCTTTGCAATCTCTGATTTTCTAAATAATGTCTATTTTTTCAGAAGAGGTTTCAATGAGGCACTACTTTTATGTGCTTTCAATGTACAAATACGTGTACCATGATGTAGGATTGTGTTACCCGTGTATGTAATTGGTTTCCTCAGTTCTTGCAGGTACTCATTGTTATTGTTATTGTTATTTTGCACTTATATAGCGCCTTATATACCATTGGTATGGTCTGAAGGCGCTGGTAGGTTGAACGCCCTTGGGAACCGAAGTTCAGATCAGTAGAGAGAGTAGGGAGAGTCAAAAAGGTGCGTGTGTGCACCGGATATGTGTGCAGCTCGTGCGGTACGCGTGTAATAGCTGATTCTTATCGGTAGGTGTGGTGGTTGAGAGATCAGGAGAATGTGTTCGTTCTGGCAGGATTAATCCGGAACGGATGTGGCTGCGTTAGGCCTGAGGAAAACGCCTGGCTGAGGGTGTGAGACCAGCAGTGTTTACATAGAATGATGTGGAGTAAGCGGCGGATGTTCGTATGAGAACAGTTATACCGAATGGTGTCATAGTATCTCTGTGTTCTAGTTGAGTGGTGATCCAAGGAGAGAGTAAGCGTGGGGTGTGGTATGAATGGTTATATGCTCTTTCAGTGTGCAAACTTCTAAATGCAACTTTCCCAGATAGGGTACTGGGCGAACTTCTAAGTTCTATTTTCCACAGAGAGGCAACTAGGCAAACTTAAGTAAAATTTTCCATACAGAGGCTATTGGGAACATTTCTAAATTCAATTTATCAGCGAGGCTACTGGGCACACTTCTAAGTGTAACTCTCGCAGAAGTTATTGGGTACACTTCTAAATGCAATTTTCGCACAGCGTCTACTGGGCACATTTCTAAATTCAATTTTCCAGAGAGGTTATTGGGCGAACTTCTAAATGCAACTTTCCAGAGTGTCTATTGGATACACTTCTATAATCAACTTTCACAGATGCTATTGGTAGCACTTCTAAATGCAGCTTTCACAGCGTGGCTAATGGGCACACTTCAAATGCAGCTTTCACAGAGGATATTGGGCCCATACCTAAATTCAGTTTTCCACAGAGAGGCTACTGGGCGCACTATTAAGATCCATTTTCAGCGAGGCTATTGGGAATACTTCTAAATTCAATTTTCCAGCAAGGCTAATGGGAACACTTCTAAATTCAATTTACCAGGCGTTTGGGCACACTTCTAAATGTAACTCTTACAGAGGCTAATGGGTACGCTTCTAAATTTCACAGAGGGTTATTGGGCACACTTCTAAATGCAACTTTCCAGGGAGTCTATTGGGTACATTTCAAATGCAACTTTCCAGAATGTCTATTGGGCACACTTCTAAATGCAATTTTCACAGAGTGGCTATTGGGCACACTTCTAAATGTAGCTCTCATGGAGGCTAATGGGTACATCTCTAAATTTCACAGAGGGGTTATTGGGCACACTTCTAAAGGCAACTTTCCAGGGAGTCTATTGGGTACATTTCAAATGCAACTTTCCAGAATGTCTATTGGGCACACTTCTAAATGCAATTTTCACAGAGTGGCTATTGGGCACACTTCTAAATGTAGCTCTCATGGAGGCTAATGGGTACATCTCTAAATTTCACAGAGGGGTTATTGGGCACACTTCTAAATGCAACTTTCACAGAGTGGTTATTGGGAACACTACTAAATTCACAGCGAGGTTATTGGGCACACTTCTAAATGCAACTTTCCCGAGTGTTTATTGGGTACATTTCTAAATGCAGCTTTCCAGAGTGTCTATTGGGCACACTTCTAAATGCAATTTTCACAGAGTGGCTATTGGGCACACTTCTAAATGCAACTTTCACAGAGGATCTTGGGCACACTTCTAAATTCAATTTACCAGAGAGGCTATTGGGCACATTTCTAAAATTCACAGAGAGGCTATTGCTTGATGGAGAGGCTGTAGGGCACACTTTCTAAATGCAACTTTCAAATGCTAACCTTCGCAGTTCCATCTAGATGCGATGCAGGCCAATATTCACAATTCCATCTAAGAGTGGACATGCTTAACTTTCACAATTCCATCCAAGAGTGGACATGCCAACGTTCACAATTCCATCCAAGAGTGGACATGCCAACCTTCACAGTCCCATCAAGTGAGGGCATGCTAACATTCACAATTCTATCTAAGAGTGGACATGCCAACCTTCACAGTTCTATTCAAGTATGGGCATGCTAACTTTCACAATTCGGTCTAGGAGTGGACATGCTAACTTTCACAATTCCGTCCAAGAGTGGACATGCTAACCTTCATAGTTCCGTCCAAGAGTGGACATGCTAACTTTCACAATTCCGTCTAGGAGTGGACATGCTAACTTTCACAATTCCATCTAAGAGTGGACATGCTAACTTTCACATTTCTATCTAAGTGTGAGGCATGCTAACTTTCACAATTCCGTCTAGGGGTGGACATGCTAACTTTCACATTTCTATCTAAGTGTGAGGCATGCTAACTTTCACAATTCTGTCTAGGGGTGGACATGCTAACTTTCACAATTCCGTCTAGGGTTGGACATGCTAACTTTAACAGTTCCATCTAAGAGTGGACATGCTAACTTTCACAATTCCGTCTAGGGTTGGACATGCTAACATTCACAATTCCATCTAAGAGTGGACATGCTAACTTTCACAGTTCTATCTAAGGGTGGGCATGCTAACATTCACAATTCCATCTAAGAGTGGACATGCTAACTTTCACAATTCCGTCTAGGGTTGGACATGCTAACATTCACAATTCCATCTAAGAGTGGACATGCTAACTTTCACAGTTCTATCTAAGGGTGGGCATGCTAACTTTAACAGTTCCATCTAAGAGTGGACATGCTAACTTTCACAATTCCGTCTAGGGGTGGGCATGCTAACATTCACAGTTCTATCTAAGGGTGGGCATGCTAACTTTAACAGTTCCATCTAAGAGTGGACATGCTAACTTTCACAATTCCGTCTAGGGGTGGACATGCTAACTTTCACAATTCCGTCTAGGGTTGGACATGCTAACATTCACAATTCCATCTAAGAGTGGACATGCTAACTTTCACAGTTCTATCTAAGGGTGGGCATGCTAACTTTAACAGTTCCATCTAAGAGTGGACATGCTAACTTTCACAATTCCGTCTAGGGGTGGACATGCTAACATTCACAATTCCGTCTAGGGATGGGCATGCTAACTTTCACAGTTCTATCTAAGGGTGGGCATGCTAACTTTCACAGTTCTTTCTAAGGGTGGGCATGCTAACTTTCACAGTTCTTTCTAAGAGTGGACATGCTAACATTATGGCAGTCTATGTTATTTGGAGGTAAAATAGAGTGGCATGGGCTTTCTGGAGTGGAGTGATTGCTCTACTCCCCCACCCATACCACACTCACGGTTTTGGTGGTGTCTGTTAGTTGCTGGCTTCATTAGCTTCCCCTGCTGACACCTGCAGACACATCTTGGAGCCGTCTCTGTTGGAGCCGCCCTTGGTCTTGGGGTCCTTAGCCGATGTGGCTACCGGGCAGGGGCTGCCCTGGGGAGATTGGCTATGAATGGAAGTCCCCTTGATGTGACCAGTGGGGGGGGGTGGGCGGGAGCGGGATGCGGGGAGGGCCGGGGAATAAGGAAATGGATGCGGGGAGGGAGAGGGAGGCGGATGGGCTATCGAGGGGGCAGGGGGACCACGGAAACCACCAGATGGGTGGAATAGGAGGTTAAATGTAGGCGGTTGCACTCACCTGGCTCTGGGGGGTTAAGGGAGCCGGGGCAGGCACGCGAGTCGTTAGACTCCGAGCGTGGGTTGGATTGACCAATGGGAAGGGGTGGGTGGGAGCGGGAGGCGGGGAGGGCCGGGGAATAGGGAAAATGGATGCGGGGAGGGAAAGGGAGGCGGATGGGCTATCGAGGGGGCAGGGGGACCACGGAAACCACCAGATGGGTGGAATAGGAGGTTAAATGTAGGCGGCTGCACTCACCTGGCTCTGGGGGGTTAAGGGAGCCGGGGCAGGCACGCGAGTCGTTAGGCTCCGAGCGTGGGTTGGATTGACCAATGGGAGGGGGTGGGCGGTAGCGGGAGGCGGGGAGGGCCGGGGAATAAGGAAATGGATGCGGGGAGGGAGAGGGAGGCGGATGGGCTATCGAGGGGGCAGGGGGACCACGGAAACCACCAGATGGGTGGAATAGGAGGTTAGATGTAGGCGGTTGCACTCACCTGGCTCTGGGGGGTTAAGGGAGCCGGGGCAGGCACGCGAGTCGTTAGGCTCCGAGCGTGGGTTGGATTGACCAATGGGAAGGGGTGGGCGGGAGCGGGAGGCGGGGAGGGCCGGGGAATAGGGAAAATGGATGCGGGGAGGGAAAGGGAGGCGGATGGGCTATCGAGGGGGCAGGGGGACCACGGAAACCACCAGATGGGTGGAATAGGAGGTTAAATGTAGGCGGCTGCACTCACCTGGCTCTGGGGGGTTAAGGGAGCCGGGGCAGGCACGCGAGTCGTTAGGCTCTGAGCGTGGGTTGGATTGACCAATGGGAGGGGGTGGGCGGGAGGCAGGGAGGGCCGGGGAATAAGGAAATGGATGCGGGGAGGGAGAGGGAGGCGGATGGGCTATCGAGGGGGCAGGGGGACCACGGAAACCACCAGATGGGTGGAATAGGAGGTTAAATGTAGGCGGTTGCACTCACCTGGCTCTGGGGGGTTAAGGGAGCCGGGGCAGGCACGCGAGTCGTTAGGCTCCGAGCGTGGGTTGGATTGACCAATGGGAGGGGGTGGGCGGGAGCGGGAGGCGGGGAGGGCCGGGGAATAGGGAAAATGGATGCGGGGAGGGAAAGGGAGGCGGATGGGCTATCGAGGGGGCAGGGGGACCACGGAAACCACCAGATGGGTGGAATAGGAGGTTAAATGTAGGCGGTTGCACTCACCTGGCTCTGGGGGGTTAAGGGAGCCGGGGCAGGCACGCGAGTCGTTAGGCTCCGAGCGTGGGTTGGATTGACCAATGGGAGGGGGTGGGCGGGAGCGGGAGGCGGGGAGGGCCGGGGAATAGGGAAAATGGATGCGGGGAGGGAAAAGGAGGCGGATGGGCTATCGAGGGGGCAGGGGGACCACGGAAACCACCAGATGGGTGGAATAGGAGGTTAAATGTAGGCGGCTGCACTCACCTGGCTCTGGGGGGTTAAGGGAGCCGGGGCAGGCACGCGAGTCGTTAGGCTCCGAGCGTGGGTTGGATTGACCAATGGGAGGGGGTGGGCGGGAGGCGGGGAGGGCCGGGGAATAAGGAAATGGATGCGGGGAGGGAGAGGGAGGCGGATGGGCTATCGAGGGGGCAGGGGGACCACGGAAACCACCAGATGGGTGGAATAGGAGGTTAAATGTAGGCGGTTGCACTCACCTGGCTCTGGGGGGTTAAGGGAGCCGGGGCAGGCACGCGAGTCGTTAGGCTCCGAGCGTGGGTTGGATTGACCAATGGGAGGGGGTGGGCGGGAGCGGGAGGCGGGGAGGGCCGGGAAATAAGGAAATGGATGCGGGGAGGGAGAGGGAGGCGGATGGGCTATCGAGGGGGCAGGGGGACCACGGAAACCACCAGATGGGTGGAATAGGAGGTTAAATGTAGGCGGTTGCACTCACCTGGCTCTGGGGGGTTAAGGGAGCCGGGGCAGGCACGCGAGTCGTTAGGCTCCGAGCGTGGGTTGGATTGACCAATGGGAGGGGGTGGGCGGGAGGCGGGGAGGGCCGGGGAATAGGGAAAATTGATGCGGGGAGGGAAAGGGAGGCGGATGGGCTATCGAGGGGGCAGGGGGACCACGGAAACCACCAGATGGGTGGAATAGGAGGTTAAATGTAGGCGGTTGCACTCACCTGGCTCTGGGGGGTTAAGGGAGCCGGGGCAGACACGCGAGTCGTTAGGCTCCGAGCGTGGGTTGGATTGACCAATGGGAGGGGGTGGGCGGGAGGCGGGGAGGGCCGGGGAATAAGGAAATGGATGCGGGGAGGGAGAGGGAGGCGGATGGGCTATCGAGGGGGCAGGGGGACCACGGAAACCACCAGATGGGTGGAATAGGAGGTTAAATGTAGGCGGTTGCACTCACCTGGCTCTGGGGGGTTAAGCAATAGTTTACATATGATCAGAAGGGTGAGTGAGGATGATGGGTGGGTTTTAGGGGCTTGCACCAGCGTGTGCATGTTTAAGTGGAGTTGTGTGGTGTTACTACTGGCATTATGGGCACATCTAGTGTGAGTGTTCTTACATTGGGTTACTGGCCTACATAGGCGCAGGCAGCATGAACAGCAATCTTTTTACTCTGGCATTATGCACAAAGCCAGCAATTGTGTTTCTGCATGAGAATACCATTGTATTTTAGCTCATTCAGCATGCACTTACATTCTTGCAGTGGCATTACTGACATTATGGGCAAATACAAGATGAGTGTGCTCTTAGATGGGCATACTGGCATATATTGATATAGTCAGCATGGACTTTAATTCTTACAGTGCATTAACTGGTATTTTAGACAAAGCCAACATATATGTTTTCTTAACTCGGAATACTGGCACATAATGGCACAGGAGGCATACACTTGGCTTCTTACTGTGGCAATACTTGCATTATTGGGCACAGCCATCATAAAAATGTCTTGTTACACTGGTACACTATTAGCATATCATGTGTTCAAAGGCATCATGAACATTTGTTGGAAAGGGCAAAAAAAAAAGGTAGTCCCACTCATTCTGAGCACAGTGAGCAAGGGGTCCACGCCTGGGTTCCCCCAGGTAACTTAGGGTGACCAACCCCAAGTTCCTTACAAAAATGCAAAAAAGGTAGCAGGCACCCTTCTCTCGAAAGAACATGGCATGATAACCTGTTCTATCGTTTTTAACCACTTTGAGAGTCCGCAGCCATCGCTTTTAGCACAATGTGCTTCTCAAAAAAGAAGCACACCCATTTGCATATCTGTCTTTGTCCCGCCCACAAGGGCAGTCCAGCACCGAAATGCCAGGCAAACCTCCTTTGAACAAGAGTACCACCAGCAACCCCATTTGTTGGAAAATCATGCTATGTACTGCTGGTGACCTGGAATCTATTGGTTTCTATCATGTGTTACCCTACAATACCAATTGTAAATTGTAAAGCTTTTTGACCAATTTCTTGCAGTAAAATGCACAATTTTAACCAATTATTTTCAAAAATATTCTTGGTCGGAGGACCGGCCTGAACCATTTTTCTTAATTGGGGATCCACTGCCATACTCAGTATTTACACCACTAAATGGAGGGGAAAAAATCACTCACCCCAATTGCCTACTTATACTAATTTAGACTGAACCACATGAATCACCTACATGACCCAACCACGCATTTCTAGAAAGCTGTTTTAGAAGGAAACCAAATTAGGCTGATTCGTTTTTGGCTGCATATATTCACCAAGGATTCAATACATTGACTGTATAATAATCAACCTCAAATGTAGTTATAGAATGTTCTATTTCTCATCATAAAATGATGTATATGAAACCTAAAACAAAACCTAATTCCAATGGAACAATGCAACAATAAAGATATGTGATAACCATAAACGTATGATAACAATATGTAAGAAATTGTTTGGTTCCATCATTAGGGTGCACATAACAATCTATTCCTAAGAGAAAGCATTTTATCGACTGGCCGATTCATGGAATTAATGTGCGCCGAAAAATTCCGCCGCAGAGGTGCCAAAACGTGCGATTCGCAGTAAAAGTGCGAAATTCGCAGTGCAACTGCGAAAATCGCAGGGAAACCAGCGCACATCGATTCATGGAAGTCCGTGCGCGAGAAAAAGGTTGGATGTGCGCTGAAAAAGTGCGCGGCGCACGCCGGCGCACAGGTCATCCAACGGCATGCGCCACGGCCACTGCGAAATCGCACATACCGCGGCGCACATCACGAAAGTAGGCGGAACACGGGGCGTAACACTCGGAATGGGGAACAACACGTGAAAATATGGGCGTCACGGGGTAAGTACAGGAGGCAAGTGCGCGGAACGCCCACACGCTCTCCTACAACTCGTATTCATGGAATCGAATAGGGCAAACCAGCGCATGGTGAAAGACGCGCACAGGGCCAAACTAGTACGCCACAAGAAAGCAGGCGGTAGCGTCCCTGCGCCTGAAATAAATGTACGCCAAAATGTGCGCTAATAAAAAGCACCCATATACAGCTATGATGAATGGTCCATACAGTGGCCCTCTAGGACAAATGAGGTGCAAAGGGGTACCGACAAACACGGACAACCGCTGTGTGAAAAATAGCGTGTGCGTGTATTACAGGGTTCGCGGGAAGTTCCACACGCGATTGGCCTGGGCACGTGTATTCCGGGGTGCGCGTGAAGTTTCCCAAGCGAATTAGCAGGGTACGTGTATTTCGGTGTGCGCGTGAAGTTCCACGCGCAATTTCAGCAGAGTATGTGTACTCTGGGTGCGTGGCAAATTCCACATGCGAATCCAGCAGCCTACGTGTATTTCGGGGGTGCCGGGGAGTCCCACACGTGAATTGGCCGTGTGGGTCCTCCCAGCTGTTCCCTCTACACCCTCCATGGCCCCTGCAGGTGGCCCACACCACAGGGGACTACCCTGCACCCCTGCACATGTCCCGCAAGCAGCCCATCCACCATGGCCATGCCCCGCAGCCAACCCACATGTCACCTTGCACTAAGTGAGTGGGGGCACCCTCCACCAGGCCCCCACTCCTGTCCCCCTGAACCCCCACACCCCTGCATCCAGGGGCACCCTCCACCAGGCCCCCACTCATGTCCAACTCATGTCCCCCGGAACCCCCACCCCCCAGCAGTGCAGGGCACCCTCCACCAGCCCCCCACTGCTGTCTCCCTGCACCCCCACCCCCCAGCAGTGCAGGGCACCCTCCACCAGGCCCCACTCATGTCCAACTCATGTCCCCCTGCACCCCCACCCCCCAGCAGTGCAGGGCACCCTCCACCAGGCCCCCACTCCTGTCTCCCTGCACCCCCACCCCCCAGCAGTGCAGGGCACGCTCCACTAGGCCCCCACTCCTGTCTCCCTGCACCCCACCCCCCACCAGTCAGGGGCACCTGCCAGCAGGCCCCCACTCATGTACAATTCATGTCTCCCTGCACCCCCACCCCCCAGCAGTGCAGGGCACCCTCCACCAGGCCCCACTCATGTCCAATTCATGTCTCCCTGCACCCCCACCCCCCCAGCAGAGCAGGGGCACCCTCCACCAGGCCCCCACACATGTCTCCCAGCACCCCCAACCCCTCCACCAGGCCCCCACTCATGTCCAACTCATGTCCCCCTGCACCCCCACCCCTCCGCACTGTGGGGCACCTGCCAGCAGGCCCCCACTCATGTCCCACTCATGTCTCCCTGCACCCCCACCCCCCAGCAGTGCAGGGCACCCTCCACCAGGCCCCACTCATGTCCAACTCATGTCCCCCTGCACCCCCACCCCCCAGCAGTGCAGGGCACCCTCCACCAGGCCCCCACTCCTGTCTCCCTGCACCCCCACCCCCTTGCATCCAGGGGCACCCTCCACCAGGCCCCCACTCATGTCTCCCTGCACCCCCACCCCCCAGCAGTGCAGGGCACCCTCCACCAGGCCCCACTCATGTCCAACTCATGTCCCCCTGCACCCCCACCCCCCAGCAGTGCAGGGCACCCTCCACCAGGCCCCCACTCCTGTCCCCCTGCACCCCCACCCCCCTGCATCCAAGGGCACCTGCCAGCAGGCCCCCACTCCTATCTCCCTGCGCCCCCACCCCCCAGCAGTGCAGGGCACCCTCCACCAGGCCCCCACTCCTGTCTCCCTGCACCCCCACCCCCCACCAGTCAGGGGCACCTGCCAGCAGGCGCCCACTCATGTCCAACTCATGTCTCCCTGCACCCCCACCCCCCAGCAGTGCAGGGCACCCTCCACCAGGCCCCCACTCCTGTCCCCCTGCACCCCCACCCCCCACCAGTCAGGGGCACCTGCCAGCAGGCCCCCACTCCTGTCTCCCTGCACCCCCACCCCCCAGCAGTGCAGGGCACCCTCCACCAGGCCCCACTCATGTCCAACTCATGTCCCCCTGCACCCCCACCCCCCAGCAGTGCAGGGCACCCTCCACCAGACCCCCACTCCTGTCTCCCTGCACCCCCACCCCCCAGCAGTGCAGGGCACCCTCCACCAGGCCCCCACTCCTGTCTCCCTGCACCCCCACCCCCCACCAGTTAGGGGCACCTGCCAGCAGGCCCCCACTCCTGTCTCCCTGCACCCCCACCCCCCAGCAGTGCAGAGCACCCTCCACCAGGCCCCCACTTCTGTCCCCCTGCACCCCCACCCCCTGCATCCAGGGGTACCCTCCACCAGGCCCCCACTCATGTCCAACTCATGTCCCCCTGCACCCCCACCCCCCAGCACTGTGGGGCACCTGCCAGCAGGCCCCCACTCATGTCCCACTCATGTCTCCCTGCACCCCCACCACCCAGCAGTGCAGGGCATCCTCCACCAGGCCCCACTCATGTCCAACTCATGTCCCCCTGCACCCCCACCCCCCAGCAGTGCAGGGCACCCTCCACCAGGCCCCCACTCCTGTCCCTTGTTAGGCGGAAACCTGTGCAGTTCCCTCTGGAACCACTGCAAAAGATTTAGGACTACAGGCGTTTGGCGGTGAACCCACTTGGTAGCAGTCTGTACCACACAGATTCACTTGGTAGCTGTGGCTGAGCAGTCAGACTTCCCTCAAGAAGAGTTGAGCAGTTTGTGGAGTATACAAAATAGGGCAATTCTTCGCAGTAAGACAAGCAAACACGCAAGGAGGCTCAGTGTAAAGATATTAAGGTATTTATTTATAACGAAACATCTAGCAAAAACACTATGGCACTATCACGGCAAACAAATCAATCACAATTACTCTACGAAGAAGAAACAATCAAACCTCTAACAATATTTCGACAAGTCTAGGTTCTACAGGCACCACTTATTTACAGACAGAGGTGTATGCCTCAACCTAGATGGCACTCTAATATTAGTTAGGACGGGAGAGAAAAATAGGCAGGTTATGAAATCAACACAGTTCAATACTTCACGGGTAAAATGCAAGGCAAGAAGGCAAGAACCACAATAGATCATAAAGTTCAGAGGCCAGGCCCACTCGGAGAGAGGCAAGGCGATATGTCCCAAAAGAAAAAGTCTCTAGTGGAAATGCATTTGAGTCTTTGTAGCAAATTGTTATCGGCAGATTGAACCAGTTCAAAACAATAAGTGTGAAAGCTTGGAGGCGACCCAACGGAAAGGAGAGGATTAAGACACCTCACTCGAACCGATCGAAAGAGAAGCCAGGCGGACACGGTACCTTGTTGTGGAGGGCAGCTCTGGCGGGGGCAGTTGTTCCTGGTGGTGGATGCACGTCGGGTCTTTGCCAAGAGTAGAGATGTTCTCGTCGTCGAAGAAAAGTGAAGTCTGGTGCACCACCAGGGAAGAGACCAGTGGCGGAGTGCTCCGTCACAAGGCACCACCTTTTGGTCGCAGTACAGGGGTAGTGGCTATCCGGTTGCCGGGGTGCTCTGCACTGGCAATTCGACCACCGCGTCCTGAGGCGAAGAAAAAGCAAAAGGGGACTGGTTGTTCCCACCAGTCAGGGGAAGAGACTCTCCGGCAGGGAAATCTCCTCTGTCGTCGGGAAGTGGTGAGTCGGTTCAGCAGGGCTCCACCGGAGGTGTCGTCATTGCAGGTCGGCTCAGCGTTACCCTCGTCGGATTCTTAGGTCCTGTGGCGACTTCTGAAGATCCAGTCCCAAAAGCCCTGCTTTTATGCAGAAAACCCCCATTCATTCAGCCTAGCTGTCAATCAACACATGCTAAGTGGTGAGCGGGGAGGCTCACCACTTGGGCCAATCACTCCAGAGTGTGACCGGAGTTGGCAAGGCAACTCGGTCCAGGGTGCCTAAACCCCCTCCCACACCCCTGTGGAAACCCAGACAGAATGGCACCACTTTGGAGGGTCTCTGTACAGAGGCCCGCCAAAAGTGGAACAAAGGGCTCAACCTTTGGTTTAGGAGTCACAGAGACGAACATAGATGCCATTTTTCAAACCGAGTTCTGGCAAGAAAATACCATCCGATAAACTTATTTAAGATAAGTAGACCGGTGGTACGTTAGAGATTAACGAGAAAAAGTATCAATCTCCAACAACGGGACGAATCCCATAGGGTTATGTTCGGGGTCGAACATAACAAGTAGTTTCCCCTGCCACCAGCCAAAACTCGACGAAGGGGGCGGGACAGTGCCCCCTCGAGTAACAGACCCAGGAGTAATCGAATTACCCCTACTAGCACGTCCACAATAAGATGGTTTGTACTAGTTCTGTTAGTAAGTTTAGGTCTAGTAAAGCCAATGGTGACTTTACATGCCCGGGGAGACAGTAGTCAGTCCCCGGGTATGGAGTCTATGGTGGAGGTCCGCTAGGACACCCCAGTGTTACGGCACGTAGGGTGCAGTGTAACACACATAGAAAAACATATGAGACCCTATGGAGTAAAAGACCCCATAGCCCATAGAACACATTGACATTCAAAGGAATTACACACATTCATGTCCAAGAGTGGGAGGAAAAGAGTCTCACTCTTGGCAGGATGGAAAAACCAAACTCCCGAAATCCAGCAAAGCTGCTGGGGGACTCACTAGGTTAGGAAATTCAGCCTAAACAGAGAATTCTCCTAACACTCGCCCCCCCCAGACTAAGGGACAGGAGGATTTAATCCCCTCCTGAATGAATCTCATACATCTAGTCGATGACATACATCCTAGAGAGACCATCAGCATTTTGGTGGTGACATCCTGACCTGTGCTCAATGGTGAAATCAAACCCTTGCAGGCAGATCAACCATCTCAATAGTTTTGGGTTTTCCCCTTTCATTTGCATTAACCATCTCATGGGTTGGTGGTTAGTCTGAATGACAAAAGTAGAACCATACAAGTACGGCCTAAACTTCTTCAGAGCCCACACGATAGCAAAGCACTCTCTTTCGATTGTTGCCCACCTTGTTTCAGGATCCTTCAGCTTGCGGCTGATGAAGCAAACGGGGTGCTCCCTACCTTTCCCATCCAGTTGACTGAGTACGGCACCTATTCCTACATTTGAAGCATCTGTCTGCACAATGAAGTGTTGGCGGTAATCAGGAGCTCTGAGTACTGGGGCTTGGCAAAGAGCCTTTTTCAGGTTTTCAAAAGCCTGATTGCACTCCTCGTTCCATCTAAACTTTTAAGGAAATTTGGGCGAGGAGATGACATTCAGTGGAGAAGCTATGGTCCCATAGTTCTCTATGAAATTCCTGTAATACCCAGTGAGTCCTAGGAAGGCTCTCACTTGGGTTTGAGTAGTCGGTGTTGTCCAATTTTGCACAGCTTCAATCTTACTGAGCAAAGGCCTTATTTCTCCACCTCCTACCTCATGTCCAAGATAGACTACCTTACTCTGTCCAATTTGGCATTTGCTCGCCTTTATGGTCAGATTGGCACATCCAAGAGCCTGCAAAACATCTCTCAGGTGGGTTACATGTTCTTCCCAGGAATTGCTGAACACTGCGATGTCATCCAAGTATGCCATGCAGAAGTCCTCCATCCCATTCAGAACCTGGTTCACCATCCGTTGAAACGTAGCAGGTGCATTCTTCAATCCGAAAGGCATTACCTTAAACTGGTATAAGCCAACGGGTGTAGAACATGCAGTTTTCTCCTTGGCATGGTCTGTCAGGGCTATCTGCCAATAGCCTGACGTCAAGTCAAATGTGCTGAGGAACTTGGCGGCGCCAAGTTTATCCACCAACTCATCTGTTCTTGGCAAAGGGTGGGCATCAGTCTTGGTGACTGAATTAAGAGCACTATAATCCATGCAGAATCTAAGTTCTTTAGATCCAGCCTTTGGTACTAACACAACTGGGCTAGACCATGGATTAGTAGAGGGCTCTATTACCCCGAGATCGAGCATCTTGCTGACCTCACCTTTGATGTGGGTTTGTACGTTTTCTGACATGCGGTATCCTCTGCTTTTGACTGGCAGACAGTCACCAGTGAGTATGTCGTGCTGGCCCCAAGGGGTCAAGCCTGGTGAAAGCGAGAACAGGGAGGCAAACTGATTCAACATAGATTTGCACTCTTCTTGTTGCTCGGGGGTCAGATTGGAGGAGAGATTTACTCCTTCAATTTTTTCATCTAAAGGTAAGCCTCTGAGGAGATCCGGAAGAGCTTCACTCTCTTCTTCTTCCTCAGATGATGCTAGAAGCAACGCTCCTACATCGGGTCTTGAGACATACGCTTTGAGGCGGTTGGTGTGAAAGACTGTCGGAGCCTCCTTGGGATTGCCCAAGTCCACCAGATTGTTAACCTCTCCGAGTTTACCCACAACTCTGAAGCGTCCCATCCACTTATCTTGCAAGGCCCTCTGCCTTGTTGGGATCATAACGAGAACGAGCTGGTCTTGAGCGAACTCAACCATGTTAGCCTTTTGATCATGCCAGTGCTTGACCAATGCTTGTCCAGCTTTCAAGTTATCGCTTGCTTCCGTCATCATGTGCGACATTCTCCTCAGGAGACCTATCACGTAGTCAGTCACTCTGACTGGCTTGGGGGAAGGAGCACTCTCCAACCCCTCCTTAATAAGGGCCAATGGACCTCTGACGGGATGACCATAGAGTAGTTCGAAGGGAGAGTAACCTACTCCCTCCTGAGGGACTTCTCTATAAGCAAAGAGAAGGCATGGCAGTAGAAGGTCCCACTTACGCTTAAGGGGTTCCTCTAAAGCACCTATCATGCTCTTCATGGTTCGGTTGAACCGTTCTACCAACCCATTGGTTTGTGGGTGGTAAGCTGTTAAGAACTTGTAAGTAACTCCACAGGTTTTCCACATGGCTTTCATGTAGTGGGACATAAAGTTTGACTCCCTGTCAGAGATTACTTCCTTAGGAAACCCGAACCTAGTAAAAATACCAAGGAGGGCCTTAGCCACAGCCGGAGCTGTAACAGTCCTCATAGGAATTGCCTCAGGATACCTAGTAGCATGGTCTACTGCAACAAGTATAAACCGGTTGCCTGAGGAGGTTGGAGGATCAAGGGGACCAACAATGTCAATCCCTACTCTCTCAAACGGGACTCCCACAACTGGGAGAGGCACTAAAGGTGCCACATTCTTGGAGCCAACCTTACCAGAGATCTGGCAGGTGTGGCAGCTCCTGCAGTGTTTTTCTACTTCGGCCCCCATCTTTGGCCAATAGAAGTAGAGCGAGAGCCTTTCCTTAGTCTTCTTGAAACTCAAGTGACCAGCCAAAGGAATCTCGTGGGCTAACTGCAAGAACTGTGGTCTGTTCTCTTGGGGTACTACAAGTCGTTTGTAGTCTCCAGGTGCAGACTCGGTCGGTTCACTGTAGAAGAGGCCATCTTCCCAGTGCAACCTGTATTTCCCAGGCTCTTGCCCTTCGGCCTGAGATTCTGCGTGGTGGCGAGGACCTTCCAGAGTTGGACATTCCCTCTGTCCCTTACTGAAGTCTGCCCTGCTGGGTCCACCTTCTGCCAGTAAAGACTGCAGCTCAGGATGGTCAACAGGATCCAGATCTCCAATGAGTTCCTGGCCTTCCATTAGCTCTTCCTCAGAGTCTAATTCTACCACACAGGGTTGTACCTCCCTCTCAGCCTCAGCTGGAGGTGGAGTTACGGGTGTAACTTTGGACAACCGCGGGGAAGTCCGTGTTGGATTCACTGAAATGCTGGCTGCTGGTTTCGGGATAGAAGTCTTAGGTTTCCCTTTCGCTTCTGTTTTCTTGGAGACAGCGGCCGACAATTCCAGTGGAGCAGGAGTGATTTCCTTCTTCATCATCTCCTGGAGAGTACAGCGCATGGTCCTCTCTCTTGCGGGTCTGGTTTGCTCCTGTAACCGTTTACTAGGAGGTCTCGGAGTATGCGATACAACTCCGAGAGTTTTTCAAATCGTTACCCAACAGTGCGCGTCCTGGTACCTCACTCTGTATGCTGACAGGTATCTTTACAGTCATGTCGTTACACTGGATGAGAACTGGTAATTGGGGAAGCATCTGCACAGGCCCTCCAGCTAACTTGGTGAGGCGTTTGGATGCCTTAGCAACATCCTCAGCCTGAAAAAAACGATTTATCCACCACAGTTATGCTGGCCCCAGTGTCCCTAATGGCAGGAGTCTCCTGACCATTCAGCTGGACACTGTCCTTATAATACTCTTTAGTATTATCGGGGATAGAATTATAGACATCTAAATTCTGTTGTTCCCACAACCCCAGAGATACTAAAGAAACGCTGGCTGAGACTCCAATGGGTTTGTCAGCTAGCAGTAGAAAGTTTCCACTTGCCATTTGCACTTCCTCCTCTGGAGCGAAGGCTAAGGAGACAAGCTGGTCCCCTGAAGGTTTACCCTTACATCTGGGATCTCCTTTCACGTGGTCAGTCGAACCACAAACAAAGCATTTACCGAACGCTTTTTGGAATGGTGGCTTGTTCTGACCTCCTTCCGGTTTGGCACCAGAAGACACACTATTCTGCTGTGGTTTACCTTGTGGCTTACCCTTCTGGTTTTGTTTGGGGCCCTCTTTGGAATTTGAGTTATTAGAATTCTCTTTTGAGTCTTTTTTAGGCTGTTTTCCCTCATCCTTTTTCCGAGTTGCCCCAGAATCCTTATGAGTAGCCCTGTTGGAAACCCATAAGTAAGCAGCCTTAGCCAGCTTCCGGGAATCCAATTCCTTCGAATCAGCCAAGTGCTGTCTGAGCTCAGGAGAACAGGCATCATAAATAGACTCCAACATAAAAAGATTCCTCATACCCTCATAAGTGTTCACTTTGTAACCCTTAATCCATCCCTCTAAGTTTTTCAACCCTTCACTCACCCAGGTAGCCCAAGGGGTACCATCATGCTTTTTGAGGGTTCTAAACCTCTTAAGATACTGGGAAGGGGTCTTCCCGAATCTAGCTATTAAAGCTAGTTTCACACTTTCGTAATCCGTCTTATCCGCCTCTCCCAACTCCATTACCACATCAGTCGCAACAGGAGGGAGCCTAGAGAACAACCAGGGAAGTAAATCATTCCCGGTGATGTCCTGGAGCCCATGATTGTATTCAAACAGTTTTAACCAATCCAACACATCCAATCTCGGTTCATACATACCCACTAATTCCTTCGGCATCCGGGGTCTTTTGGGACTGGAGCTCCTGGAGGAACCAGAGGAGAGAGAAGCATTTTCCATAGACAACTTTTTCATTTCTAATTCGTGATTAAGTTCTATTTCCCTGAGTCTCAACTCAGCTTGCTTCTGCTCAGCCTGGGCATTCATCCGTCTGAACTCGAGCTCTTGGTTTCGTTCAGATTGAGCCAAGAACCATTTGTATTCTAATTCGAGCTTCATTTTTTCAAGTTCAAAATAAGCAGGGCTGCTTTTGGGACCTGGTATGGGCCCCGTAGGCACAGCTGGTAAGGCAGGTAGAGGAGCAGGGGAGACAGTTTCGTTAGCCTCTCCGTCCTCGTCAGCCTCTTCATCGCTATCATCAGAATTACGATTTAGATCAACACCATCACTGTTATCTACATTTGCTGGAGAGATTGGTTCCTCTGAGCCAGTACCCAGACTTTGGTTCGCCAGCAATCTCTCTATTAATTCTAACTTCTTGCCTCTTACAGAAAGATTCTCTTGCCTACAGAGAGCTCGCAAACTCTCAGTATTTTCACCTGACAAGGATTCTTGACTGTAAGTTTCCATCGTAGACATGTTTTTTGAAAGTTGCTTTTTAGTGCTAAGTTTTGTGGTTAGATATCCTAAAGTGTCGAAAAGCACTCTAAACTGTATACTCGATACAAATTCCACCGCTGTACATCAGTGTTAGGCGGAAACCTGTGCAGTTCCCTCTGGGACCACTGCAAAAGATTTAGGACTACGGTTGTTTGGTGGTGAACCCACTTGGTAGCAGTTTGTACCACACAGATTCACTTGGTAGCTGTGGCTGAGCAGTCAGACTTCCCTCAAGAAGAGTTGAGCAGTATGTGGAGTATACAAAATAGGGCAATTCTTCGCAGTAAGACAAGCAAACACGCAACAAGGCTCAGTGTAAAGATATTAAGGTATTTATTTATAACGAAACATCTATCAAAAACACTATGGCACTATCACGGCAAACAAATCAATCACAATTACTCTACGACGAAGAAACAATCAAACCCCCTAACAATATTTCGACAAGTCTAGGTTCTACCGGCACCACTTATTTACAGACAGAGGTGTATGCCTCAACCTAGATGGCACTCTAATATTAGTTAGGACGCGAGAGGAAAATAGGCAGGTTATGAAATCAACACAGTTCAATACTTCACGGGTAAAATGCAAGGCAAGAAGGCAAGAACCACAATAGATCATAAAGTTCAGAGGCCAGGCCCACTCGGAGAGAGGCAAGGAGATATGTCCCAAAAAAAAAAGTCTCTAGTGGAAATGCATTCGAGTCTTTGTAGCAAATTGTTATCGGCAGATTGAACCAGTTCAGAACAATAAGTGAGAAAGCTTGGAGGCGGCCCAACGGAAAGGAGAGGATTAAGACACCTCACTCAAACCGATCGAAAGAGAAGCCAGGCGGACACGGTACCCTGTTGTGGAGGGCAGCTCCGGCGGGGGCAGTTGTTCCTGGTGGTGGATGCACGTCGGGTCTTTGCCAAGAGTAGAGATGTTCTCGTCGTCGAAGAAAAGTGAAGTCCGGTGCACCACCAGGGAAGAGACCAGCCGCGGAGTGCTCTGTCACAAGGCACCACCTTTTGGTCGCGGTACAGGGGTAGTGGCTATCCAGTTGCCGGGGTGCTCTGCACTGGCAATTCGACCACCGTGTCCTGAGGCGAAGAAAAAGCAAAAGGGGACTGGTTGTTCCCACCAGTCAGGGGAAGAGACTCTCCGGCAGGGAGATCTCCTCTGTCGTCGGGAAGTGGTGAGTCGGTTCAGCAGGGCTCCACCGGAGGTGTCGTCGTTGCAGGTCGGCTCAGCGTTACCCTCGTCGGATTCTTAGGTCCTGTGGCGACTTCTGAAGATCCAGTCCCAAAAGCCCTGCTTTTATGCAGAAAACCCCCATTCATTCAGCCTAGCTGTCAATCAACACATGCTAAGTGTTGAGCGGGGAGGCTCACCACTTGGGCCAATCACTCCAGAGTGCGACCGGAGTTGGCAAGGCAACTCGGTCCAGGGTGCCTAAACCCCCTCCCACACCCCTGTGGTAACCCAGACAGAATGGCACCACTTTGGAGGGTCTCTGTATAGAGGCCCGCCAAAAGTGGAACAAAGGGCTCAACCTTTGGTTTAGGAGTCACAGAGACGAACACAGACGCCATTTTTCAAACCGAGTTCTGGCAGAAAATACCATCCGATAAACTTATTTAAGATAAGTAGACCGGTGGTACGTTAGAGATTAACGAGAAAAAGTATCAATCTCCAACAACGGGATGAATCCCATAGGGTTATGCTCGGGGTCGAACATAACAAGTAGTTTCCACTGCCACCAGCCAAAACTCGACGAGGGGGGACGGGACAGTGCCCCCTCGAGTAACAGACCCAGGAGTAATCGAATTACCCCTACTAGCACGTCCACAATAAGATGGTTTGTACTAGTTCTGTTAGTAAGTTTAGGTCTAGTAAAGCCAATGGTGACTTTACATGCCCGGGGAGACAGTAGTCAGTCCCCGGGTATGGAGTCTATGGTGGAGGTCCGCTAGGACGCCCCAGTGTTACGGCACGTAGGGTGCGGTGTAACACACATAGAAAAACATATGAGACCCTATGGAGTAAAAGACCCCATAGCCCATAGAACACATTGACATTCAAAGGAATTACACACATTCATGTCCAAGAGTCTCACTCTTGGCAGGATGGAAAAAACAAACTCCCGAAATCCAGCAAAGCTGCTGGGGGACTCACTAGGTTAGGAAATTCAGCCTAAACAGAGAATTCTCCCTAACATCCCTCTGCACCCCCACACCCCTGCATCCAGGGGCAGCCTCCACCAGGCCCCCACTCATGTCCAACTCATGTCTCCCAGCACCCCCACCACCCAGCACTGTAGGGCACCTTCCACCAGGCCCCCACTCATGTCCCCCTGCACCCCCACCCCCCAGCAGTGCAGGGCACCCTCCACCAGGCCCCCACTCCTGTCCCTCTGCACCCCCACGCCCCTGCATCCAGGGGCAGCCTCCACCAGGCCCCCACTCATGTCTCCCAGCACCCCCACCCCCCAGCCGTGCGATTTGCCTGGGTACGTGTATTCCAGGGTTGCGCGGGTAGACTCACATGCGATTCCATTAGGGTACATGTATCATGGGTCCGCATGAACTTCCACACACGATACTAGCAGGGTACGTGTATTTCGGGGTGCGCGGGAAGTTTCACACGTGAATTTGCAGGGTACGTGTATTTCGGTGTGTGCGCGTGAAGTTCCACACGTGACTGGGCCTGTGAGAGTGGGGTACGTGTATTCCACGGGTGGGCGGGATTATTTACTCGCGACTGGGCCTGGGAGAGCGTGTTACGTGTATTCCTAGGGTGGGCGGGAAGATTTACACGGTCACCTACAATGCGCCAAAAAATATAAAAGGACCAATCCTGAAACACGTACGCCAGCATGAAGCAGGCGCACGTCCCGTGCAGCATAAAAGAGTGCGCAAACAACAAACAAGCTCAGACGCCAGGATGAATATACCGTTCCTAGCAGCAGTGGCCGTGGGATACCGCAGGAGGAGGAGAAGGATAGTCAGGGCCAGAATCTTCACACCCAGAACCAGCCTATTTGGTATGCCTGATGACCAGGTGTATGGGAGGTACAGGTTTCCACCACACATAATACTCGACCTGGTCAGTGAGTGGGAGGATGACCTCACATCACCCACCCTGTGCTCCCAAACACTCAGCCCCCTGGAGAAGGTCCTCAATGTACTGCACTTCTTGGCTACCGGATCATTTCAGCGGACAAGTGCCATAGTGGGGGGGGGGTGTCACAGGCCACGCAGTCACGGTGCCTACACCAGGTTTTGGCCATCATCACTGCACGCCCATCAGTCCGCAGGCACATATACCTGCCCAGAACACCTGCAGAAAGGCAGGCTGTCAGCCAGGATTTCTACAGGGTGGCACAATTCCCCAAAGTGATAGGTGCCATTGATTGCACTCATGCACTGGCATTCCATCAACATCCAGGTAGTATATGATGCCAAGGGAATCATCACCTCAGTATATGCCAACTATCCAGGGTCCACCCACGACAGCTTAAAAAAAACAGGATGTCAACTCTAAACTGGGACATGGAAGCTGGGCGGCATGGCGATGCATGGCTGCTTGGTGAGTAGAAATGCCACAGCACACGCATGCATGACAGATACAGAGTAATGCCAATATCCCACTAATGATCCCCATCACCACCTCCCCAGGGGACAGTGCCTACCCTCTGAGCACACACATGATGACGCCAATTCGGAACCCCATCACGCCTCCCGAGGTAAGATACAACACAGCCCATATTGCAACCCGGGGCATAGTGGAGCGCACATTCGGAGTGCTCAAGTCACACTTTCACTCCCTTGACCGTTCTGGCGGGCAGCTGTTATACGCCCCCCCAGTAGTGTGCAGGATCATAGTGGCAGCATGTGTCCTGCACAATGTTGCAACACGCCGAGGCCTGGCTGTGGACATGGTGGTGCCCCCACATCTCCAACCACATGCACGCCCGCTGCGCATGGGAGGGGAAAGGGCACGGGGTGAGGCAGCCCTTACGCAGCTGGTGGCTTATTACTTCACATAGAAAGCACACCCCTGTGGAGTGCACACAGCCCTGGCACATACCATCTGACAATCAATGATGACTCAATCTGACAATTATGATGAAAAAAGGGACAGTCAACTGTCAGAACCATAGAGGCCTGAGATTGTTCATCTGGAAGTGTCACAATGTGTGCATCCCTTCCTACACAAACACCACCAATGCAGTGTCATCAAAAGACACACTTCCATGCAGCAAAAATGAATACCCACTTGCAAAATACAACATGAGAACAGTGGCATGCCACCCAACCCTTGCCCGGCACGGCCACACAACACACCATGGCATGTCATGCAATGTGAGAGCAAACAAATTAATCCCCACAACATGCCCCAAGTGTCACCAACTACAGTGTCCCTAATGGAAACTGGCCACTCATGAAATGCTCACAGTAATGCAGGACCAACAACACACATTACCAAATACTTACCAAGAATACCGATCACCTACACAACCTCCAATCTACCATAAACATGACAGTACGGACTTAAAAAATTGGTAGCCTCACTACCTGATAATGGCAGCACTTCGAACACTTCCAAGTATACAGTGTTAGCGCCACGCAAGAGTGTAGGTGCACTGCTTACAACATGGACTCCAGTCCCAAAGTAGACCGCCTTGTGAAGACATGAGAAAAGGACCTGCAAATTAGGAGGCTTAGATGGATGCAGAGCCACATATCAATACACCATGCAGTGTACAATACAACAACAATATGCACTAGGAATGTATACACAGTATTGACTACAGACTGCCCACACATCAAATGGGAGTCCAACGTCACCGTGTAAGTCAATGTCACTTGGGCACAGCCTTTGCAAGCCCATGGAAACGGGAAGCAGGAGGGGTGTGTGTCACACAAACCCAAGCATCTGACCCAAATTCAGGACAAGCCTGCATGTGCCCAGCCACAATACAGTGTATGCCCACTGGAGCCACACAAGGCAACACACTGTCCAAAAAATCAAAAAAGAAAAATCAAAAAAAAAAAAAATGTCCATTAATTGGCCTTGGGGCGTGGGGAAGGCCACCCAGGAGGTCCGAGGACAGAGTGCACACCAAAACCCACCTGTGTGGATCTTGTGAAAAAAAAACACCTCCATGGGCTCATGGCCTGCACGGCTACCCTATTGTGGGAGAATCGCTGCTGTCGCTCTCCTCACCCTCTGCAGCTGCATCAGGAGGTGGTGGCACTATGGGAGGCAGCTCACGCAAAGCCCTAGTCTGGTCCTCCATGGCAGCAAGCATGCAGGTGTGTAAGGTCTGGTTCTGGGGGATAATTGTGCATAGGTCCCCATGCAACAACTCACGGGATGCCCGGACCTCCGCCCTAGTTGCCTGCATCTCAGCTGAGAGCGTATGAGCCACTCCAGCTGCTGTTCTGTCCTCGTGTTAGCTGAAGCCTCAAGCTCAACCAGAGTTGCCCAGAGCTGACCGAGTTCCACCCTCAGGGCTTCCCTGTGGCCCTGGGACTCAATGGAAATGGCTTCCCGCAGAGTCTCCAGTGCCGCCCGCCTGTCCCTGTTGGACGCCAACATGTCCTCCCTGTGTGACTGGCTAATGGAGTCTGTTGTCTGCTCTAGTTGTTCAATTAGCCTTTCTTGGGGGACAATGGAAGTGGCCACCCTATCCATGGGCTGAGCCATCATCTCAGTTGATGCTGCCTGTTGGTTTGCCATACCGTATATGGATTGCTCCCTTGTGGTATTGCCAGGTGGCGTATGGCCACCGCGTCGGCGGGCACCACACCTGTCAGGACTGCATTCCCTCTCTGATCTGCAGGCCCAGGAACAGGATCAGATGTAGCGGAGTGTGACCCTGCATCCGTAACCACCAAAGGCGGACCTACCAACACTGACATGGACATGGAGTCTGTTGTCTGCTGTAGTTGTTCAATTAGCCTTTCTTGGGGGACAATGGAAGTGGCCACCCTATCCATGGGCTGAGCCATCATCTCAGTTGATGCTGCCTGTTGGTTTGCCATACCGTATATGGATTGCCCCCTTGTGGTATTGCCAGGTGGCGTATGGCCACCGCGTCGGCGGGCACCACACCTGTCAGGACTGCATTCCCTCTCTGATCTGCAGGCCCAGGAACAGGATCAGATGTAGTGGAGTGTGACCCTGCATCCGTAACCACCTAAGGCGGACCTACCAACACTGACATCCCCATTGAGGGTTCTAACCCTGATGCAGGTGGGTTGGACAGTACAGAATCCCTCCCAGAAACACTTACCTGCGACGCAATATAGGTCTCATCATCCGAATCGACACCTGAATAGAGCTCGGGGGAGGTGCACCCAGAGACACCCCTTGAGATGACGGCCTGCAGCAAGTGTGGGTTCTCACCCACCACCACACCACGTCCCTCACTGGTGCCCGGTCGGGCCTGAGACCCCTCCTGGGTCTGCACCATCTCCACAACCCCAGCAGTATCAAGTGCGTCATCCCCTGCAAAGACATGAAAGAAAAGAAATGGGAACAGGCATTAGCAACATGGAACACAATTAGGGCTGAGAAGCAACAGAAACAGTACTTCATTGACACATGTACCACATGACTATAACCCTCCCATGCATGCACTGTCACTGCGTATGAAGGGGAGGCAAATGGCACACATTGATGACACCAAGATGGAAGACCAACAAATTTGCTGCATGCTGCCTAGCAGTGCCATCACACATTGGCCTGTGATTGGCATGTCCAATACACATACATGACACATGCCATCACACAGATGGCATGTACCCTAGCCATGTCACACATGTGACAATAGGGCTGAGAAATGCCTAGTGAAAGTGGTTGAATGCACACACCCCCTCACCTGGCACTCAAACAGAAACACTCACACACACACCGTGCACATGGATGACTCACACATGCATGTGCACTCACCGGACAATGCCTCGTAATCTGGCAGGTCTCCCACGCCTTGGATCTGTTCCTCCGTGACGTAGGTCCCAGCAACATACTCATGTGGAGTGAGTTCTATGTCCTCTGCCGGAGACCCACCTCCAGTCACTAGAGTTGCGGCATGACTTGAGGCCAGCTTTTTCTTTGCCCTGCGCTTAAGGTCATTCCAGCGCTTGTAGCAATCATTAGCTGTGCGCCTCACGAATCCAAGGGCACTTATGAGTTCCGCAATGGTCTCCTCCGTGACGTAGGTCCCAGCAACATACTCATGTGGAGTGAGTTCTATGTCCTCTGCCGGAGACCCACCTCCAGTCACTAGAGTTGCGGCATGACTTGAGGCCAGCTTTTTCTTTGCCCTGCGCTTAAGGTCATTCCAGCGCTTGTAGCAATCATTAGCTGTGCGCCTCACGAATCCAAGGGCACTTATGAGTTCCGCAATGGTCTGCCAGTGTGCCTGACGTTGTGCAGGTGTGGTCTTGCATCCTGCAGTAATCACCATTTCGCTGTCATATGCGGACACATCCTCCACAAGTGCATCAAGTTCGACGTGATTGAAGCTGGGCTTCCTTGGTGGGCCGGACTGTGTAGCCGTGTCTGGGGCATCAGCCTGTACTGGACGAGCACTCTTCCTCTTCCGCTT